>NC_056041.1:19132600-20486475 GCF_004379255.2 Salvia splendens | reverse complement strand
CTAATCTTATGGTTCTAATTAAGAAGGAACTTAATTCTAAGGGAGCAGTAGGAGATTAATGCTCTATATATATATTCCTTTAAATTGTGACAATAAATTCTAATAGCTACATAATGATAGTAATAAATAGTGTTTCTGTGATTTACCTTGCACATCATACATTATGAATATATCTCACTATTAAATAGTATACCAACTAATTTTGCCAGATTTTTGTATAAAAAATATTACTGCTATTAGTTAGACAATCAATGGTATGTGTATCTAACAAGTTTAATTCATGGAAAAATAATCTAAAGGTTCTTGAACTAATACATTTGATTTTATTAGATTATTTTATACATTTGTACTTCATTAGTTTCTTTTACGATTTTTTGTTTTATTAAATCCTTATACTAATTAATCATTTTAGTGTAAGAAGTTCATTTTTCAGATCTCTATTTAACGAACTAAAAAATTTAATTAATTAATTAATTAATTAATTTTCTTATTAATTTTGAAATTAATTGAATTGCAATATTGAAATCATTAGAAATATGGAAAGTTATAAGTTGAGAACGGAATGATATTAATTTCTCATTTTCCCAATAATTCTTGAGTCGAGATTGCAACTGAATTAATTTCAAATAAATAGAAGAAAAATATTAATTTAATTAAACTAAAAAAAGTTAATTAAATTTTGACCCATCAAATAAAGATTCATCTAATTTAAAATTATTATTATAAGGACCTAACAAAACAAAAAATTGTTAAATAACCTAATGAAATAAAATGCATTAGCACGTACCAGGACGTAGTAAAACAAAATTTATGGAAATAACTATTTAAATAAAATGTATTAATACAATACCTCTATAAAAAAAACGCATATACATAGCAACTCATAAGCCGCTCATGATTTATGAGTAGCTTATAGTATTTTTCTTCTTCTTTTAATATTCAATACAGCAAATAATTATGACGATCATCAAATTTATAAATAACACAAAAATCAAAGGTTAATTGATTGATTAATTTTTCATCTCTTTGAAGTAAAAGGGAGAAAAAAATGAATTGGACTTTCATGTTTCTGCAATTTATAAATTTGATCGATGACCTAGACAGCAATTTTTGAAGTATTAAAAAATACAATAATTTTGAAAAATGCTGACATGATATAAATGTTTATGGTATTACCTAAAGGCAACGATGTATCTATCCCCACACATATTACAACTTATTGCACACTTACTACTAGAGCATGAAAAAGATGAAAACAAAGAGTTCTCATTGAATTTAGGTATTGTATATCACCACACGCATTTATTATAAAAGTAATGCCTCTTTTCTTTGTAGTGGAGTAGTATAGTATGTGCTTATATGGCCAACTACAGAAAAATAGGCTACGAAAAATTGTCCCCAAAAATTAAACACCTTACCAATTATGCTATCAGGAGCTTTTGGCGAAGCGTATTTAGATATCTTATAATAGTAAAATAATTCAATAGCTTCTAAAATGTAATATTTCACAATGTTTGCGTATTTGAGTTGATTATAAACAAGGAGAAAGATAAAGTGGAAAATGAGTATATTAGAAATTAAAAAAAATAGAGTACAACTATATTTTTAATTGATTGTTTCTTATAAGGTCATGAAAAACAAAATGGGGTTGATGAATAATCTTATACTATTTTGCCATGCTAATTAAAAATGTATAAAATCCTAAATATATCATGTTGTTTTAAGGTTCATGCATACACAAATGAAAGATTATCCAGGCATGGAACACAAGGGTTGGTGACTACAAGTGCCCGCTATAAAGTGAAACCATCGATCATTTTTTTAAAAAATGCAAATTCTCCAGTAGCTTGTGGTACTACTATCGTGACTAATATGACTTCTGTTAGTGTCTCCCAAAACAAGCAAAGTCAAGTCTCATCTCTTGGAATGGGACCCTATTCGTAAAGTTTGACAAGAAGATTTGGATATCGTTGTTTTATGTCGTTGCATGGTCCATTTGAAATATCCAGAATAAATTGATCTTTCTAGGCTTGAATCCAAATTGGGATTTTGAAAAAAGGAAACTTTTATGGAAACTTGGTCAATGGACTTGGGGTTGGTGCCATGATTTTCCTTTCTCTCCCAGACAAGTTTTCGAAAAGTTAAATGAGTTAACAAGGAGATGCTCAGACAAAAGACAAAACTCATATAGCTCGAACGAATTGGAGAATAATCTCCATGTTTGACAGCTTTATCTTTGAGTGAGCTTTCTCTTTTTGTGTTGGTGTTGGTATTGGTATGTTTGTTCGTTTTTTTAGGTTGTTGTTGGGACTTTTTATTGGGGTGCCTTGTTTTTGTTTTTGTTTTTGGCTTGGTTGTGTGTTTTTGTTTCTCTTTGTTCTCCGTATCAAGTTCTGGCTCGCCTCCCTTTTAGGCTTGAGCATTTTTATTTATCAATAAAAATATACAAGGTCAGCCAAACACTCTCTAAATTAGGGATAATAAATCATGCGGGTTTCTGAATCTGAACTATTAATGATTGTGTCATTATGAAGTCAACCTGATAACGGCTTAATCCAATAAAGGCAAATATGAATCCAACACGAAGTCGTTAACATTCCGATATAATATGGGTTGACACTACACGATAATAACACAAATCTGATTTACAAGAATAAAATATGATATTACACAATTAAAACATGATACTCTTTTTAATCCACGTTACTTGGGTCACTTCTTTTTTACACTCGCTTTGTAAAAATGATACTCCCTCCATCCCCAAAGAATATTACACTTTGGGTACGACACAAGTTTGAATACAAAAATGGTAAAGTAAGAAAGAGGTAGAGAGAAAAAATAATTAAAGTATTATTAGTTGGTAATGGGTCCCATCATATTAGAGAGAAAAAAGTTTTAAAAATTGGAAAATGCATATTCTTTTGGGACAAAAAGAGTAATAAATAATTAAATTGGATATAGAGTAAATTAAGAGAGAGAATACGTGCATGAAGACTCTTTAGTACATTATTAACCCAATTTACACAATTACTACATTCAAGTATAAATTTTTAACTGAGAGATTTAATTGGTTAAGAATAATTAAATCGGAAATTTTAGTTAAAATCAAAATATTTGGTTACTTTGGATCTAATTAAATCATCAAATTTAATTACTTTATAACTAATTAGATAAAAAGATTTAATTAAATACGGAGATCAAACCATTTAATTACAAGTGGCTAAAATAATAATTCCACACCTTAAAATGAATCATCCCCATCTTTTAAAAGCAGACCCGATTCCTAAAGAAGACTAACCCAACTACTCAAATAAAGATGAGGCCCAGATATTTAAACGAAACCAAGGCCCAACGTGTAAATAGCATCATCTCACAAACATTAGGCTGAAAAAAAATAATCATCGGGCCCAACACATTGAATAATTACTACTATATTTTTTGCTTTCTCTTCTGAGATTAAGGCCATTGGAAACATTCATAGCACAGTTTACTGCCTTTTCTTTGCACGGTTGTTAATATTATGCTCGAACAATTATTCTCCGAAAATCGAACTGTTGCGCGAGTTCTAAAAATTTCGTTTAGATTCCGCAGATTAATGTTTGCATATTATGTTGGATATTTTAGTGTAATTGGATTAATTTGATTGATCAACGTGATTATAATGAGACATCAAATAAGTTGGAAGTGCGGAGTGTACACTTATTTTAATTCCTTATGATTAGACGAGGGTTCGGGGGCAGCGCCCCCGAGTAGTGGGGTCCAAGGGGCGGCAGCCCCTGGCTGGGGTCGATCTTGGAAATTTTTTATTTTCATTAAAGTTGTTGTACAGAAAATTCATACGGAAACGTAATTTCTGAAAGTTGAAGGACTATTTTGTAATTTTCTATTCCCGCTAAAAACTGTTAGAAACAGTTATGAAACGAAGAGACGCGACTCTTCGTTTTCAACCTCTTCTTATGATCAATTTCTGGGTTCAAAGGTGGACAAAATCTACATACGAATATCTTCGAAACCTGAATTGTATCCCATCGAATATTTGTAGAACCGCCAAATTGATTTGATCTGAAAGTGTTTCACGTCTTTCAGGACATCCGATTTATTCACGTTTTGATTAAACTCCCTCACATATTCGTATGTATTATTCTACATTGGCATCAAAGCCGTTGTATGCTTCGGTTCTTATACATTTTCATTTTTAAATTTTGGATTTGTTAAAATTTTTGAGATCGAACCCATGATTCGGGTTTAAAGTGATCTTATGTGTTACTTTCTATCCAATCCAATATTTTAACTTATAAAAAAATAGATTGTCGCAAATAGTAAAGTATTATCAAAGTGATCAAGAGAAAAAAAAAATCATAGCAATTGAAAATTGAAACAAAATACAAGCATATCGCGAATTAGTAGCACACGTGAATCCGACACAATTAAAACGAAAATCTTGCATTTCAAAGGGGTTGAATGACATTCTTTTGTATACCCAAAAAATAAATTCTAAGTAGTTGAAAAAGATAGTATAGATAAACTCAATAACTTTTGAAGCTTCAACCGATGATTGTCTTCGAGAGGAAAAACGTAATGCGGCGTTTAATATGAGTAAATATTAATAACATCTATATTCCATATAACACTAACTTTCAATTTGAGAGAGAATACATGATTATCGTATATACTTCATGTAAGTATATAACCCAAAATTTTAATTATATTTTTATTTTAAATGTTTAACCCATGGGCTAACCCGCAACCCACCCGAGCCAACCCGCATAACCCGCCGATCCGAGCGGGTCAGCCCATATAGCCCTATTTTGTATCTGGGTTGCGATTTTCCGACCCTAACCCTATAATTTTACCGGGTTATTCGGATCAACCGGCGAATTTCGGGCTAGATTGACATCCCTAGTGCACTCTATAGGCTTGTTCAATTTAAAAGATCATATATAATGATTGAATATGTATTTGTGTTTAGTTCATGAGATTGAATCGCAATACTTAATCTTAAATAGATAATCATATGATAATAAGTCACAGTCAACCCCCTTCCAACTAAAATAATTTCACAACTTAATTTAAGATAAATAATTATATAATAATTAGTGAGGGTAATCGAATGACATATTTTTAGTGCCTGACTTTTTTGTGCTTCTGAATTACATAACAAGAACTGCGGGAAATGTCCGGAAAAATGTTGAGTATTGAGCCCTTAAGTTTGGTTTGGGCCTTGCTTAATTTTTTGGGAGGCCCAATACGTTATTTTGGAAAGTGTTTGTTTATGGACCGACAAAGAAACTGATGTTGTTTTGTTTAAATTAATATCATAATCCTTATTTTATCGGACGGAGGGAATAGTTATCTTGATTTTAAATTAATAGGTCTCACTGTCCACTAACTTTACTTTAACTACCTTTCTCCTCATCTCTCTTACTTTACCATACCATTTTCTCCGCTCTCCTACTTTACCAATTTTATCTTGATTCTCGTGCCATCTCATCCGCCCATATTTTTATGGGATAGAGGGAATAGTTATCAACATATCATAATCCTTATTACCAGTCACATTACCTAATTATCTAATTATATGCGAACATTAGTCACAGACGATGCCAATTGTTAAAAATAAAATACGACCCCATTCAATTCAACACAACACAATATGTACATGGTTTAGTCACAGAGAAATGCGTCCATGGAAACAAACTGTGGGCAATTAGTGATCAAATATGTTGTTTTGTTTGGAAGGGTTAGCATGGGCATGTATGTGGTGGGGCATCATCTTAAAACTCAAGAAAAATGTGCAATCTTAACTTAATTCCGTTAAAGCATTTCCAAGGTAAATTGTAAATGGAGAGGTAAAGATAAATAACTACCATATTTACCTCTTCTTCATAAAATTTCATGCTCTAATGGAAAGGATATATGAGGATATATTATATCTTCTTTCATTTTGACAAGTTATCTTTACCTCTTTTAAATAGAAAAAATAAATATTAGTTATTTTTATTTGTCTTTTTAATTTATCTTTTTTTCTTAGAATTCATTACTTTTTAAGAAGGTATAACAAACTTTTTAAGAAGACAAATAAGAAATATACATTTCCCAAACTTTCCCGTTGGAGATGCTCTTGCGACCAAAAAGTAGGCGGTCTATCAAAATTGGTGTTCTATCCATCGGTCAAGCAATAAACAATCATCTAGATAAGGCCTCCACGTGGCACCTTTGATTAGCCAATGACCTTTTCTTCAGTCGTGTTGTCACACGCTTCCCACTATTGACCTTCCTCCACTAATACTATTTAGGTCAAAAGTCAAAACCTTTGGCAATTTCAACGAAAAACAAAAATCAATGAAAAATAAATATACTTTTTTTTTCTATCGAAGTCACGTTTTTAATATTTCATGTTTTCTAGTGCGGTAACATGATGGATTAAATAGGAAAAAAATATATTGTGCTAATTCTCTATGGTAATTGATGGGGTACGTACTAAACAAGCCCAATAGCAGTGACAGCTCGGCCAGCCCAAAGCCCAAGAGTTCAGTTCGGCATTACCAAAGAGTTCGGCCTCAGCCTACAGCTCGGTAAAAGCCAACCAATCAAGCTCTGCTCTCAGGTCGGCATCAAGCTCTACTCTCAGATCGGCAACCAAAGCAGTTCGGTCTCGGTATTCGACCGAACAAGGAGTTAGTGGACCCATACCGGATGTCCAACACACCCACTACCACGTGATGTCAGTTCAGGCCACGATCGTAGGCCATGACCTACGCTTCACCCACGATCTTAGGCCATAACCTACACGACATCCACGACTTAGGGTGGTGACGCAAGCCATGATCTGAGTTCATTATATAAATAGAACTTAGATCTGATAGAAGAGGTTAGAATCTCTCGAGAGAAACAATCATATAGCAAGTCTGTGTTGTAAGCTGTATTTGGCAGATCAAGCAATACAAACCTGCCCCCATTTCTCCCCGTGGACGTAGATTTACCTCAGTAAATCGAACCACGTTAAATTCTCTGTGTCGTGATTTATTTTTACGAGCATTTATCATCATCAATAATTCGCGGAATCATCACTGGCGCCGTCTGTGGGAAGCGAAGAACAAAATTTGTGATAAAGCGAATTTTTGATCCATTTTTTCCACCCAAAAAATGCATACCAGATCGCAGAATACCCGCATTCCTGCCCGTGAGAACCCGGAGGAAGCCAATCCATCCCATAGGTCTGGAAAACAGCCTAGGGATAAATCCACCACCAGTTCTCATGGCGAAGGAACAGGCCGCTCCAAAAATCGTCCCACTGAGTCTTCCCAGCAGCCTGATCTGAATGAGGCTGTCAAGCTGTTCTTGGCTGAGAAGCAGGATGAGTTCTTAGCCTTCCTGCAAAAGAGCCAAGAGCCGAAGACGAAAACGGAGGATTCTCCTTCCTCATCCAGACATGAAAGTCACTACCGCAGTAGTGCCGTGTCTTCCAGGAAGAAGAATCCTCAACCCCGACATATTCCTGATCTTCCTCGGTACCGGAATCACAGGAGAACTCAATCTCCTCCATACCGACGAGATATCGGATTCGCCGTGTACGGAGCACTGAAGACTCCGTTCTCGGACGACATCACCCGAACTCCCCTACCACAGAACTACCGAACTCCGTCGATGACTTACGACGGGCTCGTGGACCCTCACGATTTCCTGGGGCGCTATCAATATAACATGGCGAACCAGGGTCTCAACGAGGTCCACATGTGCAAGCTATTTCCCGAGCTGCTCATCGGGAACGCGAGAAGGTGGTTCGATAGCCTCCCCCAGGGCAGCATCAGATCTTACCGAGATCTAATGGATGCCTTCCACAGGAGGTTCTTTCAGAAAGCGGAAGCCCGAATCACTTCGGCTCAGCTGCTTTCCATTCGTCAAGGTCGCGACGAAAAAATCAGCGACTTTATGACAAGATTCCACAAGGAATGCCTGCAAGTGGACGATCTCAACGATCTGCTTGTCATCTCGGCATTCCAAAATGGAATCCTGCCCGGAGCTCTCTACAGGAAGCTCGTTGAGTGCGGTCCGCAGACAGCTCAGGAAATGTGGGACATTGCGGACCAGTACTCCCGAGCCGATGAGGCAGACCGTCGCAAACGGTCGTTAGACAGCTCATCGTCCCGAGGAGACAGGAGGAATCCCGATCATAGCGATCAGGGACATCCTCGCCGAACTCCTTTTGGCGATCAGGGACATCCTCGCCGAACTCCTTTTGAAAGGATTCAAAGGACTCCGGTGCAAGACAGATTGGGACCCCGTCTCAATCCCGAGAAGCCGCCCGCTCAGTTCGTACCGCTGAACAAGCCGAGAGCGGAAATTTTCGAACTACACTCCGACCTGTTCGAAAAGCCAAAGCGGATGACGAAATCTGCCGCGCGCCGACCCCAGGATAACTACTGCTCCTACCATCAAGACCACGGTCACGATACCGAGGAGTGCAGAAACTTGGCTGCAGGTATCGATGTTCTTGTGAGGGCAGGGACATTGAAAAAATACCAAAGCAAGCAGTCAAAGAAGAATAAGAAGCAGAGAGGTGCGAACTGCGCTCCTCAGGATCCGAAAAGGCAGCCGGATCCCGAAGACGATGACGAGCCGCAATATGATGGAGTAATCCTGACTATTGACGCTCTCCCTGCCGGGAAGACCAAGTCGTCCCTGAAGTCAGAGCGCAGGGGCTCCAATCGAGAGGAGCCAACGCATAAAAGGCTGAAGCAGGACGAAGTGATTACGTTCTCGGATGCTGATCCCGTCCCGGCCATCTCTCCTCACCAAGACGCCATTGTCATCCAAGCCGGAGTGGCAAACAAACTGATCCACAGGGTGTTTGTGGATACAGGAGCGTCAGTCAGCATTCTTTTTAAAGAGTGCTTCGACAAACTAGAAGTGGACCCAGCTCGGCTCAGCCCGGCTCCGCTTCCCCTGAAGAGCTTCGCCCAGGAGGACACCCGCCCTGAAGGTATTATCAGCCTTCCGATCACGGTGGGGAAAGCGCCTACTAGCTCCAGTACGATGATTGAGTTTTTCGTGGTAAAAGCTCGGTCCCCGTACAACGTCATCCTGGGAAGAGACTGGCTCAACACAGTTCGGGCCGTTTGCTCCACCTATCACCTCACCATCAAGATCCCTACTAAAGGAGGGATAGCGGTCATCCGAGGTGACCAAAAAAGAGCAAAGGAATGCCTGCAAATTGCGCTTAGAAGTGCCGAGCAGTCAGATCGGCACCACCAAGCATAGCAATCACAGCAGCCGGAGTCAGAGGCGATGACCGAAGTCATACCGGAGCCGAACTCGATGACAGTTCAGCTGTACGAAGACGATCCATCCCGAACGGTTAAGATCGGCTTCGCGGGAACGCCCCTACTTCGGGAAAAAACCATCCAGCTCCTCAAGGAGTACAAAGACGTCTTTGCATGGTCTCCGTTGGACATGACCGGAGTGCCCCCCGAGGTAATCACTCATCGTTTAAATATTGATCCTTCGGTCCGGCCGATAAAACAGAAGCAAAGACTCTTTGCGGCAGAACGAAGTCAAGTCATCCATGACGAAGTCCGTCAATTATTGAAGGCGGATGTATTATTCGAAGTGAAGTATCCTTCGTGGGTGGCCAATCCTGTCATGATCAAGAAAAAGGAAGGAGGATGGCGGATGTGCATAGATTTCACCGATCTAAATAAGCACTGTCCCAAAGATTGCTATCCCCTTCCGAACATAGATAAAAAAGTAGAAGCTCTGATAGGCTTTGAAATTTTTGTTTTCTTGATCTATACAAAGGATACCATCAGGTTTTAATGGATGAGATTGACGCTTCAAAAACGGCCTTCATTACTGATTTCGGCATTTTCGCTTATAAAAAGATGCCATTCGGTTTAAAGAATGCCGGAGCCACTTATCAAAGGATGGTAGACAAGCTTTTTCGGCACCTGATTGGAAAGGAAGTCGAAGTATATGTTGACGATATAGTCGTCAAGAGCAAAAGCACCTCGGAGTACGAGCACAACCTCAAGTCCACTCTCAACGTGCTCAAGAAAGCCAACCTCAAACTTAATCCCCAAAAGTGTACCTTTTTGGTAGATTCGGGAAAGTTTCTGGGTTGTTGGGTTTCAAAAGACGGACTCAAGGCAAACCCCTCAAAAGTTCAAGTCGTTCAGAACATGGCAATGCCGAAGTCCATACATGACGTGCAAAGGCTAACCGGATGTCTAGCCGCACTGAGTCGATTCCTTTCCCAAGCAGCCGAAAAGCAACTGCCGTTCTTCAAGGTGTTGAAAAAGGCACCAAAGTTCGAGTGGGGAGCCGAGCAGAAAAAGGCCTTTGACGAGCTCAAAAGTTATCTAGCCGAGCTTCCTATTCTCTCTGCTCCAGCCGAAGCCGAAGTACTATTCTTATACTTAGCGGCATCGGATCAAACCATCAGCGCGGTGCTTGTACGAGAAGAAGGCCTAAAGCAGTTTCCCATCTACTTTACAAGCCGAGCATTAAGAGGTCCAGAAACAAGGTATCAACCTCTGGAAAAAATTGCTCTGGCGTTAGTAAATGCAGCAAGGAGACTGCGGCCATACTTCTATGCTCACAAGGTATGCGTCTTAACCGATCTACCTCTTCGGCAAGTTTTGACCAAGCCAGAAGCATCGGGCAGAATCGCCAAGTGGGCTATAGAGTTGGGAGAGCACACAATCGAATATCTACCTCGGAAAGCCATCAAGGGACAAGCCTTGGCAGATTTTCTTGCAGAAGCGAAGTTCGATCAAGCAATTCCTATTATTGCCGAACAGAAGAATTCTGCCAATGCCGAACTAGCACAACCCTTGGAATCCGAAGTAGAGCCGCCGGACTGCTGGAGCGGATTCGTAGATGGAGCTTCAAACAAGATGGGAAGTGGAGCTGGTATTTTACTTGTCGCTCCCGACGGACACGAGGTAACCTACTCACTTCGTTTCCTATTCCCCACTACTAATAATGAAGCCGAGTACGAAGCCCTCCTGGCCGGACTCCAGTTAGCGCAAAGTCTACTCGTCAAATCTCTCAAAGTCCATTGTGATTCACAAGTCATAGTAAATCACATGTTGGGTACAAGTGAAGCCCGTGACGAGAGAATGAAGAAGTATTTGGACAAAGCGCAAAGCATCAGCCGAAGTTTCTCCTATTTTCGGATAATCCGCATTCCCAGAGCGGAAAATAGCCGAGCAGATACCTTAAGTAAGTTGGCCTCAGATCCGAGCTCAAAGGCGGAAGAATTAATGCATCGAAGCATTGATGAAGCCGAGGTACATTCTGTATCCAGCTCGCCGAACTGGATGACGCCGATCTTGCAGTATCTGGATCAAGGACAATTGCCCGAGGATAAGAGAGAAGCTCGGAAGATCACGTGCCGAGCTCTTCGGTACGAACTTCATGAAGGAGTCCTCTTTAGAAAGTCTTACCTCCAGCCGTTATTGCGGTGCGTAGGACCAGAAGAGACGGACTACATCCTCAGAGAAGTTCATGAAGGATCGTGCGGTAGCCACATCGGAGCCAGAGCTTTAGCTAAAAAAGTTCTGAGATGGGGATATTATTGGCCAACCATGGTACAAGAGGCAGTGCAGCTCGTCAAGAAGTGTACGAAGTGCCAAATTCATGCAAATGTCCCAAGGATGCCGCAGACCGATCTATACACTATGCAAAGCCCTTGGCCTTTCATGCAATGGGGCATAGACATAGTGGGACCACTTCCTCAAGCTCCTCGGCAAATGAAATTCCTTATCGTTGCCGTGGACTACTTCACGAAGTGGGTGGAGGCTGAACCATTAGCTACGATAACGAGCTCAAAGGCATTGGACTTCGTCTGGAAGAACATAGTGTGCCGATTTGGCATACCCCACATCCTCATCTCGGATAATGGGACTCAGTTCACCGACAAGACGTTCAAGAATTGGTGCCAAGAGCTGAACATACAACAGCGGTTCACTTCGGTCTCCCATCCCCAAGCAAACGGACAAACGGAAGTAACGAACCGGATTCTGGTGAAAGGGTTGAAAGCTCGGTTAGAACAAGCCAAAGGACAATGGGTAGAAAATCTCCCTCAAGTCCTATGGTCCTACCGAACTACACCCAAAACCTCCAACGGTGAAACTCCGTATAGTCTGGTGTACGGCACTGAAGCCGTAATTCCGGTGGAGATCGGCGTACCCAGTCCCCGAACTCTAAATTTCTCCTCAGAAATGAATGACGACGGACTGAGAGCAGAACTAGATCTCGCCGAAGAAAGAAGAGAATTGGCGTGCATAAAAGCAGCCAAGTATAAGGAGCAAGTAGCCCGGTATTATAACCAAAGGGTGAAAAAGCTTCAATTTCAAGTGGGAGATCTCGTCTTGAGAAACAACGAAGTAAGCCGAGCAGAAAAGCTGGGCAAACTCGAACCCACATGGGAGGGTCCATATCGGGTGTCAGAAGTCCTCGGCAAAGGGTCTTATAAATTGACTCACATGTCAGGAGAACAAGTACCCCGAACATGGCACGTCTCCAACCTCAAGAAGTTCCACTTGTAAGAGACAAGTCCGGTCAGTCCGTCTCGTGTCTAGTTCGGTCATAGGGGTATGTGTTTTTATTTGTTTGTTTTTTACTTGCACCTTTTACTTGTCGTTTTATAAAAAGTTTAAAGTTTTTTCTTTCGTCTTTTTCATTTTTTCTCTATGTGTTTTGTCCCTATGTGCTTGTCGTCTCTTACAAATGGTACCAAGGTATATCGTTCTTTAAAGACTGATCCCCTTTTTAGATCGATTATTAAAGACTATTGTGAGTCCAAGCTTCTAAGGAGGATATAAGACCACAATTCAGCTTAACAAGCAGTCCGTCTGAAACGAACTGCAATAAGCCAACGATTGTGAGTCCAAGCTTCCAAGGAGGATACAAGACCGCAATTCAGCTTAACAAGCACTTCGTCTGATACGAACTGCAATAAGGGAAAGTCCGATCCACGCGATAAACCTCGCCGAATTAGGACGACCAAGTTCGGTCAAAGAAGTTTACCTCATAAGACCGGGGATGACCATGTCTAGTCAAAGAGGTTTACTGCATAAGACCACTTCGGTTAACTGGGAAAGTCCGATCCACGCGATAAAACTCGCCGAATTAGGACAAGGGAAAGTTCGATCCCGGCGACAAAAATCGCAAAATTAGAACACAAACCAAGTCCGGTCAAAGATGTTTATTTCATCAGACCAAAGACGAGTCCGGTCGAAGATGTTTATTTCATCAGACCAAAGACGAGTTCGGTCAAAGGTGTTTATTTCATCAGACCAAAGACGAGTCCGGTCAAAGATGTTTATTTCATCAGACCAAGGACCAAGTCCGGTCAAAGAAGTTTACTTCATAAGACCGAGGACAAGTACGATGAAATTTTTTCGCTAAGCTGTAAATACAGTGTTAGAAGCGAAAACAAAATTTCATTTATCAAATCTTGTTCGGCATACAACTCCGCTACCCTACAAAATGGCGTTACGCTATTACAAAGGACTATTCTACCGTCCAGGGTTGCTGAAGTTAAGCCACCTATCTGCAAAATCCTCTGGAAGCCGAGTTCGGTTGTTCCGAGCAGATGAAGAATAAGCAGGTCGACGAGATGCTATCCTCGACCCAACGCCTCTTCCCCGAGCCCGAGAAGTCCTAACACCTCGGCGATGAAGAGTCTCTGCAATAAGCATCTGCTGATCTTGCTCGCTCATAGTCACAACTCCTCGGCGAATTTCAGTCCGTCCCCGTCTTGACGATTCCGGTTGCTCCTGAGCCCGTTCTCGTCTTGACGTTTCCGGCTGTTCCGGAGTTCGTTGTTGGCTGGGAGTAGGATTTTGAACAAGGGAACCAGAGGTTTGATCTGGAGTGCGAGCATCTGTTGGCACGATATGCCGAAGGAATCTTTCTATGGAGGGGCGCCGAGAAAGAACAATGTCGTACCGAGAAGCCCAGCGCCGTAATGATTTCACAACTTGTTGGCAAGCCGAGCTCTCCAGCGCATTGTTCCTCCGGAGTACAAGATATTCCTCCCACAGTTCGTCAACTCGACTTTGAACATCTGAGATGGTCAATCCCCCGCGCACACGGATGTAATCCTCGTACGCAGTCCTCTCAGCAATGGTCGTATTCAGCTCGGCCTCCAGATCCTTCTTATCGGACTCTAAGTCCTTATTATCGGCCTCCAGCTTCACTAAACGAGCCAGAAGCTCGTCATTCTTCGTCTGATCGGCTATAGCTCTTCTCTCAGCTTCGTCTAAAGCCGAAGAGTACAGCCGTTTCCAGTGAAGTATCTCCATCTCCTTGAGTACAAAGCAGCTATATTAGTTCGGCAGCTGTACCGAGCAGATAGTAAAATACAACAGGAGTAAAGGCGAGTACGCAAAGCTATACGAAGACAAGTGTAGAGAATTTTTCATTCACAAGGAAAATTTTTTACACTAAGGCTTCAAGGCCATTTTACAAGGAAGAAACTAGACTAAGAGAAGGGAGACGAAATCATACTCCGCCAGCTTCGTCTCCGGCTCCTCGGTCTGGTACAGCTTCTTTCTCTTGGGCTACCTCAGCCTCGGCCTCGCTTCCTGCCGGCCTCGCCTCCGCCTCCTGATCGGCTTCCTCCTCCGGATGCCCGGCCCGCTCGACTTCGGCCTCCGGCTCCAGCGGCTCGGCCTCACCCTCTCCGTTGTAAGTCGAAGCGGGTGAAACGGGCCCCACGGAGGCAAAGATAGCCTCCAGGTTCTCGTCCCGATCAGCTCGACAACTCCGGACTCGGTCTGCAGAAAGCAGGACCGAGGATGAAGCGAGCTCCTCAAGGAGCGGCAGATTCTGAAGCCGAGCAGCTATCTCTCGGCTGTACAGAGGCAGCACGACGTCGGGCCCCTGCTCGCCCTTATCGGCAATTAGCCTTACCAGACTACCGACAAAGGCCGAGAACTGGCTGCTCAAAAAGAGTCTCTCCGTGTAGGCACGGAGACCCTCTCCTTGGGCAACCACGGCGGCAGCATCCCTCCGTTTCGTCTGCTCTCGCTGGATGACGAGCTGGTTTTTGGCAAACTGAGCTTCATCCTGGGCCGAAATCCTAGCAGCCCTGGCTTTCTCAAAGTTTGCCTCAGCCTGCTCGGCCCGGTGACAAGCAGCCGCCAATTTCCTCTGCATCTCGGCATAGTCGTTGGACGCTTTGGAGAGTTCGACGGCGACGAGCTTGGAGAGCATATCATTCCTCTGAAAATGGATAAGGAAAAAAGTTAACAGAGGGCACCAAAAATACAAGACAAGCCAAGCCAAGGAATCAAGAAGACAATTCACCTCGGCGAAGTCCGTGGGCCATAAAAATGGCTCACAGATATGCTCCGAAGGAGGCGCCAAGACCACGTCTTTCTCTGGCGCCCTTGGGGGCTTCTGGGTCTTCCCCTTCTTGCTTGCCGAAGTCGACTCCGGCTTCTTTGGACCCGAAGAGGTCTTTTGCCTCTTCGGATTCTTCTCGGCATCAGGCGCCGAGCTGGTAGCCTTCTCTCTCTCCGGCTCCACAAGCTCGGAGGACTTTCTGATAGCCTTATTCAACATGAACACTGCCAAAAAGCAAGAAAGCAAAGTCAGATTTTCTTCGTTAAAGCAGTAGAGCATAAAGATAAAGAGAAATCCTCACCCTCGGCCTCTTCGTCCGAAGACGAGATGTCGAACACGACGTCGCCCTTGACGAGCTCAGACTCCGTGTATTGTTTCCTAACTATGGGAATCTTGTTGAGCTCGCCATCGAGCTCGTCCAACGGTTCAGGCCGAGGGTGACGGATAACGGACTCCGGCCCTCTCCAGGGAAAACTAGGAGCCGCGGTCCTATCATAGTAGAAGAAGCGATTTTGCCACTTCGGCCACTTCGTTTTACAAAAGGCCCTAAAGGGCTGTAAAGGGATCAAGTAAAACCAAGACCCCTTCCTCTTAAATTGAAAGAATTTAAGGATCGCCTTCAAAGACAAATCCCTTCCTAACCTACGGAGTTCGGCAGCGAAGGCCGACAAGTGCCTCCAAGAGTTCGGAGTCACCTGGCCTAAAGGAAGCTGAAAAAAATCTAGTAAATCTATAAAGGCAGAAGGGAGGGGGAAACGAAGCCCGCATTCTAAGCAGGCCTCGTACACGGTGACGTAACCCTCCGGCGGGGAGTCAGCCCTGTGATCACCGTCAGGTACCACCGCCTTCCCCCCAGGAAAAGAGTATTTTTCGTAAAGGGATATCACAGTATCCTTACTCAAGATACTGTGAAAATACTCTACGGTCTTCTCCCCGGATTCTTTCCGGCTAGAAGACCCCTTACCCCCTTTCCTAACGCTACCCGACTCCGAAGAAGAAGAAGAAGACATTTTTCTTACTTTTTGAAGGTGAAGGTAGTCTGAAGAAATTTTTGAAAGCGGAAGGAAATTTTTCACGCAGAAGATAGAGAGTGCAGAAGAAGCCAATAGCAAAGGTGTTCAAATGATGAAGAAAGACGGTATTTATCAGATTTGGAAAAGATTTCAAATCATCGCACCGTTTCATATCCCACCTTTTCAGGATTCAACGGCCGGATTTTACTGTCGCATTTAATGCCGCATTTAATGCAGTCACGCGCAGGGCACGTCCCCTGACTTCAGCCTCCCCCGTACCCTTTTCCAGAATGCCGAAGTGACTCGCTTCGCCGAAATGAATCACTTCGCTTTTCGGGGGGGGTAGTGATGGGGTACGTACTAAACAAGCCCAATAGCAGTGACAGCTCGGCCAGCCCAAAGCCCAAGAGTTCAGTTCGGCATTACCAAAGAGTTCGGCCTCAGCCTACAGCTCGGTAAAAGCCAACCAATCAAGCTCTGCTCTCAGGTCGGCATCAAGCTCTACTCTCAGATCGGCAACCAAAGCAGTTCGGTCTCGGTATTCGACCGAACAAGGAGTTAGTGGACCCATACCGGATGTCCAACACACCCACTACCACGTGATGTCAGTTCAGGCCACGATCGTAGGCCATGACCTACGCTTCACCCACGATCTTAGGCCATAACCTACACGACATCCACGACTTAGGGTGGTGACGCAAGCCATGATCTGAGTTCATTATATAAATAGAACTTAGATCTGATAGAAGAGGTTAGAATCTCTCGAGAGAAACAATCATATAGCAAGTCTGTGTTGTAAGCTGTATTTGGCAGATCAAGCAATACAAACCTGCCCCCATTTCTCCCCGTGGACGTAGATTTACCTCAGTAAATCGAACCACGTTAAATTCTCTGTGTCGTGATTTATTTTTACGAGCATTTATCATCATCAATAATTCGCGGAATCATCAGTAATAATATCATGAATATGAGTGAAATGATAAATTTTCATTATACTTGGAAAGAATTATGAATTATCTGTCCTACAAAAATAATACTCCTACTAAAACAAAGAGAATATACAATTCAGCATGCCCTATACTTTCTCAAATAAGCAATTAAATATAAATGATAGAATCCTCAAATCTTTGGCATCATATACTATCAATCAGTGTATATAATATGTGGTATTCGTTTTGCAAGATTGTATCTTAAAATTAAATTTATAGTGTGTTTAGTTCACGATATTCAATTCTACAATTCTATCTTAGATGAATAATGATGGAATAATTAGTGATAGGTAACCCTTTATAATTAAAATAATCTACCAACTCTATCTTAAATTATATTTTAATATTATAGACGTGAGCATGTGCACTTGTATAGTTGTATTTAGAGCATCCGCAATGGACGTCCCGATTAATTTTTTTTTCCGAAAATTATATAAATACTGCTCGTTGAATTTCATTTCATTCGCTCCACTTGTATTAACGAGTATCTCTCTCTAAATACTTTTCTTTCGAAGATAAATGGAGCACCACTATAGTGATTCCCCCGCCACGAGCGAGTCACAGGGACCGATCTTTCCCGTTGGCGGAAGTACCCCAATGTCCGCCACGATGTCCGGAATGGCGGGGATGATGCCCCAACCCCAAATGACAGCGGGGATGATGCCCGTGTACTACAACATGTACCCACCTTGGTATGAGATGATACCTCAAATGCCCGGGGTGAGTGCCGGAATGACCCCAATGCCGGGGATGATGCCGCCCCAGATGCCTGGGATGATGATGCGGGGCTCGCCTGTCACTGCGGGGGGAAGTATGCAGGGGGTCCCCCAATCACCGGTGGACAATGTCTATTGCCCATATATAGATTTACTGTCGACGGACAGCGCCCCGAGTACTCCTCTCGAGACTCAGTTCACTGGCATCGAGACGTTCTCGATGGAGGAGTTGAGGCTATCTCCTATCCGGGATTTTCCCACAGACGCACCAACGGCGACAGGGAGGAGGGGGAGGACAGGGAGAGGGAGGGGCATGGGACGGGGCACTACCTCGCCTGCGGAGGGGTACGATGGTGAGGCGGGGGCCGCTGAGGGGGGAGGGATCTAGCGGGAAAAAGAGGATTGTCTGGAGCACAGAGGAGTGCATCGCGCTTGCGAAGGCGTGGATCAGTATAGTGGAGGATCCATATATCGGGGCTAACCAGCATATCGACAGGATGTGGTGGCGCATTAGCCAAAGCTACCTTCAATTCAAACCGCCAGGGGGGAAGCCTTACAATGGAGAGCAATGCCGGAAACAGTGGGAGCGGCTGAAGAGACAGCTCAGTCGATTGACCGGCATTTACACAAACAACCTCCGCTCGGCAACCATCGGCATGTCTGCCGAGGATGTGAAGCTTCTGTCTCACCATCAGTTCAAAGACGTTGCGGCGTGCTTCGGGGAATTCAAATATTGAGATGTGTATCTTGTGGTGCAGACTTCGGCTAAGTTTACTGCAGGTGTTGAATTTGGCTGGCCGAAGCGGATGAAGATCAGCGCCTCCGAGGAGTACAGTAGCAGTGTTGGTTCCCACGAACTCCCCCCGCCGAGGCAGAGTTCCCGACACCTTAATCGTCGGCCCGCCGCCGTCGCCCGGTGAGGCAAAAGTCCGCGGCGCGAATGGCGAGTGGAAACGCCAGCGGGTCCGCCGAGGCCCAAACGGCAGCTCCTACCCAAAACGATCCCGAGCTCCCCTCACTCGCCCGAGTCGCGCAACATGAAACTCTGTTACGTGCAATGGTTTTTTTTTTTTTTTTTTAAAATTAACTTCATATATTTATATCATATATATGAAGGAGGAAATTACAAATCAACTCCTATAACAAGGAGGAAAGACAAATTACGCCACCCAGGGTTCGAACTCGAGACCTCCAGGATGGACGCGGTATCCAGCACCCTTTACCGCTAGGCCAAGGGGCTTGGATTCTGTTACGTGCAATGGTTGAATGGTGGACATTGACCGATCGCCATTACAGGTCATCGCTGAAGGATATCATCAACAGTATGCGGCGCGATTTGGGGTTGGGAGACATGGCGGAGAGTGGCGACGAGGGGACTACCGACGGAGACGACGAGGGTATTGGCGGCGGGGAATCCGAGGAGTGAGACAACAGTTTTTTTAACTACGTAATTTTTTTTAGAGGGAACATCTTTTTTCTCCACGAACTTTGCCAAAGTATCATTTTAGGTCCGTGAACTTTGAAAATATCATTTGAGGTACACCAACTATAGATTAATATCATTTAAAGTACTTTTTACTATTTCCAAGTTTTTTTGGACGAAAATACCCTCAATACCTTAAAGTGTATATATTTTAAATAAATTTATCATATACTCATATTTTTTTTATAAATATCTTTACAATATATTTTTGACAAATTTTCTAAATATAATTTGACCTTAAATATTATCACTTAGTTTCGTGACATGCAAGTAAAATTGATTCTTCAATTTTTTATATTAATTTTTTTAAAAGTGAATAAATAACTTTTATTTAATAATAAAAAATTAAATAAAGATCTTTTCTTGCATGTATGTTTTTTTACTATGTATGTTTTTTTACTATGTATAAATTTATTAAAAATATTATGTATGTTTTTTTACTATGTATGTTTTTTTAAATAAAGTGGTTGCAATTTCTCCGTATTTGTGTCAAAAATTTAATTACGTAAATTGTTTAATTTGGTGAATTTATGAATTTTTTTTATTGTGGGAAGTCCGTCGGGATGTCCTTGGGGATGTCTGCCATTATGCAGTGGAATGTCCTTATGACGTGGTAGTGCAGTGAGAAGTCCTTATGACGTGGCAGAAGGTGTTTTTGGGACGTCTGCGAGGATGTCTGCCGGGACATCCGCACTACTGTGGACGCCCTTGGAGGAAGTAGCGAAGAAAATTCAAAATCATATGAAAGGCATGGCCCCACCATCTCTCTCTACGACTTTCTATCTCTACAACTATCTTATCCCCAACTCAACTCAACCCAACCCAACCCAACCCTTAACCGCCAATTCAACTTCTTCTTCTTCTTCCCCAATTTAAGCTTACCAATTCTTCCCACTTTCTTCATCTTCAGTTTCAACCATTCACTTTCAGTCATGAATTCCAGCTCCGAACAAGCTATTATTCATTCCGACGATTTGTTCGATTGCTTGCCGGACGACGTCGTATTGTCGATTTTCGGCAAATTGCAAGACGCGAAATCGCTGTGCCTGTCCATGTCCACCTGCAAGCGCTTCCGATCCATCGCCCCACAGGTCGATCGAATCTTCCTCCCTATCCCTCCGAAGAAGTCCGACGCCAAGGATTCCGATCAGAAGAGTTCGTTCAAAAACCTGGTGATCCGAGCGTTGACGACGCCCTTCCTTCTGATTTCTCAGATGATCAAATTGAAGCCCAAGCCCGAGGAGAATAATGACCTAGATTTCTACTCCTGCTACGTCCCCAACGAGATACTGAAGAATTTCCAGGGAATCCGCGGCCTCCATCTCCGCCTGCCCTGCCACGGGAATCAGAAGCATAATCCGTCCAGAAATGGTAAGAATTCGACGACGTTGCTGAAATGGAGAGCTGAATTCGGGCGGGAGCTGCACAGCTGCGTGATTTTGGGGGCGAAATCGTGGTCGGAGAAGGGTAGGGTTGAATCGAGCGGAGAAGAGGCGCCGTCGCGGGTGATGGCGGACGACGAGCTGAAGCTGCGGATCGTGTGGACGATATCGTGCTTGATCGCTGCGTCGGCGAGGCATTACCTGATGCAGGAGACGGTGAAGGGGCTGAGGATGATCGAGAGTGTGGTGGTGTCGGATGAGAGCGATCAAGGGAGGTTGTGTATGAACAAGGAGCAGATTGAGGAGATTCGCCGATCGAGCAAGGCGAAAGGGGACGATGAGACGACGGTGGAGAGTAGGAGCAGAGTGCCGGCGCTGAGGATGAAGATGTGGTATTTGGATCGGCTGGAGGTGCCGGGCTCGGGCAAGGTCATGGAGGGGGCGACGCTCGTGGTTATAAAGCCGGCTGTTGGGGGAGAGGACGAGGCGAGGAAGGGGAGCCCGGGCCGGAGCGATGCTGAGATGGTGGCGGACGCTTTTGAAGGGGAAGGGGAAGGGGAAGGGAAGGTGATGGCTGAAGCAGTTAGGAAACTCATGGTTGCCAAGAAATGCTATGTTTTGGAGATGAATTCGTTTTAACACATTATATTACTTTGTATTGAATTATTTTTTCTTGGGAGTTAATAAGAGATTCAGATTTCACACATTCTTGTCATGCATTCTTGCATCAAACAGAAACAGGAGCAATACAATCAAGTGCATTTAAACATTTATCTTCAACAGAAAAAGGGAATCCTAACTAGAATTCTTACATTCTTCAAGTCTTTTTCATCTCTTTATCTATATGTTTCAATCAAAAATCTGCGTGTTATGGTTAAAAGAGGATTTATAAATTGAGTTCTTGGCTGGAAATGAGTATGCAGATCAGCTGATGATGAGGATAGACATGAGCAGAACACCTTGCTATAGAAATAAGGATATAGACATAGACATAGACATATCCAGAAAGAATTGATATGCTGAGGATCTGATTGTGAGCAACAAATGAGCTATCTTCTCTCTCGTCTTCGTTTTTATCCCCTCTCCCTAATTTCTTTATCAAATTATCTATTCCCAATTCCTCTCTCTACCACATCCTTTACGTTCCCAAGCACTTCTTTATCATATTCTCCATTCCCAATTCTCTACCCATTTCTTTAAGTTCCCAAATTCACAACAACGTTGCTTTTTTCTACAATTGATGAAAACCAATTTCTTGGAAAAATTATCAAATAGACAGGTATGTGTTTATCAAGATCTCAAAATCATTGAAGATTATACATACTTAATCCGAAATATGGCGCAAGGCAAATTGACAGAAAAAAGCACAAATTTATGGAGAATTTTGGACGAATTGAAGTCTATGTTTGGGACGTCCTATTATCTTATTGAATTTCTGCGGTATTTTAAATTTCAATTGACTCTGCAATTATCTTCCTCACTCTTTCTGATGTAGCTAATATAAGTGAGAACATGATTCTTTTATGTAGCTTTTAAGTTTTGACCGTGAAAAAAAAATGAAGAAGCAAGCGAGAGGAGAATAGCGACGGCGCCGTTGCTGTGTGAATTAAGAATGTTGTTGTATAGAGAGGAATTGAAGATGGTGAATTTGATAAAGAAATGATGGAGCGAAAAAAAGTACTCCACTATGGGGAGGATGACAAAAAAGAGGCCCTCGACATATCCAATCCACATTTTGTTTATTTATTTGAGGGAACATCATTTTAGGTCCATGAACTTTGCCAAAGTATCATTTTAGGTCCGTAAACTTTGAAAATCTTATTTTAGGTCCGTGAACTTTGAGTTAGTATCATTTTAGGTCCTTTTTACTATTTCCAAGTTTTTTTGGACGAAAATACCCTCAATACCTTAAAATATATATATTTTTAATAAATTTATCATATACTCATATTTTTTTATAAATATCTTTACAATATATTTTTATCAAATTTTCTAAATATAATTTGACCTTAAATATTATCACTTAATTTTGTGACATGCAAGTAAAATTGCTTCTTCAATTTTTTATATTAATTTTTTTAAAAATTGAATAAAGAACTTTTCTTTAATAATAAAAAAATTGAATAAAGATCTTTTTATAAATATATTTACAATATATTTTTGACAAATTTTCTAAATATAATTTGACCTTCAATATTATAATTTAATTTTGTGACATGCAAGAAAAGATCTTTATTCAATTTTTTATTATTAGAGAAAAGTTATTTATTCAATTTAAAAAAAATTAATATAAAAAATTGAAGAAGCAATTTTACTTGCATGTCACAAAATTAAGTGATAATATTTAAGGTCAAATTATATTTAGAAAATTTGACAAAAATATATTGTAAAGATATTTATAAAAAAATATGAGTATATGATAAATTTATTAAAAATATATATATTTTAAGGTATTGAGGGTATTTTCGTCCAAAAAACTTGGAAATAGTAAAAAGGACCTAAAATGAAACTAACTCAAAGTTCACGGACCTAAAATAAGATTTTCAAAGTTCACGGACCTAAAATGATACTTTGGCAAAGTTCATAGACTTAAAATGATGTTCCCTCTATTTATTTATATTTGACTTTTTCATTTATTTTTGGAAATAGAAAAAATATCCAGGAAGTAAATTAGTCTACTGTTATACACAACGTTCCCATGGATGAAGAAGAAGAAGAAAATGAAAATGACAAATTCCTGATATAGCTTAAGCAAGAAGGAAAATAAATATATGAAATATAACGCTTTTAAAGTATTTATTGTATTGATATAAGTGCTCATAATGGAGCAATCTAAACATAGGCAGCCAGAGACTTATCCATTAATAAGTGTAGGTATAAATATAAAGAATAAAGTCATGCGGCCACATTATGGCCAGTCATAAATTAATTATATAATAAAAAAAATTAATTTTTTTTTCAAATTTTTGGTTTAATACTACTTGATTTTACTTTTATATCATCTTTATTATATGTTGCTCAACATGTTAGTGTTGCTCTTTCGTAGTTTTTGCTAAACTTATTACTACTGTAATTTCTTGATTGTTGCTCAACGTATACAGTAATTCGTGATATTAATGCGTTTTACGTAATGGAATTCAAAGATAAGTATCAACTCACAAGTCCATTCACACACATATAAGTTTATATCGGTAATTCTAATTTTTTTATACATGTAAATGGACTAAATTAACTCTTTATGGTCGGCCACATTATGGCCATTTAGCATCACTCATATATAAATTAGACTTGTCCCTATTTGGTTGTCTTGCATACTCCATATTGAAATTAGATACTCTTGGGATGCATTTATAAATTAGACGCTTGTAGTAGGACAACTAAAAAAGAAATTAATCACTTGCGATGAGACGTATGGAATATGATTTAGGTAAACTTTAAACTTTTCGTACAAATATGAAACAAATGTGTAACATTTTGTATGAGCCGTGTAATTGTCCCGCAATTGAAAGATATGAAAATAAGAATCACTAATTTATTTCCTCGCCCACTCCATCATAGCAAGGACATTAGTATTTTGTTAATATTCTCTAAAATGAGATTTTAGTAATTTTATTTTTATTTCAAAATTTTAAACATCAATATTAGAACAACTTGTAATAATATAACATGCATATGTAATTTGTATAGTTATTTCTGAACGCTATGCCTTTTGCTCGCCATATTTTAAATTTGAACTATTTCAAACACCAGCATTTGAAAAAGAAACTTAAACCAAAGTTCAAACTTTGTGTATTTTATTTCGAGTTTTTAAAAAAAGTTCACACTTTGTGTATTGTATTCTGATTTTTTTTAAAAATGTGTGCAAAATTAGAATTCATCTACACTTTATATTATTCTCATAAATAAATAAATAAATAAATAAAATGATGTTGCTGCTAAAATAAGAGGCGAATTTGGTCGAGCGTCAACACAAGAAGAATCGGTTTCCAATTCACGCGTCTCCTCAAACCTTTTCCCAATTTCATCAAATCAGTTGCGTCAACGGATTTCTCTTGAAAAATAAAAGAAAACCTCGAAATGGATAAGAAAGTTGGGAAATTCTTCGATTCCGTCGGAAGCTTTTTCACCGGCGCCGACGTGATTCCCTGGTGCGATTCCGACATCGTAGCTGTAAGTATTGATATCACTTGCTCTCGAACGTCGTTAGTGAGAGGTTTTTAGCTGGATATGATGGATTAATTGTGAATTTACTAGGGTTTTAGGAGGTATCGGAGTCATGAATTAGTCTTCGAGAAGGAGACGGACTTGGTATATTAGTATAACCGCGTTGGAGGCGAAATTGTGATTGATTTGGTTGAGAGATCATGTACAAATCAATCAATGATCTTAGAATTTGCATTTAAAGCGGGAGATGTGAATGGATGTTGCAGTTGTGTGAAGTACTACTCTCTACTGGTGTTCCTTGCCTTGCAATGTGGTTAAAACTGTTATCATTAACTGTTGATATACTGTTTTGAGTTGCATTTAGTTGCTTGATTGGGCAATCCTGCACTTGGCTCACTTTGAGGTTGGATTAAAGCGAACCATTACTTCAATCTTGAAGGGAAGAATGAAGATCATAGGGGAATTTATCCTAATTTTCTACTATTAGCTAGTTCCACAGCAGAAAAAACCCTTACAACTAGAAGTTTTATTTGAAGCAAAAAAATCTCCCTTATTTCACTACCCGAGTTTACACCTTAAATTTGTACTAATTTAGTATGGAATAAATGGTGTTGTTGTATTAAAATGAAAAATAGCTAAGTTATTCTGAATACTTTCTTGCTCGTCTTCGAGTCTCAGGAGTCAAGTTGACTGTTTCAGCATGATTTTTTGGATAAGATGGAGGTGGTCTAGTTTATTACTGTTTTATTCTTTATTTTTCTATTTTTGTAATCAGATTGGCCAGTAGGCTGCGGGTAGTATGCCTGCCAAGTTCATATTACAGTATGTTGCAATATCTTCTTAGTTTACATAGATTTTGTTTCTGTTCACCCTTGGCCCTCCTGTATAAAACTTTACATTATAGTTGCAGCTGTATTGATGAATATCTTCACGTTAGCATCCACAAACTACCTCAAGGTAATTTGTACTGTGTCTAGCCCTCTTGTAGATTAGATGGCTGTAGGGGTATACATCAACTCTGAACGTCATTTTGTGTTCTGGCGGTTTTGAGAAGTAGTGAATGAATATGCGCTGGAAGTTTATGAAGTGTTCAATTAACTTATGTTGTTTGCTTCTTAGATTCAAATAGATTGCAGATGGAGATTAGGATGTTGATCTTTGAATCTCATTTCATTGTATGTTGAAGACTTTTTTGCACGCGTAGTTGTATTACAGTGTGATATATTGTTCCAAATCTATTGGTCTAGGCTTCTAATTCTGGTGTCTGCTCTAAATGTATTCTAAGCTGTACCTCTACATGTATTCGTTTCTTGCTGTTTTCTGAAGCATATCTCTGAGCATTACATCTCTACAGGCCTGTGAACGTGAGGTTGCTGAAGCAGAGAAAGGTTCCTCTGATAAGCTAAAAAGCGAAAGCATCATGCGCTTGTCTTGGGCCCTGGTTCACTCTAAAAGACCAGAAGATGTACAACGTGGAATAGCTATGCTTGAAGGTTATATAGAAGAGTCCATCTTTGCTCTCTCTCTCTCCCCCCTGTGTGTTAGAAAGCATATTTCGTTGTACCTCAAAGAAATTTTATTCCTTCATCACTGCCTTGTGCTTTTATTATTTCTTATTTAATGTCTTCTGCTGACCATCGTGTATTTGCTCACATTGTTCTTCCTGAGTGTGTAAAATTAGGCTTCATAACGTCGACTGATGAAACTTATTTCCTGCAGTTTCTCAAGCTGGCTCTAACACCCCCCTGCAAGAGAGGGAAAGGGTGTATCTTCTGGCTGTTGGATACTTTAGAAATGCGGAATACTCTAGGAGCAGGCAGATTGTTGATCGCTGCTTGGAGGTTAGAATTCTTCTAAACAATCATACTTGAAATACGGTTGTGTATTAGACGGCATTGAATGCATTCAGTTGAGCTCGTATTATTTCATCCTCCATTAACTTCTAGTTTGGCATGCCGTATTGTTATATACTCCCTCCGTCCCATTCAAGATGACCATCTTTCCTTTTTTGTTTGTCCCAATCAAGATGGCCACTTTCCAATTTTGGAAATAACCTCCTCTCTCCTCATTAAATATTTACTACCTTTTTTCTCTCTACTTTATTCCACCTGACAACACTTTCTAAAATCTCATGCCACTCAAGAATGTGGCCATCTTGAGTGGGACAGAGGGAGTAACTGGTAGATTATAAAGTAAAATTTGGTTGGAAAATACAGATTGCACCTGACTGGAAGCAGGCCTTGACCCTGAAGAAAGCCATTGAGGATAAAATTACAAAAGGTAAAGCCTCGTGTTGTTTGTATTGCTTAATCGTATGAACTCCCAACAAAACTATGCTGCACCAAATTCTTAAAAATGTGTTAATAAATGGAATTTTTGATATAGATGGAGTAATTGGCATTGGGATTGCTGCAACTGCTGTTGGACTTGTGGCTGGTGGTATTGCAGCTGCGTTTTCAGCTCGCAAGAAGTGAAAAACATGAAGAAGTTGATGACGATGATAGCAATGCTATGTGAGTTTTAAAGGTCCTTTCCTTCTACAGAAGTTCTATTGTAAATTTGGAATTAATCTTTATTTCCATGTTCATTACTGAATTAATGGCTATGCATATTTATCTTGATACTATGACAACCCAAAAGAATTGATCCTTATCAAATGCTCTTTAGGATGCAAGGCTATTTTAAATGATTGCAATATTTTGGTTTGAACTTTCATATTCTGTTGTTTTCTTATTTAATCTTTTCAATAGTGAGTGAAATTATTTGTAAGGGGAGTGATCAATTGTTAACTCACTATCTAATTGCTAACTGTAACTAATTTAACACCATATGATTTTAGGAATTAGTGGTCTAAAATTTGTCACGTGTGATTTTTATTTTTATTAATTAAATCGAAATAGATAAAAAAACCTACCAAATTAGGGCTTTGGATGAAATTGTCAATATAGTGTTTTGAAAATATCAATCTAATGCTTTAAGAATGTCAAAACATTGCTTATGTCAATGCATTGATTTAAGAATGACATTCTACATATATTATATTGACATATTTTATTTACTATGTTGTCATTTTTTGTTGTACGAAAAAATTGAAATTTTTTAAAATTATTTTCAAATCTTGATATCGGAACATATGCAAGTGAGATCTCGTTAGAATCCTTATGAAATTATCTTTAATTTGACATATGTTGTGCGAAAAAATAATTTAAATCGAGAAAGTTATATGCGTTTTAAAGTTATGTGATATTTTTCAAAGGTTAGTTACAACTAATTTGTTATAAATTGACATTAATACTTTTATTGACGTTTTTTATTAATTTAATTATATTTAACAATTAAGTATTAAGTTAGTAATATAACACTCTCCTCTTTGTAAATACTCATATACGCATGGAAAATTAATACTCCTTCCGTCATGAATGTATTAATTGCAAATAAATAATTAGAATGCGACACTTTCAAGAATAGGAGAATATGAATTGATAAAAGGAATATCCACGCATTAACGAGATACAAAATCAACAGTAACAAAAGCTTTCCTGAGCATAGGGACTCTCCAAATTTCCCATAACTGGAGCTTCCTTCGGCGGCGGCAGCTCCAATTTCTTTGAAACTAAACTCATTCACGTAAATCTTCTCGAAAAGATCCATATAAACCTTGGAAAATCTCCTCCCCAAGAGTCTCAGGGGCGGACGCAGAACAAAATATGATTAGGACTGAAATTTATAAATTTTGTTTCAAAGTATAATTTTGGGTGTTTTAAATCATTTGTAAGGGCTTTTACACAATAATGTATACTGAATTTAGATATATTTCAAAAATTTATAAAAGAAAATAGAGTTAAAAAAATTCATTGAGGACTTAAGCCCTTCCTCTCTACCACATGGGTCCGCCCCTACCCAAGACCGAGTACGGGGAGTAGACCGAATTCGAGAAGAATGAGAACAAATTGGGCACAAAGGTCGAGGAGCCACCACCGCGGCACCGGCAGCAAGGGAGGATGAGAAGAGGATTTGGTTGCGGTTAGAATCGTACCTCCTAGGCGTTTACGAGCTCCTGGAAGGCGGTGGTGGCATCGGTTCCGGGGACGTCGGGTTCACCTACAACATTAGCTACAACATCTCCTAATACACCAATATAGACAAATTGAAGGCTCCACTGAATAAAAATAAGTTGAGTGAGGGGTAATAAAGGTAGTTAATTGCCGAAAGAAAAAAGATTTAAATATTATACTATGATTTTTCTCATGTAAATGGTAAATATCATGATTTTCTTAAATTCCATTTATACATAATTAATTGAAAGTTTGGTGATGAATTCAAATACTACGAATATTTTAGCAATGGATCACACCCCTATTTGGTGCGTTATAGTGCTAACTTTTCCTCAATTCCTAACTCATCAATGTAGTGTATTAAAAAGGTCAACACGATCACGTTAAAATGTCAGCACATATTTATGTTGATATTTTAATAAACTGTGTTGACATTTGAATATTAATGTCAACACAATGTATTAAAATATCAACTTTAGTTTACGTTGACATTTCATTATCATCGTGTTGACATTTTTAATACACTACATTAACGAATTAACAAGTTAGCAATTTAAGAAAAGTTAGCAATGGATCACACCCCTATTTTATAATACTATAGCTTTACATAACTTGCCGACCAATGTCTAATAATGTAGTTCATATGTAGGGTTCTCACTTCTCATTTACCCTTATGCTATTTATTTGTCATAGTTACATTTTATATTATAACTAACTTCCCTAGTAGTAGTATTATTTTAGAAGGTTACTCCATATTTTAGATTATGAAAATTCACCATTCTTGCATTTAATGTATTCATAGTTTTAATTAGAGTATTTAAAGTCTTAATTAGAATGATATGACTTATGAAATGGGGCCGCAATTTTTTTATAATATAGTATTTAAAGTCTTAATTAGAATGATATGACTTAATGAAGGGCAATCAGAAAGTGGAAGGCAAAGCATGCTTTATGCGGAGACTTGTTTTGTGTTGAAGTAAGATAGGGATCGGTCTACTGAAGAAGGTCATCACATCATTCAGTGCTGCACGAGTATCATCCAAAGATGTTGTTGAGAATTTTTGTGATAAGAGGAAAGGTGCTTACACCGTTTTCCATGTATTGCAATGACATTGCTCGACACCGATGCTCGGTTTAACCCTCCACGCATCAATGACACGCCATGTTTGGGACTTTGTGGACGTGTTGACAAGCATCCCGTTTTAGCATTGATTTATCATGACCCCAAGATGATTTTTTATGGACAAGATGAAGAAAGACGTTCAACTATTCGGTATATGTTTGATCCAGGAGGAGATACATCGCTGAAGCGTTCACTTTCAACTCTCTTTGTTGCTTCGTGATTCCCACTTTGAGAACAAGGTGAATTTCAACCGTAGGGGAGTTGATATGTTCATTATTCCATATCTCTTTCATATCTTGCATTATTATTTAGAGCATCCACAATGGAGGATGTCCCGTCGGACGTCGGACCGGCGTGCCGGACATCCGCGCGGAACGTCCGCCATTAGGCGAGGGAGGGGCGGACGCGGACGTCGGCTGCGGACACCGCACATCCGCGGCTTTCCGGGACATCCGTCGTAATGTCCGCCATTGCGGTGCCACGACGGACGTCCGCCGAGATGTCCTTGGGGATGTCCGCCATTGCGTAGTGGGATGTCCTTATGACGTGGCAGTGCAATGGGGGGTCCTTATGACGTGCCATGAGGTGTTTTTGGGAAGTCCGTCGGGATGCTCTTAGTTGCATTACTTAGTTAGATAATTTAGGGATTACATATATTTTCCATATCTTGGTTGTCTTACTCATTAAATTAGTATTAGTATTATAAATAGGGCTATTGTTATCCTCTTCAATCAAGTAATGAAATAATCAATTACACCTTTTATCGTATTTGCTTTTTTCGTTTAGAATCTCACAAATTACCGGTTGTCGACGAGGCTCCATTTCCTCACGACTTTCTCTTATCTTCCTACTTGATAAGGGGTTAAGCCCTTATCAGTATTATTATAGTTTGGTAACTAAAATTGTATATATGTTGCGGACAAATATCAGTGTCTCATACGTACATTACAATGTTAGAGTAATGTTGCACATTTTCCAAGTGCAGCTTTGAGTAGATTTAGTGTTAGACCAATGTTTCAAGCAACTCCATTTAGTTTATAAATTTTCCCTTCTCGACATTCACAAGCAACATCCACTAGCCAAGAACATAATAAATTATTTTTAAGGTACTTAGCCAAATATTCATTAAGATTGTTTTATACCACTTGGGGATAACTAAACAAAAAAAGTCATCTAAGTTTCAAGGCCTTGATGATGGCAAAAAATTCAGATGCTACAATCCAGTATACCTTCATCTTACTAAACACTAGCTTCAGAGAAAAAAAAAGGGCTAAAGTTAAGGTTCATAGGTTAGTTAGTTCTCAAGTCTCACTATTATGTTCAATAGCACATCAATATCAGAATAGAAGTCATACCATGCTAATCTATGTATATTATGAAATTTGCAGTAAGGAACTTCAAACTCTGAGGCAACTTTTGATTCGACATTCTTGAGGATAAGTCGCATACGTGAATACTGTTACTCACACGCCAGCTTGTTCGCACAGACCCATCAAAACCGAAGTTTGCAATACCACAATAAACAAGACCATCAGCTTCATCCATCCATAAAGGAAAGGAAAGTAAGTTCACATTTGGTAGGTGAGGGTGCGGAGAATACTACTAACTAGAATGAAACATACCTTATGTCTCGAAAGCTCAAGACATAACTTCTTTTTTGCATTAAGCTGCAAGACCGGTCCAAAAGCATTTTTTTAGAGGCTTGCAAAGTTTCCTTATACGGATTCTCACCGGAGCAGGGAACCTTGATTCACCCTTGCATTTTTTATCTTCCCAAGCAGAAGGATCAAGGTTAGAACCCCATAACTTGTTGCCCGAGAAAAATATAATTTATATTGAGTTCACTTAGATTGTATGTCTATAAACGAACAGTATATCACAAGTTTATTTGTATTATGATTTATGAGAATATTCCAATAGTTATTAACAATAAGATCACTATAATTCCTTACTATTCCTAGGAGGCATAAACAATGTCGCACTGGAACTAAAACGTAAAATTGCAATTTACCTCAAAAATACCATGCAGGTGTAATTGTAGAGAAATAGAGGTAAACCATGGGTTATAGCCCTCACAGAATGAGTGTATCTTGGTGGCAAACCTACGGAAGAAATGTCCAGTTATTTTACTTTTTTGAGAGATTGAAATCATCCATACCAGAATAATAACAGATGGTACGAAGAAAGAACTGGAAACATCTCTCTAGCAGACCAACCAAACTCTTACAAGTTTACCAAGTTAGGAATTACTATCTAGAAACAAAAGAAACATGGCTAGCAATGCAAGTAGTTGCAACAACTTATTCTTGAACATTCAATAAGCCTTCAGCTGATTCCCCCGGAATGACCTATATGGTCGACAACCACATATCACCTCCTGACCTGCATTTTATCCCAAACATTTCCAAAAGCACCATATGATAAGAAAATATTTATCCATCATTCAAATTTAAAAATATAAAACTATCAAAACATCAAACATCCCAGGATTTAAAATTATTTTGAAGTGGTACTAATCTGTCAAATCAGATACTTCAAAGAAATTTTCTGAGAAAATAGCACAAAATCACCAACATAAGGAGATGAAGAAAAAAGGTGATTGATGGTTTTAAGCCTCTATTGAGTAAACCAGCAGTAACCTTACAAATGTTGATAAATTTTTAAAGATCTGTAAACAACAACTATTTGAAACGAAAATCATCAACCAATATTTTATCAGTCACTTCCACTGAAGCAAGCCAGGGGGCAGACATATAGTAAACTACAAGCACAATAACAAGTCAGGGTAGCATAATATTGGATCAAACACATTCTAACAAAACCTAACAAAAGACTTCTCATGCACCAACAGGACCACAAATTATGGGCACAATAGGCGATTCTTACTTTTTATAACTCCCGCATTATTATTTTGTTACTTCTCTAATATAATTTTTGGTCGTATGTTACAGTTTTCAATCTTCCTTCCAAATACATGCATGTTTTCAATAGAATTTGCTATGCATCTCATTGTTGTACTCTCGAGCATGCGAGTTCCAACTTTCATCTCTAAAGTTGAAAATAAATAAATAAAATTATAGTAACTAAAAATATTTTAAAATTACAATTAACACTAAAAATTATATTAAACTTAAAATTGATACTACTTACTATCATGCATTGCATGCCGAAGTGCAAGAGTATAGTATAAATATACTGATGCCTCTACCCCCATATCATATCCATGTTCCTTCTACTGGTAGCTTATGAACTTGAATGCTGCATCAATATTCCATATCAGTTGCATCCGGGAAATATTTTAATATCATCTCTTTGCAGCATTGAAAATCTGTAGGAAAAAAATATTGTTAGATAAAACAATATATTGTATATAAATTTTTTTATTAATTACATTACTTACTTTCTTTAGTAGTTCCTTCAGATCAAGTCTATCAAATTCCTCGTCTGATTTATCTTTTTTGGGAGCTTTACCTGTTGCCCAAATTCCGTGGGTGTAAAACTTAGGAGTCAACACATTACAACCATCTATGGCCCCCAGACCAGGTTATGACAAATTGTACCCGATCAGGAAATGTACATTTACTTGATGCGAAAAATAAATCATTCTCAAAGATCGAAGGACCCACAAATTTAATGCTAGAAGTCATTTTTCACCTGAAATAGGAGAATGAATAAGTTTAACAGTGTTTAGTTGTCTAAAAATGTACTTATTTAGAACTAGTTACCTAACAAAAAATACCACACAAATTCATCAACTAAGTAAATAAAAATAGTTAAATGAACCCATACTGGGCCTGGGTCGGACTGGGATGGGTCGGCCCGACCCATTTGACATCTCTACTTAGACCAATCCACTTAATAAAATAGGAGAGGCCCTAGGCCCAAACTGAAATATACTTACAAATATAAAACCAGTCCACTTAATCAAATAGGAGAGGCCCTATGCCTAAACCGAAATATATTACAAATATAAAACCAATCCACTTAATGAAATAGGAGAGGCCCTAGACCCAAACTAAAATATATTTACAAATATAAAACCAATCCACTTAAGAGGCCCTGAGCCTAAACTAATATATAATTACAAATATAAAACCTTATAGAATAGAAAAAACCTATTGTCTTCCTTTTTAATACAACTGCTCTGACTCTCTCTACTTCCCAATACCCAAATTTTTTCCATTATATTTATAATATATTATATTTTAATATTTATTTATTTATATATTTGTATGTTAATATTTTTGTCCCTCCGCCTATAATTTCCTTACTCCGAGTAGGATACGTTGGTCGGCCTCTTGCCTTGGAACAACTCCATGAACTCTACTTGCTAAACAATACAATAATAAACAAGAACCGGGAATTCAAACACAAGAATTGAAAACAATCCAAAACACTGAAGCATACTCGCTTAATAAACTCACGACGTAATTCGTAGTTAGCTTTTGTGTACTATCATCACCAAAGAAGAAGAAAAACAACAGCTTCAACATTAACAACAACTAAGTAGAGATTTTGGTCGGATCCAAACAACAACACTTGGGAATTCTAATGGATTCTTCAAAAGTTCCCTTCACCAACAACTAAGTAGATATTTATTCGGATCTAAACTACAACACTTGGGAATTCTTATGGATTCTTCAAAACTTCCCCTAACCACAATAAACAAGAACCTAAGCCTCATTCATCTCATAGACAAGACGATGATAAAGAGACACAATATTTGTTGTCTTATACTACATTTGCAACTTTAATGCTAAGAAATGGTGCAACATAAAACTGGAATAGGGTTTTGTTGTGGCTACACAACTCAAACTTACAAGAAAATAAGTACTATATACGTATCATGTGTCTTTTGTTTAAGTATGTTAGATCATGCCATTTGTCTTTTAAGAGTGGGCCATCCTTTAGATTGGCTTATTTTGCCAAGTCCAAAAAGCCGCAGGTCGATCTTCATCGTATATTCATCATTTTACTCAACTTTTGTTGACCCCATAGTATTATGTGGTCAGTATGCATAAACTCGTTTTTTACCTTTCTCATTAAAATAGTAGTAATATTTTGGCTGTAAAATATGACCCGTATAATTTAAACTAACATGTTTTTACTACAGTTAAAAGACACACCTTATAAATTGCACACACTAAATGTATTAACATGAAAATAGGCATTACATAATTCCTCCAACAATTTTAAAACAAGACCAAAACTATGAGAACAATGCAATTTCATGTCAATAATCACAAGTCACAACACCATCCACAAGAGACATATGAGTGGAAAAATCATTTACAAAACGACCATAGAACACTCCAATCTCGTTGAAGGGTTTAATCACTTTGCAATGAAAACATAGCAAACACAAAGTTCTAAAGTCATTAACCATTTTACTCCTTTTGGTCCTACTATTCCCACCCACATTTTCACGAAGCTCAAAATTACCCACAAAGGAGCACCCAGCCATATTATCATGCAAGGAAGTCATTCCAACAGTCAAGGTAGAATCCACAAGAGAAATACCATGCTTATCAATGCTTGAATTTATCAAGAAAGGATCAATATATGATGCAAATGTAGATTTAACATTCAAAGATTTAAGCTCATGTGGCCACTTATTACACGAGTCATCAATAACAAATCTATCTAACACAAATGAGCTTCTCTAATATAATCAATTCAATGTAGCATCATAAGGAGATAAGGATAGTGTTGTAACACCCAGGGTACCGTACACTGAGTGTCACATATTTTATTATCATGCTGACTCATGTATTACTCAAATATAAAACACATTATGCAGATCATGTAAATTGTAGAGCCCATGTAGGGCAGGGTCACATCAAGTAAATCATTTGCAGGTACTAAGTATCAACATCTCATCGTTTCTCACATTTGTCTATGCTTGACTCCCGAACTTTTCTTTTAATCGCATATCTTTCACAAATCATATGGTTGGGGCTTAGCAATACTTGAAAATGCCCCAAGGGACTAGTACAAATCTCAGTTTCCTTGCACGATGGCACGATGGCCTTGCATGATAGTACGATGGCCTAACACGATGGCACGGTGGCCTTACACAATGGCACGTTGGCCTTGCACAATGGCACGGTTGACTTGCACGATGGCTCTATGGCCTAGCACGATGGCCTGACACGATGGCTTGATGGCCTTGCACGATGGCTCGATGGCCTGACACGATGGCTCTATAGCCTAGCACGATGGCTCTATGTCCTAGCACGATGGCCTAGCACGATGGCCTGGCATGATGACTCTATGGCCTGGCACGATAACTAGGCACGATGGCTCGATGGCCTGGCACGATGGCTGATGGCCTTGCACGATGGCTCTATGGCCTAGCACGATGGCTCGATGGCCTTGCACGATGGCTCTATGGCCTAGCACGATGGCCTGGCACGTCTCAGCCCATGGCCGAGCTTGTGGACATAACTGGCGCGGTCTGGCTGAGTCTCACCCCTCCTCCCACACCAAAATGCCCTTTTGGACCCGTCTCGGACACTATAGGGATCTTTTGCGTAATAAACATAAATTTCCAAATCATACGATTTTCACAATTTTTCTTATATATTCTTGTTTTCTTATCATATAACAATTATAAACAACACTTCTTTATACTATCATGAAGTTTGAGACATTTCTTTTAACTATTCTGTATCGAAAGATCATATTTAATCCAAAGCCTTGTATCAGGATATTACAAGTGCACTTGAACCTTGGGCAAGGAGTTCCTCGACTTGCCCTTGTTCCTCTTGATCCATCGGCGATAGGAAGGTTTCCAAGCTATGTGCAACATGATGCTTCACTTCCATACCTTCAATTAAACTTCCTACAAATTCATCAACACAAAAAGACATAGAAGAAGTGTTAGTGGGTAACGGGTTATATTCCTCACCAAAGGCAAGAGGCAAAGGCTCATTTAGTGCCCACCCAATATTGGTCATAGAATCTAACAAGCACCCTTTACTCACTTGTGCCTGTGGATTTTCTCTTATTTGGTGTTTTTCTTTTCTTTCACCCCACCACTCTCTCTTGACTTCTACATCTCACAGTCTTTTCTTTTTTTTACACTCTTTTGGGTTTTTAGGCTCACTTTCACTCTCAAGTCTTTTCTCTCATTCTCGTTGCTTTCTCAAAGGATCATACACTTTAAACTTGCACTCTTCCTTGGCTTCATAGCCAAAGTATGCGTACTTGAGACCATAGTGTTTCTCATTTCTACTTGGAACCACTCTTTGAGATTTCTCCATCAATGACTCAAAAGAACTCTTCGGGGCAGTGATAGGATGAGATGTGTTCGTCTTCCAAGGTAAAATGCAACTTTGACTGTTGTCACATTCACAATGTCGGGAGCTAGATCCTCTCCACGCTCTACTTAGAGCATCCCTCTTAATTGGTCTCGCATACCCCTTATGACGTTCATATTCTCCATAGCCCCCATAACCCCTCGCCACTACACGCTCTACACCAGAAGCTTTGCGGTGTATGTGGTCATTTTTAGGCGTGATAGGCCTTGGCGTTCGGGCCTTTCAAAATGGTGACCTTTTCACGGATAGTTGTCATACTCCCCTTGATTTTGTTTAAGAGTCTTCATAGCGGGCCTTTTAATTAGCATCCATTTGGATTTGGACCCCCTTGAACTCGCTCTTTAGATCCTTCATCATTGTGATCATCATGCTCATGAGATCATTTCTGAACATAGAGTCACTTGAGCCCACTCTTTTAACCACCCCATCCGGATGTATCTCCCTCATCGTATTGGATCAAATACGGGAAAACATCAATAGTACCTACAAACAATAACAAACACTAGGATCTATCTATTGCTAGGAGTTAGTAATTAAAAGGAATGAAAGATTTAAGAACTTGAACTCACCCCCAATGGTAGTATCCAACCCCTCCCCCCAAATCACTCACCAATGTCACTCGGTAGGTTTAGAATATAGTAGGGCTAGTATCACTCACTCCCAATCCAATTCTCAATTGTTGGTGCCCGAACTACTCAATCAAGATATACAATCCAAGTAAATATAGCCATCAAGTAGTAAACACCAAAGTAATAATGATAAAGCATGTGAAAGCAAGGAACTAGACCTAAGGCAACACACACAAGCCACATATATAAGCTGAAAATGTAATACACATGAGCTCAACTTTGGAATTTTTTTTATATGGTTTTCCAACCCCAAATTGGATGAAAATTTGTAGATGGTTTCAATATTAGGTGTATATCATGGATAAAATAGTCCCAACAAGTCAGACTTTGAAACTGGGTATGATTTTTCACTTTTTCCCCAACTATACCAAAACATGGCACATATATTCAAATGATCAGATCTATAAGCAAACGAAGGTATTTTTTGGCTGAATTTTTGCAGACAAGTAGCTCACATATCAAGGTTTGTTCACATAAAATTACAGCTCAATCCAACAACAATAGACAATCCGATCAACAATCAAATATAGGCTAAAATAAAGAAAACACAAAGGCTAAAACAAAAATTCAAGGAAACAATAGATCAAACACTTTCTAGGCACCTAGGCTCTAGATACCAAATGATAAGTATCTTTGTGGTTACCATGTGATTTACCCAAGATAATGCCCAAAACGTTGATCTACCAATTAAACACAAATTCAAACAAAGATAAGGTGGATCTAGCCACAAAAACTAGATCCAAACTAGAATTGCATGGAAGATAAGAAATGACAGAATGTGTACAAGATGAATGTTTAGAGTTACAACCATATGACCTTGACCAAAAAGATGGAAACAACCCTAGTAACTTTCATTAATCCCAACCACCATTTGGCTCCACTACTCAATGGATACACCCTCATTGATGCATACCTATACTTGAATCAATCTAAGGAAATGAACAAATAACCTACAATGAAGGAATTGGATATAATCATCAAAGAGGAGAAACTTATAAGGGAGATATCTTAAATCAACAAAAGCTCATAGAAAAAATGAGAAGAAGTGCTATTTATAGCTTAAGCCCAAATTCCAAGAAAGATCCACAAAATCTAGTATTCTGCTTGAGTCACGCGGCCGGGTGAAAGTTGCTGACTCTCAGCTGCCTTCAGTCAGTCACCCAGTCGGGTGGCCTTGTTGGCCACGAGCTACACGCCCAGGTGATAGTCACTAACTTTCTCGTGTCCGGGTGGCTTGGCCGGCCAAGAGCCACCCTCCGGGGTAGGATCTGTTGTCTCAGTTGCGCTTTCAGGTGGCCACCCATCCGGGTGGCAATTTTTCTACATTGCGCGTCTTCCGTAAAACGGCCATTACTTCCTCCACCGGATTCGGGTTGAAGCGTGTAAGATACTCACACGAAGCTCTCTCAAAGAGGAAGACATTGGTGGCCTTCCCAAAGTGTTTGAACATCATCCTGATCACTGGTTGAATCCAGTTGTATATGAAATCTTTGACGCATGGCTTCCATGATCATACCAATGATATAGTGCTTCCCACGTATGTGAGAATTTTCATCGAATACTCCCTCTGTCCCACTTTAGGAGTCTCGGTCACTTTTGCACACTCGTTTTGTGAAAATCATAATTAATACTCCCTCCGTTTCGCCATAGTTGAGGCGGAACTTTTGGGCACAGAGTCTATGAAAGAGATGTTTAGTGGATTAAGTGGATAGATAATAAAGTAGATGAAGTAGTTAGACTTTCTAAATTTGAATTTCAATTTTGATTTGAACCTTTTATTTAACTTGAAAAAAATTTCTTTTTATAAATTATTTATTCATTTGTTAATTATCCACATACAACATTTAAATTCTGAGATTAACAGAGAGAGAGCCGACAATGCATACACTTGACTAGAATGAAAAGTGTTTTTTTATTAACTCAAATGTTGGCCGCTGTAACATTTCAAAATTCAAGAAAGACACTTTACAAAAATTTTCCAAAAATTCTGGCGCCACTTAACATTTCATTTAACTAAAGTTGGCGCCACTTTCTACTCCCTCTATTAATACTCCACTGCTACCGACAAATTTGTTCTCCCCTGCCTTTAAACATTAAAAAGCTCAACCACCAAATGGAGTAAATGCTATCTTTAGCATGCTGAAGTGCCTTGAATGCTCATAATGAGGCATCAGGAGTACTCCTCAGAATTCAAGAACCAAGTGGTTCAATTCATCATTGGAAGGTGCATGGCCAGTGTACCTCCTCGCGGCACAGCTCAAATTCAAAATCTCCCGGCAAACCTGTACACGGTGGTGGAATGCTGCAAAGAAACAACAAAAATAGGAGAATCAATGCAATTGGTAAGTCTAGAAAAAAGTGAGGTCTTACTCCAAAAAGTTGCATCTGGATGTTGAGGTACTCAAGAGTATGCATTTCTCAAAAAGGTGCAACGTCTTAAGTGTGGTAGCCGGTTTAGGTTGTTCAAAAGCAACTGTTTGGAGGTGGGTTAAGGATGGCCTAATTAGGCCACACACATCAGCCATTAAGCCCGACCTAACAGCTGCAAACAAGCTGTTGCGACTGAGATTCACAGTTGAATCTTTAGAACTAGACAAGATCTTGAACAAGATCAAGTTCAGGAACATGTACAACACCATACATATCAAGAAAAAGTGGTTCTACATGACGAAAGGAGCTCAAAGATTCTATCTTGCCCCAGGAGAGCAAGAACCTCATAGAACATGTAAAAATAAGCAGTTCATATAAAAAATAATGTTCATGTGTGCAGTTTGTAGGTCATTGTTTGGTGTTAATGGTGAAGTCTTGTTTGATGGAAAAATTGGAATTTTTCCATTTACCAAACAAGTTCCAGCCTAAAGGTCAAGTAAAAACAGAAAGGCAGACACTTTGGAGACAAAACCCATAGAGAGTATCACAAAAGATGTGACGAGGGATTGCTTGATCAATAAGGTAATGTTTGCATCTCTTTAATGCAATTTATTTATGCACATCAGCCATTACATACCAGTGTACCTACCTACTCATGATACACCACTGGTAATGAAGCTTTGTAATGTTGTGCAAATGATGATTTAATGCATGGCACCTTGTTGGGAGCAGATATTGTCTGCCATCATAGCCAAGTGGCCAGATGGGGCAACTAAAGTTCTCAAGATACAACAAGACAACGCAAGACCACACATCAAAGACAATGATCAAGCTTTCAAAGAAGCTGCACAACAAAGTGATTTCTCAATATCAATTGTGCAACAACCACCTAACTCACCTGACACTAATGTCAATGATTTGGGTTGGTTCAGAGCAATACAATCACTGCAAACTCAGACTGCATGCAATAATGTGGATGATTTAGTCAATCACGAGCCGTCGTCACTGCCCGTTAGGCCTCCGGTCAGGGGAGAGGCACCTACGCTTCCGGCGGGTTCGCCTATGTGGGACCGACAGATGAACGACCATAGATGGTGGATTAACCCTTCATCATCTCGGGCTGATTGTCGAGATCTACAGCGGGAATTGCTCAAAATACGACCTCATCTCCAGGAAGCGGCCGAAATATGCCCTCTACCGCGCGAGCCTGCTGGAACACGGATGAGGTGAGGGTTAATCCAGCCATCGCCATCGGCGAGGGGGTTGCGTGGTTGTCTCAGGTTGTTGGCGATGTGTGAGCGGTCCATTGTTTGGGGTCGGCGAAATGAGAGAAGATGAGGGCAGCGGATGTTGGGCAGCGGCAGATTTTGAATCTAGGCGATTTGTTTTCTTTCATTAATTACCCTAATTAAGTGTAATTAGGGTTGTTAATAAATATGACTAAATCACCATTAAATATGCTAATTATTTCCTTAGTTGAAAACGACTCAACTATAAAGAAACTTCTCGAAATGGTAAAATGACTCAACTATGACGAAACAGAGGGAGTAGTTAAAGTGGAGAAATGATAAAGTAAAAGAGATAATAATGTAGACAAGACTCTTCTTCTCTATATTATTTTCTCTCTTATTTTACCATTTCTCCACTTTAACTATTTATTATTCTTTTTACAAAATGGGTGTATACTTATGATTTTTACCATACGTATAATAATGTATACTTATGATTTTTACCAAAATGGTAAAGTATAATAATGCATACTTTACTATTTCTCCACTTTACCTATTTATTATGATTTTTACAAAACGGTAAAATTGACCGGGACTCCTAAAATGGGTCGGAGGAAATAATATACTTATGTATGGACCTATTTGTTAAAATAAAACCTAATTTGTAATTTACCCCTTTTAAGTATTAATTGGAAGAAAAGTAAAACATAATGAATTTGTATATAAACTCGACCTTTAAGAGCTGAAGCCGAAGCTTCAAGTTTTATTCAACACCAAAAACACTATTAATCGAAGAAGAGAAGAGATGGCAAGGGATAGCTGTCTGACGCGAATTACGGCGGGCTTCGCCATCGGAGGAGCTGTCGGCGGCGCTGTGGGTAAGGCACCCTAATTCTCTTATAACCCTATCTGCAACAATTTCTCCCTCTTTCTCAATTAAATCCCTACGGAGACAGTATCATATGCCTCTGTTTTTAATTATCGTGTTACAGTTTATCAAATGCCTAGGTCATGGAGAGAATGTATGCAATTCCTGCTTTTAAAATTTTTAATTGTTTTATGCTTTGTTTGAAACCTAATTCATGACTATGGAGTTAGCTTAAATTAGGCTTTTCTGAAGCAGCACAAGTTTTATCCCCAATTTGAATGAATCGTAACAACATGATCCTGTTTAATTGGTTATCGGAATGTTAGTATTCATCAACTGATGGTAATGTTATCATCTGCAGGTGCTGTTTATGGAACTTATGATGCTATAAGATCTAAGGTTATTTTTTTTCCTTCTGGCTTCTGCTTTTTGAAAGCACAAATTTCATGCCTTTTTAGATAAACTTTCATTATCTTGAGCAACAGAGGGAGTGTGGTCTGTGTCATTTCAATGCTTCCCTTTTTCTTACAATATTTTGGATTTAAGTATCGATCCAAATTGAACTGCTTATAGTTATTAAATTGGCCCGTACCTTAATGTTGTTTGCGTGCTGGATGGGATTTTAAGAGAAAACCGATGACTGAGCTTTGATGATGCTATGTTTCATCTATAAATTTATAAACATTAGCTTTTTGAATATATGATATTTTGATGCTTGATGATGGTTGAAATCCATTAAGAGATCTGGAGACAAAATTGTTAGGCTGTCTGTTTTGTTTTCCATTTAACCTACAACGTAACTAGGGTTTGGAAAAGCAGGAACTGTTTAAGAAAGAGTAAATGAGAGAATAGAATTCACGGAACCAGTTAAGTTGCATCACTGCTCTTATATATGTGACATTGGGAACTATGGAATGTTATTTTCTTTTGAGTTAATTGTAGTTAGTATATCCTTTGACTAATGGTTCTTCTTCATTTACTTCTATGCATAGAGGGGCCAAACATCGTGCTAGATGGAAAGATGGTTTTGGACTATTTATGGTTCTTATTTCTTAATACACTTTAAAAAATTGTTAATCCATCCTTTGATACATTCAATGTTATCAAATAGCGGATATGGCGGAGCCATGGCGCTATGGCATGGCGTTCGGTGGTGGAAACGCCATAGCACCATGTCGCTGCCATAGCACCGCCATATCCGACATTTGACAACATTGCGTGTGTACTGCATTTAGGAATAGGGCATTATGCAAGAAACATGGTGGTTAGAGTGGTATATTATGCTTTATTAATTGTTTAAAGTGTTTTAGATGATATATTTTTATATTTTTTAATTTTTGAATTATATATAAATATATAAGTATTATTTTATTTATTTAATTTTTGACTGCCATATCCGCCATACTAATACGCCATATCCCTGTGGCGGTTTTTAGGCAAACCGCCATAAGCCGCCATACGAGATTGATAACATTGAATACATAAAAGATTGAATACTTTCTGAAATGGAGGTTTTGGAGAGAGCTACCCTATTGTAATGTCAGATATTGAGTTCGTTAACGTTTCTTTTGAAATATGCTACGTACTTCCTTTGGTATTAATGGTGCAATAATGTTCTTATTTGTCTTATATTTGTGTGCAATAATTTTTTTACTCCTTTTATGTTTCACCAGATTATTAGTTCGGCCATTTTAGTTGGCTTTCTCTGTCACCATGATCATCTTTCAGATATTCATCTTTATATGTAAAACTTCTTCAACTGCCTTTAAGTTTTAACACTCTATACTGAGTGCTACTGGAGATGTGAATATATTAATTTACGTCTTCCAGCGTGTTTTTCTAGAGAAATATGCCTGAGAAATGAGTAAAAGGTGACCACTGTTTCTTGACTGACTTTAATGGGAGATTTTTATCATCTGAAAATGCAGGTTCCGGGTCTTCTAAAAGTACGGTACATTGGGCAGACGACGGTCGGTAGTGCTGCTGTTTTTGGTCTTTTCCTTGGAGCTGGAAGCTTAATACACTGTGGCAAATCTTATTAGGGCTCGTTTGTTAAATAAGTAAGCACTTGGGTTTGGAGAACTGTGTCTGGATCACATCCCGTCGTCGGGTATGGATGATATATTTCATCTTAGCCTAGATTTCTTGGTCTTTTTTCTGCCTAAGTTAATGTTTTCTTTTCATGAATTTCCTTTTGTTTTTTTATTATGAATAACCTGCACATTTATAACATGTTATTGTCATTTGAGTTATTACAAACCCAGTGCCTATATTTATGTTCTGTATTTTTTGGTTTGTGGTTTTCTTGTGAAAGCATATAAAAGTATACCAACTTACAATTGCAAAACAAAAGAGCTGAGTCGAACTAATGAAGCAAATTGCAAGTAATATAATACGAAATGTCAACTATTTTGACCTGATTTAACTACATAATCCCAACATCCACGAGTACACAAGCATTGAATCTATAAGGCTTTATCTCATCACACCAAAACTAAACTTCAACCTACAATATGAATAGCAGTTTGGCCCAACAAATTACAATGTTAGCAGCTAGCAAAACTATCAGCTTTTTACTTGGCAGTTAGTTTGAATTTCTATCAAACATATGTCCTTACGCAAAATGCATTTCATGTTGCCACACTCTTAGATATCATCATCATCGCCTTCCTTGAGCACTAATTCGACTGCCTCAAACTCTAATACAGAAGGAGAGGGCAAAGAACACTCCTGATGGAGTGGTGAAGGAGGAGACTTCCAACAAGGCTTGAACCAATCAGAAAACTCTAGCATGGATAACTCTTCCAATTTGGGATAACAGTTGTCAAGATCTCGATCACCCTACAAGAAAATGTAAGCACAATATATCTCAACATTTTTCTATCCAATTCCTATATGTGCTTAAGCCTTAATGCAACCGAATCACAGCAAGGTGCATACCTTTGTCTGTTCCATTATCACGTCTGTCGAACCTGCATCATCTCACCCAACAGAAAAAGGCCAAGAAATCAATAAATGTGCAGAACTTTACGACATTGGTATGGCTTGAAATCGTAGTGCTATAACAGTAAGCAAAAAATATGACATGTTCCACCTCCAAAATAATACTAGCACTCTGAGAATAGACACAATTGGTTTTGAGAACTTATTCAAAGATCAGTTTAGGTGCAAAATGTTGTAATTACCTCCAGATGAACGGTCAGAAATGAGGGAAACAAGATATTTCGTTTGTAGTAATATCTAAAAGGACATGTCTCCTCTATAGAGACAATTTTACTACTGTCTTATTGATGAAGAGCAATTGAATAGCTTTCAAGCTGACATGCTTTTTGAAGAATCGCATATAACTACAAGGCAGTCTTTGAACAAGAAAGGAACATACAAGCATTAAAGTTTTGAACCTTTAGGTTTGTGTTATAAGCATCTAACAATGATAAAAGATGAAGTGAATGTAACATTGACATATAACCAAGTATTATGAGTTTGAACAGGTTACCATGTCCAGGAAGAACTGTGTCCAAGAAATTAAGCTCGGATGCTGCCGCAGAAGCTTTTTGTGCATCAATGCACTTCCTGTGGTCGTGCAAGAAACCTTCTTCCGCAATATTAAGATTCTCATTAACTGAAATCGTTTTCTTGGACAGTGCCTCACACTCAAAAACTTTCTGATTCGAACATCCAATTTCAGTAACTTTAAACTGTTTCTTTCCTGACTTTTTACTCTGTGAGGTTGCCTCACGATGAATAGACGACTTATTAGTAATGTCATTCAGAGCTTTACGACTCTTACGTGCAAATCCACCCTTCTTTGGCAATAGTCTGGATGTCTTCGATTTGCCATCAGCAGTGACTTCTACAAAATGAAATCAGTATAGTTTACATAAAGAGTACACAAAAATACTGAGCTCTGTATCTATCGCTTATGAAGCATCGTATGTGCTTGGAATTAAGCAAAGCGGAGCCTAGAATTAAAATAGGACGAATATGCAATGAGGTAAAGCATCATAGTACAGAAGATAAACTATTAGTATTACTTTTGCGGTGGACAGAATTTTCATCTTGGATGCTCAACGGTTTTAGAGTGAGAGGCCTTTCCATATTTCTTCAACACACTGCAAATACACACACACAAAATTATTAATTGAAAAAACATACACAAATCAATCTGACAAAGAAATATCTTTATAAGCTGTGAATGTTAGATAACATTGTCAAACTCTCAAAATTCAAAGAGTTATCAATATAAAAAAAAAGCTTTCAACACGAAATCAGGAGCATAGAAAAAGGAAATCTCAACAGAGCCAAAATCATATCGTGAAAGGAAATCTCGGCTAAGGAGCTTCGAATTTTTTAGGGGAAACAATTGATCCGATTTCTCCATTCATTTTACAGCACGAAAAATCACAGCCTTTTGAATTGCTTCGTTTGCTTATCTGATTTCACACTCACAATGAAAATGATATGTGAAAATTCAGTTGAGATTCATCACGAGATAGGTAGCAGCTTCAAAATAAATCAGCAAAACTCCCAAGGGCATTTGTACTGATTTAGAGGTCAAAATCTCAAACAACGAAAATCAAACAAGCAGTAAAGAAGTTCATTAGTCGAGAGATGAAAATCGAGACGGAGAAGTGCACCTGATGTTTCTGGAATGAATTCGATGAAAATCGCGTGAGAGAGAGAGGAGGAATGGGCGGGAAGGATGATGCCATTGAAATGGTTATTGATTGCTCTTCAATGGGCCTGGGAACGGGCCTGGCCCATACGCTAAATAAAGTGTCCAAAAGTTAGTCTGAAGGTTAAAAGGTGGCCTGACCATGCCACTGAGAGCATCCACAAAGGCGAGCAGGACGGCGTCCGTCCGTCTGTGCCAGCGGCACGGAGACGCTGTCCGCCGCTGTGCTCGCGCCGCTGGCACGGCGTTGCTCGATTCATCGAGCAAGCCCATGCCAGCGAGCAGGCGACGTGGCAGCGTGTGATTGGTCAACGGCATAGCCGTTGGCAATTACAATTTTTTTTTAAAAAACAATTGGATTTTAATTAAAAAAAACCGATTAAAAAAAAAAAAAAAATTTCCACTTTTCAAAAAATTATATCCGTTTTCTACCCACTTTTAATTTATTTTTCATTTTTTTCCCCAAAAATACATATTTTCATTTATAAATACCATCACTTCCACACCAAAAATTCACACCATACCACACAATTATCATCCAAATTCTCTCATTCCCATTCTCAATTCTCATCCAATCTTTCATTCACTCTTACTCTTACAACAAAACAATGTCCAGCCACGACGATCACCCCCGGGCTCCCACGGTTGGAACCCCGATTGGTTCGGTTCACAACCGTTTCCTAGTCCGGAAACGGAATATTCGGCCCCTCCTCAAAACCAAGATTCGGAAGTTCCGGGTGGCTACCGGCCTTACCCGATCGACGACCAAGATGCCCCCGAAGGGCAATACGGGTGGACACCCGAGCCTAGAGTGAGGTCGAGCGGCCCCTCCCAAACTCGGACTCCTCCTACTCGTGGTGTCCGCACACCATACACTCTGGCGGAGATGGAACAATTGTTCAAAACGTTCTTGTCAATCTCCGAAGATACGGAAATTGGCACGAACCAATCCGGCGATCATTATTGGTGGCGCATCTGTCGCCGGTACAATGAAAACCGGCCGGCTGGAACAATCGAGTGCAACGAGAGTATGGTGCGCAACGCCATATACAGAGCCAACGAAGAAATCCAAAAGTTCCAGGGGTATTACCTCCAGGAAGTGCGGTCGGCGGGGAGCGGCCGGAGCAAGGTCGACATCATCAGTTCCGCCTTGTCGACCTACCAATCCATGAACTACAAGCCGTTCAAGTACCTCAACATTTGGCAAGAGACGCGGTCGCATCCGAAGTATAGGGGAGGCGTAACATCCTCCTCTAGCGGCTCCTCCAAACAGTCAAGGTCGGTATTCCTATCTGACGCCGGCTCCGAAGACGTGGCTAGCCAACTTGCCGGAGCTAACTTGGGTAGCCCCGACGTCGGCCCGAGCGGTTCCCAACACCGACCGCAAGGAAGGAAGAAGGCGGCGACCAACCGTCGTCGCGCCGCGACTCCATCCGCCCCCGATCCAGAACCCGCTCCCGCTCCCTATGTGCCACCTCAACCCCCACCAACTCGTTTAAGGGGTTTTGGCCCAACTCAATTTGGCCGATAGGTCAAATATGACCCCCGAGCAACTTCGATCGCATGTGGCGATGATACGGGGTCTCCAAAAAACGTTGGGGGTATTGCCAGATGATGATTAGTCTTCACCGGCGGCATTTTTACGCTTAAATTGTGTAATTTTTATTTTTTAGTAGTTTACTTATGTAATTTTCATTTTTCGGATTTTAGTTATGTAATTTTAAATTTTATTGTAATTTGTAATATTATACCCTGGTATTTTTAATGAATTTTAATTTTGTGGAAATGTTTTTATTTAAATTGAATAATAGAATGGTGGGACCCTTGTGCTCGTCCTTGCAGAAGAGTACGGATGTGGGTGTTGTGCTCTTGCCTAAGAGCAGGCAGAAAAAGTAGGGTCGGGCCCACATCCGTGCTCGCTGGCAAGAGCACGGATGTGGATGCTCTGATGAGTTTGCATAGAGCTGACAGTTTCGTAACCGACACAAAAATTCGATACAAAAACGCATGAAATTAATGGATTTCGCCCAATAATTATTAGGTTCGTGTCTTTATCGCGTTAGGAACCCGATAATTTCGAGTTAGGTTTGATTTGGATCATGTGACCCGTTACAAAATACTCCCTCCGTCCAGCAATAGGAGTCCCGTTTTTCTATTTTGGGACGTCCGGGAATAGGAGTCCCGGTTCTACTTACCATATTTGGATAATTAAATTAGCCTCCCCCTTCCCACTAATTTACTCAAATGCCATTAAAAAAATAACCCCCCAATATTCTCTCACTCAATTACCCTCTCTGACTCTCTCACTTACGCTCTCACTCTCTCACTCGCTTTCCCTCATCTTCCTCCTTCGAAACCCTAAACTCCGCCGCCTCCTCTTCCTCCTCCAAATCTCCGCCTCCTCCTCCCCCCACGTCGACCGTCGATGGAAAATGCACCCTCTCCACCCCGATCCCCCATTTATTGGTTAGATTCGGCTGGAAATCGCATTGAACTTCCACGTTGGCCTCGTCTGAATCCGGCGCCGGAGTGGACGTTCGACCCGTCGGAGGGGCCTATCCCGACTCCTATTGCAACCCACATGTCGCCTATCCCTACATACTCGTGGGAGGCGGGTGATTCGATGTCGACCGTTGTTCCTGAAACTCCAACGGTCGAACTCCCTCCCTGGACCGATTCCCAGCCCCCTGTGTACCTTGAAACCCCAGATCTGGAAGGTATACCGTCGATGGTGGGTGGTTCCACCGTGATTCCTGGCACGCCGGAGACAATGCTCGAATCTGAGCTTATTGTCCCTGATACGCCGGGCTACGAGAGTCCGGACTCCAATGTTGTCCCTGAAGCTCCGCGAGTGAAGAGGCGGAGGCGACCCGTTGAGGAAGATGAGTGGTTCAAGGAGATCCTCCTGATTCTGTTACCCGGCATGAAAGATCTCATCTAACACTGGGAGTTTGGTTGGTGTCTGGAATTCGTTGTTGTCTGATTGCTGGATTTTGTTGTTGGTTGTTGGAATTTATGCAATCTATATGATGAAATATGTTGATATATTTACTGGAATTATGTTCTTGGTGCTTAATTTATGTCAACTAGCCACCCCTTGAACTGGTTTGGAGGCTTTTGATGGTGTATTGTTGCTGATTGTTGCTGTGATCTGTAAAAGCCACCCCTTGATCAGGTTTGGAGGCTTTTTGATGGTGTATTGTTGTTGATTGTTGATGTGATCTGTGAAAGCCACCCCTTGATCAGGTATGGAGGCTTTTGACACTGCCCTTTGATGAAATTTTTCTGTTGTGCTTTCATGATGGTGATATGTGGATATATTTGCTGGAATTTTGGTCTTGGTGCTTATTTTATGTCAACTAGTCACCCCTTGATCAGGTTTGGAGGCTTTTGATGGTGTATTGTTGTTAGTTGTTGATGTGCTCTGTAAAAGCCACCCCTTGATCAGGTTTGGAGGCTTTTTGACACTGCCCTATGATGAAATTTTTCTGAGGGAGCCATTAGATTATCCTGAACATGTGCATTACATCTGGTTTGCACTATGTATGTATACCAAAAACCAAAAATATCAAACCCTAACCCAAAAAACATAGGGGCTGACCAACACACCAAAAAAATCAGACTACCCTATTCCATACACATCACCTATGCTGACCTAGATGCCAAATGCACTTGAAAGAGGGCCAATATCATACATTGACCCAACATTATTCTCTGGCATTTGCAAGTAGTGCAGCACATCTCTCACAACATCCTCATCCACTTCCAGCACATTGGGGAGTCCCCCATTTCTATGTAGTCTGTCCTTGTTGATGTGTGGGACCTTGTATCCATTTCCACCTCTGCAGTGTAGGATTTCAGTGAGGCAAGCCTGCAAGCTTAGGAAAACTTTGTTGAGAGTTTGTGGTGACAGTTCTGTAAATGAACTACACACATTCCCCACTAGTTCATCCACAGTCTTGCATGGTTTCTCATGCTGCAGTGACTGAATTGCTCTAAAAAATCCCAGGTCTAAGATGTTAGTATCAGGAGAATTAGGTGGTTGACAAATCAGTTGGATGTAAAATCCGTCTGATTTGGCAACAGCCTGAAACTCTGCATCCGTGGCAGCTATGTGTGGGGTTGCATTATCTTGCTGAATGTAGATGTCTTTACTTGCCCCAACCACTTGGCCTTAATTGCAGGTATGATCTGGCATAAAAAACAACAACAAAGCTACATGATGATCTTTTTTGAATAATTAAGGTCTGATAGCAAGGAAAAAAGTTGATTACCTTGTGGATAAGGCAGTCCCTCATTACTGCCTTTGTGACTGAATTGATGGCTTTGGTTTCCATGGTCCCTCTTGCTCTGTTTTTTTACTTCCTCTGGAGTACTTCAGTGAAGGGGAATATTCCAACCTTACCATCATAAGTTGCCTGCCCATTGGCATCAAACTGTGGTCTACTGACAGCACACATAAACATCACTTTGGTGATGTATCTCTTGGATTTGCATGACCTATATGGCTCATCCTCATCCGGCAAAAGGTAGTACCTGTCTGAAACCTTGGTCATATAGAACCATTTTTCATCTATATGCACTACATTGTGCATGCTTTGAAACTGCACTCCACCTTGAGTTATCTGTGGCTGAAGTTGGCTAAGACTCCATCTAGCTCTTGCTATCTTATTCATATTGGTGAGGGCAGGTTTGATTGCATTTGTATGTGGCCGTAGTTTACCTTGCTTCACCCACTGACCTAATGTGCTCTTACTCACATTCAATTTTACTGCCATTTTTCTCAGGGAAGATCTTTCAAGAGTAGATAAGTTTCTAACTTTATCTTGATCAAGCTCTAATCTATCAACATGATGGTATCCTCTAACCTTTCCTTCCATCATTGCAGGTTCTCCCCTTTGCATTTGCTCATTGGCTGCCTTCCATAGCCTGTATATTGTCTTCCTACTGATGCTATGAGTTTCTGCTGCCTCCATTACAGCCCCTCTTGCTAGCACTCCATCATGGCTGTGCTTGAGTAGAAACTGCACCACATTATTATTCATGTTGCTGCTCAAGTACAGGTTTGCCTCTGCCCAATATCCATCCCGATGATGAAATTTTTCTGAGGGAGCCGAATTTACTTCATTGTTGGGAGTTTTTTTGGTAGAATTTCAAATTTGTGGTTGTTGGAGTTGTCTTAAATGAATGTAGTTGAGGCATTTATAGCAGCATAGGATTTGTACTTGTTTGAACTCAAATTTCCCTCAAAAACTTTGTAGAGGGAACTTTGAAAAATTCACTTCCCCCCTTGTATTTTGAGGTGATTTCACCTGACTTTGTTCAATTATGTATGGAAGGCATTTTTTTTTATGTTGAGTGTTCTTATTAAATTTACCATTAATTGTGCCTTTTTTTTTTTGCAGCCTGAAATTAAATTCGGGTTGCATAAAATTAAATGTGCAGCATGTTGTATGACATTAAATGTGCAGCCTAATATGAAAACGTTGCTGCATTGTTAAAGGAAAAAAAATGGCAGCATGTTGTATGCAACACACCAAAAAAGGGTTTAAAACAATTAAAGTGGGTCTCAAATTCAACTATCACACACCATTTATTACACACTCCAACAACTTTCTTAAAACCCGTGCCCAGGAGAATTGGGACTCCTATTGCTGGACGGAGGGAGTAATTATTTATTATTTTAAAAAATCCATGCTTTAGTTTTATTTTATAGGTTTTTGTTAATCAGGTTTATATCAAATTTTAATCGTTTAAAATAAGTTTGGGTAATTAGAGTGTTGTTATCTTGCCATGTCAACGCAGATTATATCATGTCGATAATGAGTTTGTGTATGATGTGGGTCCTGTTCGGGTTTAGAGTTCCATTTCCCAATATACTCCGTATATTTTCCCCCTCCAAAGATGATTTCTTAGATCAGTTATTAGATTAATCCGATAACGACCCACCCTTATAATTTGCCATCCAAATTTTTTATAACCAAAACAGGGATTAGTTCAATATAATATTTACCTCCTTCGTGAACCAAAATTCTATTTTTAGTGTAAAATTATGATAGTTTACAAGTTGTCATCTTGAAAAGGTTATTATATTTATAGACACAAATTATATCTTTGTGATGCTATTTTAACCGTATTTCCCATCAAGCTGTTATCAAATCTTTCTTTCTGACATTCAACTTTGTATAGTTTTCAGTTTGATCTTTTACTTTATTACCAGAATATTTGCATAACATGCGTTGATTACATATCTTGCTTCAGATCACCACTAGTTTGTGTGTATTGCCATGGGAGTAAAATGATAGTGATATCATCAAAAAGTTTGAGAGAGAGCTGTGCAAAATTCAACTGCAATCCTCTCGTGTCACAAAACAAGTAAGAGATGATCAAAGTAAAACTCAAAGCAGCAGTAAAAAACAAACAGAAGAGAGAGATAATAGAGAAGAGAAAAAGCAGTAGAAATGATCGTGTAGATAGGAATTTGGTTGATAGAATATACATGGGAAGGGAAGGGAAGGGAAGGCCATCACCCTACCAAGAATTTACAAATTTCTCGCCCTCAAACGTCAAACCCCACGCAACGCTCTTCTGGGGAAAAAATTGATAAACCACTGTCAACATCAAGAAGAATATTAGAAGAGGTTAAAACCCCCTAAAAAAGAAGAAAAGAAAAAACCATGACAAAAAGATTAGACAGCTTTCCTCCCCTACCCTCCAAACATCACTATAACTCTTGTAACTGAAGCAAGAGACTGAGGGCAGAACCGACAACAGCAAAAAAGGAAAAAAAATCCATATACATACACAAGGTGCATTGTTAATGTCCCAAGTCCTCACTAGCTATGCCAACACTTGACTTGTCAACCATCCGCACATTGTATCGTTCATATACTCTTGCCCGGTTCTCTGCCCACCATGTTTCCGCTTGCTTCTCACTAAATCGCTTCCGACTGCATTCAAACATTTTCATAATCAAGAAGAATTTCCCCAAGCTTTGTATTTTTCAACTTATTAGCCTAAACTAATCATTTCACTTCTTAAAATAACAGACACCGAGACAGTATATAATCAATAATATAAACCTAAAACCAGGGGATATTGAACTCAAAATTACTAGTATATATTTTAAACCATTGGCCATTGGCCATAAGCTGAGGCATTAACAAACACAATGGGGCTATTATATCGGACATATTAGGAAGATTAAACGTTAAATTAGAAGGTATTGTATGGCTGAATGCAACATACCTGAAACGAACTCGCTTCAGGTCTTTGAGCCCTCCAGGTAAGGAGGTAAGAGTGATATAAACACCTTGCTCATCTTGCTCAACCCACTCATTTTCGCTACGAGTATCACTTTCTTTTGGTCTATTACCATTTCTTGTTACATCTGTATGTGCTGGTCTGCTGTGACCCAAACTGCGATTACTTGCAGTACTAGACCCATTTGTCAGCAATGGGCTGTTTGACTCATTTGGCTCCTGATCCAAGAAATTCGTTTGACCATTCACTCGATCGATGGAGGCATTTAAAACATCATTAGGAATTGAAGGGGCAACAAGTGGAATGAAGGGCGGAGATTTGCTGCTTCTGGTAGAACCCACAGGAAGTCTTTCAGCCATTTCCTTCAGCTGCATGAAAGAAAATACAATCAACTAAGAAAACTACAAAAATCAGTCAAAGAAGTTATTCTAGCAGCATATGAAGTCCTAGTATAGTTCTCTCGTACTCTTCATTCCCCCTGTTTTTCCATTTTATACAATGTCAATATAAATGAATCTATAGCAAAGCATAAATCTCATAGTATCAGATATAAAAAGAAAATTTGAAGAGAGCAATAAAGCAAATGTTCTCATTAGCTCCTAGACCATTTATTATCAGTGAGAACGTCAAAGACCATTTCAGAATAGTTAAAGAACAAGACTTTCATCCATCTAGCAGGATTATGTGACCAGAGGCTATTGAAGGAACAAGAAAAAGCCATTTAATTAGCTCCAACACTAGACAGCAAACAAATAACTTTAGCAGTGATGGGAAACTTTGGATCAGGGATCTATACTAATTTAAGGTGAGAATATTTCTTCAAGCAATATGGTAATGTGTCTTGCTACAAAGATAAAGTGCTAAAAGGGAGTTGAAGTCTGGATCTTGCCCCACAGTTAGATAAGAGCAGAGAGGGCAACAGAGAGGTATGTAGTTCTTCCAGGTAGGTGACAATGTACAAGTGTGAGGGATGAAAGTATAAAGGAACAATGTAAAAGAATGAAGTAGGAGCAGTTATAGAGTTCTTGGATATGCGGGATTCAGATCTGTGAAAACCAATATACATGAACAGCTATGAAACCTATGGAACTTCATATTAAAAATACTATTAGGATTGTTTGTTCCTGATATGTCATGCCATCTGCCGAAACATTTGGGTATCCTCCCTCACATTAATTAGTAGTGTACATAGGATGTAATAAGAACCACATATTATTTTAATTAAAAAAAGGATGTACAAATAAAGTTGTCTTCAGTGCTAATTAACAGAACTAATTTTGTGCTGTCAAAAAAAAAGGAAACAGATGCAATTTCTTATAGAAAATATATACCAGCAAACATGTAAATTGTTATCTAGATTCTTATACAGAATTATTTTTCTTACTTGAGCAGTAAGTGATTTTATGACTTCTTTCGCAGCTTTGCACTTCGCAGTCTCTTCCCCTGCAATTGCTATTGCCTCCTTCAGCTGTGTAGTTGTTCTTTCTAGCTCTACTTCCTGAAGTTGAGCCTTCCGAGTGAGACTTTCTACCTGCACACAAAAATATTTGAATACTATCTGAGACTGAGAGGGCTATATAGTCAATGAACATGAAAGCTTTTATATCTGGCAGCTGCACATTAATTAGAGAACCACAATATATTTAACTGAGAACATTCCCACTTAAAAGAAAGAAATAACTTTCCTTGATAACGAGAATCAAAAGCAGAAATCATTCAAATGAGCTCTGCTTATCCACTAAAGGAGAAAGCAATGGAAAAATCTAAGTCGTGGAGGTAAAGAAGTAGTAACACGTTCCTCGGAACAATAATTTCAAAAACAAACATCAATAATAGCAGTTGCAGCACAACACTAGAAAAAAATGAAGTAGTTAACGTAGAAAGTAGAATACAGGCTAGTGATTTCAGAGAAAAGTAAAAGTTCGTTCACATAAACATTTATCGAGAGAGAAACTGAAAAGATTGCACTATGTAAGCCTCAGTTTAGTAACGGGTCTCCTATTCAGAGCACCATTACTTATCTAAGATAACCGGAGAGAGTGAGGCTGTGCACTATTAGCTTATTAAGGTAAGATGAAAACTTGTCCACCCTGTAACCCATAGGTTCATCTCTAACCCACAGAAGAGTTTAATGTGATGAGATAAACACGAAAAGGTGCATGTACTGAGCACCACAAAGAAGTATATATAAAAAGAAGTAACAATAACATGGAACCAATTGCATAGAAGTTACCTGTGCTCTTAATTTGATAACTTCTTGGCTGAGGTTATCATTATTTGTCTTTGCCTCATCCAGAACAATCTTAGGTGATGTAAGTCCTCCTAGTGTAGGGGTTGGTGTGGTAGAGCGAGGAGGACTGGCACGTCGTGATATTGGTGATGTTGCTCGAGAAACAATCCTCGAACCAGGAACTGAAGCTGAGAAGAATTTTTTGGATGAACCAAAAACAGGATTGAAAGATTTTGAGATATTAAGAGCCCCCCATTGGGAGTTTCCATTTGGGATTGGTGATACACGACTGCTATTAAATTCAAGCTTTTTGTTTCTTTTAGAGGATAGACTCTCCCCTTGTTTCAAAGGTTCCATAGAAGTAAATCTAGCTAGATTGGGGCGGGATCTTGTATCCAATTTCTCATCTTTATCTTTTGTATCATTTATTACCCGATTCATACTTGCTCTTCTACTTATTGATGACTGAGATGAAGTATCAATTTCAATAGCCTTTCTCAATTTACTGAAGCAATTATCACAAACACGATACGGTTTATTCGGATTTGGCGCCATAGAAGCCCTGAGTGACTTCTTGCTGCTGCATGAATGACAAAAAACAAGGCCACAGTTGTAACAGTTGTGACGCTTCCTTTTGAAGTTAAATGGCAGGCGGCAGCCAGAACACATGGACTGATCAACCCCTGAAACCCATTTATGAAGGCAGATAGCTGCAGTGAAATTAGTACCACAAGCAATACACTTTACTTGCTTGTCTTTCAGAGCTTCAACGAGAGTTGGAAAATTTTGGTCGTTTGTATCCCCATGACCCAACCTACCATTTGCTCCCTTTCCCCATGTATAAACTTCAGTTCTTGATGTCAACACAGCCACATGATATGCGCCACAAGCTATCTCCTCAACAAAACTCTTCCCAAGTCTTCCCTCAACACGACATGGGAGCTTCCCATCAGCTTGAGGGTTTCCCAGCTGTCCATAAACTGGGCTCCCCATGGCATATACATGTCCTGAGGTAGTAAGAGCCACAGTCATACTGTGCCCACAAGCAACTTGGCAAAAATTTGGTTCTACAAGAGCAGCAACACAGGTCGGAACAAGTTTTGATTCCTTATCACCATGTCCAAGTCGACCTTTGTCGCCGTCTCCCCATGTAAAAAGCTTTCCTGAAGAACAGTTACTGGAACTTGAGCTTCCAACCATAACTTCAACAACTGCAGCAGTATGCCAAACACCACAGGCTGCTCTTACAGTGCGTAGACCCTTCAGAGATTCCACTTCTCGCGGCTTTGAGATACTTGCACGATCTCCATGACCAAGAACCGCAAAAGTTCCATCACCGAAAGTAAACAACTGTCCAGCAGAAGTCACAACAGCTGTATGCCAAGGCCCACATGAGATTGAAGAAACATGTATTCCCTCCAGAGGCCCATTTACTCTTTTTGGCACCCAATGGCTAACTTCATTTCCATGCCCTAGAAGGCCAAAATGACCATCACCCCAAGTGTACAAATCACCTGAAAGTGTAACAGCACAAGAATGATATTCACCACATGCAACAAGCTCAATATTTGTATTGCTGAGCCCATCAATTAGCTTCGGATGCAAGACATCAGCATCTACACCGTGGCCAAGCCTGCCTCCTAATTCCTCACCCCAAGAGAATATCTCTCCCTGCTTGGTCACAATGGCAGCATGTCGTCCGCCACAAGCTATGTTCTGAACATCTAATACAACTGCAGATTCCAACGCCTTGGGCAATAATGCATCCATTTTCACTACAAGACTACTCCCAACTCTGTGTGGTCCACCACCAATAACACCATCCCCAGTGCCTTCTCCCCAAATGAAAACATCACCCAGGGCGTCACCATCATCATGACCAGAACCTTGACTTGATGAGCTTACAGCACTAGAAAGGCTCACTCGGAACGCATCTACCCCCATTCCTTTCATGTGACCATGTATGCCATCAGAACCTCCAGAAGACACAGAATGCACCGAAGCACTAGCAGAATCTGAGGGGAAGAAACCCTTTGGAGGCACAGCATACATTATGGCATCAGAAAATACCTTATCCAGACCATTTTTTGGAGGACTCTCGTAAGGGCTGTGGAGACGAAGTTGATCACCACCATCCTGCTAAGATTTCAAGTTGCAAAAGTTTACTTTAAAAAAGGTTTTAAAAAAGGAAGGGAAAAAAGAGAGTGGAGAGCATACAGATGTCTAGCCCATAAGTCAGAAAAGAGGATTAATAAAAACACTACACCTTCTGCAAGATATCACCACTATCAAAGGGGGAGTGCAGTGGTGAACTTCTTCTTGTGTATGTTCTAGGACTAGTAGCTCCAGAAGAGATTCCATCACTCCTGGATTCTGTTCTCCACTTACGCTGGTGACCTCGTGAAATCAATGCCTTAAGGCCACTAAACCAGACTTCAGCTTCCTCCTTGTCTTTGCATATCTACAAAAGAAGAGGACAAAGTCCAAATTAAATGATCAGTGAAAGACTGAAGGCCCAAATATAGTGCTTTCAAAAGAACTTGGGGACGCAAACAGAATCTTACCAAATCAAGTGATCTGTCGTTGTATATAAGAGAAAAAGATTGATACTCTTTCTCAGGTCGTGGGTACCTTTGAAAAATTGGCTGGAACAGGAGACAAATAGTCAGAAAAAAGAAAGGCAATTCAAGCATGTAGCCAGAGATTTATAACAGGACCCATGATTCCACGAATTACCTGAGCACACTCTACACAAATCAGAAAATAACTTCATAGTTCATACTGAGATAGCTTAAATCTCCAACGACTAAGTTTAAGATTAAATGATCCAGTTTGTCACTTTATCTCTAAAAGATACATAAGGGTACCCCAAATATAACTCAGAAAAAGGTGGTTGAAGGTTTGATTGGCCCAGCAATGAGAAATGGTCCTAAAAAATTACATCAATGCATTAACCTTTAAAGACAATAAACACTAGTCCAAAAGATCTGTTTTGACTCTAACAGGCTGAGGGACCACAGAGTAGAGTATCCTGTGGTCGTGTCAGATTTGCAGCATTATTTGACATATTTGATTATAGGTAAATGACATGAAATGTTATTGTGCATAATCATTGGATAGGTGTCCAATAGGAAACTCACAGTCCGTTGTCCTGATATAATTCTGGAGACATGACTAAGTTTAAGGTGTTTCTCCTCTTTCCCCGAAAACCATATGAGGACAGATTCATCCTGAAATTAAGCAGATGCACGAGTTAGATGTTTTCAGTGTCTTTCCAAGATTTCTCAAATAAGAAACACTAGAACACAAATAGCATGTTAAAAGTGAAGTAATTATTAACGCCCAAATCATTATTTATATGATAAAATATTGTGTAAGGGTTCAACAACCAAGCCAAATGTGATCAACACTTCTACTGATCAGGCTAATGTATGCTCATATTTGATTGCACGAGTTAGATGTTTCCAGTGTCTTTCCAAGATTTCTCAAATAAGAAACACTAGAACACAAATAGCATGTTAAAAGTGAAGTAATTATAAACGCCCAAACCATTATTTATATGATAATATTGTGTAAGGGTTCAACAACCAAGCCAAATGTGATCAACACTTCTACTGATCAGGCTAATGTATGCTCATATTTGATTGTACTCGTCATATTATAAAATGAAAAGAACCTTCCAAGACTGTAAGAAAGGCTATATCAAAACTTGCTTTGATATAAAGGTAATAAAAGTTTGTGATAAAGTGCTTCTTTTACCATCCAACTCAAGTCTAAAAACAAAAGTAAAGCCCTAGCCGTCCATTCCAGCTCCCTTACTAGAGGAAGAAATAGGAGCTCAGAACATAGCATGCATCACTTGTAGAGGAGTTATTTATCAGCCTACTTCCTAGACTTTAGTTTTGATCACATGAATCGACAACCAAATTTGAGGCTTAATCTAAGATAGTAAATACACAGCATAAAAATTACAAAATCATAAAAATGGACATAAAGGTTCCACAATCAGGGACGGAGCCAAGAATTCTATATAGGTGGGGCAAAAATATGTAAAAAGATACTTTAAGGATTTGTTAAGGGGCATATATAAGGATATTTCAAAAAAAATAGAAATTAATGATTAAAATAGCATATGTGATTTTTTTTTATTTGGGGCATTTGCCCCTTGTAAGGCTAATGTAGCTCCGTCCCTGCCACGATCATAACATATTGCTTTGCTCCCTTCTTCTATTATTTAATTTTTTTCTTATTTTTTCCTTCCTAAGTTATTCCTAGTATATCAAATTATACCAGTAAAAACAATCATGAATTAATGCTCACTCTCACACGTCATTCAATACATGATATAGATCAAGAGACTGTGGCAAACTGGCATATCAATCAAGCTACAGTGTGAAAGTGAGCATTAATTTATGATTGTTTTTACTGGTATACAACCATCAAAAAATACACATGGATTCATGAACCTTAAAAAAAATTATTATTATTATTATTATAATAAAAAAAGGGAGTAAAGTATATTAAAAAAAACTGAAGACTATGAAAATAATTGCATTTGCGACTAATTGTAAGGTCACAAATTAAAGTGTCAATGACAAGCCCAAACGCCGAAATCTTAAAAATCCAATGGGCTTACATTTGCCAGGCGGAAAGGACAAAATTTAGGTTTCCCTCTTCTTCCATACTTCAGTAAGTATGCACCTTTCTTTAGAGCTGTGATAGCCTGTCAAAAAAATCAGCATATTTCAAAAGATTAGCATAGCCAGCATGGTTTACACAGAAACAAAGTCTATTACGAAGCTTATGAAAATTATACAGCCAGTTGGATACGAGAAATGAAATAGTGAGATAAGTGATTTTGTAAAGTTCCAGTTAAATATACAGAAACTAAGGAATCTAAAGAACAATTCCTTAAACTAAGAAATGAAAACTCCTATGTCAAATTAAATGACAGTGCAGCATATCTGCACATCTAAGTTCCACTTTTCAAGCCTCAAGCAACCACAACTAAAGAATAATTCCCATTAGAAGAACATGATGATTGAGTACTGAGAAAACAAAAAAAATGTCTTTTGAGTTGTTAGGACTTTTTAAGGAACGGAATATTAGAGCAATCACTTCATCATATGAAGTATTAAATTAATTGAGACTTCACTAGGAGCTATTCAGAGTTCAGACAGATGAAGATAGTACTAAACTACTAATTCATGTAGCCAGAAAAGGAACTGCTGCTGCATAATATGCAACAAAAATAGGCCGAAAGATATGAATGAAGGTAAACAAAGACTATCATCATTTTTAACTTGGTCTAACGAGTCACATTCCATGTTTGGAAACATTGACCAATTTATCTTTAATTTGGATGAGCTATAAATGTATATGAGACAGACCAGCAATACAAATATAAGTATAGTTTGAATTTTGAAAGCAATGTGGTGATAACTGATAAGGCCACTAGCCAGCAAAGCAATCATGGGACTGCCAAGAGTCAGATTTACGTAATGTTTGGCATACGCATGAGGATTTTAATCAACAAAACTTATTTACTCTTAAAGAAGCTATCCGAAAATTTCAAAAATCCTGTCTATAGATTTTTCATGAGTTGATGCTAGGGTTTTACAAACATTGAAGTGTTCAAAGAAAAGCCTCAGAATTTTCTTATAGTTATAGCTTACTGATTCTCACTTCAAGAGCATGCTTCCACATAACAATGCTAGTTTAAAAGTCTGGTGATCTACTTAGAGAAAAATACTCAGTTAAACCAAATAACCAGTCACGACAAACAGCAAATGAACCATTTTCTGCATAGAGTAACTTTAGCTATCAGTGCATTTGCATTACGTAGTACAAAAATTTACAAAAACAGAATACAACACCACATATATGCATAAGAAGGAAATTTTGTTCAATTGTCCAGAATGTGACAATACCTAATTTCACCCTAATAACGGAATTGATCTTTATCCGAAGATACTACACCTTCTACCCAATTCTGTTTAAGTTTCTAACCAGAAACAAGCCCCCGTATAAAAACAATTAGCAATACGATGTCATTTTGAAGAACCCAATCAGCTAAGACGAATGTCACAGATACTATTACTAGAAATCACGAAGAAACAGAGAAATTACTAGCTGAATCGAACAATCCGAAGTTAAAAACGGTGATAGAAACCAAAAAGCAACAGCAAGCCAGTAAATTTATACTTGTTCAATATCCCTCTCGATTGGTCCACCAACTCTGCTGACGTCGGAGCTGCTCATCCTATCGGCGGCGCGTGACATGAAAACAAAAGATTCCGCTTTCGACAACAAACCCTAAGTGGAAACCCCCCATCCACCACCCACACTCATAAAATAGTCCACTCCCAGTCAACTGCGCGGCGTGGTAAGCAGATTAGCCGCGCGAATTGCAGCGGAGCAAGTGCAGAGGCCGCCAATTGCGGAGCAAGCTTGATTTAGTAGGAGAGTGGGAGAATGAAGTAGTGAAATAATCGACGGCGTGTAAAATCGCAGCCGCGAAAGGCGAAGATGCGAGTAGTGAGAGAAAAGAGGAGATCAGGAGAAGGCGAGCTGAGTAAAATCCAATGGAATTTTGATCTGATAATTAACAGTTTCTTTTGAAGCTCGACTGTGTAGCAATGCTATTCTGTGGGGAGAGAGAGAAAGAGAAGAAAATTGTGGACTTGTGAATTTCCTTTTCCATTTTTCATTTTTATTTTTTCAATTTTTCATTTTTTCTTTATGCAATTGGATGGGAAGGAAGTGGATGAAGCAATTTTTGGAATATATGGACGCATATTTGGTTAATAAACCATGATGTGGCATTTGTTATTCATTTAAAGTAAATACCATATATAATACTCCTATGTCCACGAACAATATCCATCTTTATTATTTTGATATTTTATTATTTAATTTTTGTCTTTTTCTATTTTAAATAAAAGACAACATAATTAATCACAATATAAAATTATTAGATATAAAATTAAGATTCACATTCCATTCATTTTTTCCACATACTTTCCTTCAAGTATTTCTTAAAACTTGCATCGAGTTAAAGTAGGACTCTAAATCGTGGATGTGGAAATAAGTCACATGCAAATATGAAATATATAACCAAAACACTTGCGAGAACATCAAATAACAAAAGGATTTGTTAGGTAGATAGAATTAGAATTCTATGGAATTAAATTGAAGGAATTATAATTACAATTCAATTCCAAATCTTTTGTTCGGTAAAAATGATATATAAAATTTAGTTTGAAATTTGAATGAATTGATATGAAGTGTCTATGCAATGTGTGAAGTCTGTGTAGTATGTTTAGTGTGTGCAATGTGTGTATGTAGTACGTGAAGGTGCCTAATTTTATAATATTTGAAATTCTAATTGCGGTCTTGTTCATTACATGGAATTGGAATTGGAATTGGAATTGGAATTAGAATTAGAATTAGAATTGAATTGTATCTGAATGAATTGAATTTCAATTCAAAATTTCAAATTCTTTTGTTTGGTAAAATAATTGATGGGGAATTGAATTAGAATAAATTAGAGTGTGTTGTGTGTGCAATGTGCGCAATGTTTGAATGTGTCTGATTTTATAACTAAAATGGAATTCCAATTATCTAAGTGTGGAATTGGGAGGAATTGGAACTTTAATTCAATTTCATATCTATTTTCTTGTTGTACCAAACATTGGATTTGGAAGAAGTTTTCAATTCCAATTCCGCCTACCCAATTCCATGATACCAAACAGAGCAACCTTTTTTCTTTTTTCTTACTCTATTTCTCGTCCTACTTTTAAACACCTAACAACTTTTATCTAAGTTGAGTTGTACTATTCATTTTCAGGATTTTTCAACAAAGTTGAGTCGTATTCTTTTTTAACATTATTTCTCATACTTTATTCTCTAATTGTATTTTATTTATCTTCAATTAATCTATTTAACACAATTTCTCAACTTCCGTGTATAAAAAATTGTCTCAACTTAGTTGAAAATTGAGACGGATGAAGTATAAGTTATATTAAACAACTTTTGTTATTTTCAGTTATTCACGCTTTATGCTAATTGCTAGCTCATATAGTATTGTTTTACAATAGCACAAATAAAAATAAAACTAAAGTTGTCCAAGGTTTAGATTAGTAGCACTTTGCCTCTGAGTTGTGTAATAAACAATACAAATAAATAGTACTATATATATACGAAAGATGCCAAGGTCATTGGCGTATTAAAAAATGCCAATTAAATTGGCGTGTTTTAGTCATGTATTGGCCTTAAGAAGACCTTATTTCTTAATTGACCCCACATTCAAAAAAATTCGACATAACATTGAGTTAGATTTTCTTTTGAGAACTCAAACCTCACTTATTCATAATAGAAAAATGTCTTATCATTTAAGATGTACATCTTCCATTTATTTTTCTATTTCTCCACTAATTATTCTTTTATTTGTCTTTTTATGGATAAAAATACATATTTACATGTGCTATACATAAGCATGTGTGCGTGTTGCGTTTGTTAGTGAAAATAATTATGCAAACAACTAGATATTACAAGTTTCCAACCATATAAGGAAATAACTCCAAAAATTATACAAATATATCAAAATATATCACCAGATGATCTAATTATGATTTATAACACAATTTTCAAAAGTAGAAAAATAAATTTTTTATACTTGCGGTTAAAAATTTGGTTCCGAAAGTCTTAAAGAATAAAATTTGGTACTGATCTATACCTTTCATTGAAGAATCAAGTTACCATCAAAAAGAAAAAATATTTATAGTTTCCAGCTTTACAAGAAATTAAAACTGTACATATATATACGTAGACAAGAAATAATTGATATGAGTAGTGATGTATTTACTCGTGCCTCCTTTCATTCCTCTCCTATCCTTTATTATCTACAATAAAAAAAATAAGAATGAGTGAAATTCATTTTTATAGATAATAAATTTACAACCTAGAAAATATCTTTGTATGGATGAAAATTGGGAGGTGATAATGACCAAAACCACGAGTCCCTGCACTTTTTGTAAAGAAAGGAGGAGCCACAAGTCAAAATCATGGTCCCTTCCCTTTGATAAAAATTGGTCCTGCTTTTTCTCCCACTTTTTTTTATGTAATTCTCTTGTAATAATTTATGTATGTTCGAATTTTGCTCGATGAGCTCAAGAAAATGATCGATAGCTTTGTCCTCTTACGTGGTCTTCTCTATCCATACTCTAATTCAAGATTGTGATAGAGAAGATAAATTGTGGATGGTGAATTAATATGAGCTATATATAATGAAGCATGGTTGTAGTCTTGTACATATGAATAACAGTTTTCGACATGACATGAAAATTCGACATGAACATGCACGAAATTAATAGGTTTGGATCCAACTTTATTGGATTTAGGTCCTTATTGGATCGACCTAATAAGAACAATGGTTTTAGTTTGAGTTCAGATAACCCATTAAGGATCATATTATTATTTTTATTATTTTAAAACATACACTTATTATTTATATTTAAATCATGATAAAGTTTTAATCGTATTAGATCATGTTTTAATTATATAATATCAGATTTTATGGTGTAATATCATGTTCGGTTCGTCATCGTGCTGTGTCAACTCGAACTATATACAATCGTTAACGAAAGGGCTGGAAATTCCTGCACTACATGAACAAGCATGCAGTTAATATGTTTGAGTCCTTATTCCTTATCGGGCGACTAATAGGCATCCGATAACGATCCAACCTGCACGATTTGTGAGCCCTAGTTGTAGAGACTCTTGTGATATTTGACAACACAATAATCTTCTTTAATTAATTTGCTTGTTGATTATAGCATGTTATATTTTTGTGGTCCATTCCTCTTTGTTTCACCTTTAATTTCTACATAGCAAGGAGCAATGAACATGCACGTGTGCTCCATGTGATTGCACACACAAGTATCTTTTAGACCCCCAAATGGAATGATATTATGGAATAGGCATACACACGGGTCGAAACCGCCGGTTCAAGTTCATGAACCGGCGGTTCACGGTTCATAATTACCATGAACCGGAACCGGAACCGGCCCGCCAAGGGTCCCGGCGGTTCCGGTTCAAAAAACCACCGGTTCATGAGGTGGTTCAAAACCGCCGGTTTTTTGCCTGAACCGCCGGTTCCGGGCCGGTTTGGCAGTTCGTAATTTTTTTGCATTTTTTATTTTTTTATCTATGAAATGTGCGTAAATAAAATTTAAAAAAAAAACACGATGAAAGTTGGAATTTTATTGAGATTACAAGTTACAACAATTACAAATCACAAAAAACTTGAAGTCTTAAACAAAAATTTAAATACAACGAGACTACTAGTCTAAGACTACTAGTCTACAACTACAACGAAGTTAATTACAAATTACAAAAAAGACTTGAAGTTCTGAACAATAAATAGTATATATACTCTTAGTCGGCGAATGAGATATTTCTACATAACTAAATTGAGGACACCTTAAGCAATTCAACCTTAAATATTGAATTGCATGAGGTGCCGAGTTCGAGCCCTCTTGTCATCAGTTGTAATTTCCTCTATCTATAGTATATGAGTTTATTTGTAATTTCCTCCCTTATATAGGAGTTAATTTTTTTTTAAACCTTAAATGTTGAATTTAGTCTAACAATCAACAATTATAGTAGAATTGTCAAAAGTTTCCTGAATTTAGCCTTATAGAGAAATCTACTTCATCGACTAGAATATATACAAATACAGTTATTTAATTATATTTGCATATTTTTAAACTAGAAACAAATGGGAAAAAAAGAAATAAAAGAAAAAGGACTTGAGCTCAACTTAAACTTAAAATTTAAGTTGAGGTGCCTACGTATCCCCAATGCTCATTTGCATTAGGGAATCAAAGCCCACGTAGTTCTCTTACCTTACTTACCTATTTAATTTGGCCGGCGGTTGACGGTTGGCCTACGATTCATCCCCGATGAATTCTTCTTGTGATCCCTCTTGACGATCATGCCAATCATTTTCTTGTTCTCTGAAGTCAGCTTTGGCCCAATCATCAAGTAACATCACGGTTTCCATATTTTTCGCGGAGAGCTTACTTCTTGATTTATCCAACACACGTGAGCCAACACTAAAAGCGGACTCGACGACGACAGTGGAAGCCGGAACAGAAAAAATCTCATTGGCCATTGACGCAAGTATAGGAAAATCTTTCTCGTGTGTTCCCCACCAATCGAGGACGTCGATTTGGGCGGGAGGAGTAGGACCTTCATCACCAAAGGAAAAGAGTGAATCGAAATATAAATCTAACTCACTTACCATGCCTGAGGTCGACCTTCCGCCGGTGCTGTAGCTATATAGGTCTGCTAATTGGGATTGTGCGTCGGGGTCATCATAATCGGCTTGAAATGCGAAGCCAAAGTTATGTTGTTGAGGAGGGGGAGGTCTTCTGACTTGGTGGGTGCTATTATACCTGGTTTCATATTCGGTGTAGAGAGCACGCAAGTTAAACTCGAAGGTTTGTTGGATAATTGACCGGTTCGGGAGGTTTATTTGAAATGTTTATGAGAGGTCTACTCTGAAATCGTCACTGGTATCCGATTGCAATGCTTTAAGTGGACCAAGATCAATAGAACTCAAATTGTTATAATAAAAATCTAAAATCTTGGAGGTACCGGCTAATTTCCATTTTGGATCCAAGACCTTTGCAATCAAAAACACCGTTGGAATCTCACTGAAATACTTAAGTCATTTCTCAATCATATAATGTAAAACACACATCAATTCAGGTGAAGAGTAAGCATTTTTTATCGCAGTTTTGAAACCAAGTGATATATACATGCAATGCTCTAAAATACGAACAACAGTGCAATAATAAACACCCGATAATTCAACAGTTGCATTTTTGAAATATCTGAACAATTTAAATAAAGGCACGCTATGATCCCAACAACTATGCGAAAGATATAAATCAGAAACGGGATAGGTTCTAAAAAAATCACACAAAGAATCTTTATGCGTCAAAGTAGAATTCAGATAATCATATGTCGAATTCCATCTATGAGACACATCTATGGTAACATTTGTATATCTTACATTCTTTTGATGGCAATACTTCTTCCAAGTTTTGCCAATAGGTGGCTTTTGATGGATTAATCTAACTGCAGTTCTAATAGGACTAACATGCTTTTGCCATAATTCAAGCGCATCTTGTATACATAAATTCAAAATATGACATATGCATCTTTGATGAAAATACTTACCTCCAATAACCGGAGCACAAGCCGCAATCAAGTCATTAATACTTATAGTGTTAGCAGTTGCATTATCAAAACCAACAGAAAATATCTTATTGCATAATTGATTCAAAACTTGAATAATTAAATAAGCAATTTCGGGTGCGGTGTGTGGTGTCTCAAATTCTCTAAAACCAATTAAACGTTTGTTCAAAGTCCAACTATTGTCCACAAAGTGAACCGTAATGCCCATGTATGAATGTCGGTTAAAACAATCAGTCCATACATCTGAGCAAATGTTCACTTTGTGTCCCAAGTTTAGTAAATAACGTGATAATTCAACTTTTTCTCCAAACATTGTCTAACAGTAGATCATTGAACGGTCATTCGACCTACTCTTTTGATAGCTACGATCAAACCACTTTGCATAGTAACCTCAATTTTTTTGTCATCATAAACATTAAAAGGAAAATGCTTCATTGCAGCCCATCTAGTCATAACGTCAGCAAAAAAATTTTGATCATATTTAAAAAGAGGCGTACCTGACGAACCTGAGCCACCGGGTTGAAAGTTTAGTTGGGTTTGGGTAGAGGTAGTGCCACATTCTACCGGATGCTTTGTCACCAAATGATGACGGAGGGTGTCATATCCCCCACCACTCGTAAATTTGTAGACTTTATCACAATAGTTACAATATGCATGAAACGCCGATATCTCTTCTTGAGAGTGCGAATCATGAGGACTTGGAATCACCACTGGGACCTTCTTGTAGTGTTTAACAAAAATATCAGATTTCAAAGCTTTTATAGTGTTAGTGGGTGGAGGGGGAAGAGGCATGTCCTCATTTCCGCCGGTGCTAGACGAAATATGAGAATGAGATCTATCATCATTGTTGTCCGAGTCAGGCGACATAGACACGTCGTACTCGTCATCTTGTTGTTGGGAACTACCACCGCCCCTCCCCCCACCTTGATGCATTTCAGCGAGTAGCATGGCCATCCTATGATCTTCTTCTATCTATAAATATTATATAAGCTGAAGTTTTAATTAGGAACACAAAAAAAATTAAAAAACTCAATCTTATGAAATTATGAATTGTAAAAATAATTTTATTTTATAGAACTTACTTGCATGCGTTCAGCCGCCACTCGGGAAACCTCTTCCATAACTTCTCGACGACTAGGTCGCCTTGATTTTGAGGGACGACTAGTTTGATCTTGAGCAATTCCTTTACCCCGATCACCACGTCCCAGTCCACCACGAGAAGAAGACATAGTGCAAAATGAAAGTAGTATGGAATATGGAGTATTGAATAAATGGTAAATTACGAACACAACAACAAATATAGTAGTAAGTAGTAACTAGTAAACAACTTGAGCAATTAGAGAGAATGAGCAGAGAATAGAGAAATTGAGATTGAGAGAAGGAAATCCTTGTTAACACAAGAATGGGGTGAGTAAAAATGACGGTGAAGTATGGTATTTATAGGAGTAAAATTGGAAGAAATAAAATAATATAAAAATTCAAATTTCAAATTCGGCCGGTTTACCGCCTGAACCGGCGGTTCAGTCCACGGTTTCTGACTGAAACCGGCGGTTTCTGACCGGTTTTCAGGCCTATACACTGCCACCTGAAAAAGCACCTGAACCGTCGAAAACCGACGGTTTTTCTGCACACCTAGCCTGACCTAGCCGGAATCCCACCGTTGAACCGCCGGTTATGGTTCACGATATTCCTGAACCTGAACCGGCCGGCTTGAACCGCCAGCCGGTTTGAACCGCCGGTTAACCAGTGGTCCGGTTCGGTTTGTGCATGTGTTTTATGGAAGAAGAAATTATGCTTTTAGGTGTGAATGACCATCAATATTTTAATTAGATAATGCATTTGCATTGGCAACAAGTTTATTAGGTATACGTTGCAATTCTTTAACACCTCAACTATTGGAGTATAATAGGTTGCAAGACGATGTCACTACTCACATGACGCAGTTTCCTATATAATTCGTTTACTACTATTAGGATCCTGTATTTTTAATGATGATTAAAGTTAATTGCTTTGTAATCATTGAGTTCTAGAGAGGTTTACTAATATAATAATTAGTAATTTAGAGCATATAACTGCATAGCACGTAGAATTGGGACAATTTAATCCTACTACTCAGGTGGATCTAAATCATTATGATGAGTTTAGATCATCTAGTCCATAGTTAATGTCTCAAAACACATTTCATATTTGGAAACTTTGAAATATTTACTATTCATTTGTTATATCATATCAAATTTACATTTAATTAAAAGTTCAAAATATCAAAATTTAGGAGTTGGTAATTGATGTAATCTACGGTTTAGATACTTCAAAAAATCTTTCAACTAAATTAGTGATCATCGGAATATATATGACTTGAGCCATAAATGAACATTAAACATGGTAATGGAATAAGTGAATTAGTTAATGAAAGCAACGTCCTAGAATTCACTTGTTTTATTTGATCATTCTTCCTAGTCTGATCTTGTTTACTTCTTTTCTTTAGTTTTAAATAATAAAATCATTTAATCAGATTCTAAACAGTACTATAAAATAGTGATTCTAAACCGTACTATAATATAGTCCAATCATAGTGTATATTAAGCCCCGTTTGGTAGCTATGTTACACCATGATAGTGTCATGACTCTACTTATTGTTTATATTTTTCCAGCCTGGAGAGGTTCCGCACCGTTTATATTTATGTTTTGATAGTATAATTGAACCAACCAAGGAGGTGGCTTTATTTATCTGCGATAAAATCCAAGAAAGATAATTTAGTTCAATTACCTAATTATCCTTAATTAATTAGGTAAATTAGTCTTCTCTCCACAAGCAAAATCACCTTCTCTTGCAAGCAAAATCTGTTGCAGTCCTCCATATTTTCTTAAGAAGCAGCGTAGAGAGTGAAGATGAGTAGTTTTGCAGATGACTATGAATAATTCTTTGTATTGCACATAATAATTAACTTTCCTAGGCATAAGTTTGTTGAGTTACAGTGTTTTTTTATTAAAGTTTGATTGTGTTGTTAATCTTGGCTGCAGGTGCAAAATTCGGTTTTATTATGGGTTAATAATTTGGTAATTAATTACTCCATTTTTTATTGGAATAATATTGTCCACTCACAATATAAATATAAATGAAGATCTATATACCAAAAAAGAAATTAAATTATTTGCATAATTAATCTAATACTAACAAATGATATTTAGCATAGTTGTAGCCTAAACAATATTGCATCAATAGTCTTGCGGGCTTACTCTACTTTGAGCTAAAAAGCCTGAGATTATGGGCCCAAAAGTCAGCCCATTTCATTAACACATTTAATAATTTTCGAACTAATCTAAACATGACTTCTATTCACATTTGATAGAAATTAAATTATTAATACTCGTATTTAGCACACATGAATCTCATTTTGTTTGAATAAAAAATACAAGCAACTTGATTTGGCCCCTTGACTAATTCCTCTCAATCTGATTATTATATTGATCGAAAGAGATGTAAGATTTTGGCTATTTCTATTTTAGCGCCTTTTTTAAACGGCGATTGAAGTTAAAAAAGAGCTATTTTTCTCCATTCCCTTACCAAATTGATAATATTTTACTCTTTGAGTACAGCAGTCAATAATTCAAATCTTATTCAATGTATCTATGTATTGTGTAAAAATTTATATGGATCAAATGATTGTGACTTAACCATTATTGGTAAAAATGGGCCCACATTGCTGATTTAATTATAGTATGTTTATGAATTAATGGAGTAAATATGATTGTACTAAAAATTATCAAGGATAAATTGTCAAATAAATTATTCCCATATTTTTTAACATTTGAAAAAATAAATCACGAAAGATAAAGTTTTTTCAGTTATCTTACTCCGTCAATTTCCACTAGTTATAAATAAAAGTCACGATTCTTTTTCTTTGTTATACGTAAACCATTTGCTAATAGTCTTTTGTTTTATTTTAATTTATTCTGATTGCAATAATTTAATGTTCAAATCATGCAGACGTTTATGTGTGATTACAAGTCGTTACTGAGCATGAACAAGAAATTATTTAAATTAACAAACAAAAAAATTGGTTGCATGTAGCTTATATAATGAAGTATCGCAAAATATAATTTTTGTATAGAAAGTGACAATTATCAAATATCATATACGAATAATCATAAGTCATAATATCCCTAAGTCATCTAGAGAAATCATTGATCCAAATATTCACCGTGAACTTTGCATAGGTTAGTATTATCATATTATGGGCAATAAGCCAATAATATATAGTAACCGATACATGTGGCAAATATAAAGCAAATTACTATCGCAAAATATTAATTTAGAAGAAATTGAAAGATGAGATTTAGAAGAAATACGCGATGACAAAAATAAAATTAAATAAAAATACAAAATTCGCCACCTCAAATATACACCCTTTAACCCCATATAATAGTCTCTTCTCCTTTTACTTTATGGTCCATCCCATAAAATTAACCCACTTTCTATTCTTAATAAAGATAAATAATTATCAAGAATTGGAGGATTAGTATGAGCTGAAATTAGGGAAATAATCGAAGAAAATTTGCCGGAAAAGATTAGTTTTTATAAAAAATAAGAAAATATTAAATGTGGAATAGAAATACAAGTAAAATAAAAAAATGATTTTATATAGACATATTTTAAATTGTATTAATATATATTGTACTAGTACTAATTTAGAATATGCTCCACCTGTCCTACTATGAGTAAAACATTCTTGACACAAATTTTAATTATACAATGTTGCTTTGTGAGTAAAATGGAAAGAAAATTAAGTAAGATAGAGTCGGTATTTCTGTTAGAAGAAATATATCATTAGAGATATCCCTTAGAATGGGACGAAGAGAGTACTATATATATTGTTTGTATGATTTTATGCACTCCTATAATATACTACCCCAGTCCTATTAATTTTTTTTTTCTTTTTGGATTGTCTTATTAAAAATAAAATATTTTCTAAAATTGGAACAATACTATATCTGCTTTTTCTTCTATCTTACTTTACTCTCTCTTCATTAACTCACAAAACAACACTACATAAAATTCATGTGTGGAAACTAAATGTTCTATACCCCATCCATCCTATAAAAATTTGTGCACTTTTCATTTTCGTTTGTCTCATAAAAATATGGACATTTCCATTTGCGGAAAGTTATCTAAACCCATTACTCATATACATTAATATATTTACAACTTATATCACTATGACCCATCATTACAATTCATTAAACACTAATAATAGTAAGAGTCTCATTATTCACTGACACTACTTTAACTATCTTTTCATCATATCTCTTACTTTATCAATTATACATTAATTCTCATGTCATTTTAAATGTCCATATTTTTATCGGACAGAGAAAATAAAGCTTATTATTTGTAATTTATATACAACTATGCAATTATAAGAAATCAGATTTTGTAAAACTTTATCAAACACTTTTTTTCTACTCACATCCGATTTTGTAGAGCTTTACTAACAATTTTTCTACATATGTCCCTTTCTAGATGTATAGTCTGATACTAAACTACTATCTTACTTTACCAATTTTATTTTAATTCTTATATTATATGCTTATGTATATTTTTGAAAATGACCTAATATGATTATGTATATTTTTAAAAACCTTTTAAATTAGAGTGGGACAAATAATGACCACAGATGGAGCAATAAATATCCAACAACTAGGAGAGGTAGGGAGCTAACGATTCGGTTTTGTCATTATTAAAAACTAACATAAGTTTTAGTATTTTTTCTAATTGTAGTGGTTAGTTGTTTCCGAGTTTTAAATAATTCTTGATTATTCAAAGTTTGACATACTGTAATAAAACATCCGTCACGTTTCAATATGATAATACGTCAAAACTACTCTTATATATATCTATATGGGAGTTTGCAGCCGACATTAACGAAACCAGGGAGACTTTGCAAGGTCAACCGTCACACTTGTGTTTAAGACTGTTTTTTATAATGAATATTACTTTTCATTAATTCATTCTAATCATATTTTATTATATTGACTGAAATTTTATTATTTTTTCAACTAATCTTTGTTTACATCTTTTAATTTAGTGACAATTAATAACAGACTAAGAGAGCAAAATTGTAAAGTAAAGTATGATACATTATGTCAATTAGTAATTTATACAGTACCAAAATTAGTTTATTTTTATTTTGTGAACTTTTTATCAAAACATCTCATTGTAGTCCTAATTAAGGATAATTTCAAAAAAGTACCTGAAGTATCAATTTGGGTTAAAAAATTCAGGACGAAATTTTCCCAAAAGTTTTTCCAATTGCGGCGGATGTTCGCAGAAGAGTATAATAAGAAGACTTTAATTTAATTAATTAAAGGGTCATTTCTGTTGAAAGATATGAGTATTATTCATTCAACTTGTTTAGAGAATTACAATAGGTATGCCTCCTTTAAATAGGCCAAGGGTTACATAAAATTGGCAAGATTTGCCATAATACTCATTCCCTAATTAATTTTTTTTCCTTGCTTACCTATTTTCCTTACTTACATATTTTCCTTTCTAACACTCCCCCTCAAGTTAAGTAATGGGATTACCGATACTTAACTTGCCCAATACCTCATGGAAGCTTCTTGCATCGACAGCTTTCGTGAGTATATCCGCCAACTGATCTTCAGATCTCACAAAAGGAAGTTATACCGTTTTGGCCTCTATATTGTCCTTGATGAAATGTCGATCCACCTCGACATGTTTTGTCCGATCATGCTGAACTGGATTTTCAGATATACTGATTGCCGCCTTATTATCACAGAACAACTTACATGACTTCTGTGAGTTTAAGTTCAACTCAGTCATCAATTTCCTCAGCCACAGAATCTCAGTCAACCCACTCTTAATCCCTCGAAATTCAGCTTCTGCACTTGACAAGGCTACCACTTTCTGTTTTTTGCTTCTCCACGTGACAAGATTTCCTCCCACAAAGGTAAAATATCCAGCAGTTGATTTTCTGTCATTTGGGTTCCCTGCCCAATCAACATCCGTGAATCCATGAATCTCTAAATGTCCATGATTCTCGAATAGAATCCCATGGTTCGCTGTCCCTTTCAGATATCGAACAATCCTCAGTGTTGCTTCTCAGTGAGCTACTTGAGGTGCATGCATAAACTGACTAACTACTCCAACTGCATAAGCTATGTCGGGTCTAGTGTGGGATAGGTATATCAATTTCCCAACTAAACGTTGATATCTCGTGCGGTGAGTGGCTTCAGCTCCTTCAACTATCCGCAGACCATGATTCTGAACCATAGGAGTATCTGCTGGCTTACAGTCCAGTAGTCCTGTCTCGGTTAACAAGTCAAGTACATATTTCCTCTGACTGATGAAGATCCCCTTCTTTGACCTTAGCACTTATATACCCAGAAAGTACTTTAGTAATCCCAAGTCCTTCATTTCAAACTCTGCAAACAAATTCTTCCTTAGCTTGCTTATTCCCTCTTCATCATCTCCCGTGAGAATCGTGTCATCTACATAAATGATGAGGCATGTAATCTTTCCTTCTCTTTTCTTCAAGAATAATGTATGATCAGAGTTGCTTTGTTCATACCCATACTTCTTCATTGCCTCAGAGAATCTCCCAAACCAAGCTCTAGGTGACTGCTTTAGCCCATATAGTGTTCGTTTTAGTTTGCAAATCTTTCCTCCTTCGAAATCTCCAACAAATCCAGGTGGTGGCTCCATGTAAATGGGCTTCTTCAGTTCCCCATGTAAGAATGCGTTTGTCACGTCGAACTGATGTAGTGGCCATTCCCTGACTGCCGCTATTGAGAAGAGCACTCGAATAGTACTCATTTTTGCTACCGGTGAGAATGTTTCAGCATAATCAACTCCATAAGTCTGAGTGTATCCTTTGGCCACAAGTCTCGCCTTATACCTTTCAATCGACCCATCTGGCCTCCGTTTGATAGTGAAGACCCATCTGCATCCCACAGTTCGAACTCCATCAGGTTTAAGACATACTTCACATGTATTGTTCTTCATCAGAGCCCGCATTTCTACTAGCATTGCTTCTCGCCAGTGAGCAATTTTCATAGCCTCCTCGACCGTATATGGGATTTCTTCTTCTTCGTAAAGTGCTGCTTCAAACGCCCTAGCAATCTCTGTTAGATTTGCTTTAGCCAGATTCGCCATAGAATATCGGCTTCTACTAATCCTCTCAGGACTGTATCTCTTAGCCGGGACCCCACGAGTAGTTCTGTTGGGGTGTATATAGCGACCGGTATCACCATCAATTGCTGCATTCTCATTCTCGTCTACACCAAAAGTGTCAGGAGTAATAACTGTATTATCTGAGCTAGTTTCAGGAATTACCTCGGATATCACTGGAGGAGGACTCGATTCAGGCGTAGGCGGTTGAGGAGGCTCTACAGCAGATGTGACTGACTCGGCAGTGACACTAGCTTGTTCTGTTGGTTCCACGTTCGAGATACTTGGATGTGGCATCGGAAAACTGAGGGGTCCAATTTTATCACACTCCCCCTGAACAGCACTCCCCCTGACCCCGAGGTTGGGTGTGATAGAAGTATTCACTTTCTAGAAAATTACAATTCATGGTTGTTATAACCTTCCTAGACCCCGGGTGATAGCATCGATAGCCCTTCTGATTTACCCCATACCCCAAAAAAACACATTTTATTGCACATGCAGAAAATTTTCCTCTTTCGTGTTTCGGTACATGCACATAAACGGAACAACCAATGATTTTGAGCGGAAGTATGAGAGGTGGGGGAATATCAGTTAGGGATGCGTGAGTCTGCAAAGGAGTTTTCATACCCAAAATTTTTGTAGGCAAACGATTAATCAGGTAGACAGCAGTGGCAACAGCTTCGGGCCATAAAAATTTAGGAACATTTGAGTCAAAAAACAGGGCTCTCGTGACCTCTAGGATTATCCTATTCTTTCGTTCAGCTACACCATTTTATTCAGGAGTGTAAGGACAAGTAGTTTGATGAACTAACCCCTTTTCTTTAAAAAAATCAGTCATGTCTTTGTTAACAAATTCCCTACCATTATCGGATCTAAGAATTTTGATCGTGGTTTGGAATTGTATCTGGATCATTGTAAAGAAACGGGTAAATTTTTCAAAAACGTCATATTTATGCTTCAAAAAATATACCCAAGTCAATCTAGTGCAGTCATCCACAAAAATGAGAAAATATTTAAAACCATGATCACCAACAATAGGAGCTGGACCCCAAACATCGGCATGCACTAGAGAAAAAATAGTCTTAACACGAGTATCACTTGATCTAAAGGATTGTTTGTGGTTTTTTTCCAAAACACAAGATTCGCAAGTAATATCCTTAAAATGGGAAAACTTTGGAAAAAGTAATTTTAAATACCCCGAGGATGGATGCCCCAATCTGCGGTGCCACAACCAAGCTTCCCGATTTGCAGATCCGTGAGCAAGCATCGTGGTGCCACCTTGTTGAGTAATCTCATCCACATAATAAAGACCTTGACGCTCAGTGCCACGCCCAATTATCCTCCTCGTCTTGATATCCTGTAATACACAGAAATTTGGATGCATTAGTAACGTACAGTTTAATTCTTTCGTCACGTGGCTGATAGACATAAGTTTATGAGATAATTTGGGCACATAGAGGCAATTTGTAAGCTTCAGGGTTGGGGAACCCGTGTTCGACTTGGCCCGATGATGATCCATCGTTGATTGCGCCGGTCTGGAGATCGATGTCTGCTGCCGGCATGATTTTCAACCGCGTAGCTTCTCGTTTTACCAGACCGTATGCGGTCTCGGCTGAGGGCAACGGGGTTTCCTTGAGAATATCCCTTCGGATCCCGTCATATCTTGCATTCAAGCCTGTTAGGAATTTGAACAGCCGTCTTGTTGCTACATACGTTCTAAGTTGGCTAATCCACTTGTCGCAGCAATCCACAGGTTGATGTTGGCATCGGTCAATTTCGACCCAGATTCCGTGGAGATGTCGCCAATATGTTTCTAGCCCATGTTCCCCTTGCACGATTCGGCCTGCCTTTTCCTCTAGATCGTACAACAGATATGGATCTACAGTACTTTCGAATGTAGTTTGTAGGCTCTCCCACAGAGCTTGCGCGGTTTGGTGATGTGCAAAGTCGACAACAATTTCTGTTTCGACGTTGTCAATTATCCATGAGAACACTGTCATATCGGCTTCCTCCCATTCTGTGTACCCCTTCATTCCAGGTTCCGGCGGCTGCGGTGTACCGGTGATATACCTGTTTGCTCGTCTTCCCACGATGGCTACTCTCATCAGCCGTTTCCATAGGGGATAATTCATCCCGTTGAGTTTAACGGCTAGAGTAACATTCTTACTCATCAAATCGTGTCTCCTCCATATTTGGTTTCTCTTCATCGTCTGACATGTTGCAGGTTGAAAATAACCTCCTTCTTGGTCGGGAAAGGTATTAGGCTATGATGATTTTGTTATGAGCCTTTGCTCTGATACCATGTTGAAAGATATGAGTATTATTCATTCAACTTGTTCAGAGAATTACAATAGGTATGCCTCCTTTAAATAGGCCAAGAGTTATATAAAATTGGCAAGATTTGCCATAATACTCATTCCCTAATTAATTTTTTTTCCTTGCTTACCTATTTTCCTTACTTACATATTTTCCTTTCTAACAATTTCATATACAAATACTCCATCGGGACCTTTGCAATTACCATTAGGGTGTGAATTAAAACGCTTTTATGATGAAATTTTTTTAATATTTATCATATTACATGCGGATAATGCCATTAATCAAATCATTATTTTGCATTGATTTACTCAATCACATAGCTTCTGAAATGAAAATTTAAAATTCGTAATTTTTTTATGTTTTGCAATTATACACAAATCATTTTTTTTGTTGCTAAAGTTGGTGTTGGTGTTGGAGTTGCAGCCAGAATTTCCAAGTGGACAAAACATTTGTTAATCAAAACAACATCATATATTGATGACGAAAACGACATCATTTCGACTAAAGTGAATTTTTTTTATTGATCTTTATCCTTATTACACAAAACATTGTCGCCATTTTCCATCATGTAGGCTAATACCAGGTCAAAACATAGTAACAAATTTTGTAGACGAAGGTGTAATTTATTAGATTGAATTTTAAATTATAATTAGCTAACACTGTTTATTATTAATATATTAGAAAGCATATACATATATTATTTGATTGAATTTTAAATTACAAGCTATTACTGTTTGATTTATTTTTCAAATTCCAGAAAATATATACTTTCTTCGTCCATAAAAAATAATCTTAATTGTGAACAATGGGGTTGAAATAAGCAATATATAAAGAGTTAGAAAAAAGACTGTGAAAATGGAAAAATAAAATAAAGAAGTGAAAAATGGTAAGAAACTTTTCATAAATAATGATTAGACTAATTTTATATACAAACAAAAATAGAAAAATAAAATTATATTTCTCAGATGGATGAAATATGAAATTGAAAATACTAGTAGTATAAAAGAGAAAAACTAATTTTACGTGGCACGACAACAGAACAAAAACATCGACTTTAAGACCGTCTCCAATGGTACACTAAAACTGAAAATGAAGTAGGTAAGAGCATCCACAACCGTGCTCTTGCCAGCGGCACGGTTGTGGGCCCGACCCCACTTTTTCTGCCTGCTCTCTGGCAAGAGCACAACACCCACAGCTGTGCTCTTCCGCAAGGACGAGCACAATTAATTTAAAATTCAATTACACAAAAACATTTCTATAATACTAAAATTCATTTAAAAACCACAATAAATATTACAAATTACAAATAAAATAAAAAGACATAATTAAAATCATAAAAATTAAAGATTACATAATTAAACTCCTAAAAATAAAAAATTACATGAAAAACGGTAATAAACGGTTATAATTTTTTGGGAAGTGAAAATTTTTTTATTTTTTATCGTTTTTTTAATTAAAAACCGATTTTAAATAAAATTTTTTTTTTTTTAAGGCAACGGCTATGCCGTTGCCCAATCCCGTGCCGCCACGTCAGCTGCTCGCTGGCGCGGCGCAAGCGCAGCGGCGGCGGTGCTTCGCCTTGCCAGCGGCGCGGACGGCGGTGGCGACCGTTGCCACCGTTGCGGATGCTCTAATTAGTTTCAACGGTACTCTAAAACTAATCCAATTTTTGGTTTTTGAGTGCAATATATCTTTGGTTTTATATTAAAATAAAACAAACTCAAATCACTTTTTATAAAATTTTATTGAGTAAAAACACTATTTGATATTATATTTATATTAAAATGAGTTTGAGTTTTGTATAATTAATTAAAAATGTTCTAAATACTCTTTGAAATCCACTAAGATTTCGTCGTGTCAACTACGATTTTCATAATTGAAAATAGCAATATCTACATAATTCAATCGTAAGTGGTCAACTGTTTATAATTTTATACAGAATGTCAATGATTAGTTTCACAGTTGTAGCAATTATCTTCAATTACAATAGCGGAAATAAATCATGAGTAATTAATGAATGCTGATCATCATTTTAAATCTGTAATTAAATTTCAAATTCCATCATCTATACAAAAGTGCAAGTAATTACAATTTTATGCTCCACTTGGTGTGTCGTTGACAAGTACCAAAATCTGGACCTCATTATATCAGTTTATCATAATAAACCACTGAGCACGTCACGGGAATAATACATTGCATTTAGTAGTAATTAAAAAACCCAATTATCATACTATTCCAAAGTCGTGAAGTAATTTGGTTCACTTATATATAAATCATTTCTTTTCTCACAGCCGACTTTATTGACCACTGACCACCGCCCCTTCCTCATGTCTATGTCTATCCACGTTAACTTATAAAACAACACTATATAAAAACCTCATATCAAAAATCAAATTGTTTCATATTTATTGACCCGGAAGGAATACCAACTACTCCATCTGTCCCCCAATATATGACTCATTAGGTCAATAGAAAGTTGCATTTAAAAATTAGTGAAATATGAATTTTATATTTTTATAATGAATTAGTAAGATGTAGGGTTTATTAGTAAAAATGGTAAAAATAAAGTGGGTCAATTAATATGAGTCGGACCAAAATAAAAGACTGAAACATATAATAAGACATGGATGGAGTATTTCATTTTTATCATTTTAATTTGTTTTATAAAATTAATCCACTTGGATTTAATAAATTTTTTGCTCTCATAAAGTGGAGCCTATACCTATTATTGACTTTGTAGTAGTAATATTTTGTTTTTGGAGTATACATTTTTGGCAGACTCGCTCAAAGTCAAAACCCTCTCCCTCCATGCAATTAATATCTATATATACACACACAAACTCACACCAGCAATTCCTAAATCATCCCTCAATTCCAATTATTCAACACTGCAATCCCTAATAAAAATCCCCAAATCCACCCACACAAATTGAATATCAAATGGGCAACGCCTGCTTCGGCCCGCCCTCCGCCGCCGTGAAAATCATCCTCCACGGCGGCGGCACGCGCCTCCTCGCCGGGCGCAACCTCCTCGCCGGCGAGATAATGTTCGAGTTCCCCGACCACATGGTCTGCCACGGCGGATCCTTCTACATCGGGCACCCGATCCCGTCCCTCTCCATCTCCGACGAGCTCCTCCCCGGCGAGACCTACTTCCTCATCCCCCTCGACTCCGTCACGCAAAACGTCCTCTCCACCTCCTCCGTCGCCGCCCTCGCCCGCCCCGGCGCCGCCCCAGTCAAGTTCCACCACTGCCCCTTCCAGTACCTCAAGGGACCTGACGGCAGGGTTTTGATCAAAGTCTCGCCCGATTTCATCGAGCGATTGATCGCCGGGGAGAGCGATGCCGATGCCGAAGCCGGAGCTGGGGGAGGGTATTTGTGCAGCACGCCGGAGCTGCAGAAGCATTACAGTCAGCTGGTGGGGCCCAGGGATCAGCTGTGGTCGCCCAAATTGGAGACTATTTCTGAGCATAAGATCAGGTTTTCTCCATGTAGGTTTATTGGATTGGAGTGGAAGCAGAAGGAGGTTGAATGTTGAAACCTAATTTCTTGTGTTTTTAGGAAGGAATTCATTAGGGTTTGGGGTTAATTAGGGAAAGTGGAAACCGATCAAAACATTATTTGGATTTGTGAATTGTTTGTAAATTAGATTGCTGTGGTTGAACAAGTTAGTGAATTGATGGTCACATGCACATACTCCTTTTTTTTTAATTGATCGCGATCTCTACTTTAATTGGTGTTTTTTTATGACTAAGATTTCGAATAGCGGTCTCAAATTCAAGTTGATTCTACTGAGGGATAAATCTTCCATAATATAATCAGGTTAATTGCATCGGTTATTTATCTTATTTGAATTGAATTGAAGTAATGTATGCGTATAATGTTTAAATGGTATACCCATTCATATAATCAAGCTATCCGATTATGTTAATTGCATTTGTGATTTATGTTAGTTGAAATCGAGTAATGGATGGCTCTAATCATATTAATGAAATGATCTGATTATGTTAATTACATCAGTGATTTATGTTGGTTGAAATCAAGTAATGTATGCACATAATATTTAAATGCTCTAATCATGCGTCTGTTTATCTAGAATTATAGTATCTCAATTTGGGATACTACTATATACTGCGGTACACATATGATATATATTTGGTATTAGGTTGAGTAAATTACAAGATATATATGGAGATTTTTCTTTTTTAGATACTTACTTCCCACTAAGGTGGAGTTAGAGTATCCACTATAATACAGGCGCGGCCTATACTGCGTGGGAGGTCCGCCCCGCGGCGGACGAAAAAACGGGGCAGATGGGCATTCGGCGAGAAATGTGCGAGGACGCGCCGGTCGGCCATCACCGAGCCTATAGTGCGCGGCGATAGGCGCGCCGGGCGCCCCCTTCCGATTTTTTATTTTTTTCGAAAATTAACCCTATAAATACCACTCCTCCACTACCCATTTTACACCATTTTCACACACTCTCCATTCATTCACTATCTACACTTTCACTCTCTAAAAAAGCACGGTGGAGATGACGAATCACCCGGCTCGGACGAATCGGGATATGGCGGCAATTCTTCACAGCCGTCGGGATATGGTAGCTATCCGATCCCGCCACCGATTAGACCGAGAAGAAGAGGAGGAATCCGACTCCGCCACCGATTAGACAATGGCGGCGTTTTTATTTGTATTTTGTTTTAAATGTTCGTTATATAATTTTACCGTTTCCAATACAACGAATATTCTGTCTCAATTACCTCGTTTTATAATTATTTAAATTCCAATGATTTTAAAACTAAAGAAAAAAATTAAAATGAAAATTGGTTATAAAATTTCGGGGCTATTGGAAGTGTCTGCCTATAGTGGCGGAAACCTTTTTTTTTGGCGCGGACAAAAAAATTAGGGTTGTGGACAAAAAAGGGGGCAGGGCTATTGGGGACGTCCGCGGACACTCTTAGAGACAGTTTGTTGAAATAAGAAAGATGTTTGTTGATTAGGTTTGAAAATCTCAATCATTACACTAATCAATGTCTTAGAATTCGAATAGATTAATTGGTGAAAGTCTTGTATATATGAGTCGAGTTAGCAACCTTCGTTGTGAAGAAGCTATCACTGTGGTAGAAAGAGACTAAACAACTGAAAAAATAGTACTACTACATGTTATCCTTGAAGGCTACAATTTGAAAATGTCGAATTCAAGGAAGATAATACAAAGACTGGATAAGCTATACTGAAAAGCTAAAGTAGAGAGTCCAACCTAACAAGGTAGAGGCTGAATTTAAGCCAACCTAACAAAGCACATAAAGCTTCGTAGAGTCAACACGTAAGCAGTTGAAGAAGAGGAAGACAATCTCACTATACCGAACCAGATACTTCAAGCATATCATTGGCATCATTACACGAAATATTCTCAAGTACTTGAAAGATACTATAATACGAATTGGATCTCAGATTTAACAAACTAACTCTTTGTTCACTATGGAAAAATGGTGTTGTCTAGTGGAAGTTGAGAAAACAAATGTGTATTGCTTATTCCACAATGGAATCCGAGTTTATCGCATTTGATAAAGTTTGGGAAGAAGCCAAATGACTCATAAGTTTCCTAGAAGGTATTCCATGTTGGAAAAAGTCGTGCCCTGATAAGGGTTTAACCACTTATCAAGTCGAGAGATAGGAGAAAGTCACGAGGAAACCGAGTCTCGTCGGTCAATCCAGTGAGATTATGGTTTTGCCAACGGAAAAATAAAAGAAAGAATAGGCGTAAACTTGATATTTCATTGATTGATTGTCAATTAAGGAAGATGATACAGAGACCATCGCAGCACCGGTCATGGAGATGCCGGCAGAGGAGGCGGGCCAGCGCCTGGAGGCAGAAGAGACGAATACGGAGGAGAGCGCAGCGAAGTTAGCGACAACAGAGGAAGAGGAAGTACCAACGGAGGCTCCTAAGCGCAGTGATCGACCTTAGAGGCAGGCGAAGCCGGTGGTCCGATACGGAGACTTCGTCTCAAGATGAGGAGGTAAAAAAATGGGTAGTTGAGTTAGCTTATTTTTGTTTAGTAGTCTTTATTTTTGGTTCTTTTATTTACTTTATGGACTGATTTAATTATTTTTAGAGTCGAGCCCAATAAGCTCCTTTCCAGGTTTTCTTGTTGATTCTTTCCCGGATCGCAAAAGAGAGTCGAATCATCTAGGGTCCTTAGAATATAAAAGGGAGTTGTGTTATGAATTGAAACATCAAGAAATATCATAATTCGACCAAGAATACTTCCAATGAGACACTTAATTTTGTGAAATTAAATAATATAGCGTCGATCTACGTTCGGAGTAGATGATCGTGGTATATTCATTTTCTCAAATCCGATTCCCGGTGAGTGAGAGATAATGGATTAAAGTTGCGAAATAATTACTATTTAATTAAATGAGCTATGAGAGAAGCCATGAGATTAATTAAGTATCCCACATTGAAAGTTAGAAGCTTATTAAACAAGTATTTAATAAATGGGATTATTACATGTAATACTTCTAGTGGACTAAGATGGGCTGTATAGCCCACACGCGCACACACGTGTGCGCCGCCGCCGTCTGCCCTGCCGCGCGTCTCGAGCCAGTGCTCGAGCCCGTGAACTTGGACTTGGATCTTGGCAATTGGTCTTTGAACTGTTCTTTGGGCCTGGTCGTGGGGCTTGGTGCTTGGGCTCAAACCCAAGGCTGGTTGGTGTAGTTCTTTTTCTTTTTTGACCACCAACGTTTCCACGCTAGCAAGCCAAGTGGGATGACACATTGTCAGTATGACGCGGTAAGAGCCTACGTGGCTGACACGTGATGAAGTCCACGTCATTACGAACCTAGATGCGTGCGTGTCCCGATGCGTCAAGGAGCAGCTCTCGTAACGGTTTGTAACGCCTATAACGTTCGGCAGTTACAATCTCGCAATGATGACAACCATCATGGCTGTTGAGACCCAGCAGTGGACTGAGCCTATAAATAGGCTAGCCATTCCATGCATCTCTATACAACATTCACAAAGCATATAGCATCATAAGCTCTCTCCATCTCCTGCATTGTTTTTTCCTGTCGAAAGCTCTTCCCTCTCCTCCATCTAGTTCGCCGGAGATCTGTTGATTGCGGTGCTGCTTCACCAGAGACGTAGCCGTTTTATCTTTGGGGACGACACTCCAAACCGAGAGCACTACCGAGACGTATCTCGTCTTGCGGAAAGAGGCCTCCTCGACTCGGCTAAACGCTTTTACGGTCTTACTGTTTTGAATTTTTCCATTGTGATTTCGGTTCAGTTCGTTCTTTTGTATTCCTTCACTGGGTTGTATTACGCCCGACTTTTATCTCTTGTAAGAAGAAGAATCCCAACAATCGCAAGACGAGATAAGACTTGCCTTTGAAGGAATTTGAATCTCTAAACTGAACTTAATCACTTCCGAAACTTAATACCTTTGCTGGAGATGTTGACTGAATCCAACACCGTCGCTGCCACCACCGCCGCCGCATCTCCATCCACCTTGTCGACCATTGCACCGGTCAACACATCGTTGATTCCGACGATGATGCCCACTCCCGGGCACTATCCATCTTCATCAACAACGCCTTGGGAGTTTGTTAACCCCCTTAGGCCCACTGGTGGATCCACATAGAGTGTATCGGTTGGTTCCACTTTTAGTGGTTCCTTCGGATCCTTTAATGGATCGAGTGCTGTGGCCTTCGGGTCTCACACGAATACTGGGGCCTTCGGGTCTCACGCGGGTGCTAGTTCCTTCGGGGCTGGTACGACCATGGCGGGCTCTATGCCCAACATGAATGGTGGGGGCTCTATGACCAACCACGTTGTTGGCTCCTTCGGGGGCAACGAAATTGGTTCCTTCCATGGACCAAGTACGACACCTCTGGCACCAAGACTGATGCCACCTGCCGAGAAGCCACCAAAGTTTGGAGGATCTGACTTCAAAAGGTGGTACCAAAAGATGTTGTTCTACTTGACAACATTGGGCGTCGCCAACTTCCTCACTGAAAACGAGCCGCCCGCGCCAAGCGATCAAGAGACTAGGCTCGAAGTCATGGCGGACTATGAAGCTTGGAGAAAAGAAGATTATCTTTGTAAAAATTTCATTCTAAGTGCCTTAGATGATAGTTTATACAATGTATACTCCGTTGTAACCACATCAAAAGAGATGTGGGAAAGCCTAGAAATGAAGTATAGCATAGATAATGCTGCAGGTACTGAACAAGTTGTAGCATCCAAATTTATGGACTACAAGATGATCGACTCTTGACCCATCATGGAGCAAGCTCAAGAGCTCCAAAATGATCATCCACGCACTAGTGGCTGAAGGGATGACCTTGCCCGACAAATTCTTAAGGTGCACGATCATTGACAAGCTTCCTCCCAGTTGGAAGGACTTAAAGAGCTATCTCAAACACAAGCGAAAGCAGATGACCCTTGATGACTTGATCGTGAAATTGCGCATTGAGGCTGATGTGCGCAGAAGCGACCAAAAGGGTAAGGGCTTTAGCCCACTTGAAGCCAAAGCCAATCTGTTGGAGCGGGGCGGTCCCTCCAACAAACGCCCTCGTCCGGGTCAAAAGGATAAAGGGAAAGGAAAGCAGCCGGCAGCCCACGTCGTTGAGAAGGAGTTCAAAGACTGGAATGAAAATGACCTAATTGTTGTGGTCACTGAAGAAGTTAACCTTGTTGATAACAAGGGTGGCTGGTTCATCGACACCGGCGATACTGCTCATGTTTGTTCAAATAGGAGCAAGCTTGCCTCCTACACTGTTGTTGAAGGGAGGAAGATCAACACGGGGAATCAAGCATCGTCCGAAATACTCGGCATTGGCAATGTGATTCTCATGATGACGTTTGGCGTCACTATCACTTTGAAGGATGTGCTGCATGTCCCGGACATCCGCAAGAACCTAGTGTCAGGATCAATACTAGTTAATAAGGGGTTTAAACTTGTATTTGAGTCTGATAGATTTGCATTGTACAAGTTTGGAAAGTCACTAGGAAAAGGTTATGTAACCGATGGACTTTTCAAGCTCAGTGTGGCAACTCGCAGTGTTGTAAAGCCGTTGGCTATTAATAATAAAGCATCTACTTCCTCTTACTTGACAGAGTGTTCAAATTTATGGCATTGTAGATTGAGACATGTAAATTCAAAAGTCATTAAAAGATTAGTGAATTTAGATTTACTAAAGGCTAATGAAGTGGATACCCAAGATAAATGTGAAATTTGTCTTGAAGCAAAAATGACTAAGTTATCGTTTCACTCGGTTGAACGAAGTAAAAAAACCCTTGAATTAATTCACACGGACGTATGTGACTTAAAGATGGTGCAAACTTGAGGTGGTAAAAAGTACTTTATCACTTTTATAGATGATTGCACAAGGTATTGCTACATTTATCTTTTAAGAAGCGTTCAAAAATTATAAGAACGAAGTTGAGAATCAACTTGGTTGTAAAATCAAAACGATTCGAAGCGATAGAGGAGACGGATATGTAGCCCCGTTTGAGGAGTTATGCAACGCAAGTGGTATAATTCATCAAACAACTGCTCCATATTCACCACAATCTAATGGTGTTGCATAACGCAAAAATCAAACTCTAAAGGAAATGATGAATGCAATGCTACTTAGTTCTGGATTGCCCCAGAACATGTGGGGGGAGGCTATCTTGACAGCCAACTCTATCCTAAACAAAATCCCACGCAAAGGAAAAGACGTCACTCCTTATGAGTCGTGGAAATGAAGGAAATCATCTTACAAATACCTCAAAGTGTGGGGGTGTTTGGCAAAAGTAATGGTTCTCCCGCCCAAAGAAGTTACAATTGGACCTAAAATAGTTGATTGTATCTTCATTAGATATGCACTTAACAGTAATGCATATCGATTTGTTGTTCACAAGTCTAAAATATCGACTATTACAGTAGGAACAACAATTGAGTCAAGGAATGATGTATTTCTCGAAAATACATTTCCTTGAAAAGACTAGGAAAAAGTCTCAACCAATTTTGAGACAAGAATTGAAGAAGAAGCCACTAGTTCTAAACCAGTGGAAGAAGAAGCCACTTGTTCTAAATCAGCGGATGAGGAACCTGAATCGCGCAAGCGTACAAGGCCTGATCCAAAGGATACAGTACTAAGACGTGGTAGTAGGGGCAGAACACTAAAAATATTTGGTCATGACTACATTGCTTTTATGTTAGATGAAGAACCAACATCTATAAAAGTAGCCTTCGATGGCCCAAACGGGCTACATTGGAGAGAAGCTGTTCAAAGTGAAATTTATTCAATTTTGCTAAACCACACTTGGGTGTTGGTAGATCTACCTGAAGGTGCCAAACCTCTAGGTTGCAAATGGGTACATGATAATGCTAATTTCATGCATAGGTCTAGGCGGTAAATTCATACAATTATAAGGTCTAACACATGTTTTAATCCAGGTGTGTAGAAGAATTCACCGGGTCGAGGAACAAAGAAGGTGGATTCCAAGGACCATGCAATTATGGTGAATAAGTGAGCAAATTCGGAGGAAACAGCTAGACGGAGGGATCGTGAAGCTGAAGGGCAGAATGAAGATTTCTGCGAAGGTTTCTAGAAGATCCTACCGCGCCTATATAAGGAAGGAAACATGCAATTTGGAGGGATTCTCTCGGTGGGGACCTCAGTAACAGATTTAGCTTGCAGCTCACTTTACTTCTACACACTTTTGGGTTTTCATGGGGAAATTTTGTCCTTGCAGAGGGTGAAGAAACAATTTCCCATTTATTTTAGTTATTTTGTGGATTTCACCGAGCTTCGCCGTTCGAAGCTCGGCTCTGCTCTGTTTTTGACTGAAACTTCCGTGGTTTATGCAACTTCTGTTTTCCGTATTTGAGCTGCTTTTGAGTTTTGGTTATGGATATTGTTTACTTTGAGCTTGTTGGTTACTGAATTGGATGTTTGGTTTGCATGCTGGTTGTTATTTAGAATAGAATCGTTGTTTTCTGGTGTTGATCGGAGTAGATCTGTTGAATCAGAAGTTATGGAGCTGAGATTGGTTGTTGTTGGGTTCAGATTGCTTGGATCCGTAGTGGATTAAGCATCCGACGTTTGGATCTAAAACAGAGTGATCAGGATTTATGCCTAGTTTTCGTGCTTTCATTTTATTTCGTCTCGTAGATGTAGATCTGTTTTATTTCCGGTTGGTTGCAAGTTTTCGTCGTCCGAATTTTACATTTTGTTTGAATCTCGGTATGTGCTCTGTTTTGTTCATCTTCGTGTTTGATAGAGTTGAAGTTATGCATGTCATTGTCAGTTAAATTCTTAGTTTGTTAGTTGCAGCTTTATTTATTTGATATTTCTGGAAGTTGGACCCTACTTTGGTCTGTGTTCTGTTTAGCTATAATTGGTGATTGTTTGCTTTGTCTAGGAAGTGAGTTTAAATTTACGTAGTTCTTAGAATGATCAATGTCTGCATGAAGTTTACAGTTCCTAGATCTAGTATTTGATTTTGTGCCTAGGTCTATTAGTAGTTATACCTCAACCCCATTTTGCGTGGCAGCAACCGCTTTCTGACCAAAAACCTCTAGATGCTTTCTTGCGAGCCCATCTTCGTGGGATCGACCCCTTGCTTCTCTATACTACTCTATAGTATAAAGGGTTGATGGATCTTTGAACGCAAAAGAGTTTATGTGTCCGTCGTCAGAGTTTTCAGCGTCGCCTTGAGTTCCTAGACCTAGTGCTCTAGCGGATTCATTGCTCAACCCAGAATTTAGCACGCGTACACTCACACGACACACTCTAGAGCGGTACTTTCAAATGGCGCCGTTGCCGGGGATGGATGGCGTAATTTGCGATTGTGTTTAGAGGATTTGGCGTACATAGTTTTGATTTCTCTTTCTTTTTCTTTATTTTTCAGTTTATGAGTAGAGGCTCGCGGTTTGGACATTGTGGTGACTCATCTGAGTGGAGGAATGATCAGTTTATTTGGCAAGTTAAGAACACAGCATCTACGGTCACCACCAGATCGAGATTATCTACGGGAGATCCATTTTCGTTTGATTCGGACAGTGAAGAGGATTGGAACTCGTCAGGAAGGGAGGATCCTAAATCGTCTTCGGAAACAAGTACATAGGAGGAAGAAATAAGGGACATGGCGAACATAATTGATCCAGATCCGGAGATCGGTTCGCTCACTACTCATCTAGATGGAGAGCCAGCTCAAGCCATAGTGATGAATCCGCGACAGAGGTCCATTGAGATCAAGACGAACGTGATCGGTATCCTACCCACATTCTCTGGAAGAAGGAATGAGTGCCCGTACGAGTTCTTGAATGAATTCAGCAAATTGTGTAGCATTCAGAAGAGACCCAATGATGCAACAGAGGAGGACTATCGCCTGTGTGCGGTCCCTTTTGCCTTGAAGGGGGAAGCCAACACGTGGTTATTAAGGTTGCCCTCGGATTCTATCCGCACATGGAGGGATTTTAAACTGGAATTCCTTGATTACTTTCTCCCTTCCAACAAAACAAATGCTCTGAAGAAAGAAATAGTGTAGTGCAAGCAGAACTACGACGAGTCGTTGAGCCAATATTGGTCGAGGTTCAAGGGGTTATTGGATGCGTGCCCAAATCACAGAATGATAGAGGCGGAGACCTATTATCTTCTATGAAGGAGCAAACCCTGAGTCAAAGGATTTAATGAACTCCTCGAGCGGGGGAAATTTACAAGGAAGAAGGGAAGCGAAGCAAGAGAGATCTTGGGGAAGTTGATAGATGCCAAAAAGGCATACGATAACCCAAGGAATTTTGTGATGAGAGGTTCGGTGAATGCGCTGAGGGAGCAAGACGAAGAGAAGGTAGAGGCAAGGATCAGCAGGCTTGAGAAGCACTGTTGGACGCAATCGAGAAGACCAAACTACCAGCCTCACAAGCGAAGGAAAACCTCCGGGTCTAGGAGATAGTCAACTTCAGCAGTATTATGGACCTCAGGAAGGAGAGTACCAGGCCCAAGCTAATGCGATGGGGAGTTGGAATCCGGATGGAAGTTGGAATCCAGGGAGACAAAGAGACGCACCCTGGAGGAACCATCCCAATTTTAGATGGTCGGACAACGAACAGAGCCAGCCAGCACCCCAACAAAGTATCCAGTTTGCAACTCAGCCCGAGAGGTAGGGTAACTGGTCCGGAAGAAGTCAAGAGGGGCAGGGTAACTGGAATAATCGAAACCAATGAGATCATCCGAATTGGGGGAACAGGAACTAAAACAATCAAGGGAGCTCTTATGTGCCACCACACCAAAGAAATTTCCAAACCAACTACCAAGGGGCAAGAAATCAGTACAACAATAGTTCAGGCGGTCAAGGAAACCTTCGCCAGAATCAAGCGAGTGGTTCGAACTCAAGTGCAGCCCAGGGCCTAGTCAGCCAAATTCAAAAGTGCCAAGGAATCTGGATGAAATGGTGCATGACCTCGTCAGTTCTCAACAGCATATGCAGAACACCTTGCAATCGAACAATGACGTAGTCCACAAGCTTCAGGATGCTCAGCAGGAACAAAAGGCGGCAATGGATATGTTGGCGAAGCAATTTTCTCAGATAGCAACTTCCTTGTGCGAGATGCGAGGGAACGAAGGGAAGATCCCTGCCTCAGTAAGGCCGCCAGATAGAGCCAACATCAGTTTGATCACTCTGAGATCCGGGAAGGGTTATGAAGGTCCAGAGATGAGGACAAATGAGGAGACGAACACAACAAGCAGGAACGACAGGGGTACTAACTCTAGACCTGGGAACTTAAAGGGGAGCAGTCCCGTTAGACAAGATGACCTTAGGGCAGGGGATTTGGAGAAGCCATTACCTAAGGAAGCAGAGCCATTTTTCATTGATCCAGAGCCGGGAGTAGAAAATGAGGAGTTGAGAAAAGGAACTGGAGAGCTCTCAGCTGGAGGATCTACTGGAGCAGGGAAACTACTGAAACCATTCCCAAGTCGAGGGGAGGCTAAGAAAAAAAAGGAAGACCCGGTTGACTTCATGGACATTTTCAGGAAGTTGGAGATTAATTTACCATTCCTACAGGCCTTGAGGTTGCTAGTCTTCAGCAAATTCATTAAGGAGTTTATAGCTGGGAAGACTAGACCTAGTGGGAAGATTCTGATTGGAGAAAATGTATCAGCAGTGATTCAGAAGTGAAGAATGCCATCAAAATACACTGACCCAGGTATGTTTACTTTGCCTATTTCAATCGGTGATGTCAGGATTGAGCATGCCATGTGTGATTTAGGAGCATCGATAAATGTTTTACCGCTTTCCATCTACAAGAAGCTGGTAGGAGTAGGGATGGTCGATACAAAAATGGTAATTCAATTGGCAGATAGGTCGTGTATTTGTCCAGAGGGAGTCTTAGAAAATGTCATCGTCAAAGTGCATGATTTCCTGTATCCAGTTGATTTCCGTGTTATTAAAATGAGTGATAATGAATCTGCTGAGTTTAGCGGTGTGCTCTTAGGAAGACCTTTTCTCCGTACCGCTAAGACCATAATCGATGTTTTTGATGGAACTATATGCCTTGACTACAATGGGGAAAAATATACCTTTAGCATCGACGAAGCAATGAAGAAACCTCTTGATGTAGAAAATTTGCATGCTATCGATGTTATTAACCCTTTAGTCTAGGAATACATTGAGACAGAATTGATACAGGAGCATATTGAAAATTCAGAGATGAGTTACTCTATCGACAGAGAAGTGGCTGGATGGTGTGAATCAATAAACACAAGTGAATTATCAAATGAGGAGCTAGCTAAAGCGATCTTGGAATTCTGCACGAATCCAGGAGTAGCTGGGTCAAGGAAGACACCTCATGTGGCGAGCGTGGAAGGTTCTTCTAGGTCAGGGAAAGAAATGATGTCTGATGGAACAGAGAAAAATCCCTTGCCCCACGAGGCAAGCACCCTGAAGAAAGAACTGAAGGTGCTCCCACCAGGCCTCAAGTATGCTTATCTAGAAGAAAGTAAGACTTTTCTCGTTATCATCAATAGCAACTTGACCAAGGAACAGGAGGAGGAATTGCTGAATGTGATCAGAAGAAACAAGAAAGCCATAGGATGGACTCTCTCCGATCTGGTAGGAATCAGTCCTGATCTTTGCATGCACCACATTAGGCTAGAGGAAGGTGCGAAGGCATGTAGAGATCCACAACGCAAGCTAAATCCGAACATGAGAGAGGAAGTTTTGAAGGAGGTTTTGAAGCTGCTATCGCTGGGAATCATCTACTCTATACCTGATAGTGAATGGGTCAGCCCGGTTCATATGTTGCCTAAAAAGTCAGGAATACAGGTGATCAAGAATGACAAGAACGAGCTGGTACCCACTCGACTAGTTACTGGGTGGAGGATGTGTATCGATTATAGAAAGTTGAATGAAGCGACAAGGAAGGATCATTTCCCCTTACCTTTTATTGATCAGATGCTGGAGCATTTGGCAGGCAAGCAATATTTCTGTTTCCTTGACGGGTACAGTGGATACTTCCAGATCTACGTAGATCCTGAAGATCAAGAGAAGACTACATTCACGTGTCCTTTTGGTACGTATGCCTACAGAAGAATTCCGTTCGGTCTATGCAATGCGCCAGACACTTTTCAACGGTGTATGATGAGTATCTTCTCAGATTTATTGGAGGATTGTATCGAAATTTTCATAGATGATTTCACTGTGTATGGGAATTCTTTTGACTCCTGTCTAGCAAGTTTGGATATAGTATTGAGGAGGTGCCAGGAAAAGCATTTGGTTTTAAATTTCGAGAAATGTCACTTTATGGTCCCTGAAGGAATTGTCCTAGGGCATGTAGTTTCTGAGAGGGGAATACAGGTAGACCAAGTGAAGGTTGATGTGATCTCAAAATTGCCTAACCCTACGAATCAGAAAGAAGTCAGAGGATTCCTAGGGCATGCGGGTTTCTATAGAAGATTCATTAAGGATTTTGCAAAGATTGCCCAGCCGCTTACACATTTGTTGCATAACGAAGTGGATTTTGTTTTCGACGAGAGGTGCAAGGAAGCTTTTCAGCTACTGAAGGATAAACTAGTCTCTGCCCCTATTATCAGAGCGCCTGACTGGAGTTTACCGTTCGAAATAATGTGTGACGCAAGTGATTACGCAGTGGGGGCAGTACTAGGTCAAAGAATTGATGGTAAGAGCTATGTGATTTTTTACGCATCGAAAACACTCAATCAAGCCCAGAAGAACTATGACACCACGGAAAAGGAAATGTTGGTGGTGGTATACTCGTTAGAGAAGTTTCGACCGTACTTGCTGGGGTCGAGGGTGATAGTCTTCACTGACCACGCGGCTATCAAGTACTTGTTGGCAAAGAAAGAATCTAAGCCAAGATTAATCCGTTGGGTGTTACTTTTGCAGGAATTTGATTGGGAAGTTCGAGACAAAAAGGGGACAGAAAATAAAGTTGCTGATCACTTGAACATGATTTTCCAAGGAGAGACGGATGGAGCTATACTTGATGCATTCCCGGAGGAGCATCTGTACTGTATAGGAACATTTCCTAGACCCATCTGTTGGGAAATGGTAATGGTGTTAATAGATCCAGGAGATTCTGAAAAAGGGAAGTGTCAACTGAACGCCGAGCCTTGGTTCGCAGACCTAGCAAATTACTTGGTCACTGGAGAAGTGCCCAGTTCTCGAGAAATCACCCGGGCCCAGAAGATGAAACTAAAAAGCGAATCCAAGTACTATTTTTGGGACGACCCGTATCTATGGAGAATTGGAGCTGACCAGGTGATTAGGAGGTGTATTCCAGAATGGGAACAGAGGGATGTGTTGAATCATTGCCATGCTTTGGCTTGTGGAGGTAATTTTGGACCTAGAAAGACTGCAAGGAAGGTGTTAGATAGCGGTTTTTACTGGCCTACGCTGCATAAGGATGCTTTTGAGTTTTGTCAGAGCTGTGAGAGATGCCAGCAGACAGGGGGAATTTCTAAGAGGGATGAAATGCCGCAGGTCCCAGTGATCGTATGTGAGATCTTCGACGTTTGGGGTATGGACTTCATGGGTCCATTTCCATCTTCGTATGGGAACACGTATGTCCTTGTGGCTGTAGATTATGTGTTGAAATGGATAGAGGCCAAGGCCACCACCTCTTGTGAAGCAGGTGAGGTGGCAAAATTTCTTATGGCTAACATTTTTAACAGGTACGGTGTTCCTAGGGCTATTATTTCTGATCAAGTGACTCACTTCCGGAACCATACCATTGAAGCTCTTATGAAGAAATACGGAGTCCATCACAGATTGTCTACACCTTATCACCCTCAATCCAATGGGCAGGCTGAAATATCAAATAGGAAGACCAAGGCAATACTAGAAAAGACGGTTAATCCGTCAAGGAAGGACTGGAGTAAGAGGCTTGACGATGCATTATGGGCTTACAGGACAGCCTACAAAACGCCCATTGGGATGTCACCTTACAGGCTGGTGTTCGGCAAGATGTGCCATCTGCCTGTGGGTGTGGAGCATAAAGCATATTGGGCGGTCAAGGAAATTAACATGAACCCTCGGGCTTGTGAAAAAGAGAGGAAACTGCAGCTTCAGGAATTGGAGGAATTAAGGCTTGAGTCTTATGAGTCAGCGATGTGATATAAGGAGAAGACTAAGCTTTGGCATGACAAGAATCTTTGGGTCAAGGAATTGCAAGTGGGTCAGAAAGTACTCCTTTTCCAGTCCAGGCTCAAGCTGATGCCCGGGAAACTGAAGTCCAAATGGGTTGGACCTTACACTGTCGTGAGCCTTCGAGCAAACGGAGCTGTGGAGATCCAGGGAAATGCTTTAAACTCTACTCCTTTTCTTGTTAATGGTCATCAGGTGAAGGTTTTTAGGGATAACTCTGAGTTGTGTGTAGTGGAGGAAATGCCACTACACGCACTCTCCATTATCGCCTAATCAGTTTAGCAAGCAGTGCTCTCGATGAATTCCTAGGTCAGGTAAATTGGGATGTTTGAATTTATATATTCACTGAACCAGGGAATCTCGAGAGTGCTATATCGAATGTGTAAATAGTTTAATCGTCTTTTTAAAAGAAAATGAAAAAAATCCAAACAAAGAAAAAATTCTAATCTTCCAAAAATATTTTCGGAATGCCAGGTTTCTTTAGGGAAATTGCTTTGTCACCTGTGAATCCTTGACCTAGGAACCTGGTGTTTCAATTTTTTGTCTTTGTCTAAGTGTGGTATTGCGAGGGGGAAGCGTTTACATGGGGCAGAGAAATGTTAGTTTGGGAGGGAAGAGAAATGGTTTCAAAATTCAAAAATCACTTTATGAATAGGGGTACGGATGCTTACATCATGCCTGCAACCGTTCCCATTCCTACCTAAAATATCTCTTTTCCCTCCTTATTCTTTATTTCCAAAAACTGAATTTTCTCTCTCACTAAAAACCCTAAATTCTCTCCATTGCAATTCCACTGATTTCTAACCCTAACCAAAAATTTCTTCCAAGATCTTTGTGAAATTTTCAGATTCAGGCCATGGAAAACATATCAAATGCAGGAAACCCCGCCGGATCCGCCGATTCCAACGCGGAGACGTTCATGGCAGAGTTGATGCAGAAGTTTGGCGGGCCGGAGGAGGCGATGAAGGCCTTCGCCCTGTTCACGTCAATGATGGGGAATCCCACACCTGCCGCGTCGACGTCCATCACAACTACCGCACCACTACCACCTCAAGTCCCTGAGGATACGATTTCCCTACTGTCTACCGTACATGCAGAAGCCGATCCGTTTACTGGCGAACCGGAAAAAGAAGTCGCGGTAGGTGGAGAGCAGGAACAAGGGACAGATCTGGTTGCGGAGATGGGACAGATGGCGGTTGTTGAGGGGGAAACCCCTGTTGTTTCTGTTGTCGGTGATCTTGAAGGGGAAACCCCTGTTTCTGCTGCTGGGTTGTCTGAGGGGGAGACCCCCGTTATTTCTGGTGAAGTTTTGGAGGGGGAAACCCTGTTTATGTTTTGGGAATTGTTGAGGGAGAAACCTCTGTTTTTACTGTTGGTGTTTCTGAGGAGGAAATCCCTGTTATTTCTGATACGGTTGTTACTGTTGAGGGGGAAACCCCTATTGGTGAGTCGGAGGGGGCGACCCATGATGTTTCTGAGAAGAAGGTGACCTAGGGGGAAACCCTTATTTATATCGAGGGGACAACCCCTAGTTTGTCTGGGGATGCAGAGGCTCCCATTACTGAAGACATACAGGAACCCGCTGAGGAGAGGGTAAATCTGATAGTGGATCTGACGGAAGGGGCAGATTCACCGAGAAATGAAAGGGAAAAGAGGAGGCAAGCTCGCCGGAGTCTGATGGACGTGACAGGTGATCCCGTCCCACCTACTGAAGGAGAACAACTGGGTCTAGCACCCATGGACACGAAGCAGGCTAACTCTCCTCGACCTAGCGAGGCAGAGAGTGATGGGGAGGAGCGCCGCTTGGCGCAGGAAAGGAAACGGAAGGGCAAACAGGCACCCCCTTCCTTGGTCAAGGAGACGAAAAGGCCCTCTGGGGGTCAAGCTATTGAAGTCTCTCCCTCCCCCAGCGAAGGTACCATATGCTAGAGAGTCGGTTAGCCCTGCTAGATCCAGTGAAGCTGAAGAGGAGCCAGAAGAGAAACTAAATTTCGAGCCTGCAGAATTGTGGATTACGAAAGGTTTTCTTGATGCCATGAGGAAGTTTGACGACCCTAAGCGAGCGGCGACCTACAAAGAACGGAGTGGTCCGGGTAAACTCGCTAAGTCTGGAAAACGATATGATCCCGAGGAGCTGAAGAAGATAGATTCCGATGAGAATTCTGGCAGTACATTGATGCCATCGGGTTTGATTGGTTGTTGAAGCATAGCTCAGCGGAGGTTCCAACGGCACTGGCGTGAGAATTCTTCTCTACATTTCGTTTGAAACCGACAACTGACTTGGATGCCGATTCCATCACCTTCCGCTTATTCACCGAAGAGCACGAAATGAGTATCCGTGAATGGTCTCTCCGAATGGGGCTGTTCACGTGCACGGAGGATGATGAGGGACTGTGGAATGATCGGGTGGTTGGAGCGCTGAAGTTCATGCCCGGATTCAAAGCACAATCGGCCTGGGAGTTCGTCACCCACCCGAAGGTGGGACAGTTCAAGACCAGTGTTTTGAAGGGGTTTCATATAGAAAATCGCATACTCCGATTTGCTCAGACCTTCATCAGTTACAACCTAATGGGAACTGCCAACTCCGCCTTGACAGCGGCGGATTTATACTTCACTTGGTGCATGGCCAAGGGAGTACGAGTGCACTTAGGCTACTGGTTAGCTCAGGCATGCCATCAAATGACCGCCAACCCTTCCTGACACATGTACACGTGTCACCTTTTGGGGGCCTATCTTCAGCGGAACACGATTATGAAGATTGCCAAGTCGGCCCCTGAGGTGGTTTTCTGTGAGCCCCCTGAAATCTTCAACGTTGACTACTTTTTCAACAAGGGGTTGTTGTACATGCACGGGAAGGAGGTTTGTTTCTACGAAGTCGGTGTAACGGAACCCCAAGTCAAGCGTGAACCGGAAGTTTTCTAGTCTGCAGCAAAGATTGAAGTTGAGGAGATGAGAATGGAGGTAGGATGGATGAGGTCAGAAATCAAGATGGTCAGGGAAGAGATGCTGGCCCTACGGGGCAATGTGACTGATTTGGTGAAGAAGTCGTCGGCCCGCAGCGATCGGATGGCGGAGGTTGTTGAGTTAATGATGAAGATGACGAAGTGGATAAAGGAGAACTTCTCCGAGCCCTAGGCGAAACTGCCTACTGGACCCAGCAAAGTGTCCACCCAGCCAGGGCAAGGAAGTTCGACTCCCCAGCATCCCCCGTCCGCGTCCAAACCCCTGTTAGCCCCGTCGGCATCGAAGACCCTGACAGTGAAGAAGCTGAAGGGGCTGGCAGCGGAAGCGTGCGTTCAAAACGGATCACATGAATTTGATCTATTTAGCAGATTATTTAGACAAAATCTATTCGCGTAATTATCACATGTATCATCCTCATAACTTGAATTAAAACATGCTTTAGCACATAAAATTCCTAAAACATGCTTACTACGGAATTAGCCAATTTACCTCGTTGATTCAATCAAGAATCGATGATGGCTTGCTCCGTCTCCACGTGAAGATCTTCAATACAAGACCTCGGATCTTCTGACTGGTGTCCCGGACTATACGCTGATATTTGTGTGGGCAAAGCTCACCAACGTACTAGGACTCGAATAATGGAAGACAGAACTCAGCTCACAGAGGGAGCACAATTTTCGAAAACTCTCTCAAGAGGGGGGGGGGGGGACGAAAATTTTGTAAAATAATTGTTGTGTTTTCTGTCTCCTTTATTCTCCTATTTATATAAGTCACATATTGGGCCAAGTCAGGGATCTAAGGAAGAATCTGGAACAGGCCTCACCCAATTAGCTTTTTACTAATTAAATTGAACCAACAATTTAATATAAGCTTATATTGGAGTATTACGAGCAGCCACTACAGAAGTAATATTGCACTGCCTTCCAAATCCGAAATTACAAGTATTCCGGGTTTCCTTTAATTGTATTTGATTTATTTCCCGCGCTTAAGATGGAAACATCCATTAATTAATTAATGTCTGCTATAGACTTAATTAATTAACATATTTCGAATTCCAAGAGTGGACTTAGCAAGAAACTCTTATTTATTATTCATAGAGTAATCAAACTCCAACTAGCTAGGTTCTGAATAATAAAACCTCGTTTCGAGCTCCTCTTGTGGATGTTATCAAACGAGACTCTCCTCGCGCACGTTTCAACATAATAGCAATCCTAGCACCTCTAGATAATGATCACCACTACCCAATATACCTGGATCGTTGGGTTACGAAAAACCCGCACCTTTGGTAAGTCAAAGTAGTGGATACTCAATATCGTATGCTCAATGCTAACGTACATTGATTAAGAAATTAATTCTCAAGACCTCGTCTTTCAGTAGATAGCATAAAGACTCGTCTTGCTGTTAGATCCATTCAGTGCTATACCACACCAACGTCATCTTATTTCAATAAGGTTTAGAAATAATCGGACTGACATTGCAACCTCTCGCGATAGGTAGTCTAGGCCTATCTAGGTTGTGAAATTCTTATTTTTCTTTGTTTAGAACTGACCGTGTTACCTTAAATTGGACGACGCCCACAACCGGTCTACTAAAACAAAGACTTAGACTTTGTTACGTTTGCTCATACATTTAAATATGCAATAAATAACCATTAAATGTAAAACATAACAACATTATGACAAAAATAATCTGTTGCATTTATTGGAAAATAGCCATTAGAGTTTTACAGTATCCAATCACTCGAAAGGTGATTTCTAGTATACAAAACCCTAACAGAAGCAACTGACCAAGCAACCGAGTGAGGATGTGAAGGAGAAGCCGGATTCACCGGCGAGAAAGAAAGCGAAAGTGACCCGATCGTACGTACCGCCCCAGTCTGGCTCCCGCGGGGGTCAGACTCCGAAGTAAATCCCCAATGATCAAGTAACTTTTACTTTTCGGTTTTTTTCCTTTTCTTCTTTCTTTTCAGTTTATATATGTTCTTTGCCAGCATGTTTTATTTTATATATATGTGTGTTGTGCTTTCACACACTTAGCCCAATGTTTGGTCTAAGTGTGAGAAGAGGTCGTTCTTTTATGCATGTTTTGGCTTTTGTCTGTTGCACTTCTCTCACTTAGCCCGATGTTCGGTCTAAGTGTGAGAAGTTTGTGTTGTTTGTGCATGTCTTGTTTGGTTTATTGTTGAGTGTTTTGTACTGGGTTTTACTTCCCTGTTTCCCCCCTTCACTGGGATAGCTTGGGGACAAGCTGGAGTGAAGTGGGAGGGGGAGGGAGTGAGTGTTGTATTTGTTTTTGTGATTAGGAGTCTCTAGGTCTAGTCTAGGTTTAATGTTTTTGTCTGTCGCATGAGCTAGTGATATAATAAGGTAAGATTCCCTTAGTAAAAGCGATTGAAGATAGGATGCATGTCAACTTTGAGGCCTTTCTACCTTAATAAACTGAATGCGGTCTGAATGAAGTAAGAACGATAGAAAACGCCTTAGATAACCGGCTTGTGAAGCCCCTCTATAACAGTGAGTTATAAGCCCATACACTTTGAGCTAACATGTAAAAAATGGGGGCACCACTAAATGCTTAGGGAGAAGAGTCTGAAGGAGAACAAAAAAAAAAGGGTCCTGGAGGTATAAGCTGGACGAAGTCCAGGAAAAGGAGGTATAAGCTGGACGAAGTCCAGGGGGGAAATAAATTTTAAAAAAATTGGAGGTATAAGTTGGACGAAGTCCAGGGAAAGGAGGTATAAGCTGGACGAAGTCCAGGGTAAAAAGGAAAATATAAGAAAGGGAGAATATAAAATATAAAAAAAGAAGGAACCCTAAGGGCAGGAAGTAATAAGTAACTTGACCCAGAAATTAAAAGGAAGGGGGACTGTAGAAAGGAGAAACTCTCATAACCCGAAGCATCAGTGGTGTGTCGTTGACTTTAGAGTGAATCGGTCCTAACATCCCTGGTGAGGAATGAATGATCGAGCGAACCTAACATCTGGGAAATCGACAGGCTCTCTTGACAAACTGACAGACCGTTTAGGTGGAAGAATGGAGGATGAGGATTTGAAGACTGTAGTCAATCGGATAGAACTTAAGCTTGTGGGGACGATCGCCTAAAAGTTGAAACTAGTTCATGCTTATGTGTTTTTCTTTAAGTGTTTCGTTTTGAGTCTGTAGTATGTCTAGGTCTAGTAGTTGGTGTTTGTTCGTGTCTTGTTGTAGAGTCGTTCATGGGAACTGTGCACTTAAATTCGCCTTATTTCTTTTTTTTTCTTGTCTTTCATGCTTGCGGACAAGCAAGGTTTAAGTGTGAGCAGTTTGATAAGGCTAATTTCATGCATAGGTCTAGGGGGTAAATTCATACAGTTATAAGTTCTAACACATGTTTTAATCCAGGTGTGTAGAAGAATTCACCGGGTCGAGGAACAAAGAAGGTGGATTCCAAAGACCATGCAATTATGGTGAATAAGTGAGCAAATTCGGAGGAAACAGCTAGACGGAGGGATCGTGAAGCTGAAGGGCAGAATGGAGATTTCTGCGAAGGTTTCTAGAAGATCCTACCGCGCCTATATAAGGAAGGAAGCATGCAATCTGGAGGGATCCTCTCGGTGGGGACCTCAGTAACAGATTTAGCTTGCAGCTCACTTCACTTCTACACACTTTTGGGTTTTCATGGGGAAATTGTAGGGTAGTTCTGGGTCACTGTTTACTAGTTAGTCGTTGGAGTAACACCGTCCTTGCAGAGGGCGAAGAAACAATTTCCCGTTTATTTTAGTTATTTTGTGGATTTCACCGAGCTTCGCCGTTCGAAGCTCGGCTCTATTTTCGACTGAAACTTCCGTGGTTTATGCAACTTCTGTTTTCCGTATTTAAGCTGCTTTTAAGTTTTGGTTATGGATATTGTTTACTTTGAGCTTGTTGGTTACTGAATTGGATGTTTGGTTTACATGCTGGTTGTTATTTAGAATAGAATCGTTGTTTTCTGGTGTTGATCGGATTAGATCTGTTGAATCAGAAGTTATGGAGCTGAGATTGGCTGTTGTTGGGTTCGGATTGCTTGGATCCGGAGTGGATTAAGCATCCGACGTTTGGATCTGAAACAGAGTGATTAGGATTTATGCCTAGTTTTCATGCTTTCATTTCATTTCGTCTCGTAGATGTAGATCTGTTTTATTTCCGGTTGGTTGCAAGTTTTCGTCGTCCGAATTTTTACATTTTATTTGAATCTCGTTATGTGCTCTGTTTTCTTCATCTTCGTGTTTGATAGAGTTGAAGTTGTGCATGTCATTGTCAGTTAAATTCTTAGTTTGTTAGTTGCATCTTTACTTCGGTATTTGATATTTCTGGAAGTTGGACCCCACTTTAGTTTGTGTTCTGTTTAGCTATAATTGGTGATTGTTTGCTTTGTCTAGGAAGTGAGTTTAAATTTACGTAGTTCTAAGAATGATCAATGCCTGCATGAAGTTTACAGTTCCTAGATCTAGTATTTGATTCTGTGCCTAGGTCTATTAGTAGTTATACCTCAACCCCATTTTGCGTGGCAGCAACCGCTTTCTGACCAAAAACCTCTAGATGCTTTCTTGCGAGTCCATCTTCGTGGGATCAACCCCTTGCTTCTCTATACTACTCTATAGTATAAAGGGTTGAGGGATCTTTGAACGCAAAAGAGTTTATGTGTCCGTCGTCAGAGTTTTCAGCGTCGCCTTGAGTTCCTAGACCTAGTGCTCTAATGGATTCATTGCTCGACCCAGAACTGTAGCACGCGTACACTCACACGACACACTCTAGAGCGGTACTTTCAGTACATTAAAGGAAATTTAAGGCCAATGGAATAGTGGATAAGTATAAAGCCCGACTAGTAGTAAAGGGTTTTAAACAAAAGGAAGGACATGACTTCGTTGATACCTATTCACCTGTAACAAGGATTACATCTATCCGAGTGCGTCTCGCTATTGCTACATTGCACAATCTTGAGATTCATCAAATGGATGTAAAGACCGCGTTTCTAAATGGTGAACTAGAAGATGAAATTTATATTGAACAACCCGAAGGGTTTGTAGTACCTGGACAAGAGAAAAAGGTATGCAAGCTCGTAAAGTCTCTATATAGATTCAAACAAGCGTCATTGCAATGGCACTTGAAGTTTGATAATGTGATGTTATCAAATGGGTTTAAAATCAACGAGTGCGACAAATGTGTCTACATCAAGAGCACTAATAACGACCATGTTATAGTGTGTCTATACGTTGATGATATGTTAATCTTGGGTAGCAACACTCAAGTAATTAACGATACAAAGGTCATGTTAAAGAGAAACTTTGACATGAAAGACATGTGTCTAGCCGGTGTAATTCTTGGAATGAAGATTCTAAGAACGTCTGATGGAATCATCTTAACACAATCACATTATGTTGAGAAGATATTGAATAAATTCAAAGCCTATGATGGCGCGCCGGTTAAGACTTCAATTGAACTCGACGTTCACTTGAGCAAGAACAAAGGCGTGCTCGTTGCACAAGAAGAGTATGCACGGGTCATCGGATGCATTATGTACTTGACTAATTGCACTCGACCTGGCATTGCTTGTGCCGTGAACAAGTTGAGTCGTTACACGAGCAATCCAAGCAAAGAACATTGGAGAGCTCTTGTGAGGGTTTTGAGATATTTAAAACATACTCAAAATCATGGGCTACACTTCTCGAGATACCCCCCGGTACTTGAAGGGTACTGTGATGCAAATTGGATATCCGACAATAGAGACTCACTTTCAACAAGTGGATACGTCTTTACTATTGGGGGTGGTGCTGTATCATGGAAATCCACAAAACAGACATGTATAGCCCGATCAACAATGGAATCGGAGTTCATTGCCTTAGATAAGGCTGGTGAGGAAGCCGAGTGGCTTAAGAACTTCCTTGAAGATATTCCATGTTGGTCTAAGCCAGTGCCACCAGTGCTGATCCACTGCGATAGCCAAGCGGCTATTGAAAGGGCAAATAATGGCTTCTATAACGGTAAGTCTCGACATATATGTCGACGACATAACACCGTGAGACATTTGATCACAACAGGGGTGATTACAATTGACTATGTGAAGTCAATAGATAATCTAGCGGATCTGCTAACCAAAGGGTTAAACCGTGATCAAATGAATAAGTTGCTATAGGGAATGGGTTTGAAATCCACAAACTAAAGAATTGTCATAGTGGTAACCCAACCATGATGACTGGAGATCCCAAGAACTTGGTTCAAAGGGACAACTAAGCTATGAGAGTTCATGAGAAACACTCAACTATATCTATTCCCTAGAGAACTATAGAGTGTTGGAAAACTTGCCTAGTGGTGAGGCTAAGTCTATGACTTTTAATGACTCCTAAGGATCTCGAGGAGATTGAGTTCTCAAGGAGATCGAGTAGGGCAAGATTCTCGATTAGGAATCACCTATATAAGTGTGAAGTGAGGCCGCTTCAAATAACACACTTATGAATCCAAAGTGGTGTCCAAGGCCGCAAAGGACACAAAACGTGAGAACGGATGAGGTTGAGGTGTTTAAGCGTTAACATCATTGTCTCGGTGTACGCCGTGGGGGATTAGTTTAAAGCATCGCGCTACTAAGCCGCCTGTGTATCCGATGGTGTCGACTATGGAGGTTTCAAAGCCAACAACTACCTATCCTTATGCTTATATACCTCTCGAGGGTTGAGTTTGTGTCTGCATGCATATGCATTTGGCTATTTCCACTCATGTAGGGGATTGTTGGAATCGTTGTGGTCAAAGGACTTTGACCAAGAATACTTCCAATGAGACATTTAATTTTTTGAAATTAAATAATATAGCGTCGATCTATGTTCGGAGTAGATGATCGTGGCATATTCATTTTCTCAAATCCGATTCCCGGTGAGTGAGAAATAATGGATTAAAGTTGCGAAATAATTACTAGTTAATTAAATGAGCTATGAGAGAAGCCATGAGATTAATTAAGTATCCCACATTGAAAGTTAGAAGCTTATTAAACAAGTATTTAATAAGTGGTATTATTACATGTAATACTTCTAGTGGACTAAGATGGGCTGTAGAGCCCACACGAACGCGCCGCCCGCCCCGCCGCGCGCCACGTGCCGCGTGCCCGTGGACTTGGACTTGGACTTGGACTTGGATCTTGGCAATTGGTCTTTGGGTGGTCTTTGGACTGTTCGTGGGGCTTGGTGCTTGGGCTCGACCCCAAGGCTGGTTGGTGTAGTTCTTTTTCTTTTTTGACCACCAACGTTTCCACGCCAGCAAGCCAAGTGGGATGACACATCGTCAGTATGACGCGGTAAGAGCCTACGTGGCTGACACGTGATGAAGTCCACGTCATTCCATGCATCTCTACACAACATTCACAAAGCATATAGCATCATAAGCTCTCTCCCTCTCCTACATTGTTTTTTCCTGTCGAAAGCTCTGCTCTCTCCTCCATCCAATTCGCCGGAGCTCTGTTGATTGCGGTGCTGCTTCACCAGAGACGTAGCCGCTTTATCTTTGGGGACGATACGTCAAACCAAGAGCACTACCGGGGCGTATCTCGTCTTGCGGAAAGAGATCTCCTCGATTCGGCTAAACACTTTTACGGTCTTACTGTTTCGAATTTTTCCATTGTAATTTCGGTTCAGTTCGTTCTTTTGTATTCCTTCTTTGGATTGTATTACGTCCGGCTTTTATCTCTTATAAGAAGAAGAATCCCAACATTGCACTCTTTGCAACGAGTGACGAATGATTTCGTGGCTGGCACGATAGAATTCCTTCGAGAGGGGGCACCGGTTTGCCTCAGGGTGGTCCCTCCAGAACCGCAAGAGGTGTCCCTCCGATCAGCCTCCTTATTGTTGTTACACGCGACCGACGCCCATGTGTTTACATTATTGCAAAAATAAGATTATTTGACTTCCTTGATTGAATGAAAATCATCAGTTTTCTGGCCTTTATTCTTTCAATTGAAATGTTTGGATGTTTTGTTGGTTCAAAAGCCTATATAAATAAGCCACAGTATTTTCTACTGTAAAAGAAAGAAATCAATCACTTGTTAGTATTTTCTAAGACATGGTGATTAATTTGCTCAATAGAAGTGCTTCTGTGTCAAAAATCTACAGTAAAATCTAACCATCAAAAGCAAAAGGTATTAGTGTGTATAATTTTAATTTTAAATAACGTAATTATTTAGAATAAAAAGTGGTAGTATTACATTTTACTGAATTCACTATAAACACAGAACATATATCACGACAATTGAGTAAGGCCATCCGCAATAGGGCGGACGATGGCACGCCCGATGGAGCGCATCGTCCGCGCCCGCCATCGTCCGCCCCATTGCGGGTGCGTGACATAGGCCGCGGACGATCGTCGCGCCCTATACTAAGGGCGCGGAGTATAGCGCGGACGATGTCCATCGTCCGCCCCATTGCGGCCTACGCGGACGATAGGCCATCGTCCGCCCCACTGTGGGCTACGCGGACGATGACACGCGTTTTTGAGAAGAGGACTTTATTTGCGCAAAAGCAGGAGTCGGCGCGGAAGGATGTCGAGCGGGCATTTGGTGTGCTCCAATCACGGTGGGCAATTGTGAAAGGGTCGGCTCGTTCCTGGTACAAGGGAGTCATCGCCGATGTCATATATGCGTGCATAATCATGCACAACATGATAGTCGAGAATGAAGGCGGAAGCATCACCGATTGGAATGAAGATGACCGTGCATCTAACTCGTCCGGCACGTCGACCGAGACACCCGATAGAGGGTTACCGTTAGGCTTCAATGAGGTTCTATCTAGACAGGCCTCAATGCGCAACCAACAGGATCATGCGCAGCTCATGAGCGACATGATTGAAGAAGTGTGGGCTCGTAACCGCCGTCGCTGAGTTTGCGTTTTTTTTAATTCGCATTGTAATATATTAATTTTTATTAAATGAAATGAAGTTTTTGAAATTCGTATTTTAATTTATTAAGTTTTTTTAAATTCGTATGGATTTTGTAAATATTAAAAAAATGATGATGTTGCGCGCCATAGGGCGCGCTTTAGGGCGCCCCACTGCAGGTAGAGAGGTAGGAGGATAAAACTGATGACGTGGCGCGCCTTAGCGCTCCACTGCTGATGCCCTAACATTACTCATTATAGTAATTTAACACAGTGAAATTAGGATATCTTGAATACAACCTGAATTAATAATAACGAAAAACATTCAATTGTAAATAGTATCCATTAATTAAATGATCCTCTTAAATAAGTTACAGTTGTATATCCTCGAGAAAACAATAATTCATGATGCTGTTCAATTTATATCAAACATTAACGCCGCAGTTGAAATTTTATTATAATTTGCTTTTTTGAGGAAAGTTTCAAGATTATTGCTGTCAACTAATAAAAGCTTATTACGAATCAAATAACTTCCCCATTACTTATACCTTGAATACAACCTTATACGTTGTGAGGGACGCCCAACCAAATTTAATTCATGCTATAAGAGCCTCGTGGCTAGAATTTATTGAACATAATTGCAAGAGCCTAGCAAAATCCTAAATTATTTTATTTTCTTTTAATTATGCATGCACTTATATCATACGGCAAATAAAGTTCATACAATATACTCGATCCATCCCAAAAATAAGCGACTTTGTATTATTTATGGGACATCCCCCAAATAACACATTTCTTGTTTTAACAAGTAAAATTAACCACTTCTACAATATATTTTCTCTCATATTTTACTTTTTATTCCGTCCAACTTTAATATATTTTCTATTTTAACTCTCTAAACACTACTCTCTTAGTCCATTTCAAAATGAAATTCCATCACATATGTCAACACACAGAACATATAAATAAAAACAGATGTAAATTATTTTTAAAGCCCAAAACACTACTACAAATTACACATGAATATACGCATTATAAAAGGACTGAAGTCACATTATTAAACATTAATATTATCATAATACATATAATTTATACACTCAGATTACATACGGTTAATACATAGACTATGTTACTTCATAAATCTTAATTCTAAGTCAGCTTATAACTGAACATTCATCAACAAAACTGCTAACAGTATGATTTAGTATATCAGAATTTCTTTAACAAAGCTGCTAATATCGGCTACAAATGCCATTAATTCATATTGCTCCAATTAAATTGGATTATATTCACACAACAAAATATATCTACCACATATCATTATGGAGGTCATCCTAACTTCAGTCGAGAATTACTACATGTTGACCTAATAACAGTGCAATTTACAAAAATTTCAATAAGACTATTCACATGGGGCTTTCGTTTTAATCCTTCCAAAATAGTTAAAAGTTATTCTATACAACAGCAATTTCTCAATGAAACCATTTCAATGAAAAGCATAAAAAACCAACACAAATTTATTAGCTAAAACTTGCAGTTTTTATTTAGTGGATGTAACATGCTGCCCTTTAGCAAAAACAATGTTCCAATTAGAGATACCCATAATAGACCAAGCTACAAAAAGTTAAAAACATGAAATTGGCAAATTCAAACATCAATTGGCATTCAAAGACACACAAAGGAAATATAAATAAGAAATCTTAAATCACATAAACAAGAGATCCATACCAAAACAGAATGCAAACATTGACAAAAAATATGACTTACTAACACAAAAAACCAAGAACGAAAAAAATTATCAATATCGTTAAAATAGGTAGGTACTTATATTTAATCAGGATGGGAATGTCACACAAGCATTATAGACACCAAGGCCTTAAATAAATTTATTAGGGAAGGGAAAGGTGAGCACATGATGATATAAACGGCGGAAAGTCAAATTGCAGCGAAAAGGAAAATTAAATAGAAATATCAATATCGTTAATTAAATTAAATAACAGGAAAAACACTGCTGCATTATTCTTGCACAGAATCTTCTATAGTTGCATATATGTCAAATACGAAAAATATCAATACATGAGGGGAATTTGTCCTATCTGCCATGAATTAATAGCAGAAAACTAACTACCAAACAACTGCATCCAATTTCTGAAACAAGAATTTTCTAAAAATAAATAACAATATTAATAACCCTACAAGAATGACATGAAATCGATCTAAGCTAAATGATAAGCAATCATTTCCAAGTACAAAACTCACATAATTCCATGCAATGAATGATGCTTTAAAAGAAAATTACACTAAGAGTAATTACAATATAATGATGAACCAAGAGCCGAAAGTAAGTTCCATTTACTTGTTGGATTCAATTCAAGTCATATTTCTACTAATGATAGCGATGGTTCAACAAATTAGCACCCCAAAAACTATTACCCCATCATATTCTAATTGAAGCCACATAAGATAATGAAAAGATTTAGATATAACAAAATTAAAGAGGTTTCAAACATCACCAATCAATTAGCTAGGGCATGTAATATGTTCACGAGTACACGTGAGTCTTTGGAAAATCATAATCAAATTTGAGAAAGATAAATGGAAATAAGACCATATACATGTATGATCCATTAACAAATTAAGAGCATATATAGTAGAATAACATTATACTCCTATCAATACATTTGAAGTCATGAAATTTCCACCTCATATTTGTGCACATTAGCTCTCATTTTACACAAAGGTGCAAAACTTGGACATGACATATATCAACAGTATTAAGGAAATTACTCTGAGATAGTAAAAGGGAGTCATCTATTTTGGGCAAATGATGAGACTCTTCTTGATTAGGGACGCCTAGAGTAGAGCCCCGAGCTGAAACCATAACTTGGAACAACACAAAAGATGAGGTTAATTAATTACTTACCAAAATCTAGAAAAGATGAATTGATCATGAAAAAGATAGTATTAGCAACAAGAAAATAGAGGGTGTTGTTATCTAAATCATAAATTCAGATGAACCCTATCCTCCAATTGTAGAGTGAATCAATTTATTTGGTTTCCGTAAACCGATCCACCGAGCAACCCTCCCCCGGATGCTGCGTAGATATCCGACGGATCGAGGGCGGGCCTCCCACCGCCACTGCCTGCGACGCCGCCAAGATGCAATTCGGATATATCCGGAAAGCTCTCCCTCCCTTCAAACCCTTGATCGTATAGGAAGCCTTTGAAGATGTGACCACCTATTTTGACCACGGCTTGATATGCAAACTCATCTTCACCATCATCAACCGCTGTTACTCTCACGCACTTGAACACTGCCGGCGCACGCACTTGCCCTGGTAATGTCTCTTTTAAGCTCGCGTCTATTCAACATAATTCAAGAAAATCGTGATTAAATAAGTCCCACTTGGTTTTTACATTGGTTTGAGATGTAAAGATTGGATTTTTATGTTTCTTGAAGTATAAAGATTGGATTTTTAGCGTTTCTTGAACGAAAAAGATTGGATTTTTACGTTTCTTGAAGGGAAAAGATTGGATTTTTGGATGATTGTTAGGTTTTTACCTAGATGGCTGGAGGTGGTGTCGAAGCTTCTTGGAGGGGTGGTGTTGGAGGTGGAGGTGTGGGAGGCGGTGGTGGTCTGGGAGGCGCCGGCGAGGCGGGGTTTCTTGGTGCCCGAGGTGGATTGTGAGGAGGCGGCGGCGTTTCCGGCCATGAGCTGGCGCTCGCGGCGGCGGGCGGCGGGGACCCAGGTGCTCCTGACGTGGGTGGAGCAGTCGTAGCCGCGGCTCTTGCAGCAAGTCCGGCAGCGGCGGTGGGGGCAGTCTTTCTTGGCCTGGTTGCCGCAGTCTTGGCAGGTGGCGGTTGCGGCGGAGGAGGGGCCGGGGCCGCCGCTTGTGAGATTGGGGTGATCGGCGTTGTTCAAGGGTTTCTGCTGCAGCTGCTGGTGCTGCCACAGCTGCATGCCGCGGCTGCGGGCGGCGTCGTCGTCGGCGGCGGCGGGGATGCAAGGGGAGGCGGTGAGAAGGGGGATCACGCCGACGTTGAGGGAGTGGGGGTCGAAGTTGATGGTGGTGGCGGGCTCGGCGTGGTGGTGGAAGGAGGAGGCCGGCGCGACGAAGAAGAATTCCGGGGGGAGTCCGCAGTTGATGTGGCGGGAGGCGGCGGCGGAGGAGGAGGAGGGCCACATTCCTGCGGCGGAGTTGGTGGCGGAGGGGGCGGCATTGAAGCCCAAGGAGAGATCGCCGGCGGCGGCGGCGGAGGAAGAGGCGACCCACTCAGCGAAGGCGCCGGTGGAATCGGAAGGTAGGCGGCGAGTGGTAGCCACAATTAATATAGATGTGCAGAATTGGGGAATCAAGAAAGGTAAAGATTGGATTTTAATTTATCCCAATCTTGAAGAATTGGGGAAGAGGGAGAGGTGGGGTCTCTGATATTCTTTGTTTGGAGCAGATGAAGATTTTTCTCTTTGTTTCTCCTCTTTTTGTTTTTGCTTCCTCTACACCATAAGCGACTGCTACTTACTGCTGCTGTCGCTTTGGCTTTTTTGATGAATAAAGTTTCTCTGAGAGAGGGACTTGTGAGCTTCCCATGCCAGTGCTAATGGCAGACCCAGAAGAGAGAGAGAGAGAGAGAGAGAGAGAGAGAGAGAGGGGATTTGGGAGGCAAAAATAGCACAATTTAGCAAGAGAGAAGGAGACCACCACACCCAAAAACAGACTACAGATAGAACTAGTGTTGTTGCTGAGGAGTTATTGTTGTAGAAAGAGATTCTTGATCAAGATCAAGATCAACATTTTGGAATGCTTTTCTCTACTCACAGAAAGTGAAAGAATGAGAGGTGGGGGTGCCTATCTGCCGATTATGTTTTGTGAGTGATTATTGGAGAGAGAATAAACACTGCTCTCCACATTCCACACTTAGTGAGAGAGAGAGTTGTGTGTGTGTGTTTTGTAGTGTAGGTTTTGTATGATTTTGGAAGCCCTAAAAAAGTCACATGCCACACGTATTTTAAATTTTTGTATCTTCATTCTTTTTTTGTATTGGGAAAAACACAAAAGAATAAGTCTTAAAGGCTAAAAGCAAACTGTCCTCCCTTGCAAACACACGGAATATAAAAAAGGCTGGGTTGTGAAAGCACACCACCTACATTTTTAAATGTTACTCGCATTTCTAAATTATTTATTCAGATTTCCTTCCATACTCATATTCCCCTAATTCTCAATCAGTCATTAATAAACATTAGTATATAACTGTAACATCACTTTAGAAGTAGTTTTTACCATAACAACATCCACAGTTCTTGAATAATGCCTCAAATAATAGAAATTCTAAAATTATTCCCTAAAATGTTTAGAGAAGGATATCTTCGAGGTTGAAACCATTTCAAACTATTTCGTATTAGAGAATGATATACGAGTGCAACCCTTATCTTAGAATGATACTCCATTCGTTCCCGATTAATTGTCACTCTTTGACTGGCACGGGTTATAAGAAATATAAATAAAAGTTAGTTGAAAAAGTTAGTGGAATATGAGACTCACTTTTTATATTGGTTTTATAATAAAATGTGAGTGAAGTGGGTGTTAGGATCAACACGAAAGGCTTACACACTCTTGAATAGATCACACACACTCACTGTAATATGAAGTACTCACACACTTATGCAGAAAACTCGCACTAACACTTTAGTATTGAAAAGTAGGTGGTTTCTTGGAGAAAACTGGAATCTCTTATTGAATGAATTCATCTAACTACATACAAAACGAATCTGAGCTATTTAAAGCTCTACAAATCAGGTAGCAACTGCTACTAACTAACTACCCCAAGAATCAAGAAAGCAAGAAGAATAACTGCTACATCTTAACTAACTAACTATTGCTCCAACGGCTAGTTTCTTCTAGGCTGCTTCTTTACTTGATCAGCCTTTTGATTCTCTTCTTTCTTCTCTTCTTGCAACTGAGTGAGCACTCTACTTCTTACAATTCTCCACCCGAGGGCTCACCTCAGTTCTTACAGCAAACATTGATCAAATTTATCTCTACACAGAGGTTTAGTGAGCATATCTGCTGGATTGTGCAGGGTGTTAATCTTTATCACCTTCACTCTTCCCCTTTCAATCTCATCTCTAATAAAATGCAGCCTTATGTCTATGTGCTTGCTCCTTTCATGGAAAAACTGATGTTTAGCCAAGCACATAGCTGAGCTGCTGTCACAATGAATCACCATTGTCCTTTGGTCAAAACCAAAATCTGAAATAACTCCTTGGATCCAAAAGCTCTCCTGTACAGCTGTAGTGAGAGCTATATATTCAGATTCTGTTGTTGAAAGAGCAACAACACTTTGTAGACCTGATTTCCAACTGATCACAGTTCCAAACATGGTAAACAAGTAGCCTGTTTGGGACTTCCTGGTATCTAGGTTTGCAGCATAGTCTGCATCACCTTCCCAGCTAGTGAAACACAATCCCCAGTCACTGGTGTGTTTCATGTACCTTAAAATCCACCTCAGAGCATTCCAATGCTCCTTCCCCGAATCAGCCATGAATCTGCTAGTTACTGATATAGCATATGCAAGATCTGGTCTAGTACAGATCATAGTGTACATGACACTTCCCACCATACTAGCATAGGGGATAGACTCCATCTCCTCAGCCTCATGTTTAGTTTTAGGAGCATGCTCTTTTGAAAGTCTAAAGCTCTGGGACAATGGTGTTGATGCAGATTTGGCATTCTCCATTTTGAATCTCTGCAAAACCTTTTTAATATAATCATTTTGCAGCATTCACAGCTTCTTGCAGCCTCTGTCTCTCAGAATACTTATGCCTAGGATCTTCCTTGCTTCTCCTAGATCCTTCATTTCAAAACTGGACTTAAGATCTTCCTTAATTTTCTGAATTTCAGCCATAGAAGGTCCTGCAAGTAGCATATCATCCACATAGAGTAATAGATAGGCAATAGGAGTTTTGCCTACCTTCTTTATGTAAATGCAATCATCATACTCTGACTTGGTGAAGCCAATTCTCTTCATCTGTGCATCAAACTTTTTATTCCACTGTCTGGGGCTTTGCTTAAGCCCATAGAGGCTTTTCTGTAACAGGCACACCTTGCTTTCTTCTCCTATCTTCACATAGCCCTCTGGCTGTTCCATGAAGATAGTCTCTTCTAGGTCTCCATTTAGGAAAGCAGTCTTCACATCAAGCTGTTGTAGTTCCCAATTTAGCTGGTTCACAACTGCCAACAAGATCATAATTGAAGTGTGCTTAACAACTGGAGCAAACACTTCATTGAAATCAATTCCTTCTTGCTGTGTGAAGCCCCTAGCCACCAGCCTTGCCTTGAATCTAACTCTATCTTTGTCAGTGGTCTCAATCTTTCTTTTAAACAACCACTTACAACGTACCAGCCTTCTTTCCTTACCATCTGTAATCAGCTTGGATTTGTCCACCAAAATCCATGTTTTGTTCTTGAGTAAAGACTCTATCTCCTCATTCATGGCTTCAATCCACCTTTCTCCGTCTTTACTCTTCATGGCTTCTTTATAAGTGAGAGGGTCTGCACCATCAATGCTTTCTGCAGCACATAGGGCATAGTAGACCACATCAGAGAACTTTTCAGGTGGCCTTGCATTTCTTCCGCCTCTATCCCTTGCAATTTGATACTCCCTGGTGGAGTCAGATGTAGATTCACCATCCTTCTGCCTGCCCTGAGCTGGAGCCTCGTCTTTCTCTGAGTCAGACTCACTTCCTGAGTCAGTAGCTCCACTTGCTCCTAGGCCAAGCCTCATAGGCTCCACCTTGAAGAAATCACCCTCAGTTTCACTGGAGTCCAGCTTTTCTTTCAAGTATGGCATCTGATCCTCCAAGAACACCACATCCCTGCTCACCAACACCTTCTGCTTGTCATGCTCAATACACCAGAGCCTATACCCCTTAACTCCCCTCTGATACCCTAGCAATATACATTTCAGAGCCCTAGCTTCAAGTTTACTTTGCCTAGCATGAGCATAGGCTGCACACCCAAACACCTTGTATTTTGAATAGTCACTATGGGCTCCATACCACATGTAATCAGGAGTCTCAGAATTAAGGGCAGTAGATGGACATTTATTGATGAGATAGGCTGTTGTATACACAGCCTCACCCCAAAACCTGCTGCTCAGACCAGAGTCAAGTAATAAGCACCTTACCCTCTCTAGGATAGTCCTATTCATCCTCTCTACCACACCATTTTGTTGAGGATTATTAGGAACAGTCCTGTGCCTCTTCATACCCTTTTCCTTGCAAAACATATCAAATTCAGCAGACAAGAACTCTAGGCCATTGTCAGTTCTTAAGCATTTCACACTTATTCCCTTCTCTAGCTCCACCTCCTTACACCATATCTTGAACTTTGTGAGTGTTTCTGACTTTTCTTTAAGGATATACACCCACAGCTTTCTAGTATAGTCATCAATGATAGCTAGATAATACTTTCCTCCACCAATTGAGCACACAGGTGAAGGTCCCCAAAGATCACTGTGTATATAGTCTAAAGGGGCTGTAGATGAGTGAATACCTGTAGGATAGGGTGCCTTCTTTGCTTTTCCAAGTATACACTGCTCACAGGGATCCATTTTGCTGAGATCTCCAGAGATTAGGCCTTTCTTGATGAGTTCTTTTAAGCTCCCTTCAGCTGGATGGCCTAGCCTCTTGTGCCATAGCATTAGGGAGTCTTCTGACACTGCATTGCTCTCTCCATCAACAGCCTTAGCCTTTAAATAATAGAGGATGTGCTCTCTGTCAGCCTCCATCATCACTGCATCTCCAGATTTTACAAACAATTTTCCTTGACTCATTAATATAGTGAACCCCTTCTGCTCTAGCATTCCCAATGAAATGAGGTTCCTCTTCACTTCTGGAATATACCTCACTCCAGTCAGGATCTTCACAGAGCCATCTTGTAGGCTTAACCTTACTTTCCCTATCCCTTTGATCTGACAAATATGGTTATTACCTAGCACCACAGTACCTGATGCTTCTTGAAGATCATGAAACCAGCTTCTATTGGGGCACATATGGAAACTACACCCCGAGTCCATAATCCACCTGTGACTGACCCCATTGTCACTGATATTCATAAGTTGAGCAGGGGGGTCAGCACCCTCCACAAAATCAGATTGGTTGTGGCCCTCAGAGGCTAGCTTTCTCTTCCATGCATGACAATCTTTCTTCAAGTGCCCAGGTTTCTTGCACCAAAAACATGCCCTGGTTTCCTTATGAGCATCAATGCTTGAGGGTTTTGAGCCCTCAAATTTCTTCTTGAAATTCTGCTTTTTGAACTTCTTCACATTCAAGGCCTCTGCAGCTTGAACATTGAAGCTTGCAGAACCTCTGGTGGTAGTCTTCTGGAGTTCTTTGGCCATCAAGGCTGAATAGACTTCTACATAGGTAATAGGCTTATATCTCCCATAGATGATTGCATCACTCAATTGGTCATAGGTACTAGGCAGGGCATTCAATGTGAGAATGGCCTTGTCTTTATCTGAAATCTTGACATCCACAGATCCCAGATCATCAATGATCTTGTTAAACTCCTCTAACTGCTCCATGATGGATTTCTCTCCAGAAAAACTATAGGCATAGAGCCTTTTCTTGAGGTACAGCCGGTTAGCCAAAGATTTGGCCAAATAAACTTCATCCAGCCTGTCCTAGATCTCCACCGCAGTCTTGGCTTCTTGAACTTCCCTCAAGACTTTATCTCCAAGGCACAGAATCACTGCAGAGTGTGCCTTGAGCTGCATCTCCTCCATCTTCATTTGTGCTTTATCATCAAGCACCGGAGCCTTTCCCTTTTCCTCAGGTTTTGAAAGCACTGCAGCCAAGCCTTGCTGAATCAAAACCGCCTTCATCTTCATCTTCCACAGGCCATAGTCATTCTTGCCTGTGAATTTTTCTGCATCAAGCCTTGCTGCCATCTCTGAAACCGTTTGATCTTCTGCAAATCAGCTTCAATCTTCCCACAGACGGGGCCACTTGTTAGGATCAACACACAAGGCTTACACACTCTTGAATAGATCACACACACTCACTGTAATATGAAGTACTCACACACTTATGCAGAAAACTCACACTAACACTTTAGTATTGAAAAGTAGGTGGTTTCTTGGAGAAAACTGGAATCTCTTATTGAATGAATTCATCTAACTACATACAAAACGAATCTGAGCTATTTAAAGCTCTACAAATCAGGTAGCAACTGCTACTAACTAACTACCCCAAGAATCAAGAAAGCAAGAAGAATAACTGCTACATCTTAACTAACTAACTGCTGCTCCAACGGCTAGTTTCTTCTAGGCTGCTTCTTTCCTTGATCAGCCTCTTGATTCTCTTCTTTCTTCTCTTCTTGCAACTGAGTGAGCACTCTACTTCTTACAGTGAGTTAGTGGAATATGGGGACCTAGTTATCATTTATGATAAAAATGAAGTGTGACAATTATTGAGGGACGAGCTGAAATGGAAAAGAGTGACAATTAATTGGGGACGGAGGGAGTACTTTTTTATGAGTGTTTCAAAAACAAAATCGTGGGGATTTGGCCCAAAGCAAATAATATTATACTAATGTGGAGTTCTGGTGTACACAATGAACCATAACAGTGGTATCGGAACCAAGGTTAGGCAAACTTGTGTGATCTTGATCTTTGTCTTGTTCTTGTGGTCTTCGATTGAGTGGATGATTGTTGGAGTTCATATCATCCTACATCATATAATTATAAAATATGTGTAACTCCTACTCCATTAGTATGAGACACATTGGGAAGTGTCCTAATAACGAAAACCGTAAAGATTTTGCTCAAAATGGAGAGTATCGTATTAATGGGAAGTTCAAATGTGCATTGTCAAACCCTCGCAAATATTAATCACAAAACATAAGAGGTTGCGTACTTCATCTTAATTCCTTCAACTTTTAAGTTAAACTTAATCACAAATCAAGTCAAATTTTATTGATAATAACATATAACTATCTCACATTAATATAAAAAATAACTGAAATCCTTATGCAAGTCTGGTGAATTACTTTTCTTATCACTAATTTATTACTGATTTTAAGAGGAAATCTTATTGATTTCTATCAAATTTCATAGTCTAAATGAGTACAGTATAAGTTTAAAGCGGTGTAGTACGTATTAACATAAATTTTGATAAAAATTATCATTATAAATAGCATAACGAATACGTCCAATCAATAACACTATAACATTATTGTATTGTATGTCTTCAAATTAAATGTCTTGTAATTCTAATCTGATTTTCCTTCGTCACATATAATCTCCAATATTTGTTAAATGCTTGTTTTAAATTTTATTGAAGTGCACCCAACAAAATACAGTAAATCAATGTGACCAAATTTTGTACAACCAAAAATTGATTTATTTATGCATTTAATTAAAACATATGGACGTATATATAGTTCATGAAATGTGCATAATATTATGGTCATGTATTAATGATTTGTGTATAAATTTTTTATTTTTGTTGAAACTTTAAAATATAGTTAATACATACTTTAATTCAAATTTAAAAAACTATAAAGAGGTAATTCAAATATAAAAATAAAAAATTGAAAATAAGGTTAAAGACTAATAAATCTTCTTAACTTGTCCGCTAACTATATTTATTATTTTAATATATAATTAATATATCAAACCATTACTATAACTTTATTTTGATTTTACAAAGTTTGGTATTTATCATCGCTTCAAATATTTCCAAATCAAAGCAAACAGTAAATGCACAGTTGAATCCGTAAAATCAACATAAATATATGAAAAGAAAATGCAGAGTTGAAAAATGGAGAAAGACAATTTATGGGAGAAAATAGGCAAGATATACAAAAAAGAGTAAGAAAATAGTAGCAGTGGAGAATTATTAAGGAGAAGAAATTGGTATCACATCAGACGTTAAATCCGGTAGTGTAGTACCACCGCCCACTGGCCCCCTTTCTCTGCCATCAGTTGACTCTTATCTCCCAATTAATCAAATCCATACAACAATTTATTTACACATTCCTCTTTTTATTATCTTTGTCCTATTTTTGAGAGGTTTATAACTATTATATTTGTCTTATTTTCACGAAAAATTATTATCCAATAGAGAAATTATTTGAGAATTTATTCATACCTTTATGTTTTGAAATATAGTATGTACTGATATTTTATTTTAGAAAATAATTTATTTTTCAATATATTTTTTTCTTTTGGAATGTGTTAATTTTTTGGAGTAATATGAAGTATTATTCCTTTTTTTAATTGATCATGTGCAATTAAGTTGGGACTGAATTTGAAGCTTACTGTATTACCACTGCTGGTACGGAAAGGCATCAGCGGTGGGGCGCCCTAAGAACATCCGCAACGGTGGCAGCCGTCGCCACCGCCGTCCGCGCCGCTGGAACGGATGTGTCTCGCCGCAGCTGCGCTCGCGCCGCGCCAGTGAGCAGCTGACGTGTTTTTTTTTTAATTTAAAATCGGTTTTTAATTAAAAAACCGATAAAAAATAAAAAAAAAATTCACTTCCCAAAAAAATTATAACCGTTTATTACCGTTTTTTACACTTTTTTTATTTTTTTAAAATTTTTTCCCCCCAAAAATACACACTTTCATCTATAAATACCCCCACTTTCACACCCAAAAATACACATCAAACTACACAATTCTCATCTTCATTCTCCAATATCCATTCTCATCTTCATTCTCCCATATCCATTTTCATCTCCATTCTCTCATACCCTAACAATGTCCGGCCAAGGCGATGACAACCCGCCCTCTCACGGTTGGAACCCCGAATGGATTGGTGCACAACCGTTTCCTAGTCCGGAAACGGAATATTCGGCCCCTCCTCTCACCCAAGATTCGGCCGTTCCGGGTGGCTCGCGACCTAGCAGGGGTGATAGGTTAGTGAGTAGAACCTTGGAGACGTGTTCAGCTTATCCTAGGTATACAATTCCCTTGAAGTGTTCAGCGGATAGGGAGCGTAAAACAAACTTCATCCTCTTAAGCATAGTCTTGATCGTAGTAATCCATCGAAGTATCCCAATTCGTATGCCCAAGACATATAGGAGCAATGATTTCTTCTTATCCTATTTTTCTAGTTTAGTATTTTATTTATCTTTGTTTGTTTTATCATCTCTTTATTTTATCTTTCTCAAATTAAATAACATACGCCTCCCTGTGGTTCGACACTCTTTTACTACAACTACATCTGTACTCTTGCAGAAAGTTGTAATTTTAGAGCTAATTTAATTAACTTGTGTGATATTAATCCATTGATATAAAAGCTCGAAAAATACACATCAAGTTTTGGCGCACCATTCTACGCCTCCCTGTGGTTCGACACTCTTTTACTACAACTACATCTGTACTCTTGCAGAAAGTTGTAATTTTAGAGCTAATTTAATTAACTTGTGTGATATTAATCCATTGATATAAAAGCTCGAAAAATACACATCACTACCGGTCATACCCAATAGACGACCAAGGTGTCTCTGAAGGGCGATACGGGTGGACACCGGAGCCTAGGCCGACCGCCCCCTCCCAAACTCCGCCGGCTCCTACTCGTAGCGGTGTCCGAACACCGTACACTCCGGAGGAGATGGATAAATCGTTCAAGGCGTACTTCGAAATCTCCGAAGATGCGGCGATTGGCACGAACCAATCCGGCGATCACTTTTGGTGGCGCGTCTCTCGCTGGTACAATGCAAACCGACCGCCGGGAACGATCGAGCGCAACGAGAGTATGGTGCGCAACTGCATCAGCCGAGCCAACGAAGAAATTGGCAAGTTCAATGGCTATTTCCTCCAGGAGTCGCGGAATGCCGGGAGCGGCCGGAGCGAGGTCGACATCATCACTGCCGCGCTGAGCACCTACCAATCCTTGAATGGTAAGTCGTTCAAGTACCTCAACGTTTGGCAGGAAACGTGGTTCCACCCGAGGTATATGGGAGGCGTAACATCTTCCTCGAGCGGCTCCTCCAAACGGTCAAGGTCGGTATCCCTATCCGACTCCGGCTCCGAAGAGGTGGCTAGCCAACTCGCCGGAGCTAACTTGGGTAGCCCCGACGCCGGACCAAGCGGTTCCCAACGCCGACCGCAAGGAAGGAAGAAGGCGGCAGCCGACCACTGGCGCTCCGCGACTCCATCGGCCCCCGCCCCCGAACCCGCACCCTATGTTCCACCTCCACCCCCGAACAACTCGTTGTGGGCCCTTTTGGCCCAACTCAATATGGCCGATAGGTCAACTATGACCCCCACGCAACTTCAAACGCACGAGGACATGATATTGGGTCTCAAAAATAATTGGGGTTGGTGCCGCCGGATGCGTAGTCTTCTTCGGGTAATATTAGCCAATAATCATGTAATTTTTAATTTTTAGGAGTTTAATTATGTAATTTTTAATTTTTAGGAGTTTAATTATGTAATTTTTAATTTTTAGGATTTTAATTATGTCTTTTTTATTTTATTTGTAATTTGTAATATTTATTGTGGTTTTTTAATGAATTTTAGTATTATGGAAATGTTTTTGTGTAATTGAATTTTAAATTAATTGTGCTCGTCCTTGCGGAAGAGCACATCTGTGGGTGTTGTGCTCTTGCCAGAGAGCAGACAGAAAAAGTGGGGTCGTGCCCACAATCGTGCCGCTGGCAAGAGCACGGTTGTGGATGCTCTAAGGCGCGTCATAAAGCCCGCTCTATGCACCGCCACGTCAGCATTTTATCCTCCTGCCCTTTCACCTGTAGTAGGGCGCCCTAAGCATTTTCTTTTATTTGAATATTTAAATAAATACAAAATTTGGAAAAACCTTCATTTCATTTATAAAATTAATACATTAAAATACGAATTTTAAAAAATACGCAAACTCAGCGACGACGGTTACGGGCCCACACTTCTTCAATCATGCCGTTCATGAGCTGAGCATGGTGTTGTTGGTTGCGCATTGATGCCTGTCTAGAGAGATGCCCTATCGTCCGCGCTTCCTCCGCGAACGCATCGTCCATCGTCCGCGCACCCACAATAGCGTGGGTGCCCTGAAATGAAAAAAACTAACTTAACAATTGAAAAATAGAGTTGAGACTTACTCCCTCCGTTCCATGGTAGTGTAGTCAATGTGAATGCTCAAAACAAGCTCTAAACAAGCTGGAAAATAAAATTGAGACTTACTCCCTTCGTTCCATGGTAGTGGAGTCATTTTGTGATTTTGGTATGTTCTATGGTAGTGGAATCATTTTCTTTTATAGTAAAAGTCAACTCATTTCTTATTATTTACTTTATTTTCTTTCATCTCTCTACCTTTTCGTTTCTTATTTTATTCATTATTTAATTTACTTATTTAATATAATTTTTTAAAATTATGTGCTGAAAAGAAACGCCGTCAATGTTGTGGAATAGAGGTACTATTTTTTGGGGCAACGCTGAATGCTCTAAACAAGCTATTGTTCCGGCAAAATGCCAAAATTGATTAAATACTCATAAGAAAGGTAGATTAAATCTATGATTATAGCCATACTCATATTATCTTAATCAGCTGTCCAACTGTTCCTGTCCTATTCGGAAAGAATATATTAAATCTATGATTATTAGCCTATGTGTACGCTTATTCCCAAATTTTTCATGACTATGTTTCCTTACAATTAGTACAATAATATTTTGTAGCTCCCGCTAAGATAATCATAATAGATGTAACATGGTTCTGACACTATTAGATTTACATATTCTAGGGGCACTGAATTAAGTGACATTCTCTGCAGCCTCCATCATTTTAAAATCTAATTAAGGGCCAACTAATCATTTCTTGGGAAAGTGTTAGTATAAAAGTTGCTATATATGTATGTTAATTAAGGATCTATCGTGGATTGCAAAAACTTATTTCAATGTCATCCTCGAATGCAAATGCACTCTCATTATGCGTTTACTATATTTTAAAGCCCTTATTGAAATTAATAAAATTCGATATATTAATATGTGATTTTCGATATACAACATAGATTATTACTTGTCATGTTCATTTTCTAATTTTGTAGTTTAAACTTTTAGTTGCATGTGTATTGATGTTTATTTTTCCACAAAATATAACTTCTCGATGTACAAAATATCATGGCCTAAAAACCGAAATATTTTGTAGTGTTTTTATATAGAAAACTAATTTGAAATATAATAAAAGGACCAACAAACATTCGATACATACCATGTTTGTGCTATCATACAAGAACATGTTATCCTCGTATTTAATTGATCAGTTATAGTACATCGATCAATTTGTCGACTAACCTCCAATATTGCAATTCAACCGGTTAGAAAGTCCGAATTCTGTTGCATCAACTCTTAAATCAAATATTTTTATCCGTCGAATATCTAATAATTTAATGACAAAATGAGAGTATTTTTTAAATGATTATTACAAAACATTCGATCAATTTTGATCATAAACATTTAATATACATATAAATCTTAATTTTAAATAGTTAAAAAATCAACAAAGACTAATTTATCATAAACCGAAAGGTCGAATGTTATTTTTTAAGCTTCGTCAATACACACTCGAACTCCACATTAGTATGACATTGCCTATTTTAGACAAAGCTCTCATTATTTTGTTTTTGGAACAGAACACTCCTTAAAATAAGTTGGATGGTTTGAACCTCAACAATTCTCCCTTTAAACCAAGAGTACACACGTCTCATGTCACCACACAGATCCACCAAACCTTGGATCTGATAGCACTGTTAGGGTTTATCGATCAAATCCGAATAGCATATAATGACATGTGATGGCATAAGTAATGTCTAGAAGGGTAAATATTTGGAATAACAGGTGTCGGTTCCCCATAAATCGTCGAATGTGGCCATGTTATCCTTCTCCTTCATTTTACACTTGGTTTTACTTATTAGAGTATTCATAGATGCACTCATAAAGGTGACAACAAACTATTCTTATCCCTGAAACCCAAAAGGTAATTTTTTTTCTAGGTTAAGTTCGTTGTATTTGATTTCCCTAAAGGGTAAATTTTTCTAGGTTAAGTTCGTTGCATTTGATTTAGTAAGGGTTATAATACTAATTAACTATCATATGACATTGGAATCTACTTATCTTACATCTATAAGTTATAATTTATACTCAAAACATTTGATCAAGTTGAAAATCAAATTTGCTTGATAAAAATCTAAATAAATTGAGTCACTATTTCGAATATTAGATGACAAAATTAACAACACCGAAACACAAGTTTTAGAAGTAGTTAAATCAATTTGGAGTTTCGACATCATATGATTGATTAAATCTTAGGTCCAAATTCGTACAAAAAGACAAGTTTGCCTAGATATTTTTGAAATAGGTAAAAAATTAAAATTAAAATTGAAATTGTATTTACCATTTTCTAAGATTCATCCAAAATAAGATACGTCCACAAACAACGGAGGAGATCTGTGGTGGCACGTTAAAAAAAAGGGACCATTCCAAAATAGTACTCGCATCTTCCGGGGAAGGAATAAAAAGGTAGCCTTAAATAATTGAACATCTAGCTATGTTATATATTGTGACTAAATTGAACTTTTGTTCATATTGAATTTGATTAGGTGTATCGAATTAAATATTTAATGAACATTTACATAAAATGTTTGAATTGGAATTTTGTTCATATCGAATTTGATTCGATGTATCGACTTTAACATACAATTAATATTGCTTGGTTGAGGAAACTCAAACCATTTCATTTATTTTAGACCAAGGCGTGCTCAAACTTTGGGATAGTAATTAATAAGTAGTGAATGCGATGAGTATGTACAAAAATATTCATGATAGGTAGATATATTATTGATATGAGTATATGGGTACAAGTTATTTGCTTGCAATATTTGTTAGGATCAGGAATGGGTGTGGAATTTTAAAATTATATTTAAATTGTTAACTAAAGAGGACGTAGCTTCACTTTTACCGATGATAAATGCATTATGTCTTAATCAATTTATTTTAATGACTAAATCATTTTCAAATTGGAAGATAGTACTATTTCAGTAAAATCATTAATATATTAGATGAAAGAGTAAACTTCATTTTTGGTTTTAAACGTGTGAATGTTTTGCGAATTTGGTTTAAAATATGATTGATGCTAAATGGTCATAATGTGGCCGGCCATAAAGAGTTAATTTAGTCCATTTACATGTATAAAAAAATTAGAATTATCGATATAAACTTATATGTGTGTGAATGAACTTATGAGTTGATACTTATCTTTGAATTGCATTACGTAAAACACATTAATATCACGAATTACTGTATACGTTGAGCAACAATCAAGAAATGACAGTAGTAATAAGTTGAGCAAAAACTACGAAAGAGCAACACTAACATGTTGAGCAATATATAATGAAGATGATATAAAAGTAAAATCAAGTAGTATTAAACCAAAAATTTGAAAAAAAATCAATTTTTTTTGTTATTTAATTAATTTATGGCTTGCCATAATGTGGCCGCATAGCATTATTCTTAAAATATTATTTATTAATTTTGAATTCCGAACAAATGAAAATGGTCCATAAATGAATGGTTCTGTCATAAAACTAATGGTCAATACTAATTAACTAATTATTGACCTAATTAGAAGTAATGCAAAGTTAAGTAAATACTAAAGTCCATTGTTTGCCCTAAATATATGATCATTTTACAAATTTGGTCTAAATATATATATTTTTAAACAAGAAGTTAGGGTTCAGCCGAAGTGTATGGGATGGATGCATCCTCGTCGACCTCCTCCTCGATGGAAGCACTATCGTCAGAGTAATTAGGGTGGTGATGGGTAGAGTGAGTTGATCTGCCGCCGCCACTCTCGAGCAACGCTCTGAACTCGTCTCTCCAGGCGCAACATCGTCTGGTACAACACATCCGCGGCGCGGGCGACGCGCTTGTGAGCGGACAGGGGTGACCAATCGCGGACGGCGAAGATCAATTGGTCAACGACGTGGAGGAAAGAGGATACGTCGACCAAACGGACCAATTCGGCACATCGAAAGAGATGTAGCGATAGACACGGTGGTCGAGGGACTTGAGCATATGCTCGATTCCATCGTCGGAGAGCTTATCGCACAATCTATAGTCAAAATTGAAGAGAATCTTAATAATATTCAAGGTTAATATAAATGGATTGACAAATTGATTGGTTATCAAGTTTTATTAGATTCTTCACATCTCTGCCATTACATTCACATCCTTCAATTTAAAAAGCAGCATTTCATTTTAATAATTGTTTTGTGCAGTTTTATACACGAAACGATATCGATTTTAAGAAATTCACCCTATAAGAGCAACTCCAAGGGAAGAGGGTAAATAAAAATGGTATATCATGTTTATACTTTTGGGTAAATAAAAATGGTATATCATGTTTATACCTTCTCAAAAGGTGTAATGCTCTCCGCAACGCTGTCTTTTATCCTTCTCTTAACCGTCTCATCTCTTCACTATTCATGGACCCCACTATACTTTTCATCCCATCTCTTAACTAAGAGACAACACCTGCAACCCTGAATATCTTAACCATCTAATCCTTTAACTATTCATTCAATTTCATTTTTTATTTTTATTTCTAACAAATTCAATTAATAAAAACACACTTCATTAAATAAAATAAAATTACAACTTAAAATTTAAAAAATAAAAAAACACATAATTAAAATCATAAAAAAATAAAAATTACATAATTTAAAATACAATTTTATAGAAATTGAATAGAACTACTCCGCCGGCGAATCATCCCCCGAAGACGGTGGCGGTGCACTCAAGCTACATGGATGCGGAATACCAATTTGTCTTTCCATATACTCAATTCTGGCAAGATGGGCTTGATATTGGGGAGGCGTCATGCGGGAAGTGTCAGCCATCGTGGCGGTCAAGTACATGGACAATAGAGTGTTCGAGCCCGAGCCCGCCTGGCTTGATTCGCCTCGGCCCCTCCTCCATCTAGCCGCCTTCGCCGCCTTGGTCCCTTGCGGCCGACGATGCCCACGAGATGAGCCCCCTGAATCGGTGGCCGTGCCCTCAACCTCTTGTGAAGCGTTGCCTGACCCGCCCTTACTAGACGAGTATTGGCCACCTGCCGTATGCTTCTTGCGTTTCGAGCTCGAGCCCGTGCTAGACTGGACACAGCCAGCCCTCCTTTCAACGTCTTTGACGGCCTCCCAAACATTGACATGTTTGAATTCTTTGCCGTTGTCGTCAAAAAAGACTTGCATAGCCGCTCTCATAATGTCGGCTCCACTGGCTCCGCTTTGGTATTAAGCTGCTTCATTCTTGTAGATGCTGCAAAATTTTTTAACATACCTGTCGATTCGGTCAAAATGACTGCGGAGCATCTTCATGGTGCGGCGGCGGGACCGAGACAGCCTGTTCTCGTTGTAGGCGTCGGTGACCTTTTCCCAAAAATACTTGCGGGTTTGTTGATTCCCGTCGATGGGATCGTACGAGACGCTGACCCAAGCGTTGAACAAAGTCATTGTGTCCTTGCGGCTGTATGGATGACGGCCTATATCCTCATCCTCCTCCTCCTCGGCCGCCTCCTCCTCTTCCTCCACGGCGTCGAATGCGTGACCCCTGGAGCTTCCACCTCGTCCTCCTTTCGGATTGGGTTCATCCGGAAAATCCTCCCTAATTTGGGATAATCCTTGCGATTGGCCATACCTCGGGGCAGAGGGACGAGAGTATGCATCCACATTAAAATAGGGTGGTTGGTACGCTACCGGCGTCGACGAACCGGAACCGGCAACACCCAAGACATTGTACATGCCCCCAGTCGCCAAACGTGTTCAAGTCATATCCACTGGAGCAGCCCTCGTTTCCGTCGCCGGACATTTTGAGATGAAAATTGGAGAGGTGAAATGAAAATTGGAGAGGAAAGAGAGATGATTTGAGAAGAATAGATGTGTGTTTGTGTGTATAATGAGGATGAAAGAGGAGTACTTATAGAGTACAAAAAGAAAAAATAATAATAAATAAATAATAAAAATACCGTTGAACGGTAAAAAACGGTAACATTACCGTTATAATTTTTTTAATTAAAATCGAATTAAAAAAATGATTTATTGCGTTCGCGTGACGGCGGCCACTTGCGGGCAGGCGAGTGGGCGTCACGCCTAGCGCCACGTGGCGCTGACGCGTGGCGAGCTGTCCCGCCAACCGTCCCGGACCCGCTGAGACGAGACGTATCCCCGCAACGCCTTCTCGTCTCCGCTCGTCTCTCGGAGACGAGATAGTGACAACAACGAGACGCGTTGCGGGTGCCCTAATATATCTTTTCAAAAAACAACCAACTCCAAAGAGAAAAGGTTTATTGAAAAGGCAAATGATTATTTCCTTAAATATGTTAACCAATAATCTAAACATAAAATATTAAAGAATACATTTATCAAATAATATAAAGTGTTAAAAAATACTTAAAATATAAATCAGCCATAAACTAATCAAATATAAAGGCAGATGCCTTCTCTACATGAACCCAATTATATATTTAACAAATAATATAAAGTAACTAATAATTTAAAGTGTTAAAAAATATTAAAAACATAAATCAACCCTAAATTAATTTTGCGGTAGACGTTTTGTTACCTTCTCTATCTCCATGCAAGATTAAAAAACTGATTTTTATCTTTTATCTTCTCTTGAATGGAGAGATAAAGATACATTCTTAAAATAGGAAAATGTATAATACCTTCCCATATACCTCTCATATTGAAGAATATTTTTTCAAAAAAAAAGAAGGTAAACTTGATAGTTATCATACTTTATCTTCCTATTTAACTCTCCCCTCCCCCTTAAATATGCTCTAAGTATAACACCTCTTTTTTAATTTGATAGCGAATGTGAATATTTTTCAAATCATGTAATGAGTATTATAATATTATATCTCACACAAGTGGAATATGAATGTGTGCACATGATTTATATAGCAGTACTCCTTTTTCTTAAACATACGAGACGGACCACAGGCCAACTCAAATGATTTGCACCAAATTCAATATGCTAGTAATAAATAATCTCTCACGTATATTGTTTTCTTCTATTAATTTAGAGTAGTATTTCAATATGCACATTACTTGGTAATTATTGAATGATAAATACTCCCGTCAGCCCATAATAATTTTCACTTTTATTGTTAGCACTAGTTTTAAAAAATGTAAAGAAAAATTTGTTGAAAAACTTAATGGAACGTGAGACTCACTTTTTTATATTGGTTTTATAATAAAATGTGAGTCAAATGAGTTAGTGGAATGTGAGACCTACTTACCATTTATGGAAAAAATAAAATGTGATAATTATTATGGGATGTAGCGATATGAAAAATAGTGACAATTATTGTGGGACTGAAGGAGTAATATTAATTAAAAACTAAGAATTACTCCTTCCGTCTATAAAAGCTTGTCATACTTTTATTCAGCTAAGGTTTTAAACAATTGTTTGTATATGTAACAATTAGAAATTGAAAGTTGAATATAAGGTTTATTGGCGCCTAATATCACGAAACATTTAAAAAAAAATTCGTAAACTTTGAACATGGCATATAAAATCATGAACTACATTATTTTTATTATTTGAAACCTGTAGTTTATAGGAAGAAATTATTAAATGATAAACATTTGATAATATTGTTAAAATCATTCCGCATCAAGTAAAAGAAAATACAAAATCTTGTGAAAAGGTTGTCAATATATATGGTGGCCAAATCAAAATGGAAAAAGTGTTTTTAAGGACAACAACATTTGATTGGTCGGTCACGATATACAGTTGTCACTTGAAATATCATAGACACTGTCACAACCAATTATTAGGAAAATAGATAATTTATTTTTTACTGAATAAAATAACTAATGAAATGAAAAGCGTATAAAAAATGCAAAATAATAAGGAGAAAAAGGAAAGCGGCGGTCTGCGAAAGGAAATGACTTTTGTAAGGCGCAGCCTATTCTCATCTCCTATGAAAGACCTATACACGCTATACTTTTCCACTTTCTCCTCTCCTCTTGCCCACGCGCCTTTTCGCCCACTTCACCGTCACCCTTGTCTTCTTTTATTTCTATTTTAATAAAAATACTTATCACTAATATACTCTCTTTAAAAAAGACAAGTTTTATCATTTTTCGTCCGCCATCAAAATTAGACTAATTCTTAAAATATATAGTTTTAAACTAATACTAATTTTACACATCATTGTAAATGTGGACTCCACAATCGATGGATTAACATTACTTCCACCATATTTTTTCATCTTTCCCTTACTTTAACAATTACGAATAACAACTTGTGCCGCTTATAACTTTGTCTAGTTTTTTGAAAGGAGGTATAATATAAGTAAAGAAAATGAATCAAATTCATTCGATTATTTGTTAATTTTAAGAAATAGTTCAACCTACTCTTGGTGTTTCCTGCAAAGTTATAACGATTTACTACTTCCTTCGTCCCAACTAAGTTAAGTCGTATTCTTTTGGGATATCTCAGCTAAATTGAGCCATTTCATTTTCTTTTTTTTGACAAAAAATCAAACATCCAGTCACTTTTATTTTATTTCGTCACATATTTTACTCTTTTTTATTTTTCCTACTCCTATTTTTCAACACGATTTTTCAGTCTCTGTGTCTAAAAGTTTTGACTCAATTTAATTATAAGAGAGAATATCAAATTAGAAAATAAACAAGTTTCAAAATGAAACTAGATAAATGGTGGAGGGAGTGTAAATTAATGGTGTAATCCTCCTTACACTTATGAATTTGAAAATATTAGAAGTCCCTGTATATAGAATTTGTGGTTAAGGCCATCCGCAATGGGGCGGACGATGGCACGCCCGATGGGGCGCATCGTCCGCCCCATTGCGGGTGCGTGACATTGGCCGCGGACGATCGTCGCACCCTATATTAAGGGCGCGGAGTATAGAGCGGACGATGTCCATCGTCCGCCCCACTGTGGGCTACGCGGACGGTGGTCGCGGACGATGGCACGCATTTTTTATTTTCTATTTAAATCTCGTTTCTCATTCATTTGTACATACGAACATATCGACTATCTCTTTACATATTCTCTCTCAACATCCAACCAAAATGAATCTCGGTGACGACACCAATAGTTCTAGTTCGTCTGAGTCCGGTAGCCACCGTCTCTGAGTTTGCGTTTTTTTTAATTCGCATTGTAATGTATTAATTTTTATTAAATGAAATGAAGTTTTTGAAATTCGTATTTTAATTTATTAGTTTTTTTAAATTCGTATCGATTTTGTAAATATTAAAAAAATGATGATGTGGCGCGCCTTAGGGCGCCCCACTGCAGGTGAAGAGGTAGGAGGATAAAACTGATGACGTGGCGCGCCATAGGGCGCTCCTTAGAGCATCCGCAACGCGGTGCCGTCGCCGTTCCTATGCCGTTCCGGAGGAACGGTTTCGCGGCGGCACGCGTTGCAGCGTGCGTTCCGTCGCCATTCCGTGCCGCCACCGTTCCCATGCCGTGCCGCGTTTCGTTCCTCCGAAACGCGGAACGAAACGTTCCGCCACGCGCCGAGGCGACGTGGCGGACTCCCATTCGACGCGTGAAGCCCACTCGCTGCCCCGCGAGTGGGCTTCGTCCCGATGACGCAATAATTCATTTTTTTTAAAAAAAATTCGAATTTAATAAAAAAAAAATAAAATTTTTTTTTATTAACGGTAATGAGACCGTTAATTTTATAGCCGTTTTTTTTTTATTTATTTATTTATTTACTCTATAAATACTCCTATTTCATACTCATTTCAATCACAAACACACATCTATTTCTCTCTATTTCCACCCCAATTTTCATCTCAAATCAACTCTATTTTCCTTCTCCCAAATTTAATCAAACTAATGGATCCTTATGAACAAATGCGTCAAATATTGGAACAATCACTTGAAGAAGATCGACGACGGGAGGCGGAAGAAGCCGCTCCGCCCCAACGTCGCTCCCGTACGTACATCCATCGTAACCGGGAGGAAGCCGCCGCAAGGTTAGTACGCGACTACTTCTGCGATAACCCGGTTTGGGGAGATACGTACTTCCGTCGCCGTTTCCGCATGGGGAAACCGTTATTTCTCCACATCGCGAATACTTTGGCAGCCCGGGAAGAGTTCTTCCAGGAAGGGTTCGACGCGGTCGGACGTCCCAGCCACACGACGCTGCAGAAATGTATTGCAGCAATCCGCCAGCTTGCGACTGGACAAACGGCCGACATGTTCGACGAATACCTCCACATCGGAGATAGCACTGGGCGAATGTGCTTGCTCAAATTCTGCAAAGGCGTCCGGGCAGCCTTCACCGACGAATTTCTCCGGAGGCCAAGCACGGCCGATTGTCAGTTCCTTCTCGACCTTCACGAAACAGTGCACGGATTCCCAGGGATGCTCGGCAGCGTCGATTGCATGCACTGGCAATGGAAGAATTGCCCGGTGGCGTGGAAGGGGTCCTACACGAGCGGCCACAAAGGTACCCACCCAACCGTTATACTCGAGGCTGTTGCCGACTACCGCCTTTGGATCTGGCACGCGTACTTCGGGGTCCCCGGGTCGAACAACGACGTAAACGTGCTCAACCAGTCCGACCTCTTGACCGAAGTTTTGGATGGTAAAGCGCCGGCCATCAACTTCGTCGCCAACAATCGGCTTTATAAAATGGGGTACTATCTCGCCGATGGCATCTACCCGAAGTGGCCTACCTTCGTGAAGACGTGCAGTGGGTCTGCGAACCCAAAGCAGGCTCTTTTTGCGCAGAAGCAGGAGGCTGCTCGCAAGGATGTGGAGAGGGCGTTCGGGGTTCTCCAAGCGCGCTTCAACATCATCAAAGCCCCGGCTCGTACGTGGTTCAGGGAGAACATGGTCGACATCATGTATACGTGCATAATCTTGCACAACATGATTGTCCAAGACGAAGGACCCGAGGCGGGAAATTGGTTCGACCCCGAATCCCCCGGAAGCTCAACCGCAAGTAGTCCGCCTCGAAGTGGAGCGCATCCGTCTATACAAGAATGGTTATCTATTCGTGCAAGGACACGCGACTCTAGCGCCCACACCCAACTCCAACATGATCTAATTGAGCACATTTGGGCAAACTTTGGCGGATGAAATTATTAAAATTGTGTACTTTTATTTTTTTATGATTTTAATTGTGTGCTTTTTATTTTTTTAAGTTTAAGTTGTAACTTTGTTTTAATGTTGTGTGTTTTTTAATAAAATGTGTTTGTTTTTTTAATTGAATTGAGTTGAAATTAAAAAAAAAATGAAATTGAATGAATAGTAATTTAAGGAACGGTTAAGGAACGGTTAAGGAACGAGGGTTGCAGGTTCCGTTCCTTAGTTAAGGAATGGAGTAAAAAAGTACAGTGGGGCCCTCAAATAGTGGTTTAAGGAACGGTTTAGGAACGGTATAGGAACAGCGTTGTGGATGGCCTTAGGGCCAACACTGCTGATGCCCTAACAATCCTATCTTACAAATTTGTAAGTTACACTCCTACACTAGTAGTAGTTCTTTTTGTCAATAATGCAACAAAGATAAAACACTATTCAAACTTAATTAGTGTCAATATTTAAAATGATTTTGTTTTGCCAACAAAGCTATAGAACTACAAGTAAGGAAAAGAGCCAGAGTCGGGTTGCAAGGTCGATGGAATAGGATTTGTTAGTATGTCATTTCATATTGCAAGCCGCAGTGGATAACATGTCTTTGGTGATCGGAATAAAAAAAGTTCAAACATTAGGTTTTGGGAAATCAGATACACGTAATAGGCTCGTGCTATATGAGATTGAAAGTGTAGTAGGGACGTTAGAGAAGTTAGTAGTCAATTATTAGTCAATTAATCAATCTTAAGTAACGCTTACATATCAATAATTGGTGCCAATACGCAGTCTTTTTGCATAGATAATAGGGGACATATGCATAAAATAGCCTTCTACCTACCTTAACTTCACTTATAGTATAGTAGTAGTTTAGATTACATAATAAAATTCAACCCAATTTAATAACTGGTGTTGTGATCTTCACATTCAGAGTCACATGATTTTCAATTTTTATGCACAATTATCGCTCCGCATTCAATATTAAAAATACCCATTCTTGTTTCAAATGGGTTTAATGATGATTCAGTATTCGTATTAGAAAATCTTTCATCGCTATGGAGTATTTTAATAGGATGAATGGCTTATTTTTACGAGATATATTTATGTTCATGCAGATCGATCTCTTTGTGTGTACGTGTAGAAGTCCGATTTCCACTTCGGTTCAACGTGTAAAGGCGTATTTTTAATTCTTGTCTCACATCAATATAGATGGCAATGATCATAGATATATATTTCTGAATACAGATTAATGCCCATTTCTATATAATATATCTTAAGTTAATTAAAAATAGTGATATGTACTCTAGTCAATGTGCTAATTCATAAATTGAAGTTCATACTTTTTTACTAGTAGTAATTAGACTTATATTATGTCGAATATTATACGAATGGAAGTGAAAGAGACAATAAATTAAAATAAAAATTAAAATAAAAATTTCAATTTAGAAAAAGAAGGAAGAGAAGTAGAAATGGTATCCATAAATGGAAGTAGGGGGCAGAAAGAGAGGAGAGGAGAGGCGTGGGGAGGAGTGAAAAGTGGATTACAGCGGAGATGTAGTGCATGAGGCTAGTGACCTATCTATAAAGAGAGGGAAGGGGAATGGGGGGTTGGTTGGATTTACTATATTTATTATTGTAAGAGAAAATGGATGTCTCGAGCCCACCGCTGCATCTGATCTAGGTCTCTGCCGCTTCTATATATCCCGCGATTTCCTCCGCCGTACGTTTTTGTCCCCTCCCTCACCCTTCCCACTTTCCACGCGCTCTCTCTCCCTCAACTTTCCCATTTCTCAATTTTTTTTACTACTCATTCCGTTTTGAATACTCTATAAATTTTGAATTCGACTTGGATTTTGATACATTATTGAAAATTCAATTCAATAATCGCGAGAGATATATAGAAAAAGTTTTTTAAATATTCTTAATGGAGAATGATCAGTCCCACTTCATTAGAAATAAGAGAATTTTCAAATTGAAATGTTCATATTCTTTAGTAATAGATGAAAAAGGAAATAATGCATATTTTTCAGGGACGGAGGGAGTATTTGATTTGTTATACTCCCTCCGTCCACGAAAAATAGGACTTATTGTGAATAACACGAGTTTTAATGTGGAATTATTAAAGTAAGAGAGAATGGAAAAAATAAGGATAATTAGTGTTAGCGGAATGTTAGGTCCATATTATTAGTAAGAGAGAGAAAAAGTAAGAGAGAAGTTGTTGAATACTTTCCATTTTTAAATGTACTCTATTTTTTTGAATAACTAAAAATGACAAATGTGCTTTATTTTTCATGAACGAATGGAGTATAATAGTAGAGTTATTTTTTGGTACTTTCAATAATACTGAGTTATTTCTATTTTTAGTAAAAATTAATATATCTTTTTTTACTTATTTTATTTTATTCATCTTTCTATTTTTTATATTTTTTATTTTTTATTTACTTAACTCATTCAATTATATTTTTTAAAATTGGATTATGAAAAGAAACACCTACAACAGCGTGGAGGGTGTATAATTTATAAATATTTAACACCAATATCTTTCCTATTTGTATCATTATAAATATATAAAATATAATCATTATACTACCATACTTATGCCTCTACCGAAATTTTCCCCAATCCAATTCGATCGCGTCAAATCACAAAAATGCTGTTTTGGAGAGAGAGTAGTGGAGAAGTTATTTATTTATGAGTTTAGCCGAACCTGAAAATCCTCTCCATAATAAAGCCAAGTCAGTCAGATTTTAAGGACAGATAATACTCCCTCCTTCCCGGACTACTCGCACATTTTCTTTTCGACACGGAGATTAAGGAATGAGTATATAGCAAAGTCAACAATTGCGGCTGTAGATAATAATTTTTACTAAAAATGGAAAGAGTGCAAATAACTTGGGACGTCCAGAAAGGAAATAAGTGCAAGTAGTCCGGGACGGAGGGAGTATAAACCATATATTTTGACTATTCCGTTGTATTCAATTATAGCACAATATAAAAACAATTCACTTAACTCACTTATTATTATAAAACCAATACTCTCTCCGTCCCACATTAAGTGATCAAATTTCCATTTTGGATAGTCTCATCTCAATTAATTCATTTTTTTAGCTAAAAACAAAACTTCAACCATCTCTTACTTTATTCCCTTTCGCTTATTTTATTCTCTCTTTATCTCTCTTACTTTTTCTTCTCTTCACTTTAACTCAATACATATATAATTTTTTAAATTCCCGTGTGCCGAAAAGAAATCCATCACATGAGATAGGACGGATGGAGTATAATAAAGTGGGTTACATATTTCACTAACTTTTCAAATCAATTTTTTTTTATATTTCTTAAAACTCGTGCCCACATTAAGTAGTGACAAATTATTGGACTGAGGGAGTATTGGATTAAGAATTTTTAAGATTAAAAATTTGCAGTTAAAGAAAGTCATGTATTAAATCCAAGCAGTTGATCTTGTGGTCATTTTAATTCATTGGAGACTCTTCTATCTTTATGTTAATGCTTGCCAATTGCATATTTTAAATATGTGATGCTGTGAGTATTATGTATGTTGTGGATGAATATGAGTTGTGATGCTGCGAATTGCGATTGTGGGTTTGAAGAGAGTGTTAAAGAAAAAACCAACTAAATGTACATATTGTTGCTAAAACTTTTCACAATTGCAAAAATTTATCACGTTTCAAAACAAACCCAAGCATTAATCTAAAATGTTTGAATCAAACATAACTAGTAGGAGTATCAAGTAAGATTAATCTTGAGTTGTAATTTCAGACAACACTGGAGCAAGTTAATAAAGTTTGGAGCAGGTTAATATAATATTTCTTCCATCCCATAAGAATATGGACACTAATTTTAATATAAAATTGATAAAATAAGAGACCAGACAACACTGAAGTAGGTTAATAAAGTATTTCCTTCGTTCCACGAGAGTATGAACACTAATTTTAATGTAAAATTGATAAAATAAGAGAAAAATAAAATGAAAAAAAGTAATTAAAGTATATAGTAAATAATGACTATTATCTTATTAAAAAGAAAAAAGTTTCTAACATTAGAAAGTATATATTTATAAAGGGTGTATTAAAAAAATTTATATTCTTATAGAATTGAGGGTATATTAAAGTAGCAAATAGTGGAAATTAGTAGTAGAGTTGGTATTTTGGGTGGGAGTGGTGTGTAATACTACCTATTTTGGTGTGTTTCACTAATGTGTGATAATGTAGGGTTCGTAGATTTACTTTTGTAGTTTTTCACAAAATCATTAACTCTTCCATCAGAATCACAGTCACGCTCGCTACTTTTAGTTGATGCAGGATTTGACTTTTTTGTTTTTCTCCATCAATATTTCCTTGTTTCATAAATTTCAATTATATTTTCTATACTCCATTTCTAGATGATGCAGGATTTGACTTTTTTGTTTTTCTCCATCAATATTTCCTTGTTTCATAAATTTCAATTATATTTTCTATACTCCATTTCTAGATAATACCTTGATCTGTTTCTTTGGACCATATTTGTTGGCATAAAAAAACAAATCAAGATATGTAAAGATGAAATAAGTATTAAAGAGAAAAAAACTTGAATATGATAAATATTTAGCTCATGCCATTTACTCCCTCCGTCCCAGTTTAAGAGTCACATTTCGCCATTTAAGTCTGTCCCAGTTTAAGAGTCACATTTAGAATATACCATATTAACCTCATTATTCATCAAATTTACACTAAAATGCCATTACTTTCATAAAAATAAAATAAAACAAAATCTTAAATATACAAAAAGTCAAAAGGGTCTCAGTTTCCACTAACACACTTCAATTATTACACACTCCAACAACCACTATCTCACTTCAATTATTACACACTCCACCAATTTTTTAAAACTCGTGCTATAACTAAATTTTACTCTTAAACTGGGACGGATGGAGTATAAATTATATACTCCAAATAATTGTAATTGTAAGAAAAAATATTTTTTATTTTTCTTATATTTCAAAATTCGTGAATACTATGATTATTAGAAATACAAATTATATATACAAATCAACTGTTTCCTTTTGTGGTGGAGTAATAGATAGTTAAAAAAAACAAAACATTAACACTCATATCAGTTTTAATTTGGCTATTCTGATTATAAACTTTAATTACATAAAACGATGGAAACTTAATCGTGCGAAGCTGAACATGTATCTCAAAATGTAATGCATCTGGGCTTATGAGCCCACAATTTGAAGCCCATTTATTTATTCACGTAAAAACAAATATTTGTGCAGTATGTTTAACATTAAAAAAGACAAAATCAATTAGTATTAATTTTTACTCAGAACCAATTGAGAAAGGACATGATGTAGTTTGTTTGCAAATCTAAGTCTATTGGGCCTTAGATGATTTAGTTTTATGGGCTATAGATATATATTATCTTGGGTTCTAGAAGGTCAGACACTAATCTTTCGTTGTGCTAAATTATCCATTTCATATAATCTCAACATTATTCTCTTACAATATATTAGTGTACTATTGTGGACATCTAACTATTCAAATTCAATTTCTTTTAGTCAGAATGACAATTCACGAGCATTCTACCTTCAGTTAAAATTTCAAGTCAATCGGACAATGATTGGATTTCTAATCGTGACAAATGTGGCTGGCTCCTATAGATAGGGGTGTGATCAAATACTAATTTTTATAGTAATAATTAATAACTAAATATCAATTTTGTATATTAAAAATATCAACATAAAAATATAAATTTATCAATCTTCTTGTATTGATAAACTTATATCATTATGTTGATATTTAAATTTACATGTTGTATTGATATAATTATATCTTTGTATTGATAATTTTAATACAAAGAATTGAAAGTTATTACTTATTACTGTAAATTAGTTAGCACACTAACACAACCCATAGTAGATATTTATAAGGCCACCAGCAACGCGTCACGCGGGTGGCTCGTAACCCGTCACGCCGGGACGAGACGGCGGCGAGACGTGTTGCAGCGTCCCGTCCCACCGAGACGGATGGCCAGCCGTCTCGCCACGCGCCAGCGCGACGTGGCGCGCTCCGGCGCCATACGTGACGCCCACTCGCCGGCCCGCGAGAGGGCATCGTCACGCTGACGCAATAAATTATTTTTTTAATCCAAATAAAAAAATAAAAAATAATAAAATCAAAAATAAAAAAACGGTAATATTACCGTTATTATTATCATTTTTTATTTATTATTTATTTTATTTTTTTACTCTATAAATATTCCTAATTAATCCTCATTTCACACACAAATACACATCTATTCTTCCCAAATCATCTCCATTTCCTCTCCAATTTTCATCTAACCTCTTATCACAAAATGTCCGGCGACGGAAACTCTGGCGGTGGCGGCTCCGGCAGGTTTGACATCAACGCGTTCGGCGACTGGGGGGCATGTACAATGTCCTGGGTGGTGGTTCCGGTTCGTCGACACCTGGGGGTACCAACCACCCCATTTTGATGTGGATGCATACGCCCGTCCCTCCGCCCCGAGGTATTCGCAGGGATTATCCTAGATTCAGGAGGATTATTCGGCTGAACCCACTCCGGAAGGAGGCCGAGGCGGTGGAGGCAGTCGAGGTGGTGGAGGAGGCCGAGGCGGTGGAAGCTCCAGGGCGGAGGCGGACGAGGAGGAGGAGGATCTAGGCCGGCATCCGTACAGCCCCAAGGAAACGCTGGCTGTGTACCACGCCTGGATCAAGGTCTCGTACGATCCCATTGTCGGGAATCAACAATCCCGGAAGTGCTTCTGGGAAAAGGTGACCGAGGCCTACCAGGAGATTAAGTCGAAGAGGTCCCGCCGCCGCCCATTTAAGATGCTCCGCACTCACTTTGACCAAGTCGACAGAGAGGTCAAAAATTTTTGCGCCATCTACAAGAGTGAAGCTGCTTATTACCAAAGCGGAGCCACGGGAGCCGACATTCTGAGGTCGGCTTTGCGAGCCTACTTCGACGACACCGGCAAACAATTCAAACATGTCGATGTTTGGGAGGTCGTCAAAGACGAGGAAAGGTGGGCTGGCGGTGTCTGGTCCAGCTCGGGCTCGACCTCGAAGCGCACAAAGCACACGGCGGGTGGCCAATACTCGTCTAGTGAGGGCGGTTCGGGCAGCGCCACACAAGAGTTTGCCTCGCAGGAGGTTGAGTCCACGACAGACGATGCCGGAGGGTCCTCCCGTGGGCGCCGTCGGCCTCAAGGGAGAAATGCGGCGAAGGCGGCTAGAGGGAGGAGGGGCCGAGCCGAATCAAGCCAGACGGGCTCGGGGGCACCCTCGAACTCCCTAATGTCCTTGTACCTGACTGCCACAATGGCGGACACTTCCCGCATGACGCCTCAACAATACCAAGCCTATCTTGCCGGAATTGAGTTTATGGCAAGACAACTTGGTATTCCGCCTCCAGGTGGTTTCAGTGCACCTCCACCGCCTTCGGGTAATGATTATCTGGCGGAGTAGTTTTTTTTTATTTTCTATAAAATTTTATTTTAAATTATGTAATTTTTATTTTTTTAGAATTTTAATTATGTGTTTTTTTTATTTTTTTGAATTTTAAGTTGTATTTTTATTTTATGTTGTAATTTTATTTTATTTAATGAAGTGCGTTTTTATTAATTGAATTTGTTGGAAATAAAAATAAAAAATGAAATTGAATGAATAGTAATTTAAGAGACGGTTAAGGGACGAATAAGAGATGGAGGGTTGCAGGTTCCGTCCCTTAGTTAAGAGATGGAGTAAAAAAGTACAGTGGGGCCCAAGAATAGTAATTTAAGAGACGGTTAAGGGACGGATAAGAGACAACATTGCAGATGGCCTAAGTTCTTATTTGACATATTTATGTTAATAAATTGGCCATATGGGTTTTTTTAACCACTGAGTTGGGAGCCCTAACCCAACAAGCTGATCATTGGTGCGATCAGACCTTGAAGGAGCTACGGGATGATTTTGTTGCTATCAACGTCCTAAAAACTGAGTTGATGGCAAAGCTTAAGGCGAGATATTGATTCTTCGCAAGCTTCAAACGTTCCAACGTGCGTGCTCGGTGCTTCACGAGAGTTTCTATTACGTCGATTATCTTTGAAACACATAATTTCTTGCAACATCTTTGAAACTTCTTAAAGCTCAAGTTTCATTCTTAAACCATCCCTCTAATGTTAGATACATTTGTTAGGTTTTGGTTTTGACTATATCTGCAAGCATATATAATATATCATGTTTTGACCAACTCTTTGATATATGATAATATTTGGTGTTTAAACTATGATGAAAAGATATGATCTTAGACAGGCATGTTGTAGTGGGATGATGTGTGAAGAAATAGTCTTTGAAGATTTGGAGAGGCATAGAGAAAAAAGGTGGCAATGAATAATGAATAAAATGGAGGGCTCCATTTCCCTTAGTGGATTGCAAAAAATAAGCTGCATTGTCAAGCAAAGCAACATACATCACCATCTCCTACCAAACCTTTTCCCCATCTCCCATCATCACTCTCCCCTTCTTTCTCACCTACAACACACTTCCACTTTCCCACCTTGTTTCCCTTGTATTGATATGAACACATGAATGCTGTCTTGCTTAGACTCAGAACATGGAGCCCTTAAACAACAAAGGTGGTGGTGGCAATACGACTCTCGAAATCCACGTGCACCACGCGAGGAACATCCACAACATATGCATCTACGAGAAGCAGGACGTGTACGCGAAATTCTCCCTGACCTACGACCCGGACCACACAGTCTCCACCCCTGTCGTCAGGGGCGGGGGGAGGAACCCGGACTTCCACCAAGACATGGCCATCAACGTCACCCACCCAGACTCCATCCTCAAGTGCGAAATCTGGATGCTGAGCCGGGCCAAGCACCTGATGGACGACCAGCTCCTCGGCTTCGCATTAGTCCCAATCCCATCCCTCCCCGCCAACAAAAGCCTCACTCATGATTTCCACCTTTCCTCGACCGACCTCTTCCACTCCCCTGCAGGCACCATCAAGCTCTCACTCCTCTTAAACACAACCAACAATCATACTATCAACACCACCTCTTCTTCGCATGCCAACGAGGAGGATGGTGGAATCATCCTTGTCTCCGAGGAGTACTGCAGGATGGAGTTTCCGGATATCAGAGTGGCGGAGCAGAACCGGGAGATGGTGAGGGAGTACTTTGTGAAGGATGGGGTGAGGCCTGTGAGGCCGTGGGACGGGTCCTTCCTCCAGCTCGGGGCGGGGGCGGAGGAGTGTGAGATGGCGGGGAACTCATCGGAGGGGAGCTCGGGGATGACGAGCTTGGGCGATGATAGGAATGAGGAGGAGGAGGAGGAGGAGGCTATGCAGAAGCAGATAGTGGAGATGTATGTGAGGAGCATGCGGCAGTTTACGGAGTCGCTGGCGAAGATGAAGCTGCCTATGGATTTGGATAAGGATGGGAATGAGGAGAAGGAGAAGAAGAAACAGGATAGTGGTTGCAGCAGGGTGTTCTATGGGAGCAGGGCTTTTTTCTGAATTACTACTATGTGTAATGTGTGTGTTGATTTAGATTTATTTTTGAGTGAATCTCTTATGCTTCTGCTTCTTCTTCTTCAATTTCTGAAATAAGAGAAATAAATTATTGATGAAGGTGGTTGCATTTTGATTGTTGAGGGTGCTGAGTAAGATCATTTCACTATAAGTGTTAGTATTATGTTACCATCTTCATTCTTGGTGTGTACAAAAACCACAACTTTAGACATTGATGATTGCATAGAGGCAAATAAATCAATTGGATAGTGGCTCGGCTTAACATTGCCACTACTTTATAGCTTCACACAAATAATACTATAATGTAGTTTAATAAATATTGGCATCATCATCCATCAATGATTATACCCCACGTCGTGAAACCCCCGATATATTGAAATATGAACTTCAAATTCTAATATGCACCATAATACTATCAAGAATAATATTATATTCGGTAAGTTTATAAGATTAGTATTGGTGGAGTACATGGTTTAGAAGTCACGACTCCAATAATAATGAGGAAGAAAATAATCAAAAACTGACCAAACTTTTGTACAAAGACAAGTGTGAAACTTAAAGTAATACTTTGTTTTGGATAGTATTTCTTTATATCATCTCACAATGTAAAAAAGTTATATTTCGGGACCAAAGTCGTCGGAAATTACTAAATGTGTTTAGAACAAAACGTGAGATCCACATTCCATTAACTTTTTCTACTCACTTTTTTTCACATTTCTTAAAATCCGCGTTAAGATGTGGACAACATTTCACGAACGGGGGGAGTATATATATAAAAAACACTTCATCCATCCTAAAAAGAGATTAGTTTTACTATTTTGGGCCATCGCCAAAATTAGAGTATAAATATGAAAGTTTTTATATTACTATGACTAATAATGTGGATTGTAATAATGTAGATTTCACAATCCACTAATGCTATTTCTACTGTCTTTTTCTTCTCTCTTACTTTTTTTTCATCTCCCTTATTTTACTGATTGCATATCAAAACTCCTGTCATTTATAAGTTTATCTATTTTTGTAGAGCAAAAGAAATATATAATAATAATTATTATAAAAATGCATACATATATTTTACATAAAACTAATCCAACACAAATTTAACTATTTTGAGAAACCCTTTTTAGTTTTCAATAGCCATTTGAATAAAAAAACGGTAGTGTCAGTTTAGGATACAATTTTTACAATTGTTACTACTGGATGGATGATAACTTTTAAATTTAGTGGCACTTTTAAAATTATTTAAATCTAAAAACATGCCATAGTATTTAATGAATAAGTAGGCAATTGACATTTTCAACTCTATTATTATTATATTAATTTAAGTTTAACAGTTTATCTTCTCCTTCTTCCCAAGAGCAGCCATTGATGAAATGTAGGTAGTTTTCTCTGTAAATTTAATTTTCAACCCCTCCTTTCCACTAAATCTCCAACTATTAGACTTCGAAGACATCAATTTGGTGAGGGCGGTAGATACTTTTCAAAAAAAATTTAAAATTTTTACAATAAAAATATATTAAAAAGAAAAGTTTGGGAAGGGCTTAAGCCCCTCCCCTCTTGAACGTGTGTCCGCCAGTGAATGGGAGGGGAGAAAAATTGGTGGAAATCTTTCTATAAATAGAAACGATATTAATTTTGGTGAATATACAGAAAAAAAGTATATTTGTAAACGGGCATATAGTATTTTTTTATGATAAAAAATATAGTAAAAATACAAGAATTTTTTTGCATAATTTATTAGCCAATAAAAGAATTAGCAATTTTTAGAAAAGCACACCATCTTGACACATTTGACTAGTAAGTTTATAATATTAATTGTAATCAAGTATTCAAGTCATCTTCTTCCTCAAACTCATCTAAGTAAATCATTGTTCTTCATTTTATTCTCTGTAATGTTTGTCTTTTTGATTTATTTCAGTCTCTCTTAATATTCAATTGTTGATGATTTAGTCTTCAATATCGTTGATTTGGTGAGGGCTAGAGATAAATTTAAAAAAAATGTAATCATTTTTAAAATAGAAAAAATCCCAAAAAATATTTTGGGTAGGGGCTTAAGCCCACCCCCATTTTATATGTGTGTCCGCCAGTGTCCTATTCGGAAATATCCTTGCAAAACTATTTATGAGCACCTTATTGGTGCGCGTAAACCACTCGTTATATTCATCATTCTAAAAAAAATGTCGGTGTATTTTTTTTAAATTTTTGCTCGGAATGTTATCGAAATTTGTGAACACAATATGTGCGCGAAGATAGGTGCTCAAAAACAAGCATTTTTTTTGTAATGACTTAGACCTATTATTTTCGACAGTCGCTCTACATTACTTTAAATATATGAGCTTTACAACTTTACATTATAGTCTTTTGTTTCCTAAATAATCATGCAGAAAAGTTTTTATCAAAGTTGTACGGAACTTATTGAATCCAAAACAATATCTTTTGATATCTTTTACTATATTGTTGTATATTAACCGTAATTTTCGGTATATATAAATTTTTGGTATGCTGCAATATATAAAATTATATTTCCGATAAGCATCATATATAACAAAACATTGTACACCAAAATTTGGATATTTTTAATATTTTTCAATATACTAATAAGTCTAATATTTCTCCATTTCGATATTTTTCCCCACTCTTATTTTGGCTTTGTGAGTGATAATATTGAAAAGAGATGAGGGGAAAAAGTAGCGGTGGCAAATCGTGCGTGTTGGTTTGTTATCGTGTCAATCTGTTAACGACACGACCCAATAAGGATAAACCGAACACGACCCGTTAAAAAAATCCCAAACCCGAACCCGAACACGGCACGAACCAACTTGGGTCAACACGACACGATAACAACACGCACATGACATGACACTATAGCAACACGTACATGACATGACACTATAGCAACACGTACATGACATGACACTATAGCAACATGACCTGATAACACGGTTAGAACCTCATAACACGGTAAGAACCTGTTAACAACTACTCATGATTAACAATCTAAAATCTTATTACACAATTTGATTTGATGAACAATAATATCAATAGATTCATAGCAACAAAATCCAACGAAATCTATAAAAAAAACCATCATTTTTAAAATAATAAAAATTAATAATATTACTCTCATCCGTCCCCGATTAATTGTCACTCTTTTCCATTTCGGTCTGTCCTTCAATAATTGTCACACTTCATTTGGTAAATGGTAAGTAGGTCTCACATTCCACTAACACACGTCACTCACATTTTATTATAAAACCAATATAAAAAAGTGGGTCTCACATTCCACTAACTTTTTCAACCAATTTTTCTTTACATTTGTTAAAATCCGTGCCCGGTCAAAGAGTGACAATTAATCGGGGACGGAGGGAGTATTTCTTAATGGGTAACACGAACACGACACGAAATTTTCGTGTTCTTAAGGGCACCCGCAATGGGGCGCCCGATGGCGTCCATCGTCCTCGGGCGTGGACGATGCCCGCATTGTGGGTGCCCGCCATCGTCCGCGCTCGATGCATCGTCCGCGCCCTACGTCCGAGGACGATGGCCTATCGTCTGCGCCATTGTGGGCTCGGCGGACGATAGGCCATCGTCCGCTATATCGGGCGCCCCATTGCGGGATCGGCGGACGATGACACGCGTTTTTGATTTTTTGTATAAATACCCCTACCCCACCTTCATTTGTAACGTTTCATTTCACGATTTCACTCTCGAAACTCACATTTTTATTATTACTATGAAATGGATTCAAGTCCCAAGAGTCCGATGTTTGGGGAGGCGCGTTGGCCTGGTACAGAACCCGCCGAATATCGGCTATTCGACGCCAACACGCAGTACGATCCCGAATTCAGCACAGAATCATACGGTTTGTCTGACATGGAGCCGTCACCAAACAGACCCGTCGACCCCTCCCGCCGCGCCGCCGCCGAGGCCGCCGCCGCCAACGTCACCCCTTCTGCCCCCGCCAAAAAGAAGCGGACCCGGCACCGCGCGCAGAAGTTGCCACCTCCGGGAAATTGTGAAGAGTACGCCCCCGGCCATACGAACTACCAGCCGGAAGAAACCCTCATATTGGCGAGGTGTTGGGTGGACATATCGGAGGACCCGATATTCGCGAACAACCAGAAGCAGGTGGCGTACTGGGAGCGCATCGTCGAGCGCTACAATGCGGCTAAGCTGCCGAGCGCGTACAAGCGCCAACGGGAGCAGCTCCGCAAGCACTGGGACCAGGTGAAGAAATCAACATGTTCTCGTCGGAGTACGAGAAGTGCGCGAGGGAGCAGGGGAGCGGCGAGAGCTTGAGCGACATGCGCTCCAAAGCGTTGTTGTCGTACCAGTCCTTGTACGGTGAGTTCAAGCACGAGGCCATCTGGGCGCTCTTGAGGGACAAGCAGAAGTTTCAAGGCGGGATTCTGCACACCGGGGCGACAAAGAGGACGAAGACCACCGAAGTTGGTGGTTACACGAGCAGCGAAAGCGGAACTCGTCCGGTGGACCTCAACCAGACGTACGGGGACATTGAGAGTTCCGGCACACCGATGTCCTCCCTGCGTCCCATAGGCGTCAAGACTGCGAAGGCCAAGGGGAAGGCGGCGGCGACATCATCCTCGACCGCCGCCGCCCCATTGCCGATCCCGGTCCCGCTCCCGACCCCGAACCCGATGGCCGCCGCGTACGAGCAGTTGGCAACAACCTCGATGGCGAAGACGTTGTTGCAGACGCACAAGGCCCTCAAGAAGTGTACCGACCCCGCCAAAGCCGAATATCTCCGGGGGTTGATCGATGAACTGCGCCGGAAGTTGGGAATTGCGTAGATTAGCCAACTTGAATCGTATAACTTTTGTTTAATGAATGCAAATTTCGCCGGTTTTTAGTTAATCGTTGTGTTTTTTAATTTAGTTTGCATTACATATTTGAAAACATTTAAATTAATTAACAAAACAATAGTATAACATATAGGGCGCGCCTTAGGGCGCCCCATTGCAGGTGGGGGTAGGAGGATAAAACTGATGACGTGGCGCGCCCCATTGCTAATGGCCTAATGTGTCGTCCCGATATGGACACAAACCTAATAAGCTCTGACCCAAACTCATTAATTTCGTGTGGATTTATATCGGATTATCGTGTTGTACAAAAAATTGTCAGCCTTAAGAAAAAGTACGTATTATCAAAATTATTGAAAAAAGAGGAGGAATCTATATTTTTCCAGCACCATTAATTGGAAAAAACGTTATGGTTGACAATTTGACATGACACCACTACCGTTTGGGTTTAATACTATCACATTCACCGCAATCTAGGAAGAACTCTTCAATAATTTATCCCTTAGTTGAAGGTTAATGAGGGCATACAATAATTTCAATTATTTTGTACTACAATTCTGAATTAAACACGTCTAATTGTCCATGGATCTCTGCTTCTCTGTATAAAGAAAGAAAGTCCGCTGCTACAAAACGTTGACATCTCAAACTCCTCTTCCATCCATTGCGTGTTTCAGTGTACAATTGACAATTGTAGTGTTTTTCGCCCCTGGTATGTTTGTAGATCTGCTATTCTTTGCGTCTTTCTTAATTCACTCCAAGTGCTTAATGCTGCTACACTTTCTCAAAGTTGCAACACTTTTCTTTATTGTCAAATTGTGATGCTCTCTGAGGGAGAGGGGTTTAAAGATTCGATTTTTTTACTTTCTTTTATCTTTCAGGAGAGGGTTTCGCCGTGATCACTGGAAATTTGAGGTGTTGGGGTTTTGTTTGGAAGAATTTGTGACATTAGGAGTTTGATTAGATTGGGTGAAGCAGAAAATGATTGGTAGGAAAAATGGGGGGCGTGCGTCGCCCTTCTTGTTGGTGTTTTTGTCGTTTGGTTTCTTCCTAGCAACCTACAATTTGTTGATTTTGGTAATGCACAAGACTGGTAGGGGTGGTGTTACAGAGGAGTTGCGTGATCCAGTCATCAGGAGGCCTGATGAGCTGAGGGAGGGAACTGGGGCAAAGTTTCATGTTGCGTTGACGGCCACGGATGCGCCTTATAGCAAATGGCAATGCCGAGTTATGTACTATTGGTACAAGAAAATGAGGGATATGCCTGGATCGGATATGGGGGGTTTTACTAGGGTTTTGCATTCCGGGAATTCTGATAACTTGATGGACGAGATTCCGACTGTTGTTGTGGATCCTCTTCCGGAAGGGCTTGATCGGGTCAGTATGATGCTCTCGTTCTTCTGGACTTTGATTTAATGTGCTTTAAATATATACAGTATTATTCTATTTGTTCTGTTTTGGTAATTGATAATCATCTTGTTCGCTTGTAATATGGGATTAGCTGCAATCTTGTTTGTTATTGATAGTATCTACATCTTGCATAACCTTGTAATTAAAGGGGTGTTAATGTAAAAAATGCATCTCCAATTTGTCTTCCTAGCTGTTATTGATTGTGAGGATTGAAGATGTTTGCTCTCATCACTCTCCTGAAAATTTTTAGCATTTCAAGCACATTGCTACGTACAATATCCTCTAGGACAACGATATTTTAAGGATATTACTTTAGTGTATGCGATGTTTGGTATATCTTGTGATGGTTATGCAAGTAAACGATATGATACGTGTGTGTGTGTGTGTGTGATTGTATGTTCATGTGCCGTACTCTAGTAAGTAAAAGTATGACAAGGTCAATCAGTAAAAGTATGACAAGCACATTGCTACGTACAATATCCTCTAGGACAACGATATTTTAAGGATATTACTTTAGTGTATGCGATGTTTGGTATATCTTGTGATGGTTATGCAAGTAAACGATATGATACGTGTGTGTGTGTGTGTGTGATTGTATGTTCATGTGCCGTACTCTAGTAAGTAAAAGTATGACAAGGTCAATCAGCAATTTTCTGCAATGTCAGATTTTTCAATAACTGAAATTAGTGTAATCTGCCTCTCCATAATGGCAATTTTGGATCAAAAGAAATTACGACAGTATAAGAGTTATAATGTTGCCAAATCTGAGTGAATGAGGCATAGGAAGTTGGGTTATTGACCTTATTTCATCAGAAAAGTCAAGCTTCATCTGGTAAGAGACTTGTGATCAATTATGTGATACCGACAGTGGTGACAGATGGCAATATGAAATTATAAGCCACAGCGTACTGAACCATTACTATGATATTGGAATGTTAAGCCCTCTTTTTCTACGTAGAGTTGCTGTCTAAGATTTGACTAGGTACCCATTTCTCACTGGGAAAGATTGGTAGAAGTGCTTATCCAAATGATTTTGCACCTAGTTGAATCACCCAGGGATTAGGTATCTTAAAGCATGGTTTGGTTAAATCACGAGTGGCAAGACTTTGAATTTGGAAATGTGACCAATTAGCAAGATGACTATGAATGAGAGAGCCACAGCTCTCTTAGCTTTGGTATCTTCCTCATTTACATGTCTCTGATAAACTCGAGAAATGTACCAATAGTTCAAGATTCTCATAATTATCACCTAAAAATATATGGATGGTTTTTACCAGATCGTTTTACTTCCATCTGCTCCAACCTGAAGTTGTTCTGAACATGTTCCGTTCTCTTTTTATGTGAACAGGGTTACATTGTTTTAAACAGACCCTGGGCATTCGTGCAGTGGCTGGACAAAGCCACAATAGAGGAAGAGTATGTTCTCGTGCTTTAGCCTCTCCCTCTTTCTCTCTCATGGCGTATTCTAATCCTGGTCATTTTGTTGCCAATGCAGATATATTCTCATGGCAGAACCCGATCACGTTTTTGTTAATCCGTTGCCAAATTTGGCTCATGGAAATCATCCAGCTGCATTCCCATTTTTCTACATAAAACCAACTGAAAATGAGAAAATTATAAGAAAATATTATCCTGAAGATAAAGGCCCAGTATCCAATGTTGATCCAATTGGCAACTCTCCTGTAATTGTAAAAAAGGTATGCTCTTAGTTTCCACTTTAGATGTCCATTAACTCTCATTGCTTAAAGCAGATAAATAACTACCTATAATCACATTCACATAGGTGCATGTTATTTTGGGTTGCTTTTTGGGTTGCTTATATACTAACATCTATGCACTTTTAGTCAGTAGGGGCTTGTTTTCATACAGAGGGTAGAATATGGCTGGGATATTGGTAATGGTTTTATTTTGACCTTTTAGATCAATTCCCGTTCTAGTTTTCTCATTTTTTGTTTTGCCAATTTCCTCTAGATTTTAAACAATACTGCTTTATACCTATGCATACATTCGTTAGCAGGCGTAGGTAATTTACTTATTTCATCACAGAGAAGAAATTGCTCTTGCTAAATGAAATTTGTAACGATGAAAGAACTTGTTCTAAAAAATTATGCATCTTTTTACTGCAGTCGATTTTGGAGAAAATTGCACCTACATGGATGAATGTATCATTGCGAATGAAAGATGATCCAGAGACTGATAAGGCTTTTGGCTGGGTTTTGGAAATGTAAGTGGTTTGTAGACGAGTCATGTCTGGTTTTTAATTAAATGGTCAGTTTGAGACATGGTTGGTCAAACATAACTTTAAATTTTGTTTAAATTCTTCTGTGATAGGTACGGTTATGCAGTCGCATCTGCTTTGCATGGAGTTCGGCATATCCTTCGTAAGGACTTCATGCTACAGGTCCACATGATTGCTGTTACAGACGTCTCTAATTTTAATTTTATTTTTCTGTTTTGCATCTCACCACTCGTGTAATGTTGATCTTTGTTCTTCTAGCCTCCATGGGATACTGAAGTTGGCCAGAAGTTTATCATTCATTATACATATGGATGTGATTACAACATGAAGGTAAAATAATTTATACTATACTCATAATTGATGATTTGGTTTTGTATTATTATTTCTATAGATATTCTTCTAATTGGAAAGTTAACAGGGGGAACTGACTTATGGGAAGATTGGAGAATGGAGATTTGACAAAAGATCTCATCTGCGTGGTCCGCCCCCAAAAAATCTTCCATTACCTCCCCCAGGTGTTCCTGAAAGCGTGGTATGTTTCTAGATTTCATCACTCCATGCGATGTCATACTATTTATCTTTATTGCAATTATATCATTATCATCATGGTTATATGTTGTTTTGCACTTCAGTTTTTATACTTCTAAAATAGCTCTAAGAGATCGAATAGATCAACTCTATTGCAACTATTTGGCATAAAATGAGCACTCTCATATCTTCCTAATCTCATCATTCTTCAATCCAACCATTTTGGTGTAAGTATATTGTTAACATGTATAACCACCTCGGCTGGTTTTTGCTTGTAACCCGCATTTCATTGATCAAGGAGTGATACAACATCACTTTTTTTCTAATAGCTATGAAGGAATTATACTATAGAAATGCGGTCATAGTTTAACGTGTGTCCTAGGAGTTGATGGAGAGAATGTCAAATAATTTGCGTTTGTGTATTTTGCTCTAATTTCACCATCTATGTATAAAGTGCATTACTTCCATCTTTCCTCTGGCGGCATTGAGTGGATAAATCTGAGAAGATCCATTGAACATTTGGCATTCTCCTTTTTAAGTGTTGTTTCGTATTGTAGAACAATAAAGTATAGAGATATCTAGAAAAGATAATGAGATAGATATATGTAGAAAATGCTAAGTGTCCATTTATAGGAACCTCCAAAAGTATTTGGTATAGCTTGTTATTTACCTCATGACTCACATTGTTGGATATGCATTCCTGTCTACAGGTAAGGCTTGTTAAAGCAGTGAATGAAGCTAGTGCAAACATTCCTAACTGGGACACACTGTGAATTATGGCCGAGACCCGTTCCTTAATTTTGGAAGATGTGATGTTTTTTTGTGGCCTAGGTAACCATACAAATATGAAGTGACGGAGGAGAGAGAGAATACATGATAGAAGAAGACGGACGTACATCCTTTCTGAGACACCTCTAACATCAATACATAGACGACATTCTTTTTGTGCTAATACGTTCGTTACTCTGGTCTGTTTTTTATTTTGCTTGAAAGAATGGATTTTGATAACAGATTCTCGTATTTGTTGCTAGTAAAAGTATAGTCTTGATTGATTCTATGGTCTTGTGGATAGAGACGGTCTCATCTTGACAATTTGTTCGGGGTCGACCCCCATCTTCTTGGCAGCAAAACCTGCCTCTAAGAAGCTCTTCACCGCCTCGTCCATGTAGTCTACCCCTTGTCTTACAGTCATGTTTTGGGCGATGTTTCGCAGGAAACTTGTGAGGATGTTTTCCCCCTTGAGAACTGCAGCGAGCAGCACAAGCTATTGCTGGAATTCACTCAAGAGGGCGTCCTCGTTAGCTTCCGTCTCTCTGATTCTGACCGGATCCGGGAGTTTCACTGCAGAAAACAAGAGGAGATTGAAGTTATGTGTGTGCTGTAAATTACGATAGCAGTGTGAGAAGTGGGAAACTAACGAGGGCAGTCGGTTCTGGGTTGAGTGAGCTGTTGGAAGAGGCCTTCGAAAGTGCCGGCCCATTGCTCTCTCGTGGTGAGAGGAGGCGATGGCAGGTTCAATATCTTCCTCACCGTGGCGGGAATCGAAGAGTGCTTGTATTCCGACGTCGGAGTAGGGAAGCCGTTAGGTCCATGAACAACTGCAAACACAGATAGAGGAGTACATAAATTTTGATATGTAAGTTTGTTGAAAGAAAGCATTGATGATTATTTACCAGTCCCCTTTTTAATCCAGGGGGAAACAGCAGTGGTGGGAACCCTAACCCCCAACCTGTCAAACTTGAAGTTAAAGTGGTCGGGGCTGGGGACGCCCTTAACGGGCATAGGCACGTGGTCATAAAAACCGCCGTGCTCATCGTAGTTGATGAGAAGTAGCGTCTGGTTCCACTGCAGGCTGCTCCTCAGTATCTCGTAAACCTCCTTGACAAACATCTGCCCCTGATGCACGTCGTGCGAAGGGTGATCGTCGTTGGCCGGCGCCGATTGGGTGTCCCCCGTAGCGTGGCTCCAATACGGTGTAGGCGGGGAGGTTCCCAGCGGTGGCGTCGTGCTTGAAGCTTTGGCCGTAGGTGTGGAACTTGGTGATGTACTTGATCTTGCGGAGGTTGCGGTAGAAGAGGGTGGAGGGAACGTTCTGGAAGTAGATGCCAAAGGAGAGCCCTGCGTCTGCCACATCATCAAAGATGGTGCGTTGCGGGAACCCCATGGCCAGCTTCACCGTGTAGTTTGAGACGGCCCCATGGGAGGTCCCCGAATGGACGTATAGCCGGTTTGGCTGAGTGGAGGCTGGGACGGACGCGAACCACCGGTCGAACAATGCGAATTCCGAGGCTAGGGTCTTGTAAACCGCAACCTGGAGTATATATGATTTAATATTTAATGAATAAAATAGTTAAATAAGATCAAAATCAATTAATTTATGTAAACCAACATAATAAGATATTTTCAGTGAAAACTTATTTTACACGGGCAACCATGAAATGTGTGATAGTATTTAAGATGGAGTGACCTTATCGGGTTGAAAACCGTTCATGACGCTGGGTGGCATGTCGGGTTCGATGGAAGCAGCCTGCTGAGCAAAGCTGTTCATGGGTGGCACGGTGGCAGAGGTGGCATTGGAGCCGAATATCTGTTCCCTTATGGCCTGGAAGGAGTGGCCAGGGTCCGGGTCCACGAAGTGCGACTGGTCGCCAAACGAGAGGCGCTTGGAGTTGGGGTCCATTGTGTTGAGCGGGTTGGACTGAGAACCATCAACCCCGTTTATTTCTGGGTTGAGCCAGTTCTCCATCACCAACACCACCACTGTCTTTATCGGACCGCTGGAAGCACCGGGCTGCCCTAATAGTAGTAGCAAGAGGATTACTGATATTGGCATTAGCCTTGATTTCTGCATTATCTATTTCTCAATGACTACTACTCCCTCCGTCCCACATAATTTGACCCAGTTTTCCATTTCGGGACGTCCCACATAATTTGACCCATTTCACTTTTACCATTTTTGGTAGTGGACCCCACATTCCACTAACTCATTCGTACTCACATTTAATTATAAAACTAATATATAAAAGTAGGATCCACATTCCACTAACTTTTTCAACTCACTTTTCATTACATTTCTTAAAACCCGTGCCCGGTCAAAATGTCCCAAATTATGTGGGACGGAGGGAGTTTAATGCCTTTTATAGTTACCATTCAAATTAAAATCACGGAAATAGAGTAGTAATTTGAATGTAGTCATACACTATTTTTTATGGAAAGGTTAATTTAATTTGTAATGTTCATTATTGCATGCATCCAATTTGGAGAGATATTTTGTTTTCAATCGTGGAGTATGATTTAATATTTTAATGCATATCAACACATTACACTACTTTCTAATTAATTTTTGGAAGAACATATAAATGATGATATATAGCAAACAAATTGCGAATGTGTAGATAAGATTTTAGAATCCATCATAAATAACCACAGATCACCCAATTCGAAAAAAGTCTATTTTCATTAAAAAGTCTTGAGATATTAATTAATTTTGATTCGTATGTCTTATCTGTCATTATTAAATACTAGCAACCACTCTTAGAAATTCGAAATAAAATGTTCATGCAAGTAAGCAAATCTATATATATATATAAAGGGAGAGTTTTGGGGGTATTTATGGAATTATCATTTAAGCTTAAATATATAATTTAAATACTATAATCTAGACATTTAAGAATAAAAATTACAATTTAATTAAAACTGTTATTTTTAATAAATCTCTACATTTTACATGATATTAACTACGGTTTTAGATATGAATGTAATTCTCAGTTTTTACCTTTATATTATACATCAAATGATTAATCAATTGATCTCTGAATAGTGAGGAGAGCTTAACCGATTTCTCCATCCATTAATTTCAATGGAATGATCAAAGGAATTTAATACGATAAAACGGAGTAATATAGAGCATCAACCATTTACTATTAAGAAAACCAACCTATGAAGGCGTTCCATATTCTTAGCATTTGGATCCAATTCTAACCGTTTTTCACGTCAAATATTTGTGAGCAAATTTATTGTTGATTTAATTTAGCCTAATAAATTATATTGGGCTCACTAAGAGTCAATAGAGAATAATGCTAACAAGATCTTTCTATAAATTTCAATTCTATTAATCAAAAGTGTCATGACCGTGGTGGAAAAAAGAGTGTCGTCGGCTGTGATTCTCATATGGTGGCGTTGCTGCCTCAAACGTGGAGCATTCAGTACAACGTGGCTATCGACAACTGGATACACTGCACATCGACCTAAACTCTAGGCGGCGGCTGAAATAGACTGAGAGTCGTGTGACTGTACAAGATGGTGGGAGTCGAATGTGCCGGCTATGTAGGGCTTTTCCTCTTTAGCTCTCATTTCTCATTTTATCTTATTTTATTTAGGCCCAACAATAATTCATTATATTCACAGTATATAATAACTTTAGAATGCTAATTATGTTGAATAATTTGTGCTATAATTTATTATATATTTTGCTAATTACGTTTATAATTTGTGCTAGAATATTTATTATATATATTTTGCTAAAAGAGGTATATAGTATATTTTCTTTTACTATTTTTCCATATCTTTAAATAAAATATTGTCTAATAGTAATTATTTTAGTTCGTTTATTTGTAGTAATTATTTTTGTTCATTTACATAAAGTTATTTTGCTAAAAATAACTTTTTAACTTTATAATAATACTGTATTAGGGGTGCGTTAAAATGCTAACTTTTCTTATGAATATTACAATAAAATAACATAAAAAAAATTTACCAATAGAAGGAATCAAACGGTTTTAATTTTGCAATCTTCATTCTACAATCAATGCTATTATAATTATTATTATAAATATTGTAACACTAGAAGAGAGTAGACGGTTTTCAGTCTACAATCTTCATTATACTATCAATGCTAATTAACATAGAAATAAGAACGGTCATTTGTTGAAGCGAAGAGACTCATCTTTTCATATTACCTAATTAATACAGAAATACTTAGAGTCAGTAGAAACAAAGCAAATCTCTATAAATACTCATTTGAAAAACAGCTTCTTCCAATCAAAACTTCAGCAACAAAAATGATTAATGCTGTAGCCGATGGGTTTTTGAGCAATGCAACTCCATATTTGGAGTTACACTATTTACTAACGTAATTTTTTTCATGGCATCTCATTCCAATGTCAATATTTTTGTTCCCTCATGATACTGTACAGAAGAAGAGGAGGATGAAAGAGAAAAAGGTAAGTGAAAGAAAGAAATCTATAGAGAACAACGACAAACACTCCTCCAGAAGATTTGAATGGTGAGTAAAAGATGAGAAGAGGGATATTGTAGGCAGCTTATGTATTTTTATTTCATTAGAAGATTGTATAAAGAGAAGAGGGACATTTCATTGGAAGAGTGTATAAAGAGAAGATGGAGATTGCAGGCGGCTTATGTTTCTTTTATTTCATTAGAAGAGTGTCATAATTTAAGGATTTAATTAGGATAATACAATTTTGAAATAGCTAATAAATTTAGAAATAAATTTATACTATAGTATAAAATTGTAATGCCATGATATTTTCGTATTTTGACTATACTATTTCGTATATTTTGTTGTAGATGATGATAGATATAAATCAGTTACAATCTATTCTTATGATTATGGAACTATCCCTATAATTATCGAATTCAAATTGTTGTTAGGTTTCAAATTTAGAAACGAAATAATTCTTTAAAATTTGATTATAGATTACAACGTTGTATTCATGGATTCAGTTATAATTTGAAAAATAATTATAGAATAATTACTTGAATGACTTGATTTTTAAGTATAAAGTCATTAATATCAAAAGCTACATAATATGTATAAATTTCAATGTAACTGTGACTACTTGGTTTGTATATCTCGGTTAGACAAACAATACACATTCTATGATTATTTTATACTGAATTTTGATTGAGGTTTCAATATCCCCATGATATTAAAGTCTCTACATTGGTGTTGAAGTATTTTATACAATTATATAAAATCCATAATTATATTTACGGACATTTAATATTGCCATTGATTGGTATTTATAAGTATGAGAAATAACGACCTTTTGTTGTATGAGTATGCAGATTAACCGAAAGGTTGTAAAGTAAATTTTGAGATTATTGCTTCAATTGCCTTCCATTTCATTTTCCAAAATTTATTATACATTTATTCGTTACTCATTTCATAGAAATACAATGGCGGAAATTATTGTCATTCATTTTCCAGAATTTGATAACATTTACGTAACGCTTAGTTTTTAATTTTTGGGAAATTAAAAGGTTTAAATTTTTTAATAATAGGTGAAGAAAGTGAAAAAGTTTTGAGGAGTTATCTTCTATTTTTTGGATTATAAATATATGACATTTGGTAATTTATCCACTCACATATTTTTTTCATCACGTTTTCGCTCCCTCCATATTTTCCAATACTCTTCATATTGTTTAACATGAAGTTATGATATTCTTTTTATTTTTTTCTATTATTAAAATTTGTTTTAAAGTGATTAACAAAGTAAAATTGAACTGGGACGGAGGGAGATTTTTTTTTATATTTGGCTCATTTGTTGGTCAGATGATTATATTTTAACGTTAAGGGTTTAGGATTTAAGTTTCAAAGTTTGGGTTTTTAGTGTATTAGGGTCACTATATTGCAATGTAATGAAGCTCGACTGTGATAAAGTATAGTACTAATTTAAATGGATATAGAATACAAAAAAGATTACACACAATTTTGTGATAATATTATTCTGCGTCGGCGCGTTTATAATTCAAAATACAATTTTAAAACCGTTTTGAGGTTTGAAAAGCTATTGTCCAATTTTAAAACTTGCAATACTACCAATTTGTTTTCGGAATCAAAACTTGATCTTGTGCATTATTATTTAAATAATGAAGTTACAATTTTGTATTCGTGAGGAAAACAAAATTACTTGCTTTTTTAGTATAATATCATTGATAAAAGCTAGACTATTTTAAATGGGTACATAAGTACTACTCCAAAATAAAATAAATTAACTCAATATATACATGTAAAATAATCATGCATCAAATAATAAATTAATTGAAATGTACATTTTAAAATAAATCTTATCAAATTAGTACTGTAGTACAATGCATTCAACATAAATTCGTGGATTAATATAATTAAAAATGTTGATGATTGAATAAGAACGTGATATCATCTCTATATTTTGAATTGTTTCATAATCAAACAATCACGGAATTAGTTAGAACTAATATATTTACATTTTAAATTGTATAACATAGAAAATGGGAGTTTTGGTGAAATTTACAAGATTGCCATTTAATTTTAAAAAATTATATTAAATTAAAAATGTATAATTGAAGGTCTAAAAATATGTTTGATTAAGTGGAGTGAGTGAAAGGTTTTACTGTGTCATTTAAATTTGGTGATATGGGGAAATAATTAGATTACCTTCCATTTTAAATCAATTAAATTATCTTGATTTGTGGATAATTAAATCATATAGTAAAACACCGATCTTAATTTATAATAATCCAATATCTACACTACATAAAACAAAATTAATTATATATGTAAACAATTAGATATTAACAAATTCAGTAAAAATTGGCAAATAAATCAACACATGACATTACTTTATTAATATGATAATTAACCATTGGTGACAAAGTGAAAATATAGTTTAATTTATTAGTTTTGAATAAATTTATCGTACACAAATTTATTAGAAAGTAATTAGGACTTTTGTGATTTATTTAAATTTGTAAATTATAATTATATTTGGGAAATACATCATACACTTATAAAATATTTGTGATTCATCATTGTTTTTCATTTTAATTAATCAATTAACAGTTTAAAATCGTATGATAAAAAAATATTTTGTCGTGCATCGCACGTGGGTTAAAACTAGTTGTATAAATGGCACACGCTTATGGATATAAATTTATTTTAAGCATTTATTATCGTTTTTTTGGGGGAAAATACTAATTTTATTTTGAATATTTGAAACGGCATTGCAAAATAATCTTAGTCAACGGGTTGTACTTGTAATTAAAGTCAAATTAATTTTGTTGGATTTGGTACCATGAATTTTACACATACACATATTGATAAATGGAGATAAAATACTTTTTGACAAACGGGGATAATTTTTGCACATACATATCTTACAAATAAATAGAGATAAAAAAGAAGTATGAATATACTTTTTAAAGGACAGGATAATATTTGCACATAGATATCTTACAGATAAATGAATATAAAATAAAGAAGTATGGTACTTTTTTATAGATAGGGATAATGCCATTTTGTACATATTCGCTTCATAGTAGTTAAATGATATGGAGTACTTTCTTAGTTCATCAAAAATAATTTTATTTTTTCATTTTTATCAATATATCAAAATTAATTCTGTAAAAATTAAAAAATTACTCTTAATTTATTGTTCATTTTTTTTATCTTTCTTTCTCATACTATTTTATTCTATCTTTATCCAATTTATTTATTTATTTTTCATATTTTATCTTTCTTTCTCATACTACTTTATTTTCTCTTACTCTTTATTATCTCTTTCATAAAAAAAATATTTGATTTAATTATACATGTAACTAAATTAGTTGAAGTTAAATATAAAATTCCTTTAGAAAATCACCATTTGAATGTCACGGACGATTCCTTGACTGTTTGATGTCGTTCACATCTTCAATCTGGTTTGATTTTTTTAATATATTGAAATAAAAATGAACCGAGACTCCTATTTACGGACGGAAGGAGTATCCCTAATTTTTAATAACATGGTTTTTAAGGTGGAACATTTATAATATTGTATTAATTACGTAAAATATTAGATTATGTGGCTGAAATTACGGCATTTCAGTAGTCATGCAATATTTACAAATTTAGTAACTGCTTAATTAATAGTACTAATTTCTTAAGTACAGTATAATAAATTATTTACAGAATAGATCATTGGATTCTAAAAAAGAGTTTGTATCAAGTATGTACAGATACACTAAACCAACCCATTAATCTAATTTCCAATCTTTCCATTTCATATTTTTGCTGAGCCACATTGGAGGAAGGAATTGCTTCCCATTCTGCAACTTCACAAGCTGCTGTCTGTAAGGAATTAATACACTCCTAATAATAAGCTGCAACCACAAATCAAAAGTAGTAATATCCAAATGCTTGGAATAATCAGAGTATCAACAATTTGTTTTATATGAATTAATCAAGCTAAAATTTACAACACTTCCTAACAAGAAAAAAGAACAGAACACTTCCATACTTGAAAAAACGATAGATGCAACGCATCCAGTTTTATAAACTTACATTAAGGAGACCAGGAACAGATCTTTAGATGAATGAATTAAGGTATCAGAAGACATAAATCACAATTCTTCTCCTTAAAGAAATAAGATACAGTACATCCAGTTTTCATAGGTTGAAATAATTTTAAAACACAAGATCTGGTGAAATAATATCAAAATTCTTCATGCATGCTGCAAGTCCCTCCCAAACCTGTTACAGACCTATGTGGGTGAACATAAAGCATGCGGTGGGGAATTTAAGCAGCAATTATGTGTCCTCAATAAACTATTGCAGTAGTATGGCATTGTTTACTTTTAACTAAAACGAACCAACTATGGTTCATGGTCTTAACGATGGTAATCGAGAGAGGTGATACTCATATTGACGAAAGAAAGATATAGGATGTTTGAGAGTAGAAGATGTAGTGTATTGCTTGATGATTTGAATAATGTACGGCCTCTACATTATATAGGATAGAATCATTCCTATCTATGGTAAAGCTGTAAATGTAATCAATCTATTTTCGGATTTTATACAATTGAATCAATCCTAGCAATCAATTAATTATTCTCCTCAATCTTCTCTCTTGGTGTGAATATTCTATGGGATCCGTTTTGACACTCCCCCTCAAGTTGAGAAACGGTATCCCCGATTCTCAACTTGTCCAAAATCTCCTTGAAGGCTTTCGGATGAACTGCTTTAGTTAAGATGTCCGCTAATTGGTCTTCCGAACGCACAAACGGGAACTCAATGGTGCCTGCCTCAAGGTTTTCTTTGATGAAGTGTCGGTCGACTTCTACATGTTTTGTTCTGTCGTGTTGCACTGGATTTTCTGAAATACTGATTGCTGCCTTGTTGTCGCAGAATAGTTGACTCGTCCGTGTAGGTGGGTAGCCAATTTCGGTTAACAACCTCCTCAACCACATGATCTCCATGAGTCCACTCTTGATTCCTCTAAACTCGGCTTCGGCACTAGAGAGGGCCACCGCCTTTTGTTTCTTGCTTCTCCACGTGACAAGGTTGCCTCCAACGAACGTGAAGTAGCCTCCTGTTGACTTTCTATCGACGGGATTACTTGCCCAATCTGCATCAGTGTATCCGTCGATTTCAAGTGTCTCTCTCTTAGCTAGGAACACTCCATAACCCACTGTTCCTTTTAGATACCGGACAATTCTCAAGGCTGCTTCCATGTGGTCAGCTTGTGGTCGATGCATAAACTGACTCACGATGCCCACTGCATACGTAATGTCTGGCCGAGTGTGGGATAAGTAGATAAGCTTTCCCACTAGCCGCTGATACCGTTCGCGGTCTGCAAGTGCGGTTCCTTCTTCCACTTTTAGACCGTGGTTCGGGGTCATGGGAGTTTCGGCTGGCTTGCATTCTAATAGGCCTGTTTCTGCCAACAAATCCAGGACATACTTCTTTTGCCTTAGAAATATTCCGTGTCTGGATCTCAACACTTCTATTCCAAGGAAGTACTTCAATGCTCCTAGATCCTTCATCTCGAATTCCTTGAATAGGTTCTCTCGCAGGTTTTGAATTTCTTCACTGTCATCGCCTGTGATGATCATGTCGTCCACGTAGATGATTAGACAAGTGATTTTGTCTCCTCTTCTCTTCGTGAAAAGTGTGTGATCTGACTGACTTTGTTTGAAACCCTGTTTGATCATTGCCTGACAAAACCTTCCAAACCAAACTCTTGGAGACTGCTTTAGCCCATACAAGGTTTTCCTTAGACGACATACTTGGCCTTTTCCAAAATCTGCTGAACATCCCGGTGGCACTTCCATATAGACTTCCTTATTTTTCTCCAGTTCTCCATGGAGAAAGGCGTTGGTGACGTCGAACTGGTGTAGGGGCCAGTCTCTGCATGCTGCTACAGCCAATAGTGCTCGGACGGTGTTGAGCTTCGCGACTGGAGAGAAGGTTTCTTCATAGTCTACTCCATACACTTGCGTGTATCCCTTCGCCACAAGTCTCGCCTTATACCTCTCGATTGAACCATCGGCTCTCCTTTTTATAGTGAATATCCATCGGCATCCGACTGGCTTCTTCCCTGTCGGCAGTGTACACTTCTCCCATGTCTCATTCTTTATTAGTGCATCTATTTCTTTCTTCATGGCCTCTCTCCAATGTTTGTGTCTTGAGGCCTCCTCAAATGACTGTGGTATCTCCTCTTCTTCATATAGGGCAGCTTCAAACGCACGGGCCATTTCAGAAAGTTGTCCTTGAGCTATGTTCGCCACTGCATATCTGGCCTTTCTCCCTTTCCAGTCTGGAGAGTATCTCCGTGGCGGTACCCCTCGTGTACTTCTGGGTGGTAATTCATATGGTTGCCCTGTATCTTGGTCTCCACTACTAGTTTGCGTGTCATCTCCACCGTCCCTGTCATCACTAGTACTTTCTAACCATATATTATCCGGATCAGAATTGTTTACCTCTGGATTCAAAGAAGGGGTTGGCGGTTGAGCAATGGCACCTAACTCCTCGTCCTGTTCAATGGGATTTGACTGTCCGGCGGTACCACTACTTTCCTCTGTTAGACCAACGTCTGTGACAGGGCTTGGCTTAGGCTCGTCTTCTCCCCCTGACTGGTTTCTCCCCTGGTAATGCATAGGTTTAGGGAGCCAATTTAGTAGGTCACTAGTAGGATTATTTTCCGGTTGAATCTCCCCCTGACTACTAGATTGGCTATAGAAGTATTCTCCTTCCACAAAGTCACAATTCATTGTCGTGTGCATACGACTTGTAGCCGGATCATAGCACCTATAACCTTTTTGATTTTTTCCATACCCTAAGAAAACACATTTGAGGGCACAAGGTGAAAACTTAGTACGCTCATGTTTAGGAATATGGACGAAGACTGAGCAGCCGAAAACTCTAGGTTCAAGCGACAGTGAAGATGGTAATTCAAAATGTTTGGAGAAAGTATCTAGGGGAGTTTTGAATTGTAGGATTCCAGTAGGTAGGCGGTTCATGAGATAGACAGCGGTGGCTACGGCTTCTGGCCAGAAAGTTTTAGGTATTTTGGACTCGATTAAGAGGGCTCTGGTGACTTCAAGGATGTATCTATTTTTCCGTTCTGCTACTCCATTTTGTTCTGGAGTATACGCACAAGAAGTTTGGTGGACTAAACCCCTTTCTCGAAAAAAGTCTTGCATTCTCCCATTCACAAACTCTCCCCCATTATCTGACCTAAGGATTTGGATGTTCTGATTGTATTGGGTTTGGATAAGTGTATAGAAATCTGTGAATTTTTCCAAAACTTCGGACTTATTTTTCAAAAAATAAACCCACGTCATACGAGAATAATCATCCACAAACAACACAAAATAACGAAATCCTTGACCCCCAGTAACAGGCGCAGGGCCCCACACATCAGAGTGAATCAACCCAAAAGGTTTGTTCATTCTAGTATTATTCAACTTAAACGAGTGTCTATGGCTTTTGGCCAACAAACAAGTTTCACAATGAAAAGACTGCATAGAAGTAGTTAATTTAGGATAAAGTAGACGAAGATATCCTATAGATGGGTGTCCTAACCGACGATGCCAAAGCCAAGCCTGCCTGTCTGTCAGTCCGTGAGTTAGCATTGCAGTACTCTGTTGGACTATCTCATCCACATAGTACAGTCCGCATCGTTCAGTGCCACGCCCAACTATCGTCCCCGTCTTGATATCCTGCAGCATACAAAATTCCGGTTGCATCAGTAATTTGCAGTTTAGTTCCTTAGTCACATGGCTAATGGATAAGAGCTTATGTGATAATGACGGAACATAAAGTGTAACGACCCGTTAAATCGTTACCTACACGAAAGAATAAACCACGTATCAAATACACTTTCGACAACAAATCGAGACGAAAAGTTGGATAAGAATCGCGTCACATCAGGCACGTTTTCCAATTGGATAAGAATCGCGTCACATCAGGCACGTTTTCCAATTGGATAAGAATCGCGTCACATCAGGCACGTTTTTCAATGCTGCATTAATTACGCGTCACATCGAAACGAAAAGACGTGAATTTTTGTCTTTTATGAAAATATTTTCTATAAATACAACCTCCTTTCATTTCATTTCATTTCTTTCGAAATCGAGAATCCGAGAGAGAGAAGAGAGAGGAGGAGCCGATGGCGGCGGATCCGCGACGGCGGATTCGTGGCAGCGGTGAAGGGAGAGGGACGAATCGTGTCAACGTTTGTTTCTACCGTTCGTTTTTCTTGATTCAAGAAGGTATATTGTTCACTTTCTATCATCCTACCCGTTTTGACCATGTTCTTGAGTCCTACATGCATGTAGAGGGTGTAGGTTTGATAGATCGCAAGTTTAACGGAGGGAAAGTGTGTTTCGTAAGAACTTGTTTGATTTTGCGCTGTTGATTGAAATCATGTGTGTTGGATTGAAATATTTGGTGAATAATATGAGTTTATGTGCAAATATGTGTATGAGGAACGTGTAAGCATGATTATGTGTTATCGAGCATGAAAAATCGGTGTTTGTGTTGTGGAAGTTTTAAAAACCCTATTTTCGAACTTGAACCAGAAATCTGTGATGCATGACTAGTGACTTATGATCTGTATTTGACCCATCAAACGAACGAATATTTCTATGAAATTTTTACTGAGTAAACTTCAAGTTGTTTTCTGTGTCTCGTATAAATTTCAGCCCTTTTTGTGGAAAAATGAATTTTTGAAAAATGTTTGAAGTTGACTGCGCAATTCTGCCAGTAACGTGTGTTCTCGGCCAGAATGTTTCGAAATCTGTTTTACCGACCAAATGACCTCCGATCGATGTGATTCTTGAACTAGATGAAAATTTGAAGTGTCTTCTGAGTCTTGTGAAAATTTCAGCCTTATTGGACATCGTATGAATTTACGGTGAATTTTTCAAATGAACTGCGCAGTGCTGCTAGAATTTTATGTTCCGATCAGAGAGTTGCATAAATATTTTGACTGACCAAATGATATGATTTCAGTGTGAAATTTTAACTGGGTGAACTTGAATGTATCTAATGTGTTGTGACCAAATTTTAGCGTCATATGAGGAAGGATGAATTTTTGGTGAATTTTTGAAGTTTACTGCGCAATACTGTCAGAAATTATATGTTCTGACCAGAGAGTTCAATATGTGAAATGACTGACTAAATGGCGTGATTTCGATATGAAAATTTTCATGGATGAACTTGAATGTGTCCTCTGTATTGTGACCAAAATTTAGCATCTTTTGAGGTTGGGTGATTTTATAGTAATTTTTACAAAACGGTCGCGCAATTCTGCCAGTTTTCTGCCTTATTAAAATGACACCTAGTTTCAAGATTTAAAAGTGTTATATGATGCATGTATGTCCAAGAAACGTGTTTAAATGTTGAAATCACTTGTGATCAGTTGAAATGTGTTACGCGTGTCTTACACCTATGTGACGTATGCTGGGTTTGGGAAATTGAGGAAAACGACGAGAGAGAAGCGATAGGACATGCATAGTAAGATGATGTTGTGTGAGGCTGACTTGTGTTGTCATTGACAAGGGTGTTGTGTACTCGTGAACTCGAGGATCGAGAGTTGCTAAGTTGGGGTGTGAATTGCTAAGAGAACGAGGTGGGCTTTCTTTTACTAAACTCTTTTACGCTTTCAAAAGTATGATTATGGAGAAATAAGGGTGGTTTAAAGTGTTATGTCATGCCATGATGTTTTGTTTATGAGATTGTTGCCTGATGCCTAGTTCGTCTGAGCTTGCTCCGTTAGGCTATATGGCTGTAATGAATGAATGAAACGAATTCGGGTCTGAGTAGGGCCGCAAACCCTATCAGGCTGTGTACACAAGTGGGATCGTGAGCCGTCCTTGCTAGTCGGCCGGTCTCGTGGGCGAATAGTGTGGCCACACTTTCGTCGCACTATGGAAAGAGAATGTGATTGAATGATTGATGAGAAAGTGGGGAGATTGATTGTCTGGCCAGACTTTGAAATATTTTTGTGTTCTCGTGATATTTCTTAACTACATAAAACTCGAGATCACTGGTATGGATGACATAACTGTTTTTATGAAAATGTTTTTGGCATGAGCCCATTGAGTACAACAAGTACTCAGCCCTGCATGTGTTTTCCATATGTGCAGGTTGAGCGGGATGTTGCGGTGGATGTTGAGTCGGCATAGGGAATTTGGATGCGTTGTGTCTTCATACATAGGCGTCATCCTTGACTCTCTTTGAAACCTTATTTCCGCTGCTATATATATTTTTGAACTAAAATACTATTCTTTTAAGCTAATTGAGCATTTCTTATGAACTGTTATCCTTAAATGCTATACTTAAATGTTTGACCCTAGGTCACGATCGCCTCGTTTGTAACACCCCTAGTATGGGCGGTCGTGACAGAGTGGTATCAGAGCTTCGTTCTTTCGCTCTGGTCCGAGAGTCTTCTTTCACCTTAAGTCTAGATTAGTAAACCTTAAATTGGAGTGTCATGAAGGCTCAACATCCAAAGCATCACGCTCAACCAAAGAAAGTGAGGTATGTTTTAAGTTGTTGAAAGAATGTGAGATAGATGTATGAAATTGATGATGATATGATGAGGATGTTTTGGCAAGTGTACGCATGTGAATGAATGTTATACGTGAAGCTGAATTTTGATGATATGATTATGTGGAATATGAGTACGATTGACATGAAAATTTAAGCACGTGTGGTATGTTGATCATGATATTGTTATGATGTGATTATATGGAGCATGAGCAAGACTAGTATGATGACTAAGTATGTTTTATATGTGTGAAAGTACTACGACGTGAGCATGTCAACATAGGATGATGGAGTGTTTTACATGAATGACGAAAGTTGATGAGTTGTTTTGAGAATGTTAAAATTTTTAGAAAATAAATGAGTAATCTAAGAATGTTGTTTCAAACATATATGTGAAGTGCATGAGTGTTTTGTTTGGAATACAAATGTGTTATGAGTTTTGAAAGATTTGCATGGTTTTGATATGTAGAAAAAAAAATGGAAAAAGGATTTTGTGGTTGATGTTTTGTAATATTAATGACTCGTTGTCTAATGGAGTTTGATTGAGGAAAAAATGTTTATGTTATGGAAAGTTGCTAAAAAAAATGAAAAAAAAAATTTTGAAAAAAAAAATTTATAAAAAAAATTCCTTTTTGATTGGAAAATTTAGCTATGGAAGTGTGATGTTATATATGTTATGAGGTGCGAAGTATGAAGCGTTATTCTATGGAGTGTTTTATACGAGTGATGAAAGTGGATGTTCAAGTATGTTTTGAGTTTTGAGTCAAAACTTTTACTCTAAAGTTGAAAGTGAGATGTGAAAATTTTGATGAAAGTGTGAGAGTCTGAAGAAAATTTTATTTCAAAAGGTTTAAATGATAATGAGAAGTGTGAAAGTGTTTTGCTTTGAGATGTGAAAATGTCGTGTGTTATAGTACTTGTTGTGATATTTTGCTATCTACGAGATGATGAAATGTGTCGTGAACTTAGAGTGCCGAAGATGTAGACCTAGTTGACCACGCGGACCGTAGTTCTAATTTGAAAACTCACCTATTGCTTTCCCGAGCAATGAAAACGAACGAGAATGAAAAGTGGGGCGAAATTTCCAAATTATCGAGATATGAGACTAGAGTATCGAGATAGAGGATGGAGACCAGTGGACCATGAAATTTTTCTATTTCTTGGAATGACGCTATGAACTTTGTATGCGAACATAGAGTGCCTAAGAAGTATGTTAGATTAAATGATATCGAATTTAGTTGTAACGACACGATGAATCTCAACTTGGAATCCGCAATTTAGTAGAACGATGTTACCATGTTCGGCCTCAGAAAGATGAATGAGAGAGTGTGACCCTCGTGGCTATAATGAATGATTTTAATCAGCAGTACTTACTTGGATCCTAAGAAATTCTTTCTACGTTCTTTCGATTAACGGGGAGCCCTGTTCAATTTAAGACTCTGTTTGACTCAAACCTTGCAAGTAATGCTCATTATTTCTTTTTCCTATGTCATGTCATGACTCATTTTTCAGTTCTTGAAAATTTGTGCTTGTCTTTGTAACTTTGGACATCTTGATTAGTAGTCTTCTTTAATTCATCTTTTGTAAGGACAATATTTTGACTTTATGAACTTCCGCCTTTGAGCTTCATTTCTAAAATTGTTTGCAGTTATGACTTTCAGTACGATCCCATTCCCAAACATGTTTCTTCAAAGGATGGAATATTCTTCTTGGAACTTTTGTACACCTTTTTATTTCGTAACTATGCATGCGGCAAGTTCTTCCTTGCAGAAGTGAAAATTTTTTTTAGCTCAGTTTCACTACACATATTGTTTCATGCTCAATGATTTTTTTTCTGCAACACCAAGTTAAGGCTATTGTGTCTCTTTTTCCTTAACGTGGTTGATCTAGCCGATCTTCCTAAAAAAAGTTCACTTCACGTTGGTTGCAACCCTGTGAATCCATTGATGTGACATCATTATTCAATAACATGATGTCGTCGAACCATGATCAGTGCTACCTCATGACATTTGTCTATGCTTCTAAATCCTCCCACGATTGATCATCTCGTGTCATGACATGTGTGAACCATCATTCATTGATTTTGCAAATTTGATTTGACAATTGAAATATCTTATTTGGCAGCCTACTATGTAATTTGAGACCTGATTCAGTTTCATCCTGTTTTCAAGGCCTATCTCATATTCTTTCGAGCTCTCGTCAGAAGTAAAGTCTCAACCTTTATGAGTTTATTTGAAACCTTAATTTCCAGAATGAACATGATCAAGATCAATGAAACTTAGACCCTGCCTTACTTTTTCAAACCAATTTCTGCAAGTTGGTGATGAGATCTAAAAGAGTCGAACTAGAAGTGTTGTTCTTGTTTTCTTGATTAATTCTACAACCTTTCTGATTAAGACACCTTCAGCAGTGTTGCTACAATTTTGAATTCAGTTCATATCCAAGTAAGACTGCATGATCAATTTTCGAGTTCTTGATACTAGACTTGGAGAAAAGGGAGGGGTTGAGCTTTTCGAATGCACACGGGGGAATAAGTTTCTATACTCAGACATGCGTAAAAGTGATGCACCAGCCAGAGGCAAATTTCTTTTCGAACCCCTGGCGACGAGCCGACTATTTTTTGTAAGGGATTTCTTTAAATCGACAAACCTCTATAATCTCCGCATTGCAAGCAACCATGATGATAAGGAAAGGGCGTCCGGCGTATCTTGTGTACTTGAACGGAGAGGAAAGGAATGAATTGAGAGTGGAAGAAGTGGCAGTAGTACTAGATTTTCTCGATGTGTTTTACAGAAGCTTTGTCTGGACCGCCAACCGACAGACAATTAGAGTTCACTATTGATTTGGAACCAGGGCCTGCGCCAGTATCGAAGGCGCCATACCGAATGGCCCCTAAAGAGTTGGCAGAGTTGAAGATTCAGTTGCAAGAATTGTTAGACTTAGGTTTTATCCGACCTAGTGTGACACCGTGGGGAACGCCGGTGTTGTTCGTAAAGAAAAAAGGATGAAACGGTGAGAATGTGCATCGATTACCGTGAGCTCGACAAGATGACCTGAAGAATAAGTACCCACTGCCGAGGATTGATTATTTGTTTGACCAACTTCGAGGAGCGGGCATATTTTCAATAAAAAAATGGACTTGAGGTCGGGATATCATCAACTAAAGGTCCGACGAGATGATGTACTTAAAACTGCTTTTCACACTCGTTATGGCCATTATGAATTCGTAGTGATGCCATTTAGGCTGACCAACGCCCCGGCCGTCTTCATGGACTTGATGAACCGAGTTTTCCACGAGTATCTTGACAAGTTCGTGTTAGTCTTCTTCGACGATGTTTTAGTATACTCGAAGAACGAGGAGGAACATGGAGGGCATCTGCAAACTGTGTTGGAAACGTTACGAAGGGAGAAGCTTTATGCCAAGTTTAGTAAATATGAATTTTAGTTGACTTGAGTGAACTTTCTTGGTCATATCGTGACGGCAAATGAGATTCAAGTAGACCCCGCAAAGGTTTAGACTGTGCAAAATTTGAAATCGCAGAAAACGCCGAGTGAAATCCGCAGTTTCTTGGGATTGGCGGGATACTACCGATGCTTCATCGAGGGATTCTCTAAAATCGCGAGACCAATGACACAATTGTTGAAGAAAGGAATCAAAGAGGTTTGGACGCCGGAATGCGAGGCGAGTTTCCAACGATTGAAATAAAAGTTGACCACAACACTTGTTCTAACGGTGCCGGCAGCCAACAAGGACTTCGCCGTCTCTACTGATACATCAAAAGTAGGACTTGGATGCGTGTTACTGCAAGATGAGAAGGTGATAGCATATGCTTCCTGACAGTTGAGACCGAATGAGCTGAATTTTCCGACTCATGATTTGGAACTAGCAGCAGTAGTGCACGCACTGAAAATTTGGAGACACCATCTCTATGGAGTGTGATGTGAGATTTATACGGATCATAAGAGTCTCAAGTACTCGAGCAGAAGGAGCTAAACATGCGACAATGACGTTGGTTAGAAGTCGTGAAAGACTATGACTGCGGTATTCACTATCATCCGGGCAAGGCGAACGCAGTAGCCGATGCTTTGAGTAGGAAGAACCAACCGCAAATAGCTTATTTCCTAACGCCAGAGGAAGCGTTGATTCGCGAATTCGATAGAATGAGATTGGAAATAGTAAAAGAGCCCGAGACAGTAGGAGAAAGAATAACGACGCTAGTGATTGAGTCAGATTTGAGAACCAAGCTCATAGAAGCCCAACGACGTGATGAGAAGTTGGAAGAATTTCGTGTGAAGGTGAGAGCCGAGAAGCTCGATCATTATCGTGAGGAGGCGGGTAATGTTTTGACGTACGATGGACGATTGGGTGTGCCGAGCGATGAGGCGCTAAAAGATGAGATTATAAGTGAAGCACAATACGCCTTATACTGTTCACCTAGGAAGTACGAAGATGTATCGAGATTTGAAGCAACGTTTTTGGTGGAATGAGATGAAAGGAGACGTAGCGTCACATGTGGAACGATGTCTAGCGTGCCAACAAGTGAATGCCTTACACCAGCGGCCATATGAGAAGTTGCAACCACTCGAAATTCCCGAATGGAAGTGGGAGCATATAGCCATGGACTTCGTGATGAGTTTGCAAAAGTCACATAAGGGCAACACTGCGATTTGGGTGATTATCGATCGACTGACTAAAAGCGCGCACTTCTTACCGATTAAAGATTTCCTATGGATCGGAAAAATTAGCTAAGATATACGTGAGTGAGATTGTACGTTTGCATGGAGTGCCAAAGACTTTTGTGTCCGACCGCGATACGAAAATCACATCAAAGTTTTGGATGAGTTTGCAACGAGATTTGGGCACGCAATTGAACTTCAGAACTGCTTATCACCCGCAATCGGATGGACAGTCAGAGAGGACGATTCAAACGCTTGAGGATATGCTACGAGCCGTTGTCTTAGATTGAGGGGAAAGTTGGGAAACTGTTCTGCCGTTGGTTGAATTCACCTACAACAATAACTACCAAGCGACGATCGATATGGCTCCGTATGAAGCTTTATATGGCAGGAAGTGTCAATCCCCACTATATTGGGATAAAGTTGGCGAGAGGAAGATGTTAAGACCCAACGCTATAAAGGAAATGACCGAAATTTTGCATCAAATCCGCGCAAGGATCAAGAAAGCTCAAGATAGGCAAAAGTCGTATGCTGACGTGCGTCGAACGGAAATCAAATTCTACGTTGGTGATAAAGTGTTCTTGAAAGTACCCCCGACGAAAGAAGTTGTGAGGTTTGGAATGTAGGGCAAGTTGAAATCGCGCTTTGTAGGACCGTACGAGTTTATCGATGAAGTAGGTCCTGTAGCGTACAGTTTGGCGTTACCTCCCAGTTTGGGAATGTACGTGTTTGACCCCAAGCATGTGATTCGTCAAGAAAAAGTGATCCTAAACCCCGACATGAGCTACGAGGAAAGGCCAGAGGCAATCCTAGATCGGAAGATACAAGAGTTGCGAAACAAGTCGATAGCATTCGTGAAAGTGTTGGAAACACCATGGTTCCAAGGAAGCCACGTGGGAGTTAGAAGATGGAATTAAAGAAAAGTACCCCGAGTTGTTTATGTAAGACGATCAAATTTCGGGACGAAATTTCTGTTAAGGTGGGTAGAATGTAACGACCCGTTAAATCGTTACCTACACGAAAGAATAAACCACGTATCAAATACACTTTCGACAACAAATCGAGACGAAAAGTTGGATAAGAATCGCGTCACATCAGGCACGTTTTCCAATTGGATAAGAATCGCGTCACATCAGGCACGTTTTCCAATTGGATAAGAATCGCGTCACATCAGGCACGTTTTTCAACGCTGCATTAATTACGCGTCACATCGAAACGAAAAGACGTGAATTTTTGTCTTTTATGAAAATATTTTCTATAAATACAACCTCCTTTCATTTCATTTCATTTCTTTCGAAATCGAGAATCCGAGAGAGAGAAGAGAGAGGAGGAGCCGATGGCGGCGGATCCGCGACGGCGGATTCGTGGCAGCGGTGAAGGGAGAGGGACGAATCGTGTCAACGTTTGTTTCTACCGTTCGTTTTTCTTGATTCAAGAAGGTATATTGTTCACTTTCTATCATCCTACCCGTTTTGACCATGTTCTTGAGTCCTACATGCATGTAGAGGGTGTAGGTTTGATAGATCGCAAGTTTAACGGAGGGAAAGTGTGTTTCGTAAGAACTTGTTTGATTTTGCGCTGTTGATTGAAATCATGTGTGTTGGATTGAAATATTTGGTGAATAATATGAGTTTATGTGCAAATATGTGTATGAGGAACGTGTAAGCATGATTATGTGTTATCGAGCAAGAAAAATCGGTGTTTGTGTTGTGGAAGTTTTAAAAACCCTATTTTCGAACTTGAACCAGAAATCTGTGATGCATGACTAGTGACTTATGATCTGTATTTGACCCATCAAACGAACGAATTTTTCTATGAAATTTTTACTGAGTAAACTTCAAGTTGTTTTCTGTGTCTCGTATAAATTTCATCCCTTTTTGTGGAAAAATGAATTTTTGAAAAATGTTTGAAGTTGACTGCGCAATTCTGCCAGTAACGTGTGTTCTCGGCCAGAATGTTTCGAAATCTGTTTGACCGACCAAATGACCTCCGATCGATGTGATTCTTGAACTATATGCAAATTTGAAGTGTCTTCTGAGTCTTGTGAAAATTTCAGCCTTATTGGACATCGTATGAATTTACGGTGAATTTTTCAAATGAACTGCGCAGTGCTGCTAGAATTTTATGTTCCGATCAGAGAGTTGCATAAATATTTTGACTGACCAAATGATATGATTTCAGTGTGAAATTTTAACTGGGTGAACTTGAATGTATCTAATGTGTTGTGACCAAATTTTAGCGTCATATGAGGAAGGATGAATTTTTGGTGAATTTTTGAAGTTTACTGCGCAATACTGTCAGAAATTATATGTTCTGACCAGAGAGTTCAATATGTGAAATGACTGACTAAATGGCGTGATTTCGATATGAAAATTTTCATGGATGAACTTGAATGTGTCCTCTGTATTTTGACCAAAATTTAGCATCTTTTGAGGTTGGGTGATTTTATAGTAATTTTTACAAAACGGTCGCGCAATTCTGCCAGTTTTCTGCCTTATTAAAATGACACCTAGTTTCAAGATTTAAAAGTGTTATATGATGCATGTATGTCCAAGAAACGTGTTTAAATGTTGAAATCACTTGTGATCAGTTGAAATGTGTTACGCGTGTCTTACACCTATGTGACGTATGCTGGGTTTGGGAAATTGAGGAAAACGACGAGAGAGAAGCGATAGGACATGCATAGTAAGATGATGTTGTGTGAGGCTGACTTGTGTTGTCATTGACAAGGGTGTTGTGTACTCGTGAACTCGAGGATCGAGAGTTGCTAAGTTGGGGTGTGAATTGCTAAGAGAACGAGGTGGGCTTTCTTTTACTAAACTCTTTTACGCTTTCAAAAGTATGATTATGGAAAATAAGGGTGGTTTAAAGTGTTATGTCATGCCATGATGTTTTGTTTATGAGATTGTTGCCTGATGCCTAGTTCATCTGAGCTTGCTCCGTTAGGCTATATGGCTGTAATGAATGAATGAAACGAATTCGGGTCTGAGTAGGGCCGCAAACCCTATCAGGCTGTGTACACAAGTGGGATCGTGAGCCGTCCTTGCTAGTCGGCCGGTCTCGTGGGCGAATAGTGTGGCCACACTTTCGTCGCACTATGGAAAGAGAATGTGATTGAATGATTGATGAGAAAGTGGGGAGATTGATTGTCTGGCCAGACTTTGAAATATTTTTGTGTTCTCGTGATATTTCTTAACTACATAAAACTCGAGATCACTGGTATGGATGACATAACTGTTTTTATGAAAATGTTTTTGGCATGAGCCCATTGAGTACAACAAGTACTCAGCCCTGCATGTGTTTTCCATATGTGCAGGTTGAGCGGGATGTTGCGGTGGATGTTGAGTCGGCATAGGGAATTTGGATGCGTTGTGTCTTCATACATAGGCGTCATCCTTGACTCTCTTTGAAACCTTATTTCCGCTGCTATATATATTTTTGAACTAAAATACTATTCTTTTAAGCTAATTGAGCATTTCTTATGAACTGTTATCCTTAAATGCTATACTTAAATGTTTGACCCTAGGTCACGATCGCCTCGTTTGTAACACCCCTAGTATGGGCGGTCGTGACATAAAGGCAGTTAGACTGGCTTATAGTAGGAGAAATATTAATTGTTCCCGCCCCCCGGACTTGCGCTAGGTCTCCACTGGCAGTTTGGACATAGGTTTTTTCTGACTTTGAAATGGATAAAAAATCTGAGGCATCAAATGACATTGTGTCGGTAGCCCCGCAATCAAATATCCATTGGGTGTCTTTGGTATGTGATTGTGAGGTTGAAGAACATGCTAGGGGTTCAAAAGAATTTTTACACAGAGTAAATGGCTGAATTTGAGGAGTAATCTGCAATGTTTTGGCAGTTTTGGGGTCATTGTGAGTTTTGGGTAAAATTCCTGGGGCATTGTGAGGTTTAGGACAGATCTGGGGTGGTTTCTGGTATATTTGGGAGAAATGGGGTCGGTTTTGGGATTTTTGATTTTTCGTGGGTGGATTTTGGGATTGGGTATGAATCTGGGGTGGGTTTTGTAGTATAGGGAAATTAGAGGGGTTGAATTTGGGATTTGTAAGAGTCTGGGTATTTGATTGAAGATCTCCCCCATTCTCGGAAACCCCAGCCGCCTCCCCTTCATTCTTCTTCACTTCTTTCCTGTTTCCCATCGCAAAGCTGCCGCCGCCGTCGATGCTCTTCGATGGATAGGCCCTTGTCGGAGAAGGCGTCGTCATTTCACGGGAGGGACGCTGAGGACGACAGGCTTCCGAGGCTGGAGGTATGGCCGACATGCTTCCGAGGCTGAGGACGGTGCCGGGCTTGCTGGCCGGCAGAAGAGGCGGCGGGAGTCCGGCAGCTCCACCGAGGACGGTGGATAGGCGCTGTCCGTCGGTGCGTTGGCCCCGCACCTCCTCTGCTTCTTCCTCCTTTTCCACCGCAAAGCCGCCGACGCTCCTTCACCCTCTGAGAGCTCTAGCGTCGGCGCCGCCGGCCGCTGACTGAATACTCCGAGACGTCGATTGGAAGGAGAACCGTTAAAGTCTGGGTAAGTCGGTTGCTTATAACCAGCAAAACCAGATTCAGGAATGTGTTGACATGCTTGTTGCCTCCTCTGTTCATGTAACTGAAGAAACTCTTCCCACATATTCGCATGTTCACTCTTTAGTGTAGCTACTTTTCTCATGAAATTCTCCCTCATCTCTGTAACAGCCTCACGATGCTTGAAATTTTCATCATCTTCTTCTTTGTCCCGAAGTTTAGCAGATTCGCCGCTGGTTTTCTTCGGGTGGTAGGATTTTTGGTTTTGATTTGTGTTGGCTTTGTACAAATCAATTAAATTTGAGATAGACTCGATCAATAGCTCGAGAGTGTGTATTTGATTGACCTCCATTTGAGGCTTTTTGTTGATTTCCTGCTCTGATACCATCTTAACGATGGTAATCGAGAGAGGTGATACTCATATTGACGAAAGAAAGATATAGGATGTTTGAGAGTAGAAGATGTAGTGTATTGCTTGATGATTTGAATAATGTACGGCCTCTACATTATATAGGATAGAATCATTCCTATCTATGGTAAAGCTGTAAATGTAATCAATCTATTTTCGGATTTTATACAATTGAATCAATCCTAGCAATCAATTAATTATTCTCCTCAATCTTCTCTCTTGGTGTGAATATTCTATGGGATCCGTTTTGACACATGGAATATAAATTTTCAGCACCTACACAGCTTTGTATTAGCAATACAAAAAAATGGAAGTTTTCAACGCAACCATCACAAGCCTAAGGAGTGATCAAAATTCTACAAGACTTGGAAGTAAAATTTATTTTCGATGCAGAAGAAAGATGGCATGGATGAGCAAACAAATTCAGAAAATTCAATAGACCTAAGCATCATGCGTGACTAATTACATATCGCATTTTTCTAATCGTAACTATTAAACCTACATATTATGCCTGACCATCAACAAATTTGGAATCAGAATACTCACTAAGGCACCACAACCCTCAAGCACACAGCAGCATCACATGTATATATATCCAACAACAATCCAACTAGTCTATATTTATTTAATATAACTGCATTTTCTACCTCATGTTTTAGTAAGATAGCTTCAAACTTTAAAACCTCATATTGCTGCTACATCACATGATATATTGCTCTTATGTTGATGTTTCCCACACTGCAAATTTGCAACACTTATACATTGAATTTGAGAACATCATTGAATTTGCCCTCCTACCTTAACATCAGAGACACGTTACTCCATCACAAATTAAGCAATAAAATCTAGAATTAGAAATTCGAAAGCAAAGACACTAGAATACGTCATTTCCCAACCAAAAAAATTTCAATTTTTGGGCATGAAATGAAACAAACAGCAGGAATTATGCGTGGCTAATCAACAAAAATAGTTACGCGAAAAGATGCAAAGCAGAAATGGTCGGACCTGGCCCGTGGCACGCTTCACAAATCACCAGCTGCGCTTGCGTGAATCCTCTCTCAAGAACTAGGAGGGAGGGAGGGAGAGAGAGGGAGAGATTTGGATATGATTTGTGTGTGGAAAATGTAGAATTGTGGTTCGACCACAAAAGGAATGGCCCACCGACTAGGACACCAATTATATGCGTATATTCCATTTTTGAGGGAATAATAAATTTGATCTCATAAATTTGATCTAATATAATTTTACCTCACAAGCCACTCACAATAGCGCCAATAAACCTGCTCTACGCGATCGAATGGTATACTCATTATCATATATGATTATTTATCCAAGATTAAATTATTAGATTATTTTAGTTAAAAGAGATTAATGTGACTAATTACCATACGACTACTCATAGGCTCCGTTCGGTTGCCTGGACTGTCCCTGACAACAGCCCTTCTTCCTCTTTAATCCCATGTTCGGTTGACGCAATTGATTGTTTTCTCGGCCTGTGACTAATTACGGCCCGCATCAAGGCCCGTCTCGACAATAGGTTTTTGGATCGTATCTCGCGACTACCCATCTGGCTCCGACCCCTCCGATTCTCTTAATCTCTTCTCCTCGTCTTTGTTCTACTTTCTCTCTCTCGAGATATATATGAGCATACAATTTGCATTTGTATAAAATTACGACGTGGTCATTAATTTTGTCCAGCAATAGAGAGAGATATGACTAAAGTTACAACATTGCAACTTGCAATTACATATTATGACAGTATATTTATTTTTAAATAGGGAAACGGAATAGTGTAATGCTTCAACTAAAAATGGGTATTATTGTTCTAAATTAATGAGGTTTAAAATCTATTACTTCACAATAACCATATACTGTAAGTTATAGGTGTAAATGATTTTGTTTGATTAAATAATAATTATTTTATTTAATAGTTAATCATTTAAATAAAATAGATTTAAAATGATAAAGTTATTGTTTACTAACATTTTACTACTAACTAGTATCACCCCCGTGCTATGCATGGTCCATTATATTTTCTTCAAAATATGAATTATTGATTTAAAATAAAAATAATAATATATTGGTTAAAATCATAAATTATTATAAATGTATACAATAATACATTTGATAAAAGTAGTAAATTTTATTGTTGTATAAACATTACTTATTCTTTAGAATTCTATTTTATAAAAAATTAATATTAAATAATTTAATGATTCTAAACTCTAGCTGTGTCATTTTATTTTATTTTTGTCTGAAATAATATTTATTTGTACAATTGTATTATATACAAATCAGTCTATTTACACAAAAATTACTCATAACTTATCATTTAATGTTTTACTTTTATTATATTGACTATGCAAAATGTCTATTTTTCATTATTATCACAAAATTTAAGAGTCTTCCCTACATTAGTTATTACATAAAATTGTTCCAATGGCATTCAAAATCAAAACAAAAATAATCATGATATAATTTTAAAATAGTTCTAACATCACCAAATTATTTCTCACCGACTTTAACCTTAAAATGGTCTTAGATGTACAACGTTTTTGCAAGTTTGGGTACATAATACTTTTAGTAGGTCCACAAAATATTTGTTGTATCCGAAAAGAAGATTAAAATATGTGGTGGGTTTACAATGAAATTATGGAATCATTCTAGTATATTGTTTGTAGTAAAATTATGAGAATTTACTAAATGAATATTTTATTTAAATAAACTACTTTATTATTGAACCATGAGTGGAAACAATTTATTTTTCCAATAGTATAGCACATATTCACAATTAAACATTTTTGCAAGTAAATTAAATTGAAGTCACACACAATTCTAGACAAATTCTTCAAAAAAAATTTCACTTTTACTTTTCTTGATTATCAAAAAGTTAAAACTTTTCACTTTCTCAATTTTGATAAAAAAAATAAATTGTGTAAAGATGAGAATGTTTTAGGGATGTCCCAATCCTCTTAAGAATTGTTCGAAATATATAGATAAACAATTTAACCATATACTGACGATATTCTAACTATTACAATTAAAGGAAAAACAACCGTAATTGGAATGTAAATTACAACGAAAATAATAAAAAAAATCAAACTATAAATCGAGTCGAGAGAAGACTTCTTTCCACAAGACAAATTATGTTGTGCTAGGCACCGACAAAGTTGATGGAGCTCCGAGAATCAAGCAACACAATGATCCTAAAATACACAACAAAATGTAAAGAGTTTGAGAGATGAGGGAGAATGCTTTTATTGGTGTGTAATTCATATACAACTTGATGCTTTTATAGGCACAAATAAGAATATAGAAAGACATGAAATTAAAACATCATAAACAATAAATTAAGGTAATGAATGTTTTAAGAAGTGAAAAGCCAAAGGGCTCCCATGATAACATTCCGATACTCACGCCATTTGATAGAGTGTGAATACAATAGGAGTAAAATTGAAGTGGAGGAATATTGATTGTTAATGAGCTTACTATTTAGGGTATTAGTTACAGGTATTTAGTTTTAAACGTTTATGTAAATGAGTTATAATTATTTAACCTTTCAAATAATAAAAATAAATTTAATTCATATATAAATTTTAATTAAAATAACATTATTTTAATTTAATTAAGTATGATGTATTAACCTTCATTTAATTTAATTTAATTAATCTTTCTAATTGTATATTGTTGAAACTAAAAAGTAGAATCACAAGTTGGAATTTGTTTGATCTATAATCCTCTTTATTATACACTTCCTAGTCGAGCTTCATTTCATTGCAATATAGTGATCCTATACACTAAAAACTCAAACCCCGAAACCTAAATCCTAAACCCTTAACTTTAAAATATACTTATCATGACCAACAAATGAGGTTTTAGATCTGTATTCGATATCATACACTGGATCAGCCTACTTGATAATCCTTACTGATAGTAGAGGTTTTTTTACATTTCAAATTCAAAAAGCACCAATCAATTTGAAGATCCTCCCTTGCCAGATTGCAAGATCCATCTCCATGTTGACATGCTCTCAAAGCTTGAATCCGTCCATATCTAGTAATTAGTATATTAACGTCACTCATTTTTGGAAATTGAGGCTCACTAACTTCAAACATTTGTGTGCTTGCAATCATCTTAATGTGGCAGGCATGATTTGTTACTGGATTGCGAGGCCGATTTTGCCTCACGAGAAAATTGCGTATACAAAAAATACCCCCTTCCCTAATTAGTGCACCAAACCTTGCGTGTAAAATTCGTGGAATAGTTGCTTGAATCCTATGCCCTAAACACAAAAAGTCAATAGCCAATGATTTCATATAACTTGAAAAAATATAACTAAAAAGCACAAAACAACATACCATTTGATCGTGAGCACACATTCTAAATGCACGATATTAGTTTTGTATTTAGGAGCGGCAACTTCATAGACATGGATACAACACACTTTGATAATCGAATTAGTTTTTGTTAGTTGTAGATCATAGAGCAAGGTGTGGAATGGTTCCATGGTATCAACCTTGCTACTCGTTGGAAGAACAAAAAGATGAAGTTTGAGCTGTATAAGGTGAATAGGTATGTGTGGATATAGATCAAATGTCATATTTATAGAGCAAAAAATGAACCATGAGGTTCTCTTCAAACTTTTCACATTCTCCACTTAGGTTACCCTAATACTAAAACCAAAAAAAAAATATTAATGTTGGTTCCAATCAATTTTCTACTATTAAATTGGGTGTTATATAGAGAATGAAGGGTATGTTGCAATAATTATTATATTTAAAGGTTTGATAAAGATTAAAAGAATTTAATTAGTAATTTTTCTCATGGAAGTAATGGTAGCACCACTTGCAAATATTTGAAAATTTTGGACATGGATTTCAATAGGATTCTTTAATTACAAAATTTGCAACTACGCTAATAATGGTACAATAATCACCCACTTAATCCCATTTATATGAAAAGTCAAATCTTTTTTTTACAATCAAAATCTCTTATTCCGTATTTTATTTTAGTTATACTTGAATAACATAAATATTGTTAACAATTTTGTTTCTTATCAACTTATTTGAATTATCAAATATAGGTTATATATGCAAAAAAGTTACAAATTATGAAATTAATCTACAAAAGTAGCCAATATTATTCCAGTTATTATAAATTATGTTATACTATAAGTAAAAATTTGTGTGAGACAAAATGATTAAAACTCAAATACCATCTGGAAACATATTGTTGCTTAGATCATAGGAAAAACAAACTAAAATCAATCTCTTCTTACTATGATACAAACTTTCGTAATAAGATAGAGAATAAAATAAACTATTAAACATGTCATCAATAAATCGATATAAAAATTAATATTAGAAAATACATAATCGAACACCATAAAATAACAAACATATAGTAAATGAACAGAAATTGTACACATATATTAACCCTAAATTAAAAAGAATCCAACGCCTACATCATAATTGCTATAAAAACTTGCCGAAGACGAATGAGAGAATTACAAAATCTAGCACCACCAACACCGTTCATCTTCACTTCCGATTTCTACATAGCATCTATATAAATAATAAATATTCATTTAAGCAATCTTTTCCACTTTCTCCATTCCTCACAAAAAAGAAAAAAGTATTTTACTTGCTTAACTTACTATAATCATGGTTGTTAAGCAATGTTATCTCCTTAATTTAGGCATGAGAAATCCGCATATGAGCCTAAAAATAGTCAAGATATTGATATCAGTAGCAAGAATTAGAAAAATACTATCAAGATACAGTAGCGAAGTTTGTTGGATAAAGTTGCATACCTCTCTTGTGAAGGTTGTTGGATAAAGTTGCTTCAAAGAATTCACATGTCAATCCGCTTGCGAGTGCATTAGTTTCAAAATACAAGAGTGTATGTTTTCATCAGCTAGCTAATGATTTATAGCCATAGATTTGAGTGAGAAACATTAATTCTAAATTCTACACTCACGTTCTCTTCATCATTATTTTGGCCATGAATTACACGGTTACATCATTTTCTAATGAAGCCTAATTACATCATTTTAGTTAGTGGAGAAATGGTTTCAAATTTAACCTAATTGGCCATGAATCTCCAAACTGAATGATATCAAAACATATTCACGTTCTCCTCATTATTTTTTGGGCATGGGATCTTGACCGTTGCATTTCTCAATGGCTATTATTATACTAACTTTGAATTTAATCTGATAGGAGTATGAATCATATATATTAATAGGACGCCTTTTAAAATATAGAATTGATTTTGTAGTAAAGATTAAGTAAATCAGTTTTATTGTGAACAACTACAACATGAAGCATCAATAATTATTAATTATTATTACCTTCAGTTTTACAAATTGTAACAGTAGTTGAGTACAGAATCTAAACAAATTAACGGCTATTACTACAAATAAATATTTAAATTAACACCCAAAACTCATAAATATTTAAATTCATAACATCATCTATATAATAGTTTTATTCTTAAATGTCTAGATTATAGTATTTAAATTATATATTTAAGCTTAAAGATAATTCCATAAATACCCCCAAAACTCAACCTTTATATATGTATAGATATTATATAATCTTAACAACCAAACAACTATATAAAACCCTATACTAATATAGTCTTGGATAAAGCCCATCTCACTCTATCTAATATTGTATCTCTGTATTATTTAATCTCATGAACAGAACACCACCATAGAGTACTAAATCGTGGGATTCAATTTATGAATCAAACTTAATACATATTCAATTTTTTAGTTATAATTTTGCCCCAACCATATATAAGTAGTAGTACTCCCTCCGTCCCATGTTATTTGCACTTCTCATTTTAGGGCGTAAATTTGGGCTTGATTTTTAGTATAATTAAATTAGAATTTGAAGTGTAACGAGATATCACTTAATAAAGAAGCTCTTAACTTAATCTAACATATTAATTTGAAGTAAGTAGTTTGTGACAAGCCGAAATGGAACAGTACAAGTAATATGGGACGGAGGGAGTATATGTTTTCTAAAACATAGTAATAAAGTGTTAAAATTTTCAAGACCTGCACGTGGCGTCACATTTCCAGTGGTGCTACTTCTGCATTACTAGCAGTATGGAAAAAAATTAACTCACACCAAAAACAAATACTTCAATCTACATTTCATACAAACAATAGTAGTTTGAACTAAGTGTTAAGAGGAGAGGAGAGGAAGAGGATGTACAAAAGGGGGATTTTGTTAGTTCCAAGGAGGAGAAGAAAGTTTATGCACAAAATCATGAGGCATTGATCCATAGTTTAAATCCAGCTTGTGGAGTTGTTCCATCAGCTGTGACCTCCTCTCCTTGAAGAAGTCCAACCGCGTTGTCAATTCCATCAATGTTGACGACGCTGCTGCTAGGTTGCGAGGATTTTCTACCACCTACACATATTGGATCCACATTAAACAAGAGCATCGTAGAAAAGACAACGGGAATTTGCTCACCACTGTAACATCAAAATCGAACCCTAAACTCTACAAATTATTCTCAGAACCTTATGTTTCAAATGTGAGCAATTTGTTTTATATCCATAAACCTTGATGGATTGTAGAAGAAAACTGAATATATCTTTTCTTACCTCAGCCACCTTGGAAGTAGAGGGCAGAGATGCAGAATCTACATCACAAAGATTGTCAGTTGGTAAGCTTTTGGATGCTTCACCATTTTTAGAATCGCTCGGGTTTGTTGGTTCTACAAATTGCTTCCAAGAAGCCTGCTTGTTACTGACGCCTGATGTTGACAATGGTCCATTGATATTTCTCGGGTCTGTCAATTCCTGCAGACCATTTCCAAATTAAAGTAGCATGAGAGGATTAAGTACATAAAGGGAGAAATAGAAACTCAAAAGTAACCGAGAATTTAAAAGGAGCACTGCAAGCTATTAAGGAAAAGTAGTCACCTCGGTCCTTTGTTTCCTTTCATGGTTACAAACAGCAAGCGTTGTCTCAAAATCTTGTTGGAAATGCTTTCTGCATTGAATACCAATTATGAATGTTGGGAATTTATTTGAAAGTAAAAGACTTTAGCAAATTAACCCTCCCTACTAAGTTTATCTGATACTCCGTATGTTTTTTTAGAAGAATTTGTTCACCCATATTAATTGTTGATTCACCCATATTTCTGGAGGCATTTTATTGGTCTAAGATCATAAACACATCACCCATGACACGATAGGTTTTTGACTTACTTTGGAAAACTTTGAGTCGGAGCTTGTTGATAAGAATCATTTACATCTGGAAGAGAGCCGTAGTGGTGCTGACGCTGCTGGTTTAGTTGATGGTGAAGCTCAGCAACTTTCTGCTTCAATCTGGCTACATCTGCCTCAGCAAGAGCTATTTCCTCAAGCTCAGCCCTCGTCTTTACAAGGAATAACGTTTTTTAGCATCTAGATTATCTATAAGCTTAGAGACACAAAGGAACTGACAAAGACCTTGGAATCCATGCCACGGGTGCCAGGAAACTGGTCAGAAGACATGCTTAAGCCAACTTCAAGAGCTGCTCGTAAATCTCTCTCAGCTTGTAACTGTTCTTGCAGCCTAGTTACCTAACAGAGAGAAGAGGCAAAGTCAGCATAACATGCCAGACCAGTCTGTGCAGCAGGAATAACGTAAAAGAGAGTACTTGGTGCCAGAAACTGAAGTGGCAAATAGGAATAATGAATATAAATTTAGGTGCCAAAGACAAAATTATATGCTGCCACAAGAATCATCTATTTTCATTACAGTGTACCAGAAACCATTTAAGCCAAAGACCTCTGGACACTAAATTTAGAGAATTGGGAATGGATAAGGATAACACCTCTACAGGTATAAAAGGCCTAACGCTTTTAAAAATGAGACGAAATGACTATGTATTATTTTAAACATCTAGTGAGAATACGCATTATAATTTGAACATTTGGAGAAGAGGCTAGATCAACACCATTTTAATATGCTCATTCAAAATGCTGGCATTGTTATGGATAATATAAAGCAAACAGTAAAAAGGATTAAAAACACTCACATCCTGTTCAAGTGCCAACCGACGCTCATGCAAAGCTTGCTTTCTTCTCTCCAAGCTAGCTTGTAATATTGCATTTCCTCTTGCCTAACAGATGAAAATTAGACTCTAAACCTAATGACAAACTATCTAGTAATTATAAAGCACGGACACTCTAAAACTAATAATTACTCCTCATCCCTTAAAGCTCTTCTCACCTTGCCATTTAAACACGCCGCTTAAAATATTTCTCATTCCATTTTTGTATACTATCCCACCATTAACTCATTATATTTTACTTAACCTACAATAAATGTGAGACCCTTTTTCCCCTCTTCTACACACTTGCCTAAAATTTGTTAAAACCTGACCCGAAAAGCTATGGGAGAGTGTGAGGGACAGAGGGAGTACCTCTTTTGCAATCCTCTGACGCAAATCATTCTTTGTTGTCTCCAATCTCTGGATGGCAAGCCTATGAACAAAATACCTGAGCTCAAACATCACAATAAACTTCTAATAGACATATACAAAAGAAATGAATTTTAAAAAGCTTCAGCAACAACTTCTTTTATATAGTGTTCCTGTGATTTTTGCATTTTGCAAAAAGAAAGGAGGGTGAGAACTCTTCATTTTTAGATAGAAACGTAGAGAGCATTGGATTTAACACATGCATCCTCAGGGATATTTGTAAGAGATAAAAGTCAAGTTCTCTATTCAAGAAAATAACTGAAGTTTTTGGTTTTTCAAATTCAAAATATGCTAAGGAACATCTCTCTTTCCCTTTGAACACTACAACCTGTATATGCATATCAAATTCTAGCTGCATATCAAATTCTAGCCAGTAGTATAAAACTGAATCACTATACATCTTCCTTTTCACAATGTGGTTGTACACAACAACCCCTGTGATGCAGGAATATAAAATTTGTTCCAAAGGACTTAAAAAGTGAAGACAACTCAAACAACTGAAAAATAAAAAAACTGGTGTACCTGCAAACAGGTTACCCATTAAACAATGCAAATATAAATATCATTAAGAGAGAAACAATAAAAACAACGAAGATGATGAAGTATATGAAACATCAAGTTGTTGAAAATCAACTCACATCCAACAACCCAAGAGCTAACTAAAACAATCAGTTTGGAATTACAAACCAAGCATAATAGAGAGAAAATCTTACTCTTCTTCACCAGAAGAACTAATTGATTCTGTTGAAGGAGTTTTTTGGGCCTGAAAAAACACAGAAAAGAGTGGAAACTCAATTACGCAATGAATGATAGAAATGATTCAGTTTTTTATATAGATAGAGAAAAGCCTTCACGAGTACTCATGCATAAAAAATTAGGTCCAAAAATCTTTATTTTGTACACAACATTGACAAACTTGCAATATAAGAAATGGACTGAAAAGAGTATTTATGCATTACAAACTATTCTCTAAAATTACAGGTCTTGCATATCAATCTAACAAATTATTCATTGGAAATGGCATAACATCTTATGCAAAGAAGTTTTAATTACAACACAAATTAACTAATGTGATCTTTTCTTCACCGCAGCATGAAAATCTTAATCTGTTAATTTGAACTACAGTGCATGACTACAGTAACAGAACAAGATATTAGAGGGTGAAGAGCAATCCAACATCTTCTTATTACTAAAGGGAAATAAATGTTTGCTGGAATACAACCAACATGTAAGTGTCCATCTGCATGCATCTAGCCATAACAAAAATAATAAGCTCCAACACTGCAGTGGAATTGGTTGAACAGACAAGTGCAGGAGACTGAAAGAATTAAAATACACCTCTCTGTTATATTAGGAATGGTACTGATACTATTACTGTAGATGCAAAGTTAAAATAGATTAGCCAAATCAAAATATGTGCAGGTGGAAGTTGCATTAATCCATAACCACACTAAGCGTTAACTTTTCATAGCATTGTTGTGCACTATTTACAAATGAAATTAACCTCCATCCATCCCTAGCGATTTTAGTCTCCGGTTTTTTTACACAATAAAAGGAAAAAACTTACATTTTTCCTCCCCCAGAACATTGATTTCTTGGCACTGAGACTTGAATGTTTGGGCATTGGCTTATCAGGTAGTATGTCATGTCCAGGAGTAGATTGATGTAGCTCTTGATCCACGCAGGACAAAATATCTCCCATAGATCGCTGTGATTCATCAGCGTGTGCATCAGAAGAGGCACCAATCGCATTATCACATACCTTCCGCTGTTCGTCAAGTTGCTCATTAACTGAAAGACCAGCTGCAGCTAAAGGACTAGAGTCCAATTTTGCATTTACTGTTGCTAAACTTAAAGCATGATAGTGCAAGGAAGATCCATCATCTGAATCATTATTCCCGATGGCCTGATCATAAAAAATGCAATAAAAGGACATTTAGCAAGCTGTTCGTAAAAATGCACCAATTTTATATCTTGAGTCAGCAACCGCGTGAAATAAAAAAATGAAGTGTATAAAACTGCAGTTGGAAAACAGTTAGAAACAACAACTTTGTCAATGCAAGTAATATTCATTGTTGTTTATTTGTTTAACTAATTAGACAAGTTAGATCAGATTTCTATTGAAAAAACTCCTAATATATCATGTACCAGATTCAAAGCCATGACTAGTAAGATCTAGAAAGTATTCACTATGTGTATAATTCGAGCCCTTAGTTTTTACTCCCTCCGCCCACCATTGGAGTCTCATTTCTTTCCGGTATGGGTTTTAAGAAATGTTAAGAAAAGTGGGTGGACAAAAGTTAGTGGAATATGGTTCCCCCTTGTATATATCAGTGTTAAATGAATTGTGTGTGAAATGAGTTAGTGGAATGTAGGGCCTATTACCATTTATGGTAAAAATGAACCGAGGCTCCTATTCGTGGACCGACCGAAATGGAAAAATAGGACTCCTAATCGTGGACGGAGGGAGTATTTAATATTCTCCACTAGTCCAATGAAATGAAAGAGAGTAATTTGAGATTAGCAAGGTTCCTAAATTTATTTGGACAAGGTTCTGAAAAAAAAGTTATTTAAGCAAACTCTTTCGAAGGGCTTAAATTTGTAATCAAACAAAATTTAAAATCTATGTTTCGTTACATATATGAACAGGGATTACATTCTCATGGAGTTAGCAATTTAAATATTAACTTTAGGCTTTATCATCTCCTCTCCCGCTCTGGAAGTGTTTTCTTGATACATTAGTTTATCACATTGAACTACTCTTTTTTCATAACTACTGTTTTCACTTTCTAACTACAATTAATTTTTCTATCCATATTTAAATTTTGTTTATCTATAAATGAAATTCAAGAAATGCACTACCTAGGAGTGGCTACTGTTATCTTTTTTGCATCAATTTGAGGTACTTACAACTTTTGTTGTTTTGACAAATATTATACTGATTGAAGTAACATTGAGCACCAGCTTCATTAATGATGATTATGCATTTGGGTGTTTTATTTCTTTCTATAAAAGTCTTAGCCGTAAAATGTGAGACCAAATTTAAGCAAAACTCCCGATCCCAGCAAAGTTATCACAATTAAACAGATTAATAGCCATATCAATACTAAAGATGGAAGTTCTTTAAAGTCTCTAAGAATGGGTAGGATATAATAGCATTCTGGAATGAAGGAAGAGGCACAGTGGGGGAGAGGGGGAGGGGGAGAGGGAGAGTAAGAGAACCTTATAGTCATACAGATCACTGGCAGAGCCACTGCTTTGACTTAACTTCCCACTGCGCCTACGTTCACGACCATAATCAGCTTCAAGATGAACTTCATTTTCAGCATCTTGATAACCATTGACTTTTATGTCCGGATGTTCATCATCACTTGAATCTTCACTTCCACTAGTATCAGTTTGAGATTCCGCAGATATTGAACATCTGTTCAGACTATCATCCTGAAAGAGCATCATAGTGAATCTAAAGGGAGCAACCAAGAAAAAGAGCTATACAAATCCCTTTAGAATTTATTTTATTCAATCACGTTTCATATACTAGTGAAAGTTATAGTCATGATAAGGACTTGTATCAACATTACAAACCATAAAAATTAGAGGAGCATATGCGGGCTTGTAGTTTAGCTGAATTACTGAACAATCATTCAGCTGATGATTATGTAACCATCATTCAGCCGACGTGAAACACGGCAGAACATATTTTTAACAACAGGTTAAGCATTTCCAGCATGAGATGGCTTTACAAAACTAATTAAGAACATATGAGTTAAAGATATCTGCATTTAACTGGATTTCTCTAAGTTAAATATTTCCAGATTCACAAGAAAATAAAAATGAAGTTTTAGTGTCAGAAGGGAAATCAAGTAAAAATAGACATTTTTCCATGTAAGAGAGTAGACATCTATAGCATAATATAGAGATAAAAGTCCACCAGGAAGTCAGCCAGTGTGGAAAATAGCAACGAGCCAATGATTTAGAACATACATCAAAAACATTCTTATATTCCTCCAGCAGTGTAGTAATAATTGCTTGGGCATTATTAGCTGCATTGGCGGCAGCAAGAAGCTGGGCAGAGTTATCTCCATTAGTATCATAATCATCCTCTAGTTCGCATTCACCAGCTAAAAGTGGCCGCAAGAGCAATGGAGCCATACAAGCAGCAACTGCAGATGGAGTCATTCGATTCTCAGAAGCATGTGCGGAAATGGTATGCATCATCTTGAGAACTCTGCAAACATAGAACAACAATCAAACGAGATTGAGAAAGAATATAAGAAAACAACTACTCAAAGCTCGCAATAACAGGATACACCATATTTCAGTTTATATATTGAGATTCTGCTTCACATATACATGCTTGAAACTTTGCAACGCATAAGAATCGGCTGTAGTAGTCAAATAATATGAGAGAAAGACCTAGTTGGCCTGTGTTTCATTTAGTCGGTTTATTCATATTTCAAGTCACTGTCTTCCCTTTCGTTTTTTACATTCAGTATCAAATGTATGAATAGAACATCAGCAAAAGGAATGAAGTATTGTGTCTGGAGAAAGGAGGAAGTTTTTCAGAAAGAATCTTTCCACTATCCAAGACTAATAATTTGTTATACAGTCACATGAATTCTTGGTCATTGGTGCTTATCTTCTAAGTATGGGAGTTGTAGACAGCGTACCACAGGAAAGTGAGGAAACTTAAACACTAATAAGCTTCTCAAGGGGTGTTCACAATACAGTTTAAACTACAAACCAAACTGCAGCTGTGCGGTTTGGTTTGGTTTACGGCTTTAGAAACACTGTTTGGTTAGTGTTTTAAACAATTATGGTTTGCGGTTTATTTTTACAAACATATAAAATTTAGGGTAACGCATTTGAAAAAAACAGTTTTTTAACTAAAATTCACAGTATGCTATATAAAATATTACACTCCCTTCATACACGAAAAATTTGGCAAAAATTCCTTTTCGGTACAATCCACAAAAAAAAATCAGTTTCCATTTAAAGTAGTGGAGTCCACACAACTCACAAGTCACAATATTCACCACATATTTAAGTAAGACCCCTATTCCACTCACACACTACTAACCATTTTACTTTAACCCAAGCAGTCCACAATGTGACAAATGTTGTGGGCGGAGGGAGTAATATATTTTTTGATTTGCTCATTTTATAAATATCATGATTCACACTCATTTGGAGCTTCGAAGTTTAAAACATGTGATGAAAAGAACATTATTAAATATAATATTAATTATTACTTTTAAGTAGGAAAAAATTGAAGAAAAAAAAACTACTCCCAAACCCCAACAAAACGTAATATGGTTTCATTTGGTTCGGTTTTGGTACTAATATGTTTTGGTTTGGCTTCATAAAATCATCAACATATGTTGTACAGTTTATCTTGGCTTGGTTTTGGTATGAAATTACGAAAAAATGAACCACGTCAATTTAAAAAGTCAAAAATTAGTAAATTACACATATTGCATGTGAGTAAATGTTTGGTGATGTATACCTCTGTAGAAGGCGTCTATTGGGCTCCGGAAATGTTTCTTGTATCGCCGTTAGCATAGCATTCACCCGTGACTCCTTGCGGTCAACTTCTGAAGACGGCCAAAAGGGAATCAAATTAATGAAAACACCACCAAAACAAAGAAGATTTTAGCATGATAGGCAAGCAAATCAGATTGAGGATTATGGCACAAACGTATCATAATAGAGAAGAGCTTACTATAGGCTTCCAACAATGCAGTACAGCACGATGCAGGAACAGGAGATGAAGGTAGTTCCCTAAGAAAATGCTGAAGGAGACTAAACTTCAGAAATTGTCATTACACAAAGTACAAATCGATAATTAGTTACCATATAGGAAACCAACCTTAACGCAGTCACCAATGACATGAGCATCCTCGTCATGACCGAATACATTCTTGCCTACAACCAAGAAGCCGTCCAGTTGGTATGCATGTCATAGTAAGTAAAGAGTATTTACTCAAGTTAAGAACTAAGGTTGGATGAAAGGGCAGGTAAAGTAAGATTTTATGTGTTCCTAGTATCAAAGAAGTTGCAGATTTCTAGTATGAAGATCCCAGAACGGCAGATTCAGATATGAATAAACGGAAACTACCTTTTGCAGAGACTGCACAAGTCATTACATATCTAGATGAAGGCAATAATTTGTCAATTGATATTTGAACAGAAAATATCTTCTCCATATATGGATACATAGTAGTTATCCACTGTCATCTATTGATGGATCAATTCCACAATTAGAGGTTTCTCTGGTTTTCCTACACTATGATTTTGAGTCCTCTATACCAATACTAACTAGACATAAAACGCCAACGATGCTTTTAAGTTTGCAAAAACAGTCATAGTGGATACATAGTACTCCCTCCGTTCCATAGTAATAGAGTCATTTTGCCATTTTTGTACGTTCCATAGTAATAGAGTCATTTCCCTTTTTAGTAAAAGTCAAACACATTTCTCCACACCTACTTTACTCTCTCTTACTTTATTCTCTCTTCATCTCTCTACCTTTTTCATTTTCCACTTTATTCTCCCTTTACTTAACTCACCTAACACAATTTTCTTAATCTCCATGCCGAAAAGAAACGTCTCTATTACTATGGAACGGAGGGAGTAGTTATCCACTGTCATCTATTGATGGATCAATTCCACAATTAGAGGTTTCTCTGGTTTTCCTACACTATGATTTTGAGTCCTCTACACCAATACTAACTAGACATAAAAGGCCAACGATGCTTTTAAGTTTGCAAAAACAGTCATAATACACAATTTAGAAACTGGTGTGTCAGAATATATAACTATCTAAACTAATAAACCTATATCTGCATTATGATCAAACAATCAACGTAAGGATAGAAATACTATCCGAACTAATTTGACCTCTATCTGCATTATGATCAAACAAAGCAATTGGTTCATTGCACCCCTAATAGTAAATGAAAGAAACAAGTCTCCTCAATCACATAAACATGAATGACAAAAACCTTGTTCATATTCCTTAACTCTTCGCTCCACTTCTTCAACATCTGCCGACTGCCGTAGAATTCCTTCCACTTCAATTCCTACTCAATGTATTTGACTACATATCAAAAAACTCTCAAGATAGATAAAACATATCAAAAAACTCTCAAGATATAAAAAAAAATAATTATGCATCATATCATAAGTGAAATGTCTTTATAAGTCAATGTATTTTACATCATATCTTAGCTCAGATAATGAAAATCTATGAGTTCAAAGTCTCACGATAATCAAATTCATAGGTGAATACTCCAGACATTTCAAGAAGACAAAATAAAGTCTTACCATACTTCTCAAGAAACCTAAGTGCTTTTTCTAAGAAGGATGGGCCTCCATCTATATCCTCAAGGGCTAGCAAAATTGGGCGTCCGACAACCAAAGATTTAACTGGCCGTCTTTCTCTCCCTGGATTGTATGATACCATTAGAATGTCCATCCATAATAGGACTATAAACATCACAGTTTTACTATAAAGGGGTCAATGGACCTCCAATATAGCTCCAAAACAGTGTTAGTTGAAGAACAAGGATGAAGAATAGTTGGTACTGACATTGATGAAATGAACCTTCAGACGAATCATTTGTATCACTTCTAAATATCCCATTATGTCCCAGCACAAGAACAGCACTTGGTGCTTGTGCAAGAGCATGCTCTAGGGCTGTCTTCCACTCATACAAGTCCTCAGAAGTCTCTGCCTGAAATATTGAAATAGAAAAAAAGAGAGTGGAAGATTATCTCACAAGCTACATACTGATCAATTCCATTGTGTGGGATCCATCAACTTATCTGAGAAAAAGTTTAACTAGCGAGAAGATAGAGAATAAATCTATGATCTTTTATGCACCTTAAGAGTAAATGCTCGACCATCACGTCCATCAGGGAACAAAACAGTCAGCAATTTCTTGTCCTCTCTAACTACAACACTACACATTGGAAGAGATTATTATTATTATAGTGGGAAAAACAAGAAAAAGCAGCAGAAAAGGAGAGAACATTAAATCACTACCTTCCTGAATTATTCAAATCAATGCCACCCAAAGTTAGATTTACTTCACCACCACGCTGTGGAAGTGCACTCTGCACGGAAAGTTAAAGTGATGATATTGATAGGTCAAAATTTATAAAAACTCAAATCCAATCAAAGCATAATGTGAGACTGCTTCTGAACCAATATCATAAAGAATGAGAAAAATAGGAATCTGAGCAGAACTCACAGGGTCGTTCTTAAAGAAAACCAAAGAGGTGCGGGTAAGGATAAACCATCGCTTCTTCCAAGACTTCCATCCTAACCCTGCAAGAAGTTTTAAGTGGCAGAGGAAAGAAAGGCATTAAAAATAAAACAAATAAGTACTATTATTCTTGTATTAGTAAAAAAAATGAGGTCATAGCTAATGCTGATTAATTCTTTACAGCAACAAATTATCATATAACAATAACATACATCAGATCGGACAGAGAAATCCCTCCCACCATGCAAGTGCTGTTAGTTAAATACACATTCTAATTATAGTAAATTTGTTTCTGAACAAATGTCAAAGCTGCAGCAACTTACCATTATAAGCTGCATTGACAAAGGTCTAGCTCTACGAACATGCAGATCCTCAAACAAATTATGTCCTAAGGAAAGGGGGAGATTTTCCACAACTAATTACTAAATAGGTGGCATATTGACTGTTATCAAATATATATCCACTTCAGTTATGATTATCTCTTCTCAACGAAAATCAGCCTACCAGCCATCAAATAAAGGTCCATAAAACAAGTTTTGAGTACAGAGCCCATGGAACTTAGAATAAGATGGCATATTTGTGTTCTTGAGGGATGAAACTGGCTTCTCAAATTCCATAGTCAAATCACAAGCATAAACCGGGTATGAATCTCTACAACTTAATATTTGGAACTTATATCACTTAACCATTCACTGACCATAACAAAGGCAACAATTAAAGAACTTATGTGCCAGAAAAAGCATGCATATCTAAATGTACCTTTTTAACAAAAGAGAAATTCCAACATGTACTTCTACCTATATCAGGAAAGTCGAGATTATATTTTAATGGAGTAGAAGATTTAACATTGCAAATTTTTCAATAATGGAGTCATAATAGTTTTCAAGAAATTTGCATTTCTGAAAGTAAATTTTACAATAAGAAATGTCATCATAAATTCATGAAAAAAATTCAAGTAACCCAAAAAGAAAGTTGAAACATTAAACAAATCATAATGTAACTAAGCTAGTTTCCCACATTGTAAAAGCTAAGTTAGTTCTAGAGTCAGCACAACAAGCCCATATACAATGCCGACAAATTACATGGGCAAGGGAATGCAATGCATAAAAAAGTTAAGTAATTTATTGCAATACTGCAATTATAAGGCACATGATACGTATTGCATCAGAATCAATTATGTAATGCATTGGATTTTAGCAATGCTATGGATGGAGTGCAAAAAATTATTCAGATATAATCAATCACCCGGAGTAGGTATAGGTTTGTTTGTGCTTATTCAACTCATTGCTCTTCTTGATTCTACATTGTATTCCAACAATAAATCACATTTTCAACAATGATTAAAATGCCATGAAATTAGCTTCCTACCACTTCTATTACCTTTTCCTCACCAACATCCTACATCAGGAAAAAAGCATGAAAAAAAAATACAGAATAACTCTTTCCCAAAATTGTGTGTACGAAATTCTAACCTTTGGAAGAGATTAGCAGATTCCCGCTCTTGAATATCTGCAATTCATCCACAAAAGACATTGAAGAAACATAAACAATCGAAATCCAAAAGCAATTAAATTGATCTTAGCAACTCCCAAACCAAACTTGGAGCTAAAATTCAGTTTCCTATAGTCAATTTAAACTTCAAATTGACAATTACTTGACTAGAAAAAGAACAGGAAACACTTGCACCCTCAATTTGCCTTTCCGTTGAACACAAGCAATAAACTTCCTTACATTGCAAAATTTTTTACCGTGTTTGAGTTCACATTGCGCGGGCGTTCAAATGCGGCTAGCGGAGCCGACATTTCAGTGTGTCGCCGCCCCTACTCTCACTGGCGAGACAACATAGCAACGGCGATTCAGCACTGAGTCGACACGGATCGAACCCAGCCGGCGCTGATCTACGCAATTGAGATGGTAGAACAACTCATAAACCCCCAACTCCAACTTGCCTTTCCTCTTTTCAAGTATAAAGGTGAAAATGCAGAAGATGGATAGATGAAGCACCAATATCACAAGCGACCAACACTCTACCGCTGTTTTTCTTCACAGGTCTTTTTTTTTCTCTTTCGTCTTTTTTTTTTATTTCTGTCTTTGATTTTTTTTCTCTTTTCTTTTTCTTCCCATGTTGTTGTACACGCTTTGATTTTCAAAATATAATTAACTATTCTATAAACTACACAGTATTAACCAAAAAGATTGAAATAAAATTTGTTGAATAAATGTTTTGTGTAATTTACCTAATAGTATTATATTATAAAGAATTAACCACTTTTAGTTTATGGGCTATGGCTACCAGAAATGTTTTGATTTCATACGAAAAAACGAAACATTAATAATAGAGACTGTTTACTATGGTGAGGACGCCCGACTCCCACCGCCACCCCCTGCTAGCACAGCCGTTTCACCGTCGCGCCGCCCGCATTCGCCCCGTTTCCACACAATAGGGCGCCGCGGCCCTCGCCCCACCCATTCTCCCTAGCCGCGTCCTCGCCCCCCCCCCCCCCCCCCCCCCCCCGAACGCGGCTATCCCGCGTTCGCCGTCCTACCGCCCCGAATCCGCGTCTGCCCACCTTCCCCACTATAGCCGCCCGCCCACCGCCCCCAGACGAGGCTATAGCCGCGTCCTACCCATAGTGGACACTCTCAGAATGATTCTCTGTGGCTTTATACCTACTTTTTAACGTGACTCTACAGAATGATTATCACATACCTTTATTATTATTTATATTATTTTATTTGAGCGAATCAATTAAGAATAATAATTTACTGTGCGAGTTTTCAGAGTATTTTTATGAGGAATAATATAGTAGCTTTATTGGAGTTAATGTTGCTCTCTATTTCATAATTTGTAATTAAAATTGTGATACTCGAATAATATTGAAATCCAAAATAGATTTGTGCGTAATAGAGTGTTTAATATTAATAGGTCGGGAAAATCTAAGGAAATACTGAAAAATACCTAAAGGCCATGTTTGGTTGACGGAAAAGTAAAGTTGACAAGGAAAATGATTCCTAAGAAAATGAATCCTCAGAATGTGATTCATAATAACTTTATTTTCCTGTGTTTGGAAAATATCATGATTTTAAATTTTATATTTGATTTAAACACCAAACTAAATATATACTCTACTTATTTTTTATTTTGTAAAGAAGAATTAGTAATATAAAATTTTTAGTAATTTATTAATTACAAATGATAATGATTATATTTAAAGATATTATAAATAATAAATATGATTATTATAATTATAATTAATATTCCCTCCGTCCCCAAATAATATGCACTTTGGGGACGGCACGGGATTTAATGTCAAATTGGTAAAGTAAGAGAGATGTAGAGAGAAAAAGTAATTAAAGTATTGTTAGTGGATAATGAGTCTAATTTTATTAGAGAGAAAAGACTTTCCAAAATTAGAAAGTGCATATTCTTATGGGACGGAGGGAGTAGTTAAATAAATTTTATAATTTGAAATTTCACCACGACTTTATTGATTAATTATTAATTTATAAATAATATAATAATTCATATTATATAATTATATTTAAATTATTTAATAATTATTAATTATCTTTATGATAATAACAAATATATAAAGATTATAATAATATAGTTATAATTATGATAACTTTAATTATAATTATTTATTATATTGAAGTTAAGTATGATTTGTAATTTTAATACATTGTAAATAATAATAATAATAAAACTAAGTTTATATTGCATTAAATATGTAAAAATCCTAAAACTGAAAAAAAGAATACTTAAGAAAAGTTAGGTTTCAGAATCCTGCAAAGTTGTACTAACTCTCCTTGTTCTCGGGATTCTGATTACTTTCCCAGTTTAATTAAAAACCAAACAAACACATGAATTTAAAATTTAAGGAATTAGATTACTTTCCCATACAAAATCCTAACAACCAAGTATGACCAATGGGAGTTGATGATCAGATTCATCAAAATTCTTGCAAAATTTAGCAAATGACTAAGTTTGCAATAAATTAAAAAGATTGGATGATATCGAAATGTTCTAAAGTTTAAAATTAATTTGCAACAATGTTGTTAGGTTGGAGTCCATTTTAAAAATATTCTTAGGAGGTGCTCAATTAGTCTAATATGGCAGGTTTTTGGTCCAATTCTGCCCAATTTCAGCTGTTCAATTTCTTTGATTTGTATATGACGGGCCGAAGAAATGGGGGGTCGGCCCACACTATTCATCGGATATACTCCAAACAGATGTGTGTTTTACAAATCTGAGCCCATTAAATTTGAGACAAGAGACAAGTGGATATCAAAAAGATAAATTTGCCCTCGTCAAAATTTGAACCCCCCGAAGTGTGAATTGCAGCTCTCATTTTTATGAGAGGTACTTTTGTCAGTTCATCTAATTCTCAATATCTGAATTGGAACAAAACTCACCAAAATCATTTACACTAAATAGTATATTTAATTTCATCGATGGTGGGCCAGCCCTCACCAAATATGGATTTTAATTACGATATAATACATTACTGATTAACTGAACAAGTCCTTACTTAAGATGATATTCAATACTTACAATGTGTCAAGCTGAAATGGCGATTTATGACTTATTGCTCAATTTAATTCCCCACATGGCTGGATTCTAATTTTAAAGTGAAAAAACAAAAAAGTCTAAAGTGGAGTGAGGTCTAAGTAGATACAATCCACATTTCATTACCTTTTTAAATTTATTTTTTATTATATTTTTTTAAAATTTATTTTTTATTATATTTTTTAAAATGATATGAAGTTAAATAATGATGAATTTTTAAAGAAGTAGGAGTAGTACTTTCAACATTTTTTTTTAATGTTGAAAGGGATTTTAGTTGAAAGTTGACTTGATAAGACTATAGTATTTCCTTTTATTTTTGTAAGGGAAGTCTGTATAAAATATAAGACCAAACATGTCTTTTATTGGCTGCCGATGACGAATCGCATGACATCTTGGGCTTGGGCACGCAGATACGTGAGATTTACGTTCAACTAAATTTCTAAAATAAAATAATTATAAGATGAAAAACGGATTGTTACGATATAGACGTAATATTTCCAAATTCTCTTCGCAATAAAATAAGCTAATTTTGGCTTAATCCTAGTTTCGGATATTAACATTAAATAATGGAGTATTATTCCTTTAGTTCCAAATACATGTCATACTTGAGTAACAACACGAGATTTGTGTCTTAAAAACACAATATTAATATACCAGATAATATTCTAAAATAAAATGTGATATTTTTTATGGGACAAACTACAAAAATTTGTGACTTTATCTTGGGATGAAGGAAGAAGTATCAACTTTACTTCTTTACAAAATGTTACTCCACTTGCTATGGTTTTCATTAGTTGTTCCATTTTGTACTATTGTAAATTTTTAAAAGTTATTTGATTTTGTTAAGAAAGGTGAAAGGAAAAAAGTTAGCAGATTGTTATTATATCTTACTCATATAATTAGTTTTATAATAATTGAATGGAATGATCTAGTAGAATATAAGATTCATTTACCAAATATAGCAAAAGTAAAGTAAAATAATTATGGGGATTAGACGAAGATGGTAAAATAAAACAATAATGGAGACTAGAGGGAATATATGAGTGCTACTTTATCATTTCGGTTTTATTCTATCTCAATTCGATTAACTAAATAATACCCCATTGTCCGTCATTAAGTGACAAACTTTGACTCGGCATAAATTTTAAGAAATGTAATAGAAAGTGAGTTGTAAAATTAGTGGAACGTGGGTCATATATATATATATATATATATGATTGTATTCAAATCCTTTTCACCTATTTAATCCAATCTCCTTCTTAATCTCCACCGTGTATTTAAGCTGATCCAATGGCCTAAATAAGTGGGTTTATTCAATTAATTTAATGATTAAAAAAAATGAAAAGGGCTTAATTGGTAATCACTGTCCAACAATTGATTTACGGTTATTCTCTCATGAATATCTTCCTTAATTTACTCCTTCAATATCTTCACGGTTCATTCTCCCATGCCACACGCTCCAGACGTTAATTTCTCCATTCTCCCTCGCTGCAATTGATTTTTTTCGCCTCCGGCACTCTTTGCAATTATCGGTTCTCCATTCACGTTTCATCATTGTTACTATCGTTTGTTGTCGGCGTTGTAGAGATCGGTGTTCTCTCAATAAACGGCGTCTCAACACGATTTCATTCTCCCCTCTTTCACAAATCCTTCCGTGATAATTTATCCCGTATAGTTATAGACCACTCCACGATAGAGACTAAGCTTAAACCGACGCACGATGGCTTCGTCAAGGACCTCGATAGCGTCGATTTCTCCCAGAAGATTTCTGTTGTTTTCTTCGTCGCAGCGGTCATAATCTGCACAGTTGCGGGTGCGATTGCTACTGCAAACGCCAATCCCAGGTGGGTATGGGCGGCTGTGGCTGGGGTCGCGACGGCTGCCGAAAAGGGGATGTTGCCGGATAATCTCCATGTACTCGTCAATGTATATTTTGTATAATATAATGCGTAGTTTAGTTTCTGTAATGCATTATTTGTGATATGTAATGAACATTTATCCTGACCCGTTTAATTTAAGTTGTGTCGTGTGTCGTTGTTTGGCGCACGTTTCTTGTTTTCCCCAAGGGTTAAACAAGCCTACGGGCTAAGGTGTAGTATGTTCATAGTCTAAAAAACGTTGTCCAAATACACGAGCTGCAGTAATTTGTCTGGGGTTGCACATTCATAGGGCTTAGGAATTTTTTTTAAAACTGATATGCATAATGTACATTTTGTATAGTATAATGCGTAGTTTAGTTTCTGTAATGCATTATTTGTGCTATGTAATGAACATTTATATTGACGCGTTTTGTCACACCTCAACCCCTCTGACGTATACTCTTATAATAAATAAATCTTGTATCATAAAAGCAATCAATACACGTGTCTAATTCATAGAACACTCATATTATACAAGTTCAAACCAACACTTATCCGATACATATTTCAAAATATCCTGTAAAGTAGTGGATCCCTCTCACCACTCTATATACTATACATTTATCTACATGCAAAATGATGAGGAGGAGAAGGTTGCCAAAATGCGTCAGCCGCCGAACCTGATAACATGTGGAGTTCCTATGACCCATGTCAGTCAAAACTTTACTGTTATCTTATTCCTGAAAAAATTAGTGGTTTATATGAGCCACAACTCAGTATATATAAATCTCCACCTTTAATCTCATCTTCATGGTAAGTACTTAGTATATATTTGGGTATATACCACCTTTAATCTCACATGATACAAACATCAAGCATATTCTTTTATCAATACATATAATCAGAAACAATATATAACATAATTTAAAAACAAACCATTTCATATTCATATGCATATGCCACTCTATTCAGTTTATTATTTTGTAACAGTCAAGCCTGGTATCTGCCCGGGATTCCTCTATGATTGACCCATAGGTCCCATTATGATTTGACCCGAAGGTCCCACTGTGATTTGACCCGAAGGTCCCAATATGTTTGACCCGAAGGTCCCAATATGTTTTGACCCGAAGGTCTCAATATGATCCACTGTGATTTCAGATCCAGGGCAAAACCGTCACAGATCCTCTTTAATCCAATGGTTCACATAATCGGTATCATAAACATATCCTTTGCACCAATAACATATCCATATCATATTCCATCAAATTATCCAATATATCTAAACAAACATGTCCATTTCAGCAATCAAATATTCATATCAATTTCACACCATATAATCCAATAATTCACTCCAATTCAACATATAACAATCAACCACATAACACATGTAAAACTAAAAGTGTGATTTATACACACCTGATGGCGACAATAATCAGACCCTTAACTCTGCCTCCTGATCTACCTACCGCCCTCAATCATATCTAGTCGTGAATTTAGTACTTCTCTTTTTCTCATTCTTCTTTCTTCAGCTAAATCACTTAAACCCCGAACTCTTTCTCTTCGTATAATCACTTTGAGTTTATCTCTCCCTTTCTGTAATATTACAGTGCATCTCCTCTATTTTTATAAACTAAGATGTCGGTCTAACTTACTTAAATATATCATGCTAAAACAATACATGTGTGGCTCAGCTCCAATTACAAAATACATATATATATATATAGCAAACATTTATATATATTCATAAATTGGGTGTTTCGATCAATACAAGATATTTAAACAATTAAAATTATGACAAGTGTTATAACATGCATGCAATTGTATGGATTTAATTTGTACACGTATAGAATATGTGTTAAACATGTGATCCTTCATTTTCTTTAGTAAAAGTTACGTGTGTACACATGCACACATATTTAAAGTTAATTATTTAATATTTAAAGTACTCATACGCATATACTTTATATGCATAACATATAATTATGCAAATAACATTATAAATATGTAAAATTATGCATGTTTCGGGTTAGAGATGTCACACGTTTAGTTTAAGTTGTGTCGTGTTCTGATGTTTGGCGAACGTTTCTTGTTTTCCCTAAGGGTTTAATAAGCCTAGGGGTTAGGGTGTAGTATGTTCTAAGTCTAAAAACCGTTGTCCAAATACACGAACTGGAGTAATTGGTCTGGGATTGCACATGCATAACGCGTAGGTATATTTTAAAACATATATACATAATGTACATATTGTGTAGTATAATGCGTAGTTTAGTTTCTGTAATGCATTATTTGTGGTATTTAATGAACATTTATCCGTACCCGTTTAATTTAAGTTGTGCCGTGTGTCGTTGTTTGGCGAACGTTTCTTGTTTTCCCTAAGGGTTTGACAAGCCTAGGGGCTAGGGTGTAGTATGTTCTAAGTCTAAAAAACGTTGTCTAAATACACGAGCTGGAGTAATTCGTCTGGGATTGCACATGCATAATGCGTAGGTATATTTTAAAACATATATACATAATGTACATATTGTGTAGTATAATGCGTAGTTTAGTTTCTGTAATGCATTATTTGTGCCATGTAATGAACATTTATCCGTACCCGTTTAATTTAAGTTGTGCCGTGTATCGTTGTTTGGCGAATGTTTCTTGTTTTCCCTAAGGGTTTAACAAGCCTAGGGGCTAGGGTGTATTATGTTCTAAGTCTAAAAAACGTTGTCCAAATACACGAGCTGCAGTAATTCGTCTGGGGTTGCACATGCATAGCGCGTATGCATTTTTTAAAACAGATATACATAATGTACATATTATGTAGTGTAATGCTTAGTTTTAATTTCTGTAATGCATTATTTGTGATATGTAATGAATATTTATCATGCCCCGTTTCATTTAAGGTGTGCCGTGTTTCGATGTTTGGCGCACGTTTCTTGTTTTCCCTAAGGGTTTAACAAGGCTAGGGGCTAGGGTCTAGTATGTACAATAGCAACCACGTAATGCATAAAACAAGATAAATAATGCATTCAAATAGACAAATAATGTATAGAATCACTCAAGTAATGAACATACAACTATTGCATTCATTCTTAGACTCTTGTACAACAGCAATATAATGATGCATAAAACATGATAAATAATGCATAGACATAGCTAAATAATGTACAAATCTTACATTCACTCATGTACAAGTTCCGTGACGGTTTCCTTCTGCCGTGGAGTAAAACTCTTTATACAATTCAGAAACTCGGTAGGGGTTCATCGACAATACAGATGGTCGACGTTCCTACCCCTTGGTTTCCTATCCTACGTCTCTTTCGGAGCTTTACTATTCCCGGCCTCTAATACTCACTCCCGGAATTTCTGGGCAATTCCTACTGGCAGTATATCATCGACCACCTCGTCGATGTTCAATATTAGCTGCTTTGATGCTGTACAACATACAGAATAATAACGTACAATTAGTTACATAATGTACAAGCTGAATAAAATAATGTGGACAGTTATACTGCATTCACTTATACACTCTAGTACAGAAGCATCAAAATAATGCCTAAAAACTGATACGTAATTCATTTTAATAATCAAATAATGTTCAGAATAAATCAACAAATGCACCATGAATATTGCAATCACCCATTGTCCCATGTCCAACAACAGTCACATAAAGCATAAACCATGATAAATAATGCACTAAAATAACTAAATAATGTACAGATCCGGTCAAGTAATGAACATACAAATATTCCATTCACTCTTTGACTCATGTACAACAGCAGTCACATGATGCATAAAACAGGATAAATAATGCATTCAAATAGCCAAATAATGAACAGAATCACTCAAGTAATGAACATATAAAAATACATCGGCCAACTTATCTCTGAATTTTTTGGCCAGCACAAATGGAATAATGTCGTCGACTGCGCCGTCTATCTCGACTCTAAGCTGCTTCTCTGATATGGATCAAACAACACAACACATCAGAAAGTTATCACTAAATCAAAAGACAATATGATATGAGCTGTAGAAGGATTAACACATATATCACAACAAATAATGCGTCAGTCAGAACAAATAATGAATAAAACTTTACCCATAATGCGTTAGACAAAGCAAATAATGTGCTTAATATACTCTTAATATTTACCTAAATCGGCTGTACAATGACATGACAGATACTAATAATACCATTTCATAATGCATAATATACTTCACATAATGTAAACTTCATAGAACATAATGCATTGTCTAAACCCAAAAATGCATATGTATTACACACAAAGACTATTAACCCATATAAAAAAATACCACTCAATGTACCATAAACTCCAACATATGCATAATTACAGATTCATACTGCACTTCCCACCCAAATAATAATCATATTGAATCTTGACTGAGCTGCATAACCAACATAGGCACTGCCCGTATTAATGCATAATATAGTCAGCATAATGCAAAAAACTAGGCACATAATGCACAGTCTAAAATTAATAATGCACATACATAATTTTTCCATGCTTTTAAACCCAAAAACAATGCTTTTAAACCCAAAACAATAAAAACACCCCGTCGGAAACAGAGAAAAGTCACAACAAACAATAAAAACCCGTCGCATACCAGAATCCATGCTTTTAAACCCAAAACAATAAAAACCTGTCTGAATTTCATAAGGCGCGACATATTGGAAGTTCCAATTTATAGTTTTCGTGTCTACAAAACATTACAGCGAAGTCAGGAACCTGGTCGCCGGTTGGGGTTCGGTGTAAGCAACGGTGGAGGGTGGTGCCGTACTCTTGGACGATTGATGTCGATTGTTTCGCCGCCTAACGATGTTGCAGAGCGGCGGACAGATCTAGGGTTTAGAGAGTGGAGAGAGTGGAGAGTGATTATACAACCTTTAATGAGAGAGAATGAAGAGAAGGAAGTTTCAAATCCCAACAATTTCGCAATTACCAAATTCTGGCGATTCATTTTTTGCTGGATGACAATAATACCCTTATAATGAACATGGAATTACTAATTCACCCTCATAATGCACGAAATAAACCAAATAATGAACTACGGAATGCTAATCTAAGATTTAAATCCGGATCGTTCATCTTCAAGATCCAACGATCCAAATCAGAAAGGAACTTAAATCTAAGGGGAGAAATTAGAAAAGGAGTTTAACACTACCCTATATATATATATATATATATATATATATACATATATAAAAGGGGAGTTTTGGGGGTATTTATGGAAATTTCATTTTATATTAAAATTATAATCTAATTGAAATTACTTTTTGTTATTTGTTCATAACCGGCTGGTGTATGTCAATCATTGTAAAATTTCATTTATGTGTATTTAATAAAATTATACCCCATTTTATATGAGATGACACTACATATTCCCTAATAATATTTTAATTTCATTTAATCATTGTAAACGTTTTTTCTAGCAATCAATGGAATGAATGAGTTCTTCGAAAGAGCATATTATAATAGAATTGTGAAACATTTATTTCGATATGATAATGGGATAACTAATAGTCACAAGAATACCAAAAGCTATCAGATTTTGTTTAAATGTCAATGTATTCAACTGCGGTGGCTATTTGGTGTTCGCCTTGCTCTTGTGATTGTGTTTCCAACACCACCTTCACGTCTTTGTCAACTGACAATTGGAGAGTTTCTATTCACCTTCTACATGCAGTGGATGTGTATGGAATTAGATTGTTGTGGCTGGTCAAAAGTTATTTCTTGATGTAGAATTTAGTTTATGTTCCTTTTGTTTTGCATCATTAATGTAGATGGCGTAGGAATGAGCTGATGAAAGTCCACAAACAAAAGAGGAAAGGCGAGCATGCTCAAAAGTATGAACCAGGTAAGATACTTCTTATATATGAATTGAAGATTATAACCAGAAATTGGATTTGGAAATTGAACTAAGCATAAACCCAAAGAGTCATTACTCTTACACCAACACCATTAAATAACATGCACATTGCACGCCTAATGTTTATGAATTGTGGAACATTAACTTTTAGTTTTTATCTTTAAATACATGTTCTTTCAATGCTATTCATTTTTACATTTTTTTTGGACATTGTTGGGGTCTGAGGAAATTACAGGAAGGGTATCAACATGAGCCTCCCGGACCTTATCGACGCGGAAGACACATCGATGCAGATGGTGATCGACTATTTCATGTATGTGGCAGCGATGGAGCCATAGATCTAAGGGTTTTTTTTGTGTTATTGCATGTAATTTCACCATTAGGGTAATCATATTCGAGCTGTCTATAGTTGCTCGGTTAGTTGGTTGATGAGTATCTGTATTTTGTGCATTGTAGAGGCATTACAAATTTAAGATTTGAATATGTATCTTTTATGGAGTGTCTCGATAAAAAATAAGGTACAAAGATAATGGAAGAAGGAAGAAGGAAGGTTTATGCTTTTTCGGTATTCGAATTAGTAGTATGATTAGTCGAAGTCTTTAAATTCTTTAAATGATTAGATTTATTCTTTTAGTTAATTGGGTACTGAACTATTTGGCTAATTAAGTATTTTTTATTGCATTGCAATCAGTACTAATTTATATAAGCACCATTTTGGTTAATTAAAATAACATTAATTATTTTACTCGTATGTACTATATGTTTGTTAGTTTAAGTGTTTTTTTATTGCGTTGCAATCCGTACTAATTTATATGACCACCATTTTGGTTAATTTAAATCACAGTAATTATATTTTAATCCCTGTTATTTGAAAATATCTTAATTCGTGCATAGCACGGGTGTGATACTAGTATAAAATAAAATGTGAGTGAGAATGAGTGAGTGAAATGTGAGATTCATTATAAAAAGTAAATGAGATAAGTATTAGTGGACAAAAAAAATTAAATAAGTAACGGCGGACGGAGGAAGTACCACATATAATAAGTGTCAAAAAGAAAATGGGAGTAATACGGTATTATTCTAAATACTCCATTGTCCCTAAAAAATTGTCACTTATTTCCATTTTCGTGTGCCTCTATGAATTTATCACCTTTCACTTTTACTATTTTTGGTAGTGGACATCACACTCTACTAACTCATTATCCCTTACATTTTATATAAACTAATACTTCCTCCACCCCACTGAAGATGACCCGCTTACCTTTTTTATTTGTCTCGATTAAAATGAATGAAAAATAAAAACATTTTTATCTCTATTTTATCATCTTTCTATCTTATTTTATTCTCTTTACTTAAAATATTACAATTTTTCAATTGTAGAAATCTTTGTCACTCAAGAAGAGATATTCTTTCTTGAGATACAGGAAATTAAAACTCTATCCATTCTGAATTATCTTGATGGTATTATATTTTTATTCTTGATTTATGTTTAGTTTTCTCTCATTAATATACTAGTAGTATTTAAAAGGATGTTAATGTATTCGTATTTGATAATAGTATAAAGAGATATTCTTTCTTGAGATATGGGGAATTAAAACTCTATCCATTCTGAATTATCTATCCTTGTTTTGTATCCTTGTAGATGTTGTTCAAGTGTTACTATTCATTATCATATCATTATGTATTTATGATTAAGTTGTGAAATTATTTTAATTAAAGGGGATGACTATAATTCAATATCATATGACTATACATCTAAAATAAAGCTGTGAGATTCAAAATCTTATAAACAAAACATAATACAATTTTTAATTATGAGGAGTATAATATTACCTACTGAACATGCCCCTATAGTATAAGGATATCACGTAGGCTCCAAATATTATAGAGTGGTTCATTTTATCTATAAATTCAAATAAATAAATAAAATGACAAATTGAGCTTTATTTTTTTAAAGTAAAAAATTTAAAATAATAATAATAAATTTTAATATCATAGAATTAAGCTAACTGCATTAACCGAGCATGGTACTAATGAGCGGTGTGATAGAAATCCACATGGTTCCACTATAAAACCATTTAGTGACGAGGGAGAGGTCCATAGACTTTTATGATATAATAGATTCACTTTTCACTTTACATTAAATATAAAATAATTATATTTTAATTTTTAGTTATCGCGAGTGCTCCATAGCATATCATTTTTTATTTATTTATACAAATGTACTACTATAAAGTTTATAGTGAGATCTCATAATCATTAATTATTTATTATTTAGTACTCTCTCCTTTCTTAAAAATAAAAACTATTTTTCTTTTTTATCCATTTTTTAATAATAGGAATTTTCTGTTTAAGGAATCTTTTTTTCCTAATAAGATGAGATCGATCCATTTTTCACCAACACACTTTTATTTTCATCTATTTCTCACTTTATCAATTTTACATTAAAATCCGCTAATTTCAAAAGTTTATATTTTTAGAGAATGAATAAAGTATACATAAATAGGACTCACGTTACACTAACTTTTCCAACTCATTTTTTTATTACTACTACATTTTTTAAACTTATTTTTTTATTACTATTACATTTTTTTAACTTATTTTTTATTACTACTACATTTTTAAACCCCCCCCAAAAAAAAATCATATATTATTAAATTATTAAAGACAGAAGGACTACAAATTTCAAATTATTCCATTAAAAGATTAAGAAAAAGGAAACTATAGCATTATTTGACATACCAAATTAACGTGGAGAAGCCTAACGACTATCTTTGGCTTCTCCTATTCATAAAAATAGTCCTATCTCTTATATTTATTTTCATACCAAAAATGGCAAATTATTTCCATTTTATTATCCATATTTATTTTCTCTTTTATATTTTATCCATGTTTTTCTTTTCTCTTTTATTTTAACCATTTTATAATTGGTTTGTACAGATAAATTAAATCCCTAGAGAATCCAGAATGCTGAAGTGACGTTCACACCCACGTAGTATCAAAAATCAAATTTGTATTCTTTATCTCTCCCTTTCTGCATAAAAAGGCACACAGCAATGGCAATTGCATCAATTCACAATTCAATAAAAATATGTCAGCATGTTGCCGCTGCCTGCACTCCCCTCGCCACATTCCAATGCGCATCTCCTCCACCAGCCTTTTGCAACTCAATCAACATCGCAAGTTCCGGCCAAGGAGGCACGCAGGCGCAGTCGAGGTCATGCTCAGGCCGAGGCGCCTCGTCATCGAATCGGCAGCGTCGGGAGGAGAGAAAGAGGATGAGCCGAGGAAGAAGGGGAATCCGCCGCCTCAGTGCTGCGCGCTCGATCGAGACGCCTTGGAGGCTGACTCCGGAGGCGCTGATCGGAGGACGGAGGTGGTGATTGCGACGGTCGCGACGGTGGTTCTCGGTGTGGCGAATCGCGTGCTTTACAAGCTCGCGTTAGTTCCTCTCAAGCATTACCCCTTCTTTCTCGCTCAGCTCGCCACTTTCGGGTAAAAAATACTAAATCATTAATGTTTTAAATTCCAAACAAGTTTTCGTTTCCGAAATTGATCGTTGAGTCCGCATTCAATTTCAGTTCAGTTCAAAATTAAATGCTAGTATCAGAATTCGTTTTTACATGTTTTTTCGCAGAATCTGATTTCTAATTTTAAAATGTAGTAGTATTTCAATTCAGTTACTAAATTAAATAGCGTGAGAATAAGGAAAGAAATTATGGTGATGGAACGCGTGAGAGGTGACAAACGAAACCGCGGTGGCCGCCGGCGAAATTGAAGGTCGAAAAAACTGACAACACATGTGAGGGTATGCTTGTCTTTTTGCCACTCCCGAGATTTGGAATCAAGCCAAAAAAAGAAGATAATTCTTGGTTGAACGCGAGGACGGAGTGTGGCGACTGTCGAGTGCTATGAATGATTATTAGTCCCACCACCAAGAGAGGGAGAGGTTGTGGGCGTGCCCGCTGTCTTTTCTTAATTGGATTAAATTAATGAGCGTCGCTATGATTAGGCCTATGGACATGTGGTTTATCAGTGTTTCTATTTCATTTACAACGCGATCCAACAATCCTTCAATTCTTATGTTATAATAATAGTAGGTATTTCCTTTCTTGTTTGAGGGTAAAGTTCAGGTCTTTCTGCTTTAGCAAAAGGCTAAGGCTGGGCTTCGTGCACTTTTATATGAAAGGGACATGAGAGTTTGCCTATATGAGGATGGTGCTAAATAGGGGTCCCCTTTGAAGCAGGACCATTGGTGGTGAGTCGGATTTGGAGTTGTGTAACCCCACATAGGACAGCTACATAGATTCCCTTGCATTTTCTCTTCTCCATGTGCTTCATATTTTCTTAATTGTCAGCCCCCTATATTTCTATGGCATGTGGTTCCTGAAAAGGATGCTTGCTCTTTCCATTCTCCGAATGTCAAAGTAACTTGAATGTCACAATCTAACTAGTTAGAATAATTTTGGTTACAGCATTCTATGCTTTGGTTGATTTGTCTACATACTACTTGTCAAGAATGGCATATAAGCTACCCATCTAATTGGCCTAGAAAAATTCTATAATTAGTGGCGGACTTCCCACGCTGACAAGTGATAAGATTTTTGCTTGAAGAACTAATGCACATTTTACTTTTTTTGACTAATGCTATATACTGGTAGTATTTTCAATTTATGAATATAGAAGCACAAGCCAGAGGCTGTTGTTGTTTTAAGCATTTCATTCTGATATGGAATTAACTGGAAACAATTGTATTTTGCTGATTGGCGAAACGACTTTTGCGTGTGGGATAATTTATTTAATGTTGGCTTTATAGAAATAAGATACCTGTACAGAATCTGGATAAATAATTAATGGATGAATGCTAGAAGTCTACTCATGGTTTTTCTTTCCTTCTACTGATATTTCTCACACTTCTGGCTAATGTAAATTGTTGTTTTACTAATTGTGATCCATTCACATGTTCCAGGTATGTAATCGTATACTTCTCAATCTTGTATCTCCGGTATCAAGCTGGCAAGGTTACTGATGAAATGCTATCATTGCCGAAATCACCGTTAATTGTTATTGGCCTGTTAGAGGCTCTAGCAGCAGCATCTGGGATGGCATCAGGAGGTAATTCATTTATAAGGATTTTAGGCATCCTATATCCTTATTCTGGAGTCATTGTGATGTAGTGATCCCTTCAATGGTTTAAGTCCATTATTGGTAGCGTAATGCAGTTTTGTTTGTCTGTTGCCAGCTTTGTAACTGGAAGTAATCTGGGGTTACCCCATTGCATTGATCTCTGCTGCCTATATGCCTCAGAATATGCATAATAGGGAGTTTAAACTTCATCACCAACCCATATGCATAATAGTATGTAAATGGGTTAGCATGAAAACTGATTGCTTGCCTTGAGCCATTTGTGGTTTATATTCAACTGTTACAATCATATGCTTAGTTTATGAGGTGGATAGTTTTCTCCTTTTCTTTTAATTGATGGATGAAAGTCTTCCTATTGTGTTCTCGTATAAAAATTTTCACTTTAAATTTTGCTAATAGTTTCAAGTTGAATTTGTCCTGATTCAGTGCATACTAATGGTTTTTCCTTATTGAAACAGCTGTTCTTCCTGGGGCAGCGATTCCCATATTGTCACAGGTAACTCTCTAAACTGATTATTCATTTTTCTGTTGGCATCGAGTAAATAGGTTGCAGTGAGAACTGAAACAACTGATGTAGTAAATATTCTGTAGTCTTCATGGCTGATAACATGTTGAATGGTCTCTCAGATCAATGAAACTGTCTTTGCTTTCATATTAATATTCTCGAAGTAGACTTATATTCTTATCTTAAACTAGCCACAGCGATTTTACTCTTATTTGTAGCCGAGTCTCGATTTAGGTCTAGGAAATAGTAGGCACTTGACAGATAAACTGTTTGGTATCAATGCATGTGTTTGTTGTGTGTGTGGATGTTTATGCTGTACATTTGATATTCTCTCTCTCTCTCCCCCCATTCCTGGTGCTTGCTTGAGGTGGGGGAAGGGAGTGTTGAGATTTGTTTGACACAACTTTCAGGGCAATGTCGAATGGCATGTTAATTTTGTTTATCTGTAATCTTTGCAGAGTTTTCTTGTCTGGCAACTTGGGCTTTCGTATATATTTCTTAGAAGGAAATATAGATTCAACCAATTGTTCGGTTGCTTTCTGGTAGCAGCTGGAGTAGTAGTAACTGTTGCAAGGTAATTATTTTTTTTCTGTCAGACTACCGACAGTATATATGACTTACAAATGTAGGCAAGTAACCTCTGAAAGCTCTTGGAGACTTCATTACAAATCTTAGAAGCCCATAATCCAGACTATTTAATACCCTCTGAAGTATTATGAACCTTGATATGATGGGACATTTAAACGGAAGTATCAAATTGTATGTTAGATGTAAATAAACTACAAAAAGGTAGTACTACTTACTTATCAACCTGTGTAATGCATGTTAGATAGTATATATATAGAGCTTATATAAATATTTTGTAGTAAGAATTAGTTTGTGATGGAAGTCTTCCCAATGCCTTGCAAGAGGAAGGCTTTCGCTTGTCTCTTTCATCGTTCTTTCAGTTATTTATCAAGTAGTTTCCGATTCGTGCATAATCTCTTTGTTATTTCATTAAACGTGTGTTGTGTGTGAATCGACCCTTTTTCCCTCCAAATCACACGTGGAATTAATTACAACCGTCTGACTATTGATTTCTACACACCATCGATTATATTTTGTCACTATTTGCATTTGCAGCGGGTCAGGTCCTGGATCACTCACGACAAGTGGGTTATTTTGGAGTAGTTTAATGATTATTTCGTTCTTCTTACAAGCTGCTGATACAGTCTTGAAGGTAATTTAGCTTTCCTTTTGGACAATAAGCTTGTCCTATTTTAATGCTCTATGTAATTTATCTTACTCAAGATATTCCCTTTTTTTGCAGGAAATAATATTTCTGGATGCTGCCAAAAGATTAAAGGTACACATGTCAGTGTGTGCACCTAATACAAATTTGTAAATAACTAGACAGCGATGTTACGACTTAGTTAGTAGATGAATGCAAATACTAAAGGCTTTATTCAGGTTGTCTCCAGTAGTTTGCTGGACTTCTAAGTTCATGTAAATCAGAAAAACTAACCAGTTAACATGCTCTTCAGTTAAAAAGCATTTTCAAAAAATCTGATATCTGATTTTAATTGATTCAAATATTCAATTGAATGATACCTATCTGACATTTGTTGCCCGGATGGCAGGGAGGTTCGATGGATCTATTTGTTGTAAACTCTTATGGATCTGCTTACCAGGTCAACTTTTAAGTGTTATAGACTTAGAACCATCTAAAGTTGTGGATACATATACTTTAATTTTACCACAAGCCTGACACTTTCAAGTGCGTGAACAGGCTGTTTTTATCTGCCTCCTCCTCCCGTTCTTGTCAAACCTATGGGGCATTCCGTTTAGTCAACTGCCAAGTTATCTAAAAGATGGTTCTGCCTGCTTTTTGAACACCGGTACCATGTTAAATCGTAAGTCATGGTCTTCTCATGATTAGATCTTAAAGATTTATGCCTGAGCCATACCTATGTGTGCTTGTTTGTGTGAATCGGTATATTTTGTTTTGGCGGTTCTTAAACGTTAAAACTTTTTCCGATGACAGGATGTAACGGTGCACCTTTACTCCCGCTGCTATTTGTCATTGTCAACATGGGTTTCAACATTTCCTTGTTGCATCTGCTCAAGATCTCCTCCGCTGTGGTATCTTGTCTCGCGTCAACAGTTTCAGGTTGGTTGATTATTCGAACTTGTTTATTTTATGGATAACTTGTGCTGAAATAACACTTTAAAACTGGTTTTCTTTCTTTTGATGGCATCTTATACTCTTCTGCAATTTGTGTTGTTAGTGCCAATATCGGTGTATATGTTTACATTGCCGCTTCCATATCTTGGGGTCGCCTCCTCCCTTCCCCCGGGCTTTGTAAAGGGCGCTATAGTCCTTGTCGCGGGTCTGCTAGTTTATCTCTGGAGACCTGCACCAAATTCGTCGAGCAGCCCTTCTCTTGTGAACTAGGAAATAAGCTAGAGATGCCTGCACATATACTACATACTAGCGCATTGATTTGATCAAGAGCGAGGAGATTAAGCGGTGGTGCATCAACGACGAGAGCCGCATAAGGTGGCTTTGCTAATCAAGTCATTTTGGTGGTGCTAACTGCGGATGGTGATTCATGCAAATACCATGACTCGTAAGAGTATTGGCACGAGGGAGCTGGATGGTATAATTGTGATTTATGTTGTATTACAAATTTTGAATGTTCTGTAATTTATAATTATATGCGTAGTGACAATAGTGAAGAAGAAATGAATTATGACCTGACAAGATATTTCATAGCTTCGTTGACAAATAATTTCCTATAAATAATACTCCCTCCGTCTTAAAAAAGAATAGACTAGTTTAATCAATTTAGGGCGTCTATAAAATCAGACCAAATTTAAATATAGAAAGTTTTTAACAAATAATAATGCTATATGTCATTTATAATATGGATATTATAATTTACTAACACTTCTAGTGTCTTTTCTTCCTTCCTCTCTTATTTTTTTCCTTCTTAATTGTAAATTAAAATCTGTGTTATTTAAGTTTGTCTATTTTTTTTGGGACGGGGGAAGTATAAATGAAAATTTAATATTTTGTAATCTGACATTAGTTTTCAAAAATTTGGGCAATAATACTATTTGACTATACCAATGGAATTGAAATACTCGGATCCCAATGACATATTTTAGAGTACTCTTTCATGTTAAATTATCATCTAGCTCATCATGATTAATATCGATTGTCAAAATTTAATCTCAAATTTCATTCATCTTAGGACATCTTTAATCATTTACGCCAAATTCAAGCCTATTTTTGAGTATACGATACATCAAAAAGTAGTTTACTCCAACCATTTACACCATATTTAAATTTTACGCCATTTTGATTTTTGAGTATTCGTCTTATAAAAATTTTGTAGTAAACCATATTTGCTGTTATTCTATTGAAAAATCTAAAATTGAATTTGAGTTTAATGTATAATTTGAAAAATTGTCTAAACCAAAAATGACTTTTAGCGTATGATTGGAGATGATCTTATATCTACAAATAAAAAAACCTGAAAATGTTAGCACAATGTATATGTAAATCGACACATAAAGGTATATGTATGTTGTCTATTAAAATTGACATAAATTTCAAACAAATACTATAGTATCTTATTCCTATTTTCAAAAGAATTTCATGATGGAGTATATAATTATTGCAATGATTATGTAAGGTTCTCTCATGACTTTCTTGCGCATGCAATGAATTCAACAGAGATCCAAAAATTTCAGATTGAAGGTATATAAACAATTACACTAATTTGGATATTTAAAATTTAGTTTATCTTTTTTACTTTTATTATTTCAATTTTTTTCAATGACTCACAACATTTTATATACAAAATGGATTGTTTTTAGTGTTTTTACATTGGAAATTTTTCACTATTTGAAATGGAGGTTCTTAGATATGTACTCATATGCATAAAGAATTTATTTTAGTTAAGAAACAAATTCATCATATTTTTTATATAATCTAAAATAATGGATATTGTTAGTTTGTATTTTGCTGTGCGTTAATGTCATTTTTTAGATATTGAAATCATGAGTTATATTTTTAGGGGTTGGGTTGTTGATTTATTTCGGCATTGAATTGTTTAAATTTTTATCCGAATAAAATTCTAACTAAAATTAAATAAAAAAACCGTTTTTTCGATTTCTACTCTCACCTGTCGGTTCCAGTTCGATTAGTGTAGGAACCAAAATCTTATTAAGCCCGGTTTCGATTTCGGTTTCGGTTTGTACTAAAAATTCAAAACTAGTTAACAAAATTTTCAGTCCTATTAGAACCGGAATGAGCTAAGAGCATCTCCAGTGGGCGGATGTCCCACTCGGACATCCCGAAAACACCTCCCGCCACGTCACTAGGACTTCCCATCCCACTGCCACGTCACTAGGACATCCCCTTCACAATCCGCCCTTCCCATCGCCCTTCCCATTAGGACTTCCCGCAATAAAAAAATTACAAATTCACAAATAAAACAATTTACGTTTACGGAAATAAAATTTCAACACGATTATGAACGGGAAAATTAAAAAAATTAAAAAAAATTTAAAAAACGGACGTCCGACCCACGCCACAATGGCGGACGTCCGCCCGCCCGTCGCGCCGACGTCCGAGGACACCCGACGTCCTCACGGGACGTCCGTATCCGACCTCCCCTGCCATAATGGCGGACGTCCCGATCGCCCGTCGCGCACGTCCGGCCGGACGTCCGCCATTGGAGATGCTCTAAGCTATAACATGATTAGTGAAAATCGAAATCTCATCACAATTCCAAACACCAAAAACACACTCCCCCCTCCAGTTTTTGCAACTGATTCGATCGAATCAAAAAAACACTGTGAGCGATGTTAAGAGCTTCATCGATTCACCTTTCCCCCTTCGTTTGCCTTTTACCGAAGCCTATTTCTGCTCTTCTTCCTGCTCTCATTCTTCCATCCTCGCCGCTGCCGATTTCTCACCGGAGAACCGCGCACTCTTCGCCCATTGATCACCACAATTCTGTTCACTATTTCAGCTCTAATAAGTTCCTTCGATTTCCAGGAATGTCCGCTCCTGTCAGCCATCTGAATGCGACAGGTCTGTCAACGCCCTTAATTAGCGGCCCGCTATATTTTCTTATGAAATTGAGTAGTAATTGATTTAATTTGAAGCTCTGGCGCTCTATTTGTCAATTTTAGTTGCCGAAACTGCTTGGAATTGTGAATTGGATTGATTTGATTCCTAGAATTGGCTGTATTGTGTTGAACCCTTGTAAAATCCTGTCCATGAAATGATTTTTGAGCTGTATTTCCGTTTTGATTGAGAATTTTCACTTGAATTGGATATGGTTCTGTTTGTGTATCATCTCCAGCTTCATTCAGCACCTCGAGCAGCTCTGAGGCTGGAAGAGAGATTTTAGTTCAGCACTTGCTTGTCAAAGAAGATGACCAGAAGCTTTTGCTTGAGCTGCAGAAAAGAGTTGCTGAGGGTTAGTTCCTGTATTTCTATTGACAAAACAACGTTACACCAATTAGCTACATAATTTCATTTCAAGTATTGATTATAGATTATGGAAAAGCGAAGCTTTCTTATGATGTCCCCTATGTTTTCACTGCCCAGTCCCCCAAAACCTCCTTTGCTTGCAAATCTACTTCTAATATTAGGAAACATACGCAATACCAGTACTTACTATGTATATATGGGGTGCTATTTTTAGATTCTGAGTACTACATTCGAAATGCAAGCTTTTCGCATGATATCACTGCTTTGATTTCTTTTTGTGTTTGAATGCTAGAAATTGAAAAGCTTAAAAGATTTCTTCATTTTTCATGTGTTATTTGGGTTAAAAAAATCACTTGTTACGTTCAGGAGAGGACTTGAGTGATTTGGCTGTAGAACACTCGATATGCCCATCAAAAGAGGAAGGAGGTATGCTCGGTTGGGTGACAAAGGGGCAGATGGTAAGCTGTTTATGTTTGTATGTGCATGTATGTGTGGTTACCAGAAGAATGGTGAAAATGGTTTCATGAAAGATGACTAAACTGACATTTTCTGTTACTGACTCATGAAATATGCGATAAACTTTGATGCTGTATTATCAATCAAGGTAGTTTAAAATCAGGCCATGTCTGGTAAAAAGAGCCACTTTTGCAATATCTCGACTTGTACGTTGTAGATTGCTCCAGTCAACCTAGCTTTATACTCTTTGTTCATATTGACAGTATCTCTTTTATTTTGGCTGTCTTATATTTCTTCTTGGTGAGATATATCAGGTGCCAGAGTTTGAGGAGGCTGCATTCAATGCTCCTTTGAATAAAATTGTGAGGTGCAAAACTAAATTCGGGTGGCATTTATTGCAAGTATTGTCTGAAAGGTAATGTTTACACTCTAAATATAATCGAAACTTATGTTTGCAAGAGTTGGATATGTCAATTTCTGAAAAACAATTCACTCTCTTAACTTCTAGAGAGGAATCATTGCTTGAAGACATTCAGCCTAGTGAACTCCACAAGAAAATGCAAGATCCATCTTTTCTCGAAGAGGCACAGCTGATTGACGTCAGAGAACCAGATGAAGTGTATGTGTATAATATTCCTCATCCTACATTTCAAATAACACCAGTAAACTATAATAAAGATAAGTACGTATATCTTTAAACATGCTTAACAACAACATATTGATGCAAGCCTTTACTGTTTATTTATCATTCATTTATCAATAAAAAAGGAAGAAAACGTTACTGATGTAATCTCAAACGTATTTTACAAATCTTACACCAGCATCATATTTATAAAGATGAATATAATCTCAAATGTATGTTAGATGATGTCATTAGATACTTGAAACTGCGTAGTTAAATGGAGGATTATTATTCCAAACTTCCAGTAGTATAAGAGTGAAATATATACTCCTACTAATTACTAGTCTTGGGACATTTCTATCAATAACAGGGCCATAGCCTCGTTGCCGGGTTTCAAAGTTCTTCCACTTCGCCAGTTTGGAAGTTGGGGACCAGAAGTTGCAACAAAGTTTGACCCAGAAAAGGATACCTATGTTATGGTAAGCACATCATGTTAGCCCATAGCTATAAATGCAATTTTCTCATGTAATGAAAACTATCTTAACAGTGCATGTTATTGCTTGAAAAACCCTTAAAGTGAATGATTTCTGTATTTGTGAATTTTGCTGCCATTCGTTTTGTTACTACATGGGTCCTACAACTCTCTAAAAAATAAAAAAAATGTTCTGGTGATTTATATGTCATTCTCCCTCCGCCCATAACCAATAGTCATGTTTTTCTATTTTTGGTCGTCCACAAAAACTAGTCATCTAGTACTACTTTTTTGTAAGTTTGTCTCTCTAATGAGGTGGGCCTCATTCTCCACTAATAATACTCTAACCACTTTTTCTCTATATCTCTCTTCACTTTACTATACTTTTTTTGTTAAAACTCGTGTCGGCTTCTGTTTGGACTTTTAAGGTGGGCGCTGGTATCTACTCTTGCCTTTATGGAAGCTTAAGGCTCATGAACATCTATGTTTTGGTGACTGTTCTCAATAGGTGTATGAATCTTCAATTCAAGTATTTGCATGTTCGCACTCTGCTTCTGGATAGTTTCTCTCTTTCTCCAATCTCCTCATATTTGTACATCTTTGCACTTTTGAGTTATTATTAACAAAAACAAATCACCTCTAATGTAGTGCCATCATGGTGTGCGGTCAATGCAAGTTGCTCAATGGTTGCAGACACAGGTAACCCCTATGTCTCTACTTACCTTAAGCTACAAAATCTGGAGTGATTAAGATGTTGGATTGTTTCTTATCATCCCAGTTTTGATGCAACGATTAGAATTATGGTTGGTTCATGATTAGATGTGGTTTGAACTGACAGGGTTTCAAGAGAGTATTCAATGTGACCGGAGGCATTCACAGATATGCTGTGAAAGTGGACTCATCCATTCCCACCTACTGACCACTCACTTCGCTTCATTATGGATTTATTTCATAGGCTGTCAACTACTGAGAAATATAACAGTGAAGCTTAAATTTTGATTGTGACTAAAATCTTTATTCGTATGTGGCATCGTTCGTTCATTCGTTCAATACATTGAAAAACGAGGGGTAGGGGTGAGTTTTGCACCTCCCCTAAAGAGGCTCATTCTGCTCAAATTTGAAGGGCTTGATCTATAATCTATATCTATAACTATCTAAAAACATAGTTCTTGACTTCCTATTTTGGCGCCAACTTTAATAAAATGTGGACTATTGCATATTTACTAATTTCATCTATTTACACATGCTCTTGGCTCTTTATCCCATAGTCAGATGATTGTCAATGAAACTATGAAAGGCTGACAATAAACATTTGTGCAATACATAATTGGTAGGGCACACCATATAAGTCCAAACAGAAACATATAGGCGGGCGAGTGAGGCAATCTTTATAACTTAGTACCATACATTTGAGAAGAAACCTTTTTAAATTTTTATAATTTTGGAAATCTAAATGATCTATAAATTTTATTTTTTTTTCGAAAAAAAGTATCGATAACGGTTTCCTATTTATTCTCGTGATGATTTGAAATCCTAACTTATTGGATTGAGAAAAACGTTTTATCAACTGAGCTGCGCTTTATCATCTTCTTATTTTAGTAGTATGTTCTTGTAAATTAACAATAAGCTTGATTTTTGTAATTAAAAATTGAAGATAATTTGTGATAGAAATATCTAGGAATAAATAGAATATATAAGAAAAAAGTAGAGGATTTTTATAAGCTTATTTTCTTTAGTTTTTATTTTCAATGGTAAAGTGATATGCTCCCTCCATCCCACTAAGTAACACATTTTCCTTTTAAGAATATCTTACTCTAATTTAGACATTTCTAAAAATATTTAGATCACTCTCTCTACTTTTTTATCCTTTCTCTTACTCTATTCTTTTTCACTTCACTCACAATACTCTATTCTTTTCACTTTACTCACAAAACAATCGGTGACAGACGCAATAACTTTCAATTCTCCAAGTTACTTAATAATAATTGCATTACTTTATTCTTTTTCACTTTACTCACAAAACAATTAGACTAAGCAATTAGACTTTATCCTTTTTCACTTTACTCAAGGATTTCAACATACTTTATTCTAGTCCAAATGACTTGACTCAACTCTCTCAAGCACATGGCCGAAGTCTCAGCCACTTGCGCCAATAAAGCTATATGTATTTTTTGTGAACATAAAATATATATGGACAAAGTTATAAAACTTGGGGTTCCATGGACCCAAAGGCTCCATGTAGCTCCACAAGTGAAAACAATCTATACTATCATTCAAAGTGGAAGGACCTCGAGAGGGGGCGCGTATAGGGTGTGGATCAAGTTATATGGAAGATAACCGAACCGGTTGGATCAGTTAGCAAATGTCGTTGCCACTTGATCAATGCAATCTCGCCCTCACTCGTTTCCTACCAAAGTAATTTATAAACTCCCAATTTTGCACTACTTTAACAGTAAAGCGGCAAGTTCGGGGTCGACCCCACAGAGAAGCTAGTGTATCAAGTGTGTGAGTAGTGAACAGGGGGTTGGCTGCTGCCACGCTTTAACTTTGGAAGTTTTTACCTACTGATTTTACTCTAGACATAAATTAACTTACTAACTTGATCAAGGAAATTTTAACTACTAGGTCAAGTGAATTTCAGACTGGAATGAAAATTAACTACGTGAAACAGTAAACACCACGATGAAACGAAAGCAACTTTGATTAAAACTAAACTCAGAACAGTACCGTGAAATTTAAACTAAGCTAACACTTCAGAAAATACGAAAGCAAGTAAAACCGAGGAGATTCTCGGCGGGAAACTTAAGAATACACCGACAGATATCAAGTATTCTGCAGCTAGGCTTGCACACGGTTCAGGAATCGCCGGTTTCGGTTCACGGTTCATGAAATGCATGAACCGGAACCGGCCCGCCTAGGGTCCCGGCGGTTTCGGTTCAAAACCGCCGGTTTTCGGCCTGAACCGGCGGTTCGGCCAAAATTTTTTTTTTGCAATTTTCAATTAAATTATGACTCCAGCGTGTAATATTTATTCAACTTAAAATTAAATTACATTTCACTTTCGAAAGTTGTATCATCATATACAGTGTTCCCCTTTTTCTTAGGTGAGTTTTGGTGATGAGACAACTATTTTATTTTGCATTAATTGTATTTGTTTATGCATGAAATATGCGTAAATAAAATTAAAAAAAGTACGATGAAAGTTGCAATTTTATTGAAATTACACGTTTACAAGTTACAACAATTACAATCCAAGCCCCTTGGCCTAGCGGTAAAGGGTGCTGGATACCGCGTCCATCCTGGAGGTCTCGAGTTCGAACCCTGGGTGGCGTAATTTGTGTTTCCTCCTTGTTATAGGAGTTGATTTGTAATTTCCTCCTTCATATATGATATAAATATATGAAGTTAATTTAAAAAAAAAAGTTACAACAATTACAAATCGAAAAATTTAAATACAAGTTACAACAATTACAACTTTACAAGTTACAACAATTACAAATCGAGACTACTAGTCAACAACGAAGCTAATTAAAAATGACAAAAAAGACTTAGAAGTTCTTATTAAAAAAATTATAAGTATATATACTGTTAATCGGCGAAGGAGATCTTTCTACATAACTAAATTAAGGACACCTTTAGCAATTCAACTTTAAATATTGAGTTTAGTCTAACAATCAACAATTATAGTAGAATTGTCAAAAGTTTCCCGGATTTAGCCGTATAGAGAAATCTACTTCATCGACTAGAGTATATACAAATACAATTATGTAATTGTATATGCATATTTTTAAAATAGAAACAAATGGGAAAAAAAGAAATAAAGGAAAAAGGACTTGAACTCAACTTAAATTTTAAATTTAAGTTGAGATGCCTACGTATCCCCAATGCTCATTTGCATTAGGGAATCAAAGCCCACGTAGTTCTCTTACCTTACTTACCTATTTGGCTTGGCCGGCGGCGGTTTACGGTTGGCCTACGATTCATCCCCGGTGAATTCATCTTGTGATCCCTCCTGACGATCATCCCAATCATTTTCTTATTCTCTGACGTCGGCTTTGGCCCAATGATCAAGTAACATCACGGCTTCCATATTTTTCGCCGAGAGCTTACTTCTTGATTCATCCAACACACGCGAGCCAACACTAAAAGTGGACTCGACAGCGACAGTGGAAGCCGGAACAGAGAAAATCTCCTTGGCCATTGACGCAAGGATGGGAAAATCTTTCTCGTGGGTTCTCCACCAATCGAGGACGTCGATTTGGGCGGGAGGAGTAGGACCTTCATCACCAAATGAAAAGAGTGAATCGAAATATAAATCCAATTCACTTACCATACCTGAGCTCCTTCCGCCGGTGCTGTAGCTGTATAGGTCGGCTAGTTGGGACGCGGCGTCGGGGTCATCATAATCGGCTTGAAATGCAAAGCCATAGTTGTTGTGGAGGAGGGGAGGCTCTTCTGACTTGGTGGGTGTTGTTATACTTGGTTTCATATTCGGTGTAGAGAGCGCGCAAGTTATACTCGAAGGTTTGTTGGACAATGAACCGGTTCGGGAGGGTTATTTGAAAGGTTTCTGAGAGGTCTACTCCAAATTCGTCACTGGTATCGGATTGGATTGCTTGAAGGGGGCCAAGGTCAATTGAACTCAAATTGTTATAATAAAACTCCAAAATCCTAGAGGTACCGACTAATTTCCATTTTGGATCCAATACCTTTGCAATCAAAAACACGGTTAGAACCTCACTGAAATACTTGAGCCATTTTTCAATCATGTAATATAAGACACACATTAGCTTAGGGGAAGATGAAGCATTTTTCATTGCAGTTTTAAAACCAAGTGATATGTACATGCAATGCTCTAAAACACGAACAGCAGTGCAGTAATAAACACCCGACAATTCAACAGTGGCATTTTTAAATTTTTTAAACAATTTAAATAAAGCCACACTGTGTTCCCAACAACTATAATTTCTCGACGACTTCCATAATTTTTAAACAATTTAAATAAATACTCGGGACACCTCTTTCATAATTTCTCGACGACTAGGTCACCTTGATTTTGAGGGACGACTAGTACTTTGATCTTGAGCAATACCCTTGCCCCGATCACCACTGCCCGATCCACCACGAGAAGAAGACATATTGAATTATTGATAAATGAAAGTAAAGTAGTATGGATGAAATATGTATGGAGTATGAAATAAGTGGTAAAGTACGAGCACAATAACAAATATAGTAGTGAGAGTGTGAGTCGAGCGAGACTAGTGCGTATTAGAATGTAGAAACTAGTAAACAACTTGAGCAATTAGAGAGAATGAGGAGAGAATAGAGAAATGGAGATTGAGAGAAGGAAATCCTTGTTAACACAAGAATGAGGTGAGTAGAAATGAGGGGGAAGTGGGGTATTTATAGGAGTAAAATAGGAAGAAAAAAAATTCAAATTTTGAATTCGGCGTAAACCGGCGGTTCGGTCCACGGTTTTGCACCCAAAACTGCCGGTTTCTGACCGCTTTTGCAGGCCTACGCACTGCAGCCTATGCCCTACGCTTGAAAAGTTGCCGGAACCGGCAGAAACCGGCTAAAACCGCTGGTTTTCTGAACTGTTCCTGAAACCCTACAAACCCCATGCCGGAAAATTACCCGTTTGAACCGTTTGAACTGTTGAACCTCCGGTTCAAACTGGCAAATCGCCGGTTCACGGTTCACGAAACCTTCGACCCTGAACCGGCCCGTTGAAACCTGCAAACCGCCGGACGGTTCAAACCACCGGTTCCGGTTAATGAACCGGCGGGCCTGAACCGGCGGTTAACCACCGGGACGGTTCGGTTTGTGCACGCCTATCTGCAACGCTCCTTCGATCACCCTTTCTAACTAAGCATTACTTTATCTAAGCTATCTAGAGAACTGAACTAGACTAGAGAGCTAAACTAAACTAAACTAAAGACGGAAAGTAAATGATCAGATCTCTTTAATGTGGTGGCACATCCTCTATTTATAGGCACGACCTCCAGCTGGATAACGATCTTGGCAGGGAATATTCTCACACGCTGAGTGTGAGCGACTCATCGATTGCTACGTGCTCTCCTTCTAGAATGACGACGCTTTTCAGTAACAGATTCATGACTCAGCTCCGTCCTTACGTCTCATATATCAGCACGTGTCCCCTTCTAGAACGTTATCCTTGCTAACAGAATGATGCGCACCATCCAGCTCATTGCCTCGTGTGTCCTTCTTCTGGAAGCCTGTGGTCCCCTCCTTGCCTGCTTGGTTACTCCCCTTGATCAACTCCCCTGATTTTTGGCCTCTTTTCGCCTATTGTACTTGCTTGATCAGTTTGGCCTTGTTGCCTTGGTCAAGCGGCATTCCTGCACATTTAACACTTGCTTTGCGCGATGAACCGATCAAGTAGCGTACATTTTACCCCTAAACCGATGCATGAAATGAGCCTTATCAAAAAGCTCAGTTTTTTTCGGGGGAATTTTAAGGGATTTCCCCCTGTTTTCAAACTTTACTTTTGGGGGGAAATTTGCAAATGCCATCCGCTAACTCACACTTCCATGTTTTGACCAATAGTTTAAATGACAACACACTCTTTATCCATTAAATCATGTGGTTAAAAGCCTTTTACTTAGTTGTAAAGTTGATTACATCACATCATTTGCATATATACACATCATTTGTATGTATATGCAGCATAAACCAATTGCATAGTGAGGATTTTCCCCCCAAAAAAAAGAGGAGGTTTTCCCTCCTAAAAAATTGAATGTTTTCCCCCCAAAACAATCGTTGGTTTCCCCTCCCAAAATAAGTGATGGTCCCCCCCAAAGCAGGGTTTCCCACCTTTAAAAAAAAGTTGGTCTATAAATAATAGTTGCAATCACACACAAGATAATCATTTTCTCTCTCTAATTAACTACAAGTTCTTCGTTGTTAGTCTCTCTTATTTTTCTTTTACTACTACTTTGTTTTGTAGGTATTGAAGGTGAAATTTATTTAATTTTTTTTTTGATATTTTACTTTTTAGCTTTAAAATGCTAAGAGCATCTCCAATGGTTATAGGTCAACCATAGGCTAGCCACAAACTCCTCATGCCACATCATTAGCATTAAAAACTCCTCCTGCCACATCATTAGGGCAAACAACTGGACAAGCAATAGGCTAGCAATAGGCTAGCCACAATAAACAAAATTATAAAAAAATAAATAATTAACAATCACACAAAATACGGAATTAAATTTACGACACAGATACGAGAAAATTCAATAATAATATTTAAATTAAAAAAGTACATTAATTAAAAAAATTACATTAATTAAAAAAAATCTAACGACGTGCAGTCCTCCGCGCCCACAACTCTTCAATTAAATCCTTTTGGAGTTGAATATGAGCATCCACTTGGCGCATGTCGTCTTGTGCCTTGAGGCGACCGACTTCATCGTGAGGTACCCCCTTCGTACGTTGGGGGCGGCCACGCCGTGGCTTGGGCTGGCTTCATTAGCATCGTCATTCGCCCAACTAGTCAGTTGTATACCTTCATCTTCGACAATCATGTTGTGCAGGATAATACATGCGTACATTATATCAGCAATGCAGTCGACATGCCACAAACGCGTTGGACCCCTAATTGCCGCCCATCGAGACTGGAGCACACCAAATGCGCGCTCCATGAATTTCTATGTGATTGAGTTAAATATGTGGAATTAATTGTTGTGAGTTATGTGGAATAATACGAATTATGTTCCAATATGTGAATTAAATTAAATGTGATCATGCATATTTTTCTAGCCATTTTATTTGATATTTTTCGGTCCTCCTAATTATTTGAAATAGTATTTTCTTTCTTGGATTTAATTAATTATTTTGGGGCAATTATCCAAATTAAATCCAAACCAAATTATCCCTATGTTATTCTACATAATTTCCGACCCCTTGCCCATTTCTTGGTTTTTCGAAATCTCCTATTAATTAGGAGAATAAATTATTTTGTAGATTTAATTGATACCTTACTTATTTCCTTCCTTGAATTAAAAATCCAATTAAATCTCTCCATATCCTATTTTAATTAGGATTTGACTCTTTCCTTCTTTAAGACCTCATAAATTTCCCCCCCTTATGCCTTTCAATTACCTTGTGGGATTAATTTAATTGTTACCTATTTTATGGGAGCCTTTTCCACAAGAAATTACCAAATTTAAATCCTATTCCTATTTAATTTGGGGATTTAAATATTTCCTTTGACTACTCCCTATTTTACACGTCCCCCTTCCTACTTGGAGAATTCTTGAATTATTTTGTTACCTTATTTATGGAATGCTCAATATCTTTTTACCCATTTTTGTGAGTATATTTCTCTCCAAGTAATACCATAATTTTCAAAAAATCCCCCCCACACTACACGCCTATTTCTTTTAATTGTGGACCTTATTCATTGACCTCTATTTTATTCTTCTACAATTTGAATTGTTTAATTAAGTGTGAGAATAATTATTGAATATAAATTAAGAAAATCCTAACCCTAATCTTCACTCCACACGCCTCCCTCTCTTCCTCTCATCTCCCACACGTTTTTCTCCTCCCCCTCTCTGTCAAGTGCTCCAAATCAATCCTTCATTGTTACTTCGATTTGGAGTTGGAAACTCAAGATCCGTTGATGAATCGCACCAATTGTCTTTTCTACCGATTGTTTTCAAGAGAAATGTATAATTTTTGATCCACCTTTCCCCTTCTTATCATTGATTCCATGATTCTTGAACCCCTCGTGCATATAGTGAGTGGAGAATCGTAAATCTAAGAACTTATTGGTTGGGAAGGATGGTTGCACATGAATGGTTGTGTGTGCGCGCCTGTATGTACGTGTGTGTGGATGAATCGTTGTGAATGTTATGTGCGAATAGGAAAGCATGGTTGTAATCTCGTTTTTGAAGCATGACTATGTGTTGGAAGCATGAATATGTATGTGTGAATGTATGATAGACAAACTAGGGTCTATGAATGTTGAGCATGAAAACTGTTGTGTTCGGACAGTAGATTCCGACGAGTTTTTGACCAATCAAACGATCTTATTTCGACATGAATTTTTAACTGGATGAAGTTTCAGATGTCTTCTGTGTGGTGTCGTTGTTCGACCCGGCTACCCCAAAATATGCATGCCAAATCCACAGCCGGTAATAAGCTACGGCCTCGAAGATCATCGTGGGATTCTTTCCCTTGTAGCCGCTCGTGTAGAACCCTTTCCAGGCAGCAGGGCATTTCTTCCACTCCCAATGCATACAATCTATGCTGCCCAACATCCCGGGGAACCCATGCTTCTCCCTGTGCATCTGCATCAGATCCTGGCACTCTTCAGGGGTAGGGCTTCGAAGATACTGATCACAGAATATTTCAATGACGCCCTGACAGAAATACTTTAGACAATCCAGGGCAGTCGTCTCACCGATGTGGAGGTACTCGTCCCACATGTCTGCCGCGCCTCCGTAGGCCAACTGCCTGATTGCCGCAGTGCACTTTTGTATAGGTGTGTGGCCGGGTCTGCCAGCCGCATCGTACCTGAGCCGGAAACACAAATATCGACGCTCCAAAGCATCAACGATACGCATAAACACTGCCCTACGCATCCTAAACCGCCGCCTGAAAAGAGGCGCCCCAAACCGCGGCTCCTCCGCAAAGTAGTCTTCATATAGCCGCTGATGTGCAGCTACGTGATCCCGATCAATCACTGCTCGTCGGTGGACAACAGGTGGAGGTCGAGGTACCGCCGGCTGCAAGGCCCTTTGTATCAACCGGTTTATCTCGCGGGACGTATAGGCCTCCAACTCTTCGTTCATTTGCCGTTCGTACTCCTCAGCATCACCACCACTACCACCACTACTACCACCCGCGTTACTCATTTCACGTTGTTGCTCTTGTACAAAAATTAAGATGAAGAGAAAATTCGTTAAAACAAGTGGTGCGAATGAAAATGATGTGCAAATCGCGTATATATAGTGTTTCAAAAAATTTTTAAAAAAATAAAATTGAGTTGGCCGATCGGGAGCCTGCAATGGCGGCCAGCCGACCGGCGAGCGGATCGGCCAGCGCCCGAAAATGGCGCTCGCTGGTTCCAATGGTTCAGCGAGCGGACCGGCCAGCGCCGGGAATTGGCTAGCCTGTCCGCTGGCCGCCATTGGAGATGCTCTAACATTTCTTATCTTGCAGATTATTAAAGGTGAGATCTGTGTATTTTAATTTTGTTGGTTTTATTTAATTCTTATTTAATAAAGGTAAAATATGTGTATTTTAATTCTTATATATTTCGTATTGTTTTATTTATTGTTTAGATTTTTTTATTCATTAATTATTTAAAAGCTAGCTATTTCATATTTTGCAGATTAGTAAAGGTGAGATCTGTGTATTTTAATTTTGTTGGTTTTAGTATTGTTACTTTTTCGTTTTGTTTTGTATTTTTATTTTATTAGCCTATCTATTACAAAGATACAAGGTAAAAACAATAAAAAAAAATAGAAACTCATTCATTATTTTTACAATATCTTCTACCGTTTTGCAGAAATCGTCTTCATCTTCTATGTAGAAGTTCGCCAATGTTCACTGCAAATACTGCACAGGGAAAACCAAGAGAAGTGAGGTTAAACTATTTGTAGTTCGAAGGTTGACGCTCTTTAAAACTCAGATCAGTTGAGAGCAACAAATCTGAGTTTTAAAATCAGACAAGAAGTTAGAACTTTACTTTTTATATCCAAAATACATCGATAGTACTGTAAATGATTTTAACTTATAGATCTGGATCTAAAAGGAAAACAAAAATTGTAGAATAGAATTACAAAATACGTAACATAATTTTGTTTTTCGTAGGAAGAGCTGAGAATGAGCTAACGCAGTTTGAGTTTGAAGATGGAAGGTGGAGAGAATTGAACAGGCGGTAGCGTAGTTTGATTTGGAAGATGGCAAATAGATACAAACCCTAATTTTATATTTGGGCTTTATTTTTACATAGAGTATGAGCCATTTTGTAACGGTATTTCATAATGTGATAATGAAGGATTATCTGCGTATTAATCTACACTGGAACATTTATATATGAGTGATTGTTTGATTTTTATTAAAGATATTTAGTTTTTATAAATGTATAATTTATACAATTGTTACAGTCAGGAGTGAAAATACATGTTACAACCGAGTAGTTTATTCATAAATTATCTCTGCCTTTGATTAGGTTGTCTTAGTTTATTTTTCGTGTAACAGTTGTATAATTTGTTGACTGTTTAGCGGTGAGTCAAAGTTCAAAAAATGGTACAATATTGATAACAATGTGTTTGTATTTATAAAAGTTCCAATGTCTCTATTTATTTAAACATTAACTTTTATCGTTATGTGTTTCTCTCTACGAAATATAGAGATTTAGTGTATACAAGTTTTTATTTTCATAAGTTTGTTAATCGTTTATCCAACCAAACGAAATATAGAGATATAGTGTCTTAAAATTAATTAACTTGTCTCACTAGATACTTCATGTGTGCTTTATAGTTGTATATTTTGTGGAATGTTGTTTTCTTTTAATAAAACATTGTAAAAATGTCAAATGTTATTTTGAGTGTAGTTATTATTTTGTTGTATTGATATTTTCATAATGTGAATGTGAATGTGAATGTGAATGTGTTATACGTATTTGTATGTATTGAAGGTTGCATTGAAAGTCCAAATCACTGTTTTTGAGGTGATATAATTTATTGTTGATTGACATTTTTTTTAGGTTTTGATTAATTCAAAATTTATGATAGAGTATTGAGATGTATGTATGTATTAATTTATATAAATAGGTTAAATTTGTGTTCCACTTGATACTTATAGTTATTTGATATTTATAACTTCACATGAATTAATAATATTTGATTACGTAGTTATTTGATACTATAAAGAATATCAATAAGGTTTGACTAACAATTTAATGTGCTTTGGGCAGGAAATTGTATGGGTTTAGTAGTTTACGAGGCTAGGGTATAGTATCGTCTCAATAATATATTGTTCACTAAGTGATCGAAATTAAATCTATCACCAAAGGGTTTAGTAATCCATATGGTTAGGTTGAAATATCGACTTAGCATATAGTTTACAAATTTTGTGTTCTATTTGATACTTATAGTTATTTGATACTACTTATAAGTTCACATGAATTTATAATATATGATTACGTAGTTATTTGATACTATAAAGAATATCAATAAGGTTTGATTAAAATATGATTACGTAGTTATTTGGTACTATAAAGAGTATCAATAAGGTTAGATTAACAATTTAATGTGCTTTTGACACAAAACTCTAAGGGTTTAGTAGTTCACGAGGCTATGGTATAGTATCGACTCAATATTATTGGAATGAAGAAATCAATTGATTTATTCATTCCAACAAATATCAATAAGGTTTGATTAAAATATGATTACGTAGTTATTTGATACTATAAAGAATATCATTAAGGTTTGATTAATAATTTAATGTGCTTTTGGCACAAAACTCTAAGGGTTTAGTAGTTCACGAGGCTAGGGTATAGTATTGACTCAATAGCATACCGTTCACTAATTGATCGAAGTTACATCTATCCCCAAAGGGTTTAGTAATCCATAGGGTTAGGTTTCTAGTATGACTTAGCAACATAGTTTGCAAATTAACAACATTGTGTAATGTACCTTTTGCTATTCAATATTGTGTATAAAATATAAAATATTAACTATATAGATTTAAAATACTTGAATAGATGAGTTAAGAACATGTGATTTTTAAGCGATGTTCGATGGTAATGTTCCAAAAATTAAAATTTCATGTAATTCAAATCAGTTTATTAGATATTGCAACATTTGATTACTTTTTTGTGGATGTTGTGTTTTGGCTGTGAATGTGTTATACGTATTTGTATGTATTGAAGGTTGCATAGAAAATCTAAATCACTGTTTTTGAGGTGGTATCATTTATTGTTGATTGACAATTTTTTAAAGTTGATTAATTTAAAATTTATGATAGAATGTTGAGATGTGTGTATGTATGTATTAATTTATATGTATAGGTTAATTTCGTGTTTTAGTTGCTGAGTCGTATTATTTGTGTGAAAATTATTCACAATATTTTATATTTTGATTAATTTAGAATTTATGTTACAATATTTAGATGTGTGTATGTATGTAATTGTTAAATTTGTGTTTTGTTTGCTGATGGTGTATTATTTTTCTGAAAATTGCAAATTGATAATGATTATTCTACTGTGTAATAATTTTCTTTCTACAAAAATTGGATATTGCCCATTGATACAAAACAGAAATCATTTGCAGTGATTTGTTGTGCATTTATTGCCGATTGACATAAATTAAAATTTAGATTGTGAGTGTAGGTTTACATTGTTTGTATCTATAGGTTTACAAAAGTAGTACCTAGAAAATGGGGTTTGCACATTTTTAGTACCCAACGTTTAGAAAATCACATTTTCAGTCAAAAAGTTTCATAAATCCCAAATTTAGTCACGATTTTTACAATTCTATCCTTCAGCCCTTAAAGGGTGCCTTTGTCATTTTACAATGATTCGATATCTGCATGTGTCAGCTGGATACTGACATACTTTTTTCTAAAGTTTCACACACATACATTGCAGCATAAATATATGGGTTTGGGGAGTGAGTTAGAGAAGAAGGCTATTTTAATTTTCACTTTAATGTCGTCGTCGAATTCAACCAATTTGTCGAAGAAGAGTGGTTGCACATGGCTGAGGTTCGAGTATGAGAGATGTAGGTGTCGAGAAAGGGCAGCTCTAAAAATCATCGCTGATGTGAGGAAGGAGTCTTACGGGATGCTGTATTTTGTTTGCGAGAAGAAAGGTAGGGAAGGTGACTGTCTGTTCTTCAAATGGTGCTGGCCGAGGGCATATACATCTTCGCCGAGAAATAGTTCAGTTGAAGAACGACCGGACGACGCAGACAGTAAAAATGGTCATAATCCTAGATCTGGATCTGGATTTGGTTATATCTCCATTGTAGTAGCTTGTTTTGCTTTGTTTTTTGGCTTCATCGCCTTTTGCATTAGTTTGCATAGATGAATGATTGATTTGTAGTTTTGAGCATTGTGGTAGTTTTGGTCATCACCTTTTTAATGTTTCTAAACTCTAAATCTATAATTTTTCTGTTTATTCAAGTAATATAAACACATAAGAGCACAAATTTTCTGTACATTCAAACTTTTGAAATAGAACCAAATTCGTGATAATGTTTCTAAACACCTGATTTGAAGTAATATAAACACATAAGAGCACAAATTTTCTGTACATTCAAACTTTTGAAATAGAACCAAATTCGTGATAATGTTTCTAAACACCTGATTTGTAATATTGAAATAGGCAAGCACCACATTTGTGATTTTCAAAGTTTGGGTACTGTTTTGAAAAGAACCAAACTTGTAAATTTTGAAAGTTTGTGTACTTGTTATGTGATTTATTAAAGACCAAACTAGTGATTTTTGAATGTTTAGGAACTTGTTTTGTGATTTTTAAAGTAGTACAATTAGTCTACAAAATTCAGGCTCCAAGCTCCTTGCTGCAGTTGTGCCCAAACCTCCCTGCAATGTCGTATTCTTCTCAATTGTCATATTGTTGTTGTGTGTTGTAATTTTTCTCCTTCTATATGATGTTATGTTGTTCTTGTAGATTTGGATATGGTATTTAAGTGCCTGCCAAATCATACAAAATAAATTGTTCTAAAAATATACAAATAAGTGGCATCAAGTCAGCAAAATCATCTGTTCCCAAAATATACACATAACAGTTACATTTGTGCTATCAAGTCAGCAAAATCATATGTGCCCAAAATATACTCATAAGTAATTAATTAATGACACATCAGTATATTGATAAAGGTCTTTCAAGACCTCAAAATAAGCAACCATCAAAACAACAAGTTTGGATGTAGTTATGCAGAATGTGAGATATGAGAGATAAAGAAAACGAGAGAGTGAGTGAGACTTTCAAATTTCAATTGCAATATTTTAGTGTAGGTGTACGTATGTCAATTCCAAGAGAGAGAATGAAAACCCTTCAACTTCCCTACCTGCCGTCATATGTCTTTTCCAAGAAAAAGTTGGCTAACACATGCAGATATCCAATCACTATAAAATGACAAAGGCACCCTTTAAGGGCTGAAGGATAGAATTGTAAAAATCGTGACTAAATTTGGGATTTATGAAACTTTTTGACTGAAAATGTGATTTTCTAAACATTGGGTACTAAAAATGTGCAAACCTCATTTTCTAGGTACTACTTTTGTAGTTCACTCTATTATATATTCAGTTAAATTGTTCGATTTTCTAAGTTTACTCATGTAATTAAGATACTTATTGATTGAATTGTGTATGGTGTATTTGTATGTTTTGAAGGTTGTATTTTTAATAAATTGTGTTGTTGCTTTTTTTTTTTATTGTTGTTTTATTGTTGATTGATAATTTATTAAAGTTTTGATTAAATTCAAATTTATGATAGAATATTGAGATGTGTGTATGTATGTATTAATTTATATTTATAGGTTAATTTTGTGTTTTGGTTGTTCATGGCGTATTATTTGTTTTAAAATGATTTACAATTTTTTAAATTTTTTGCTTAATTTAGAATTTATGATAGAATATTTAGATGCATGTACGCATGTATTAATTTATATTTAAAGGTTAAATTTGTGTTTTGGTTGCTGATGCTGTATTATTTGTGTGTATATTGCAAATAGATAATGATAATTCTACTGTGTAATAGATATCTCTCTGCAGAATTGGATATTGCCAATTGATACAAAACATAAATCATTTGCAGTGATTTGTTGTGCATTTATTGTCGATTGACGTAAATTAAAAGTTAAATTGTGAGTATAGGTTTACATTGTTTGTATCTATAGGTTTAAATTGTACTAATATGTATTTTTCGTCTTCAACTTATAATAAACTGTTATCGAGTAGTAGTATTATTTATTGACTTTTATATATGTATTGAATATTTATTATATATTTAGTTAAATTTTTGAATTTTTTTAATTTACTCATGTTGATAATGATTATTGAGTGAATTGTGAATTATATATGTGTAAGTTTTGAAGGTTGTATTCTTAATAAATTGTGTTATTGCTTTTTTATTGTTGTTTTATTGTGATTTTATGCATGTAATGTTTAATAAATGGAATTTCAATTCATAAGTTGGAGTATAATATTTTATTAGTGTTACACGTGTTTTTGATTTGTGATTTTATGCATATATCTCGATATATGTCGATATCTAGATATCTTCATGTGAGTTTTTCTAAAGGTACTAGGGATATTAGATTAGATTAGATTAGGTTTATAACCATTGTGTAATTTTTTGGAGCCATTTTTTCGATTCAAAATTGTGCTTAAATTTGCTCTATAAATAGAGTCATTTGTGGCCTTGTTAATCGCTAAGTCTGATCTCAGTGTCTTAAACTCCTTATTTGGCGAACTTGTCTCCTCGGGCAGTGGATTGTTTTCCATTTCCTTGGTGATTAATCCTTCAGGTCATGGCAATTTTTTCAAACTAGCCATATGGGCTGATCCCCTTGACCTGGTGGATTCAGGACTCTTACAGAATTCCACAATCTCCTCTGCTAGCTCTTCATCTGTCAACTCTAGAGTGTTCATGGCCTCACACCATCCTGTTACCTCTCTATCGATAGAATGGCTCAACTCCGAATTATCAATCTGTTCCTGCATTAATTCAGTCTCAAGATATTCTTGGACTAAGGGGTTAATGATATCCACAACATGCAGATTATCCACACCTAAGGGTTTCTTCATAGCCTCATCAATGTTAAATGTGTATTTCTCCCCATGATAATCCAGACAAATGGTTCCATCAAACACATTAATTATGGTCTTAGTTGTGCGTAGAAATGGTCTACCTAAAAGCACTCCGCTAGACTCAGCAGATTCATTTTCACTCATCCTGATCACATGAAAGTCGACTGGATATAAGAAATCATGCACCTTAACTATCACGTTTTCCAACACACCCTCTGGACTAATGCATGACCTATCCGCTAACTGTATCACCACTTTCGTGTCAACCATTCGTACTCCTAACAGTTTCTTATAGATGGAAAGCGGTAAAACATTGATCGATGCACCTAGGTCACACATAGCTTACTCAATTCTAATGTCTCCAATCGAAATGGGTAGGGTGAACATACCTGGGTCACTGCTGAGACATTTTCTCCAATCACTATTTAGCCATTAGGTTTAGTCTTCCCGGCGATGAACTCCTTGATGAATTTACTAAAAATAGGCAGCTTCAGGGCCTGCAGAAATGGCAGGTTGATTTCCAGCTTGCCGAAGATTTCCATGAAATCCACAGGGTCATCTTTTTTCTTCTTGGCCTCTCCTCGGTAGGAAAAAGGCTTCACTTGTTTGACCGTGTTGCTGGAATCTTCCTTGGAGGATTCTCCAGTCTCTTTCCTCATTTCTTCAACCTCAACCTCAGTTTCTGGGTCCAGGAAAAACGGGTCAGCCATTTAGGGTACTGGTTCCCTCAAGTTATCATTCTGGATATCACCCTCTGCTTTGGCTTCCCTTGTTTATGTTTATTTTGTCCCAGTGTCTTCCTTCTGACAGAGCAGATCATCTCCTTCTTTGTTCACCTCAGAAGGTGTCTCTCCATCCATTCTCATTGTCGGACCTTTGTACTCTCGTCCGGACCTAAGGGTGATTTGACTGATGTTAGCCCTATCTGGTGGCTTAACTGTGGCAGGGATTCTTCCTTCATTCCCACACATTTCACTTAGGGAATTGGCGATGTGGGATAATTGCTTCGCCAGCATATCCATGGCTGCCTTGTGTTCTATGTGAGCGTCCTGAAGCTTATGTACCACATCATTGTTGGACTGCATATTATTCTGAAGGTGTTGTTGTGAACTGACCAAATCGTTCACCATCTCATCGAGGCTCTTCGACTATCTGCAGTGTGGCTGACTGGTATCCGGTCCTTGATGGTGGTTTGGTCCATGTCTCTGATTTGGACGGAAATTACCTTGAGTTCTTTGATTGTTTTTGTATTGATGACTCGACCTTGATACCCTTGATTCCCTTGGTAATTAGGCTGAGGGTTCTGGTTGTTGCCCTGGCAATTCCTCTGGTGTAGTGGCACATAGAAGTTTGCTAGATTGTTCTGATTTCTATTGACCCAGTTAGATTGGTCGCCCTGATTCCGGTTGCCCCAATTGTTCTGTCCCTCTTGGTTTCTGCCTGAATAGTTAGATTGTCGCTCCTGAGGGTTCGAATAGTTGGTGTTCTGCTGTTGGGGTGGTAGATTCGGGTCATTATCAAACCATCTAAAGTTTGGGTGGTCCCTCCATGGGGTTTCCTTTTGCTTCTCTGGGTTCCAACTTCCATTCGGATTCCAGCTTCCCATCGAATTTACCTAAGCTTGAAATTCTCCCTCCCCGGGCACACCATAGTAGGGTTGAGTTTGCATTTCCTCTGGACTTGGTGCTTTCACCATCCCTGGTGGGGCAGGTTGGTTACTTTTCTCTATAGCACTTAAAAGTGCCTTCTCTAATTTGTCAATTCGGGCCTCTACCTTCTCGTCTCCTTGCTCAATGATTGAATTAGCTGATCCTCTTCCGAGAATGGCACACGGTTGACCATATGCCTTCTTTGCGTCAATTAATCTTCCTAGAATTTCTCTGGCTTCGATCACACGCTTCTTGGTGAAATTTCTCCCGCTCGAGGAGTTCATCAAATCCTTAGACTTGGGATTCGCCCCTTCATAGAAAATGTTGTAGACCTCTGCTTTGACCATTCGGTTTTTAGGACATGAGTCAAGCAGCCCTATGAAGCGTGACCAATATTGGCTTAAGTACTCATCATAATCCTGTCTGCATGCCTGAATTTCCTTCTTGAGAGCATTAGTCTTATTTGCGGGGAAAAAGTAGTCCAAGAAAACCAATTTGAAATCTGCCCACTTGCGGATAGAATTGGCCGGTAACCTCAATAACCATGTGTTGGCCTCACCCTTCAGCGTAAATGGGAGCGCGCATAGTCGGTAATCCTCATCAGTCGAGTCATGGGGCCTCTTCTGAATACTGCAAAGCTTGCAAAACTCATGGAGAAATTCATATGGACACTCAATCTTCCGTCCGTAGAAATGCGGCATCACGGACAACACATTTGTTTTGATGTTGATCGCCCTCTGGGCCTGGGTAATGACAATGGCTTGGGATGACTCGCCATCCAGATGGGCATTGAGTGAGCCAATCTCCGGATCGTTATCCACCACGTTCGCCATATCCCCTGTACTCTCTTCATCTGTTTCTGAAAACGACTCTGGTTCCTTCTTAACTGGTGAGGTCAGGTCCTCCTCACTTTCTGAACTTAACTGGAGTGGGTCAGCTGTTGTTAACCCTGATCTGGTGGTTACAGGGGCTAGAGCTTCTTTAGGCTGCCAGCTGAACTGAGCGTCTCTCCAATTGGGTGCGTGATTCCAGTTCCCGAAGAGCATAAGATCGTCAGCGAAGGCCAAATGTGTTATCTTTTCTCTCACACATTTTGCATGGTAATTAAAATTGCTATTAGTTGTTCGGGCTGCAAGCAAATGAGATAAGTACTCCATGCAAAATATAAAGAGAGTAGGTGGCATAAGATCTCCCTGTCGAAGTCCCCTTTTGCCGGGGAAGAATCCATGCGGGCTCCCATTGATTGCTATCGAAAACCGAGGTGTTGTAACACACTGCATCGCCCAATAAAGAAACTTCGGGTGGAAATTCAGCCCATGTAGTATGGATTTGAGGAAGTCCCAATCCACTGTGTCGTACGCCTTTCGGAGATCAATCTTTACCGTGCACTTAGGAGCATTCTTCTTGTACGCATATCCCCGCATAAGCTCTTTAGCAAGGTGGATGTTGTCCATGATACCCCTCCCCGGAATAAACGCCGACTGTGCCATGTTCACAAGTTTGTTCAGTAGTGGCGCCATCCTCGCCGATAGGATCTTCGTGATGATCTTGTAGACGACATTGCAGCAGGAGATAGGTCTGAAATCACCAACTTTTGGGTGGATTGTTGTCGTCGGAATCAGAGAAATCACTGTTGTGTTGAAGTTCTTCAACAACGGGCCAGTTTCAAAGAACTCCTTAACTGCATCAACCACATCTTTGCCAACTCTCTCCCATTGCTTTTTAAAAAATGCCGAGGAATAGCCATTGTGCCCCGACGCCTTGTCATTCCCGATGTCAAACAAAGCTTCTTTGATCTCCTCGATCGTGATGGCTTTCACCAGGTCTCTGCTGTCCTCCTTGCTCACAAGAGGGCCTTGTCTAATAATGTCCAACTTGATGGGTTCTGGCTCCTTCTTAGTTCCCAATAGTGCCGAGTAATATTCCACGAACTCACTGATGATTTCCTCTTGATCCCTTGTGATAGTGCCGTCTCTCCTGTAGAGGAAGGCAATATAATTGCGTGAGTTGTTCCTATTAATGAGGGAATGGAAGAATGAGGTATTGTGGTCACTAAAGAGTAAATGTTTGAATTTAGCTTTTTGCATGTAATACTCCCTTTCTGAATTCTCAAGGTAGACAGTCTTCTTTTTTTGATTGGTGATCTGGACCCGAAGGGCCTGGTTTGAAGTATCCCCGTCCGCCAATTTTTGCAATGCTTCAAGCTTATCCCCGACATCCTTGGCCCTCTTCGATAGTTCACTGAACTCCTTAAAATTGAAATCTTTAAGATGCTTCTTGAATTCTTTTCCTCGTTCAGCAAGCACAAATTCTGCCTTTCCTCGAACGTTGGAGGTCCAGTTTTATTCCACAAGCTTATTGAATCCTGCATTCTTAAGCCAAAAATTAAAGAATTTGAATGGCTTAGGGTAAGAAATGATGTTACCAAAGAGAGTGGTAACAGCAGGTGAATGGTCCGAGTAAGCTCCTGACGGAAAAAATCCGTACTAGCCAAATATCCTTTGGTAAACCAAGCATCATTTATCATGGCCCTATCAATCTTGCTGGAAATTACATGGTTCGTCCAAGTAAACTTCTATCCTGTGGACATAATGTCTTCAAGACCAAGCAAGGCACACGTATCCACCATGTTCTTGATTTCATACTCTGTTGGGACAACTCTCCCAACTCTTTCATCATCGGCAAGCACATTGTTAAAATCTCCACTAATTAATGTCGGTGCGTCCTGCATCACATGTTCAATTAACGAATCCCAAAGAGGGCGTCTATCCGGTATAGTGTGCAAACCATAAACCAACACAAATTGAAACTCATTATTGGAAGTCAACCACCTAATTTTGGAATAGATGGCTTATTCTTCTACTTTGATCGCCTCCAGTTCCACTTTACTTGGATTCCAAATAAGAAGCATTCTGCTGTTTTCAATCATTTCAAAGTTATCCACAGTTTTCCAATCTCTGAAGTTGTTCTTGAGGAAAAAGGTATAGTTCTCCATCTTCAGTTTTGTTTCTAACAATCCCATGACGTCAATTTTGTGTTTTCGCACAAAATCAACAATTGCAGCTTGGGGGGGGGGAGAGTTGCTGCATTCCCCTTACATTCCACGTTGCAATAATCATTGGGTCACCCCGGGATCATCTTCAATACCATCCTCCCAATGGGCGGGGGTATCATTCTTCTTCCTTGTCTGGGACTGAGATCGGGACTTAGATTTCCTTGCTCTGTTGGGGTCCCCGTCCTTCTCTAATCGGCTACGTCTACCATAGGTTTCGGCTTGTTGGGCAAGGCCATCATCCGTTGTGCTCTCATTGTACTTTGGTATGCCTAGCTCGATATTTTGAACCGTTGCCTCATCTCCAGCTGCTGTCCCCCCGTGACTGGGCTTCCTCAGCATCCTTTGGGTGCTTCTTTTGTTTCTTTTTTCCCCTGGTACCCTCCTTTCCGGCTGCTACAATCTGATCTTGTTGTTCAGCAGGGGCCACCTCCTCCACTTCCTCTTTTTCCATCTATTTTCTCTTATCCTCCTTTGGGTCAGCCACTTCTCTATTGCTTTCAATTTGTTCCGTGTCCCGTTGAATCCACGGGTCACGCCTTCTACTTCGGTGTCGCCTCTCGGCGTTGACAAAAGGAGTCCGCTCTTCAAGTGGTGCATTTCCCGGCAATCCTGCCAAGATAGGAGGTAGTACCGCTGCAAGGATGTCTTTCACTAACTCCTGGTGAGTAGCCGAAGGGGTAACCGCATTCTTGTTTGGGGATGACGTGCTCACCGTGATAGGAGGTGCAAACTTGTTTGGGGATGTCGGGATTTTATCAATCGCGGATTTTTCCCTCCAAGCGTCAAGCACTTCATCCCTGGGCCTCAGATCTTTCATCACAATTGGATAGACGGTACCAGTTGGCTTCCATTGCATCTGAGTCCTCGGTCTGGATCGAGAGCGCTCCCGAGGTCTAGCTCGGCCTGCCGGACCCTCAGTCTGCGGCTGAATATGTGGCACATTCTTCCCCTTCTGCTGATCCTGGTTTAGGGGCCTGTACGGTTGCTGCAAGGGGTACCTTGTTAAGCTTTTCACCCTACCTCGGCTTTTAGTACGTTGGTAGGACCCCTTACGCTGAACTTGTTCCCATTCTTCCTTTCTGCCCCGTCATTCATCCGCAAAGTGCCCGTATGATTTGCAAGCATTACGAAATTTTGGGATGAACTCATACTCTGTTTTTTGGTCCACAAAACCTCTGTTTGGCTGCTGTATCGAGAGGGACTCCTTAGGCCTTTTCGCTGTATCGATGATAACTTGGATGCGTGGTCCGTCCAAAGTTTCGCACCTTAGGGTGTTGAAATCGGTTGATAGCGGGGTCCCGATGCATGAAGCAATTTTACTCACCGCTGTAAGGTTCCATAGCTCAAGTGGGAGATCCACAAGCCTAAGCCAACTGGAACCATGACTCCAGGCTCCATATCCGGGTCAATTATTTTTCGCATCGGCTGCAACACCAATGGAATCCCGAAGATATCAAACGGTCCTTGTTGTCGAACTTTTTCCATTTCTTCTTCGCTCCCAAACTGGAAGCATAGCCAGCCTTTACGGTGAAAGGTGACTCAGGACTTGCATTTCCATCGTCGCATGAGTTCGAAGATTGCCTCCTTACCTGGGAACCGTCCGGTAAACCTACCAAGCAAGCAAGCTCCCCATCCACGAGGGACGGGGGTAATGTCAGGCTCATCAAGAATAAGGTCAGTTTTTAACATCTTATATTTAATAAGGGCTAGATCTTCTTTCTGATATCTCGGGTCCACGTCAAATTGGGCTGCCCTCTTTAGCCATGCCTGGTAGATAGGGAGTGCCTCCACGTCCCACTTCTCTCCTGTTGATGGTTCCCTCCTTGGTTTTGTACTTCAGCGAGTGCTTTCAACGGATCATCAAGAGTCTCTGGCACAACATCAGGTTCTTTATAGTCACTGATGTCGTCCAACCCACCTTTGTTAGTATGCAGGTAGTCGGCATACTGTTGCTTCATTGCAGCTTTAATTTCCTCTTCCTTGTCCTTCTTCTTTGAAATAACAGCGTTCCAATCCTTATCCTGCGAAGCCATAGAAGATATAAAAGTAACATGGGCATAAAAAGTTAATGGACAAGAACTTCCTGTATAGCCAAAATGGCTAAGTGTTGGTCGTCGGGTCTGATCCTTCGTGTGCCGGGGAAGGATTCCCACATCTCGTGTCTGGGACAATGCAAGCTCGGTAGACTCTCGTGTAGGGAAAAGCCGCAAGTAGTCCGTCGAGGACGGCCGAGGAGGCCGTGTCTTGTTACTTCGACGCTGCGCACCTGGTTAAGGATGGTCGCCCAAGAGACGTTGCTTGCCCGATGCCCGTGCTTGGGCGTGATGTTGTCGGCTCTTGGCCGAGGTGTGGGGCGTAGGTAGTGAAGGGGTCTGCCGAGTATCGTCCCCCAAGTATAAGATGTGTAAATTCCTCAAAACACCAGTAGGTATCCTTTTGTGAAAAAGAAGGGCAAAATGAGGCCTCAGATCGGTTAAGTGTTGCTTATATAGTCAACACCGCCCGGATTAAAGACTCCAACAATTTCCAAGGCTTCCACCTTCCAATTTAAATACTCTTCCAAAACCCAAAGCATCTACCGCTTAGGATTAATTACTCCACCAATTTCCTAAGCACCCTCTGCCTCGCTTAATGAGACGTCCAAATTCCAATCACTAGCCGCCAGATTAATGCCTCAACAAAATCCAAAGCACCCACCTTCCGGAATTAAAGTCTTAATCGATTCTCTAAGCACCCACCGCCCAGAATGAATGCCTTAATCTGTTTCCAAAACACCCACCGCCTAGACTCAATGTCTCAATCAAATTTCAAAGCACCCACCGCCCAGATTTAAGGCTTCTATCTAAAAACCCAAGCAGTCGCCGCCACAATTAAATCCTTTTGCTAAATCCTAAGTCCCCACCGCCCTGATTTAAATAATTCTCCTAATTCCCTTAGTACACCGCCCGGATTAATTACACTTCTTAAATCCCTAAGCACTCACCGCCCAAGAAAATTGTTCTTTCTAAATCCTAAGCACCAGCCGCCCTAACTAATGCTTCTTCCAACTTCCAAGATACCAATAGCCAAATTTGAAATTCAAATTCAAAAATGATGGATAGATGAAAGGTCGCCGGAAGTAGGGCCTGAGCTGGTGACGGCACCGTGGCCGGCGCTGGCACCGATGGGCAGAGTTCGCCAGAATCTTCTTTTCACCGTTATTTAGTTTCCTAATCTGCAAACAGGCCTACTAATCCCCAAAATGGATTGCAATGTGTAATTCTAAACACAAAACAACAGATCCACAGTAGGAAACAGAGCAACAACACATGATTATCACCAAAACATTTCCCAGTTTGCGCAATTAAGATAACTTGGGTTAACTTAGTCAAACAATGTCACGACCGCCCTTACTAAGGATAGTAAAGACGGGGAACTCGTGACTAGGGGAGGAACTAAGAAGCAGGGAAGAGATGGGGGAACAATAAATGATAACATTTAACAAGAAAATCGATCAAACTTCAAACGGAAGACTTTTAGAAAAATAATTTCAAACGAGGCAGCGGAAATAAGTTATCTAAAGAGAGTCATAGGATGACGCCTATGTATGCAGACACGATGCATCCATAAATTCTTAAAGCCCGACTCAACATCCGCCGCAACATCACTGCTTAACCTGTACATAGGGAAAACACATGCAGGACTGAGTACTTAATATACTCAGTGGGCTCATGCCGAAAACATTTGATAAACGTTATGTCATCCATACCATAGTGAACTCGAGTTTTACATTTAGAAAAGAAATATCATCGAGTATCACAAAAACGATTTCATAGACTGGTCAGTCAAAACAATCTCCCCACTTTCTCAACAATCATTCAATCACATCCTCTTTCCATAGTGCGACGAAAGTGTGGCCACACTATTCACCCACGAGACCGGCCGACTAGCAAGGACGGCTCACGATCCTACCTGTGTACACTAGCCTGATAGGGTTTGCGGCCCTACTCAAACCCGAATTCGTTTAACATAGCCCTATAGCCTAATGGAGCGCACTCACAAACTAGGCATCAGGCACAATCTCATCATCAAAACCAACATGGCATGACATAACACTTTAAACCACCCTTATTACACCATAATCATACTTTTGAAAGTGTAAAAGAGTTTAGTAAAAGAAAGCCCACCTCGCTTGCTTATACCACACAGTTCACAACTTAAATGCAACCCTTGATCTTTGTACCCACGTACGCACAAAAACCCTTGTCAACATCATAACACATAATACAATCAATTTTCTACGAACATATTAATCATGCATGCCTTATCGTTCCTTTCATTGTTTTCTCACATTGCCCATCCTAATCGTTCGCCATCATAACCGAAACGTTCCCTTTAGCATACATCAATGTGCAACACATAACATAATCACATCATAGGATAAGTTCCTTACTCACACATGTATCATGTTCTTCATTCAAACTTGTCAACAAAGATTATTTCAACAAAACAGAATCTGACAGAACAACGCAGTCTTTTTGTAAAAATCATTAAAATTCCATCCGATAACATTTGAAGCTAAAATTCGGTCACCACACAGTAGACACATAAAGGTTCATCCAGTTAAAACAAAAACGAAACCCACTGGACGGAACACAAATTCTGGCTGGACTGCGCAGTTCAATTGAAAAATTCGTTAATAATTCATCCGTTATCAATTGAAGTTGAAATTTTGACAAAGCACAGAAGACATCCAAAACTTCATCCAGTTAAAAATTCGTGTCAAAAAGGGATCGTTTGATTGGTCAAAAACTCATCGGAACCTACTGTCCGTACACAACACTTTTCATGCTCAACATTCACAAACCCTAGTGTGTCTATCATACACTCACACATACATATTCATGCTTCCAACACATATTCGTGCTTCACAAACGAAATTACCACCATGCTTTCCAAATCACACATAACATTCACAATTGATTCATCCACACACTTACACACACACGTACATACACGCACACACACACACACATTCTTGTGCAACCATCCTTCCCAACCAATTAACTCTTAGATTTACGATTTTCCACTCAACTATATGCGTGTTGGGTTCAAAAATTATGGATTCAATGGTAAGAAGGGGAAAGGTGGATAAAAAATTATACCTTTCTCTTGAAAACAAACAGTAGGAATGACAATTGGTTGATTCTTCGATGGATCTTGAGCTTCCAACTCCAAGACGAAGCAAGAACGAAGAATTTGTGAAGGATTGAGTGAGAGGGAGATGAGGCATGTGGGAGGAGAGGGAGAGGGAGGGAAGCGTGTGAAATGGGGGCTAGGGTTAGGGTTTTCCTTTTTATATTCTAGGATTAATCCCACACTTAAATAAAACAGAAGTCAATGAATAAGTTCCACAATTAATAAAAATAGGCGTGTAGTGTGGAGGAGGGATTTTAAAAAATTTGGTTATTTAATTAGCATAGAAATTGATTTGGTATTTACTTGAAGAGAAATATACTCACAAAATAGGTAAAAAGATATTGAGTATCCCATAAATAAGGTAACAAGACAAATAAAAAATCTCTAAGTAGGAAGGGAGGGAGGGGGCGTGTAATATGGGGAGAAATAAAAGAAAAATATTCAAATCCCTAATGAATTAGGCATAAGAATTAATTTGATATTTATTTGGATAGGAGGGATCCCAAAAAATAGGAACAAACTATTAATTCCTCTAAAAAAAAGGAGGGGTCGAAAATAATAAGGTCTCAAAGAAGGAAAGAGTCAAATCCTAATTAAAATAGGATATGAAGAGATTTAATTGAATTTTAATTCAAGGAAGGAAATAAATAAAGTACCAATTAAATCTACAAAATAATTCATCTCATAAAATAATAGGGGGATTTCAAAAATTTCAAGGAATGGGGCAAAGGTAGAAAATCATGTAGAATAATTTAGGGATAATTAGGTTTGGATTTAATTTGGATAAATATCCCAAAACAATTAATTAAATCCAAGAGAGAAAATATTAAATAGGAGGGCCGAAAATTTCAATAAAATGGCTAGAACAAATATGCATGGTCCCATTTAATTTTATTCACACATTGGAAAATAAATCACATTATTCCATATAATTCACAACAACTAATTTCACACCGTTAACTCAATCACATAGAAAACAAATTCCATAAATGAATTTTTTTCTAATCAACATCCCCATTAATAAAACAAAATAAGTCGCAAAATTCGGGGTGCTACATCCTTCCCCTCTTAACAGAAATTTCGTCCCGAAATTTGGTTTTCTCACATAAACAATTCGGGGTACTTTTCTTTTATCCTGTCTTCTAACTCCCACGTGGCTTCCTCGGGACCATGGTGTTTCCACAACACTTTCACTGATACTATTGACTTGTTTCGTAACTCTTGCACCTTTCGATCTAAGATTGCTTCGGGTCTCCCCTCGTAGCTCATGACGGGGGTCAGGACAACCTCTTCTTGATGAATCACATGCTTGGGATCAAATACGTACTTGCGCAACTGCGACACATGGAACACGTTGTGCACACTTCCAAAACTAGGAGGTAACGCCAGGCGATACGCTACAGGACCTACTTCACCACTAATCTCGTACGGCCCTACAAAACGCGGTTTCAATTTGCCCTTCACTCCAAACCTCACAACTCCTCTCGGGGGATACTTTCAAGAAGACTTTGTCACCAACATCGAATTTGATTTCCGTTCGGCACACGTCAGCATACGACTTCTGCCTATCTTGAGCTTCTTTGATCCTTGCACGGATTTGATGCACAATTTCGGTCATTTCCTTGATAGCGTCGGGTCCTAACATCCTTCTTTCACCAACTTCATCCCAGTAGAGTGGGGATCGACATTTCCTACCATACAGGGCTTCATACGGCGCCATGTCGATCGTTGCTTGGTAACTATTGTTGTAGGCGAATTTAACCAAAGGCAGAACAGTTTCCCAACTTTCCCCTTGGTCTAGGACAACGACTCGCAGCATATCTTCAAGTGTTTCAATCGTCCTTTCCGATTGCCCGTCAGATTGCGGGTGATAAGTAGTGCTAAAGTTCAACTTCGTGCCTAGCTCCCGTTGCAAACTCATCCAAAATCTTGACGTGAACTTCGTATCACGATCGGACACAATGGTCTTTGGCACTCAATGCAAACGTGCAATCTTACTCACGTAGAGCTTAGCTAACTTGTCCGATCCGTAGGTAATTCTAATCGGTAAGAGGTCGCGCTTTTAGTGAGTCGATTGATGATCACCCAAATTGCAGTATTCCTCTTTTGTGACTTCGGTAAACCCGTCACGATGTCCATGGCCAAGTGATCCCACTTCTATTCGGGATTTCAAGCGGTTGCAATTTCCCATACGGTCGTTGGTGTAAGGCCTTCACTTGTTGACATGCTAGACATCGTTCCACAAACGATGCTACATCCCCTTTCATTCCATTCCACCAAAAACGTTACTTCAACTCTCGATTCATCTTCGTGCTTCCAGGGTGAGCAGTGTAAGGCGTGTCGTGTGTTTCTCTCAAAATCTCATCTTTCAGCGCCTCATCGTTCGGCACACACAATCATCCATCGAAAGTCAAAGCATTGTCCGCCTCCTCACGAAAGTGGTCACGTTTCTCGGTCCTCACCTTCGCACGTGTCTTTTCCAAATTTTCATCACGTCGCTGAGCTTCTACGATCTTAGTTCTTAAGTCTGGCTCAATTACTAGCGTCTCTATTCTTCCTCCTACTGTCTCGGGGTGCTTTCACTATCTCCAATTGCATCCTAGCGAAATCACGGATCAACGCTTCCTCTTAAGTTAGAAAAAAAGCCAGTTGAGGTTTGTTCTTCCTACTCAAAGCATCAGCCACTACATTCGCCTTGCCCGGGTGATGGTGAATACCGCAGTCATAATCCTTCACGATCTCCAGCCAACGTCGTTGTCGCATGTTCAGCTCCTTCTGTTCGAAGAAGTACTTGAGACTCTTGTGATCCGTATAAATCTCACATCTCATTCCATAGAGATGATGTCTCCAAATCTTTAGTGCGTGCACTACTGCTGCTTGCTCCAAGTCATGAGTCGGGAAGTTCAGCTCGTTAGGCCTCAATTGCCGGGAAGCATATGCTATCACCTTCCCATCTTGCATCAACACGCATCCAAGTCCTACTTTCGACGCGTCAGTATAGACGGTGAAGTCCTTGTCGGGTTCCGGCACCGCTAGAACAGGGGCTGTAGTCAATTTCTCTTTCAGAAGTTGGAAACTCGCCTCGCATTCCGGCGTCCAATCCACTTTGACTCCCTTCTTCAACAGTTACGCCATCAGTCTCGCAATTTTAGAATCCCTCAATGAAGCGTCGGTAGTATCCCGCCAATCCCAAGAAACTGCGAATTTCACTCGGCATTTTCGGTGATTTCCAGTTTTGCACAGCCTCGACCTTCGCTGGATCCACTTAAATTCCATCGGCCGTCATTATATGACCAAGAAAGTTCACTTTATTCAACCAAAATTCACACTTACTAAACTTGGCATAAAGTTGTTCCTTCCGCAATGTTTCCAACACGGAAACATTTTTCTAGACACATCATCAATGAAGACTAGCACAAATTTTTCGAGATACTCGTGGAAAACTCAGTTCATCAAGTCCATGAAAATTGTCGGGGCGTTAGTCAGTCCAAACGACATCACGACGAACTCGTAATGGCCATAACGAGTGTGAAAAACAGTCTTAGGCACATCCTCTCGTCGGACCTTTAGTTGATGATATCTCAACCTCAAGTCCATTTTCGAAAATACGCCAGCTCCTCGAAGTTGGTCAAATAAGTAATCAATTCTTGGCAGAGGGTACTTATTCTTCAAGGTCAACTTATTGAGCTCACGGTAGTCGACGCACATCCTCATCGTCCATCCTTCTTCTTCACGAATAAAACAGGCGCTCCCCACGGTGACACACTAGGTCGAATGAATCCCAAAACTAGTAGTTCTTGCAACTGAATCTTCAATTTTGCCAACTTCTTAGGGGCCATTCGGTATTGTGCTTTCGATACTGGCGCAGATCCAGGTTCTAAGTCAATGGTAAACTCCATTTGTATGTTAAAAGATAAAGCTTTTGCCTTTCCTTAAAGTGTTGCATCAAGAACTCGGAATATGAATCAAGAACTCAAAATTTAATCAAACAGTCTTAACTTGGATAAGAACCGATTACGAATTATACAAACACTGTAAAAAAATGCTTTAAATTTGAAGAGTTCCAAAATCTCTCAAGGGAACTAGAATTACAATTTCAGCTCGACTTTTGTTTTGAATCTCACTAACTTGCAACAATTGGTTAGGATCATCCCCACGGAGCTTGAAAGAACATAAGATTGGTCAAGAACATAAGATGGAATCGAATTAAATCTCAATTCTCATGGTAGGCTACCAAACAAGATAATTTAGTTGTTAGACCAAATTTAAAAGGTCCACACATCAATGGATAAGGACTTAAACATGTCACGGCCAAAAATGATCAGTTGCATGAGGATTTAGAAATGTAGGCAGTTGTCACAAAGCAGCACTGATCACGGTTCAACGAAAATCATAATATGGAACAATAAAATCACATCAATGGGTTTATAAGTTTGTGAAAGGCAAACAAGGTCAAATGAACTTTTAAAAAAATATCAAGTGGATTAAATTTGTTAAGGCAAGGTACAAAATATAGGCCTTAACTTCGTCTTGTAGAAATAAAAGTTCTAATATGGAAATGATACATATAGTGGGACTTAACCAAAAAGAATTCCACTCTGTAAGAAAGAACTTGACACGGACATGGTTACAAAATGAAAAGCTGAACAAAAGTTCGAAGAAGAATATCCCATAGAAAACATGTCTGTGAAAAGTGATTATATTGAAGGACATAACTGCAAGCAGCCTTAGGAATGAAGTTCAATAGCAAAGGCTCACAAAGTCAAAATATTGTTCATATAAATAATAAGTCAAAGAAGAGTACATTCATTCCAAGTGTCCAAAGTTATGAAGGCAACACCACTTTCCAAGAACTGAAAGTGAGTTATGACTCAATGGAGGAAAAGAAATAATATGCCTTACTTGGAAAGAGTGAGTGAAACAAGCTGTTAAATAGACAAGGGCTCACGGTTATTTGAAGGGTCCTAAAAAATAACTCATTAAAATCCAAGTAAGAACTGTTGATTAAAATAGTTTGTTCTAGCTATTAAAGTAGCACTCCCTCGTTCATCTTTTGCAAGCCGAAACTGGTAACATCGCTCTAAGAAACTGTGGATTCCACGCTGAGATTCATCGTGTCATTACCACTAATAATGATAGTCGGAATCCATATCTTCATAATATTCCTTGCATGTCATAGCAATCATTATCTTAAAAACATTGTAATTATACTCGCGCTCTCTACACGCAATAATAGTCATTTGCGTCGCATCGCCACGTAAGAATAGGTTTAGCTTATCAGATCGCAGGTACGATCTCTCTCCCCGTTGTAGGATTACATCATTTGGCATCTCCTCTTGTCTCGTACTTTTTCTCATTCGGAAATTCTATTCAATTTGCACACCTTCTCCTCTTGAGCTCATTATCGTATGTAATGTCTCTTCGCATTCTCCTTATTCTTATCGTTCAGGAAGACAATAGTGAATTTGTAATTTTTCAATGAAGTTCGAATTCGCACCACATATTTCCATTTGTCTTATCACTTCGAAAAGTGATATCGCAGTTGTAACAACTAAGTTCGATATCGTTCGATCTAACAAACATCTATGCTTGCATACAAAGTTCATAGCATCATAATTTCTTCTATCAGCACTTTCATAAAATACCTCACACTTCAACGTTCACAAACCATCACTTAAATCATTATTCACATACTACATAATTAAACATGCATAAATTTATATCACTATACATAACCACATCATACTTCTCGTTCACTTCAAGATCTCAATTTCCCAAAAGAAAAGAACTAACATGCTTTCATTTAAAGTTCAAAGATATTTTTTTATTCAATTTTACTTTTTATTTTTAATTTTTTCAAAAATTTCCAACAACTTTCCACAACATAAATATTTTTCCTCAATCAAACTCCACCAACACAACTAGTCATTACCATTGCAAAACATCAACCTCAAAATCCTTTTCCCTTTTTTTACATACAAAACACCATGCAAATCTTTTGAAACTCATAACTTGTTCTTTTCTCCACACAACAAAATAATTCTTCTTTTTCTATACCAACTTCCTCAAAATATCTTTTATCTCGTTGTTTGTGATAGATCTAAAGCTCGTCACGTATCATCAAGTTTGATATCATCTTAAGGCTTCCTATGTTCACATGCTTATGTCGTAGTACTTTCACACATAACACCTATTTATGACATCATGTCACTCATGATCATGTTTCAACATAATAATACCATCACATTATCATATTCACAAATAACCTTCATACATATGCATACTCTTGCCAACACATCCTTATCATCTCATCATCGATTTCATATTCTTTCAACAACTTAAAACATACCTCATTTTCTTTTGGTTGAGCGTGATGCTTCGGATGTTGAGCCTTCGTGACACTTTTAGTCTAGGGGTACTAATCTAGACTTAATCTGAAAGAAGACTCTAGGACCAGAGCAAAAGAACGAAGCTTTGATACCACTCTGTCACGACCGCCCTTACTAAGGACAGTAAAGACGGGGAACTCGTGATTAGGGGAGGAACTAAGAAGCGGGGAAGAAATGGGGGAAACAATAAAAGGCAACATTTAACAAGAAAATCGATCAAACTTCAAAAGAAATATTTTAATCATTTAAATAGTTAAGCATCAGATTAATGTCTCAAGGTATTTAATGTCATAAAACAATATGGGGTAAAACGGAAGACTTTTAGAAAAACAATTTCAAACGAGCCAGCGGAAATAAGTTATCTAAAGAGAGTCATAGGATGACGCCTATCTATGCAGACACGGCGCATCCATAAATTCTTAAAGCCCGACTCAACATCCGCCGCAACATCACTGCTGATAAGGCTCATTTCATGCATCGGTTTAGGGATAAAATGTACGCTACTTGATCAGTTTTATCGCGCAAAACAAGTGTTAAATGTGCAGAAATGCCGCTTGACCAAGACAACTAGGTCAGACTGATCAAGCAAGTACAATAGGCGAAAAGACCAGATTTCGGGGGAAGTTGATCAAGGGGAGTAATCAAGCAGTTAAGGAGGGGACCACTGGATGTCAGAAGAAGGACATGCGAGGCTATGGGCTGGATGGTGCGAATCATTCTGTTATCAAGGAAAACGTTCTAGAAGGGGACACGTGCTGAAATATGAGACGCAAGGAAGGAGTTGAGTCACGATTCTGTTGCTGAAAAGCGTCGTCGTTCTAGAAGAAGATCACGTAGCAATCAATGAGTCGCTCACTCTCAGCATGAGCGAATATTCCCTGCCAAGATCGTTATCCAGCTGGAGGTCGTGCCGAGCCTATAAATAGAGGATGTGCCACCACATGAAAAGAAGAATCCGATCATTTACTTTCCGCCTAGTTTAGCTTAGTTCTCTAGCTTAGTTTAGTTCTCTAGAATAGCTTAGCTTATCTTAGATAAAGTAATGCTTAGTTAGAAAGGGCGACTGAAGAAGCGCTGCATTATACTTGTTATCTGTCGGCGTAGTCTTAAGTTTCCCGCCGAGGCTCTTCTCGGTTTTACTTGCTTTCGTAGTTTTCAGAGTGTTAGCTTAGTTTAAAATTCACACTGTACTGTTCTAGTTTAATCGAAGTTGTTTTCATTTTCATCCTCGCATTTACTGCTTTAGTTTCAGTTTCGTTATGATGCACTTGATCCAGTAGTTAAATTTACCTTGTTCAAATTAGCCAGTTTAATTCTGTCTAGAGTAATATCAGTAGTTAAAAACTCCCAAGTTAAAGCGTGGCAGTAGCCAACCCCCTGTTCACTATTCACACACTTGATACACCAACTTCTCTGTGGGATCAACCCCGAACTTGCCGATTTACTGTTAAAGTAGTACAAAATTGGGAGGTATAAATTACTTTGGTGGATAAACGAGCGAAAGCGAGATCGACTTGATCAAGTGGCAACGACATTTGCTAACTGATCCAACCGTTTCAGTTATCTTTCCATATAACTTGGTCCAAATCCGCGCTTGTCCTTTCGAAAAGCCTCGCCAACTGCTCAACCTGCAAATAGGGAAAACACATGCATGGCTGAGTACTTAATATACTCAGTGGACTCATGCCGAAAACATTTGATAAAAGTTATGTCATCCATACCATAGTGAACTCGAGTTTTACATTTAGAAAAGAAATATCATCGAGTATCACAAAAATAATTTCATAGACTGGCCAGTCAAAACAATCTCCCCACTTTCTCAACAATCATTCAATCACATCATCTTGCTATAGTGCGACGAAAGTGTGGCCACACTATTCGCCCACGAGACCGGCCGACTAGCAAGGACGACTCACGATCCCACCTGTGTACACTAGCCTGATAGGGTTTGAGGCCCTACTCAGACCCGAATTCGTTTAACATAGCCCTATAGCCTAATAGAGCGCACTCACAAACTAGGCATCAGACACAATCTCATCATCAAAACAAACATGGCATGACATAACACTTTAAACCACCCTTATTACACCATAATCATACTTTTGAAAGCGTAAAAGAGTTTAGTAAAAGAAAGCCAACCTCGCTTGCTTATACCACACAGTTCACAACTTAAATGCAACCCTTGCTCTTTGTACCCACGTACGCACAACAACCCTTGTCAACATCATAACACATAATACAATCAGTTTTCTACCAACATATTAATCATGCATGCCCTATAGTTCCTTTCATTGTTTTCTCACATTGCCCATTCTAATCGTTCACCATCATAACCGAAACGTTCCCTTTAGCATACATCAATGTGCAACACATAACATAATCACATCATAGGATAAGTTCCTTACTCACACATGTATCATGTTCTTTATTCAAACTTGTCAACAAAGATTATTTCAACAAAACAGAATCTGACAGAACAATGCAGTCTTTTTGTAAAAATCCTTAAAATTCCATCCGATAAAGGTTCATCCAGTTAAAATTTCACCACACAGTAGACATATAAAGGTTCATCCAGTTAAAATTTCACACCAAAATCATATCTTTTCATCAGTCAAAACGAAACGCACTGGACGGAACACAAATTCTGGCAGGACTGCGCAATTTCGTTAAAAATTCATCCGTGATCAATTGAAGTTGAAATTTTGACACAACACAAAAGACATCCAAAACTTCATCCAGTTTAAAATTCGTGTCAAAAAGAGATCGTTTGATTGGTCAAAAACTCGTCGGAACCTACTGTCTGTACACAACAATTTTCATGCTCAACATTCACAAACCCTAGTTTGTCTATTATACACTCACACATACATATTCATGCTTCCAACACATATTCGTGCTTCAAAAACGAAATTACCACCATGCTTTCGTTATCACACATTACATTCACAATTGATTCATCCACACACTTACACACACACGTACATACACGCGCGCACGCACACATTCTTGTGCAACCATCATTCCCAACCAATTAACTCTTAGATTTACGATTCTCCACTCAACTATATGCATGAGGGGCTCAAAAATTATGGATTCAATGGTAAGAAGGGGAAAGGTGGATCAAAAATTATACATTTCTCTTGAAAACAAACGGTAGGAATGACAATTGGTTGATTCTTCGATGGATCTTGAGTTTCCAACTCCAAGACGAAGTAAGAACGAAGAATTTGTGAAGGATTGAGTGAGAGGGAGAAGAGGAGTGTGGGAGGAGAGGGCGAGGGAGGGAGGCGTGTGAAATGAGGGCTAGGGTTAGGGTTTTCCTTTTTATATTCTAGGATTAATCTCACACTTAAATAAAACAATTAAATTTGTGGGAGAATAAAATAGAAGTCAATGAATAAGTTCCACAATTATTAAAAATAGGCGTGTAGTGTGGGGGAGGGATTTTTGAAAATTTGGTTATTTAATTAGCATAGAAATTGATTTGGTATTTACTTGGAGAGAAATATACTCACAAAATAGGTAAAAAAATATTGAGTATCCCATAAATAAGGTAACAAGACAAATAAAAAATCTCCAAGTAGGAAGGGAAGGAGGGGGCGTGTAATATGGGGAGAAATAAAAGAAAAATATTCTAATCCCCAATGAATTAGGCATAGGAATTAACTTGATATTTCTTTGGATAGGAGGGATCCCACAAAATAGGAACAAACTATTAATTCCTTTAAAAAAAAGAGGGGTCGAAAATAATAAGGTCTCAAAGAAGGAAAGAGTCAAATCCTAAATAAAATAGGATATGGAGAGATTTAATTGGATTTTAATTCAAGGAAGGAAATAAATAAAGTACCAATTAAATCTACAAAATAATTCCACTCATAAAATAATAGGGGGATTTCAAAAATTTCAAGGAATGGGGCAAAGGTCGAAAATCATGTAGAATAATTTAGGGATAATTTGGGTTGAATTTAATTTGGATAAATATCCCAAAATAATTAATTAAATCCAAGAGAGAAAATATTATTTCCAATAAATAGGAGGGCCGGAAATTTCAATAAAATGGCTAGAACAAATATGCATGCTCCCATTTAATTTAATTCACACATTGGAAAATAAATCACATTATTCCACATAATTCACAACAACTAATTTCACACCGTTAACTCCATCACATAGAAAATAAATTCCATAAATGAATTTTTTTCTAATCAACATCCCCATTAATAAATCAAAATAAGTCACAAAAATTCGGGGTGCTACAAATAATTAGATGAACACTTAATAAAACAGTGAATTGACTCCCACTCAAACCACTTAGACACAAGATAAGATTCGGCAAACAATCACGTAAGTTCGCTTTCTATTATTACAACAACCAAATTCAATCAGAATTTGTTTCCAAAAATCGCAACTTGTGCAAACAATCAACAGAGGGACCAATAACGAGTAGAACCAATCACCCACTGAGCCCAAACACACCTCCGAATCAAGAAGACAGGAAATTCCTCAGTACATGCAATTCACGCAAGAGAATCAATGGAACAGTAACTTTCACCAAATTTCACACAAAGGATTAACACACTCTAAATTAAAATTGGCAAGATAACTTATCGTGTGTTTAATCCAACAACCTAGCAGCCTTCCCCGGAGGGATTCGATGGTTGTAGTAAAACAGCCGACCGCACAGCCCTCCCAAGTTTGGGATTTGAAGGTCGCCTCTGGGGAGTATTCACCTCCGCTCGACGCGTTGCCCCACTGCCTTGTCACCGGTTACCTCCACCAGCCGCCGGAGTATTAGCAGCTAAACCTCTGGAAAGTTTGTAGGATTACCTCCGTCTTCACCGCCTATGACAGCTACTGGGGTGAATCCCTTTCAACTCTGTTCGCCGGGCGTTTTGCCTGGAGTAAGGAGGGAAAACTCCGACTTTTCACTGGACGCAATTCCACCACAAACTTCCAAATCCCACCGCTTGAGGATGAACAAAGTCAATTATGGAGTGTAGCGAGGGATTTAGTGGAGAATTAATGGAGAAGTATGGAAATATTCTCCAAGAACTTCCTTTCCAAGTTTCTGCCGGAACTTCTCAACTCCTCCAACTCCACGAAAAATCACCTCCACCGCTTGAAATGATATGCAAAGAGTAATAAGCGAATGGATTAAGAGAAGAATCGGTGGAGATTTTGATTAAGTATTGCCGAGATTGAAGAAAAAGTGAGAGAGAGAGGCGCTAGAGTTTTCCTTAAATTCTCAAACCCAGCTACTATTGTGAGCTCTTTTTTTCATGAATCAATAAATGGAATATAAAGGCAAAAATTATAAAGTACAAGCAAAACACAGGCATACCCGAGAGAAACATGCCAACAAGCCAAGGCTAGTAGGCCGAGGGGGTGGGGGAGGTAAACTTTAGGGGAACGGAGCCCCATAAGTAGGTATAAAAAACATACAGTATTAAACATTGATAAACTCCTCACAAGACGTCTCATCGACGATAAATCTTCAAAGCTCGTACCCCTCGGTATGCTTCTTGGAACCGTGCTTGGTCAAATGACTTTGACTAATAAAAAATGTTACAATACATTTAATTTTGTGAAATTAAATGCAATAGCGGCGATATACGTTCCGCGTAGATGACCATATTATATTCATTTTTTCAAATCCGATTCCCGGTGAGTGAGAAATAATATATTAAAGTTGGTCACAATAAAGCTAAAAATGAGCTATGGGAAAAAACTAAGGGATTAATTAACTAAGTGTTAATTATCCCACATCGGGGATGATAAACTTATTTGATGAAGTATTTAATAAGATGAATTATTATGTGTAATAATTATCGTGGAACAAGACGGGTGACAGAGCCCGCCCGCGACCCGCGCACCGTGCGCCGTGCGCCGGGTGCCTTGTGCCTTGGCAATTGGTCTTTGGGTGGTCTTTGGAGCTGGTCGTTGAGCGTGGTTCAAGCCCCGCTTATTCTTTTTAGACCACCCCAAACTCCCCAAACTCCACGCTAACCCCGACGGGTCTGGTCCACGTCATGTTCCCGCTGGACTCCGACGCATAACGGGAGACAAAAGGTCCCCGCTGGACCCCGACGCATAACGGGAGACAAAAAGTTCCCTGCTAGTGCACCGGTCAATAACCCCCGGCGGTTAATGTCAAACCATCATGGCACACATAATGGCTGTTGACTCCATCAATACCCCTGCGGGTGGACTTGGCCTATAAATAGACATGCATCCATTGCATTCTACACAGAACATACACAAGCATTCTTGCATACACGCTCTCTTCCTCTCTGCATAATCTTCCGATCGAAGCTCTGCCCCCGCCTTACTCCCGTTCGCCGGAGCTCTGCTGCTAGCGGTGCTGCTACTTCAGAGACGAAGCCGTTTTATCTTTGGGGACGACACGCCAAACCGAGAGCACTACTGGGGCGTATCTCGTCTTGCGGAAAGAGGAATCCTCAACTCAGCTTACCACTTTCCACAAGTTTTCCGTTTAATTTGTTCATCTATTTTCCGTGTAATTTTCCTTTATTTTTCGTGTAATTTTTCACCCGGCAAGTTTGTATCTCATATGTTCCATCAATCGCAAGACAAGATTTTCTTGCCACTAAAGGAGCTCACACACACCAACTGAACTTAATCAACACCTTTGCTTGGAGATGTCGACTGACCCGTCTACCGCGGCTGCCACCGTTCCATCCACTGTGTCCCCCATTGCATCCGTCAACACGTCTTCGGACATAATGATAATTCCGACTCCTTGTTTCTCAACTTCTTCCTCAACAACCCCTTGGGTGTTTGACAACCCCATTGTGACGGTTTCCGGATTCACCTCGAGTGGATCGGTCGGTTCCATTTTCAGTGGTTCCATTGGATCCTTCATTGGGTCGAGTGTCGGGGCCTTCGGGCATGGCACGAGTGTTGGATCCTTCGGGGTCAACTGAGTGCTAGCTCCTTCGGGGGCAGCACGGGTGCTGGACCCTTTGGGGTCAGCACGAGTGCTAGCTTCTTTGGGGGCAGCACGAGTGCTGGACCCTTAGGGGTCGGCACGGATGTTGGATCCATCGGGGTCGGCACGGATACTGGATCCTTCGGGGTCGGCATAAATGCGGTGGCCTCCATGCTCCACGCAACTATGGGGGGTACGGTGCCCCCACCAATTGTTAGCTCCTACAGGGGCACGTACTTGGTCTCTTTCATGGGACAAACTCGGTACCAATGACACCAAGGATGATGCCACCCGCCGAGAAGCCATCAAAGTTCACGGGAACGGATTTCAAGAGATGGCAACAGAAAATGTTGTTCTACCTAACAACGTTGGGCGTCGTGAACTTCTTCAAGGAGAACGAGCCAACCCCGCCAAGTGATGACGAGGCACGTGTCGAGATGTACGTCGAGTATGACGTTTGGCGCAAAGGAGACTATCTTTGTAAAAACTTTATTTTAAGTGCTTTAGATGATAGTCTCTACAACGTGTATTGCACTATTCCCACATCAAAACAATTGTGGGAAATGCTAGATAAGAAGTATCGTAGTGATGATGCGGACACTAAATAATTTGTATTAGCCAAGTACTTGGACTACAAAATGGTCGATTCCCGACCAATCATGGACCAAGTGCAAGAGTTCCAGCTGATCATCCACGACCTTGCCGCCGAGGGAATGGCCCTGCCTGAAGCTTTCACGGCCGGCACGGTCATTGAAAAACTTCCACCCGGCTGTAAGGACTTCAAGAGCTACCTTAAGCACAAGCGAAAGGAGATTAATCTTGAAGACTTGATCGTGAAGCTGCGCATCGAGTCAGACGTGCGCAAACGCGATGACTTGGCTAAGGGCCATGGCCCACCTGTTGCAAAGGCCAATCTGTTGGAGCGGAGCGGTCCCTCCAACAAACGCTCTCGTCCAAGTGCAAAGGACAAGGGCAAGAGGAAGCAGCCTGCGAGGAAGGTCGAAGGCAACTGCTACAACTGTGGCAAACCTGACCACTTTTCCAAGGACTGCCGCAAGCCAAAGAAGAAACCGGCTGCCCACGTTGTTGAAAAAGAGTTCAAGGACTGGCATGAAAGTGACCTTGTTGCTGTGGTCAAGGAAGAAGTCAACCTTGTAGATAAAAAAAAGGTGTCTGGTACATCGACACTGGAGCTACTGCCCACGTCTGTGCCAATAAGAGCAAGTTCGCCTCCTACACCGCTGTTGAAGAGAGGAAAATCAACATGGGGAATCAAGCCTCGTCTCAAGTCCTCGGCATTGGGGACATGATTCTCATGATGACGTCCGGCGTCACCATCACTTTGAAGGATGTGCTGCACGTCCCGGACATCCGCAAGAACCTAGTGTCAGGATAAATGCTAGTGAATAAGGGGTTTAAACTTGTATTCGAATCTGATAGGTTTTCTTTGTACAAGTTTGGAAAGTCACTCGGAAAAGGTTTTGTAACCGACGGACTTTTCAAGCTTAGTGTAGCTACACTCCATGTCCCTAAGCCTTTGGCTAATAATAAGAATGCATCTACTTCTTCTTACTTGGCTGAGTGTTCTAACTTGTGGCACAATAGATTGGGACATGTAAATCCAAATGCCATTAAAAGATTAGTAAGTTTAGATTTACTAAAGGCAAATGAAGTAAAAAACTCAAAATAAATGTGAAACTTGTCTTGAGGCGAAAATGACTAAGTTACCGTTTCATTCGGTTGAACGGAACACGAAACCCCTTGAATTAATTCACACGGACATATGTGACTTTAAATTGGTGCAAACGAGAGGTGGTAAAAAACACTTTATCAGGTTCATAGATGATTGCACAAGATATTGTTATGTCTATCTTTTAAGAAGTAAAGACGAAGCAATAGAAGCGTTCAAAAATTATAAGAACGAAGTCGAGAATCAATTAGGATGTAAAATCAAAATGATTCGATGTGATAGAGGAGGTGAATACGTAGCCCCGTTTGAGGAATTATGCAACGCAAGTGGTATAATTCATCAAACGACTGCACCATATTCACCACAATCTAATGGTGTTGCAGAACGCAAGAATCGAACTCTCAAAGAGATGATGAATGCGTTACTGATCAGTTCGGGGATGCCCCAGAACATGTGGGGGGAATGTTTTGACAGCCAACTACATCCTAAACAAAATCCCACGCAAAGGTAAGGACGTTACTCTTTATGAGTTGTGGAAGGGAAGGAAGCCATCCTACAAATACCTCAAAGTGTGGGGGTGTTTGGCAAAGGTGATGGTTCCTCCGCCCAAAGAAGTTACAATCAGTCCTAAAACGGTTCACTGCATCTTCATTGGGTATGCACTTAATAGTAGTGCATGTCGATTTGTTGTCCACAAGTCTGAAATATCGACTGTGACCGTGGGAACAATAATCGAGTTAAGAAATGTTGTATTTCTTGAAAATATATTTCCTCTCAAAGACAAGGAAAACATTGCACCCAATTATGAGACGAGAATTGAGGATGAAACCACTAGTTCTAAATCAGTGGATGAAGAGCTAGAATCGCGCAAGCGAACAAGGCCTGATCCAAACAATACGGTACCAAGACGTGGTAGCAGGGTCAGCACGTGTGTGTTGGTTGATCTACCTGAAGGGGCTAAACCTTTAGGATGCAAATGGGTTCTTAAAAGAAAGTTTAAGGTTGATGGAACAGTGGACAAGTATAAAGCTCGACTGGTAGTCAAAGGCTTTAAACAAAAGGAAGGGTACGATTTCTTCGATACCTATTCACCTGTAATGAGGATTACATCAAGTCGAGTGCTAGCGCCGGGAACATCCTCGCTGGATGATGTGGTGATTTCGGTGATCTTCATTCTTTGATGTCTGTGGATTTTTTTCTCTCTTTCTCTGGAACTGGTGGTGCTCTGGGCTAGGGTTCTGAAACTTCGAGAGAAATGGATGGGAGCAAACAAGTGTATTGTAGGCGGTTGGGAGAAAAAGTGAAGTACAATTCAGAAAACTCCCTGTTATAGCCAATGTAGACTGTTGGTATACGTGCGAATCTTCGAGTACCGGCGTGTTTTTTCAGAACGACAGCTGGCTTGGCTTCCCTGATACGCTTCTTCCTCTAGTACGACTTTTCAATGCAACAGTTGGCTTTCTCCGACGTTCCATCTTTCAGCGCTTTTTCAATGAGTGAGCACGTTCTTTCATCACCCTGCCTTGATTAATCAAACCATTATAACCCACCAATTAAATCCAGACTCCAACTGATCAAGTGGACAAGTAATTCCAGATGAATACTCAATTAATAACCACTTGATCAGCTTCTTCTTTTTTTATTTTATTTTTAATTTCCTAAGTGTTTAAAGTTAATACTACGAAAAATATTTATACTAAACTACCAAGGAATTGACTGAGTGCCTTTAGGACGTCACTTGATCAGTTTGTAGGTTTAGAAATCAGGTGCTTGATCAAGCAGAATACCCAAGAATACTCAGTCACTCCTTATATCTGCGTTCACTGAAGAGAGTTAGGCATGAGCAGTGGAATGTCGTCCACCATGCAAACCTCTGTTCCATCTCTATAAGGCTTCACTCTGTGCCCATTCACCAAAAAGTAGAACGAATCAGGGTCGCTTCCTTGGAGTTCGATGGCTCCTTTTCTCGTATGGCGATGATGGTATAGGGGCCTATCCACCTTGACCTTAATTTTCCAGGCATCAACTTGAGTCTTGATTGGAAAAGCAGCACCTTCTGTCCCAGCTTGAGCTCCTTCTTCGGAGGTTCTTGTCATGCCACATTTTTGTCCTTTCTTTATACCACATGGCAGAGTCGTAAGCGTCAAAGCGGAGCTCCTCAAGCTCTTGCAGCTGCAATCTCCTTTCTTCAGCACAAGACTCGGCATTCAGATTCATCTCTTTGATCGCCCAAAAGGCCTGATGCTCGATTCCCACGGGTAAATGGCACAATTTCCCGAAAACCAGACGGTAAGAGGACATTCCGATCGACGCCTTAAAGGCGGTCCTGTATGCCCAGAGCGCGTCCTCCAGTCGACGGCTCCAATCTTTCCTTGTGGGGTTTACCGTATTTTCTAAAATCACCTTGATCTCCCGGTTAGACACCTCAGCTTGGCCATTTGATTGGGGGTGGTAAGGTGTGGACAGTCGGTGGTGGACGCCATATCTTCTCATTAAATCTTCAGTGGTCCGGTTGACGAAGTGAGTTCCTTGATCAGAGATGATGTCTCTGGGTACCCCGTACCGGGTAAAGATATTTGATTTTAAAAACTTTGCCACCTCTTTGGACTCACACGTCCTTGTTGCTTTAGCCTCTATTCACTTGGACACGTAGTTCACTGCCACCAGAATATAAAGATTCCCTTCCGACGATGGGAAGGGTCCCATGAAATCCATCCCCCACACATCGAAGATTTCACAAACTATTACGGGGATCTGTGGCATCTCGTCTCTAGCAAAAATCCCTCCAGTAAGCTGGCATCGGGGGCATCTCTTCCAAAACACATAGGAGTCTTTATGGATGGAGGGCCAGTAAAACCCACTGTCAAGCACCTTCCTCGCTGTCTTCTTCGGACCGAAATGACCGCCACAAGCTAGTGTGTGGCAGTGGAAAAATACGTCCTCTTGTTCCCACTCGGGTATGCAGCGTCGGATGACTTGATCAACCCCCATCTTCCACAAATAAGGATCATCCCAATAGAAGTATTGGGAGTCGCTTTTGAGTTTATGCTTCTGTGCTCTCGTGGCTTCATCCTTTCCGGGCAGCTCACCCGTCACCAAATAGTTGGCCATGTCCGCAAACCATGGCTCCTTCTGCATGTGTTGGTGTCACGACCGCCCTTACTAAGGATAGTAAAGACGGGGAAACTCATGACTATGGGGAAACGATAAAGACCAACATTTAATATGAAAACTCAATTAACTTCAAAAGAAAGTATTTTAGTCTATAAAAATGGTTAAGTGGCGAATGAAAGTCTCAAAGTACTTAAAGGCATAAAATGTATAGAGTAGAGCGGAAGACCATTATAAAATAATTTCAAACACGGCAGCTGAAAAACAAGTATTAAAGAGAGTCATGGGATGGCGCCCATGTATGAAGACACGACGCATCCTGGAATTCCTAAAGCTCACTCAACATCCGCTGCAACATCCCGCTCAACCTGCACATAGGGAAAACATATGCATGGCTGAGTACTTGTTGTACTCAATGGGCTCATGCCGAAAACATTTTATAACAGTTATGTCATCCATACCAGTGAACTCGAGTTTTACATGTAGTTAAGAAATATCATGGAGAACATAAAAATATTTCATAGCCTGGTCAGGCAAACAATCTCCCCACTTTCTCAACAATCCAACAATCACATCATCTTTCCACAATGAGACGAAAGTGTGGCCACACTATTCCCCCACGAGAACGGCCGACTAGCAAGGACGACTTCCGATCCCACCAGTGTATACAGCCTGATAGGGTTTGTGGCCCTACTCAGACCCGAATTCGTTTCACACACAGCCATATAGCCTAACGGAGTAAACTCAGACGAACTAGGCATCAGACAACAATCTCAACATCAAAACAATCATGGCATGACATAACACTTTAAACCACCCTTATAGCTCCACAATCATATTTTGAAACGTAAGAGAGTTTTAGTAAGGAAAGCCCACCTCGCTTGTTTATACAACTCAATCACAACTTTAGTGCAACCCTCATTTTTTGTGCTCACGCACGCACAACAATCCTTGTCAACACCATAACAAAATCAGTTTTCCCATCAATACATTTATCATGCATGCCCTATCGTTCATTTCATAGTTCTCTCATACTGCCCATCCCAAACGTTCACCAACACAAACGAAACGAAAGCCTTGGCATGCATCGACGTATAAAACATAACCATATCATAGGATACATTCCTTAATCACACATGTACCAGGTAAATCATTCAAAACTTGACAACAAGGGTTATTTCAACAAGATAGAAATCTGGCATAACAGCGCAGTCATTTTGTAAAAATCATTAAAAATCCATCCAATATCATTTGAAGCTGGAATTTGGTCACCACACAGTATACACATCAAAGTTCATCCTGTTAAAATTTCACACCAAAATCACATCATTAGGTCGGTCAAACACGTGTCGGAACCTACTATCCGAACACCATTCATCCACACATACCTATTCATACTTTCCACACATTTTCATGCTTCAAAATCGACCTTACAACCATAATCTCATATTTACACATAGTATTCACCAATGAATCATCCCCAAACTCATACACACATATACATACACGCACATACACATACTTTCTCATGCAAACATCATTCCCAACCGATTAATTTTTAGATCTCTGATTTCTATACTCACTATATGCATGAGGGGATCAAGAAACATGGATTCAATGGTAAGAATGAGAAAGATGATTCAAGTATACCTTTCTCTTGAAAAAATAATTGGTAGGGATGACGAATGATGCGATTCTTCGATGAATCTTGAGTTTCCAACTCCAAAATGATGCAAGAACAAGGAATTAGTGAAGGATTTGTGGAGAGGATGAAGAGAGGGATGGAGGCATGTGGGGGAGAGGAGAGGGAGAGAGAGTGGCGTGAAAAAGGGGCTAGGGTTAGGGTTTTGCTTATTTATTCTCTAGGTTTAATCCCACACTTAAATAAAATAATTATAATTGCGGAGGAATAAAATAGAGGTCAATGAATAAATCCCACAATTTAAAAGAAGAAATAGGCGTGTAGAAAGGGGGAGTAAATTTTGAAATTTGCTATTTAATTAGCAAGGATATTTGGTATTTACTTGAAGAGAAAAATACTCACAAAATATGTAAAAAGATATTATGTATCCCATAAATAAGGTAACACAATAATTCAAAAATCCTCCAAGTATGGGAAGGGGTGCGTGTAGAATAGGGGAAGTATTCAAGTAAATATTTAAATCCTCAATTTAAATGGGAATATGATTTAAATTGGTAATTTCTTGTAGGAAAAGACTCCCGTAAAATAGGTAACAATTGAATTAATCCCACGAGGTAATTGAAACAATAGGGGGCAAAAATTTGAGGTCTCAAATAAGGAAAGAGCCAAATCCTAATTAAAATAGGATATGGAGGGATTTGGCAAAATATGGTTAGATTTAATTGGATTTTAAAGTCAAGAAGGAAATTAAACAAGGCACCAATTAAATATACAAAAATAATTCACCCTCCTAATTTATAGGGGATTTTTGAAAATCCCCAAGGAATAGGCTAAGGGTCGAAAATCATATAGAATAAATTAGGAATAATTTGGTTTGGATTTAATTTGGATAATTATCCCAAAACAATTAATTAAATCCGAGAAAGATATTATTAATTCCAATAATTTGAAGGGGCCGAAAATTCCAAATAAAATGGCTAGAACAAAATGCATGATCCTATTTAATTAATTTCCCACATTGGAAAAAATATAGTACATTATTCCACATAACTCACAACAATTAAAACTCACATCGCTAACTCAAACACGTAGAAATTAAATTTCATGAATGAAATTCCAAATCGACAACCACATTAAGTCTCAAACTCTGAGCCCTCGGTCTCTGACATAGCTCTCCCCTCAGCCTCCTCTAGCCTCCTCAACCTTCTTTTCTCTCTGTACCTAGCTCTGCTCTCTGGGCTTCTCTTCTTCCTTCTCTTGCCCTTTACAGATGAGTGCTGGTCAAGCATGCCTGAGTTCGGCGCAAGAAGAGGCTCTCGAATTTGTAGGCTGGTGCCACGGTTGTTGTCTTTTCGGTTGGCTACAGCTCTGTATTCATACCTTGGTTCCTGAGTCCCCTTACTTTGTGCCTGCGCCGCTGATTCCCTCAAAACAGTGCCTTTCTTACCCACACGGTTCCAACCCAATGCTGCCTCTATTTGTACGGATGGTTGCTTTCCCCGGGGTTGTTCCCCTTTTTCTCATCTCATTTCATTCTACTTTGGTTGTGCCGGTCTGGAGAAGTCTTTCTTGGGTGGGGCAGGTTTCGTTCCAAAAGCATAGCACTGGTCCTCTGAGTGGCCAACATGCTTGCAGGCTGAACATTATTGTGGGATCTTATCCTACCTCACCTGCAAAATCACATCTTTTCCCCCGAGTCGCAATATGTATTTCTCTGGGACATGCTTTGAAATGTTTATCTCAATGCAAATGCGTGGATATGACAATCGTGCATGTGTGATAGTGTTATGATAAATCTGAGTGGGTTCACCGAACAATTTACCAATGGAAAATAACATAGATTCCTCAAATAGATGGATGGGTAATGCATGCAAATTGCACCAAACAGCAGCAATGGGAGTCTCAAAATATAGATCAAAATCGGCCGTCCATTTAAACATTCTCATCGGATGATGTTCAATAAACTATGTATTATTGTTATTAACTCCACATAAAATTTTCATATAATCATCAATCTCAGATAAGTTAATAAGGATATGCTTTGCATTAATAAAATTCCAATTTAGCGTACCTTTCAGTTTGAAGTTTGATATGGCCTTGCGAATCGAGTGGGGGCTGGAATGGAGTGTGAGAACTTTCCAATCAGGGCGAGCCCCATGCGATCTGCAAGCTCAGTATTATCACTGTCAGGTAAATGTAGGCAAGGAATATCATCTTCCTGAGATGTTGTTCCCCATTGCTTCACTTTATTGGGATCCAGGAATGGTTCATTCGACGTCTTTGGCTGCCCACCCTTAATCACATCTGCCATTGTCATATTTGCTTTCACCCAAGGGTTTGTCGTCTCATTCCCAAACCCCAGCATCAAAGGTTGATCCATTCTAGCCATCCACTCCGGGGTGAGTTCGGGGAGATCAGATGATTTTTTTAAGTTGGGTAATTTGGAAGGGACTTTTGGTTTGTGTATAGCCATGGGTGGTCGAGATTTTTGGGAGTTAGAATGCTTGTTTGGCTGGTTTTTATTGGGTGTCGAGAAGGAATCAGTCAAAATGCTTTGGGCGGTTTTGGAGATGAATTTGGGAGTTGGACGTTTAATGGGTTTTTGGAGTGAGGACAGACTAGTATTTAGAGCTTCTTGGGTGTGTATCTTTCGGAAATCACGTACCTTTAACTTTGATTTTTTGATTGTGGTCAACGTGGTTTTCACCCCCGGGATGGATGCTAGGATCAATTCAATGTTCTCCTACCAAGCTGCCGCTCTATTGAGGAGGGACCCACTACAGTTGAGATTTTGCGGCTGATCCCGTAGGAGTTCGCCACTTGGTCGTCTTCAATTTGGAGTGCCCGTGATTCCCTTAAATCACAAACCCCATGCATTCCATGATCAAATACGGCTCGGCAATCATCATTCAAGTCTTCCGAAGCATGAAAAATCACAGCAGCTCCCTTCCCTTCTTCCTCCATTAAACCCGGCGATGAAACCACCGAGTTGTAAAGTGACGCCGAGCGTGGATGCTCTCCGGCGCCATAAGGATCAGCCCCAACCACCGGCGTCAACCCTCCATCTCCGGTATCTTCTTCACCACCATCCATCCTCCGTGAAATCGCCTCTTCCACCACCACCAGATCACCGTCTGACCCAACTACCTGCCGCGCCAGCAACCCTAGTCGCCACCCCTAACCCCTCAATTCTGGTAAAACCGACCAACATCGACCACCAAGTACCCCCCAGAAGGTGTTGACACAACTAGATGAACCAGAGCCGGTCGGACTAACCTGCTCCGGCGACAAAACGAACTGGAGATCCAAAACGCGTAAACCCTACAAAAACCGCCGCCGCACACTACCGCCGCCACAGACCCCCTCCGCCCAGGCTCCCCCCACCACTCGACGTAGCCGAACCTCCCCTACCCACCCGCGAAGCAACTTCACCGGTAGGGACGACCGGTCGCCTGAAAAAAATGTGAGGACACCCGGAGGCGCACCAGAAAATTAACGACCGACGAAAAACACCTAAAACCTATCGAAACTCAAAAAGAAAGTGGTAGGAATCAAGAACAAGACACGAGGAATCCAATGAAACAAACTAGACCGAAATCCGACGGGTAGAACTCACGAAATCAACGATTTCTGCATGACAGAAATCGAAACCCTAGAGAGCATATTTCATTTTTTTTTTTACTATAACAGTTTTCATTCGGATAACCGTAGTAATTCTAAAGCTAATACGTGCAACAAACCCCGATTCTTGGAAGGGATGCATTTATTAGATAAAAGGTCGACACGGGCTCTGCCCGTTGCTACGATGATTCATGATAACTCGACGGATTGCAAGGCCCTCGTGCCGGCGACGCATCATTCAAATTTCTGCCCTATCAACTTTGGATGGTAGGATAGTAGTCTACTATGGTGGTGACGGGTGACGGAGAATTAGGGTTCGATTCCGGAGAGGGAGCCTGAGAAACGGCTACCACATCCAAGGAAGGCAGCAGGCGCGCAAATTACCCAATCCTGACACGGGGAGGTAGTGACAATAAATAACAATAGGGAGTAGTTTATATTCTTAAAATACAGTGGATTTATTTCGTCATCAACTATTTTATACACATATAAAATGAATGCTTTAGAAAAAATATCTAAGAATGCCATTATATATAATTGAAATTGAAATTTATGTTATAATTTTTTATATCCACGTAATGAAATTTTTTATATTTAGTCTTAAACTTTAGAGTTGAAATGATACAACATTCATATAACTACTACATCTAAAAACGTGCGTTATATAAACACACATTTTGCAACTAGTTCACTCTCAGTTCAAAAAAGCAGGTTAGGTCACGTAATCAAATTAAAGCATACCTAATAATCAAGAAATTATTGGAGGTATCAAATATCATCTCCATCTTGTTACATGTTGCTTTCGTTAAGCTAATTTGACATTGCCGCCAACTTCAAATCCACTTGTAATTAGGAATCCAAATAATGCAAACAAAATAGTTATACACGTTACGTCTCAGAAATCATTTATGGGCGGTGATTAGTGATTACTATTTTGGGATAGTGAGTGACATTTATTAATAATGAATAATGAGAGAATAAAAATGTGGGGATGGAGAATAGCCTCCGAAAAAATCGTGGGAAACACAAAAATATTGTGTTGTTAATGGAAAAAATGTAGGGAAAAAGGAGAAAGGGAGAGTTGGTCCTATAATCTCTCTAGAATAACCCGTTGCATGCATATGCATATGCACATGCATATCTCTCAAGAGACCCTTTACCCCCAAAGACTACCTTGTAAGTTTCGTCGTTAGAAAAAGAATTCATACAATGGGCAGCTGCTGCTCCCGGGGCTCCGAAGAAGATGCTCCGGCAGAGCCAAACACAGAGGGAGCAGCCACCGCCACTGCCACCACCCCGCCACGGTCCCAGGGTGCATCCAAGAACGCCCCCGTGGGCCCCGTCCTGGGCCGCCCCATGGAGGACGTGCACAACACGTACACCATGGGGAAGGAGCTGGGCCGCGGCCAGTTTGGCGTGACCCACCTCTGCACGGACAAGCACACGGGCGAGCAGTTTGCGTGCAAGACCATCGCCAAGCGCAAGCTGGCCAACAACGAGGACGTGGAGGATGTCCGACGAGAGGTGCAGATCATGCACCATCTCACCGGACAGCCCAACATCGTCCAGCTCAAGGGCGCATACGAGGACAAGCACTCTGTGAACCTCGTCATGGAGCTCTGCGCTGGCGGTGAGCTCTTCGACCGCATCATCTCCAAGGGGCATTACACCGAACGCGCCGCTGCCTCCCTCCTCCGCACCATCGTCCAGATTGTCCACACCTGCCATTCCATGGGGGTCATCCACAGGGACCTCAAGCCCGAAAACTTCCTATTACAGAGCAAGGATGAGGATGCCCCCCTCAAGGCCACTGACTTCGGCCTCTCCGTCTTCTACAAAGAAGGCCAGGTCTTCAAAGACATCGTTGGCAGCGCCTATTACATCGCGCCTGAGGTTCTCAAGCGAAGATACGGCCCTGAGGCCGACATTTGGAGCGTTGGCGTAATGCTCTACATTCTTCTATCCGGAGTTCCCCCTTTCTGGGCAGGTCAGTTGATAACTATTTGCTGATTGATAACTATGCCTGTCAACACGAAGACATTTTGACAGGTTCTAAAGCATATAATCTCATCATAATATACACATTACAGAGTCGGAGAATGGAATCTTCAACGCCATTCTACGAAGTCACGTTGATTTCAGCTGCGATCCATGGCCTAACATTTCCAATGGAGCAAAGGACCTTATCAAGAAGATGTTGAATCCAGATCCCAAGCAACGCCTTTCAGCATTCCAAGTGCTAAGTATGTATATACATATATTCTTGCCCTGCATTCCAACTATACAGCATTCATAATTAATAACGCGTCGTCTGTCTTAATTTCAAGATCATCCATGGATCAAGGAGGATGGAGAGGCTCCCGATACTCCACTAGACAATGCGGTTCTCGACAGACTAAAGCAGTTCAAGGCCATGAACCAGTTCAAGAAAGTCGCGCTCCGGGTAATCATATTTAAGTGTCAAATCATACTCAAATCTCTACTGATGTACCGTTCTTGGATGAGCAGGTCATCGCGGGCTGCCTGTCCGAGGAAGAAATCATGGGACTGAAACAGATGTTCAAGGGAATGGATACAGACAACAGCGGAACCATAACGCTTGAAGAGTTAAAGAAAGGATTGTCCAAGCAAGGCACAAAGCTGTCTGAATATGAAGTCCAGCAATTGATGGAAGCTGTAAGATTTTCTACCATGGTTCTTGATTTTTTTGTCATCCATCTTGACTAATTGCTAACGCCTTTCCGATTGCCAATGGACGACGACAACAGGCTGATGCTGATGGCAACGGCACCATAGACTACGAAGAATTCATTACAGCAACGATGCACATGAACAGAATGGACAGGGAAGAGCATCTCTACACAGCATTCCAATACTTTGACAAAGACAACAGCGGGTAACGTATCATGTCACGAGACTAGTTCTTTTTTTCATGCACGAACGACGAAGGGAGAAACCTAACACCTCTAAAATTGTATTGCAATAAGGTTCATCACCACAGAAGAGCTGGAGCAGGCTCTCCGTGAATTTGGCATGGATAACGGGAAGGACATAAAAGATCTCATACAAGAAAGCGATGCTGATAACGTAACTAAAGCACAAAACCTTCTTCCTCAACATCACTCTTAAATGCAACTAGTTAAATTACCTTATCTCATAATGAATATTTTGCAGGACGGGCGGATCAACTATGATGAGTTTACGGCCATGATGAGGAAAGGCAATCCAGAGGCAGCAGCGAATCCCAAGAAACGGAGAAACAGCATCTTCAGTTGATAGAGCTATGGAACATGTTGAGCTTAAAAGAGATGAAAAATAATTTTCAACTATATATATAAAGCCTCAAGCACTTTACACAGACTGTTCTACAGAATGGGAGATGATACTAATGGAACATGATCTTTTTTTACATACTTTTTCTACAACCATTGGTTGAGAGGCAAACAACGTTCCTCACATAGAATTAAAAAAACCCCATTTATACACACATATCACACTTGGCTTACGGCTCTCTCTCTAAGTTGAAAATAGAAATGGGGGAAGGGAGAGAGAGGTATGTACACATATATATATATGCATTTGTTTTTGTATGTATAGTAACCAAAACTATTTTATAGCACTCCAACTTATCTTTTATAGATAATTACATTAATTTTTGCAGATTCATAATGTTGGTTAATGAAAATTAGGATTGTGTAAAATAACTTCATAATGGCATTAAGAACAGGTTTTTGAAGCCAAGATAGCAACCATCATAAGCCAGTATATACCTAACAAACTCAAATTGATTCCATAATATTAGAATTTAGGACTGATATTCACAAGCAATCCTGGAAATCCTGACATTCACTCAAACAAAATTACACACATACATTAAATATAAGCTCTCAAGTACTTCAAGAGAAAAAGATTTATGTGCATTGTAAATAATGGGAGAGGACTAGTAACTTGTTGCTTAATACTTAATGTGAGTCTTTTGTACATTAAAATGGAAGTTTCAAGTGCAGAACCAGAAGCTCAAGTTTTGTGGATGCTGCTTCGCACCACCGGAGCTCGTAGGGAAGATAAATACTCGGCGTCCGCTCTTTCCAATCCGTCAAACAAATAGTTGAAAGGCGCCATTTTTATGTATTTTCCCCAGCCAGGAACAGCCTTCAGTTCCTCCTCCTCCCAAACGACCCTTCCTCCAGCAATTGTTACTTCCACTTTCCCCTTCAACAAATTAAGGAAACATAGCTTTTAACAACTTATGTATTCCATGACTCATAAGGTGCACCCATCATGCAGTCGAGACAGAATTACGAGAAGATTTTACCTTGCCCCTTCTTCCCTCATACACATTTGTATCCGTTCGATAGTGGTGGGATTTCGCGCTGATCTCAAAGGTTGAATTCGGGTTCAAGACTATTACGTCCGCATCTGACCCGACTAGTATAGCACCTTTTTTGGGATATATGTTAAAAATTCTGGCACTGAATGGGAGCAAAGGTTAGAACTTAGAACTTAGAGACAATTCACAACAGTTGGAGTTGATTACTGGCGAAAAGTAAGGCATACCACTCTGCGCTCGTCACCTTAACAAATTCAGTGACAGATAGTTGTCCAGATGCCTGCAAGTCCAAGATATATATAAATGCTGAAAGTTCAAGATATATATTATTAAACTATGAAAAATGGAAATAATGGCAAACATACCACCATTGTATCCCAAACCAGATGCATTCTCTCCTCAAGACCTGTAGGATAAGGATGAATCAGATGAAATAGAAAATTATCCATCTTTTAAAATGCACAAGTAATTTAGAAAATGATGGTACCATTGACTCCATTTGGTATTTTTCTAAAATCATCAATACCCATGGCTTTCTGGGTTGAGTTGAAAGTGCAGTGATCTGTTCCGACAAGCTGCAACATGTTTGAGTAATACTAAGGTAGAGTAGAAGAATTAATGACAACTATCACAGAAGTGATGATCAGAACCTTTAATAGATGATACAACATCAACATTGAAATCACATATGAATATTTTTTTAAAAGCAAACTGCAGGGCAAGATCCCACAAATATCAAGGTATTAAATATCTAAATACAAATATTTTAATTACATATCTTCTTGTTTTTTGCTAGTTGATACATATGATAATTTAAAGGGTATGCCACAAGACCAGAAGTAAGATAAGAGAAAAACAAAACCTGTAAAACCCCAGTTGAGAGAGCTGCTTGAAGAGCTTTACTATGTCCAGGTCCTCTAATAGGTGGACTCATGACATACCTGGAACAAAAGGAAATTGAAATGTCATACTATAGAAAGGTGTAGAAAAATATAATCTAATTATTTCTGGAAGAAGGAAAGTTCTTGCTTTGCTGCTGTGTGAAAATCAGAGTCCCATAGGATAGAATCATCCAGTTCTAGTCCTGAAACTACTGGCTCCCCAATAACCTTTTGACCTGCAGGTGTGAAAAAAATAATTTACTATATGTCTCTTTTGTAGATCTGATGACAATAGAGAGCATGACCAGATGAACAAGAAGGGTGAAGAATGGAAACAAAACAAAATTGACACTGAATATGAGCACACAGTTTAGCAAAACATGAAAGAGAGCAAAGTGCGCTACAAGATAAGAAAAGCAAATCGAAACATGAGGACTGAGCAACTAGGTAAAATTGAATGTGTCTGTTTCAGGTAAGGCTGAGAAAAATGACGGGAGTACTGATTTACAATATGGACTTGATGACTAAATGAGAGTAACCAAGCTGGATCACGTTTGTAAATAGCTCAGTCAAGAACATTAAGTTTCTCAAGAACTGAACAAACTAGCTGATGATTTTACGTTTGAAAGTACAACAGCATTTACATATATGTTCAACAAACCTGATTTTCTAGCTTTAGCTATTTCTTCCATTGCATCTATGCTCATCACATGGACAACATACAAAGGAGTGTTCACGAAACCAGCCAAACGAATAGCTCGGCTAGTTGCCTCACCTTCTAGCTGCACAATGGTAAAACGAATCAACTGACTCAGGACAAAATGTAGAAGTTTATTGATGCCCATGAACTAGTAATCAGCCCGACATGTAATAAGTTATTCAATCTAACATTGTGAACTATTATTAAATGATAGAACAATCTAGCCATAACCTGATGTCCTGATGCTAAATAAGTACCTCAATCCGAACTCTATAATTTTACTACTGAATTGGTGAATCCTATAAGAGTTTAATTATTAACTTTCAGAGTATCTTGTAATCTCCTCACAACCGCTAGCATGGAAAAATGAAGACTATTAAATGCCTATTGTCATATCAAACTTGTTATGCTACAAGCTACCATCTATGATCTATTTATTTTGAGGAAATCCCTGATAAAATGAATTTCCGGAAAGTGAAATTATGTATATATAGCTTGGAAGAAAACATTATGTTAGCCTTATAATTTACACTTGGCAAGCTATTCTAAATAAAACAAAAAATTATAATACTTGATAGTAGTATAATAAAACCTAAAATGGATTTACCGCTGGAGGCCTTGAAAGTGCATGACCCTCAGGACCTGTAATGCCAAGTTCTATCATTCGTTTTTGTCCTTCAAACACGGCATCTCCATTCTCTGCATGAACCATGGCTAAGGCACCAAGAGATTTACATTTTTTGAACCCCTCAAGCAGAAGTTCATCACTGATCATTAGAGAACCCTTGTAGGCCATGAAAAATTTAAAAGAATTAATTCCTGTACAGTGCAAGAAGAATGAGTTATTCAGTTTATTGAAACAGCACTTGAGTGAGAAAACAAATTGTCTTTAATGATTCAAAAGTATAACTGAATATATGGATAGGGGGCATACCTTTTTCCTTAACCATCACCTCCATTTCTCTAGAAACAGTGTCATCCCATTTTGTGATTGCCATGTGAAAACCATAATCCATGGCTGACCTTTCTGCCTTCTTTACATAAGCTTCATATCCTGCTGATAAGCTCCCATTCACGGGTATAACAAAATCAATGTGCATTGTGGTTCCACCGGCTAATGCAGCAGCCTGCCCACTGAAGAAGTCATCAATGGTCTCAGTGCCCATGAACTCCATTGCTAAGTGTGTATGTGGATCAATTCCTCCTGGCACCATCAAAGACGGACATTACAGGGATAGTAACGTTACTAGACTTTGTAGACTCTACAAGCCTCATAAATGTCAAAGCTCTTGCGTGTCCCAAGCATCGAAAGTTCACAACAAATATTAAGAGCATCATTCATTATTTCTGGTAGAGACAGCTTTATGAGCTACATTACTCAATGAACTAGCTCATATGTTACATGGAAGAGGGGTGCTGCAGCAGCGGTAATAAATTGGGGAGGGAAATCACAATGCGCATTATATTGATTGATCATGGGGAGTTGTAACATAGATAATGGAATCAGAAACTTTTAGACTCCACACCCAATATATCAAGCAACACTAATGGTAATGATTCCCACTTGATTTCATTCTTTAATATGACCACCTCGCCAAGCACCACCTAAATAAGGTATAACTAATTACATGATTCACACCACCAGCTTAAAGGAAAGCAATATATTCAGCCTTCATCGATCAGGCACAAAAGCTACTACCAAATGCACACTTGCAGAGCCGGATATTCCCTTAAAAACTCACACTAACAGAGCCAGACATTCATTTCTGATGTCAGAATATAACTAGCTCCTTGTAAGCATATCAATCCTAAACTGCTGAAAAATATTATGTGGATCATCAAAATGCTTTGGAGATACTGTCACAGCTGTCGGTTGCGATTATACCTGGCATGACATACTTGCCAATAGCATCAATAATCTTAACATCATCTGCAACCTGCAGACCCAGGCATAAACTTTCCTTATGTATTCATAAACATTAAGCAACATATCAGGGAAAACCGAGTTCTAATTAAATCTTCTCAGCCTCCGTTATAATTATTCATCCAACTTTTACAGTTAGTCATAAAAACAATCCTTGAACAGTGAAAAGTGAGTTCTAGCTTCACTTATGTAAAACAAACTTCAACTATAAAACTAGATACAAATAACTTCTATCCATAATTCCATACCAATATCCAAAATTGAAATCACATGGAGATTTAATGATGCCATTACCACGATATCCTTCTGTACTGCAGAAATGATGCCATCCTCAATATATACATCAGAAACCTCTTTATGGTGAGCGTTCACTACAGTTCCCCCCTTAATCAATATCTTCGACGCAGTAGCAGCAGCTCCACACGCCAATTTGCCATACTCAGCCCCAGCATCACAGAACTACACAATTCAATATCACAGAAAGAAGAAAATTAAAGATAAACGAAGATAGATATATCAAATTACAAAACCTAAGATGATCGGTAGCCAAATTTTGAAATCCAAATAAACCTGATTGCTAGATCCACGTAACGGCGAGATGAGTGAAAGGAAGAGGATGATGAGGAGATGAGGTGAAGGAGCTCTTTGAGCAAGAGAAGAGTCCATTTTTGGTTGTTTACGAAACTTGATTTTCCGATATGGCAATGGAAATCTGCTACCAGTTTGACTTGTTGAGAATGACGATCTTCATGGTTTGAAGTTAGTGTGGACTTTCAGCATTCGCGATTACTTATTTTTAAACGGATAAATTGCCCAAAACATCGAAATCATATCATTTTTTAACTGTTTTCCAGTACTCTCTCCGTCCCATAAAGATTGTCTCACTTTGGTCACGGGTTTTAAGAAACGTAATAAAAAGTGAATTGAAAAAGTTAGTGGAACGTGTGTCCTATTTTTATATATTAGTTTTATAATAAAACGTAAGTAGGAATGAGTTATGAAATGTGGAGTCCACTACCAAATATTAGAGATTTACAATAATATTATACTAACTAGATAAAATTTAATTAAATCTAATTCATTGAAATTTTGAACTATTTGTTACGGTTTTCAAATGGGGACCCATGGCGAACCAGATGCGCCTGATAGTAGTAGTACACGATCTAGTTATGGGTCACATTTTTCATAATGATATCGGCATTTACTTATCAGTTTCACATGTAACGGATGTTTTTAGAGGTATACATGTATATGGAAATGATTTGGAGCAAACAATTGACAGTTTTCTAGCACAAAAACAGCCATATTCCAAAACAAAACCAATCATTTTCTATAATGATTTTGAATTTCTTTTTTGTTTTTTATTCAAAAATTTATACTCCAATTTAAACAGAGAATCGGCTTTAGATTCGAAACCTAACCATAATCACCAAAAACCGGCAGGTTTGAATGGAACCAAAACCACCGATTCTAGTTCAGCAATTTTAATTGTGAGAAAGCTTGGGGTCGAATACAGTTCAACCAAGATTGAGACCCTAATCGATGATTTCACAACTTAATCGCCGTTTTTTGAACTGAAGGCATGTCTAGCTTCAACTCTAAGATATAAAACAATGTCATATAATTATATGATATGCATCCGATTATTATGTCAAAAACTCAATAATGTGCTAGTGATGTTTTGTGGTAAAATTGTTGAAACAATATGGTTATTTTTTTATTTCCCAAAAATCCTTAATAACTTTGAGTCAATTATCAGATTTCAAAATTGGAGTATCAGGTGTTCAGGGATAAAGATCAATTAATCTGTTTTATATCAATATCACATTACAATTTAAATTTATTAATATTATAGTAAGAATGTCAAAAATACTACCCAAAAAAATTAATTAATTAAAATTGGGGTGAGAGAGGCTCGAACTCTCGACCTCAGGATTACTCAGAAGCTATGAGACCTACGCGCTAGCCAACTGCGCCACCACCCCTTGTTGATGAGATAGATATAATTTAGTTTAATAACTAATTGAAAGTCTGTCGAATGCAATTAAGCTATATATTGTGTGTGAGGCAAAATGCTTATTACTACGTACCATCAAGCTTGACTAAGTATATCCTCGGTTTTAATTTTTTTTTTTACATAAACATCATGTAAAATTATGAGTAAAAGATCAGTAAATCAACTTCATTTTATGATAAATTAATAAAAAAACATAACGTAATTCGAAGACAAATTCTGCAACAATATGTACATACATATGAGTAAAAAGATTAGTTATTACGATGAAGTTATGATAGATCCATGATTTTGATCAAATATTCTACGATGAAATCTAAAATATCCTGCAGGAGTCACCTGATGCGTACTTGATCCGTGTAAAAATCATATCGACATAATGCACTTAAGTGTAATCTATTTCTAAATAGTACTCCTACTAAATAGATCAATTCAATCAATATGAAGAAAACTTTAATTTGAGCTCAAAATATTGTCAATCAATTTTGGCTTGCCCAAATTCTAAACTTAAAACTTTTTTTTAATTTCAGGTAAGTAAACTTGATTCAAATACGCACGATGGGTGCAACAATGAGATACAGACTCAATTTCTTTAACCTAAACAACTTCTAAAGGGGTTACATTTGAAATAAAAAAACCAACAACCATGTTGATCTATAACCAATCAAGCTTCATCGCACCTTAACATATTCTTGAACACAATTTTATTATATTGAAACATCAACAATATGTCAATGACACATCCATATGTTGTTGTATATATTTATTTGTATTTTAATTCATATAAATTTTAGTCCAATTAAAAAATAGTGTCCGCACAATTTTGAAAAAGGTCACCAACTCCTAAAAATAAAGTCTGAAGTTTCCTGCTGAGAGAGCAGTGTAAGTCGCAATTAAGAAATTATACTAGATGGATGCATTATACATATTTAAATATGAATTATTTTAGATTGTAGAATATATCACCGAATATCATGCTCTAAGAGCAGCCAAGTCTGACGTTGCACGTGGTAATGGTAAGACAATAGTCATGAATCACATAGTGATTGGAATTGAATGAGATGGCCTCAATCAAGTACTGTATGTTATAAATTTAATAATTGATTAATTAACTTTTTAATATCACAGCCAGATACCTATTCATGATTTTTGAGTTAAAAATGCAAGTTGTATGATAAATAATTTCATACTTAACACTCACAAGGGTGGATCCGAATCCTATGAGTTGGAAAGTGCACAATAGAATAGAAAAACGCCACTTTTCTTGACTGGACGTTGTTAGTTTACAAACCCCATCCTATATCGGATGTTGAAGGTAAGTTGGAAGATATATAGAATTGCTATTCAATCCAATTTGCTGAGGTTTGAGGTCTTTTGGGAGTGATCTAAAAACAAATCCGTGCGGGCTTGACCCAAAATGGTCAATATCAAACTAATGTTGCAGTCGACGATCCTAACAAGTGGTTCCAGAGCTCATGTGACTTTGGGTCGGGCCCGGATGAGCCCCAGTTAGGGTCCGGCCCAGAAAGACTCGAGTTAGAGTGGAGTCCTGGATGACCCAAGGGCCAGGGCTGGAACGACCCATTTTCTTGTTGCAATCGACAATCCTAACAAGTGGTATTAGAGTTTAGAGCCCATGTGGCTTTGGGTCGGGCCTGAGTATGAGCTCCGGTTAAGGTCGGGCACGGAAGGACTCGAGTTAGAGCCGGGCCCTAGATGACCCAGGACGGGCTTGACCCAAAGCGGACAATATCAAACTGCTGTTGCAATAGACGATCCTAACGGACGCTGCTGCTTCACCTTCCAACTTCTCATCCGCCGCAGCCATCGCTTCCATCTCCGTTTCCGACATCAAATTTTACTAGTGCGCGCCACAGCTGATTTTTAGTTTTACATTTACAGTTTCCAATTTTGGTCCGTTTCACATTTAATTGCTCCACTTTATTTTTATCATTTTTAGTAATAAACCTCTCGTGGTCATGTGAGAGCTGGACACATATTGTAAAAAGAGGTTACTCCAACTATTTAATTTTGTATCAAAGCTGACAATTACTTTACACTTAATTACACCCCTATGCAACTAAACCAATTGAATTGAATACAATAAAAACTAACATTACATATTATAATCACCAATGTTAGGAATTGGAGTCAAGTAGTAGCAGTAACAGTTGCCGTAGCAGAGGGTTGAGTTTGCACAAAGAAAGCAGCACGAGCAGCAGTAGTGACATAAACCAGCAGCCCCGACCCCACAAACACCACCAGCACCACCACCGCGTAAACCGGCTTCCCCCCGCACGACAGCGACCCCAATTTCACCCTTATAAAATCCACGATCGACGCCGTCAGGAACGTGCACCCGAGGACCGACCCCACCGCGGAGGCGAAGAGGCAGTACTTGAGGTGGTCCACGTTTATGGTCGCCCTGTGCGGATCGGTGGGGTCCATGTTGTTGCGCAGGTTGATCTGCAGCTTCAGGCTCTGCGCCACGAGCGACGAGAACAGGAAGAAGCTGAACGACGCCACTTCGAACACGATCAGCCTCCTCACCGTCTCCCCGCTCGTGGTGCACGCCGCGCTTGACACGGTGGTGGCGTTCTCCGGGACGGTCATGGAGAACCCGATGAACATCGCCATCGTGAAGAGCGAGTTCGCGCTCACTATGCCGTCCAGGGCCGTCACGTGGATGCTCGTGTTCTTCCCATTGTCGGCCGCGGCCGGGGCCACCGGGGTGCTATTTTTATTCTCTTGCATTTCCAATCTGAGTGCAGCTATTGAATTAGTTTCTGCAGTAAACGTTGACTATGCTGAAAACGTTATAGTATAAAATTCTAGGGTTTTATTTTCCCTTATTAATAATCAATGTTTTTGTTTTGAATATAATTTGTAATTAATCATAATATTTACGTTTTCAAGAAACTAGAGTTTTTTCTAATAACTATAAATCAGTTCAGTCATTCTATATACGTTTCTACAATTATATATAGAGAGAGAATATTATGATTACCCGTTTGAAGTGGGATCATCGGAGACATGGACGATGGTGAGGCGCCTTTTGCTCATTTTTTGTAACTTAGTAGTATTTCAATTGGGTTATACTTTCAACTTTCAACTATACGTGACTATTTATATAGGACAAGGTTTGGTTTAGTTTAGGATTGGACAAACATGTCTTTCTTGGAAATAATCATTTTAGAAATGATGACCAAGTCTTGGTCTTTTAAATAAAAGTTACTACTACTTTTACTTTAGCTTTCGGCGTTACTGTTCTTTTTAATTAATTACACAAATTAGGCATGACTAAACTATATCTCTTCTTATTAACCGCGTAGGAATTATGTACATCAGCTCATTGCTCTTAATTTGAACACGTTCCTGCATTTTATGTTATAATAGTTCCATGCGTCCGTGATTAATTGTTCTACTTTAACTTTACTCAGAGTTTTAAGAAATGCTCACTCTGTTTTAAGAAAGGGTGGTGCTAAATGGCCATATTATGGCCAGCCATAATATTAAAAAATTATTAAAATTTCTGTGCATTTAATGCTAAATGGATGAAATTTATGCATCTAGAGAGTTGCAATTTTTAAAGACTAATATGCCCTTATATATTAAATACTTATCAAATCTATTTATACAAAAAATATATCTAAAAAATATCAAATCTAGACACCCCACTCATCGGCTCCTTCTTTTTTTCTTTACTTATTAATGTTATCCTTCATTCTATCTTTTCAGATTGTTCATTTATTAAAAATATATTACACCATATAGTTGTAGCACCTATTATAATCTTAAAATTTATATCATAGTAGTAAATAACTAAATAGTACTGCATTAATTAATAATATTGTGATAACATGCAGTCATTTGTATTTCATTGAGACTATTAATTTATAACAACTCAAAATATTATAATATGTCAAACATTATAATCCCTAATATTAAAAATTCTAATAACGATTTATAGTATATAAATTAATAATATCAAGGGTTGAAAATAAAACATTATTAATCTTAAAATGTTACTATATCACATGATAATATAAAATTTGACAAATGTATAAGTTAATAGTATATTATTACGACATTATAATTGAACATTTAGATTTTTTTATGTATACACAATATGCAGTGTCAATTTTTACATGTATAGTATGATCCTACATTTGTGATAATACTATAGATTAATTATCAATGATAATTGTATTATCAATAATTATAATTCTGTTAACATTTTGTTATATTATATAACTATAGTATGATATTTTATAATTTAATAATATGCTTAATCTACTTATAATTAAATTTTATTTATTTCTAATTGATCTTTAATGCAACTAAAGATTAATTATTTCGATCGTATAATTTGATATTCAAATTAATTTTCATTCATTTAAGTAATTTAGATCCTGAGTAGATTTTCGATTTAATTGGGTGTCATCTAGTATTAGATTAGATTGGAGATTTGAATTGATCTTCAATTTAACGAAGAATTTTTATTGGTCTTAGATTTATTTAATAATTTAGCATCAAATATTTTTAAGTATTAAATAACACCACAATGTAAAATCAAAGAAAAACATAAAAATAAAAATAAATGACGCTAAAGAGAAAAAAAATACACGTAAAAGATGAAAAATAGAATGTTTAATTGATTTTAAATGGTATCATAATATAGCATATAATAATGATATAAAGCTACTCATATACCATTACGGCCAAACTCCTATAAGTAGTACAATGACCTTTAAATGTATTTTGCATTTAAACTTTATCCATGTTATCTATATAAGTCTATATTATTACTATTATATGTTATTATTAGTATTATTAGCAAGTTTAGTTATTGGTGTGTAAGTTGAATTATGTCATATAATAGTTTTTCTTGCAATAATATGATAATTATATAATAATAGTTATTTTTTGCAATGTAACAAATTAAATTATTTTACATAATAAAGTAGCATCTAAAATACACAATAATTTATAATATTAATATGTGACTTATATTTACAGTTTAGAAGACATGATCCAATTCTAATACAATATAGAAGTATACTTTATATGATATGCAATACAATTATATAACTTTGCACATTCACGAAAATTGATTACCAAATTAGAATAGCTAGGAGTAACATTATATTTAAGATTAGTTGATCTTATTAAACTAGATCATAAAATATATATGCAAGCATATATACTACTTATTACCACAATTTATTTATGATATATTGTGATGTCTCTTAGTTAATAGGTATAATATGATTATTTCCAATACAACATACATATAATTTGACGTAAATTGTGCATACGTTGTGCATACATTATTATGGAGAGATAATGTTGTAAATGTAAATTTGAAGTAAAAAATTGAGAAAAGGGTAATTAAGTAAAATTATCCTAGCACTAACTATTACTATTAATTTATTGCATTGACTTTTATAATTATTTACAAAATTTCCATTGTGTGGCTAGCCACATTATGGCTCCATAGCATTACTCTTTAAGAAATGCTCACTCTGTCTGTAATTAAGAGCCATAGCTTACTATTTTAGTCTATCAGAGTCTTGATCCACTTTACTATAAACTAATGAGTAAGGAAAACAAAGCGGAAGGTGAGAACCGGCCGCCGCATCTCCTATGATGGTGCATGAATTTATGGTGGGGTTCTAGGCTGGCCGCAGCGTAGACACTGCCTCTTTTGCAGAACTCACTCAGGCGGGCCTCCCACGACCCACATAAAAAATGGTAAATATGACTCATATTCCACTAACTCATTTCACTCGCATTTAATTTTATTACAAAACATTATACTATATAAAAAATTGGACTCACATTCCGTGTATTTTTCCGCCCACTTTTTCTTTATATTTCGGAAAATCCGTGTCGAACTCAATTGAATTCCTAATTGTTAACAGAGGGAGTATAAAGGAATACTAGTGAGAAAAAAATTAGTGAGATGTATAGAATAGGAGTGAGAGAATAAGTTCAATGTGAAGTTCTTTTGTCAAAAATACTAAAAGGAAAATGAGACAGTTATTTGTGAGTGAATGCAAAAGAAAATACTACTTGTATGAGACAATTAATCGCAAACAGATGAATTATTATTTTATTTCAAATTTCAAAGTAATTATGTGAGTTAACATACCTATCAATTTTAGAACAAATCTTGTTCTCTTACCTAACTTTTAAACTAGTCATTTGATCAAGTTAATATGTTCGTGTAAATAATGTTTTGCTTTAATTTTGAGCATTCAAGTTCTTGAACCGGTCACCAACTCACATATAGAAAAAGACAAGTCTTTTAGTATTTCCTTTCTCTTTTTTATTCTCTCTTTATAATATCGTCCAGCTGCATATCGAAATTATTCTCAGCATAATAATATTTTAAATTGAAGGTTAGGCAAACTTACATTTTACCTTGTACTTTCATATATATAAAAGTCCGTGTCCTCAATGAGCAACATGCAATTAAGAAATGAGTAAATGGGTAGTCAAGTTTGAATTCTTATGCATATTGATCCGTGCATATCAAAAGGAATTTTATGAACTTTCGTGTACATAAATATTACTACAATAATTAATTTATTTTGAAAATGTATTCCTGATCAAATTGCACGTACGTCTCCATTAGAATATAGATATATAGCAAATATAGTCAATTTTTGTTAAGACACGAGGGGAGTATAATTTAATGTTTAATTGATAAACTAACTTCTGTAATAAATTATATGTTCAAGAATTATTGTTGAAGAACAGCCAAGGCTGACGATGCAAGGGTGCAAGTGGTTAAACTATATTATTAATTTCCTTAATTAATTCGCCTTGATAATGAACTCTTTTGTTTTATGATAGTCATGTTTATAGTATTTTGGAAGCGATCGATCGACTTAGAGCATGCGCAGCGGTGGCGTCCGTCGCCACCGCCGTCCGCGCCACTGGCACGGCGCTGCTCGATGTATCGAGCACGTCCGTGCCAGCGGACGCACACGTGGCGCGCTCCCATTCGTCAACGGCTCGACCGTTGCATTTAAACATTTTTATATTTTTTAAAAAAAAAATCGGTTTTTTATTAAAAAAACCGATAAAAAAAAATTCACTTCCCCAAAAAAATATATCCGTTTATAACCGTTTTTTACACCTTTTTAAATTTTTTTTTCATTTTTTTTACCCCAAAAAACACACTTTCATCTATAAATACCCTCAATTTCACCCCAAAAATTCACATCAAACTACACAACTCTCATCATCATTCTCCAATATCCATTCTCATCTCCATTCTCTCATATCCATTTTCATCTTCATTCTCTCATACCCTACAACATCACTATGTCCGGCCAAGACGATAACCCTTCGGGCTCCCACGGTTGGAACCCCGAATGGTTCGGTTCACAACCGTTTCCTAGTCCGGAAACGGAATATTCGGCCCCTCCTCAAACCCAAGATTCGGCCGTTCCGGGTGGCTACCGTCCATACCCAATCGACGACCAAGGTGCCTCCGAAGGACGCTACGGGTGGACACCGGAGCCTAGGCATCGCGCCCCTTCCCAAATGCCGATTCCTCCATCTCGCGCCGGTGTCCGCACACCGTACTCACCGGCGGAGATGGAAAGATTGTTCAAGGCGTACTTGGAAATCTCCGAAGATGCGGTGGTTGGAACGAACCAATCCGGCGATCACTTTTGGTGGCGCGTCTCTAGCCGGTACAATGCAAACAGGGCCGCCCGGAACGATCGAGCGCAACGAGAGTATGGTGCTCAACTGCATCGGCCGAGCCAACGAAGAAATTGGCAAGTTCAACGGCTATTTCATCCAGGAGTCCCGGAATGCCGGGAGCGGCCGAAGCGAGGTCGACATCATCACCGCCGCGCTGAGCACCTACCAATCCATGAACGGTAAGTCGTTCAAATATCTTAACGTTTGGCAGGAGACGCGGACGCACCCGAAGTATAAGGGAGGCATAACATCCTCCTCTAGCGGCTCCTCCAAACGATCAAGGTCGGTAGCCCTATCCGACTCCGGCTCGGAAGAAGTGGCTAGCCAACTCAATATGGCCGATAGGTCATCTATGACCCCCACGCAACTTGAAACACACGAGACCATGATAAAAGGTCTCCAAAAACAATTGGGGTTGATCCCGCCGGATGCGTAGTCTTATTAGGAGTTTAATTATGTAATTTTTAATTTTTAGGATTTTAATTATGTAATTTTTAATTTTAAGGAGTTTAATTATGTAATTTTTAATTTTTAGGATTTTAATTATGTATTTTTTAATTTTATTTGTAATTTGTAATATTTATTATGGTTTTTAAATGGATTTTAATATTATGGAAATGTTATTGTTTAATTGAATTTTATATTAATTGTGCTCGTCCTTGCGGAAGAGCACAATTGTGGGTGTTGTGCTCTTGCCAGAGAGCAGGCATGAATAGTACCGCCCGGGCCCACAACCGTGCCGCTGGTAAGAGCACGGTTGTGGATGCTCTTAGTCTCATTATTATCCAGTAATATATACTCCGTACAAAAATATTAAGTGATTATTATATACATAGATATGATAGAGTCATGTTTTTTTCTGGATGCAATTTAGTGTCCCATATTTTTGTGTCTCATTATGGTATAAAACAACTTTTTATAATACAATATTTCATAACTAATATTAACTTCATTCTTTATTAAGGGTCCACTTTTGACTGGACATGAGTTTTAAGAAATGTAAAAGAAAATGAGTTGAAAAAGTTAGTAGAATATGAGTGGACTTTTTTTATATGTATAGATGTGAGTGAAATGAGTTAACGAAATTTGAGACATATTTATCATTTATAATAAAAGTGAAAGTGTACACTTAATGAGGGACGAGCGGAAATGACAAAAGTGGACGCTTAATGGAGGCGGACGGAGTACTATTATTTTAATAAATAGAAATTTAAAATTATAGTATATTCCAAATTTGAATATATCAATTCTATTAATCAAATTTTAAATATAACTACATATCATATTTTTGTGTAACAAATTCTTACTACAAAATTAAACTAAAATATACACAATTAATATTAAAGGAAAAAATAAATAATGTGTGAAAAAATTATAATAATACAAAATAACGGATTATAAAATCTCATACGGATTAAAAGAAGTGGCACCTTAACTTGATTGAACGTGTGGATATTTAAATACACACGAAAATGCAATCTAATACTACTAGTAATAACAAGATAATATATATACATACAACTAAAGTAGGAGTACTTCTTATAGAAAAAAGTTTACCGTAACATTCAAAATCTTATCATGATCAGTCAAATGATGAGATGAATCATATATTCAATCTACCAAACTAACATAATTAAATTCTACTATGAATAGTTTGATTATGATATCCAAAATCAAATCTAAGTTAGTCCACTAATTGATATTGAACCTACTATAGCAGCAAGCTCATACTTAATTTGTATGCAAATGAGAAAAAACAAAAAAATGATTAATATGATGGATTGGAATCTGAAGATCTTGATTACTGACAAATATATATTGGTGTATTTGGGTTTGAATATATCAGTATTAAAAATTTTATACTTTTTGTTATGTGTTGGTTTTCAGATAAATTAAAGAACAAATTATTCGAAAGAATAATTTTGTTCGAACCTAGATTTTGAATATTTTAAGGATTACGTACACTGGGAAAATTAAGGGAATCTAAAAGATTATGTACTCCAATAAAGATTTAACTAAATTGTTACTACTATTTTTTTTCAAGAAATAAAAAATGATCATAGTTGGATTCATTACTAGTATTTTTCAAGAAATCAAATGATCATCCAAATCACTTTCAAATTTATTATATACTACTATAAATCATTGACCTTTTTTTATTAATGTATACTTAAATTATAGTACTTAGTACACTAAAATCTAATGGAGCCGTGAAATTTCGGAATATATTCTCATTTTTTAAAATAATTCTTGAATATCTATGTACACGAAAGTTCATAAAATTCCTAATTAAATATGTATACACATGAAATTACCATCATGTTTTAACATCGTTATATTATTTCTTATTTAATGGATCTTGAACGAGAATATATTCTCAAATTCAAACAAAATACTTTTTTATTGTCATATTTATGTACGTACACGGAAGTACATAAAATTCACAATGAAATGTTATACACGCGTAATAAACACAATTATATTTATATTTGTTATGGTCTAAATTTTAGAGCGATTCATAAATTTTATTTGACCTTTAGAAAATGTTCCCATTCATTAAAGATTCAAAAGTGTCCCCATTTACACTTCGGTGGTCAACTATAAAAATCCAAATACTCGAAGAAAAATCTAAAATATTGTAAAAAATATAAAACCTAAAATAAGTTTATCATAATATATATTAATCTAAATTGATTTGAAAATCAGAATTTTGAAAGTAAAACTATTCCGATCTGAATCGAAAGTCTAAAAAATCTTAACAAATTTTAAAATTTTGATTTAGTTAATCTTAACAAATTTTAAAATTTTGATTTAGTTGCATTTAGAAATTTGGTTCTTATTTTTGTTAAATGTGATTAATAATGGTTTCCAATTTACCTTGTGATGACTTAAACCCTTGACATATTATTTAGAGAAGAAGCGTCTTATAAACTAAGCTACAATTTTTAGATACTTAGTTCTTAGATATTTTGTTTATTCTTACCCAAAATTTACGTGTAGGTACTTGATGTGGTGTGGAAATTTGTATGAAATACGTCCGATTAAAAATATGGAATTAATAAACTCCTTAAACTTAAACTTCAGAGCTTTGTATTACGTTTTTGAAGGATTGGTATTTTGCAAATTGCTCCAAAAAATCGAGCTATGTACTACAACTAACCATACTCATTCATCCACCATTATTTTCCAATAGTTAATACCGTCTATAAAAAAATTGCAAATTTTCCTTTTTTATTAAAACAGTAATTTTCCTCTTTATAATTTAACTTCACGTACTCTTTATTTATAGAAGAATCTAGCCATGACCCATCATAAAAATCGATGTGCACTTAACTAATATTTATCTCTCATGCAACTTTTCCTATACTTATAAAAATATATACTCCACCTATCATTTTATTAAAATTGGTGCAGCCAAAAATGTTAAACGAATGAGGGAGTATTTGTTACCCAAAAGAATGGTGAAATTCTGGAAATGTATTGCAGTTTCAAAATAATTTCATATAATAAGTCATTAAAAAAACACTCATTTCCGAGCACACACCTCCGAGCACCAAAAGTGCTCGCAAATTTCCAACAATATTCCGAGCACATTGCGAGTGACAATAAAAAGCACATAAAATTCATATTTAAACATATACACTCAAAATATATATACCATCGTTCGAAAATTTTAATTATATGTGGCTAGCTGTGAAATCTACGTGACTTAGTTTAAAGCATACATGAAACGGCATCGTTTCAAGTTTCGACGGTTTAATTCTTGAATTCAACCTTGATTAATGTGTGCCTAATAGAATAAAGTATACCTAGTAGATTTTTCGGATTTGAATAATGAACTATAGTGGAATTTGACACTATTATTTAAGTTTGTCAAAGTTAGGGAAAAACACCAAAATTCACCCAAAATTTATAATTTTTAAAACCAATATCGCAATATAAAATAAAAATAACAAAAGTAAGTTCCATCCTTTTACTTATAATAAATTATTTTTTTTACATACAGCTAGTAGCATCAGAAAAAGTCCTACACGCCACATTTAGAACTTTTGACATATAGCATATTCACTATAAAAATTAATGTATTACTATTAATATCCCCAACCCATCGTTAATCAAACAAATAATATAAACATATAAAAATAAGGCGTGTCATTTCCTCTATATATACATGGTATACATTAACGGCATATATCGATCGCATATTTGGTAATTTGAGAAACAAATACAATCATGAACAAAAGTGGTCCTATCATCTCCTCTGATCCAATTTTATTATACGGGTAACTTTAATTCATTCATATCCTAAATATAAGCATATATTATGATACTGGATATGAGACGCATGCTGAAAACGCGCTCAAAACATATTTTATATCAAAATGACTTGAAATTCGCAAGAATGGATTCTAATTAACTGTTTTTATGAACTTATTTTTAATTTTCAAGTTTCCATTTTATTTTCTTTTTGAGTCTTTTTAGTTGCTGATAAACAGTGCGGTGTATTTATTTTGAATGCAATTTTATTTAATAAGATCATATATGTTTTTCGAAAAACTATAATTTCTCTTATTACTTACTCACTAGTTCAGTCATTTTTCATAGGTACAGATTGGAAATGCAAGAAAATCCGAGTGACGCCGTCGACGCATCCGAGAGCGGGAACAACAACACGAGCATCCACGTGACGGCCCTGGACGGCATTGTGAGCGTGAACTCGCTCTTCACGATGGCGATTTTCATCGGGTTCTCCATGACCGGGCCACCATCCAGGTGGACCACCTCAAATACTGCCTCTTCGCCTCCGCGGCCGGATCGGTTCTAGGAAGCGCCTTCTTGATGCTGTCGATCGTGGACTTTATAAGGGTGAAGCTCGGCTCGTTTTCCTGCGGTTTACGCGGTGGCGACGCTGGCGGTGTTTGTCGGCGCCGGGGTGGTGATTTATGTGGTCACTGCTGCTCGTGCTGCTTTCTTTGTGCATAATAATCAACCTCCAACAAATCAGACCTAGTTCACTATGATCATAAGCATTAATTTGTATTAAAATTGATAAGTTTTATCTATGTAGCATACAAATTTGATTATATAATTTTGAAGTAATTAATTAATTAAATTTGATTCGTTATTTATTAGAATAAATTAACTCAAATTAAGGCCAATTCTAATTATTTTTATTTTTATTAAATACTACTATTAGATAAATAAAATTAATCTTATTCCCCACACATTAATTTTACTAAAGTTCATCCTATAATATATCGCACAATTACTTGTCTTGCGAATTGAGGCAGGCAGTAAAATATGTACTAAGGTACAATAAAACATTTCTCTTTCAAAACAAAAAATATAATACTATTGCCTAATGAACATTCGTTATATAGATGACAATATGATGTGCGACTCCGATCTCATGTTATAATAATAATAATAATAATAATAATAATAATAATAATAAGTCTATAAATTAAGGGGTAATGCTCACTAATAACTAGTCGATCGAGATTTAGTCTTAATATTCAGGTCTTAGTACTATAAGCTTTACGGTGATAATATTCTTTAGTGGCCATGTACTACACTAGCCACATACACTTATGGGTTGATTTGCTAGTTAAAATTTAAAGTGAGTCAACATGTAAGAACAATTATTTGGCCGGATGACCCGTTTTGAAAAAATTATACAAATTCCTAAAGTTTGTGATACAATTTCCTATTTTTTAAGTTAGGAAAAAATTAGAAAATTGCCAAAGTTGGTGATTTAAAGAGATGATCAAAGTATAACTAATCTTAAATGCATAACTAGAGAACACGAATGTAGTTCACCATAAGAACGGTTTTAGTTCACTATAAGAATGATTTAGTTCACTATAATTTATAGTGAAATATTTAGTTTACTATAATGACGTTCTAGTTCACTCTGTGATTTCAAATTACTGTTGTGAACTAAAATGCCTTTATAGTGAAATAAATCACTATTATAATGAGCTATATTCATATTCTCTAGTTATGCATTTAAGTAATGCATGATTGCCCTTTATCACTGCTCGAACTGATAATACCCTTAAATTAATATGCACGCACCACTTTATTTAATCCAACAATTAATAATTGGTTACTTATGAGATTAGCCCAATAAGTCAATTCCTTCTAAACGTAAACATGACTTTTAAGGCGCAAGATTTCAATATCAAGATTTATAATCCGTATATTATTTATTTGTGGTATCATTGTCAACCTTTTTTTTTATCTAAGCTATTTAATGATATCATGCTAGCTACCATTCTCATATATAATTAAATTAATGAATATACTATTTGTTTTAACTTTTAGTTGAATAAGTGCATGTACAATTCAGATGAGTAAATTCCACTTGAAAAGAAAATTATTTGAAAGGAAAAGATTACCACGACATGAGAGAGTAAGATAAGAAACCATCACACGGTGCGAAATATCCCAAAAACCAACAAACGAACGCTACTTCAAGGGGGTCTGAATATTCATTAGTGCAATTGTACTTGTTTTTTTGAGATTCAATGTCTCATCTCATTTATCACGTTTTATTTCTACATTAATTATTTTAAAATTTTATGTTGGTAACAATAAATATATTTATGTATAGTACAATACATCAAGAGTAATATTTATTTGAAAAAAAACAATATTAAAAATTATATATTTTGAACTTATCATTTATAGTAATAGTTAGTCTTAATTAAAAAAAAGAGTGAACTGCAAATTAATATTTAATGAATGCATGTTGTATATTCGTGGTATCTTGTGAAAATAAATAGCACCAGAGGTCTTTTGACAAAGACTTTATTTTATCAGCGGTAATTTTTTCACTTTCACTTCACTTTATAATTAGTGTATGCATGTTGCATATTTAGAACGATATAGACTCATGCACAAGGATGACACTAGGAGTGAGTCGGACGGTATACCGCATCGTTAATGTCATTATGCATATCGTACTGAAAATTAAGGTATGAGAAAATATCATACCTATAAATCTCTAAAGAGATCAATAGAGACGCATATATGTGGTCTTCACTACGAGCCAATAAATTTAGGCCTAATGCCGTGAACAAAAATTTGCTTATCAAATATAGTAGATTAGCAAAAAGTAAAATTGTAGATCCCACTTTTTATAAAAAAAACAAGATGAAAAGGTTAATATACAAATGTTGCGTGGGTGAATCATACATGAAATCCATAAATCAAAATTGTTCATTGGAGTGACAATAAACCAAACCTTCGTCTCTATAGATAGAGTAAAATTTACGTCAACAAATCTCCACTCCAACTTCACAAGGGTAATTATAATTCGTCTAGCTACACTTGTATATTTTGTAATTAGTAAATTTATACGTTCCAGTATTATAAATCAATACAAATTAATCAATACGTACATTAGTTGTACAAGTGGTTCAGTTTGTTAATGTAGATAACTTCTCTATCCTAGAGTTTTCTGATCTAATACATTGACTCGAACTACTTTTAGAATGGAAAATCACCTGCAAGTGTGGGTTTAGTAGTAAGCGGCAAGTTGAAATTATAGAATCGACAGAGACTAACTTACCGGCTTAAGTACTAGTAGTTCGGATTTAAAATACTATTTACACTATGAAAGAGTATTTTTTAAGTTTTTATCTATGAAATAATTGAAAAGAAACAAAACAAGTAAGATTAAAGCAAGCAAATAAACAAATGAGATGAAACAAGTTGGGAAAGGTAGAGTTTCATATCCAATTATAAAGGAAAGACATGAAATCACTCAATGAAAGTTACCTATATGCACCTCGATAGGAAAGTCGCCAAAATTGACAATAAAATTGTGGAAAGAGGCCGGACTAAAATTTAGAACTTTTGATGTGTTATTTTTAGAATTGTAGTTTTAAAATATAAATAAATGTAGTAAAATAATCAAAGTTGGTGAATTAAGTTGTAGCCGATAAAATGAGTTGAAAATGAGAGGCCCGACTAAAATTTAACCAATCACTTTTTTCTCAGTCAAAATTTAGTGATGGCTCGCATTAGTCATATTAAAATATAGTAATTTCTCCTTAATTATAATGTCGATTGGGTTAATTTAATTATACACGCCTATAAATTATTCGCCGAAACATAAAACATCCTCTTAATGAAACATTATCAGGCATATGATAATTATTTAATTATTTTTAAATCTCAAGATTTAACTTCTAGTCCTGCAATTTGAACACTAATTAAATTACCATGGACAAATAGGATTATCTTTATTTATAACAAGTGGAAATATATAAAGCAAACAAGATCAGATAAATCAATTCAAGAAACAAAATTGAAAAGTAGCTTCGGAACTAAAATTCCGTATTCATCAAATTTCAACAAATAAGACCAACATCATCATTAAAATCAACGGTTTTATTTTGTGTTTAAGCCACATGGATGAATCCTATTTAGGATCAAAGATTCTAAAATCCACATTAGTGGTTCCCAAAAATGAATATTATTATCGATTAACTGATGAATAAATAAGATTTCAAAACTATTGGCTATGCCTAATCCACATAGTTAATAATATAACCGAAACTTAACAGTATTAACATATAAATTAGAATTAACTAATAATCGAATAACAAATGATTAATGAATCATTATAGTCAATATCAGAATTTATCTTCTCCACAAGCCTAGCTTAATTGTCAAAGTTTAAACACCAAATAGAGTACTAGCTCTCTTACGTCTTAATTAACAATATTACATGTAGATTATATTTCCAATATTATGGTGGTGTAGTTATCCAAAACACCTAAAGAAAATGTAGCAAGGAATTCTAGATGCCATATTTTTTTTCATCTTCTAGAAATAATTAAGTAACATCATTTTCGTACGCTATAAAAAATGAAATATCTACCGACATTTTTAGTCAATTAAAAATATTAATTTTGTTCTTAAATATACCATATATACATAAAAAAACGTTTTTAATCTTGGTGTCCCAATTAAAACTAAAGGTCAGTAACGAAAACGTTAGAGCAAAACAAAAGAGAATTAAGGTGTAATGAATAATTATATTTATATCTTATTTATATCTTATCCTCAACTTAAGGGTAATTTTCTTTGCATATATCCTAGCTTGATTTTTACCATTTTTTAAAAAATTTAAAATTTCAACAGAAGTAATAGTATCTTTAATTTTGTGATCTTATAAAATAAGTTTATTGTAGTGATAATTCAAGACGTACTCTTTAATTTCTTCTCCTCACAAATCACAATTTAAAAAAAATTGGAGGGATGATGATGTTAGGACAAATGGACAATCATAACTCAGAAAATTGCTGCAATTTAGTTTGTGATTCCAACAAGGCACAAGAATTCGAGATAATTTCTATCTTGATTTGGCAACTTTAATATATAATATATTATCATGCACCTGTAATTTCATTGGCAACTTTAATATTTAATATATTATCATGCAACTGCAATTTCAGACTTGGCTGCTCTTCAATTAGGCGTATTTATGGAATTTCTTACAGAATTTGGATTGTTACCAAGTTGAATGTACCTATCTCGTGAATATATTGTACAATTCGAAAATGATATTTTGTCGATTTACATACATGAAAGTTCATCAAAATCATAATTTATTGTGTACACGCTTAAATCTGAATGATGAAACATAATTTAATCACTAAGAATTTTAATCAAGAAGTTGGGGTTTCATTTCATTCGATATATTGCTATATAAGAAGTGTTATGCTACGTAATAATTATATTGGACTCTTGTTTACCGTAAGCTTAGTGCTATTATTTTAATTTATATTTTATACCATTAGAATATATTATTGATCTTTTTAATCATATAAATTACATAAAAATTCGAAGTCAATTTCTTATTTTATTTATTAATTTGAAGTAGTAGAAAAACAAATCCATCAGCCTTTAATTTTAATTAGTATTGTAGATTTTATGACACCAATAATAACTTTGTAGGTATTGGCATTAAAATAAATATATAAAATAAACAAACAACGATATTAAGGACTGAACAAGAATTATGATCATAAACCATGTTCATAAAATATAGTACTAGTATACTGTACAACATAACATTACTCAATCATTAATGCAAAATTATATATCCACCTCAATCATTAGATTAAAAAATTGAAGGATAAGACTGAGTTTTAAAATTTTCAAATTCCGAAAAGACAGAAGTCATTTTAAAAGGTGTTTTAGCAAATTTTAAGAATTTTGGATTTCAAAACACGAAGATCAATCATATATAAGATGGAGGTAACTTATAGACTGTTTTTAGTTTATACACACTTACGATTTAATCAAAATAAACTAAAATGATCTTAAAATAACTTTCGTGTTTTGGAAAGAACAAAAACACGCTTAAAATGATCTTCGTGCTTTTAAAATTCGTTCAACCTCATCCTTCCATTTTTTTTATCCAAAATTTAACTTGACCCATCTAATCGTTTGCTCAATAGCAACAAGTCCAATATCGCATTTAATCCCATGAGGGGACCATAATTTAATATAAATGTAGAATTGAAAATGAAGTTGGACTAGTGACTCCATTTTACAATTTATTTTATTGAACGCTGAGGTTAAAATTCCAAATATTGACCGGGTCAGTCCCAAATGAATTATTCCACGAGGAATAGTATCCTGTCCTGACTGAAATAGGGAAACCTCTTTATATATATATATATATATATAGGATTGTGATCAAGATAGAACCATTCTTAAACGTAGAACCATTCTTAAACGTAGAACAAATGCCAAACGGAGGTCGTTAGATCTTTTAATCCAATGGTGTTGATTTGCACAACAACTTCCCATTACAACCAAAACTATTATTAATGGGTGAATGCAGATAAGTGAAAAAATAAAGCATGCATGGACTCTTCTTCGTTTCATTCATTCTTCCATCAACATGTGAGTTTTTTCACATGTTGAGTCCGGAATGTCGTGAAAACATAGTCTAATATGTATGATTTTTAATCTTGACCGTCATTTTTTCCTCATCCAATGAATAAAATATGTAGAGTTCTAGGTTCTACACTTAACAATGGTTCTATCTTTAACGCAACCCTCTATATATATATATATATATATATATATATATATATAGTGTATAGCATATTCCATCAAATTATAGCAAGTAAGTATTTCTGAAACAAAATGATGAACAACATCGCCCCTGTCTCTTCTCCAAGGTAATAATATTAATAGTAGTATTTCATTTCTTACTCATTTTTAGAAATATAAATGACGTGGTATTCCTAATTCAAGTAATCATGGTACATTCAGATTAGAAATGCAAGACAACAAAATTGGCGCAACGACGACAACAGGAGGAGGAGGAGGGGGGAAGAACACGAGCATCCACGTGACGGCCCTGGACGGGATCGTGAGCGTGAACTCGCTCTTCACGATGGCGCTGTTCATCGGGTTCTCCATGACCGTCCCAGAGAACGCGACGGCGGTGGGCAGCGCGGCGTGCATCACGAGCAGGGAGACGGTGAGGAGGCTGATCGTGTTCGAAGTGGCGTCGTTCAGCTTCTTCCTGTTCTCGTCGCTCGTGGCGCAGAGCCTGAAGCTGCAGATCAACCTGCGAAACAGCATGGACCCCACCGACCCGCACCGGGCCAGCATCAACGTGGACCACCTCAAGTACTGCCTCTCCGCCTCCGCGGTCGGGTCGGTCCTCGGGTGCACCTTCCTGACGCTGTCGATCGTGGACTTCATAAGGGTGAAGCTGGGGTCGCTGTCGTGCGGAGGGAGGCCGGTGCAGGCGGTGGTGGTGCTGGTGGTGTTTGTGGGGTCGGGGCTGCTGATTTATGTCGTCACTGCTGCACGTGCTCTCTTTTTTGTGCAGACTCAACCACCTGCGCCTCGCAACTAAATTCGTATTCATGATGACACTATACTTTATAATCTAATTATTCTGTTTTATTCTTATAAATTTTAAATTAGAGGAGGAGACCAATATCTTCGACAATCTCCAAATATAGGTAGAGGATTGATTTTGAGTTTTAATTTCATGTTTCTCTTTTGTGCCTTGTGATTATTATTTGTTTTGGAAATAATGGGCAGTAGCCATTTGTGAAAGTGTGAAACTGTTCGTTGCAAGACTAATTTTAATTTAGTACTTCCTCTATTCCCTGTAATATTTAAGATTTGTGCAAAATAAAATATAAACATATTCTGAGAAATTTTAAAGCATGTTTGAAAATTTTAAATAATTTTTTTTTAATTTGAAGTTTCTTAGTCGTTTATCTATCATTATATTAATAAAATTTTAATATATAATTGTGTATTCAATATAGAATTGAAAGTCATTTTTAGGTCTATTTATATTGTAAAAATAATCGATGAAGTTTCAAATTAGGGGTGAAATAAATAGAAAAATATAAATTTTTCGGAGCCCATCGGTTTTCGGGTCTGACTCTGGCGGGTTGCGGGTTAATCGAGTGCGAGTCAATCACGTTGTAGTTTTATTGGGCTATAAATTTTCAACCCTAACCCTATGAATTTTGTGAGCAATTCGGGCTAGCTCACAAATTGCGAGTTGCATTGACATCCCTAGATTGGATATTTTGTTTTTCGTCAAAAAAAGAAAGAAAGAAATGACTCAATTTAATTGGGACAAAAAGATTACTTGTTTGAGATTTTGATTGAAGTAAAAGTGAAGTGAAACATGCAACTAATAAAGAACGGACCAAAGTGAAAAACTGAAACACGTGCGCTGAAGGACGGATGGGGTATCATTTAATTTAGTCGCATAGGCTTGATCATGTAGAAATTAATGATTTATGTTGGAAATGTGCCATTTTAAGAGATTTTTATGTTGGAAATGTGCCCATTAAAAGACACCTATATTTTCAAATAAAGAAAAAGTAATAGTCCTATTGTGTTGCGGTCTGGGCAGGCCCGGCCCGCGTACTCGGGCCCAAGCCTATTGCTGATGGCATAAACTTATTTTTATCCTAAGCTAATTCGGCTCTAACGGCGGCTGCAATCGCAATCATGGATTTTTAACTACTCCCACAAAAGCTTTAAAAGGCCCACAAAAATCATAAAGTAGTTTTGAATTATGACCATGATTCATGATACCCACCACACGTACAACACAATCATACAACATTTAAGGCAGCCAAACCAAATTAGAGGAAAAAAACAAAGATGTATTATATATTATTCCATCTGTCTCATTTTAATTGATTGACTGCTTTTCGGCACGCGTTTAGAGAAAATGGTAATAAATACGTGAAGAGAAAGTAAAGTAAGTAAGAGAATAATGTAGATATAACTCTCTTCTATATACTTCATATTCTATTTCTTACTTACTTTCTCTTCATTTTAACTGTGCATTATATCTTCAAAAAATAACGGCAAAAAAATCAATCAATTGAGCTGGGACGGAATGGAGTATAATCTTACAAATGTTTAATTCCATAGATTCCACATTATTTGTCTAAGTTAAGATTAATGCAGTGGGGGCAATTCAATATGTTTCCCTTCTTTTGCCACGTTTCAAGCCTTAAACCCACCAATTATTTGTTACTAGTAGTACTACTTTTCAAGGTTTTATGCACATAAAAGTGAATCCAAATGTTATCCATCTTTCATCTTCAAATTTTGCAACATTTCTTTCCTGCAACTAATTATCATTAATAATTAGGAATCCAATAATGCCTCCCCCTTTATGGAAAGCCAAAAATTGTGGAAAGAGGTAGCTTACTCCACATAGGATGATGACATCCTATAATGGATCCCATAATGAATTACTATTAAACTTCATTAAAATCAATATGTGAAACATCACACGTATCATGTTAAGTTATCCTACTAGTAGTATTTTCTCTATAGTAGGATTCAATTTCATTGTCAAATTAAATGTGTCTATGTTAACCTACATATTTCTACACATTTTTTTAAAAACAATACTATACCAAGTACCAGTTGTCCAATTCAATAATACTCATGAATTGGACAACTTAGATCCTCCATTATCATCAATAATACAATGAGCTTGATTGAATTATTGTATGATCCGAGTTTGAATTATATTGTATCAACTCTATTAGATCATGTCATTTTTGCCAAAAAAGGATCTTGATCGTATTTGTATTTAATTACGTTGACATGAATTAGAGCCACACAATCACTAATGCTTATCAATATTACAATTAATTCATTTTTCTACCAAAAAAAATAATTTGATGAGACCATTAATCAACTCCAAGAATTTCGCATGACGTCTAGTTTCTCTCTTAAATAAGCAACGGCGGCCCGAAGTTTACTCAACATTACGCATTACGAAACTATGCGGGCCGCCCATTGGCCCGAAAATTTGCTCCAAGCCTACGTCAAGATCAGATTCCCATTTTAACTGCTAAAACTATAAAGACTACTTTTTTATTTCAGCTTTTCCTTTTTTTGTTTCCGTTCTGCAATTTGCACCTCTCCGTTTTCTGCATTCACAGCTCCAACAGAGAGAGAGAGAGATAGAAAAGAGAGAGAAAGAGGGGTTTCTGTGGGTGGGAGAGGAAGCCCGAGAATCAAAAGCTCCTCTTTCTTCTTTCACCCATCTTGGAATTCCCAGAAAGCCTCCCTGATCTCTCTTTTCTTCAATATTTCTGTGCAATTGCTGAATCCATTTCGGTTATTCTTATCCATTTTTTTCATTTCTTTGCAAATTCACAGCCATCTTTATTTATTTATTGCTGGAATTTGTGATCCTTGGATTCTGGTTTTTCAGCATTCTTCTTTTTTAAGTTTCATATCTGAAGCTTGTGATAGATCTGCTAACCTGATAACGATAGATTCTGTTTGCTTTCTACACTTTTCAATCGTCACAACAACTTAGTTAGTTTGAACCTTTTTCGTATTCTCTTGTTTTCCCAAAGATTTACTGCCAAGATTTGAATTTTAGTGGTGTCTTGAAATCGATTTCTTGATACAGTAGCATATAACCATCTTCTAAAGAAATTGGACGAGGCCCACAATTGAGGCTTGGTGGGCTTCGTCTGAGACAGTATGAACACATTCTTGATGTAGATTCGGAGATCCCTTATCCTCCTTTTTAACAAGGAGTGGGTGAAGAAGAGGTTTATATATATACAATTATATATATACATTTTCTTTACTAGGCTAATTGCTTTCCCGTATTGGTGGTCTAAGTTTTCTTGACCACCCCCCCTCCCCCCTTTAAATATTATCCATATTTATATATCTGTGTGTGATTGGAGTCTAGATCCTCTTTTGCCATGTTGTTCTTCCTGTTCACCTGCTGCTTCTCTTTCGTCTTCTTCTATAAGTCACTTGCCATCAAGCCACTCCCACCATGGGCTCATGGGATGCGACTGCTGTCTCTCTGTTTTTGGAAAGATTTTTCATTTTTGTGGTTGATCAAGTTGGTTAAGAGCACCATTTTTGGTGTGATTTCCTCACTTTTAGCTTCAAGAGTGTCACCTAGGAAGAAGAACTCTAGTTCCAAGGTGGAGATCGTTGAGGTGGCATGGGAGATGTCTGTCTTGGACTTGCCTGACCTTGTGTTAGAGGCCATTCTCGAGAAGCTCCCACCGGAGGGGCTTTGCAGGATGGCAACTGTGTGTGTTTCTTTGAGAGAGAGGTGCATAAGTGATCACTTGTGGAAGAAGCACATGAAAAACAAATGGTCTAAAATTGTTGGCCCTTCTGCATATAAGGAGTGGCAATGGTATATTGCTACGGGACAAGGTCTGGTCTGTTCGAACCAAGGCAAACAGAATAGTCTTCCTGGCTATCTAACTCATCTATGGCCAATCGTGTTGATCCGGTCCAGTTTTAGCAGCAATACGAAGAAGAGAAACTTCCCTCAAGTTGATTCCCTCATGTCTTGGTATACTGCGCTCGAGTCTGGCAAGTTTTGGTTCCCTGCTCAAGTCTACAACCGTGAGGTATGGATGTTAGTCGATTTCTTGCTTAACGCCTTTGGCGGAGAGATGATGAGGTTTGCTAATGAAGTGTATGTTTGGGGATGATTTGCAGAATGGCCATGTTGGATTTATGTTATCATGCTATGATACTGAGCTTTCCTATGATCAGAAAACCAACACTTTCCATGCCAGGTAACAATAGATATGTTTGCAAACTAAGCAAAAATTTCACATATTTAATTAGATTTTTGGCATTTAGCTGACTTAGGTATCCTATTGTTTATCTTATAGTAGAATCTAAGCAAGTTGCTTTTATCTTTCTGGTTTATGAGAGTTTAATTTTTGTTCACGTCTGAAACATTCTTGGGGAAGACAACAATTTCATTTGTTTGTAACTGTCAATATTAGTTTTGTGGGATTTTTTTTTCTTTATATTGTTGAAGTGTGTCTATTTGTTAATGAGCAGATATCCGCCTCATGGAAGGAGAGCAAGTCCAACAGAAAGCGGTATAACATGGGATAGGCTTAGAGCTCCCCCTGTCGACACTTCTCCATATGATCTTCATGAATCTGATTGTTTACATGAGTTAAAGCCTGGGAATCATGTTGAAATTCAATGGAGAAGAAACAAAGAATTTCCTTATGGTATTTTTCATACTATACCTCAATAATACTGTTCTTTAATTTGATTTTAGTTGTATCACATATCCACTCCATTTATGTACATTAATAAGCTCTGTGTTTGCTTGTAGAAAGATAAATCCAACCTTTTTCCCTTTCTTCTCAAATGCTGTTAACGGCCTTCTCCATTTTCTTAAAGTGTGAGGAAATAGGCATTAGATTGATATGAAATGGTCAATATCTTTCTAGGAAACTTCATCAAAGAAAGACTGACATGTTCACCAGATCAAGAACTGAAAAAGCAAGTGCATTTTTCTTCTATAAAAGATCCATTCCTTAAATGGATTGTAATTGACTTGTTCTTAACGATCATGGCATCTAAACTTCTTTTGTCAACCCTTCGCATTTTGAACACTTTTATTAAGACTTTTAGATTGTGATTCGTCTTTCCACTATACCACTTTTTTTAAAAATGGAAGGTCAATAGTATTGGTTCTTGTTCAATAGAAAATTTTGTCAACGTTGGCAGGTTTATTCTTTAGTTTTCAGAGAAGTTCCATTGGATTGGATCTCTTCTTAATTATATGACCAGATCCATTGTTTACTTAAATCCACTGTTACTGATGTCTTAACTATATACAGGTTGGTGGTATGGTGTTGTAGGCCACTTGGAAACATGTGATGGGAACCCCAATTACTGCTACTGTCATGAAAGTGGTGAGTTGCTTCTATGCATTCCATGAAGAAGTTGTCATTTTATGTGATGCCATACATCATGATAGCAATTGAGGATCCAATCAAAATTAGACAAACTTGAGGGGGGCGGTGGCTGGTTATCGTCAGTTTTGCTGACCTTAACCACTTTGGAATGAAGTGTTTGGTTGAATTTAGGAATGTGGTCATACCTTTATCATGATAATATATTATCCACTGTAAGTAGGCCCTAGCTTGACTCCCATTTTTTCGACATGCGGGTCTACCTATTAGTCCTTCGGTCCTTCCAAAAGACCTGCATATAGTTTGTCATAGTCTCCTCCAACAAGTCCACAAGTGCTGCCTGCTTAAGTGGCACTTTTACTTTAACTCAGGGGCGGCCTTCCAAGATATGTATAAAACTCTTTTACTACTGGTACATTCTAGGTTATCTATATCTGCATGTGTTTGCCTCTATTAATTGCTTGATTTTCTTCTTAATATATAGCGCTTGAAACCCTTATTCGATCTATATTGTAGTATGAAAAGTCTTGAAGCTTTACAAGTAAAAGTAGCCTCAGATATATATATATATATATGCTGCACTCTTCATTTTTAAATTTTTAATAGTACTACAATTGTGTCCATTTGTGATAGTGGTAGAAAGTGCATCAATGAATGCCTTAGTGGTGGGTGATGACATTTAGCAATGAGGGCTCGACTATATTTTCTGGCTTTTCTGGGGAAGTAGGGAGCACACAAGGCTCTCCAAAAAAATCTTCTTTATATATGGTTCCTGTTGTCTTATATCCGTGGTAGTGATTTCATCATGCTCGTTTTGACCTAGGTTCTTTTTAATTATGACATTTGTGCTGCAGACACTGTGGTGCTGGAGTTCAACCAGTACAATCTCGGTTCACGTTGGAGAATAACAAACGTAGATAGGAAAAACCATAGGGAAGAGGGGAATGAGGCCGATGGATTTTATGGTGGGATCCGGAAACTCTGCAGCAATGAAGAGATATCAACGTGGAAGAAGATCTGGCCTGCTGAAGTATTGGAATAGGAAACCTGATTTTCAGCAGTCGGATGTGGTTTTTTTGCTAAGTAGCACGGTCCAAAACTGGACCAATTTTACCCCCCCTTCTATTTCAAAGGAAATAGTTTAATGAAGCGATGGATGAGCTGTTGCAACTGTGCATATCACCTCCATTTGATTACAGATAAACTTCTGATAAAAGGCACGACGCTAAGCTTGTTTAGGCTCCTTGTAGGAAGCCTTAATTTCATTAGGGACTCAAATGTACATCAAGATCATAAGCATTGGCAAATGTAATTTGAATGGTGTATATTATTCCATTGTCATTTATATATATTAGAGATGCTATTTTTTTTACAAGGGAAATCTCAGATTCTCAGGAAATTATACATTTCTTCATGTAAAGTCTAAAATTGATTGATTATCTGGTATAGTGAAGGAGAAAGCCTGATGATGGGCTTCTTAAGCTAAGCAAAACGTGGCGGAGGGCTTGTATGGTACAACAGCCATCTTTGCGTTAGCAGGTATCGTCTTCTTGGTATTATTACCATGGCCATTTCCTTTAAATCTGAAGCTCAATCTGCCAAAATAACTGAAGTTGCGCAGTTCTGTGCTCGTCTTTATCTGCTTGGCTCCACTGTTTCCTCTTCCGAATGATGCATACTTTACTAGCAATCCTTTGAGTTTCTGGACTTTACTTGTCTCTGCGTTTCCACGTCTCTTTCCCACGTGATTTGCTGCAGGTGAAGGAGGCTTATCCGACACACTCAGAGGTCTGACTCGTTGTCTGAAGAGTAACCTGCTTGGGCTCTTCGGGCTGAGCCCATGCCTGGTCTGGTCGCGCACCCATCTTGCATATGCTGAGCCCTTGAAGTCCAGTGGTCCGCTGAAGCTCGATGCAAGTGCTGGTGCTGGCTCCACGCGGCTGTTTCCACACGAAAGATCTGGACCGTGACTCTGAGCATCATTACCATCCGTGACAGTGGTTGAGCTTCTGGACAAAGCCCTGAACGGGGAGTATGACCGTGAGCGCCTGTGGTGGCTGTTCCGTCCTCTCTTTTCCTCCCGCACCTTCTCCAGTGCTGCCATGAAAGGATCAAAATCATCGTTCCGTGAACTCTTCCGTGCAAACGGGATCCTCCTGCACACCGTTGCTGGAGACCTAGGCGACGACAGAGCAGACTTGTACAGCCTCGGAGGGGGCTTGAGGGGCATGACTACGCCACTGAGGGGCAGCTCGAGGGGCATGACTAGGCCGTTGAGGAAGAGCTCGTCAGCAAACGCCATGGCAGGGAGCGAATCCCCACGCTCGTGGCCGCGATCACCACTCACCGGCGACTCACTCTCACCGCCGAACCTCTTGCTGGTTCCAAACTCGAACTCATCAACTCTCAAGCTCAGATTGTCGTCACCGGCCTTGAACATGGCCCGTCTCGGGCTGGCCGGGGCGCTGTAGTAGAACTCCATGCTGTGGCCATTTGGGCTGCTTGGAGCAGTCATATAGAGGCAAGGTGCATCATTTTTTAATTCCATATTCCTGTTTATTTGTTTAAATAATGTTGGGAGTGGCAGAAAATAAGAAGTGCTTTTTCCTCACAACATGAGAATTAGTGGAGTTTTTATGTGATTATGCTGTGTTCTGCTACTGAATTTAAGGAGTTTTTTTGTTTGACTCCTTGCTTGTATAATGAGGAATCAAAAGTAGAGGAAAAATGGGAATTTTATACTTGTTTGTTTGTGTCTTGTGCAGCAAAGGGCCAAAAAAGTATTCCAAAAGTAAACATCATTTTCACAAATGGGGTGTGGCATTGAGAATTTTCAACTCATGGGCTAGATGCATTGTATTAATTTAATATTTTCCTATGTTTATTCACTTAAATCAATTCATCCATGTGTAGCAGTAGCACTCTCATCATGTGACATATTACTTTGTCATTTCTAAACCTAATTACCCTATGATATGGGGTATGATTAGTCAATCTTGAGCATTGTGATTTATTTATTTAATGTTGCTAAACCGTTACCATTTACTTTTACACTATGAACATGTGTAATAGCCAGTCTAGATTTATCGTCGTTCTAATAAAATATTATGAAATCACTATGAAGTTAATATAATGAATGAATTTGCTAAATAGGTGATGAATCGTTGAAGTGAAGAATCGGGCTTAGGCGGCAAATAATTACTTGACTTATTTTTTCAAAGCATATGAGTATATGACCTTATCTTTGTCTTCCGAGATAGATTTGCACAAGTAATTACTATATTCCTTGATTCTTGGTCCTGCAGCAAATAATGCCAATTTTAAGCAATATTTCGACTTTCTCAATATTCTTGGTTTCAATAAAATTACGAAATCCGAAGATTAAACAATGACAATACCTAATGAAACTCAATATTTAGACCCATATATTCTGAAAAGTCAATCACGTATGGGAGTTTTACTTATTTGACTAGCACTGCAAATGTGCATCGACTAGCATACCTAAGTTCTGAGTTCAAATTTTGCATACACTGTGGAGCAGAGTTGAAGCGCGTCTAGAGTATATGGAAAAGTGGAGCGATCAGAAATTTTGATTGATTTTTGAGAATTTGGATTCAAATTTGAGGTGTCTAGTTTTATCAATTCATAAATGTTGGGAAGAAAATAATAAGAAAAAAGTATTTAAAAGATAAAAAATTTTGATTTTGAAAAATTGGTATGTCTCGATCCTATATTTTAAAAGGTCTCCTTAAATTCGAATTCGACTAATAAAACTGATATGTTGGTTCCATTTTAACCACCAAATACCAGTTACATTTCAAAAACCGGAACTGTTGATTCGATTTCGAACCGAACTGAACCGGCGATTTCAACTAAACGAGGCACCCATAGATGGTTGGGACTTGGGATTCCCAACACACAATCCTTATAATATAATCTAGGGGTGGCAAATCGTGCGTGTTGTGTCGTTATCGTATCGACATGTTAACGACACAACACTAACACGACCCGTTAAGAAAACTCCAAACACGAACACAAACACGACATGCTACCCTCAGACACGAACACGATACGAACCACTTCGGATCAACACGACACGATAACAATACATATATGATACGACACTATAATAATACGAAAATTGAAAAATCTATTTTCACGCTAATACTAGGTGCTCCATTAGACTAAACCTAATTTAAATTTTAAAATAAATAAAATAATAATAATATTATAATATATTAATATTAACGTGTAACACGAACATGACACAAAATTTTCGTGTCGTTATCATGTCGACACGATAAGGACACGAACTCAATAAGCTTTGATACACACCTATTATTTTCGTGCGAATTCGTGTCATGTCAAAAATGGTGAGGCCTATTATAATCGATACCTGAAACGTGAAGAGAAGCAGGCTATGGATGATTGCGATTAGAAATAGCATTTCAATCTTACGCATATTGAATGGAACTATGGAAGCAGCACTCACATTCCCTCCAAAACCCCAATTTTTGATGTCCCCATCCTTCGCCTTCAGACCACCTCCGCCACTCCTCTTCTCCTTCACTCCCGCCGCCTCCAGACTCCTCGCCACCTCCGCCGCCACCACCCAAGAGCTCGAAACACTATCAATTCCGGAGCCATCCACCTCAAAAAAGTCTGTCGGTACAAAGAGCAGTGCTAGGGCTAAAAAGGTGCTTATTGATGCCCAGCAGCTTAAATTGAACTGGTTGGAATCCCTCTCTTGCCCTAGGCCCCAATATGATGGAGTTCGGCCTCCTCACGACTCCGGGCCGGGAAATGCGTGGGTTGTCGGAGTCGACCCGGATCTCAGCGGAGCGTTAGCCGTTTTGAAGTCCGACAGTTCCGCCGAGGTGCTGTATATTCACTCTATTTGTTCAACTGCTGCTTGCTCAAGATGTACACCTTGCTTTGAGAGTTGTACTGTTGTTGTCTCGCGTGACTTCCTTTTGTGTATGAGATAGTATGTAAAATTCTGTCAAATTCGGGTGCAAAGTGCTTTCTTTTCCTCGTGCCAAGCTTTAGTTTCGAGATGTACATTCCGAAAGGGCGTTTTGCCCATTGGTGCACTAGTATGTAGCTGTTGATGGAGAGTAGACACTGGTTTAGACATTTGAGAAAGTTTATTTCTCGACTTTTCTCGGACTCTCACGAATTCTACGTCATTACTTCAAGTAAAAGGAGATGTCTCGGTCATTGTTATGAAGACCGTTTGCCGTTAATGCATATTGGTTTTCATTTCACTCGTCTTTCTTGTAGGTGTATGATTCTCCCCACTTGAAAGTACTCGTTGGCAATAGAGTACGGAAACGTCTAGATCTAAAGTCTATTATTCAATTGCTTCAAAAAGTTGATGCTCCGATTGGTACGTTTACACTGCATAAGGAATTTATAAGCTCATTTGTTTTATTGGTCTGATTAAAACAAATAAGTGTTAAGTGCATGTTTTTGGGCTAGAAGATCACTAAAATATACTCCCTCCGTCCCCAAAGAATATGCACTTTGGGGTCGGCTCGGGTTTTAATGGAAAATTGGTAAAGTAAAAGAGAGGTAGAGAGAAATAGTAAATAAAGTATTGTTAGTGTAGAATGGGCCCCACCTCATTAGAGAGAAAAGACTTTCCAAAAATGGAAAGTGCATATTCTTATGGGACGGACTAAAAAGGAAAGAAGGCATATTCTTGAGGGACGGAGGGAGTAACGATTATGGGTTTCTGAAAAGTCTTCCTTCCTATCTTTCATTAAAATGAATATTCAGTCGTTTATTTCCATATCATCATTGATTCAACTTTTGTCTTGTCTTGGACTTGAGTTGCTAGAGCTGAGCATGGAGGGCACAATTATGGGTAGAAGATGTATACTTCTTATGTAATCACAATCTCAATCTCTGATATTTATATTGAGATGTGATAAATATTATAATAAGCTACGTGTATTCTCTCTTTTAAATCTTAAATTTTGACCTACAATGGTCCCTATTTCTGTTTTCGCTTTCACTTCAGGAACCACTGCGTACATAGAGCAATCAATTCCATATCCTCAAGATGGTAAGCAGGTTAGAGTCTTTCTACTAGAGTCTTTTTTTTCTGAAATGAATTGTGTACTTTTCTCACTTTATGGTTTCATTGTTCGGACTTCGGATCTTGCTATTCTGATGGTTTTTCTTATGCATATCCCAATCAGCACTTCATGATTTGTGTAATTATCCAATTTGTGTTTTATTTCATAATTTTGTTCAATAGATGCTGATTGGTAATATCTCCATATAATTTTGCCTTTCTTGATTTTGCAAGTGCTGGTTGTGATATGTAGTTCACTAGTTCTACACATAATTTCCTAGATGATGCATTAGTGATGTCCTTATTGTCTGTTCTGTCTCTTGAGCACATGCAAACCAAAATACTGACATTAGTAGATCCTGTTTGGATGTTCCTCGGTCTAATGACCAAGCTATTTTTGGACTATATAATTTTTTTTACAGATCTGGCTTTTGATTAGGCACTAACTTGATCATGTGCTGTCGGAAAAACATTGTAGCATGTCTAAATTTTTTATGCTACCATTAGCAATTGTAACACTAAAATCTGATATTCCTGAATTTAAGAGGTAAGCATATTTGCTGGTTAAGTGCCACCAATGATGTCCTAATATTGCCCTAGTTTCAACGTCTCTAAATCAAACTCGACTTCAACAAAGCACAGTATCATGTTTGCTTTTAATCAGATCAAGGGGTGCAAGTGCAACTCTGCCATGTTTCATGCCTTTTCAGTAACTAAGAATTTATATTTATTATTTTGTATTTCCTGATATCAACTTAAATTAGATTTGTTGCTTTTGGCATCAACTTCTAAAGCATACCTTGTTTTATGACTTAAGGGATGGTGGAGTGGAGGATTTGGGTATGGTCTATGGCTAGGAGTCCTGGTTGCCTCAGGATATTCTGTTGTTCCAGTTCCAGCGTCACTATGGAAGAATGGGTTTAAACTTACAGGAAGTCGCTCTAGCAAGGTGCACCTGATCTCTGTGAAATTCATGATCTTATTACCCACATTTTGGCTCGGATAACAACTCCATTTTGTCACATGTTGCATTGCAAATTTAATTTTTTTGCATGTGTTGGCCTTTCACTTAAATTTTTAACAGTTACCTAGAACTCTATAATATTCAGAAAATGAAAGAAATTAAAATTTTATCATCTATTGCTTTTTGCAACAGGATGAGAGCAGAGAGCTTGCCACCACTCTATTTCCCTCAATGAGTCCCCTTTTGAAAAGGAAGAAAGATCATGGTTAGTGTACTAAATGAAAATCGTGCTCTCTGCTCTTATAGTAAGATTTTTTTTGTGTGTCAGCAATTATTTGTGCTCTTAGAGCAATTATTTATGCTGGTACTCGATCTGTCTTTAGAGTTATGATTATGACAAAATTTGTGATATTACGGATGTTAACTGAATATGGAGGAAGATATGAGAAGATGGCCAGCATTCAAAATCAGTGGTTTCTGGTTTGTTGTGTGGTTGCCTGATTATTGACCTAAGTTAAAGTACTGGGACTTAGTTATAGATATCCCCAATAATCAATGAAAGGTATCGGTGTCATAATCTTATAGCATCAGCCAAGATTTCTCATTTGAAGCTAAAAACCCTGTGTGGACTTTATGAGTTACTGCTTAGTGCTTATCATATCTTTTTGTGACCAATTGGAAGCACTTGGTAGTTGTAATCAAGTAACCCGTACAAATTGCTAAACATAAGGGATCATCATCTGAATACTTTTCCTGTTAAGATACAAATATCCATAAAAGAAAAGCATCAGATGGTAATGACTTAAGGTAGAGAACAAGGAGCCTAGTAAGATTAGACCAGTAGACTACTATATTAAGCGAAACCCTGTTGTTACAGTTTTTCGAAGAGGATCCCAGTACTTATCATTGCCTACCTAGCCTTCTCTATGCTCTTAATTTGTGGATCCTGCAGGCCGTGCAGAAGCTTTGCTAATTGCTGCACATGGTAAAGGGCTGAAAGTGGATATTGGCTCCGACTCTCAATGCATATTGGAAGATTCTGTGCCTTAGAATGACGACAATCATCTCCTTGGGCATTTTTCGCTGATTTGCTAATTATATATTTGGAGTACATTGGTAATTGGCAGGTAGTATGATCAAATGGAGATCATTAGGGAAGACGTTGATAATTCTTTAGAGAGCATGTAGTGATGCTTTAGCACAACGAATATCCCCCTCCGGTGGGAATGGGGAGTGCGAAACTCAATTGCCTAAAAAAATTTATTGCAAGAAACTAGGTATCCCTCCATGTATATAATGAATGCTGGCTCTTTTTGTTTCTTATTTCCATTCTCAAGGTAAACGTCTTTCTTGTTCATTCAAGTATCTCTTTCCTTTCTAATGATGAGGAAAATCCACATTGTGTAAAAATTCAAATACTCCCTTTTATTGAAATTGGGTGTTTTCCATTGTTCAAAAGGAACAAAAGTTGGTACTATTCCAATGTGAGTTTTTTGTACATAGTTGACTTTATCTTGGTTGGTGAATTGGATGGCTACCAAAGTTTTTTTGGGTATATTATTAACACAACATTATACATAGAATTAGTTAAAAGCTTCAAATCAATGTTGGAATTTAAGACTGTAGTACTATATGTTAGGCTGATCGAAAATAAATTATTGTGTCAAAAAGGTGGAGCTATTATAGTGCGACAAAGCTATCATGCCTAACAAAATTGCTGTTAAGAATCCATGAAATTATAAGAAAAGACAGGTAGTTATTGGGATAATTTATTTTGTAAAATTAAAATTTAAAAATAATTAAAAAAATAAAAACTTATGTGAGCTGCCACATTATGGCTGTTTATAAATATGTTAATGTTTGGGATATTTCCATGTGATGACATGAGTAAATAATGACGGCATTTCTATTATAGGAGTTTATGCTAAATGTGAACTTTATGATTGCAAATTAACTTTCTTTTACAAAATTTGCTACAAGAAGATTCAATAAGACTTCTTATTCTGTAGCTTCTTTTTTATATACGTGGCTTCATTTATGATGTTGCTAAATTTTATTGCTCAATCAAGCAATTACATGATTGATTGAATCGAATAATAGACAAAAAATACTTTAATTCAAGCAATTGGGAATAAAATAAAACAGCCGCAAGCATCGATTTTTAATCTAAAAAGAGTCTTCTTTAATTAGTGGCTAATATGGAAATAATTAAATTATATTCACAAAGTTCTGTAGCATTTAAGCAAGAAAATAAAGGATGGCGGGAAAAACTTAACCATTTTTCAATAAATTATGGAATTATTATACATAAATAATCCTGAATATTTATGTATTTATTTCATTTATTTGGACCAAATTAACATATTTTTTTGTAAAATTATTCATCGTGAATTTCTCGAGGAAAAGTAGTTTCCGATTCAGTAAATTTGCAGCAACAAAATGTACTTTTTAAATATATTTTTTTGTAATATTGAAAAAGTGAGAGAAAAGGGAAGGACTCTTCACTCGTTTGTGCGCCTTTGACTCTTCATATCTCTGCATCTCTCTTCATATTTAATTTTATACTCATGCTGAAAATGCCTTCTCTGGTCATGAAATAGCAGCTGAGCAGAAAAAGATTCAATCTTTCGCCAAAAAAAAAGCTCTTTAGGTTAGTCCAAGTGATTTAATCGCAATCTTTGTTTTGATTTTTGAACGTGAAGTGAGATGGAATTAATGTTTTTCCTTAATTGGGATTTGCCTGAGACAAAATCAAGATGGCATCCTAGCTTTTCTGTGTAGTTTGATTTGTTCATATTTTCTTTCATTAGCTGATTTGAAGTCCGTGTGTTTCATGGGTATATTGTGAATGAAGTTCGTATTGGTGATATGGGTAGAATCAAAACATGTTTTTTGTTGAAAATGATGTTCAGTATTTCATCATAATACATTTTTCTTATACCTGCACAAAATCTTATGCACAACCATTGTTGTAAATCAATTTATTGGATTTTTGCTAAACTTTCTCAATTTGGAAACCATTCAATTCAATGTGGTTTAATGAGAATGTTACTGTATAGAATTATTTGTTGCTATGATGCTTACTTGGTTACTGTGGTTTAATGAGAATATTACTGTATAGAATTATTTGTTGCTATGATGCTTACTTGGTTACTGTAGTTATAGTGTTCTTTCTCTGCGGCTCCAGTCAATCTCGAATGGTATAATTTACAATGATCCCTGGTGTTGATACTATCGAATTTTCATTTATGTAGAACATTACCAAAAGGTGCTTCTCTGGTGTGGGAATCGGAAAAATAGTTTTCAAGTTCTACAATAAGCCTAAAGCCCATCGATTGTCTAACTCTCTCGTCCTGTGGAGGGAGTTATAGCCAGCTGGTATGATTTTCTGCTAGAACCCCAAATCCGTTATTGCCGCCTTTATCTTGCAGTACTATGATTTAGGAACATGTACTTTTTTGTTCTCCTGCCCATTCATGAAGCACTTTATAGCATTGGTTGATGTCAATGCTCTGCATCTATAATAATTATTCTCTTCTTGAAAAAGATGTACTTGCTATATCTTTGAAGACTGTAATTGTTAATATTGATAAATCTTGATTTTAGTTGAAGCATTTACTATTATATGCTTAAATACACTTCTGGCATGAAGAGTTCTTGCAGGATCCTTGCTTCTCTACAGTCGAGTTGATATTCATATCTATCAAATTTAGTTATTCATCTCATCTTCTAAAAAATTATGAAAAGCTCTGTGAGTGTAGTTCAAATAAATTTTTGTCATAGTTGAAAACATAGCCTTTTTTTATTATTAAATGCCTCTTCTCTGGTCATATGGAAAAATCATGAAAACTTCCCGTTCTACTCAATATTTTGGTCATATGGTTTCATTTTCAAGTATGGATGCACTTCAGATCCTGCCCAAGGATAACTTTTATTTTCATTTTTTTTTTCTGGCTGCTCACTTTTACTGCTCTTCCTAGTCTATCTTGCAACAACACTTCAATGAGAATTGGTAGAAATTTTTGGGCTGAAATATTGGAAGCTGTTGGGGTTGGTGAATTAGGAATCTGCTGTTAGTCAAATACGGTGATAATGAATCTAATGCAACTTAATTTAGTAAGGTGTTTCCGGCAGGTTCAAATCAATTCGGGTGATTCATGATTGATTGGCAACTTTGTTTTGTAGATTACACGTTTTGACAAATTACACATATAAGTCTGATGTCAATGTGGTTTCCTGGATTAAAATGCATTGTGCACTTGCAGTCTAGCCATAAGAAAAATACTAAATTCCATCAAAAAATAATAAGCTAAGGTAAGAATACCGAAAATGGCCCTAACTTGCTCTCTGCCCGAATGACCTTATGGGGAAAATCAAAACAACAGGCGCTGCTTTGAATGGAAGGAGCCCTGTATCGCTCGTTGATATTTTATTGATGCATATTGCATATGCTATGTGGAAAAACCAAATGTGACCATGTTTATAAATTCAGAAATTGAGTATATGTGAAGAGATTGGTGTCTACTTTGATAAAATCAAGTGAAATCTTTGTGTTTATCCATGCTTCTGGAGCTTTGAATTGTTATCTTTAAATGTTGATTTTCTTACTTGTGAAAGAACTGGAAGTATTGAGACTTTTATCTGCTTTCAATGGCTTACTTATGATTCTCGCTTATGGAGTTCACTGCTTGGTTAAAGCCGCCACTTCACTAATATGAAACTTTAATCAATTGAAAAAAAGGCTAAGGCTGATTTCATTTTTATAACAATAGCAGTAATTGAAAAGTGCTGCTTATTTTCAGATCTCTTGGGATGAAGACTCACAGTTCTAATCATGAGATTGATATGGAGAGCCGGAGATTGGTAGAGGACAAAGAACGACCTGTACGAAGTAAAAGAGTAATTACAATACATAATCAGGCCCTGTTGTCTGGTTTCGCATACTGTATCTCATCATGCAGCATGATACTGGTGAACAAGTATGTCCTCTCCAGTTATGACTTTAATGCTGGAATTTCTTTGATGCTCTACCAGGTTATCTTCTATACAACACTTTTTTAACCCAAATAAATTTAGCTATAAGTATCACACACTGACATAATTCAGTTAATTGAAGACATTATTTTCCTGTGCTAATAATAAATTTCACCAATGCTTGCAGAATCTTGTCTCTGTAGTCATTGTTTCCATCTTAAGTCTCCTTGGCGTAGTTAAGACCGAACCACTTACCTGGAGATTAATCAAAGTCTGGCTTCCAGTCAATGTAATTTTTGTTGGGATGCTAGTCACAAGTATGTTTAGGTACTTTTTTTCCATATTTTATTTTGTTTTATGTAAATTTTGCAGTGACAAGTTTCAACTATTTTGTCTATCTTCTGTGTTTATATTACTAACATATGCAGTTGTTTCGAGTTATAAATTTTTGTTAATTCTCCTTTGGCTTAGAATATTTTAGTAATGCTAATCGCGTAAACTTCGTTGGGATTTATCCTATATAGCCTCTAATATTAGTGAATTGACCACCTTGACGTCTGTTGCCTCCTCATTATCCATATAGCATGATGAATTTGTGACCTTCCCACACACGTCCACCTTTTCCCGGTATTCTAACTTCTACCTTGAGCATAGTAGACCAGGATTTCCCCTTTTCCACGAGCGTCACCCTTTCTTTCTAATCTGTGAATGCCCTGGTCAGTAATATGGAAATATAAAGAAAAAAAAGACTTTGTGGAAGGCTTTGTACCTCTGTCACTTGATTAATATGTTACAGAAGACGTTCTATAGAATATTTTCTAAGATGTTGAAAATTCTTGTGCAAAAACTCTCATCTGGGTTTTGCTTTCCCTTTGTTTTATCAAATGTCACCCCAATTTTGCAAGCGTAACTGCAAGATTGCCAACAGATAATATCTTGTTCTTCATTTGTAGTCCTTCACACAAATTTTCCCAAGTTGCTTTGTTCCTTTAAATTTGTCTGACATGTACCTTTTTTCGCAGTCTACGATACATAAACGTGGCCATGGTCACAGTTCTGAAGAATGTAACCAATGTGATAACCGCTATAGGTGAAATGTATATGTTCAACAAGCACCATGACAACAGAGTTTGGGCATCTCTTTTTATAATGGTAAGTCATGTGGAAAAGATATTAATAGATGATGTCACTCAACTTCAAATATTCCATTGAGTGAGTGTAGATTACTCCCATATCATGTGGAAGTTTGCTAAGGCCTACAGTGCTAAAAATCTGGTTATCTACGTCTTGGCATTGATTCTTTTAGTTGATGGCAGCTGAATTTGTGAAGGACCATATCTTCTATCAATGTTGGAACTAGATAATTGCCCATTTTTACCTATCTGGAATGTCTGATACAACCAAGAAACAACGTCCTCTAACTGAGCACATTTACGTAGGGTTAACCTTGTGATGGGTTGAATCATCTGTTACTATCCATTCATGGTATGCAGATAATCTCAGCAATATCTGGAGGAATCACGGATCTCTCATTTCATGCTATTGGATACACATGGCAGTTTATCAACTGTTTCTTGACAGCATCATACTCTGTAAGTAATTGCTTGCTTGTCAATTCGTGATGAGCGCGCTCAGCTATGAAATGCTATCTCTAGTATTAATATTCTGTGACCTTCTTCGTGTTATGGTCTTCTAGCCACAATGACCCGTCTTTATTGCATGATTGACACGCTTTGATTTCTTGAATTTTGTTTGGTTGAGACCCAATCCATTTTCTGGCATATCGGATTGTGGGATTATAAATGGATTTTCATCGACCAAGGAGCAAAATTGCGCTCGTACTCCTATCCATGTTGATTCGTTACAATTTTATGTATCACCGTCATGGATTATATTCTCTTAATTACATAAACTTGTCTATTCTTCTTGCATCTCCATGTTCATATAATTATCTTTGAAATGCAATAGTATCTTCTGCTTATAGCCTATGGTTGCTGATTATGCTCTTTTTGCACAGTTGACGTTGCGGCGGGTCATGGATACTGCAAAGCAAGTCACTAAATCTGGAGAGTTGAATGAGTTCTCAATGGTCTTGCTGAACAATACCCTCTCCTTGCCCCTAGGAGTTCTGCTCATTTTTGTTTTCAACGAGGTCGATTATCTTTTGCAAACGTGAGTAACAATTTCTGGTATATCAATCCATAAATGAGTTGAATAATTTGCTGTTGATCTATGCTCAACTTGTTTTATTTGGTTTCTTTTGTTGGCAATTGCAGACCGCTATTGAGATTGCCCACGTTCTGGCTGGTGATGACCTTTAGCGGATTCCTGGGTTTGGCGATCAGCTTCACGTCAATGTGGTTTCTCCATCAGACAGGAGCTACTACTTACAGGTAATCTCTTGAAATTCCCTTTTCTCAGCCTCGTGTAGCTGAAGAAATACCAACTTCGATATTGTTTCCTCGATCGTACTAGAATACATTTCTCAGAAGGCGGAATTGCTTTGCCTTGGTTTACAGAAATCCCATTCATATAAAGCTAAGCGATCCTTCTACGTATTTGAAAACCAGTTATGTAGACGAGTAGTCTTTTTATAACTAGACTGTTAACTACTGTAGTTTCGTTAACCTTGTGTTGAAACTGTTTCTTTGATAGAGACCACACGTAAATGTTTTTGCACGCCCTAGTTAAGCCATCGGGTTTGTCTGTGTTTGCTAATCTGTTTCACGTCATACAGCCTCGTTGGGTCGTTGAACAAGATACCCCTTTCTATTGCTGGAATCTTCATCTTCAAAGTCCCAACAAGTTTAGAGAACTCTGCAAGCATTTTCTTCGGTAACTTTTTATCGATCCGTAGCACGAAAATCTTTACCTTGATTATGTTTTTTCTAAAAATTATTCCCCTATGTGTTTATTGCAGGGTTGTTAGCTGGAGTGCTTTTCGCAAGAGCCAAAATGCGTTAAGTGTTTAAATCTCATTTTTGAAGGATCAAATTCTTTATTGTGAGGATGAGAGATTGTAATCTTGGTAACGTAGTTGTAACATTTCTCAAAAGAAAGAAGAAAAAGAAAAAGACAATGTGAAAGCATTTCCAAATCATTTTTAAAAAAAATCCAAATTCTAAAAATTTGACAAATCAAATGTGTTTATTTTATTTTAATTGTATGTAGATAACCTAGGATCTTGATTATTTGAATTTAAAGTAGGTTTCTAAAGTCTCAGCATAAAGTTGGTTGCAAAAACTTAGAATTGATGAAATATCTTTTGTTTGCGTTGATGCCAAGTTAAGGATTGTTTATTTTTCATAATTGATGATATGATTAACTTAAGTACTTCATATTATTATTATTATTATTATTATTATTATTATTATTATTATTATTATTATTATTATTATTATTATTATTATTATTATTAATTTTCTTGGACAAACTATTTACTCAATTACGCTGCTAATTGCATTTTCCTGTGGTCTCCTTTTTTAACTAGTAATTGTGTTACACATGTATGTAATGTAAGTGGTCAATATTGAGGCAATTATAATTTTTTCCAAAAACGCGAATAATTTAAATGAAATAAAATAGTAAAGCTAGTTAGAAGAGTAGGTTATACACTCCCTCCGTCCCGCACTACTTGCACTTATTTCCTTTCTGGGCGTCCCAAGTTATTTGCACTCTTTCCATTTTTAGTAATAATTTATACCTACAGCCGTAATTGTTGACTTTGTCTATCACTCTTTCCTTAATCTCCGTGCCTAAAAGAAAAGGTGCGAGTAGCGCGGGACGGAGGGAGTATTATTCCACCCAATTCCAGGTAGGTTGGTTTGGTGACACTACAGTAGCCGCAATATTAATAACATACTACCTAATTATATTTGTGGCCTCAAATATTAGTAGTACATTGATATTTTGTGAGGCAGTGAATTCAAGGCGGCCACTTTATTAATTTGTTTTTTTGGCGCCCAAAAAAGCTTCGAGAAGCTCCATGCTGTTGGAATTCTTCAATCCCTAGGGCTAGGGCTTAGGCTAATGGAGACAGAATCGATGAATGGAAGGAAGACTCTTCCATTTAAAAAAAAACTCTTTATTAAAACTAGTCTACTAAACTTTTTATCAAACTATTGTTAACACCCACTGGATATAAAAATTTCAAATTATAAATACAAAATAAATGAATATATAAAACCATAAACCTTATATCTTTCACCCAACTATTACATTAGTACACATAAAAATATAATCATTTTCATTTATAGAAAGTTATCCCAATTTATTACCCATATACACTAAGTTATTTATAACTTATACCACTATTAAAACATTACTTCAACTACTCTTCCTCCTCTCATACTTTACAAATTTTATCTTAATTTCCATAGCATATTATATGCCTATATTTTTATTGAAAATGTACATAAATATAATATTTTAAGAAGCATAAAAGATAAATAGGAATCAAAGTTATAAAGAACAAAATCTTATCTCATAAAAGAAATCAAAATCAAATAAATTGTACATTTTCATACTACCTTTAGTGTCCACAATCTTATCTCGTGACGCAAATTATTTTGTCACAATCTCATCCTATGAATATCATCACCCAAATATATTTTAACATTTCTTGAATATATGTACTATGCAAGTTTAGAGAATTTGTTTTTCTTTCATCCAAAATAAAATTATAATAAAATTTTATATAGTTATACCATCTTAATAATAACTTATAAAAAAACTAAATGTCTCAATAAAAAAATACTTAAATCGCAATAAATATTATAATAGTAAGTACCAAATGGATCTTTAACACTATAAGTTTTAATGACTTAGTATAACTTATGATGTATGGCCAAAGACTAAATACATAGTAATTATTTATAATATATAAAATAAAATCAACTTAATTAGAATTATGTATACTAAATTTAACTGTAGAATTAACTGTAGAATTATGTATACTAAATTTTGTATTATCCGATAATCACATTTTAGTTGACTATTTATTTCTTCCGTTTAATTTCGGACCGTAGCATAACTTGATATATATGGCCAAAGACTAAATGAGCTGTTAATATTGGAAAGAATAAATTTCTTACCTCCCACCATATACACGTATAAAAAGTAAATTGCCACTTAAAATAACGATAATATTTTATGCATCTTATTTGTTTTGAATAATACGAAATTTACACTACTCTTATATTTAGAAGTTATACAAACTTTATAAGTTAGATTTAATTTTACATATATATATATATATATATAATTTCTTCTTATTCCGTAATTTATACAACTCTTTAGTAGTATTATTTAATTAATTAGAGACTAATTAAAATATATGAACTGAAAACTTTAATTGAGTAATTATAGGATGAAAATTGTAAACATTACATATTTGTGTTGTCGTTTAGCTTTACAATAAATGATTAAATTGCAATTTTAACCTAAATAAATTGAAGGCAAACTAAACTCTATAGCACAATTCCAATTTTAATCCAAATATAAGGCTAATTAACATATACTACTACTTTTATAACTAAATTGTAAAAAAAATGAAAAATATATATGAAGTATATACTAAATCCAATAAATTTATAGTCTAAATTAAATCTAACTTTTAAGACACAATAATACCTAATTTAGGACTATATTCAATTAAAAAGAAAATCAATCAATGGAGTATAAAATTTTCCAAAAATCCAACTCAATAAAAACCTATATAAACCCTACCAAGTACCAACCCTACGATAAAAGTTACGCCTCCTTATTCTCCATCTCTCTCCCAATCACGCCTCTCTCTTCCTCTCACGTGCCTCCACACTCTCTCTCAATCGGCCTCGCCACCTCCCTCTCGTTGCCTTGCCTCGCCACCTCCCTCTCTCTGTCAATCGACGCCGCCACGCCCACCGCCGTGCTCATCGGGTTTCCTTCCATCCTGCTTAACTGGCTGTTTGGTCGGCCATGGTGTCACCGGATGGCTCTTGCATAGTTGCAGTTCCTGCACCACCGCCGCTGCCTCCGTCTCTTCCGCCGGATGGTTCTCTTCCAGCCGTCGCTGCTACCTACGTCCCTTCCGCCGTCGCCGCTGCCTTCGTCCCTTCTGCCGCCACTGCCTTTACTTTCCGGCCATGCATCTCCGGCGCTGGCCTCATCCCCGATGAAGTATCTTTTTCATGTTTCAGAATATAGAATTTAAAACCAATATTAAGTTATTCAAAGTTTCAGAAATGTATAAATGGAAAGATTCTACATAGATTTTTGCTAATTTGATATGTTTGTTCCTTTGCCAAAGCAATTGCCGAAGTTCTCGCCGGAGTCGTCACCGGATTCCAAGCAGAACCACCCCCTATTTTGCAATCAGAAAATTAGAAAATTAGTCCATGATACATAAATGTAGATTCAACTAATGACAGACTCTATTTAAAAGTGTTTCAAAACTTTCTCAAAGAAGCTAGAATTTTATTGAACAATACTCAAAATAAAATAAAGAAATAAAAGCCACTTCATCTCTCCATTTTCCCTCCAAAAAGGGTATCATTGTCTTTTCACCAAACTGGCACTCTAGATTATGATAGATAGATACACTACAAAAAAAATATGCAAATTTGTATGATTTCCGAAATCTCTATTCTCTACGAAATGACTTCATATTTTTATTACGTTTCTTAAAATTCAATTAGGAGCATTATCTATCTTGATATCAAAATTGTTAATGATACATAAATTATAGTTATTTTTTTCTATCTCAAATTAAACAAAATAAACCAAACTCAAATCAAAACCAATGATCTGCCATTACTACTCAAGACCGTCGAATTCTTTTATTATTATTATTATTATTATTATTATTATTATTATTATTATTATTATTATTATTATTATTATTATTATTATTATTATTATTATTATTATTATTATTATTATTATTATTATTATTATTATTATTATTATTATTATTATTATTATTATTATTATTATTATTATTATTATTATTATTATTATTATTATTATTATTATTATTATTATTATTATTATTATTATTATTATTATTATTATTATTATTATTATTATTATTATTATTATTATTATTATTATTATTATTATTATTATTATTATTATTATTATTATTATTATTATTATTATTATTATTATTATTATTATTATTATTTTTCGTGAACTCCAATTATATTATCGCAATTTAAATATTTTATTCATTTTCTAGATTTTTATTAATCCTCAACTTTCTTAGATTTATTTTCTTTTTGTGTTTGACACAAAAGACCCGCTAACTACTACTATTTTCTCTTTTTCTCCTTTTGTAGAAAGAAAAAAAGAGACTCTGGAATCTTGATAAGCTGACATAGCTTGATTAAGTCATTTTAGATTAAGTAATTTTAAAAATCCATGTATTTTTTTTTTGTGTTTGACATAATTTTCATTTTAAATTACGTCATTTTAAATCAAGTAATTTTAAAAGAGAGGAGTTCTCTATTTTAAAAAAATGGACCTATAAATTTAATGTAGTAGAAAATCATTTAGTCTTCAAACATTGCATCAAGCCAATGGGATATACATACAAAGCATAATGATATTGCGTTAGGAAAAAGTGAGGAAAAGGAAAGATAAAAAGAGATTTCCGCTAATAAATAAAAAAATGAAAAATTTATGAAGGTGGGAAATTGACCAACTTCCAACTGAAAACTACCTACCAACCTTCCCACAATTCCCCCCCCTCTCTCTCTCTCTAGAATCCTAGTGCTGGCAAGCCATTGCATTCAATTGAAGCCCCAATTGCAAAAATTCATAATTCCAGCACCTAGAAAACCCTAAATCGCAATCAACTCCATCAAAATCACGCGCACATACCAACAACTGCAGTTGATTTTTTGTGCATTTATTCTATACAGAATTCTCCGTCACGCTTGTGCGGTGCCTTGTTCGCTATTCTGTCCCTTACGCACCAACCACGACCTCTCCCGTTTCTTGCGTCTCTCGCTACCACACCTCAACCAATCGCAATTCTTCGGCTTTGCTCAAACTTATTTGGGGAAGAGTTTGTTTGCAAGGTTTTTCTGAATTCTCCGTTTCCTATTTCAGAAGCCTGCAGGTTTCCCCTTTTTTTTGATTCTAGGTATCGGTTTCTTTTCCATGAACTATTTGTTTTTTCTGTTTTGCACATGGATGCAAATTTTGTTTGTTGCTCGAATTTTGAAAATTATATCTTGTGATGGAGATAATATGGATTACACATGTTTTCGGTGAAAGGGGAATGGGAATTGAGGTTCAATTGAATGCCTTGATTGTTGTTTTTCGCGCTTGAGATGACTGGAGAAGGCTAGAATATAGCAAGAGATTTTGATTTTGAAGAGGGAGGTTTTAGAGCTTCATTAGAGTATTCTTTGGATGAATGTTCAGGGAGATCAGCATGATTATCTCAAATGAGAGTTAAAATTACAAAATTTATCTACTTTTTTTAAGGTTGATGAGGTGACATTTATTATGGTTGGACCTATTTGGAGTTATAAGCTTTGCCATTTCCGGAATAGATTTCTGAACTGTTGCAGAGTTTTGTTGCTTTGTTTGATTGGTAGTTTATGGAATTGGCGCAGGCGTTACCTGGCCACATCTGTTCATCTTGGTAATTCATGGAGGATAACAACAGTTGAATATGGCATTATCAGAGAGTACTTCATTTCAACCTAATGTAAAGTGATTATGGAAAAACTTAGGAATGGTTATGGGATGAAAGAAGCAAGAGTAGTTGACAAATTTTCTGCTGCACTTTCTTCGTATTCCTGGTTTTTATAACTATAAACTTCTGTAAAGCAGAAGTTCTGGAGTCTCATTTTTCAAATATTTTTATTCTACATATGTTCACATAAGTCTCTAGTCTCATGATCTTTACAAATGCTCTAACTATTTTACTTTCTTGATTATTGTAAGTTCTTCTTCAAGTCAACTAAACATAGAATATTGGTCCTAATATGACTACTCACTAATTTTCCTTCAAATCAGGGTATTTTAGATTTTTGGCTATAACAGTGTGTTTATGATTCTCCATGCATCGCTAATGAACTGTTGTCAGCTTCTGTCCATTTATATTTAGTGCATCAGTAATAGACTTTTGCTGGCTTATAGGCCTTGAATTATTCTGAAAGCAAGCTATTTCTTCTTGCTACTCCAGTTACTGCTGCAATCACTTGTACAACAATGTCAAGTTTGGAGGAGCCTCTTGGTCTTGACAAGCTCCCAGCTTTGAGCAACATTGACCAAGTTTATAGGTTCTCATCCGGTGCATGCAGGCCTGTCCCAGAAGATATGGGAATGGGAAACTGCTGGATTGAAGGGAGAAGTTGCAGCTCATCTAATAGCTGCAAGTAAGTGAACTTTCATCTGGGAATGGTTTTCTACTTCTACGTGTGCCTTTCTTCATTGTTATTGGCCTTGTTTGTTATCACTTTTCTTTCAGAATCAGAAATCAAAAAGATCAAGTGAATTGCGGTGATAACTGCTTTTAAGACGTGATTTTAACTTCCACAGCAATTTATCTGCTTTTATTTTCAGGGAAGATTTTGGAGAGTATGAAAAAGACCATGTTACGTGGAGAAGACATAAAAGAAACTTGTTCCAGAGGACTTCAAGTCTAGGTAGAGGTTCGGTGGCCTGTAGAAACATGACTGAAAATGACACCGGGGAATCAAAATATAAGGTAATCAATTCAGCTAAAGTTTTTCCAAGTCCTCAAAGGGAGTATTAGTTTTGACTTTTGAGCTCTGGATATTACATTAATTAGAGAAAACATGATTGCAGATAGCATGTAAAATATGTCCCTCATAAAATCTTCTATCAAACAGTTCTTTTGGAACAGCTTTTGTGTACTTCTTCTGTCCTGTGTATATCACCATGTTTGCATTGGGTTAACAAGGATTGTTGTTTTGCTCTTTTGATAAAGATTTTCTCGACTCTCCCCCATGGAGCATTTTGTGAAGTCCTTGTCAGTTTATAGTATAACATCACATTTATGTGGATTTACTATGATATCCTTTAAGCAACAAATTTTGGCTACTGTAGCTTTTCAAGTGTGTGCCGAAATATGTGAAGATAGTCGAAGTTGGCCCCAGGGACGGGCTACAAAATGAGAAAACAGTTGTCCCAACATCTGTCAAAGTCAAATTGATCCACAAATTGGTTGCGTCTGGATTGGCTGTTGTTGAGGCTACAAGTTTTGTTTCACCCAAGTGGGTACCTCAGGTACTAATTTGTTTTGAAGCCATTCTCTCCTGTTTGTTCTCATTATCTCACATTTGTGGCCTTCGAATACTGCAGCATCTGTGAGCTGGCATAGATTAAAGTTTTTTGTTCTCTCATCTGTTTAATTCCCTATATTTGCTTAACTAGCTGGCAGATGCAAAGGATGTGATGGAAGCAATTCAGAATTTGGAAGGAGTTAGATTGCCTGTTCTGACTCCCAATCTTAAGGTGGGCATTAGTTGCAATCAAAATTTGTCCAGCCAAAATTTGTCTAACATTTCATTATAATTTCAATAGGGCTTTGAAGCTGCTGTTGCTGCGGGTGCAAAAGAAGTCGCTGTATTTGCATCAGCTTCTGAGTCATTCTCAAAATCAAATATTAATTGCAGTATTGAAGAGAGCTTGGTTCGCTATCTTGCTGTAACTTCTGCTGCCAAAAAACTTTCGATTCCTGTGCGCGGGTATGATATTTCTACCACCCCATAGAGATTCCCCCACCTCTAAGACTCAATTCTTCTTCTTAGAACTCAAATAGAAGAAAAGTTCACATTTCAAATCTTCTGACTGAGTCACGAGATAACTTGTAATTCAAGTTTTTGCATGGACTTGATATCAACAACTGCACGGACAAATTTACTGATGCTACACACATGATGCAATATTTGTTCAACCTTTGACAACTGTGGAACATCATGAAAGCTCTGTTAAATGATAAACTGTTTTTTAGAAATCTTGGTAAACACTTTTTGGAGAAGACAACATTCTTCACAATCTTAATTTGAGTTTGGTTGACAATATTTATGTGACTTTAACAGGTATGTGTCTTGTGTTGTTGGCTGCCCAGTAGAAGGATATATCTCACCTTCAAAAGTTGCATATGTAGCAAAGGAACTTCATAACATGGGCTGTTTTGAGATATCTCTTGGAGATACAGTTGGAGTTGCGACACCAGGTAACGGAGTTTCTTCTTCTTGTTGATTCTTTTTTTGGTGAATTTAGATACATAATCTTTCTTCCCCATGATGCAACTTGTGATATTATCAGTGATTACTACAGTGTGGTTACTATGGCCACTTGCTGAAGCCAAATTATCTTCATTGACCATAAAAACATTTCATGAAGTTGGATACATCATACATGTTTGTTACATCTTTGTAACATCTATGGTCTTTTTGTGAATTAAGTTAGGCGAATAAACTCCCCTGAGTAAATGTTGAGGGGTTTCATTGCACTTATCCCCTTTATTTCTGTGAGCTATTGCTTAAAGTATGCGTATATACCTCCATGTGTCTGTGTGTATGTAATGCATGAATATGTAAGTATAGTATACCTGTATTCACTAATACAGTGATACAAATATATCCGTGTGTATGTATTTATATAAAAAATCTATAAATGTTCTTACGTGTTTCGTATGTGTGTGTGCACACTTCAGAAATGGAGTTAATATTACATTTAGTTAAAAGAAAATTTCCCTGAGGTTGGTGGTTTCAATGTTTACTATTATACGTCGTCACAAAATAAAAAATGTTCATTATTGTTAACTTGGACTCATTTAGCTTTCATAAGAAAATTGCTTGACATTCTTGAATGGCTCTGTAATTTTAGTTTCCCTGATCTTATTCTCTTTGAGACATCTAAAGGTTATGTTGGTATAGGTACTGTACTTCCTATGCTAGACGCTGTGATGGCTGTTGTGCCGGTCGAGAAGCTTGCTGTTCATTTCCACGACACATATGGACAGTCTCTACCTAATATTCTGTTATCCCTCCAAGTGAGTAACTTCTCTCTAATCTTGTACGCTGCAATCACGACCTAGTTCATTGTCTACCACCATAACTGCACTGCACATCCTCTTTGAAATCTACTAGAACTAAATATTGAGTTCTAGTGGATTTCAAAGTGAGCGAGAGTGCAGAGGCAAATAAATATCCTCTGCAGTCTCCAAGGTAGAAAATGCTGGATGAATGATTATACGTGGTTGTTGACGGATTAGTCCTTGATAGATGGGAATTAGCACAGTGGATTCATCTGTTTCGGGTCTGGGAGGATGCCCCTATGCCAAGGGAGCTTCGGGAAATGTTGCGACTGAGGATGTGGTGTACATGCTTAACGGTCTTGGTGTGAAGACCAATGTTGACATGGGGAAGCTCTTGTCAGCAGGCGAGTATATCAGCCAGTTTTTAGGGCGTCCATCGGGCTCCAAGACAGCGATTGCCATCAGCCGCAGAGATTCGAGAGAGTGCAGCTGATCATTCATATATTTAGTAGGGTATACAATGTATACTACCATCATTTATAAGACGAGGGAAGGAATCCAATTGTTGAGACACTTCTCATAGTAGTATTCAAGGTTTCGAAAAGAGATGGACATGTAATCTCATAAATGACCTGTTATCATTAATATTATCTAGAGGCTCAAAATTACTCTGGTTTGGTGGAATGTTGTTATGCAAATTTGTGTCACTTTACTGCTAAACATATTACTAAAAAGTAAAACCTATTGTGTTTAGAGACTTTTTTTCATAAGAGTAATAGTAAAAGGTTACTTCATCTAAGAAAACGTGATCTTAAAGTGTAAGAGCACCCACAACCGTGCTCTTGCCAACGAGCACGGTTGTGGGCCCGGCGCCACTATTTTTGCCTACTATAACACAACACCCACAGTTGTGCTCTTCCGCAAGGACGAGCACAAGGGTCCCACCATTTTATTATTCAATTTAAATAAAAACATTTCCATAATATTAAAATTCATTAAAAAACCGAAATAATATTACAAATTACAAATAAAATAAAAAAGACATAATTAAAATCCTAAATAAAAATTACATAATTAAAATCCTAAAAATTAAAAATTACATAATTAAAATACTAAAAATTAAAAATTACATAATTAAAACTAAAAATATTCCCGCGGAAGACTATTCATCCGGCGGCACTACCCCTAATTGTTTTTGGAGGTCCAATATCATGGCCTCGTGCGATCGAAGTTGCGAGGGGGTCATAGTTGACCTATCGGCCATATTGAGTTGGGCAAAAATCGCCCACAACGAGTTGGTGGGGGGTGGAGGTGGCGCATAGGGCACGGGAACGGGAACGAGAGCGGTGTGAGGTGGTGTGAATTTTTTGATGTGAAAGTGGGGGTATTTATAGATGAAAATGTGTATTTTTGAGGGAAAAAAATTAAAAAAAATTAAAATTGGGTAGAAAACGGATATATTTTTTTTGGGAAGTGGAAAAATATTTTTGTATTTTTAATCGATTTTTTAATTAAAAACCGATTTTTTTAAAAAAATTCAAATGCAACGGCTATGCCGTTGCCCAATCACGTCCGGCCACGTCACCTGCTCGCTGGCACCGACGTGCTAGATGCATCGAGCAGCGCCGTGCCAGCGGCGCAAGCGCAGCGGCAGACGACGTCTTCCGTGCCAATGGCACGGACGGACGCCGTCCGTCTACAGTTGCACATGCTCTAATGCCCTAACAATGAAATTGACCCTTTTGAAGAAATAAGAGTATGATTGGTATCATGGGATTGTAGTATTGTTTAGTATCATAAAATTTTTTATATACAGTATTATTCTCAAATTTAACTTCTTGAATTCTATAACTAAAGTAAATATTTAAAATTTTGTTATATAATTGTAAAACAAAATACTACTACCTCATAAATACTCATTGTGCGCACACGCAGAAAACAAACACGACACGTACAATATACATTGCATACACACAAGACACTCATATACATGACCAGGGGCGGATCTACACTATAAGAGGGTAGGGCTTAAGCCCTTACCCATTTTTTTTATTTTTTTGTTTTGTATTTATAAATTTTTAAAAATTTTAAAAAATCATGTTAAGCCCTTATTAAGGTGATGCTAATGTAGAACAAATTATCTTGAAATAATTAATAGAAAGGGCTGAGATTAATGAAAGAAGTACAAATTTGCAGAGCATTAACAGTGGTGGATGATTATTCCGAGGAAGATGACTTTAAAGTTAAATAATACATATATAGTTACATAAAATTAAGCCCATCACAGGAAATAAATAAAATTCAGCCCAAGAAGTGTTAGACAAGTGAGTATAAATAAAATTCAGCCCATAAAAAGGTCCAAAATAAAATTTGATTTCAGCCCAAAATAAAAAATACTACTCAAAATAACTAATTAAAAATAACTCAGTAACAAAAAGTAAATAAAAAAACGAGAAAAGCAGCAAAACTGAAAATCCCCAATTCCAAAATATCTCTGAAACGTCTCTTTGCCGGCGACGCCGCATCGCTCTATCGAGGCGAGGCACGACGCTGCGAACAGCCGCCGCCCGCGCCATCCGAAGGCCCGGAACGCCGCTTCTCTGTTTTACACGGCGACACCAGCGTTGCTGCCTGCTGCACGGAGACACGGCGACACCAACGCGGCAAAGCTCCTCTGCTCGACTGCACCTCAAGCCCTAGTGGAGCCCTTACTGGCAATTTTTTCTAGATCCGCCCCTGTACATGACACACGAAAGAATACATTCACACAACACAAAAATGCATACAAAAATAATGCAACTTACATAATATTTCTTCCGTTCCATAATATCCCAAAACTCTGGGATTTGGAGCTAACCCACCTTACTAATTAGACCAAATTTTTTTATTAAGTACTACTCTATTTTTAAAGAGATATTGGTCTTAAAAACCATACCATCATTGCGTAAAATACTCCATACTAAAAGATTTCATTCGTATATCACTTGAATAAATTTTCTCAATTATATTTAAAAAACGCCTTTTTAACCTACCCGAGGTAAAAAAAAACTAAAAAAGTTTAAATTCAATTTTTTATATGGAAACAACTAGTATAAAATATTATGTGTGAATATTATTAGCCCTCAAAATTAGCGTGGAAAATAAAGAGGGGAGGAGAAGGGGAATCTCATACAAAATCGAATTCCGATGGACGAGAATGAATTCCGGCAGCTCCTCGAGCTCTTCCCAATCGTCCGATCTCCCGATTATTGCGTATCTCTCTCTCTGCGCTCTCAAACACTCGCACACACTAAGCCTAGCTCGCACACTTGTAGCTGAATATATTTTGATTGTGATCTGTTAGAAGATAGAATGAATAGCGCCTTCTCTTGAATTCCTTTACACTTTCGCGCTTCCTTTTTTCTCTTGTTTATTTTCCTAAACTGGACGTTTTCTACTTTTCTCATGCCTCATTGTAGAAGCTTTTATCATATGTGTCTCTGTTTATTTCGGTGAGCTCGAAGTTCATTTAGTGTGTAGATAGTTAATTATAAGAAGGCATTTCATTTCTGTGTTTGTTTCTTGGATGTCAATTGTGCTATTCATTCCCCACTGGCTTAATTCAGGCTGTTTCTATGAATAGCTGCATATTGCAATGAGATTTTCTACACATTTCCAGTGATTAAATTAAAAGGTTCCATAACTATAGAGATCCAGTTTAATTATAGGAACATTGTGCATTTTATGGGCTGCAAGGGTAATGTGCAAGTGCACCTTCTATATTCCTTTTCAATATTTTGGACCTGTGGATGTTTAGCGAAGTTATGTTTTCAGGCTGGTTCGGAATTTTCAAGCCAATTATCTGGACCTGCTCCAAGTTTGGAGGTACTGCATAGTTTTTTTTGCGCAGTGCTGTTAAGCTTGCTTCATCACTGTTTTCTAACCTCTGGATATGTTCTCAGTTGAAGGAACGGCAAGATGGATGTAGTACTGAGGATAATACAGGTGAGGCAATCCTACTTATTTGTAGAGAAACTCTTGTTGGTTTTATAATATTACTAGGTCTAAACTCTCGTCTAGTTCAATGTATCTTACTTGTTCTCTAACCATCACTCTCATACATCCTATGGTAGCCAATGTTGAATATGTGGGATCTGATAGTTTCATAGTAATAACACAAATGTCTGACCCTTCAACTTTAAACTAATTCTAGATTTAAATATTAGAGATTAAATACCATATTACACTATAATGCACAAATCTCGTAGCTAATTTGGTTAGGAATTTTGTTGCTTAAGAAGTAGAGTATTAAACTAAAGCCCTTAAATCATAAAATTGACTCACTATATAAAGCATTGTTTCGGTCACCCTAACCTGACTTCAATCTTTGTGGTCTTTCAGTTACAAAGATCCTATCCTGTTCTAGCACTGTCTTTATGATTAACTATGTTTTAAGAGATTAAATATTGGAACTCTCTTGATTGAGCTAGCATTAAAGTTTTGTGGTAGAGCTGATCTGCTGAGTAGGTACTAGCTCACTGATCTTGATTGATGTTAATTGGATAACATTGTGGTTCATTGAGCAATTATCTCCTTAAATTCATCCATTCCATACCATTTCAGATCTTGCCTATCTGTGTGGAATGTGGATTGGGATCAAACAAATATCAATTTTAGCCCTATCCCTATAAAACAATTCAGTGTGGAAAACTATATAAATAATGCCATTGGCAGATGTTGACTTAGAGTTTCTGTTAAAGAATAGTGACTGATCAATCATCTTGTGTTGATTTGCAACCACAGAAGCATTTTGGGGAAAACTAAAGGCGGCTGCTGAGAAGAAGGTATATGTTGTGTTTTTAACTGTCTTGTGAATGATGCCAATAGTTTTGAGTTCTTTTAAGTACGCACTTTTTTGACAAGTTTTGGGTTTTGAAGTCGTCTTGCCTTACCATTTTTATCTTCTAAGAGAATGAAGATTAATCATATTCCAACAAAGGTTCGAAAGAATGGATTGTTTATATTTGCAATGTCCATTTCTTAGGTGGGTGCAGCTGATGCAGAAATATTTTGCAAGGCATTTCAACAAGTTTATAAGAAACTAGTAAGTATAGTAAAATTTTGATTCTTCACTTTTGCTACCTTGAATCAAAGTGTCTGCATTAATTACAGTTGTTCACCCAAAATTCTCTCATTCTACAACAGGTTTATGAAGAATTAACAACAGATGCTGCTAAGAGAATAATGAATTCAAGGACTTCCTGAAGAACAAAAGATGGAAGTATAAGGAAATTGATGCTTCATACTATCGTTATGTCAGCATGCAGTAGTACACATAATTCTGCCATAGGCTTTAGACTTTGTATCCAAACTGATGATTGAGGAAATTGTGCTGCTTTTGTGACATCAATTGCTATTTCTCTCTTTGTTGTTCATTGATCGCATGTTTATTGTATTATTATTAATATTAGTATTATATATTGCCATGGATGTTCTGAACTTAATCTATCTGGTCTTGTTCATCTATTATATATATGCATTTGGCCGTTAGCATAATCGAGAGACGTTTATGGAACAATAATGACTGAGAGCTGGAAAAATGAAAAGCAGAAACCGAAGTGGAAATAAATATTTGGGGGCATATGTGAAAAAATGTTGCAAGCTATGTTTAAATTAAGACATTGGTATATATATAAACATGTGAGCATCATGTAAACAGAAACAAAGGAAATGCCAAATCACAGATATGGAGCATGTTTAAATCCTTAGATCAACTGTTTGTCGCACCCTCTAAAGCGTCTACAAATGATCGAAGAGACTAGTCACTAAGATCGACGGTAGATGGGTGCCCTTACTATAAACCAAAACGAAGAAACAAAGGAAAAAATGCGTAAACATGAGTATAAAAAAACGATAGTGCTGACAAAAATAAATCTGACAATCCCAGAAAACGGCAAAGAACAACCAACAATGATCCCAAAAAAAGATGAAACACCGGAAATCACGGAGGGCTCCCCTTCTTGCTTGAGATGTAGTCACCAACGGTCAAGAATACGTGTTCACCCAACACCAAAGCCACCGGGGGCAGATCTTCAATGCAACCAACCTTCATCTTGCCCTTCCAATGTTGAAATTCTGTCTTCAAATTATGGTGATCCCTCGCCAACAAGTAGGCCTGCAATCCCTGCGCGAATTTGGTGCTTCCACCGTACAATGCAGCAATGGCATCCGAGTTGAATACAAGCGCTGGCCTTGCTAGAATGATTGTGAAGGAAAGGTTTGATATCCCATGGTAACTCTCTTCAGCAAGGACCACAGCATGGGGGGGAAGCAAGGAATGTGGCAGCAATGGCGACCCAAGCACGCCTGTGATGTATGCATCCTGCGACTCTACAATTTCTCGAGAAGTTGTTTCATCCTTATCCAATGACTTGAAGAAGACCTCTACCATGTCAGTGGGTTCAAGTGCAGCTTTCTTCCGCAGTTTCTGGATCCGGTTCACAATCTCACGAGCAACTCCAGCTTCATACAAAGACTCATCACTGCGCAAGTCCAATACCACCAAGACATCACCATCTCCTTTAGCATCCATATCTTCAGCCTTTACATTAGCAGGAGGCTTGAACTCTCTAGTTATCTTGATATCGCTGAGCTTCAAAACGTGTGTCTTGATAGTGATCTCTCCCGCTTTTTCAAAAGCCAAGATATCTTCTGTTGACATCGCCTTCACTGCCTTTGCGATCTCACCCATAGATTTCCCAAGCCTTTTCCCCAGCACACTGAAATCAGGCTCTGCACGCAGCGTAGCATACTTAAGAGTGTCATTGCATGGTACCAAAGACTTCACATTTAGCTCCTCGAGCACATATTCCCTCAGCTTATTGTCAATGTCGTCCAGGAAGTCTGCATCAGGGTGAACTATCACCATCTCCTTTAGTGGCGTCTTGAGAGGCTTGTTATGGCGCTCGCGGATGATACGTGCAAGCTCAATGATTTTCATCATTCGGTTCACACTTTCTTCAATCCGTTCTCCTCTCTTTCCTTCTACTTCAGGAAAACTGCAAAAGTGAATGCTTTCTTCAGATGCACCGGTTGCTTTCCTCAGATTCTTGTAAAGAACCTCAGTGAAGAATGGTGTGAATGGCGCCATGGATTTACATGCTGTGAGAAGAACATAATACAGAGTCGAAAGAGCAACTCTGCAATCTTCTTCCCCAGTACGACCTTTCAGCCTCTTCCGATTGAATCGAACATATATATTTGTCAAGTTGTTCAAAAACTCCACAAGATAAGGAACCACCGTGTAGAGTTTATAAAGATCCATTTCTTGCCTTACAAAATGGACTAAACTCTGTGTGGCAGAATTAATCCATTGGTCAAGGACATTCGAGGAATTATGAAGGATGGACTGATCAACAGGTGTGAATGGTGCGAGACCCTCCACTTCAAGTCTTTTAGCATTTTGCACAAGGAACCTATAAGCATTATACCATGGTAGGAAGACATCTTTTACCACACCATACACCCCCTCCTTCTTAAAACGCAACGGTTCAGCACGAACAACTGGAGAGTTTATAATGTAGAGACGTAGCGCATCAGCTCCGTAGTCATTTATCACTTCAGATGGTGGAGGATAATTTTTTAACCTCTTACTCATCTTCTTCCCATCCTCAGCCAGCACAAGCCCATTACAAATAAGGTTTTTGAAAGCGTGTTTTCCAAAAAGTGCAGTGGACAGAACCATGAGAGTATAAAACCATCCACGAGTTTGATCCAGACCCTCGGCCACAAAATCTCCCGGGAAATTGTTCTCAAATAGTTCCACATTCTCAAATGGATAGTGGATATGAGCGTAAGGCATGGATCCACTCTCAAACCAACAATCAAAGACATCCTCCACCCGGCGAAGAACACCAAATCTTGGACCGCGACTTGAAGGGATAGTAATATGATCAATTTTATGACGATGCAAGTCGGTTACCTTCTCACCAGAAAGTGTTTCCAGCTTTTCAATGGAATCCATGACGACAATCTCTTCACCATCTTCACTGATCCACAAAGGAAGAGGCGTGCCCCAAAACCTACTTCGGCTGACTGCCCAATCTCTAGCATTCTCAAGCCAGTTGTGGAAACGTTTTTCTTTCACAAAGTTAGGCACCCATCTAGTCTTCTCGTTATTCTCCAGCAACTGGTCCTTAATCTTTTCCACAGCCACAAACCAGCTGGGCACTGCTCTGTAGATAAGGGGAGTATCAGATCTCCAACAATAGGGATAGTTGTGAGTAAAGCTTCCAGTTTTTACAAGCCTGCCCTTCTCCTTCACAGCCTGAATGATGTCTTTATCTGCATCCTTCACATACCGTCCGTGAAATTCAACAATTCTTTCAGTGAAACGTCCATCATCGTCCACTGCCACGACCAGGTTTTCCCCCTTGGTGATAATGCCATTTCCAAGACAGACGCGGTAATCATCTTCACCAAATGCAGGAGCACAGTGAACAATTCCAGTACCGCTATCATCGGTCACATAATTATCTGCTACAACCTTGAATGCCACATCAGAGTAGTCACTGAAGTAATTGAATAAAGGGACATATTTCTTTCCAACGAGAGAAGCACCGCTAAACTTATCCATGATTTCATATGTTTCGACATTCTTAGCTTTACCACCAGACGACTTGGGCTTTGAATTCGAATTCTCAGCAGCAGCATCCGGCACACTCTTCTTCCCTTTTTCAACAGGAAGTTCCGATAATCTAGATTCAGCAACCACAAAAACTTTGCCATTAAACTTGTTTCGGACCTTAACATAGGTAAAACCAGCATTGACGCAGAGTGCAAGATTGCTAGGCAGTGTCCATGGCGTCGTTGTCCACGCAACGAATGACGCACCATCAGCGTCATCCACCACTGGAAAAGCCACCATTATTTCGGGGTCAGGAACCTCCTTATAATTGGAATTGGCTTCAAAATTTGACAAAGGAGTTTTACAGCCAGTACTATACGGCATGACCTGCACAATAAAATCCGAAAAATTTATCCAAAAACAGTAACATAATACGAATCAAATGTCTAAATACAGTAGTTCCTCAATCCAAAATAGAGAAGCACAATCAGGTCAATATAGAACTCAAATATTGAAGGTGTTAATACATTACCTTAAATCCTCTGTAAACAAGGTCCTTCTTAAACAACTGCGCAAACCCCCACCACACACTCTCCATGAATTTCAAATCCATAGTTTTATAATCATTCCTAAAATCGATCCACCTCCCCATTCTGACCACAGTCTTCTCCCACTCGCCGACATACCTCTGCACAATCCCCCGGCACTCTTCGTTGTAATTCCCGATCCCCATCTTGAGAATATCTTCTCTGCTCTTAATCCCCAATTTCTGATCAATCTCATGCTCCACCGGCAACCCGTGGCAATCCCAGCCGAATCTCCGGGTGACGTGATGCCCAGTCATGGACTGGTAGCGAGTGACGATGTCCTTGATTGTTCCGGCGAGAATGTGGCCGTAGTGGGGGAGGCCGGTGGCGAAGGGAGGGCCGTCGTAGAAGACATACTCGGGAAATGATTTGGTGCGGTCGAGCTGGGTTTTGAAGGCGTCGATATCGTCCCACCATGAGAGGATCTTCTCTTCCTCGGAGGGGAACGAGAAGTCCTTTCCCTCGCAGACGTCCTCCATTGATGAATTTGATGGATGATCGGCGCCGCCGCAGCCGGGTTTGGGCGTTTAGGGTTTTGGAGTGGTGAGGACTGAGGAGAGACAGAGTATACGGTTACTTTAGTTGGATGATAAATTCGACCGAAACAGTAAATTCACCTTATTTTACCATTCATACTCAATTATATATTCCCAAATGTATTGATTTTGGGTGTTTGGCGTAAAATACACTTCATTTATCTAAGGAAAATACCAAAAATATGATGAGATGAATTGTGAAAATACGAAAAACTAGAAATGAAATGAAAAAAAAATGTGATTTGGCGTAAAATACACTTCATTTATCTAAGGAAAATACCAAAAATATGATGAGATGAATTGTGAAAATACGAAAAACTAGAAATGAAATGAAATGAAATGAAAAAAAAATGTGATTTATGGAGATTCGTTATTTTATGATGAGTAATTGAATGTTAGTAATTGTGATAGCCGTTTCTGTAGGGATTTAGACATGGATCTCGTAAAATAAACTCAAAAACTAAATCAACATACACTTCAAAATTCAATTAGTGTATGTTAAAAAACTCAATCATATAGTATTAAAAATACAAAGATCATTTTAGTTTCCATAGTTTATTTTAGGAAAGATAACTTAAAATTATCTTTTTATGACTTCCGTATTTTTAAATAAATAAAAAATAACATATGTATTACAGTATCTAAAAATGAAGAGTAGACATTATGCAATAAGATGCAGTTAAATTTTAATCAATCTATGTATATGAGTCTCGGGGGTTCTGTGATCAACGTCGAATTAATTTTAAAGACTGAACTAGAGACCGGATTATGGCCATTAGATCTATTTATTTGATGAGATGTGCTGATGTGTAAATTATTTTCGGTCTTCATTACAAGCTCATTTTACTTCATTCTGGTAGGTTTATTACTTCATTCTGGTACGTAATACCTTGAAACTACAGTATGTTTTTTATTTACTTCCAGTATGTTTTGAAATGATTAACACATGTTTCATTCGAATTCATTGAATCGATTTTTTACTTTATTCACTTTTTACATTCAAATAAGTTTATTACTTCATTAAAAAATGTTATTACTTCATTAGACAGTGTTTTTACTTTTTACTTCATTCCAGTTGGACTTCAAATGCAAACACATACTTCATCAAATTGTTTATTGCATCATTTCATGTGCTTATTATACCATTCAATTAGGCTATCACTTCATTTTGTTGTCATAGTTGGAATTTCGAGACTATCATAACGTCGACTGGATGGTCTTGACGTCTCCGTCCGCGAAACAACTTGTATGTACTAGAATGAAGTAATAATACTATTGAAATGAAGTAAAAACCTACAATAATGAAGTAATATATTCTGTAATGAAGTTAAATCCTTCTAATATTTTATATTACTTATTTGTCCTGGGCTGAAGTAAAATAGGCTCGTGATGAAAACGAAAATAATTTATACATTTACACATCTCATCCATTAAAAAAAAAACCTAGATATAAAAACCCTAATTTGGTCTAGTTCTACAATAAGGAATAGATTTGCATATAATGGAACTCGTTGAGTCACTATTACTACAATATATAAATAATTTGTAATGGAGGTTCGAAATTTATGTGGTCATTATTCATTAACATGCATTTTAATTTTGATTTGATTTGATTTAACTGTAATATCTACATGTAAATAAATACGTATATAACTTTCAAATGGCATTATTTTCATTTGCTTTAAAGGAACAACGAGAAGACTCCACAAAGTTTACGAAAACTAGGAAATGAAAGTAGAACAAGCACTATCAATTATGTTCATTTCAAATGGTTTGTTAAAGACTCCAATTATCAAAATTTTAATCTGAATGCAACTGAAACGAAGTTAGCATCGTAAAATATGTTATTGGTGATCATTTCGAAACTGTGTATATATTGTTATTCAGGAGAATATGTCTGCTACAAACTAGCAATAATAAACCATTGGCTAAACTTCCTCTGTTTCTTAAAAGTGTGGCGATACAACTTTATTGAAAAGAGGTGTAAGAAAAACAAATTAAGGTGAGGGTTTTACATCATCTTTTAAGATTTGGATGCATTTCTTCAACAAAGACTTGGCCTGCTCGTTCTTTTCGATTTGAGAGAGTTCAACGAGCTCACTCATAAACTCCGGCTCAGTCCACTGGGCAGGCGGAGCTGCCCTGAACTTGTTCGTCAACTCCAAAAGACATTCAGCACATGCTAAATGAACCTGAAATCCGTTCACCAATACTCGCATCAAATATTCAATTCAACGCGAATTCAGGCACCAATAATCATATGTATTTAAAGAAAATGAAGGATAACTGGAGAGTATTATCACACCTGCCCAATTTTCACCGTGCGCAGGGACTTAAGTAGTTCGGGTGAAAGAGTATAAAATAACTGCAAATATTGAGATGTCACGTTAGAGCCCCATATATATGTTATTCGGTGTAATCATAGAACTATGGAACCGGATATTACCTCATGAATAAAAGCAGTTATGCTGGCTTGCACGGCACCATCTTGTGAGTTGTTCAAACTACTATGCAGCTTGGAACTAAGCTCTTTACTAAAAGAAAAGGCTGACAATTTAACTGCCCAATACATGAAAGGAGATGCAGCGTGAATATGAGAAGATTTGATGAGGAGATTAGGTGAGAGAGTCTAAGTGAAGACAAGACACCTACCTGTCCATGAGAATTTAGGTGAGAGAGATAATAAACACAAATCTATGAAGTTCTTCTGTTGTTTGACGATATCAGCGGTGGTGGCTACATGGATGCAAGCAGTAATGCAATTCAATATTTTTTCTTGTAAAGAAGTTGGTGAAGTATCTGGTTCGTCTGCGTCTGCAAAAAGAGTGCTTAGACTAATTACCCAATGCATCACATTCACAATAGAATATGACTCAAATAATTCAAATGTGGCCAATAACTCAAACTTCTATCAATTTATTAATGTTTCTAGGAAAGGGAAAACCTCCTTTGCTCTTAACTGAGATAGCATTAGTGAGCATGGATTAGTAGAGAAAAAAATTTCAGTCCATCACCTACGGGTAAGAACATGGCACATGATTTCTATTGATAGTTTACTATTACCAGATTGGTTTCACATCACTTTAAATTTGGTTAATGGTTTTAATTATCAATTTAGAAGCGGAACAGAAGGGTCAACATATGATTATCCTCTGGAAGCATGGGAAGTTTCAAACATAATAAAAATAAGGATAAAAGATAGGTTCTAGATAATAGATAATTTTGACACAAAGCAAAAGCAAGGGCTTTCAATCCCACATCACTAGAAAAGCTTATCGGATTTCATGAGAATAACAGAAACACCGCGACACACAGCATACAAAATTTAAAGAGAAGTAAATACTGCAAGGATAAAGCATTGATAACAAAATTTAATGTAGCTAGCTAGTCATATAATTCTGATGCTCGCTTCTCATTTTAAGAGGGATTGTTAGAATTATGGTACCTGATTTGGCAACAGTGAGCGAATTGCCCATCTCCAGCAAAGATGGAATAACCATGTTAAAGAACTCAGACTTGTTGAATGCCTTGATAACCTAAAATTGATATGATAAAAGAAATAAGATTTAAGCCTAAAAAGATTCCAGTATGAGACTGACAAAATATGATATCTTAACTATCTGCTTTGGATTAGAATGCTTCACAAGATTCGGTAATCGGTATTCTTTTTTGTAGCCAAATAGTGAATTCGCTAAACCCCTTTTCAGAAAATCATTTTTGGGCACTGCCAGAGTTTGTTTTTGCAACTTCATGGCTTTTATTCCATATATTGTGTTGCTTTTATTCAATTTCTGGTCTTTGGCCAAATGGGTCAAGTGGCTTACTGCTATTGTTCATGCTATAGAAAGAAAGGGAAAAGAACTGACTTCAAGTCTTCAACACTGATGGCAGGTATGTCATGATTTACCATCATCCAACATGCACGAAAGAAAAACTTGTGGAGCGGCGAATGTCAAGGTAACAAGTGCATTGAGGAATGGAGGTATACCTTCTCAAGAGCACCAAAAGCTGCTTCTCGATATTTTTGTGCTTTCTTCGTGCATGCAGAAGATATAAGGTTCAATATAGCATTAGGAGCATCAGGATTGGATGCTGAAATCGCTTCATGGCATGATGAACAAAGAGCTGACAATGCATCTAACATAACCTCTTTTCCCTGTCATATACAGAAACATATAATCATTATTTACATATAAAAAATATATATAGACAGATAACTGGCTTAATAATATTTTATAGCTGCAGGCCTGCAGCACAAGAGATGAGAGCCAGCAAAGCTGGGTTTGGAAAAGTTAGATGTGAAGTAGCATGTTATATTTCAGAATATCATTGACAGATGACTAATTAGCTCTAAGATAGTTTGTTTTGCGACTTCAAAAACAATTGGGAGCAAAGCTGTGCGTTCCTAGAAGAAGAGGTTACACCACTGTCACCAGGGCTTCGATTCCAGATAGAGTCAATGTATATAAGGGGTTTTCAATATCAGGAATGCCACTGTTTGCTCAATATGACCCCCAGTAGTCCAGAATATACATTCTTCTTAGGCTTTACTCCTCTCAAATGGGTTGATTTGACTTATCTTACTGCTTGCCAGAGAAGGGTATCCTCGTTACATCATTTAGTCATTTAGTAAGGCTTTCAAGTTTTAACTTAAATTTGTTGCCTCTAAAAAAATTATGTTTCATATATCCCGTTATCACGAGTGACTTTAAATCTTCATCTTCCAAATATTAGCATTTTCCATTTGCAAGCATAACCAATTTATCTTCAAAATTGGAGGATAAGTACTGTTACAAAAATATAAATACCTCCCATAAACGCCCAGGAATTTCCTTCATCAAAGAGGTCAATATAACACTATGATGTGAAGATAGTGATTCACCAAGGACTTTGCTAAGCTTACAGATTCCCAATGATGCCTGCACATTCAGAAGATGCATTTGATCGAATCCAACTTTTAAGTGAATTAACATTAGGAAGAATAGTGTGACCACTTAGGATAACTTTGCTTATGTGGTTAAGAAATAAGAAGCTTCACTAAGGAGAGGAGAAACTAGACATGCCTTCTTTTTACTTGCCCACGAGGACGACGTGATTCCTTCATTAATAAGATCAACAATTTCTCCCAAGAAAAGTTGAAGAGTAATCCTTTCATTGCTCATATTTTCGTCCCATAAGTCTTCGTACAAACTAGAAATAGTCTTGTCATCTTCAAATCTGCAAAAGAAAACAAGGATATGTTTTAAACATAGGTATTGTTAACAAGAAGATAAAAAGCAGAAAACAGAATTTCAAGTTGACAAGCACTAAATGACGGAATTTATGGATTTCTAACAGGCTTCAACAAATAGAAGCATTGATAATATCCCAGATGCTGAAAAGCCTATGAATCAAATATTTGTAATCACTATTCCCTTAAAATGATGATTATATAAGAATAAAAAAAAAAGGGTCATGTGTTAATAACCCTAGCACAGAAGCCACGAATACTGCATTATGTGCTAAATCCTGATAAGAAAATTGTTACAAATTACCCAAACGGGTGCAATACATGTTAAAAAATTTACAAATTATTGCTCCAAACAATGTTACAGATACATACAAGCCTTTGTTACAATTGACTATTCTGAAAAACATTGTTCATTTTTCGAATAACCGATGATTATCCGTATCAGACACTTCGAAATTCATTGCCTAAAAGTTTATAGTTTCAAAAAATGCATATAATCCCTGATATCTCTAATGTAAACCATGAATTTTCCATGTCATGTTTACATAAACATGCAGATGCATTGTTTGTAAGGGTAACAATTGAATGGGATAACTGGGAGGCCTCAGCAAAATGCATGGCAAGCAATATAGCCAGCTTTACTTTCTGCCAAAGAGAATCATGTTTACATCATAATAGTAAAGTAACATAAAAAAGTGGCTGACATTACCTTGAAACAAAAATAACTGGAACTATAATGGTTTGATATCCATTTAATGTATCAGCAGCTGTGGATGCATAACTTTTCAATAGGATTGCACATGCAATCTGATCATTCCTATCACCAGAATGCAAACGTGCAGTATCTTCAATCAATTTCTGGGCCTGAGAAGGAGCTGCATACTTCATAACAATTGCACAAGCACTTGCAAAGGCGCGTCTTGACGAAGCACTTCTTTCATCCTTAACAACTGAAAGTAAAAGCCTCAATAGCGTACTCGTGAACGGCTTGATGTCAAGACCAACTTTTTGTACTAGCTGGCTGATAAAGTTAGCTACACCAACCCTGAAAACAGTAGTAAATAGGATATGTAGTAATTAGAAGACAGAATGACAGTCCTTGGTTACTAGATCGAAGTACTAAACAATCATTTCAAACTATGAGATAATTATAGAAGCACTGACTTGAGAGTTCAGATCCCATTAGATTCAAAATTTTGTTCTATATATTCATGTGAAACTTTGACCTAATGGCACCATACTTCTAAAAGTATCTCAGGAACAAATAAGCAAAAAATCGGTTGAATATTATACAAAATACCTGGTGTTCAAGCCAATGCCAGAACGGACCATCTGGGAAAGACGAGGGACCAATAATTCTAGAGAATGGGAATCGATGACGTCTATGCAGAATTCAAGAGTTTCCCACATTGGAGATCCTCTGGCAATTGAAATCCTCAAGTTTTCTAGTTTTTCAGTCTGTATACCCACATTTTCAGCATGCATCTAGTAGATAGAAATAAAATATGCGTTAATAGAGTAGGGGGGGAAACAGTAAAGAGAATCAACAAATGCAGTAAAGGGAAAAGGAATCAGAATTGCAAAATAAGTGTATAGGTAAATGTCACAATTTGAGTGCTCATAAGATCATAAGTTGCCAGACCTCAACATAATTCATTCCTTGATCTTCAAGGCTAGACAGGCTTTCCAGCATGCAACAAACCAGATCACTCAAGTACGGCCGAATTGCAATTCCTGCACCCTACAAATGTTAATAAAAAAAGTTAACAACCGTGGGCAGGAAAATAGGTTATGAGAATGCATCTATATTGTGCCCTTACTATTAAAATACAAGAAGATATTAGCCACCAGAGGAAGATGTAAAATTTTAAATTTGATCAAGCTTATACAATTTTGTGAGAAAGCTCAAAGAGAACAAACAAATAAGGATACTATCATCTTACAAAATTTTGGAGCAGGAAATAACCGTAACCAGATAGATATCACTACTGTAAAAAACATGGGTATAAAATAGGAAACCATCGGCAGAACTAAAGGACATACATACATGGTAAAAGGCAGCATAGAAACCTTTTAAAATATAGGACTTAGGAGTTTGGAGTTTATTAGATTGTTGTGAAGTATGGTAACAAAACCTCCCCTGATAAAAACTTGGATGACATGCGAGATGTCATAATATACAGATGATAATATAGAAACTGAAGAGAGGAATTCAGGAACCCCTTGGGTGTTTTCATATATTTAAGTGAAATGAAAGCCACCAAGAGAATTTTAACAAATTTAGCTGTTTTAGAGCTACACGGTTTACCTTCGCAAGCTTCGTAACCATACCAATGGAAGCCTTACGAATATTGTCAACCTTACTCATTATGCCTTCTGTCAACAACAAAGGCAGAACTATAGCCATCGTCTGTCTCGCTTCTGAAACTGGTGTGAGGGAAACATCGCATAACCTCCCAGTTAATGATGAAACAGCACGGAACAATCTGTCACCCGCATTTCTGACTGTTTCTTTTATGTCATCCATAGCCCGAAACGCAGCTATCCATATACTTTTCAAATGTTTCTCAACCTATGACAACAGCAGAGAAATCCATAAGAGAACAGTCTTATCACATCCCTCGGGATAGCTCATTCTAAACTAGCTGACAGTTATATAAGATGTGAAACCAGAAAATATTATGAAAACAATGCATAACGCAGGAAATAGAAAAGAAACTCATTCCATCTAATACTGATCCTAGGGAACCTGAGTTGCAGTTGGTGACTATTAAAACAGTCTAATGAAAAGGCCAGCTACATTTCACTTATATATCATGGACATATTATTCATGGCATAAAGAAGTGGGAAGGAAAATATACATTTCAAGTATGCTAATACTTTGTCTGACCATGAATCCTAAACGGTAAAGAGCTTTGCAAATTGATTTCCCTGTTTCAATAATGAAACTAATATTTATACGACATGATATCAATACTGGCATTCTTCCTTACACTTTTGTGGAAATTAAGCAATTGCCTAACCTATTTGCAGTATTTAATAATGATCAAGAGTTAATCATAGTATAAGAGAGAGAGGATACCAAGATTATAGAATCAAAATAAATTCATACGCCTATCACTGCATGAGCCATGTCAATACTTTTCTTCTTCCACGCTGATGTTATTAGCAGAAAAAGTGTCTAAATACATTGTATTCATTATGTACCTTACTTCTCTAAGTCTAAGCTTCTATCATTATCTCTTGGTTAGGCCTGGATATGTTCTTAGGCATTTTACCAAATTTTGAGAAGGGCAAACTACCAAAAGGATGTGCAGGCTTCTAGCAACAAAGGCTCAGAAGTCACAGACTACAAAATATCAAAATGCTTTTGAACCACTCAACTTCATTGAGTGTGCAACATGACTAGGTATATGTGTCTGTGTTCTACTCTGTTATTCGAAGAAATAAATACTATTAGAAACAAATGGCGAAACATGAATGCTGCTTTTGTTCTTCATATTCACAATCACAAAATATGTCCAGAAAGTCATTGCTTTTGGATGGTGAAGTTGTGTTATTCCTCTTCTCTGGTGCATCTGTTTTGATATATGGAAGCTAGAAGTTGACAAAACTAAAACAGAAAATCTGAAAACTAGAGTTTCAGGAGTCAATACTACATATTTCAAACCAAAGAACTAGGTATCACAAGGAAAAACAGAATCAGGAGGAAATGACTTCAACAAATTAACAATGCAGGACATGATTAACCTACCAGTAGTCCTGAAACTACTCTCACTGATTTCTAGGTGATTAAGGAAATACTGTTCCCACTTCCCAAATACAAATAAAAAAATGGTAAAAGGAAATATAGACAGAAACCTGGTCAAATTTTCGGCCCTGGAGTATATCTGCAAGAGCAAGACAAGAAGCCTCTCTGGACCGCCAGAGCCTAGATCCACATTGTATTAACAGATCATCAAAAATAAGGTCCAGATGTTCATCAATTGCTTTTTTTGAATCTGCTATCAATGATTTCCAGATGTGTGACATTGCATCCTGATAAGCATACAAACCAAAATGCAGTTAGTCAGGGTAAAAACAAAAGGGAGAGGGACTAATGTTTCATTTCATACACCAACGGAAAAGAAAGGGAAATTCAGTAGCAAAGATTAGGGGCAACATGGAACAAAGAAACCAGAAGCTGTAGAATTATTAGGTAAAGAGTATCAGATCCAAAATTCCAATGATAAAATTTGAAACTGAAATACTGAATCATAACTCAGCACATTGACAAGCCAAGTGTTTGTAGTTTGTACATAGAGCAATGAGAGATTAGCACCTGGACATTCTTCTCAGGATCATACTGATAGCGAATAAGTCTAGGAATCAATGCACGGAGGTAAGGTTGTAAGGCATCCCCTGCAAGCTTGGCTATTTTGGAAAACCCAAAAGCAGCACCTCGTTTTGAATTAAGGGAAGCCTGGTAATTGGCTAAATCCATGAATTTATAAATCAGGTCAGGTTGTCCCATCTCGTTAGCGAGATTACAAAGCTCCTTGTAAGTGCTCAGTTTTCCTCCAGTAGGGCTTTCACCAAAGGCACCTTCTTGGAACACTTCAGTGTCCTCAACCAGCTGAAAATTATAACAATAAGAACATCTAAGAAAATAATGTAGGAAAATACATCACAAAATAAGTATTATCATGATAAAGGATCACAAAGCCATGTATACTGACCTTAACAGCTCTCTTCCTCTTCCCGGAGCCAGTTAAAGTTCCAACAAGTGCATTAACCAAATTTTTCTTCGTAGAATCATCACCAAGTTCATAAACAATACTCAGGCCCTGAGATGCCAACTCTTGAGTAAGTTCATTCTGCTCACCGATAAGGTGTGAAAACGCTTCCTGTATTACAGAAACACCTTTCAGTAATTCAGAGAGCTATCAGTGCAAGTTTTTCTTCTCGGAAACATTTCAGCACAGTAATACGAAATATCTCAATACAGAATATATTGCATTAAATCAGAAGTGAATTTACAACAGTCCATGTACTTATGAATTCTTATACTAAACACATATTTGCAGGGAAATGCATTTGATTAAGCTTATCAGCTGAAAAAGAGAGAGAAGAGGAGAAGGTAGAATCATTTGTTTATTTTATATTTTTCAATTATTCTAAGAATCAATACTGATCCCTTGCTTGGCGCCAATTTTTTTACCTTATTAATAGAGACAGAGGTAAAGCATACCAAGAAAGACAAGCTCTTCAAAATCATGGCTAGAATAAGAAAGCACATGAAGTGCCAACATTATGCAACAAAACAACGAAGAACTTAGGCATCTATGGCAATTCCATCTATGGTAAAGCATAAGAAGCACTTTGGTGGAGATGAATTTCAGCAACTCAAAGATAACACATGCATAATCCAAACAGGAGACACATAAAAACCCTAAGCAGAAAAAAGTGGCAATCTTGGTGCAGACAATAGATGCTTGGTGAAGCCTTATTAAATTAACTTTACCAAATAACAAGAAACTTCCCCCAGAATGTATAATTCTCATTCATTAAAAGAGCAGCATATACCAGGTGATGAAGCCTTACAAAGCAAACAAGAAGCTTCCAAGAGTTTCAATTCCATATGCAACTTATATGAGAAACCCAATTTTTAGTAAAAGAAAGCTATTCCAACCCCAATATTCAATGGCAACTGCAACTTATTTCATCCATTGGCAGAGCAAGAAGAACCAAACTCTTTCTCAAACTCTAAACAAGTATTAGAGTAAAAACCTGGATATCTGGAAGCAATTTCTGGATGCTTGCATGATGGCCACAATATATTGTAAGCGATAGTAACCACACAGTTCCAGCACAGCGCTCCTCTTTTCTGTTGCTGTACAGAAGGACATCAAATAGTTTTCTGGTAATAGCATCTCTAACTGCAATATGGTAATCTTCATTATTTTGAAATTCCTCTGAAGGGGGCCTTGGCAGAGATGAGGATGTATCTCCCATTAAAAAATTAGAACTCATGGATAATGAAGAATAATTAGTTCTGAGAATCACATCAACAGTGACAGGAACACCTCCCCACATGAATGAAAGAGCTTCTCCAGCAGCAAATAGTGTATCTTCAACCTGTTAAAAAATTAAAAAAGCCAATATAGTTTAATTTCCAAATAATTGTTCATCTCATTAAGTTAAACATAAAGAAGTCTATGCTATAAGTTCCTTATAAATAAAAATCTTCCAAGGGAGACAGGATCATAGAATGCAAGGACAGACACTGATCGTCTAATAATCATCGAAATGGGTCACCTACCTTCGATCGGGAAAGGCTGAAAATCAGATCAAGAGCAATAGTTAGATGTGATGAAGATGATTCTTTTGCGCACATGTGCCCCAATGCGATCACAGTTTTTTGCACTGCTTTGATATCATCACCAGCGAGCAGTTTGCTTAATTTTTTTTGTAAGAGGGTCCAAGTTGAAACTGCAGAGTTATAAAGAAAATTGGTATTATCACCTCTAAACGATTTTGAATCACTCAAGAAGTTGCACCAAATGCCAAAAAAAACCATGAAAATTAAAACACACAATTACTTCACCTTCTGCAGAGTCAATAACCAGTGGAGGCAGTGGGGTGCAGATTCCAATATGTCCCAGAGCTTGCATCGCCACAGAAGCTAATGTGGAGGTCTCGTTATTAACTAAATCGACCAAACATTTCAATACACTGTGAAGCACTGAATTGGAGATCTGGTGAGAACAAAAAAGGACATAGAATAAGATCAATGGTGAAGGAAACAAAGCAAATATGTAGCTAACAAATTGTGATGAATTTCACATTGCAGCAAATTAACAACTGGGGCTCTTCATGAGGTTACAAATAAAAATTACTAAGTTTATAGCATCTTCATCTGAATTTACTTTCAGAAATTTGTCACAAGAAACAAAGCAATATTTTTATAGAACTTACTGAACCAATGTCAAATAGCATGACTTAAAGAGATATGAATGGCACATGGAAGCTTATGACGGTCAACCAAAAAACCACCACAAGGTTATGGCAGTCAGCATGGCGGGATATGGCGGTCAACAAATAAATAAATAAAACATTATTAACATTTTATATACTAATATGAAATATAAAAGGCAAAAAAATCAAAAATGAATAATATAAAGAATTTGTAGGCTTAATGAAAGCACTCAAGTCTAAAGCAATGAAAAAATTGGCCATGTTCTGCAGTCAGCAAGCCATCAAATTTTCTCCAGATTCAGAGGTTCTACATGTAAACGGGTTTCATCATCTCATTTCTGCAGCTATATGATGCAGCATCACTGTATCACCCACAGTGAACAAGCTCAAATTTACTTGTCACAAAGTCTTGCTTATTGGTATCATTTCAAGCAAGTTGGGAACTTGGGAGACCAAATCAACTAAACAGAAAAGAAAAGAAAAGAAACCAAGAATACTTTCACTCTATCCAGCTGATTGTAAGAGGAATAATTGCATGAGACCTAAGAACAGAATAGCAAGACCACAGCACTAAATATAAAGTCAAAAACCATATATACCAACAGTATAGAGACATGAAGATCCAAGAAAGAAAGCAAGAATACTTTTCACTCTATACTGTTGATTGTAAGAGGAATAACCGCGCGAGACCTAAGAACAGAATAGCAAGACCACAGCACCATATTTTAAAGTCAAAAACCATATATACCAACAGTATGGAGACATGAAAATTCTACTTACTAAGACCTGTAAATAGTGCTAACCATATTCATAGATATCCACTGTGTTCTATATATGAGATATATATAAATGCCTCTCCCTCAGCTCTTTAGAAAGATGAACAACTTACAGGAGGAGCTCTCAACAAGCAGTTTGCTGTAACATATCCTAAAGCACATAGCTGGCCATGTTGTGCTTCAAACCTATGGATCCCAAAAAGTCAATGATAATGAGATAATGGCAGATACAGACCATGAGAACTTCAAGGTGAAAGACACTGAGACAAACCTCAATTTTTGTGTTCCACTAATTGAAGACGTCAATTCGCTAATAAGTTCAGTAGCAGCAGAAATAGGAAGGGAAGAGGATGCCATTCCTAGTAAACGTGCCATAGACTCACGAGTATCATAGTCCAAATGACTGAGATATTGTTTAAGCCATAAAACTTTTTCAGCATAGCGAGACGCAATAATCTGTCATAAGAAAAAGTAATCAGAGAGTAAAACTAAGTTATTCATTTTGTAAAAACCCATTTGATCATCTACCTGGGGGAAACGAGATCCCAAAGTAATGAGAGCCTTGGAAGCTGATGCATGCAATTCAACAGAACCTTCATATGTCATAGCATTTTCCAGCAATAAACAGAGTCTCTCTACTGAGTTTATGAACCCGGATTCATCAGATAAGTTAGGTTGAGCAGCTTCTGTCTCAAAGCACTTCAACAGAAACTTCACCATAACCACATAAGTCTTGGACTGGAAAAGAAGCTTTGTATCTCCAACACTAGTAGAATGTAAGATCATTGGCTGCTGCTCTAGGATACAAGCCAGCATGTTTGAAAGTTTGGGATACTCAATTGAGATGCTTTGCGACACTGGGTTCCTTAATTTATCACCAGGAAATAACCCTTCCAGCGCCATCTCTCTGTGAAAAATCGCAAATTTATAGTATTATACGAATAAGAGACCACTTTAAACTTCAAATAAACAAAGATAGCTTAAATTTCAGGAGGCACATAAGTTGTAAAATACAATTTCTAATTTCCAACTTTGCATATATTTTCACCTTGCCATTTAAACTTCTTCATGTAGTTAATTTTGGGCAGGTTACATCCAAACTTCGCAGCATTTACAAAATGCTCCACAAGATCTGCTGAACGTGATCTTCTTGGCCAATATGCTCAACACTTATAGGTTATTTTATCTCTCCTCTTTCCATATGAAATAAAGTGTTAAATGGGGTGATTATTCAGTTGGATTCTGTTCTAACCGAACCATATTGACTGGTTAACAGAATAAAAATTCCCCAAATTCATGACCAGAACCGCACTGAATTGGCATTCGGTTAATGAGATAACTGACCGGTTAGAACTAGTAGATCTCTCGGGTAACCACTAGAACTGAACAAAGTGCAGCCCGAAGCAGAATGGTATGTATGAATATGTCATGCTTAGGGTTAATAAATCCCACACATGTGGACATGGTTCTCTTTAATTTGCGATGTGGGAAATAAAGTTATTTCTTCTTTGATAAACCAAGTTGTTTCTTTGTTCTCATGCAGAAATTAGTAGTAGTAATTAAATATTTGTTCATTTTATTTTCTGGTAAGAATTCGATTATGTTATTACAAAAAAATTGATTCTTTGGAATTTCTTGAGCCATTAAATCTGCCAGCAACTTGAATCAAACAATAGAAGAGAATAAGTCCCCTTTGTGATTGTACACCAAACAAACTAGATTTTATAATCATTCTTTTTCCTTTCGTCAACCAAACACTTCATTGGTACAGTTATATATCGATTGATTTTGGTAAAAAAAACTGAAAAATTAACTAGATATATACATTGATGAAAAATCTATTGGAATATATACATTCACTAGTCCAGTTCCCCATATATACGCTTAAGCTCACAGGTTGCTTGGGATAATTCTATTTCCACAAAACTTTCAGTAAGTACAAGAATTTCAATACCTTCCCAATGAGCATCCGACAACGATTTTGGATAGAAAATAAGAGATGGGCTACTTCTATAAAATTCTAGTGATAAAGTAATATAACCGTGTATTTCTCGGCCTGATGAGCTAAGATTAGATATCTGCCACAGAAAAATGCCATGGTATTTAATAACACTGCTAGTATTCAATTTATTTTTGGGAATTTTATTATTTTGGTTATTTATCGGTTAATTCGGTTTAACTAATCACCAATAACTGATCGCTTTCGAAACTTATAACCGAGACCAACCGAAATTGCAATTTTTGGTTTTTCGTTAGTTCATAACCGGTTAATTTCGGTCCGGTTATTGTTCAACTGATATCTGGCGCACCGAATTATTACCGTACTAATAGGAACAAAAAATCCACCTACTGACCAAAGATAGGAGAATGCTATGTTGAACACTTGAACTTCAACTCTCCCATACATCATCAAGTGATTCTTCAGCCTCATGGACAACTCTCCTATTTCTCTAAAATCAAAACGGACCAACAAAATGATAGAGCCAAGGGTAATCTTTACTAAGAGAAAAGTAATTAACACCAGAAAAATATTTGAACTGAATGAGAATTGAGAACATATTGAGCCTAAGGAAGAAATTCCTGCTCAGCAGATTGCCGGTAGCTCTGATTAACTCTTCCTAACCCTAAATAACAACTTTCATCATATTTAAATACTAACTAACTCTACTGACCTATGACAGTCCAATACAAGACTGGCTGTAAAAGCAACCTGTGAGCTTAAGCATAACTTAATTAGATAAAATAACAATTAAATAACTCCATGGTGTTTCGTAACACAAAATGTATGGACAAGGATTCTGATACGAATCCCACATCAGTTCCACATGATAAGTGTGGAATGGCATATAATAGGAAGTCAAACATTTACCTACGACCATGGTTTTGTGTAAAGTTAGGTTCCCTATCTTATATGCTTATCAGATATCTAATAATCAGCCCTTTTTCTGCTTAAACCGCCCAAACACCAATGAATATAGACTTCTTCCTGAACTAGGTAGGGCCCAACACATTAGTTCCTTCTACACTCTACCCAAAAGATGAAAAGGAAAAAATTATAAAAATGTGAATTGATCCTTTCAGCACCTCTTAAATGCACCAATTAGGAGATAGATGTAAGGATATATTAGCTGAACTTATGTGCATAACTTATCTTCCCAAAAGTCCCAGTGACTCGCTCCTATGACCTCAATTAATTTGAGATAATCAGTGTATATATTTTAGATGAACTTTGATGGGCTCTAAAGTGGTTCTTGTAGCCAACCATGCTCCCATTTATCTCATCAAGACCGTATTTTCTTACCACAAAGAATCCATTTCAACGTGAGTAATCGAGCAACAAATACCTAATGCCTTATTCCTAGTTGAGATATCACCAATTCCTATACAACTAAATTTCTGTATCATGTGCCAAATATTATGCAATTTCAGAAAGCTAAACTTTCATAGATATTCACTGGTTTTTAGGTGTTCAGTGTTCGAGGAAAAGACTGGGGGGTGATAAATAAACATGAACTTTTTTATGATGCCTTATAAATTAAGAAGAACCAGAAAATTGAGCTAGTTTAGAGTTTTAGTAGAAGACTGGCATTTTAAAGAAAAATCTTCTAAGGTGCCATTCGGTTGGTGTGACTCATTATCATATGATTATCCATCTAGGATTAAGTTGTGAGATTATTTTAGTTGGAAGGGGGTGGCTATGACTACATTATCATATGGTTATCCATCTAGGATTAAGTTATGAGATTCAATCTCATGAACCAAACATAATACATATTCAATCATGAGATATAATCATTCAAAACCCTAAGAAGATAATTCAAACATTCCAATAATATTGTTACAAGTACAAGGATCACTAATTTGACTAGAAATAATTAACTAAAAAAGTAAAATCTTGGTCTGCAGTTTAAACATAGATTGCCTGAAACCAACTCTGAGTAAAGCAAGTTACCTTATGTCCAATTTTGAGTCTGCTGCTCCAAGCATACAAATAAACCTGCTTGGACAATGCTTTAAATCAAATAAGGATGTCGCCCATCTTACAGCGCAAAACCGCACTTCACTTTGTTCCTTGTGAAAAGATGAAGATAAGTGAGCTTAACCAATTATGCAAAACCACCTAAATAAGAGGACAATAGATGAATAGGCCTTGTCAAGAAGCATAGCAATGGATTTACCACTTGAGAATTTTGCAACAGCAGCGACTCCACATCCTTTAACACCTTTGGGGGAGCATCCTGAAACCAAAAAAGTCACCATCATTATGCAAGATGAGAAATGCAGGTTAAAATATTAAGACAACAAAGTGTTTTTATACCTTATATGCAACAGAAAGGGAAGCTGTTGCTTCCTGAACAATCAAGCGGAGATACTGTCCCTCAAGCTTCAGAGCATCAAACAGTCGAACTGCCACATCAATTTTCTCCCTACCAGTGATAACAATAAAGAAGCGCTAAACTTATTGAATCTACATCACAAGGCTGTACCAGATGGACGGTTACCTTACCAAGTCCCACCCACCCACATAATAACAGGAAAAAAAATATACCTGAAGAGTTGGGGCATGCGTTGTGAAAGCAATCCAATTGCTTGGAAACAAAAACTTCTAGTCTCTCTAGCAACAGCATCTGACATGAGATGACAAAATTATGGCGACAACAGTGTAATTCAGAAGCCTAACTAAAGACACCATAATTTTTCAACATCATCAGAGGAACTGACCAGATTCCAGAGACGAGACGTTATCAAGAGTTTTTAAAATTCCAGTTAATATTATAGGACCCATAAGCTTCAATTGCTCCATTCTAGCCTGCAAGGATGGTGGAAGAGGTTACAATTATGGATCCAGCAGTATGAGCATGGATTTATATGCACATAAGCCAAAAGGCAAGCTGCATAGAAAATTCAGCATACAAGAAGACAAGATCCAACAACTGATCCATTAATTGACATGGCTTGCAAAGATACATACTGAAAAAGTTATAGGGGGGAATGCATATAAGATTTTCAAAGGCATTGAGAAAATTAAGCACTTTCTCAAAACAATATATAAAAGTAATGCATAACCATTGGATCAGACTATAGTTTGATTGTCAAACAGTAATCAATCAACCCCATTCCACTTGCACACTTCCTCTCAGTAAAATTAACTAATATACACCATAACAAGTGTTATGATGCTGAAAATGATAGAGAGTTGAACAACAATAGATATCCCAAACATATTACAAGGGAGCCTATTGAACATTTTGATTTACATAAGGATTTTTAGGGTCAGAAAATGGAAAAGTACTTAAAATAACAATCACAAATCATAGCTGAAATGCATCCAAACTTTACAGGATGAGTAGGAAGAATGACAGAACAAGATATCTCCTATTATCCTATGATAATTTCACAAGAGGCACCACTATTACAAAATAATACTACCTTTGTCCCATAAAACATTGCTCATTCTTTTCAGCAAGGGTTCTAACAAATATTAGGTAGGTCTGTAGATGAAGGGCCCACATTTATTATAAGGGTATTGTATTTCACTGGTAATACTAGGTAAGTGTGTGGGTCATGCTTGGTAAATTGATAAGTGAGAAATGTAAAGGGTAGTGGTGGGGTAGTTACCACAAATGGAATGAACAATATTATGGGGGACAAACTAAAATGACAAAATGAACAGTATTTTACGGGACGTAGGGAGTATGATTGATTGATAGCATGTTACTAACTATTACTATGCCTAAATAACAATTCCATGTATACATCCTGCTTGAAGATATAAAGGATGAACATGTATACTAGATGAATCCCAATCAGAAATATTATTGTTCACTACTTACATGTTTGAAGACCCACACTGTAAACTCCATACCCAACTGCTTCAACCTGGAGGTGGCATCAACCCCTGAGTAATGTAAAAATATAGAATCAACATTTCCAGTGATTCAGTAAAAGAAACTAAACTGCTGACAAAGCTGACTTGCGATGAGTGTCAGAGTATATTTATTTGCATGAAAGTTTTTTAAACCCTTTTTTGTGATAAGAACCCAAGTAATTGGTAGACTAGAAATGAAAGTTACAACAAGGGAACATAATATCCACTCCGGAACCTGCCAAAGGCTGAACAAAAAACTCAGAAAGGGGCCAAACACCAATCTCTTAGCAAAACAGAAATAAGCAGGTCGATAAATTCATTATGCTTCTGAACTCAAGTAAACACTATAAGCTTCCTGGGAAGGCGGGAACAATGGCTCTCAAACGCACCTTGCACTCAATATCCTAAAGGAAAATGTTCAATTACTCAAAATGACAAAATGTATTCAAACGTGCATTAGGGTACGCCCAAACAAGCCTAAGGCTCTAACTTCAGTCAGTCAGAACCTTGGAATACTAAAAATGTGAGCAACACACAGAAAGAATTTTAACAGTGTCGACAATGTCTACTTATGTGGGAGAGAATGGACTCATTTAGTTTCAGACAATCACATCCATAAGTGAAGGATTTAATGAATCAATTCTAATAAGCCCAACCCATATTATCAATATAGAACTCTATTTCTTCAATCAGCTTAGTGTTAAGAGCCATAGGATTTTATGCATTCTCCGATCTCACTATGAAGCATTAAGATTCTAGAGATGTTTAAGATAATTTAGAACAAGAGGTTGGATAATAAAAGTAAGAAACATACTTTTCACCTGCCCAGAAATTAAATTCCATGTCAATATACCAGAGAAGTGAATGAGCAAAGCATTGAGTAGAACTTTCATGAAACCGAATAGGTTTTATTTGAGAACATCCATCAACAAAATATGGTACTCCATAAAACTACCGGGCAGTACACCACATATATGATAACCAGACATTACTTCATGATGCCTTCACAATTAATATTAGTATACCATATTACACAGTTTCCAGCTTACCAAATATGCACCCGAAAATGCATTGCAAAGTTGAGGGGAAGCTGTTTGCTGCAGTAATTGATCGGCAAAAAACAGACATCAGTCTCACTCTCAGGGCTAGATTTCCAGGATTTACTTTGGAATCTGGAGCAATGTTCTCAGAGCCAGTGGTTCCTACATTTCATGAAACAAAAACTGGGTTTAGAATAAAGCAGCTTGGCATTTACAAATGGAGGTCCAAATAAAGTGCAACCTCAAGACTTAAAGAACTAAATCAACACAGGTGACTTTGAAAAAACAAAGAGCTCACTTAAATTCTACTTCAAGAATTAAAATATTTCCGAAAGTAAATCAGATTTATTCTTCAACTATTTTATCCAATTCAAAAAATATATTGTTCGTGAAGTGGATCTAGAAGTTGAAAAACACATGAGGACTTAAAGAACTAAATCAACACAGGTGACTTCGAAAAAACAAAGAGCTCACGTAAATTCTACTTCAAGAATTAAAATATTTCCAAAAGTAAATCAGATTTATTCTTCAACTATTTTATCCAATTCAAAAAATATATTGTTTGTGAAGTGGATCTAGAAGTTGAAAAACACATGAGGCACACTGTAGATGAGAATAAAATATGTAGCATCAGAGAATCGTATGTATACAGCACAATACGATCTAAACCTAAAATAAAAGGATATACTTACATTACAAAGTCGTATACAAAAATAGAGAAATATACAAGGAAACATAAATACAAATAAACTTGTCAATACTCACCATTAAATAATAGAAATAATTTGTTGATCAGACTTTGGTCGTCTAAATTCACAACAGATGCATTCTTCTTCAAGAGCTCCTCCCCCTTCTTAATAACAGGTTCATGACTGTGGGAAAGCGAACCCCAAAACACATGCACCATATTATATAAGTTCTAAAAGATTTAAAAAACTGGTCTGCATTTTTTATTATAAATATTCAACTAATTGTACCTGTCCGTGCAAGCAGCTATATAGATAGGATAAACTAGTTCAGATTGAAGTTCCAAAGCTTCAATTGTATTAAGCATTCCTGTCTATAGAATACAAATAGTCAATTGCTTGTGGTATTTAATTAAGGCAAAAGCAAGAATATCACATCTGACATTCAAAGTGTTGGTCCAGTGTTGTCAAAATGTCGTTCGGGTCACTCGGGTCGCCCGGGTCGCCTGGGTCGAGACCATCACCGCCCCAACATGGGTGGGTTGATCGAGATACAGGGTTGCCGTTGGGTCGCCTGGGTCGAGTGGGTCGCCCTAAACACATGCTATCTCTGATTTTCTCAAATCTCTCACATGTTTTCTGACTCTCTCAATCACGATTCTCTATACATATGCATGCACCACATCAAACTTTTCAAATCTACTTTCTACACTTTAGAATTCGGCCTCTTCACTCCTAAACAAATAAACAATTCAAAGATCTTTTGCTGCCACCCTTCATATATTCCTTTGTTTTGATATTTTCAGACAATGGTTTCAATTATTTATTGTGTTATGACTTATTAACTGTTTTGATATTTTGATCATTTCTATTTTCCACTTTATCTCTATTCACATGAATTGCGTCTACATTTATATTATTTGATATATTATAAACATTAGAGCAATATATTTATTTTATTTAATATTAAAAGGCAAAAAAATTAGCCTAGATTTGTGGGTCTCTCGACCCCGTCGACTCGTCGACCCGCGACCTAAATTTTCACCTCATCGACCCGGTGCGCCCCGCGACCCTAACAACACTGTGTTGGTCAAAATACATGTAATAGACAACACTTTTTTTATTGGATATATGGATAATTAGTAAGCATTTGATGTTTTACACTTCCCACCTTTCTATTACGTAGCTTATCATAATCAAGGGGATCATTTCCAGTAACACGTCGAAATTGAATAGTTGAAAGCCCAGCTGGGCGTCCTCCGCTGCAAAGGAAGCCATCACCATTACTTTTTTGGTTATATGTATAGACCAATCACATTGTGAAAAGTGAGAACATGCATTCAGGGAAAAGATATTGTATTATAATCTAACCTCTGAGAAGATGGCTGATACAAAATTGTATGAAGACAAAACTCAAGAAATATCTCGAGGTCCTTAGAACCTACTAATGCCTTATATTGTCCCAGAATCGCTTCACTGACTTGAGATGTATGGCATTCGCCAATAACCTAAATTAAAGATTGTCAGTCACCAAAGGCAGCAAATATACCTTTGCTATGATCTTCAAGAATCATACTTGCACAAAGGTACAATAAAAGAACATATATTTCAAAATAAGAAAATAACAAAAGGCAGCAAATATACCTTTGCTATGATCTTAAGTAATATATCCTGGTGTTGGGAAGGCAGCTTAGAGATGTTGGTTAAAAATACCGGAGCTAGTAGTTGCTTTTCCTGCAGTTTCATGGTTAGGCCAAATAAATGTTTAACATCTTCACTTAAGAAGGTCAAATACTCAATAACAAAGACCTACCTCCTTCTGCACACGGTCAATTGCCATCTCTATATAGACAATGCAAAAGTTTCTAACCATAGGAGCAGAACTAGATTCCATGTACAATTTCCATAAATCAGATAGAGGTAGGCCAATTGTTTCCTGGTGCTTCACTCTCTTGTTCACGTGACTGAGGATTTCCATAACCTAATAATAATATGGGGAAAAGTCACATATAGAAGCTGACATTCACAGAAGTAAAAGTTTGAAACTATCAAACTAGAATGCACACACAGTTGAGGAAATCGCATCCAACCAACCAATGATTAATATTGATCCCAACTCCATTTCTCAAGGAAACATCAACCACTAATCACAGATGATAAGGTGCCCCAGATGTGCGTGTATCCCCTCTCAACTCTCAAGAGAAAGTATAAGAAGTTTGCTGTTCCAGAGCATGATTAATACAGAAAAAGTCATGAGAAATTCAGGGAAACTATGACTAGGAAACCCAAGCCACCACAGACGATTTTCGACAACATTTCTGCTGCCGGAGTCATGCAGCAGAAAACCGATGAAACACGAAACATCGATCAACTAAACTTCCAATCGAAATTCAGCTATCCAGAAATCAACATGATCGCTAAAGCCCTACTCAGATGAACATTTCAATTATAGAAGTCCAGACAAGTAGGCGGATTACATTAATTTTTCCATTATACAAGCATAACTATAAAAGCTCAAACATAAATTAATCCATATTGGAAGAAACTCGTAATGAACAATTCCTGATAGGGCACAATCAGCAAGAGAGGAATTGAGTGATAGGTAAAGCGTTTACAGGAGAAGAGAAGAGAGAATACTTTATTGCGGAGAGGAGCGGAAGCTGAGGAAAGGGCGGCAATGGAGAGGGGGAGAATCTTGGTGAGCAAGTCTTGGAGCTTAGAATCGTCGCAAAGCGCCAAACGCGTGAGCATTCTGTCGAGGAGGTCCTCCTTCTCGTCATCGGACTTTCCTGAGAGTGCCGAGGACCAGGCACCGGCGCCGGCGCCGGAGGTGGAGAGGCCAGCCATATTGAATGAACAGTTTGGAATAAAAGTTGCCTCGCTTCTCAAGTCAAGACTAATTCGAAAATCAAAATCAAAATCAAAATCAAAATCGGAGTCGAGAGCTTTAGATTACCACATCCCCTAATTTTATTGTTTTTGGTAAATTATTAAGAGGGAACATTATTTTAGGTCTACGAACTTTGCCAAAGTATCATTTTAGGTCCGCGAACTTTGAAAATATCATTTTAGGTCCGTGAACTTTGAGTTAGTATCATTTGAGGTACTTTTTACTATTTCCAAGTTTTTTTGGACGAAAATACCCCCAATACCTTAATGTGTATATATTTTTAATAAATTTATCATATACTCATATTTTTTTATAAATATCTTTACAATATATTTTTGACAAATTTTCTAAATATAATTTGACCTTAAATATTATCACTTAATTTTGTGACATGCAAGTAACATTGCTTCTTCAATTTTTTATATTAATTTTTTTAAAAATTGAATAAAGAACTTTTCTTTAATAATAAAAAATTGAATAGAGATCTTTTCTTGCATGTCACAAAATTAAATGATAATATTGAAGGTCAAATTATGTTTAGAAAATTTGTCAAAAATATATTGTAAAGATATTTATAAAAAGATCTTTATTTATTTTTTTATTATTAAAGAAAAGTTCTTTATTCAATTTTTAAAAAATAATATAAAAAATTGAAGAAACAAGTTTACTTGCATGTCACAAAATTAAGTGATAATATTTAAGGTCAAATTATATTTAGAAAATTTGTCAAAAATATATTGTAAAGATATTTATTAAAAAATATGAGTATATTATAAATTTATTAAAAATATATACACTTTAAGGTATTGGGGGTATTTTCGTCCAAAAAAACTTAGAAATAGTAAAAAGTACCTCAAATGATACTAACTCAAAGTCCACGGACCTAAAATGATATTTTCAAAGTTCACGGACCTAAAATGATACTTTGGCAAAGTTCGTAGACCTAAAATGATGTTCCCTCAATTATTAATTATTAATTCAACAATAAATGATTGGAAAGTTTCAAATCTAATAGTCATGGCTAGTTTTGGAAAAAAAAATTAGTACTATCCCTCGGCACATGAAAGACATTTTTAGACTTTCTATTTAATTACTAATAAAATGATATTTTTCTAATATTTGGATACTTGAAATAATATTTTAAATAATATATTATAAATTAATCTAATATAAATAAATAAAATTTATGTCTTTATTATTATCAAATCATCTCTCTTTGTCTTTCTTAATTAAATAAGACATCCTTGTTTTTCTTTCTTCTTCTTCAAACTCTCTTTCGTTTCTTCTTTTTTCTACTTCATTATTTCTTCTTCTGATACCATGTAATATTAAAATAAGAGGAACAAGCTAATAGTTACATTTATGATAATTCACTGTACTGGGAATATTCAATTTTAATAAAAGTAATACTTTAGATCTTGTTTATTTATACACAAGGAGTTAGAAATTATTTTTAATTATTTTCACATAAAAATGAGATGGAAATTATTTTATTTAATTATTTTAGATAAATTTACAATATAAATTCAAAATATCATTTTAAATATTCAAACGTGAGGAAAACATCACACTCCAAGTCAAGGTCGACCTAAGCAAAACTGATTACTTGGAGTTGGGGATCGTCAAGCATACTCTTGAGCAGTTGGCAACGGAGGGGCATATCTTGCTGCAATGAGCCTGGATTCGAATCCCACTGCTGTCGTGTAGTTGCTTCCATCTCTCAGGCACAAGTGTGAGGCCTTGGGAGATGGGCTTCTGGCAGTCAGTGGGTTAGGGCCTCCCCCTTAACGGGCTACTGCGTACCCTGATTGAACCCCCTCACATGATGTCGAGCCAGAGTGTGGGGGCCGCCAAGGCGATGGAATCGCTTTTTTTTGCTGCAATTGAGTATGGTACGGTTATCTAAGTTCCTACGAATTCAAGAATGATAGTTGAAAACTTGAAATTGAAAAACAGTTTGAATTTTGTTAGGTCTTTCCAACATACTGCAAATGCATCTCATTTTATTTCAGCGTGTAATAAATAAAAACAAATATATCAACTACTATATGATCACCTCTAAAATACACACCTTAATTATACAACACAACACCCCCTCTGAAAAGTAGAAGTAATTATACAAACCAATAACAAATAAAACAAAAAAATCAACAACACAACACAAAAAAGCCAAACACAATAAGCAATCCATGTAACTGAACCCCAAACAAGTTGCAAAAATCCAACAATGGAATAGAACTAGAGGCCTCATCTTGATCATCGCTAATATCCTTAGGATTATCGAAATTGGAGGGAACCAAGGTGTCCGGCACCGAGTCATCGTCCCCGGACTGCGGGCCCACTGGTCCCGGGGAGGTGTCGTCGGGGCGTAGGCTCGGGGGCAGGCCCTGCCCGTATGTCACGTTGATTTGGAAGCGCTGGCCGTTGAGGCATTGCTCCCCGTCGTAGTCGCTAGAGAAGAAATACGTCATCCCGACTTTCGTGAGCGGGACTGCGACGGAGACCGGCTGCGGCGCCGTGGCGGAAGGGTCCGCCGCGGACCACTCGATGGTGTCGTTGTCGAGGACGTTGTCGTAGTCGCAGAGCTTGTATGTGGTGAAGTTGTAGGTCTGGATTACTGTGTGGTTGTTGTTCGTGTTGAAAACTGCATTTGTTTTACAATAGTAATTAATTATGGAACAAAAATTTTAAAAAAATCAGCCATGATTAAGTTCAATCACATAATACTAATACAAAATATAAATGTCAAGTGCAATGTTGGTAATAACATATATTTAAATATGTAAATACATTAAAAAGAAAAAAATTCATCCTATATATGGTTGTAGAGTAAAATTGCTAATTTTTGACAGCTAATGGAGATATTTTTAGATTGTTTTAGTTCATGCTAGGGGTAAATTACGGAGATCATTTTTAGTGATTGTGTGACCTATTTCACATAGGAAATGAACACTTTCACATGCATGCATGTAAAAAGTCTAAAAATGAATTAAATGCTAGTATGGAATGATTTTAAATGACATCCGTATTTTACCTTTCTCGTATCAAGTAAAATGGTCTAAGAATGATATTTATATTTAATCATTTAATTATATATTAAGATTTACTTAAGCATTGATCACAAATTTTAAACTATAAAATAATTAAAAAGATAATTAGAATTATAACTAAAGATAACTTAGTCTTTGACTTTCTACTTAACAGAATTAAATTTTCCCTTTTGAGCATCCGCAATGGCGGACTTCCGCGCGGATGTCAGACCGGCGTGCGCGAAGTCCGCGCGGGACGTCTGCCATTGTGCAACTGTTCAACGGATACGAACGTCCGATACGGACACCGCATGTCCGCGCCTTTTTGCTGACGTTCGTCGGGGCATCCGCCATTGCGTTGACTCCCACGGACGTCGGCGCGGAATTCCGGATTTTTGTATTAAATTTTTTTAATATGGCAAGTCCGTCGGGATGTCCGCCACTGTGCAGTGGGATGTCCGTATGACGTGGCATCCGCAGTGGGAAGTCCGTATGACGTGACAAGAGGTGTTTTTGGGATGTCCGCAGGGATGTCCGCCGGGACATCCGCACCACTGCGGATGCCCTAAGTTGGAATCAGTAGTTGCCCAAAGTGCAAGACAGCCCCCATGACTGCACATGAGATGCTCTTTACTAATGGCACCCGCAACGCGTCTCGCGGGTGTCCCTTATCTCGTCCCTCCGAGACGAGATGGGCGCAGGACGCGTTGCAGCGTCTCGTCTCGTCCCCAGCCCGCCGAGACGCCCGTCCCTCCGAGACGGCGCACAAGCTGTCTTGCCACGTGCTTGCGCGACGTGGCGCGCTCCGGCGCCATGCGTGACACCCACTCGCCGACCCGCGAGTGGGCTTCGTCACGCTGATGCAATAAATCATTTTTTAAAAAAAAATTGAATTTAATAGAAAAATAAAAATAAAAACGGTCATATGACCGTTCAACGGTCATTTTCCTTTTTTTTATTTTTTTTTTATTTTTTTACTCTATAAATACTCATATTTCATCCTCATTACACACAAACACACATCTATTCTTCTCAAATTACCTCCATTTCCTCTCCAATTTTCATCTCAAATCATCTCTTTTATTCTTCTACCAAAGTTAATACATTCATGGATCCATTTGAGCAAATACGACGAATAATGGAAGAATCACTTGAAGAAGATCGACGTAGGGAGGCGGAGGAAGCCGCGCCGCCCCAAAGACGATCCTGGACTTACATCCATCGTAACCGGGAGGAAGTCGCCGCAAGGTTAGTACGCGACTACTTCTGTGATAACCCGGTATGGGGAGATACCTACTTCCGTCGCCGTTTCCGCATGCAGCGACCGCTATTTCTCCACATCGCAAATACATTGGCAGCCTGGGAAGAGTTCTTCCACGACGCCGTTGGCCGTCCCAGCCACACGACGCTGCAGAAATGTACTGCAGCAATCCGTCAGCTTGCGACTGGACAAACGGCGGATTTGTTCGACGAATACCTCCACATTGGAGAAAGCACTGGGAGAATGTGCTTGATGCAATTCTGCAAAGGCGTCCATGCAGCCTTCACCGACGAATTTCTCCGGAAGCCTAGCACGGCAGATTGTCAGTTTCTGCTCCACATTCCCCGGGATGCTTGGCAGCGTCGATTGCATGCATTGGCAATGGAAGAATTGCCTTGTGCGTGGAGGGGGTCATACACGAGCGGCCACAAAGGCACCCACCCCACCGTTATACTCGAGGCCGTTGCCGACTACCGGCTATGGATTTGGCGTGCGTACTTCGGGGTCCCCGGATCGAACAACGACGTCAACGTGCTTAACCAATCCGACCTCTTCGTCGAAGTTTTGGATGGTAAAGCGTCGGCCATCAACTTCATCGCTAACAACCGGCGGTATAAAATGGGGTATTATCTTGCCGACGGCATCTACCCGAAGTGGCCAACTTTCATGAAGACGTTCACCAGGCCGGTAAACGAAAAACAGGCTCTTTTTACGCATAAGCAGGAGGCTGCTCGCAAGGATGTGGAGAGGGCGTTCGGGGTTCTCCAAGCGCGCTTCAACATTATCAAAGCTCCGGCTCGTACGTGGTTCATGGAGAGTATTGTCGACATCATGTATACGTGCATAATCTTGCACAACATGATTGTCGCCGACGAAGGACCTGAGGCGGGAAATTGTTTCGACCCTGAAACCCCCGTAAGCTCTACCGCAAGTAGTCCGCCTCGCAGTGGAGTGCATCCGTCTTTGCAAGATCGGTTGTCTATTCGGGCAAGGACATGTGATTCTACCGCCCACGCCCAACTCCAAGATGATCTAATGGAGCACATTTGAGCAAAATTTGGCGGAAGAAATTAAATTATGTATTTTTCATTTTTTTTATTTTTAATTATATTTTTTTTTATTTTTTAAGAATTTTAAGTTGTAATTTTATTTTATTTAATGAAATGTGTTTTTATTAATTGAATTTGTTGGAAATAAAAATAAAAAATGAAATTGAATGAATAGTAAGTTAAGAGATGGTTAAGAGACAAATAAGAGATGGAGGGTTGCAGGTTATGTCTCTTAGTTAAGAGATGGAGTGAAAAAAGTACAGTGGGTCCATAAATAGTTAAGAGATGAGACGGTTAAAAGACAGATAAGAGACAACGTTGCGGATAGCCTAAAAAGTTAATCAACGGTAACGTACTAATATGAACATGCCCACAAAATATCCATTCCATTCATGATCAATTTTCCTTTTTTATTTGTTCTAATCAAGATAATCATTTTCCAATTTTGAAAATAATGTCCTCCTCTTCTTTCCTCATTAAAATATTCAACTATATTTTTTCTTATTTCACCTAACAATTTTTTCCAAAATCCCATTTCATTTAAGAAATGAGGAAGGACCTTAATTAACCTATTCATAAATACAGCTGTCAGAGGCACTACTTATCATCAAATCCTTTTTTGGACATTAGAGCATCCACAACGGTGGTGGGAGTGAAGGCCGCCGTCCGTGCCAGCGGCGAGGACGAGGACCGCCGCCGCTGGCGACGTGGCGGCTTATGATTGGGCAACGGCATAGCCGTTGCCTTTGAATTTTTTTTAATTTTAAAAATCGTTTTTAAATTATATAAAATTATTAAAAAAAATTTCCAAATCCCAAAAATATGGCCGTTTTTTCTCATTTTTCTGAATTTTTTTTAGTTTTTTTTTTATTTTTTCCCCTAAAATCATCTATAAATACACACATTCATCACCCATTTATCACATCAATTCATCTCCCATTCATCTCTCATTCTTAAAATTCTCATACAAACTATCAACACATTCATCCCTCATTCAAAACCTCAAATGGATTTCACCCATGTTATGGCGGAAGCGGAACGCGAAGAACAAGAATACTACGAACAACATCGTGCCGCTTACGAAGCATATGTCGCGGCGAATACCCCCGCTCCTCCTCCTCAACGAACAAGATCAAATCGGCGCTACATCCATTGTGACCGCTACATCCATCGTGACCGGGATGGAGCCCACGAAAGGCTCGTTGCCGACTACTTTGCCGACCAGCCCCGGTTTCTGGCATATTACTTCAGGCGCCGTTTTCGCATGTCAAAGCGCTTGTTCATGCGAATTGTCAACACATTGTCCGCACGTGTTGAATTCTTCCAAACAGGTCAAGATGCAGCCGGCCGGCAAAGTATCACGCCGTTGCAGAAGTGTACGTGTGCCATCCGACAACTCGCTACTGGGCAAACGGCCGACATCTTCGACGAGTATTTGCATATCGGTGAGTCCACTGGAATCCTTTGTCTAAAGAATTTTTGCGAGGGCGTTCGTTCAGCTTTCGGGGATGAATTCCTTCGGGCACCCAGCACCGATGATTGCCAACGGTTGCTGCGTCTTCACGAATCAGTCCATGGCTTCCCCGGAATGCTTGGCAGCATTGACTGCATGCATTGGAGGTGGAAGAATTGCCCGAATGCTTGGAGGGGGCAACACTTAAGCGGTCACAAAGGCGGCGGCCCAACACTTATCCTTGAGGCGGTCGCCGACTACCGCCTATGGATTTGGCATGCATATTTCGGCGTTGCCGGAGCCAACAACGACTTGAACGTGCTCTATTCTTCACCACTCTTTAATGATGTGATGAATGGTGTAGCACCGGCGATCGACTTCACCATCAACGGAAATACATACCACATGGGTTACTATCTCGCCGATGGTATCTATCCAAGGTGGTCGACGTTCGTGAAGACGCTCCACAACCCGCACGACCCGAGGCGGGTTCTTTTTGCGCAGCGTCAAGAGTCCGCGCGGAAAGACGTTGAAAGAGCCTTCGGGGTCCTTCAAGCCCGATTTAACATTGTGAAGGCCCCGGCTCGGCTGTGGTACGTGAATAATATCGCCGACATCATGTTCACGTGTATTATCTTACACAACGTGATTATAGCCGACGAAGGGCCAAGGGCGGCTAGCTTCTACGACGAGGATGAAGCCGGAAGCTCAACAGCGAGGTCTCCCCCACGCCGAGGTGAGCATACGACGGTTGGCCAGAGGATCGAGACAAGGCACACAATGCGCGATACCCGAACCCACATTCAGCTACAAGAAGACATAATCAAACACATGTGAGCGAAATTCGGCAACGAGTAGTGATTTTTTTAATTTTTAATTTTTAGGATTTTAATTATGTCGTTTTTTATTTTATTTGTCATTTGTAATATTATTTATGTTTTTTTAATGAATTCTAGTATTATGGAAATGTTTATGTTTAATTGAATATTAAATTAATTGTGCTCGTCCTTACGGAAGAGCACAATTGTGGATGTTGTGCTCTTGCCAGAGAGCATGCATGAATAGTACCGCCCTGGCCCACAACTGTGCCGCTGGCAAGAGCACGGTTGTGGATGCTCTTACATCTGACCTGCCGCCAACTGTTCATCTCTCTCTTGATCTCATGCCATGATTGGTTACTTTGTGCTAGAATTTTATCGTAATTATCTAATATTATCCCAATCATTACAACATAATTAGACTCGATTAAATTACCCTAAACCGTAAACTAATGAATTTGCTAAGAAAAGCTAAACTTCATTTACTTCACGTATCGCACTTTTGATCTCAAATGTGGCAATTCCTAAACATCTACTACTATTATACACAAAATATCTTTGCCAATTTTTTTCTTTTTGAAAATAATATACGTACGAATTAATTAAGTAGTGGGACACTATTACTAAATGCTTAATTAAATTTATGAATAAGTAAATAAAGATGAAAATTGAGTGGCCATAAATGAATTATGGTAAGATGTGATCAAGAGAGGAAGGCAAATAGCAAACGGCATGAAGCATGAAGAGAGAGAGAGTGAGAGTGAGAGGATTACTGAGGAAGTCGCCGAGGGAGAAGTTCTTGCCGGCGGTCCAGTTGCGGTAGTCGACTTTGGGGTTTTCGAGGAGGTCGTACCAGCCAAGAGAGTCGCCGACGGTGTAGTTTTGGTAGGCATCAACATATAGAGAGAAAGAGATGATAAAGGAGAAGGAGGATAAGAAGATCAAACCACTCTTGTTTCCCATTTTCTTTGCTAGCTTTAGTTAGTACTATCCCTCTCTCAGTATATATTCCTCTATCAAATTCAAAAGTCAAATTAATGGAATTGCTCTTTCTCTCTCTCTTGTATATAATGAGTTGGTGTGTGTAAACTTAGCCTTTAATTTAGATTTAAATGGATGTTAATAAATGTAGTAGTACTACTATGTATTATAACCTGCAGAGTGGGACTCTATACCTAATCTTTTCATATCTTTATCATAGGGGTGCGTTAGATTGACACCACTTTTAAATTGACAATGTAACAACAACGTAGCATGCAATCTCCAATACGTAGATAAGCAATCTGCGGTGCATTGACAAACAACTCAGCATAAAGTTCCAAGCAACAACAATACGAAATCAGAGTACTATGGTGTCACTATAGTTAAAATCACAACCGAAGCAAGCAATATGTGATACGAAATCACAGATAATCAAGCAATCTTCGATACACACGCAAGCAAGTATGGCACATGATTAAATTTGCTCATAAATCTAAGGGTCATCATTGGAGATACATTGTCATTTAAAAAGTGGTTGTCATCTTAATACAATAACTAAAGTCAAAATGTTTCTAATATTTAATTTTCGATTTAAACGTTTTTTTGAGAATTTTTGCATTTAAACATATTTAAGAAAGATTACATTATTTTCCATTTTCATTAATTTGAATAAGAAAAATTCATTTCTTCAATCTATGAAAAGATGGGGGATATTACTTATTTGTATGTGATTTCACTCGATAACGGTTGGAAAACTTACACAATATAAGAAAGGACATAAGGATGAAAAAGAAAGAGATAAGATAACAAAAATAAACCAAGATTATTCTTCCTCTCATCTTTTCCTTTTTGGATTGAATAAGATAGAATATATTAGTGAATCGAGGTATAAGATTAGAACATAGAAGTAGGAACTTTCAAAATAATTTTACCACAACTTCACTAATTTCAAACTATTTAATTTTCCCAATATTATATTTTTGTTTTCTAATTATAACCTCAAATGCTTTTGATCATTTTAGTTAAGCACATAATTGGTAAAGCTTATTTTTAGTTTTCATGTATAGATTAATTTAGATCCCCTTGGCTGAGCTGAACAAGATATAATTGGATTTTCGTATTGATTAAAGTTCAATATAAAACAAAATAGTAGTAAGAACTAAAGAAAGACAAATAATAACAGAAAACACATGTAATTTTGGCCGTTTTCTCATCAACTAGGCCGCCAATAATATGTGAGACACAATCTTATGATATTGTACTATCTTACTTGAGTATTAATAATGATTATCAAATTTGATAAATATAATTAGAGCAGATGATCTTTTTTTAAAATTATCATTTAGAAAAATAAGCGATAGATGGAATATTGGTTGGCTGACAAGTGACGGTGGGCAAATGGTTAGCTTTTGAAGGGATTAAGGTAATTAAAGCTTCAATCATGTACATAAAGTAAATTTGCTAATTATTAATAATTCAATTCACGAAGGGATAATATAAGTAGTGTCTTGAAAAAATAAAAGGGAAGCATAAAGAGGTTGGGTTGTCGGTGGACATGTGATCATGTGATGTGATCAATGGCGACCCCTCTCTCTATTTTCTTTACCTAAACACCTTTAGAGCATCCACTACGCGTCCCGCGCTCGGCTCGCGTTTCGTTTCGGAGGGATGGAACCGCCGCGGGACGCGTTGCAGCGAAACGTTTCGTCCCTAGCCCATCTCCATGCCGTCCCGTAGCCTGTGAGTGCGCGACGCGGGACGCGATGTCGGGCCACGCGACTCGGCGACGTGGCGAGCGCCCGATGCATGCGTGACGCCCACTCGCTGGCCCGCGAGTGGGCGTCGTCACGGATGACGTAATAATTCATTTTTTTAAAAAAATGAGAATTTTAATTAAAAAAATATTTCAAATGGTAATGTTACCGTTTTGTTTTTTTTATTTCCAATTTTTTTTATTTTTTTTCTTTACTCTATAAATAATCCTATTTTATACTCATTTTACACACAAACACACATCTATTCCTCTAAAATCCTCTCTATATCCACTCCAATCTCAAATCAACCCAAACTAATGGATCATTTTGAGCAAATGCGTCAAATAATGGAACAATCACTTGAAGAAGATCGACGACGGGAGGCAGAGGAAGCCGCGCCGCCCCCACGACGCTCCCGGACGTACATCCATCGTAACCGGGAGGAAGCCGCCGCAAGGTTAGTACGCGACTACTTCTGCGATAACCCGATTTGGGGAGATACCTACTTCCGTCGCCGTTTCCGCATGAGTAAACCGTTATTTCTCCACATCGCGAATACTTTGGCGGCCCGGGAAGAGTTCTTCCGAGAAGGGTTTGACGCGGTCGTCCGTCCCAGCCACACGACGCTGCAGAAATGTACTACAGCAATCCGTCAGCTTGCGACTGGATAAACGACCGACATGTTCGACGAATACCTCCAAACTGGGCGCACGTGCTTGCTCAAATTCTGCAAAGGCGTCCGGGCAGCCTTCACCGACGAATTTCTCCGGAGGCCAAGCACGACCGACTGTCAGTTTCTCCTCAACCTGCACGAACAAGTGCACGGATTCCCCGGGATGCTTGGCAGTGTCGATTGCATGCACTGACAATGAAAGAATTGTCTGGTGGCTTGGAGGGGGTCATACACGAGCGGCCACAAAGGCACCCACCCAACCGTTGTACTCGAGGTCATTGCCGACTACCGGCTTTGGATCTGGCACGCGTACTTCGGGGTCCCTGGCTCGAACAACGACGTAAACGTGCTCCACCAGTCCGACCTCTTCGTCGAAGTTTTGGATGGTAAAGCGTCGGCCATCAACTTCATCGCTAACAACCGGCGGTATAAAATGGGGTACTATCTCGCCGACGGCATCTACCCGAAGTGGCCGACCTTCGCGAAGACATGCAGCAGGCCTGCGAACCCAAAGCAGACTCTTTTTGCGCAGAAGCAGGAGGCTGCTCGCAAGGATGTGGAGAGGGCGTTCAGGGTTCTCCAAGCGCACTTCAACATCATCAAAGCCCCGGCTCGTTCGTGGTTCATGGAGAGCATGGTCGACATCATGTATACGTGCATAATCTTGCACAATATGATTGTCCGAGACGAAGGACCCAATGCGGGAAATTGGTTCGACCCCGAATCCCCCGGAAGCTCAACCGCAAGTAGTCCGCCGCGAAGTGGAGCGCATCCGTCTATACAAGAACGGTTGGCTATTCGGACAAGGACACGCGACTCTAGCGCCCACGCCCAACTCCAAGAGGATCTAATTGAGCACATTTGGGAAAACTTTGGCGGAGAAGATTAAATTATGTCATTTTTATTTTTTTAGGATTTTAATTATGTATTTTTTCTATTTTTTTAGTTTTAAGTTGTAATGTTGTTTTACTTTTAATGAAGTGTGTTTTTTAATTGAATTGGGTTGGAAATAAAAATAAAAAATGAAATTGAATGAATAGTAATTTAAGAGACGGTTTAAGGGACGGTTAAGGGACGGAGCGTTGCAGGTTCCGTCCCTTAGTTAAGGGATGTAGTAAAAAAGTATAGTGGGGCCCTCAAATAGTAGTTTAAGGGACGGTTAAGGGACGATATGGAGACAACGTAGTGGATGCTCTTACGTTACTCCCTCCGTCTTCCAAATTTTGTCACGGTTTGATCAGACACGAGTTTTAAAAAATATAATGGAAAGTGGATTGAAAAAGTTGATAGGATGTGGGTCCTACTTTTAAAGTATTAGTTTTATAATAAAATGTAAGTGAGAACAAGTTAGTGGAATATGAGGTCTATTATAAAAATTGGTAAAAAGTGAAATGTGACAAATTTTATGGGACGGTCAAAAATGAAAAAATGTGACAAAATTTCAGATACGGACGGAGTATTTCGTAATATCATATTATCTCGTATAAGTGCTTACTTATATTTATATCCTCACTCATGTTCTGCAAATAATATTTCCTTATTTCTCGCACATATTATATTCATTAATTATCATACATAATTTTTTGGACATCCAAATTTATAGCTTATGATAGTAGTTACAAATTAATGTTACGATGTACCGATAATGCCGAAAATGTTCTGTAGGTCAGAATAATTTAAAATTAGCATGGTGCTTTCAAATCAAATTGAGTAGTCAAAACATTGCTAATCGCTATGCCACAATGTACGATGGATTGTAGCCATTCTACGTTATTTAAAAAAATAATTTATTATGTTTCTAGGGTTATTTTTATATATTTATTTATTTGTATTCATAAGATTTTCTCGCTGCTTATAAATAGCGGATTTTTCTTATTATTCACCAATTCAGTAATTTTTTATACGTCTCTGCATTATGTTGTATTTTTGTTGATCAAACGCTATATGGTATTGAAGGGCAGCATAAGCGATGTTACTTTTACTAATTTTGATATGTAATTACATGGTTTGAAATTTTTTTAGTAAAAATGTATATTGCACAAACAAAATAGTCGAACAAGTTTTTAGTTAATATGGTTGTATTTAGAGAAAGTAATATCCAAAATACCTTTAATAACGAAAGTGTACTAAATATATTAATTTTCTTCATTTCAAAAAAGGGGTAAACAAAACTGTACTATAAGTTTAGAATCGGCAAGAAATATATGACGAAATTTTTATTTGCGTTTTAACTTTTCCTACCAGATCTCAGTTCAGTACTGTTTAGTAAAGTTGCACTTGTATTTATTTTTTACTCCATAAATTAAGATTTTTGTCTTTGTATTATTCTTTTATATACTCTCCCGTCCAATAAAAATATGTGCACCTATCATTTTCAGTCCGTCCCACAAAAATATGTGTATTCCATTTTTGAAAAGTAAATGTCAATTTAATAATATAGGTCCCACTATCGACGAACTCTACTTTAACTATCATTCTCATCATCTCTCTTACTTTACCATACTATTCTCTTTCTCTCTCTTACTTTACCAATTTTGTCTTAATTCTCGTGCTATCTCATCCGCCCATATTTTTATGAGACGGGGGGAGTATAAACGAATGGGAATAATACTATCATCACCATCTCCAAGAATATATACTCTATCTTTATTTACAGTAGAATATATACTCCGTCTCCTATCATCTACTCTATTTTATAGCATAAAATGAATATTACGGAATATTTATTTGTTTGTTTAATGACATCTAAAACTCAAGTAAAACTGATTTTATATAGAACATTAACTGAAGCTATTTTTTGGGATTAAAAATATTAATATTAGAAATTTGTGAAATTAAAAAAGTTGTTGATGCAAAGGTGGCCTCATAGTCGGCAAGGCGTTGAAAGTATATGTTTATATCACATTATTCACATATATAATGCACAAAAAATCACCTAAGATATATTTGACACAGACATGTCATCTTCTTTGAATTTGCTAGTTTATAGAAATTGCACTTCTCCAAAAAAAGTAATTACACGGGGACAGTCATGAATTAGTCATAAAACATACAACAATGGAATAAACTTTGTGCAAACACATCATTAGAGATTTAGAGCACAAGAATGAAGAGAAATACCGCCCTCCGTTCCTTTTAAAATGTCCACCTTTCCTTTTGAGTTTGTCCTAATTAAAATGTTCACTTTCTATTTTTATAAATAAATTCCTCTCTCTTTTATCCTTACTAAAATATTCAACTAAGGTACTTTTTTTTATCTATTTACTCCACCTAACAACTACTCTTAAAATCTCGTGTCATTCAAGAATGTGGACATCTTGAGTGGAACAGAGGTAGTACCTGTCAAAGACCTCGACTTTGATGGGATATATGAAGTTGGAGGGAGTTAGTTAAAACTTCAAGAACAAGAACGCCACTTTCAACCGAGAGCAAGAAAAGCATGCTCCAATCAAGCTTTTATGAGAGCTATTTTCTTCCAGTGTAGTAGCCGTTTCTTCGTGGTTTTTCCAAATAATTCTATCTTTTTGTAATTTCTTGGTTGCTTGTATCCTTTCAATTAAGGATCACCATTTTGCCCATGGATGTAGGCATTACTGCCAAACCATGTAAACAAATTGTGTTAGAGCATCCATAATGGTTTTCGCCCAGCCATATCCCAGCCATAGCCTAGCCACAAACTCCTCCTGCCACATCATCTGCACTAAAAATCCTCCTGGCATATCATCAAAACAAGCAAATAGCCCAGCCATAGCCCAGCCACATCACTCAAAATTATATAAAACAAATAATGAACAATCACACAAAATACGGAATTAAATTTACGCCACAGATACGGGAAAATGCAACAATTTTATTTAAATTTTAAAAAAATTACATTTTAAAAAATTACATTAATAAAAAAAACTAACTTCGAGTTAATAATAGAGATAGTACTCGTTAATACAAGTGATGCGAATGAAAATGAAGTGCAAATCGCGTATATATAGTGTTTCAAAAATTAAAAAAAAAAAACCGCTAGGCTATGCGCTGGGCGATCCGGGCGCTGCAATGGCGCCGAGCGGATCGCCCAGCGCATAGCCCAGCGGATTTTGACCGCCTAGCGCTAGGCGAAATTCATTTCCGAAAAACCGCTCGGCGGTTTTCGGCTCCTGCAATGGTTCGCCTAGCGACCGCCTAGCGCCGACGCTCGGCTAGGCGGTGCGCTAGGCGCCATTGTGGATGCTCTTATTGATTGTTTCTTTTACAAGGGAGGTGTTGAGTCAGATCAAAAGTAAGGGATAGAGTTCGAGATGAATGCTCAGACGACACCCGCTATGACATGTATACAGAAAGATGAATTTGTTTTTGGGGTAATGGTAATGAGGTTTTGTAAGGTCAATGGCGGACACAGGATTTTGGTACTGGGGGTCCAAATTACTACTCCCTCGGTCCATAGAAAATAGTCTTATTCTTCCATTTTCGTCCGTCCAAAAAAAAATAGTCTCATCTTTCCATTTTCATTCGTCTAAAAAAAATCTAATCTTTCCATTTTTTTCGTTAACCAGATTGGATAGTCACTCCCTAATTATCATTCACTTTTTAAGTAATATTGTAGATAAATGAATTAGCTATGAGAAATTTTTTTAAAAAAAAAGTAGTTATGAAAATCAATAAACCACAAAACTCAATCCACAAGAAAATAGTCTTATTCTCCCATTTTCGTTTGTCTAAAAAAAAGTCTCATCTTTCCATTTTCATTCGTCTAAAAAACTAGTCTAATCTTTTCATTTTTGTTTGTTAACCAAAATGGATAGTGGATAATCACTCCCAAATTATCGTTCACGTTTTAAGTAATAATATAGATAAATGAACTAACTATGAGAAAATCTCTAAACACAATAATTATGAAAATCAATAAATCCACAAAACTGGGGGCTAAGGATATTGATCCCATATTTTGCTAGTTTTCAGTCCGCTTCTGTAACCAACTGAGCTAGCGATAATTTGTAATGTATTAGTTGAAACTCAAATGGTTGGGGTGCCAAGGATACCTCATACCTCAACGTAGGTCTGCCTTTGTCTAAGGCGATCTACGAATTGGATTGTCATACACTAGCTCATATAACGAGTTCTTTAGTCTATAGGAAAGTATTGGTTGAACTGAGTTCTACTTCTCATTTGTAATGCACTCCCTCTGTCCACTAAAATCGTCTCATTTTGCTATTTTCGTCCGTCCATCAATAAATGTTTCATTTACTTTTGTACTACTTTTGGTAATGGATCTAATAAGGCTAATTTCATGCATCGGTTATGGGGCTAAATTATGTGATTTCGGTGATCTAACAAGTGTTTGTAAGTTCAGGAAATGCAGGCAAATCAACCGGGCAGACAAAAAATGAGGAAAAGTGAAGTGAAAAGCGCCAGCGATCTACCTGACCGAGGAAATGACGAAAACGCTGGCAGGAAGCAAAAGTGGAACAAGGAGCAATTTCTAAAGGATCATTTTTCGGAGGGTAAAAATGACAAATCATGAAGAAGGAGAGCCCTAGGGATTCGTGCCTCCACTATATAAAGGGACAACAACTTTGAAGAAAGACACTTTTACTTCTATTCAGCTTCATCACTCTCCTAGTTTCATTTAGTTTTAGCTCACTTCACACATATCTCACGCACTTGGTTTCAATGGGGTAATTCTGGGCACTGTGGCAATTTAGTTTAGTTCTGTTGTGTAACACCGTCCCTAAGGGGGCGAGGATACAATCGTTTTTACATTTCTGCTGTTTTTGGTCTAGCCGTGAACTTCTTTGCTGGAAGCTCGGCGACTGCTATTCTGTTAAACCTATTTTCAGTAGCTATGGAAGTTTATGTTTTTCTGTTTTATTTTGGTTTGATGCTTGGTGTTGGTTTTTACTGATTTGGATGCTTTTCGCAATTGGTATTTGAATCGGAGTTGAGATCGGTTGAATTGGAGTTGTTTTTGTTGTTGAATCAGTTAAATCGGAGTTGATGGATGTGGATCTGGTATGAATTGTGGTTTGTAGTTGTGAATCTGATACGTACCGATTGGGATCTGCATGGTTATGGTTGTTTTTACTGTTGCTTTCGATTTGCTCGACCTGATAGTTTAGATCTGGTAGTTTCAGCTTAATCGTAGTGTTCGAAGTCTGATCTGAGTTTGCTCTGTTTCTCTGTGTTTGATGTTCTGTTTCGTTCATGTTCATGTTAATTTGCTGAAGAAGATGAAGATCGTTGGTAGTTAGATTCAAATACGTTTATTTGTTTGCTTTTGCAGCTTTATCTATCGCAGTAGCTAAATCGGGAAATCTGTCACATAGCCTTTTTCTTGCTTATTTTTCTAACTATTTTGGGAAACAATTTACTTGACCTGGTAGTTCGTTTAAACTTTCCTTTGTTAATTCATTTCTCGAGTCATGCATGCGTACATGGTTTTCTTGTTTCCTAGGTCTAGTAGTTAGTTTAGTATCTTCAATTTTCTTACGTCTAATATTTTTAAAAAATCTTAACCCATGAGTTGTGTGGCAGCAGCCGACCCCATTTTTCCAAATCCTTTGAATACTTGCTAACACCTCCGTCTCTGTGGGATCGATCCTTACTTCCATATACTAGCCAATAGTATGATGGGTTAAGGTTTTGAAGCAGTAAAAGGTGTATCCAACGACCATTTCTGATAGATTCATTATCTCCTACACCTTGTGATCTAGTGAATCATCTGGACCTGTTGGATTGAGATTTACCTAGTGCACACACTTTTCTCAGCTACTTCAGGATCCTACAATCCACTATCTTTATCTCACTCACATTTTATTATAAAACAATTATATAAAAGTATGAACCACCTTCCACTAGCATTACATTTCTTAAAATTTGTATCCAGTCAAACTTGACCTTATAATCGTGGATAGATGAAGTAATTATTTTGGATTTGTTAATGACATAGCTAAAATTACATTATATTGCAAGGTGAAATGTGATCCCATTTGTTTAAAATTTGAATTTAATACTACATTGAGAGTCGTTTGAAATTTAAAATCGGGTATTTAGCATCCGGCGACTTTGTTCGTTCATATTATCGCGGATTTCCAATGTTATCACCCATTTAGGTTTAAATGTGTGAAGCCGTTATTAATTGTGTGTCTGTTTCTTTAATATTCCATCACAATTAAAATTCAAATCATGATCGGAGACTCAACCGGACAAAGAGAGTAGCAGCAACCCCAAAATAGAGTGATTTTCCTATCACAACAATGACTAAATCCAGCCGCAGCAAACCATAGGGAGAATCAGTGCCTTGCATTCAACCTGAACCTCATGTATGATTTAACCTTGAATCATCAAATAACAAGTTATACATCGAGTTATGGAGAGTAATTAAGTTACTGAATGAATTTGGTTGCTTTAATTTGATTGTTTAGTTTGAGAATTTAGGATATTTTATGTGAACTAAAAATTATATAAATTTCATGTATTCGTGTAACAATTGGTTTCACTCACATGAGTAACAAAGTGCCCACCTATTGTTCTGTCATATTCTTTGATGTTCTTGTGGCTCGTCTTGTTTTCAATCATTATAACTGCTATAGGTTGGGTTTAATTGGATGGAACCCTACCTTGATGGCTATACATGACACATTAAGTCAATACAATAGAGTGAGTTTGACAGACATGTTGATACCAATGTTATGGTCATATTAAAATGGATATACTATCCAATCCACAACTAAGACTAATGTTACACCATTAGATCTTAAAATGCGTGGATGAGATTAAAGCTCACGTATTTCAATAAATATATAAAATATCAACAAAGGGTAAAATAATAAATTTGTCATAACATAATAATTTTCACAGTTTTTTATATTAACATAGTGACATGAAAATCTCAACACAGTTTTATTGATATTGTAAATGTATTATATTGAGATTGTTTGATGCATTTATTGATATAAAATTTTATTATCAACATTACGAAAATTGAAATAAAAATTATAAAATTTCATCATCCAATCATCGTCTGAACATATGCAATTGAGATCTAGTTAGAATCCTTATGAAATTACCTTTAATTTGATATATTTTTTACGAAAAAATAATTTAAATCAAGAAAGTTACATAAATTTCAAGTTTTGAGATGATCTTGAGGAGGGAGAAAGTGGTTAGTTTTAATGACCATATATAAAAATTGACCTATATACTTTAAGTGTATTTAATAATTTTTTTTAATTCTAAATATAATCCACGTGACATCATTTCAACCATTAGATCTTCTAATCTAATGGCTAAAATTTGGTCTTAATTTGGAATTGATAATTAGTCAGCAATTGATTACCACCCACCAATGTTAAATATAAAGATCAAGAAGTGAGCAAGTTCCGTTTAAGTGTCATTGGCAGGCTGTTGAATGCGAAGCAGTCAATGTCAACGGTGCTATACATTATTTCCTTGCCCGTCAGATAGAGGGCAAATTCATAACCGCCAATGAGAGGTGATTCTCTATTGGTGGGCAAATTGTTAAATTCATCACAAAAGTATATGCAATGATAATTGGACTCAAGTTTGGAACACGAAAGATCGACGGGACTGAAAGTCCACCTGAAGATTGAGATTTTATGTCACCATTTCGATGGTATACATCTAGCACAATAATGGTACAAAACAAGTATAAGGATAAGGGGTTTGGAACTGAATCTAGTACAAAGTCGCAAATTTGATTATAGTTCACACAATACTTCTTGAGCTTAGACAAAACGCAATGAGGTCATGGCTGTGGAATTTGGCTGAGGATGAAGAGGCCAAGTCCTATATAAAACTTAATCCTAATACAAAAATGCAGAATCAAGTGTACGGAAGTCATTGTTAGGTTATTTTTAGGTCATTATAGTAAAGATGACCTAAATTGATCTTAACATAACCTCAAATCCGAATTTTATAATATGACCTATAATTGTTTAACAATGACCCTCCGTGTTTTGGGTGCATTATTAACCGTTAGATTGACAAATCTCATGGTCAGGATTTGGTATTGAGATGCATTTTTGTGGCGATCATTTTCCTATATAAAAAACTTAATCTTAATACAAAAACAAAGGACCAAGCATACGGAGGTCATTTTTATGTCATTGTTAGTGTATTTTTAAGTCATTATAGTAAGGATGACCTAAAATGATCTTAACATGACCTTAAATCCGAATTTTACAATATGACCTAAAACTGCTTAATAATGACTCTCCGTATTTTTGGTGTATTATTGACCATTAGATTGACAAATCTCATGGTTAGGATTTGGTCTGGATTTTTGGTATGCATTATTAGTATTTCATAATTAACATATACTTGTTTTTCGATGAATATTTTCGATTGATGTAATATATCATTATGTGGGAGAGAATCCATGATGGTTGTTATCTTGGTGCGAAAGTCGAATGCATATCCAAGCCAATAACATTTGTGACCAATGAGAAAATAATCTGTAATAAATCCAACTGATTTAGCGATAATTAAATACAATCATAGTTATAGAAATCAATACTAACCCATTTCGCCATTCGTGATTTGGGCCCAAAGACTGTATTTTTCATAGTTGACACTCCATATTATTTATTTTACCATGTAATATAGAATAAACATAAATTTTCTTGGATATAAGCATTAAAATAAGTTAACTATATTTGAGCTGTGCCGTTTGGAATGGACAAACAATAAACTTATTCTAACTCCTTCATATTTCACTCATAATTGAATAGCATTCTAATAGCGTCTATGCTCTGCGCAAAATGGGAAAGTAATAAAAAATTATAATTTAAACATGTTTCATCATACTAGTTATATATAGTAGTTAATATTATTTTATAAAATTGGACATTCACACATTAGAACAAAACTCTGCCACGTTTTTCAATGACAAGCGTAGGTTGGGCAGTACTATTATGTTCTTGCATTCATCCGTCTTATATTTATCCCTGTTGAGCTCACGGGTGCCCTTATTTTTATCTCTGTTAAACTCATTGGTGCCCCTTTCATAAGGTTCTCTGTATTTACAACAAACCCGTGTTTGTTTCTATCTTTTACCTGCCCGATCACCACCAATACACATCACCCAAACCTTATCATCGGCATCAGCATCCTCTAATGATCTCATATATAATCAGTTGACTCTTCTTCATCCGATGGAATTAAATCTAATATCCTTAGCTACATTATAACGTTTTAAACATGTAATGTCAATATTACGATAAAGTTATACTGAAATCATTTACATTAAATGTATATTCGTACTGTCATAGAATGTTGTGTAGTCATGACTCTTATCTAATATCACGTTCCACCTCTCACAACGTGGAAGTGCAGTTTCAATGGTTTTCAATGCACAGGACTAGGCCAAATCAGGTATGAGTTTAATGAGCCATAATTTCAAAGTCCACACAACGCCTTTCATGTGGTATTTCGGGTTTTCCTTAATTTGATTTACCCAAGTTGGTAATATATTTGCTCAAAACATAATATAGTGAACCCCAAGTGAAGTTCTCCCATGCCTCTTCATCTTCAATTAAATTCCACAGCCATGGCTTCATTCCGTTTTGTCCACACCCTAGAAGTATTGTGTGAACTTTAATCAAGTTTGTCACCTTCAAATATGTTCTAGATTTAGTTCCAAACCCCTTATCCTTAAACTTGTTTTTTACCATTATTATGCTAGATATATACCATCGAAATGCTAACATAAAATTCCATCTTCAGGTGGACTTTCACTCACGTCAATCTTTCGTGTTCCACACTTGAGTCCAGTTATCATTGCATACATTTTTGGAGTGAATTTAACCATCTGTCCACCAATAAAAAATCACCTCTTATTGGTGGGTAGAGATTTGCCCTCTATCTGTGGGGCAAGGAAATAGTGTATAGCACTGGATGACATTGACTGCTTCATATTCAACAGCATGCCAATGACACTTAAATAGAACTTGCTCACTTCGTTTGTACTGCACTTCAGATTTAACACCAGCATCAACATGTCGGGCAAACGCACTCTATTGTATTGACTTAATGTGCCTAGTATAGTCATCAAGGCAGGTTTCATCTAATTAAACCATACCTATTTTCATCCAATTAATGCACCAAAAACACAGATGATCATTATGAAGCAGTTTTAGGTCATATTATAAAATTCGGATTTGAGGTCATGTTAAGCTAATTTTAGGTCATCCTTACTATAATGACCTAAAAATTAAATAAACAATGACTTAAAAATGACCTCTGTATGTTTGGTTCTGCGTTATTGAGATTGAGTTTTATATATGACCAAGCATGCAAAGGTCATTTTTAGGTCATTGTAAGTGAATTTTTAAGTCATTATAATAAGGATGACCTAAAATGATCTTAACACGACCTCAAATCCAATTTTATAATATGACCTAAAACTGCTTAATAATGGTCCTCCGTGTTTCTTTGCATTATTGACCATGAGATTGATTTGGTCTGGACTTTGTATTGAGATGCATTTTTGTATTGATCAATACTTAATACAAAAACGCAGAACCAATCATACAAATGTCATTTTTAGGTCATTGTTAGTTTATTTTTAGGTCATTGTAGTAAGGATGACCTAAATTGATCTTAACTTGACCTCAAATCCGATTTTTATAATATGACTTAAAACTGCTTAACAATTGCCCTCCGTGTTTTGGTGCATTATTAATCATCAGATTGACAAATCTCATGGTTAGGATTTGGTCTGGATTATGTATTGAAATTTAACAATGGCGGGTATAGATTTGCCTCTATCTGTCGGGCAATGAAATCATGTATAGCACTGGTTGACATTGACTGCTTCACAATCAACAGTTTCCCAATGACACTTAAACAGAACTTGCTTACTTCTTGTGTACTGCACTTTAGATTTAACATCGACATCAACATGTCAGCCAAACTCACTCTATTGTATTGACGTAATGTGCCAAGTATAGTCATCAAGGCAGGTTTCATCCAATTAAACCAACCTATAATAGTTAAAATGATTTTAAACCAGACGAGCCACATGAACATCATAGAATATGACAAAATAGTAGGTGGACACTTTGTTACTCGTGTGAGTGAAACCAATTGTTACAAGATGGCATGGCCTTTAAATAATTTTTAGTTAACATAAAATATGTGTGTGATCAAATACTAATTTTTTTATAGTAATAACTAATAACTAAATATCAATTTTGTATGTTAAAAATATCAACACAAAGACATAAATTTATCAATCTTCTTGTGTTGATAAACTTTTGTCTTTGTGTTGATATTTAAATTTACATGTTGTATTGATATAATTATATCTTTGTGTTGATAATTTTAATACACAGAATCGAAAGTTATTAGTTATTACTGTAAATTAGTTAGCACACTAACGCAACCCACATAAAATATCCTAAATTATCTTCCAAGTTCAAACTAAACAATCAAATTAAAGCAACTAAATTCATTAAGTAACTTAATTCCTCTTCATAACTCGATTTAAAACTTGTTATTTGATGATTCAAGGTTAAATCATACCGGTGGTTCAAGTTGAATGCAATGCATTGATTCTCCCTCTGTTTTGCTTTGGTTGGATTACGTCATTGTTGTGATCGGAAAATCTCTCTATTTAAGGGTTGTTGCTCTATTTGTCCGGTTGAATCTCTAATAAGGTTTTAAATTTTAATTATGATGGAATTTTATAGAACAGATACGCGGCTAATAACCGCTTCGAATAACATGTTACAAAGAGTAAAAAATCTAGTGATAGGAAGTTATGACGTGAGGGTAAGTGGATTAGTATAACAATAAATTCAAGTTATTCGTGGAATAATGCGATACTTATTTATCGAGCTTACTATTGAGTTACGAATATTTATTGCTCAACCGTGGAATTCCAAATTAACTTTAAATTACGTTAAGCTTTTGGGGAGTAATTCCTCTATAAATATCTTATGCAACTTATATTTTACATCACACACTTTAATGTTTCATACGTTATTTTTAAAATAATATAGTAAGTACTTGTAATTGTTTATGTGATTATGTCTATATGGTTATTTTCTTGATTCTTTTAATACCAGTCGGTATTTGTTTAACAATAGCGGTATTTGATTCGTCACTATTTTCCTGATTAAGAATATTAAGCAGCGTATTAGGTATATTTTAAAACTAACTTAAATGGATACAAAATTGATTCAGTCCCTAAATCAATGTACCTTTAATCATCCATATGTCAACTAAAATATTTACATCTTTTACTTTACTTGATAAAACTACATGAAATTTTAATACTCCATGCTATCCACTCGCCAATATATTAATACAATCAAATGCAGACATCTAACTATAGTAACAAAATACATAAATAATTATAGAGCAAATCATCCCATTTTTTCATCGCTCTTACACCACCCATTTTAATACTAGTATATTTCATTTTGAACCTATATTTTGTACACCTACTCTACAAACAATATGTGTACAATAAAATAAGATGCATGTATTAAAGTAAATAAGTAATCAAAATATTATGCTTGCACGACAAATGAGCCGATTCCGAGCAACCTCAAATACCAATCACAATTTCAATAGTAATTAAAATTCTACTAATAAAAATTCATTATTAGTAGAATTCATTTTGTCCCTATCGTATAGTTGACAAACTATAATTTTAATTTATTCTCGTTATCTTTTGGAATCTTGAAACACTCTTAACCAAGAAAAAATTTCAACTTTCTTTCATCTGCTTCATCACTATCACATATGTTTACATTTTAAGTTGATAACTAAACAAAGATCAAATTTTTGGTTGATGGGTAAGCTTTTCCGGTGGCAGTATATATATGTCAACATATGTTTGTATAATTAGGGCGGCTTTTTCTTTGTTTCAGTTTGGACTTTTAAAAAGCAAACAAGAAGCCATTATTTCTAATTGCCTTTTTCTTTCTTCTCTCAGTTTCTGCCCCTTCTTCCTACATTCATACACTTTGTCCATCTACATTCAAAAACTAGTGCTATTTAAACACCAAAGCTGTTGTTTATTTCTACTTTTTGGGGTCAAACATCCTATCCAGTTTCTTCTACTGACATGATCTGTGGGTAAATTCTTGCATTGTTTTGGTCTACCTTTGCTAATTAGCATCCGTGTTCAGTGTTCCTCTTTTACTCTTTGATTCTCCTTTTTTATTTGTGCTTATTCTGAATCAACATCATTTCCTTTCTCATGTCCTCCTAGAACTGGACAATTTTTTTAGTGTTTTCAACGCTCTGTGGGGACTGATCATCACATTTGGGTTCTATATCATCATATGAGTAGTATATTTCGGTTGTTAGTTTTTCCTTTACCTAATGTATTTTTTTTTCTTTTGGACCTTGTCCTCTATTTTTTGAATGGTTGAATTGAAAATGGTGTCAGAATTCAGATTAATGTGTGGATTCATGTGCTGTAGGTGTAAAATACATAAGATAGAATCAGTCTGGTTAGAAAACAAAACAGAACAAAACAAAGAAAAGAGTTTATCTTGAAAAGCCTAAATGTATGTGTGTGTGTGTGTATCATTTGAATTGCTTGCAAGACTCTTTTCTTTTCTCATTTTGCTTGGTTTCACATTTTGCTCTCAAGTTTTAGATTGACTGGTTATTGGTTAATGTGTTCGTGTTTGGCCGTTAACCTGAGGTATAAAAGTTCGATATGTAATTCTAAATGCATTCCCTACTATTGGGAGCATGTTTCTAGTGAAGTTCCTTTATAATTTACCAAGATAATGTATTACCGCTGAAACGGTGTTCTCTGTGCTGCATCTAGGATTATTCAATCATGACGAGGTTAACCCATGGTTATAGCTATGCAACGCAAAAGGATGCAGTCTCTCCAGTTTCTACTGATGTGTTTTTTGCCTCAAGTCGCTTTCCACATTACAAAATTGGTGCCAACAATCAAATCGTAGAGGTGAAAGAAGACGCTGAGATGTCCTCTATGAAAGACATGGTTGCACGAGAAACTGCCCTGTTGCTGGAGCAGCAGAAACGCCTCTCAGTGCGCGACCTTGCTAGCAAATTTGAGAAGGGTTTGGCTGCTGCTGCAAAGCTATCTGATGAGGTCCTCTCTTGTTTGAACTGGTCTTACTTAGTAATCTATGTTTTGAATTGTCTGATCTTTAAGCGGCTCTCTGTCAAAGGCATATCTTATATCTGTGTTTCATTTTAGTACTTCCAAGTTCAAAACTGTGATGCTGTCTTTAAATGGATGTCAAGTATTGTAAATTTGATTGCTTTTGGATTCCAGGCAAGGCTCAAAGAGGCAGTCTCACTAGAGAAGCATGTGCTTCTAAAGAAACTCAGGGACACACTTGAAGCTCTGAGAGGGCGCGTAGCTGGCACAAACAAAGATGACGTGGAAGAAGCTATAGCTATGGTTAGTTATTCTCAATCTCCAAATGATTGCTTCTATATTGGTCCTTTACTGTCTTTTATCTACCTTACTTTGATGTAATTACATCATACGTGTCTTCCTCAATGGTACCATTCGTCGATTTTTTTGATATTTATAGGTTGAAGCTATAGCAGTTCATTTAACTCAGAGAGAAGGAGAGCTCATTCAAGAGAAGGCAGAAGTGAAAAAGCTTGCAACTTTTTTGAAACAGGTGGAATTGCTGCATATGTGTGTTCTATAATGAACTTGTTTCTTTCCATTACAAAAGGAGAAAAGCTGAAAAGTACCATTTTTAGGCTTCTAACGATGCTAAGAAACTTGTTGATGAAGAGAGAGCTTTTGCTCTGGCTGAAATTGAGAATGCTAGAAAAGCAGTCCAGCGAGTAGAAGAGGCTCTTCAGGAACATGAGCGAATGTCACAAGCTTCAGGAAAACAGGTTCCAATAGATATTCTTTGTCCTAGATCCAAAAAATACCACAACTATATATGTGGCTTTGTACTTCTGTTATGGTGCTTTAAATCTTCAATGAGTATTCATTCAACTGAAATGAACTTAAAACAAGACTTTTCTGTTAGATCTTTCCTCACAGCTAGGTTTCTTCTTTATGTTCTTGAACGTATTCTCCAACTTGTGGTTTATATATGCATATAATAAGGTTAAGATGGCTTTCAGTGCATAAGCATAACTTGGGTTTACTGTTATTCATGAATTGTACGACTTTTGTGATAGCCTTTTGCTCACACTTCTGTAAGCATGCATAGTGGAGTCCGATTGTTAAGCATTAGATGTTTGTTGAGACTTGAGAAGTAATTTAACGGGCTTGCATATCAAATAATAAGAAAAGCTGACCGGTAGAAGTTTGTATCGTTCGCTTTTACAAGATATCATGGTCTATTATAAATCCCAAAGTAGCGTTATTGATTTGTGCTGTCTATTTTTCTTTTTCCATGACCAGGACTTGGATGAATTGATGAAGGAGGTTCAAGAAGCTAGACGAATAAAAATGCTACATCAACCTAGTAGGGTATTACATCTGTTTCACTTATTCTTGCTATCATGGAGTTTCAGTCAATACAACACTATAGTTAGCTCAGCACCAATCAAGAAGTATAATTTAAAAGGAATCATGGTGTTATTCCTATAATCTATAGAATTCAAAAATAATATCGTAATCTATAAGACATTTAATATTATAGCAGTCACATGGTTTAAATACTTAAGCATTTACTTTTGGAGTATTTTCTCGGGAAGACTTTTAGATTATGAAATCAGTACTTTTTTCTTTAACATATAATCATAGAAATTGTGCGTGTATGTCTGTACTCTGTATCTCACTCAAGAGACATGCCCGTTAAGGTCATGGATATGGAACATGAGCTTCGAGCGTTGAGGATCCAACTTGCTGAAAAGTCAAAGCATTCGCTACAGCTTCAGAAGGAGGTGTTTTTTAAAAATTTTACCTTTTTATTTTAGTACATCCTTTTGTTAATGTTCTATTTCTAGTTATCAGTTAGGAATGGTTGGTTTTGCCTATTGGTGGGTTTTGTTCATTAATGCAAAAATTTGATGGCTTAACTCATCTCAGTTTGGGTAAAATATTACTGCTAGAAGGAAATATTAAAGACTATCTGTAGCAGCTTAATTGGGTAAGTTGCGCCAATCATGGGCCTGTAAAAGAAGAAATTAAAGTACGACTCAAGTGCATATAGGTTGTAATTTGCTTCAATTTCATTTGTTTTCACGCTTAAGATCCTTGCGAACAATAAGCTTGCCTTCCGTGACACAAAAGGAAAATCACAGTGATAAAACACAGATAAACTGAAAGTACAATATTCAGCACAGGCTATCACCCTCAAATTGCAAAAGACCTCTTACCTTTTAGGATAGAAGGTTTGCTAAGGAGTCCCTTATTAGGAAATGGAGCCATACAGGCAATTCCAATTCCAAAAGTAAAAAACTAGAGTCTTCAGTTTTGGGCTAAGTGAATATGACATTCTTCTGCCAATACTCTGTTTGTCAGTATTTTATTCTTTAATGTCTAAAATATCAAAAGTATCCTTCAAATTTCCTTTGTTTTTGATTGCCAAATGAACATAAATTTTAAAGACCGCGCCATGGTGGACTGGAACCCGTAATCTTTGTCCTGGGCATCAACCACTCTACCGCTTCACCAACACACGCACACAAATTTCCTTCTTAAATTTTCTTTTGGTTGACTATTTGCAGCTTGCAATAACCAGGAAAGGCGATAAAAACACACCCCATTTGTATGACATAGATGGCACTGAGGCATTAGGTTCAATTTTGTTTATATATCAATGTTCTGATAGTGCTCCAGAACTTTCGGAATGTGCAATTCAATGGTATCGTTTAATGCCTGAGAGTGGCAAGAAGGAGCTTATATCAGGTATGTGCTCTGCTTAACTGTTTGCTGTCTTCCTTGTTTGCACATTAATAAGTCATTTGTATTAGTGAATCAGCCAATTAGTAAAGATGTCAGTGTGCTGTTATAAGCAAAATTTGCTATCTAAATATTTATATGTTCACCACTTGAATTTCTGTTTGCATTTGTTCTAATGTACACCACTTTTCAACTACCACTCTATGCATTGATGTGCTCGAAATGATTATGCTTTGCAGTTTTATGATGTATGTTGATTATAACTGGCTTTTTACGATGATAGGAGCTACAAAATCTGTATATGCTCCCGAGCCTTGTGATGTTGGACGAATACTTCAAGCTGAGATTTCGGCTAATGATCAAACAACTACAGTAGCAACCTCTGGACCTGTCGATCCTGGTTTGTCAGTATTACCTTTTGTGTTCTTAAAATTTGGTGATTTTCGACTATTGGAAACTTACCTTTTTTTCTGATTACAGCAGCAGGATTGGGAAGCTATGTAGAAGCACTCGTGCGAAGGCATGACACTGAGTTCAATGTATGTAATTCCTGCATTTCCATTGTGAAATTTGGTAGTCAACTGCTGTTTGTTTGTTTGATTTCTGTGGTGGCTGTAACCTCTCTTTTGGGAACATTTCTACTCTTGAATTTTAATATATTTCAGTACTTCAATATACCTGAAAGTTCCAAAAATAATAGATCTGTACAAAAACACACTCAAATTCTGTAGTCTGTGAATAGCATGTCTTATAAAAAAAATATAAATATTCGGCTTTCGTATTGTTGATAAGAAGATGGATTGTTCTTTTACTTTAACAGACAACAATGCGCATGCTCTCTCTTTTCCCACAGCTGCTCACGTTATTCATGAAAAGCCTTGCAGGTAGTCGTCATCCAGATGAATGGGGCAGATCATGACTCGCACGCCATCCATGTACTGCATATCGGTAAGCTGAGAATGAAACTTTGCCGAGCGAATACAACAATGGTGAAGGAATATTATTCCAATTCAATGCAGGTATTCATCTCGCCCTTGTTTGATTCGTGTTTCTGGCATTCGTCTCAACTCATAGAGAACCAAATATTTTTTCTTATATTAAGTTGTCTAACAAAATGTACTGTCAAAATAATCATATCCTTCAAAGACTAAAATGAATTAACCAAATGACTACCGCTTCTTAGTTTGAAGTAGCAATCTGTCTAATCCTCGTTGAAGTTTGATGAAAACAATCTCGACACAATTTTCTTGGTGTGCTTAGCTATGTGGAGTTAGAGGCGGCGGGAATGCTGCAGCCCAGGCCGTATACTGGCAGGCGAAAGCAGGACATTCCTTCGTATTAGCATTTGAGTCGGAGAGAGAAAGAAACGCAGCTATCATGCTTGCAAGAAGATTTGCGTTCGACTGTAATGTAAGTTTCACATTCTTGAATTTTCTTCACAGGGAACACATTGTGATGCTCTCGTTTTAACAGATTACGCTAGCTGGGCCGGATGCAGGGGCTTGATCGAGCGAGCTGACGATATTTCAGGGAATGTAACAGTAGAGAGATAGGCCTTGATGCAATATTTGGTGGTGACTTGTTGTGGAATTGGCTCCTCCTTTTTTGGTTTGGTGTCAGTTGCCTTGAGATCTAATTTTCTTGCTATTTTTTCTGTTTTCTTGATTTGTAATTGTCTTTCCATTTGGAGGGGTGATTGTGTGGTCTGAATAATTTATGTAACAACGAACTCTGCATTGTAAATAAACAGGTTTTGAGTTTTGTATTGTGGTGAAAATTGAGTTCCCAAAATAGTAATGAGAATTTTATATTTATTTCTCATCTCAATTTTATCTCACAAAATAAAAAATGGCACAGTGCAGTAAGAGAGTAATGGAAGCATGGATAAAATAATTTGATCAAAGTAGTTTTGGCCATCAAATTTAATGTCACTTTCACTTTTAGAGGACCAAAATAGGCCAAATTTATAATGTTTAGAATTAAAAAATATTAAACATAATATTTTAGACCAAAATATAATAATTATATGTTTTGAAACTAAAAATAGACTTTAGTCTATATTTGAACATTATGTTCTTGCCCACCTATTTTTATACTGAATGACAATGTACAATACAATATACTACTCACTTATTGCATTGAATAACTGTGTAACAATTCCTTTTCAAATACGGAAGATGGTGGGATTTGAACTTTAAAATTATATTACATATTATAAACAAGAGTAAAGGCCAAAATTGGTCCTGAACATATAGCCATTTTACGATTTTGGTCCTAAACATTATCTTTTGGATTTTTTGGTCCTGCACATATGGACATTTGATCATTTTGGTCCTGCACATATGGAATTTTGATCATTTTGGTCCTCCGTCAACATTTTCGTTAAAAACTAACGGTCAACGGCCGATTTTTGACTAAAACAATGGGTTGGGTCGGGTCGTGTTTGGGTCGGGTTTGGGTTATACGTTAAGAAAAAAATAATATTTTCTTAAAATCTAAGCATAATATTTTCGTTAAAATCTAAGCATAATATTCTTAAAAAATTAATTAATATTTTTTAATTAATAAAATTAAAGTATAGTATTTTTTAATTAATTTTTTCATGAATTTGAAGAAAATATTATGCTTAGATTTTATTAAAAATAATTTTTTAATTATTTAATTTTATTATATAGATTTAATATTAATATACTTTAATTTTATTATTTTGATTAAAAAATGATTATTTTAATTTGGTAATATTTTATTTTATTGTGTAATATCATGTTTAAATCGTATAATAACATCATGTTTTAGTCGTTATAATATTTTTAATCAACAAAAATAACTAAAAATTAAAGTTTTATAATTTTTTAATTAATAAAAAATAATTATTTTTTTTCTTAACGTGTAACCCAAACCCGACCCAAACACGACCCGACCCAACCCATTGTTTTAGTCAAAAATCGGCCGTTTGACCGTTAGTTTTTTAACGAAAATGTTGACGGAGGACCAAAATGATCAAAATTCCATATGTGCAGGACCAAAATGATCAAATATCCATATGTGCAGGACCAAAAAATCCAAAAGATAATGTTGACCGTTAGTTTTTAACGAAAATGTTGACGGGGGACCAAAATGATCAAATTTCCATATGTGCAGGACCAAAATGATCAAATGTCCATATGTGCAGGACCAAAAAATCCAAAAGATAATGTTTAGGACCAAAATCGTAAAATGACTATATGTTCAGGACCAATTTTGGCCTTTACTCTATAAACAAAAGTCATACATTTGATTTTCCTAAGAATGCTAGATTTACTCATTGATTATTTATTACTAATTCTTAGATAACAGTACATAAAAGTCTTAATTTAGAAAATAACAAAAATACAACAAAATTAAAGGTTGATCTTTTCAAGCTCGATTGTATGGGCATTTTTCATTATAAAGAAAGTGGGACATGAGATAATGATTATTTTATACTACTCTCATTCAAAGATGGGATGTCTCTAATAGGTCATATCCATTTCAATTCTCATTTAGATTCATCGAATTCACCCTCATAAATTTATACTCCTCGTTTTCGTTGACAACGACATAATTTTTTCGTTTTTTAAAAGATTTTTTAGATTTTCTTTTGTTTCATTTTGGGAAAAAAAAGAGGAAAATAATTTAAATCTAAATAAAATAAATCAAAAAAAATTCTAACAACTTATAGAAATAAATATGGAAAATAGTAGTAATATACTATTTTATAGAATCATGAAGAAAATTTGTATAAAGTGAAAAGATATCCATATTACATCGTCATAGAATAATCAAACGATTGAGGAACATAAAATATTAATTGGCTAAATATGGTCACATCAGAAAATAAATTTTTGTTTTTCTAGCTATTTATACAAAGCATCCTTTTTGCCTAATTTTCTTGGACATAAATTTTCGAAAGGTATATATATATACTTCTCCAAAAGGAAAATGCAACTTCTCCTTTTGTGGCAAATGAGTCTATGTCATCCTAATTAAACAGATTAAAAATATTCAAATTCAATTTGAATAAAGCAAACAAGAAATGTGCAAAAACTACGAAATGTGTTTGAAGCTTCCTTATTCGAAACTGACATTAACCAAAATGGAGAAAGTTCAAAGAGATGTTTGACAAATCAATTTCGATTTTGGTCAGTGACATCTATATGAACTTATTTTTTGTTGGGAGAATTGAATAAGGCTGGTGGGAATTGAATTATTGATATATGTTCTTAACATAAACAATCTTCAACGTTTTGATAATAAAATACAACTGGACTGATAATGCATTTTTCGTTCATTTAATAAGTTAAATATTTATATATATTTTATATTAATTAATTCACATTGTCGGGTGCCTTGCATTTCTCATTAATTAAATTTTAATAAAATATTTTGATGTTTAATTAAATTTTAAACTAAAATTAGTAAATCATAATTATATTTAATTAAATATTATCATAGAAAATTTTTTTTTAAAAATAATATTGAAAAAAGTCTTACCACCTCAAACAATTCAGATGCATCAATAATTAGGTCAATATTGACGTTCTCTAAAAATAGAAATATTCATTTAGAAAGGGAATTTAAAAACAAATCTTATCAACCAAACTATATATAATAATCAGTATATGCACATGTTATATTTGGAAATTTACATTTATGAAGAACTGTTCAATATAATCAAAGTCGTATATACATTAAATATTTCATTAATTGGTATAGTTGACACTGTTCGAGGGTGAAAAAACTGAGATAGGTCAATTATTACTATTTCTCATGTTTATCTACGAATAAACCATCCATTCTTTAATTAATTTTTATAAATCTCGTTAAGTTGTTAAATCCGATAAAATGAACCCTGGACACATAAAAATAGACAGGTGAAGAAATGGCAGGAAATATGCAGTAAATGAAGAATGATGGTATTAATTTCCATGGATATTTGTTTGAAAATCATAAATGATGGTATTAATTTCTATGGACATTGGTTTTAAAATCATAAACTTTGGAATTTTTGTATTTCTCATGAATTTTTAAAATTGTCTTAAAAATCACAAATTTTAAGAGTGTCAATTTCTTATGGTAGGTTATTCTCCAAACTCGACAGAGATAAATAGGTATAAAAAATTATAAACTTGGGCAAATTCAGGTATTTCTAACGAATTTTGAAAGGTGGTAAAATCACAAATTTTAAGATTTGTGTCGATTTCTCATGATAGATCATTCTTCAAACCCGACAAATCTATGAGACATATTTTATCCTATTACAGTCAGACATAGTATTCAACATCAAATTCAATAATTAGATATCAAAACTAGGGATGTCAATGCAGCCCGCAACCCGTGGGCTGACCCGAATAACCCGCCAAATTTATAGGGTTAGGGTTGAAAATTTATAGCTCGATAAAATTACAACCCGATTAGCCCGCACCCGATTAACCCGCAACCCGTTAGGGTCAGACCCGAAAACCCGATGGGCTGACCCGAAAACCCGATAAAATTTCTATTGTTCTATTTGTTTGACTCCTAATTGGACAATTTCATTGATTATTTTTATAATATAGATAACTAAAAAAATAACATTCAAATTTATATTAAATATATAAATTATATATTAAATTTTTATTAATATAATAATAAATAAATAAATTATAAACTTCTAATTCATCAATATTAAATATTTAAATTTGTAAAACATGTTTTAAAACATGCTTTAAAATATTTAAATTTATGTTTTATTTTCACAAATCTCAAATATTAGTATTTGATCATGTTTGTGTTTGAGTTTATGTATATATCTCAAATTTATCATAATTAAATATTTATATTTTATAAATATAACTAATTTTCGTCATTACTTATTGGATTGATCGCATGTTAATTTTATAGGTAGCAACTCGATTAACCCGTTGGGCCAGCCCGAAACCCGAGCGTTTAGGGTTAGGGTTGGACTTTTATAACCCGAAAAAATCTCAACCCGATTAGCCCGCACCCGATTGACCCGCAACCCGAGTAGGGTTGGCCCGAAACCCGGTGGGCCGGCCCGATTGACATCCCTGATCAAAACTAACACGGTTTAATGTACTATTAGTATAATTCAAACTTGTAACTTACCCAATGTTTAAAATTTTGTAAGATCAATATTCTTAACTGTTTTATACTAGTAGTATAATTGAGGATAGAGTAGATTGGTCAAAGTTTTGGAAAATGAGAATTCCATTAAAAATAGTATCAGTTAAACAATGTAAATTGCATTAATAAAAAAAAGTTGTCCAATACTGTACAATTACAATGTGAGTCAATGTCATCATTTTCAAAGTAGATTTTCTTCATCCTTGACTAAACTACATGCCTTTGTGAATAAGGGGGAGAGGATGGCCATGGCCTCACTTTCCTTTCCTCCATCTCTTCATTCACTCTCATTCATCTGCGATGGGTCTCTGCCTCGCTAAATCCTCTGCTAAGCTTGCCCACGCTTCATCTGGCCAATTCTCAGGTATCACGCTTTGAATTTGATGATGACGATGATAGGATTGTGATCAATACCAAATCAGTTTTAAACCACAACTAACGAGCATCATTATAATGATTTTTAAATTATACTAGATGATTTCATTATTTTTAAATATTTAAATTCACTATAATGAACTACAAATAAAATTGTAATGAAGTGTTTAGCGTTTAAAACTAGTTTGGTCTATACCCATGATACAGGCGGGGGCGCGGAGGAGAAGCAATCAGGGGTGGTGTGCAGCAGCAGCAGCAGCAGCATGTTGTTGGGTGAGAAAAGCAACCTCAAATCCTTCGCCTTCTCTGATCTCAAGAATGCCACTCGCAACTTCCGCTCCGACAGCCTCCTCGGCGAGGGCGGCTTCGGCTACGTCTTCAAAGGCTGGATTGACGACCACACCTTCGCCCCCTGCCGCCCCGGCACCGGCCTCGTCGTTGCCGTCAAGAAGCTCAAGCCGGAGAGCGCTCAAGGCCACCGAGAATGGCTTGTATATCTATTTTTTTTTATTTTATTTATTTTATTTTATTTTATTTTATTTTATTGTCGGTCATTTTTTCAATTTCAGTCCAGATATATTTACTGTTGGGTCAGTCAATATTCGCTGTGGTTTGAATTTTCTAGTTTTTTTTTGTTTTTCCTTATACAATTGTAACATTAATAATGAGTGATGATTTTGCAGGCAGAAGTGAACTGTTTGGGGCTGCTGCACCATGAGAATCTGGTGAAGTTGATTGGGTATTGCTCAGAGGCAGAGAAGAAGCTTCTGGTGTATGAATACATGCCAAAAGGGAGCTTAGAGAATCATTTGTTTAGAAGTGAGTGATGAGTTTTTGTTGGTCAAGAATGCACATATATATGGCTAGTTTAATTTACTTAGTAAGTCTTCCATTGACAGAGGGAGTGCAGCTGATGCCGTGGGCTACTCGGATGAGGATCGCGGTGGACGTGGCGAGGGGGCTGGCCTTCCTGCACAGTCTCGACGCCAATGTCATCTACCGAGACCTCAAGGCGTCCAACGTGCTTCTCGACTCGGTGCATCCTCTTTTCTCATCTCACTCCACTCTTGTGTGCGGTGCATTCGACCTAATATGGACTTATGATCAATGCAGGAGTTCAACGCAAAACTGTCTGATTTCGGCCTTGCGAGGGAGGGGCCCAAGGGGGACAGGACCCACGTCTCGACCCGGGTTGTGGGCACGAGGGGGTACGCTGCGCCAGAGTACGTGGCCACGGGCCACTTGAACCACAAGAGCGACGTGTACAGCTTTGGAGTGGTGCTGCTGGAGCTTCTGTCTGGGAAACGGGCGGCGGGGGACGAGAACGCCGGGGGTGCGGAGGAGACGTTGGTGGACTGGACGAAGCCGTTCCTCACGGACACTAGGAAGGTGTTGAGGATCATGGATTCGAGGCTGGGAGGGCAGTACTCTAAGAAGGCGGCGCAGGCGGCTGCGGCCGTGGCCTTGCGTTGCACTGACACGGATCCCAGGAGCCGGCCGGTCATGACGGAGGTCTTGGCCGCCCTCCTCGAAATCCACAAATCCACCGCTGCTCCAAGAGCCTCGGCTCGAGCTATGAATCACCAGCTCAGTCCTCAGGAGATTGAGGTAGGTGTTTTATAAATAATACACACACACCTATAGTAGTAGTAGATGTATTTTTTATTGGTGTATTTGGAAATATGTTGGGAGATACTGTGAATACAATGCAGAAACCTGTCACTTTTATATTCCATGTAGTTTCTGATAGTTATGAGTTGTGAATTAAATTTGGCACTAAAAGATGATGTCTCTTTTTTGGAACTTCAATTTTTATCAAGAGAGGCACTATATACAGTTAAGATTGGATTTTCCTAATCAAAAGCCACATCTCATCTCATAAATCTCGTAACAACATCAAAACTAGGGCTGGGAAAACATACCGAAATACCGCACTTACCTTACCGAAAAATACTGAAAATACCGAATTTTTGGTATACCGTACTTTTCGGTACGGTATCATACCGTACCGACAGTTTTAGATACGGTAAAGGTATGCATTTTGTATATACCACGGTATACCGCATCATACCGCAATTGCGGTATATACCGCAAATTTATGGTATATACCGCATATTTGCGGTATATACCGTAAATTTACGTTATATACTGGTATAACACGATATACCGCAAATATGGTATATACCGTAATTGGCGGTATATACCGCAGATATACCATATTTAACATATTTATTATTTATAAAATATATTATTATATAATTTTATTAAACATAAGTGAAACTTAAAGGGAGGAATTCTTGCAACCCTAGAACATTATCTCTGCCGTACCCCCGCACAGTACCCCCACACTACACCCCCGCACCCACGACACACACAGAGGCTCCGCAGACGCAGTCGACAGCCACTCTACCACCACCGTCCGTCGGTACCGTAAGCTACCTCATTCATTGATTTTTTTTCTAGTTACTTGATTTTCTGTAGTTTGTTGTTTTCATGAGAGCGTAGATTTCCTCCATGACCTAATAAGGTAGGAATCCTGCTGGATCAATTCTTTTTTTGGTAAAGGACTTTAATTGAATTCCATTTTAATGAAGAGCATTACTTGTATTCCGCCCCAGGGAGTGACGCATAAGAGTTATGCGTCACTAACAGAAAGACGCATAATAATTATGCGTCGTTAGTTATTGACGCATAATCGTTATGCGTCGCTAATAAACGACGCATAAGGGTTATGCGTCGCTAATAAACAACGCATAAGGGTTATGCGTCGTTAGATATTGACGCATAACCATTGTGCGTCGTTTATTAACGACGCATAACTCTTATGCGTCTTTATTTAGGGACGCATAATTCTTATGCGTCGTTCGTTGAGTTTTAAACCGGACAGAAGGCAGAACCAGCCAGAAACGAACGCGCAGAAGCAGGGGACGAAATCAAGCGATTTCCAACGAATCCGAGCAAAATCCGGCGAATTTCCACCATTTTGCAACCATATTCCGGTAATTGTTCTTCAATTTGGCTAAATACATCCTTTAATGTTTAATTTGGGCAGGTTTTCCGTAATTTAGTAAAAGTAGGGTTTTTGATTAAATTGATGGATTTTTGGTATATTTTTATTGTTTTGTTGTATATAATTAGGGATTATGATGAAATTATGGGTTATGATGAAATTGATGGAATTTTTGGTCGACTTTCCGTAATTTGTGTATTTCATATGGATTTAATTTAGCAAAATTAGGGTTTATGATGAAATTGTTGGATTTGTTGATTGATTTTCCGTAATTTGGGTATTTCATACGCATATAATTGAATGGGTAGAAGCAATTGATTAAGTTTTTGTAATTGTGCCCCTTTTGGTGTGCGATTTTATGTAATTTGGGTATTTCATATGCATATATTGCGCCCCTAAGTTGCAATTTAGTTAGCTTGTTGAGTTGTTATGAAAAAATTGAATCATGGGTGAATGTTTTGAAGTAGATGGCATCTGCAAGTTCCGAACAACAGTTATGCTATGGACCTGAGGATCCATCACTACTGTTTCATCAGAACGAACATATTTCAGGCTCCTTGTTGGCGAATGGCACAACAAATGTGTTGAGAAGTCGTAGGATGGAGAGTAAGGTGTGGGCATTGCCAATACATGAAAATGTGATGTATTGGCTAGATGTATGGGGGTTCAGAGGCGTGGTTGAATGTGGAAGGCCGATGAGGATGGACAATGAGCTAATAACGGCCTTGATCGAGCGCTGGAGGCCTGAGACACACTGTTTCTACCTTCCAGTTGGTGAAGTTACTGTAACCTTACAGGATGTGCAAAGCCTGTGGGGTTTGAGAGCAGACGGTCGTGTTTTCACTGGCCGTGACTACCCTATTGGATTTAAAGATTGGTCCAGCAAGTGTAGAGATTTGTTGGGATGGATACCTGATGCAGAAACCGAAACGAAGCACGGTGGTTTGTTGATGACGTCTCTGATCCACCAAGCGACGATGTCGTTGGGTGATGGGCTGCCTGAGTATGCATACATTCAAAGAGCACGTATACATGCTCTGATCTTGTTAGGGGGGCTTATTTTACCGGACACCACAGGGTGCAAGGTCCCCTTTATGTGGTTAAATGCCTTAGACGATCCGGAAGATGTGGCTAATATCAGTTGGGGTAGTGCTGCTTTAGCATACCTGTAACATTATTTGTGCGAGGCTTCTATAGGCAGACAGAGAAGAGATGTGGGTGGACCTATGGTTCTCTTGCAGCTGTGGGCCTGGGAAAGAATGCCTACATTGAGGCCAGCCTTCTTGATATCGCCTATGCACACGCCGTATACCCCGTGTGGAGCCAAGTAATGTTTTTGTTTAAATTAACTCACATAATTATGTATTTTGTTGATAACTTTTGACATTAATATTATGTATAGGTGGCACGGAGTTACTGAAATTGGAAATGCTCCCCGACATTCAGTAGCTCATTATCGTGATCAGTTATCACTGATCCGTCCTGGCCAGGTGAAATTTATTTGTGTTGTCTTAGTTAATGAATTTACTTACTATAGTATGAAATTAATTGTGTTTTTTATTTTATTTGTTTGTAGTTTATGTGGACACCCTATGCAGACTGTATCCTCCCTGAGTACTGCATTGATTCGACTGCATCCTACTTGTGCGATACTTATTTGGTGTGCTGGTCATTTGTCGAGGCACACGAGGCTGGACGCGTTTCCCGACAATTTAACCGCTACCAGCGTATTCCTCAGTACTGTGATAGGATGCTACATAGCTCCGGCCATTTGAGTAAAAGTCACCGCCGTGGGAGGAAGGGCGCTGATTGGGCTAAGGTACATAAGTTCTTCATTGATGAGTGGGACTTGCGGCACGACAGGTTCCAAGCAACTTTTGACCATGTAACGGCGACAATGGATGGTCGCATTAATCCGGGCTATATGGCGTGGTACAATAGGATCACCGTGTCGTACCTAGTTCAACCTGGGACACAGTCAACTCAAGGGATGAACGAGGCAGCCCCTTCTAATTTATTGGTTGTATGTGATGTTTTTGTATATAAAAATGTCTTTAGTTTAAAGTTTGTATTGCTCACCGTGGTATGATGTCATTTGTATTTGTGTTATCTAGGTTGAGACCCTTCAGGGGATATGGCATTTGACCTCTGAATATGACACAGACCCTCGTTTACGGCAGATTCGAGAAATGGCTGATTCGGCACTTCGTGCTATGAACCATGCTGATGCGATGGATTATCCATCTTCTCAACGGCGAAATGTGGTCATGCCGCCACGGCCACCAACTTCTCTTCGTCATGGACTGCCGGGTGTCCGGACGGGTGGGCACGGGATTACGCGACAGCATAGGTTGTCGCAGCAGCAGCAGCCGCAACCTGAGTATGCGGTACCAGAGCCCTTGAGTCCGGAGTACGATCCACCAGGATGGTCTCAGCTGAGTGGTGCAAGCCACGAGCCCTAGCAATGGGGAGCACGTGCGTCATGTGATTCATTCTTTGGCGGTGTGTCTGATTGAGATGCAGCTCAACCAGGACGTGATACGTACTTTCAGAATTATCAATTTATGGATCCGGTGGGGGAAGAAGATGGTCAGGAAGAAGAGGGTCCGGAAGAAGAGGGCGGGGAGGAACATGACGAAGTAATATTCCGACCACCGACCGCGGGATCCTCACGACCATCAAGTACGATTGGGAGGGCTATGCAGAATGTATTCAGGGGATTTTCAACAAGGAAGAACAAAAGGAAAGCTCCGACAAAGTTCACGCCTCCATCTAGATAGATTTCGGTCATATGTTGGTATTTGTGTCTATTGAAACAGGTTGTGACCGTAAGTTGATTTTTGAACATTTTTGATATGATGAAACACAAATAGTGTGGAATGTTTTCTATGGTGGAATGAACAATATTATGATTTTGATAAACAAATATAAACAAATATCGTCATATGCCCGAAACATGTTTCAAAAATCAACATACGACCACACCGGGCGAAGTGGCTGGACTCGATACAAATTTACATAAAATCACCCGACCGGGCGTTTTAGAAAAATAAAATCGCCCGGCCGGGCGAAGTTTCTGGACTGAATAGTGCGTGATGAAATTCACCCGGTGACGCATAACCCTTATGCGTCGTTCTTTGGTGACGCATAACGATTATGCGTCGTTCCGTGGTGACGCATAACAAGTATGCGTCGTTCATTGGTGACGCATAATTGTTATGCGTCACTGGTTGAATGTCGTCACGCACTGTTGAGTCCAGAAACTTCGCCCGGTCGGGCGATTTTATTTTTCTAAAACGCCCGGCCGGGCGTTTTTATGTAAATTTGTATCGACTCCAGCCACTTCGCCCGGTGTGGTCGTATGTTGAAATTTGAACATTTTGACATCACTGTTGACATCATGTAGTGCTCGACGTCTTCTGGAAAATTTACGTTCCTGAGAACTGACCCCCAACTTCCATATAATGGCCTTCACATTGGGGCCCTTGTGCTTCTTCAACACATTTGCCCTCACATGAAGCAAACAAAATTTGTGGTGTATCTACGGGGCCCTTGTCATGATTTCAGACTCCATTGCATTCAAGAGTCCTTTATGCCTATCTGATATAATGCACACCTCCCTCTCGTATTTCACCACATGAGTTCTGACATGATCCAAAAACCACGACCAACTGTCATTGGTTTCTTCATCCACCACAGCATATGCAATAGGCAAGCATGTCTTGTTAGCATCAAAACCACAAGCAACAAGCAACTTACCTTTAAATCTTCCTCGGAGGTGAGTCCCGTCCACTGTTAACACCGGTGCAGCCTTCTGGAACGCATGTATTGCAGGCCCAAATGCCTAGAAAATATAGTTGAACACCATTGTACGCCTCCGACTCAACAGCTCGTTATGCTTCCACTCAACAATTGTGCCCGTATTCTGTGACTGGAGTTCAAACATGTAGCTTGGCAACTGCCTAAATGATTCCTTCCATCCACCGTACACAAACTCTTTAGCCTTTCTCTTTGCATACCATGCCTTTTTATAACTGATTAACACACCAAATCTGTCTTGAACATCAGCTATTATTGAGAAGACCTTGAAATCGGCACATTGTCGCACATGATGTCGAATCAACAGAGCTATCATTGGGGATGAAAAGTTAGCATGATCTCTATTAGCCCGATGGCCTACACAAGTATGTCGATCCTTCCACTTCCTAACTTCCCACATATCGTCATGCGACCTTTGTGTAACTGAAACCTCCCACTTACATTCCCTCGCCTTTTCAGCATCGGTGGTGCTGATGATGCCTGCCCCTGTTACTGTCGTTCCTGCTGGAAATTTGCATACAGCATGCCACCTTCTTAATTTGCTCTCGACAACCTTAAACTGTTTTTCATTCCACAAACTCCACATAGTTATAGCAGTCTTCACGTGTAGCTTGGAATCAAATTTTGTTCCCAACACAATCTGATGCGGCTCATTCTCATTCCAATACAAAAGGCTGTGTTCATTACGACCCACATCATCCGATACTCCAGAAGGACGACTTGGTAATTCACGAAAGAATCAAAACCCACTAGGATTGTATTCTGGAAGTGGTTGTTCACCTTGCATAACAGGTTTACATGGTACTATCTCATCATCAGAACTAGCACCTACATCATCAGCACCATCACCATCACTGACATCGGGGTCTGGCTCTGTCTCAGATAGTGGCCTTGGCTCATCAAGATCATCTGCAACATCTACCTCATCATTCAATCCAACACCAACATCAGCAACATCTACAACATCTACAACATCTCTCTGCTCATTCATACTACGATCAAAGCTCATTTGATCCACCCTCGCAGATGATCCAACACCACAGTCATAACTCATTTGTTCAAACCTCGCAGATGCTCCAATACCATAATCAACAACTGGTGGGATTTCTGCACTCCTCACCAGTGAATACTCAACAAATAATTCAATACACCCACTTGAATTTTGAGCATTGTTGAACATAAACATTACACTTTCATCATTGCAAATCACATAACATGTATAACTCATACCGGAAGCATAGACTATACATTGTCTCCATAATAATTCAATTGTGTGTTGATTCATATCTATTCCCATCGCATCACAGATCATTGCTACCAACCCAGAATAGGAAACACCTGAATTTAATATGATGGAGCTCCTCGCACGAGGTGGTTCATAACCAATACCCATATGTGGTAGTTGAACTACTCTACCACCCCAATACAAACTCACAAATACTTGCATGATTTCTGCATAAAAAATATTTAAAACAACGACAATTAGGGACATTTTTCCTACAAGCCCTAATTTGTATAAATTGGGTAAAACTAACAAATGAAAGCACAATAAACATGAATACTGATGAATGTAGCTAAATTGATTAACAAATTACCGGATCTTATGGAGAAATCACCGAAAATCACCGAGAGAGGAAATGAAAGTGTGTGAAAGTGCGTTCTGTGAGCTGCGTCTGCCTGGAGGGCGTTAAAAGCCGCCTTAACGACGCATAACCATTATGCGTCGTTCTTTAATGACGCATAACCCTTATGCGTCGTTAAGCGACGCATAATCATTGTGCGTCATTAAAGAACGACGCATAAGGGTTGTGCGTTTCATTAAGAACGACGCACAACCATTATGCGTCACTCCCTCAATTAGAATGAATCTATTCTCCTTCATTAATTTGGAATTCAACTATTTTTAAGCACAAAAGAAGAAAGAAGTCTCTGCTTTACCTTGCTGAGATGCCTTAGATGACGACCGTAATTAATAGAGATAGCGTATGTATGCAGATGAGGTAGCGTATGTATGCAGATGCAATTTAGGTAATTCATGATCATCTGCTTCTTGCTTGGAGAAGTAATGATTTTTATTGAGCGCATTTGCATTTTGGAATGGCGATTTAAAATTGTTGTAAACATGACTTGCATACTTGCCATTGATTTCTTAATTTAACACAGCAGCCTTCTCTGTGCCTTTCGGAAGAACAAAGCAAAATGTACACCTATTCTTAATTTAACACAACAGCCTTCTCTGTGCCTTTGAGAAGAACTATGACTAATTAAAATATTTTGTCTTTTCAGGATGGAATCCGAAGATTCTCATACTCTCAGTGACCCCAGTCTGCCTATTTCAGAATCACCAAATACTTCATGAGAGCGTAGATTTCCTCCATGACCTAAAAAGGTAGGAATCCTGCTTTACCTTGTTGAGATGCCTTAGATGACGACCGTAGTTAATAGAGATAGCGTATGTATGCAGATGAGGTAGCGTATGTATGCAGATGCAATTTAGGTAATTCATGATCATCTGCTTCTTGCTTGGAGAAGTAATGATTTTTATTGAGCGCATTTGCATTTTGGAATGGCGATTTAAAATTGTTGTAAACATGACTTGCATACTTGCCATTGATTTCTTAATTTAACACAGCAGCCTTCTCTGTGCCTTTCGGAAGAACAAAGCAAAATGTACACCTATTCTTAATTTAACACAACAGCCTTCTCTGTGCCTTTGAGAAGAACTATGACTAATTAAAATATTTTGTCTTTTCAGGATGGAATCCGAAGATTCTCATACTCTCAGTGACCCCAGTCTGCCTATTTCAGAATCACCAAATACTTCAACAAATGATGATGGTTCTAGTCGAAAACGACCAATAGAAGTAGAAGGTGCAGCAGACAAACCTCCTCTGCCTCCTACAAAAAGAAGCAGAAGTCCATATTGGGAGCATTGCAAAAAAGAGACAAAGGATACGAGTAGCGGCAAGATACAAATAGGGGTATGTAATTACTGCAAAACTGAAATACCAGCTATTCGTGGGAGTATTTGCATTTAAGATGTGCTTTCCATATACTTAACTTGATTGTTAAAGATGGTTTGAAAGAGCTCAAATCTTCAATTAAGCCTATAAGGAATGCAGTTTTGTTTCTTCATTCTTCACCTAGAAGATTGAACAAATTTAGAGGGTTTGCTATACTAACTAAGTTTTCTAGTACATCAACAGTGCCCATTGATGTGAAAACTAGGTGGAATTCTACCTATAAAATGCTTGATATTGCATTAAAGTATAGAATTGTGTTTGAGAGAATGGCTGAAGAATGTGTTCCTTTCATAAAATACTTTCGTGAGAATGATGAAAAGGGTAGGGCAATGATGCTTCCAAGTGCAGAAGATTGGGATAATGCAAAAGCTTTTGTACACTTTCTCAAAAATTTCTATGATCTGACTTTACAGTTAAGTACTTCAAAAACTCCTACGTCCCATATGATTTCACTTTCGATGTTTGCTTTACAAATTGAGATTGAGAAAAAGTGTACTGATTCGGATTTGACTCTCTCAAAGGTTGCAAAAGCAATGAAACTGAAATTTGACAAATATTGGGGGGATTGGAGTATAGTGAATCCACTTATTTTTATTGCTAATGTCTTGGATCCGAGGAACAAACTGCAAATGCTTAAAGTTAGTGTAAAAAAACTGAAAGTCGGAAGCTTAGCAAATGTTGATCAAGTTCAACAGGTTCAACACTTGTGTGATCGATTTAAAGATGACTTGGTAAGTTTGTGGGTAGAGTACAAGGGAGTAAATGATGTTGTGTTGAATCAGACGCCACTTCTAGAATGCGAGGATGTTGGAGACAGCAGTAACAAAGGTGATTTGCATCTTTTTGATGAATTGTACGATGGGGTGCATGAGGAAATTGAACAAGACCAATTGAATCAAATATCAAATGAAGTGGATAAGTACCTAGCTGATGAGATGGAGAAGAGGTCTAATCCTAATTATGATCTTTTGGAATGGTGGAAATTAAATGCATCTAGGTATCCAATCCTTTCACTAATTGCGAAGGATATCTTTGCAATGTCAAGCTCAACGGTCGCAAGTGAGTCGGCTTTTAGCTTAGGTGAAAGGGTTGTGGATCCTTTTAGAATGTGTTTGAGTCCAAAAATGGTGGAGGCATTGGTGTGCACTAATGATTGGCTTAGAGTTGAAAATTTCAGCTTATATAAGGATCCTACTAATGATGACCTTGAATTTTATAGAGAAATTGAAGAAATTGAAAAGAGTATGTTGCTTTACTCTTTAGTATAAATTATTATATTTATATCCTTATAGATGTTAATTATTCTTTTGTGATTCTTTTGTAGATCCAAACATGAGCCAAGATGCTTTTAAAGCAATACCTCCTACTTGAGCTAATCCTTTACACTTATGGTTTGCCAAGGTATGTCATGGCAAAACTTTTATTTCTTCATTGGTGTATATTAATCTGTTATAAAATTTGCTTTGCATATAATTGTTTATCAATCTGTGAGCTTTGAATCATATAGTTGTAATTTGTGTATGTACTACTGCTAATTTCTTATTGAAATAGTGGTACTAGACTTGGAGAACTAGTATGGTTTGTTGTTGTCTAGGAACATATATTCAAATTAATTTTAGATGTAACTGGAAAAATATAGCACATGCACGTAATAAGTAATTATACAACTAAAACAATTATGACAGAGTATATTCAATATCTAATCAAACAGATGTCTTTCAAGTTTTTTTGTTAGGTAGTAGTATTTGTTAATTGTTTAGATATTATAGTTTGTTAGTAGTCTTTTACTGTTATGTTTTAGATTATTATATTTATTAGTTGTTATAAATCGGGTTTTTATATTCGGTAGAAAAACTGTTCAGAATTACATATGTTCTGTATCTAACCAATACCACGGCTAATGTTTCCCCTTCTTTGTCATCTCAGGTGTTGATGATGATTGATGTCATCTCAGGTCGCTCCCTATTGGCTCTGCCCTGCTCCTCCCCGTATCGGTTCTTTGGATTAGTGACATCTTTTTTGAAGTTGAATGGATTTTGAATGTCATGAACTATGTTTGCTTTGTGGTGGATTTTTATCACTTTGGATATTTCCTAGATGTTTAAAATGATATTTTTGCTATTTAATGCATGAATGTTAGGTTTTGACATGCGGTATTCGGTACGGTATGCGGTATGGTAATTTCGGCACGGTATACCGTACCGTTCCAACCCTAATTTCAAAACCACTTACATTCAAATATCTAGCCGTGCAAAAAATGTCCGGTGAGAGAAATCAAGAATGAAGAAACAACAACACACTTATAAGAGACTTCTGCTGCGGCTTTCTGTCGGAGAGACACTGCTACTTTTTGCGTGGGGCGTCATCTTCGGATTTCCATACCACATCTTCAAGGCTGGTGGAGAGGTTCTTGTAGAACTGCATGCATAAATACGACAGAAATGAGCGCATAGAGCACGATATATCTCTTAATTACGTTCCAAATAGTCACTGGCTCTACTTCTTTTACTTGTAAAATGCACACGTATATATAAAGAAGATAACTATGTAGTAGAGCAATGATGGGCACTAAATATTGCCACAATTCAGGATCCGATTTCACGAGCTTCTATTGTAATTTCAACAAACAAGATTGCATATGCAGCAATGGCGTCACTTAGTTTAGTTAAAAACTCGAACAATAAAAAGACGATCATGTTAGGAATTAGGATGTTGCTGACAGCAAAAGCAGATATATTCATGTAATCTATTGCATAATATAATAAGTAAACTAATCAAAATATTTTTAGACAAAGACTTCCAAAGAAGTAGGATACCTTGTGGAACTCCAAAGTATCTCCCTTAGCTTTTCTAACCTCAACCATATGCAAAGAAGGGGCCACTTGAAAAACCTGATTAAAGCACCCAATAAAAATTAATTATACCTTGTATTTACAAAAAACTGTCAAATACTTGGGTCAAGAGTCACAATTTTCATCAGATATGTATATATACCTCCGTGGCGATATTTAGATTGCCTTTTCTTCCAGCCTTTGAATTTTCAAGCCTCATCTGAGACGGAAAAAGAGAAGTACTATTACCATGATGACCAACACGTGAGATCATATGGTGTAGAACAAATCTAACTTTATTACATTATGGGTCCGGACACACAGCAGAAGTAACTGCATTTAAGACTCAATATACCTTGTAATTCTTCTTCTGGACATCAAAACCGAGAGGTTTTGCAGCTTCTTCAATTTTACTAATTATATCCTTTGCTGAGGATTTAGATGTGAACCTCGTTTCTCTCTTGAATCCCTGCAATCAGTGCGCCAGGGAAAGCAAAAGTGCACGAGGTAAGAAAATAGTTCCACCATGTAATAAGAGCTTGAACACCCACAATAACTTTTACCACTACTTTCCTAAACAATAATGAGGTCATGAACAGTCACTTTCCAGCGGTTAGCATTTGACATTAGCCACTCACTTGTGAATTTGAGATTTGTTTTTAATACAGAGAAGCTAATAGGATTATTCTATACAGCATTGAAATAACTAAATACGGTTAAACAGTGATATTTGTAACAAATACAACTAACTCTCAGCGAAGATCTGTACACATTTCACTTAAATATCATCGACTATAGGATTTCTGAAGTTTTAGCACCTAATTACTTCTAATTCTCCACCTCTGCCTTCTTAGACCTCTGCTATTCGATAAATTGGCTAGTAAGTTTCCACTGTAATTCTTTTGTCAACTTCTGTAATCAATAACTATAATTCTTGGAAAACGAAAAAGATAAAGGGACTCATACCTGTTCATCAAATAGATTCCCAAGATCCAGACCTTTTGACATTGAAATCAACTCAAAGGCATTCATGGCAGCTGGCTTCACCTCCCGTTTCTCAGTTACATGATATTCCTGTATGCGAAAAATATATGAGACGTTTCCACAGCTATATATTTTGGCCTATGGGTTTGAAGAAACTAATTATTCCATGCGCTTGCAAGAAATACCTCAGAATCCTTAAATACAGCTTCCACGTCATCTAAATTTGCATCTTCCTTTTCATCAAAAGATGGTGACTTGTAATCCTTTTTAAACCATTCATCCTCCAAAATATCGGGAATCGTAATACGCTGCATAAATGCAAAAGTTATAGAGCTTACATTTCAATACATACAAAAAGTGTACCAATTATTTCAAATTAAACAGATAAATGCAGGATTTCCTTGAGAAAAATGTCACACCACAATGGGTGGTACAAATTAAGAAAACAATAACGACAATTCTAAGAATTAGTATTCCATCAATAGATAATAGTCTTACTTTCTCCGGATTTGGCTCCAGGATCCGAGTTATCAATTTCATGGCACCAAAGGAAATCCAAGGGGGACAGGTGAATTCAGCTGAGCATATCTGGAAGTAATGCGGTAGAAGGTGAGAACAACATTAAAGGATTTAATATAAATGAGATATATGATTAACACTGCACTGGGGAAATCTCAAGTGCTCACTTTTTTATATAGGTTGATAAGATTAGAATCATCAAAAGGCAAGTAACCTGCGAGCAACACAAACAGTATGACTCCACATGACCACAAGTCTGCAGTTGCTCCATTGTAACCTCGATCATTAAGGACCTAAGAAGATCATAATCTCGTCAATCAATTCCTAGAAGAATAATAAGAAAACGAAGAAGTACATATTCAGTAACCAACCTCAGGAGCAACATAGTTCGGTGTCCCACAGGTAGTATGCAGCAAACCATCATCCTGCCAAAGTAATGTTTACAGTTTTTATTTTAGCCCACTGATTCTGTTTGAACTTAAATATGTAAACTGACAGGTAGCCCATGAACAGAGTTTTAGGAATAGTACTTATTTAAGAGTTCGCATACATGCATATACTTTTTATTTATGTAAACTGTGAGAACTCTTGCACAATATCTATAAAGTAACTGCACTGAACTCCACCTTCAGCAAATATCGCAAATTACTTACAGGTCCAGCTCAGTTATTCTATAGGTTCGCTGCACGAGTTCTCACAATATGAAGTTTTTTTAATGAACCACTCCATATAACTAGGCAAGCAGTTGAGAAATTTCATTTACAAATTAATAAATAGATTCAGTGAAACAAGTGAACAAAATAAAGCATGACATTTGGACAGGTGCAAGTTTCTTAAACTAGACCGAGATATACCCTGACTTGTTGAGACAAAGCACTTAATCCAAAATCAGAAACTTTAAGGTTCCCCGCAGCATCCAGCAGTAGGTTTTCTGGCTGCAGCAGTTGCAATGCAACATAAGCATAATAAAGTAACATCAATGGAAAAGTTTAAAGCAAGTCAAATACCTTGAGGTCTCTGTGAAAGACTCCCCTACTATGGCAATAATCAACAGCATTAACAAGCTGCTGAAAATACCTTCTGGCTTCTTCTTCTCGCATCCTTCCATGATTTACCTTCACAGTCACATATCTCAAATTCAAACCACACAATCGACAAACAGTAACTGCTAGTACACTTTCCAACTAAAACATGAGAGTTATGTCATGGTTTGCAAGAAAATGACAGAATCAAAGTTCTAGGAGCTGAAGATTTGATCTCCACTTGGTGCATGTGAATAATGTCCAAGCTTTAACCTGTACAGTTTGATATGGATTGCTTTATTGAAGTACTATATTGATTACATTATCAATTTCTTAAATATATATGATCATAATTATTATTGTACATGCATAAAAACACAACATTAGCCACATTAAATGTTAGGAAACAATATGCTAAAGTCCAAAATCATGAAGTACAGTCTTTCTCGCGCTTCAAAAACATAATATCAGTGTGAGTAGGAAGTTCACATCGTACAATTTTGTCAAAGAGCTCTCCGCCAGTGACAAACTCCAAAACAATAAATATCTTGGTCTTGCTGGCCATCACCTGAAGAGATGATTGTAAAATATGAGAATTTTCAGTAATTGAAAGCTAGTCACAATCAAGAAACTGAGGTGATGTAAGCACAGCTAGAACCAAATCGACAGGTTTCTAGCAAATACTACTACTATATTTTGGCAGAATGACTGATATATGTGGATATACATGGATAGAAATACAATTTTTTCTCAAACACAGAACAGAGACTCCCAGAAAACTCTGCAGCTAAACAAGCATATTACAGAAATCAAATTTTGGAGGAGAGAGAGAGACCTCATATATGCTGACCACATTGGGATGTTTGATCAATTTCATCGTTGCTATCTCACGCTTAATCTGCAAAAAATTTTTGAGGGATATGTTAGAGTAATCCATAACCAGATGGATAAGGCCATTTCACCGTAAGGAATTACAGTAACAGAGGCATGACTACAAGGTGAATCAGATATACTAGGTAGAAGAACATGATTTATAATGGAATAAAATAAGAAGTAACCTGTTCAGCCATTTTGTGCTTTAGAACGGCATCCTTGTCAAGAATCTTGAGAGCCACAGCATCTCCAGTCTCAGAATTTCTGGCAAATTTAACTTTGGCAAATGTTCCCTCACCAATTGTTCTTCCGACCTCATACTTCCCAATTCTACGCTTAATTTTGGGTTGATTCATTTGCAACCGAGTGTCTGGTGGGTTGATATTGCGAGCAGTCCTAGTCAATCTCCTGCATAGAAGCAGTACTGCAATCTTCAGGGATCCCAAATACTAAAAGAACTACACCTTTCAACTTTTCAAAAGAATGCTTAAAATATCCAAAGCCTTCATTTTTCTTAATTTTTAGGCTGCAGAAACTAAACTTTGTGATGACACACTCACATGAAAAAGACATACACCTACAGTTAGGAATTGAAAAGATCAATCATTGATATTATCTTTGAAACATCCAACATCATAAGATGAGACCACGCTTCATTACAACCAAACATTAAGAATTAATAAGGTAACAGCAGCTCCAAATCAAAATGAGAATGTACAAGAAGATAGAATTCTTTGGATCAGGGTTGGGGGAGGGAGGTTGAGTGGTTCTCTCTTAAGTCTTACCCCATAATTAGCAGCAACAGAAACAGATCAAATTCAAATGCAACAAAATTCTGGTAATAGACTGGGGAGGAATGTCTCAGTTAGAAAGCAATGATTGCTAATTATAGCAGCAGATTAAGGATAATTATTATCCAAAACGTACTTACTAGACAACTTCTGTTATTTTATTTAATTATTATTATCGGCTGAACTTGCAGCGTGGTCAAGAAAAATAAAATAAGCATCATCTGGATATACTAATCACATCCAATAATTAAAAAAATGAAGAATAATGCCAATCATGAGAGGAGAGAGAGAGAGAGAGAGAGAGAGAGAGAGAGAGAGAGAGAGAGAGAGAGAGATCACAAGCACAAAGCCAGCATCTACTGTAAAATATCTTAACCAGAATTTAACGGTCACCTAAAATCAAAATTAGGAGAAAAGCAGAGGACTTTACCAACCAAATCCCAACAATAATGAAAAAAATCTCCTGCCTACTTCGTGAAAAACTCAATCACGACTCGCAACATCAACCAAATCGATAAATAGTTGAAAGAAGATAGCAACTAAGTAGAGCAAAATTGGATCACGCAAGCGAATTGGAGAGCAAAACTCCTAAATCGGGGATGCAATCACTTAAATTAAAGTAGGTATACGAGAATGAAACGGAGATATACTTGCAATTGAAATCGGCGTGATGATCAGCTGAATGAGTCGAGCACCACAAAAGATATGAAATGGACAAAAGTGGAAGTAAAGGTAACTAAGAAGAGTGGGGATTAGCCACCCGCTGCTTCAATTGGAGTAACACAGCTTTTAACCGCTGCGAAGACTACAATTTGTGGGAAACTTCGGAGAAATGATGCAGTTTTTAACATGAAAGTGACGAAAATACTATTGCATTTTAGAGTGTTACTAGTAAATACAGTATACAAGTTTTTTTTTTAATTCCAGAAATGGGTAAAATGCTTTTTTGAAAAATACTATGATTAGAAGTGAATATGTTCTTAATTTAAAATTCTCTCTCAATTTAATTTTTTTGGACACGTATTTCATGCATGCATGTGTCAAAATGAAACGTTTCTAAATCCATTTTTTTTTATTATCTTTGTGATTCTAGTATTTATTTTAATTGACGATTAAAAAATCTTACTATAGCACATTAGGGCATCCACAATGGGACGCCGGATGGCACGCCCATGCCATCGTCCGCCCCATTGTGGGTGCCCGCCATCGTTCGTGCCCTACGCCCACGCCCGATGCATCGTCCGCAGTTGAAGCACGGACGATGGCCTATCATCCGCGCCATTGTGGGCTCGGCGGACGATGGGCTATCGTCCGCGCCATCGGAAGCCGGATTGCAGGATCGGCGGGTGATGGTCGCGGACGATGCCACACGTTTTTTTATTTTTGTATAAATACTCGTACCGCACCTTCATTTGTAACATTTCATACTCACGATTTCACTACCACCCGGATGAAACCCTCGTATTGACGAGGTGTTGGGTGGATATATCGCAGGACCCGATATTCGTGAACAACCAGAGGCAACAGGCGTACTGGGAGCGCATCACCGGGCACTACAATGCGGCGAAGCCGCCGAGCGCGTACAAGCGCCAACGGGAGCAGCTCCGCAAGCACTGGGACCAGGTGAAAACTGGTGGTTACACGAGCAGCGAAAGAGGAACTCGTCCGGTGGACCTCAACCGGACGTACATGGAGGACGATAGTACCGGCACACCGATGTCCTCCCTGCGTCCCATAGGAGTCAAGGCTGCGAAGGCCCAGGGGAAGGCGGCGGCAACATCATCCTCGACCGCCGCCGCGCTATCGCCGATCCCGGCCCCGAGCGCGACGGCCGCCGCGTATGAGTCGTTGGCAGCAGCCTCGATGGCGAAGACGTTGTTGCAGACGCACAAGGCCCTCAAGAAGTGTACGGACCCCGCCGAAGTCGAAAATCTCCGGAGGGTTGATCGATGAGTTGCGCCGGAAGTTGGGAATTGCGTAGATTAGCCAACTTGAATCTTGTAATTTTTGTGTATTTATTAATGCAATATTCGCCGATTTTTGGTTACTCATTGTGTTTTTAAATTAGTTTGCATTATATATTTAAAAATATTTAAATTACTTAACAAAAAATATTAAAATATATAGTGCGCGTCTTAGGGTGTCCCATTGCAAGTAGGAGGGTAAGAGGATAAAACTGTTGAGATGGCGCGTCACATTTTGAATGCCCTTAGCAATAATTGTGAGTAAATAAGTTGATCAGAATATATGTGTGACGGCAGTATGTCTGTTACACGTGTTGTACGCGGTGGGATGGGGCGTGGGGCCCTTGCCCCCGACACCCTTGACCATCCGTGCTGCCACCTCATCAACCATTTAATTACCCTGTTTTTTTTCTCTATAATTTCTCACATGCAGCTTCTACATATGCCTCATTCCATTATAAATATAACATTAATGAGATATACGTACAAGAAATGTATACTCATAAATTAATAATAATTATATTTTGATATTCATGAGTTGTTAAATTCGTTTATGATCGTCAGTATTATGTGCAAAGGTAAATATACTAGGTAATAGTATAAAGTATAAACCATATCCCAAATTTCATTTTTAGTGTTAGAAAACTTTTTCGATCATACAAAAACCCAAATTTATTTATGTACTTTTGTATAGAACAATATAAAATATGAATGTGTACTGCAGCAAAAATTTTATAAGACGTATATTAAAAATTTATGTAAAATTTAAACTTTATATAAATGATTCGAGTATAAAAGTATTCAATCCATCTCATGTTACTCGCACTTTTCATTTTAGACTGTAAATTAATTTGGGATTAATTTTTCAGTATAATTAAATTAGAATTTGAAGTGTAATGAGACATAACTTAATGAAGGGCTTCTTAACTTAATCTAACATATTAATTAAATACATTAATTCTAACTTAAACTAGAAATAATGTAAGTAGTTTGAGACGAGCCGAAATGAAATAGTGCAAGTAACATGGGACAAATGGGTATATTTTTAGTGTGATATACATTTAAAAAAAATATGCATTCTTTTTTTTAGTCCGTCCCATAAGAATATACACTTTCTAATTTTAGAAAGTTTTTTCTCTCTAATGAGGTGTGACTCATTCTTCATTAATAATATTTTATTTACTTTTTCTCTCTACTTCTCTCTTACTTCACCAATTTTACATTAAAACTCGTGCTGACCTTAGAGTGTATATTTTTTGGGAACCGAGAGAGTATTTGTTAGTGGTAGGTGATGCATGTAAGGGTTCGTTTGATTAGATGAGTAGCAAATACAAATTTTTGAAGGGTTGTGTTGATAACTTAATGTTTGTGGTAGTGTATATTATGCATAATGGAGTTTGGTTCGTTGAGTTGTGTTGGAACATGTGGGCAACATCAGTGTTTGGTTGGATTAGTTGGAAGCATGTTTTATTGGTTTGCATGACATATTTATCCCTAACACATTACATTAATTTCCAATTTGCCCTTTATCAAAAGTAGCATTTATAATTTGGATCTACCCCAAATTTTTCACTACCGCCTTCTCTAAAATCTGCTTAGCAGTCCCGCCAAAAGGAGACGCCCAACACCTCTTGGCCGGCAAATAATTACCGTCGAGCACAAGCCGACGTCTTTGACTGGGCACACGACCAAGGTAAATTTGCTTACTAATTCTCGTTGCATTTTTGTATTGCTTAATCAGTCATCGTCGGCTCCGGCGTATGTTCATAAATCGTCACGCCTTCCAAAGTCGTTTATGATTCATTGTCGACTACTGATTACCTTGTGCTCCCTCTGCTATTACTTCAATTTTGTCACATTATTTTTGTTTTTTGTTGGAGATTTTGTAGTCTTAGATCAAATATTCTTGTGTGAATGATGTCTGACTCTCACATACTGCCGGAATCAAAAAGCTACAACCCAAATGGTTAGTTTATGCACTGCAATTAACATGAACTTTAAGGATTAGTAATTGATGAACCCTTTATTGTTGTGAAGGTGGTGTTATTCGTGGTAAATCTGGTGGACTGAAGCCCGACAGGTCTAGGCGCTCATGGTCTCCTCGTGAGGAGGAAGTCCTCATACTAGCATTGAAGGACCTTGTGACTAACCGTTGGAAGGCCGATAATGGGTTCCGAGCAGGATTCCTCACTCGCGTTGAAGAATTTGTCCGTCGAGAAATCCCTACAACAACTGTGAGAGCCCAACCTCATATTTCCTCCAAGATCAACACTTGGAACAGGTTGCCATGTTTTAGCTGCTTTTGTGGTAATGTATGACTATGATCTGAATTAGTACATTTGGATGGCTAAGTCCATTGATATTTTGGCGAAATGTATGAAACTTAATTGTATGTAATGTATGACTTGTCAAATCATTTTTAATCGAAGTTTAGGATGAAAAAGCTATTTATCCGCTTAGATTATCATTTTATAAGGTAAAAGTATCATTTTATTAAACAAAAATGTCATTTTATACACCAAAAATACATATCATTCTATCGGCTGAAAGTATCATTCTATAGGCTGAAAGTATCATTCTATCGGGCAAAAGTATCATTTTATCAGTTTTATGTCATTTTGTCACGTTAAAGTATCATTTTTCAGCTTATATGCAATTTCTCCAGCTAAACTATCATTTTTATAAGCTAACTGTCATTTTATCCGCTTAGATTATCATTTTATAAGGTAAAAGTATCATTTTATTAAACAAAAATGTCATTTTATACACCAAAAATACCTATCATTCTATCGGCTGAAAGTATCATTCTATCGGCTGAAAGTATCATTCTATAGGCTGAAAGTATCATTCTATCGGGCAAAAGTATCATTTTATCAGTTTTATGTCATTTTGTCACGTTAAAGTATCATTTTGTCACGTTAAAGTATCATTCTATCGGCTGAAAGTATCATTCTATCGGCTTAAGAGCATAGACACTTGCTCCTCAACGCTTACAAATTTTCGATCTTTCAAACCCATGCGCTCACGTAGTAGTAGACACAGCTGTCCAAAGCAGTTACGGTCCATCCGGAGATTGTTCACACGGTCCGTGTCAGATAAACGTATTAGCCTATCCATACGCCGAATTTGCTCCGGTATCTTCCACAACAAGTCAGTAACCATAGTTGTATCATCTTCGTCATCACTACTCCTCCGCCGACTAAAATACTCAGCCAAACTGAGCAGAAGAAAAGATTGTTGGCGCTGCCGACGGACCAAATCTTCAACTACAACCAATACATTTTCAATCTCCTTTCGTTTTTTATTTTCCCTGTCCATGCCTGTACACAACTACAACACAGAGCAACCAACAACACTTAAGCATAACTACTTGCATTCATTTGTAACTGTTAGCTTATGCCTTTTATCTACTGGGAGATTCTCATCAAAATTCGAAGTCCTAAAAAATGAAATTTACCACATATTATACACTGCGACTAATCAAACCGCTTTAATGAACATACATTACGCAAACATACTGAGTTATCAACCTTCAAAACATCTTCCTACTAGTCAAATTTTCCCATTCAACCAAGATACAAACCAGATCGGAAAAAATTGCTAATGAAAACGGAAAAATTATTCATTTTATGTACAAATCACAAATAGGCATCAAAAACGGGAATAACATAATAGAATTTAGTAACAATCCTAATTACAATTGAACTGTAGAACCTGCACCAAATAAAACACCATATAATTCAAATCTAATCTCATTTGCATGTCTAATCAAATTGGGGGTCATTCATAGATGTTGCAGACAACAACCATCTACCCACGACGGAGAGCGTCGAGCTCGAATGTCTACGCAACAACAAAAATGGTTGGATTTACTGACCTGTATGGAGTTTTCTTTGCAGCTATGGCGTATTTGCTGCGTTTTTGCAGTGGCCTTCGAGCAACAATGAGGATGGAGAGAGAGGGTAAAAGGGGAAGAAGAGGGGGAGTCTTTTTCAAACAATGAAACTCTGTCTCACTAAACCTTCTTTTTTGGGGGTTAGAGTTACCAATTGAATATGGGTAGCTAACATTAATTTCAAACGGGCCGTGTTTTTTCAAACGGGCTTGATAAAAAACAACAAATGCAAACAAACGATGGTTAGAAAGGTCCACGTCAGCATTTTCCATCCTTTTCCTACTCTACTCATCTAATCAAACGAGCCCTAAGTATGTAACTTATATTAGTATTGTATTGAATAACATAAATAACATAAACAATATCATGAATAAAGGTTTATTTTGCATATTCATAAAAAAATCAATGTTTGCCAACCAAAAATTTACTGTCATCGGAAAATACAGACCACATCTAATGGTGGTCAACAATATAAAAAACTGGTAGGTTAATTTGCGAGCAAAACGAGCACGATCAACGTGCTCGGCTTGACAATTAGTTAGGGCACTATGGCGCACACTGAATGTGCTCGCCTTGTGAATATTTTCACCAATATATGCGAACACCATATAAGTGCTCAGAAAATGGCAAGATGGAGAAAAAAAAACAAAATGGAAGAAGGCAATATTTGGAATAATATCAGTCACCAGATTCAATATTAGTGCAAGTAGTTTGAAATAATATTAGATTGAAAAGGTGATATTGTGAATGGAAATTCACATCTCACTTTTGAGGGCATTTTCGGGAGAAATTGTCATAAAAAGTGCAAAAGGACCGCTGATGAATAAATCTTTAATTCATAGACCATTGAAAATATCTTTTTAAAGTCCAGAGACTATTGGTGAGTTGGATTATTTTTGTAGTTCACTCTTTTTATAAAATCAAGTAACAAAGGCCATAATCCTCCTCTTTCTTCTGAACAATGATCAACACTAAATTAAACAATGTAAGAAGATGTAACGCAATAAATCTCATACTATTCAAATCAGTGTCGCTTCAGCTTTAGGGACTACTATAAATTTAAAGTTTTAATGAAACTAACCTATAATAGTAATGATCATGACCACCACCGTGGTCCATCGAATAGAATATGCCTTCGAATATACAGTATTTATATCTTTTCTAAAAATAAAAAAAATATATCTCGAGTTATATATACAGATTGAGTAATTACTAATTATTGATTGGATGTGAGTCCTGCTTAAGCTCGCCACATAATTCTAATGAATATTGTGTTGAACAAGTGAAATAAATGGCTCAGAGCTTCAATAGTTTCTATATTTGAAATTTACAATATATGCCATCTTTAAAATTTTGATATTTTAAATTCATAATTCAAAATTTATAATATATTGCTCGTACCAAAATAAATTTCTACACTCAACCTCTGATTTTACTTGACCATTTTTGATTGATCGAAGACATACATTAGAGGATTCAAAAATTAGTGTGGGCGTAAAATTTGATCGTCTAAGAAATACTATCTCTGCTAAAACTCATTTAAACTCTGTTATAAGAAGGACAAGCTTAAACATATTTTTCATGACTCGTTTAAATAGACTCGAAACATAATAGTATATTCAATTAAATCAATTTCCGCCTTTTTATTGCCCCGCAAAATAAATTAAAAAAAGAAACAAACATTTAATAGCAAGTACTACAACATCTAATTATTCAAATACTTCAAAGCGTAAATATTGCATATACTTGTAAAGCATATGTAATGTGACAACAGCGTTTAAATACTAGTATGATTTTAGAATATGAATTAGTACAATATTTTATTTGTGGTGGCTGCAAATTAGGTTGACGCTGTGAAATGCAAAATATTAAAATATACGTTTTGAACAGCCATAGTTTAGGTTAATTTAGGCAATAATTTATGTCAATTATTCATATTTATTAATTAGTATGTCTCTGTCGACAGATACTATATTTTGGATGAGATTAATGATCAATAATAACACTTATCGCATCCATGATTTTATGGAATATTATTTTTGAGTTTAATAGTAATTATTTTGTTTGATTGAAATTATAATACAACTGAAGGTGTCTTGTTGCATTATAGGTTGGACTAGTACGGTATGAGTATCTCCAACATTTTTTTTATATACAATAAAGTACTAGTAATATCATATAATGAATTAATCATGGTGAATTCGTTTGAGATGATGGATTATATATTCTCAAAAATAATAACTTCATAGTATTTATATTTACAGCGAGTGTGTCCGATAATTAGAACATTTTCTGTCATAAAATAAGTTGACGAAAATGACTCGGGAAAATTATTTTATTGTTTATATGGTGATCTACAATTTAGTTCAAACTATAGATTTTAGCAAACACATTCATATTATGTACTACTATGGATTTTGATCGCTTAAATCTTTGGACTGATTTCAACTTATTTATTTGAAGCCCATTGGCTTTAGACATCCATACATATTTATAATTGGGCCGATGATGGTGGATTAAATTACAATGTTTTAATTAATATATTTATACTTCTTTTTAATTTTTATATTCATAATTAATATTCTTCGATTTTGTTCTCTTTATACGGGTACAAATAAAATAGATCATGAAACAAATTCTTTCAAATTCAAGAAATCCGTACCCTCTTTTTTTACAAAGGAAGTACGTGGACATAAATGAAGTGAATGGATACATAAGTAAAATAAAAATATCAATAAATGAAGTACATATAGTAACTTAGTAACCCAGTCAAATGGAATATATAACAACATCCGTAATGGGGCGGACGATGGGCCGCCCGAGGCATAAAAATATCAATAAATGAAGTACATATAGTAACTTAGTAACCCAGTCAAATGGAATATATAAGAGCATCCGCAATGGGGCGGACGATAGGCCGCCCAAGGCGACATCGTCCGCCCACTGTGGGTGCGCGGACGATACCCGATATCGTCCGCGCCCTATAGATCGCCCGCGGACGATAGGGCATCGTCCGCCCACTATGGGTGCGCGGACGATGCCCGATATCGTCCGCGCCCTATAGATCGCCCGCGGACGATACGCGGACGATAGGGCATCGTCCGCCCACTATGGGCGACGCGGACGATGGCGCAAACGATGCAACGCTTTTTTGTTTTTTTTTTTATTTTTTAATTCTGAAAAATTTATTTATATAAATACCACCTATCCCACCTTCATTTGTAACCTTTCCATTCAGTTTTCCACACTCAAATTACACTATAAAATGGATTCCGGTGAATACCCAAGTCCGAATAGTCCGATGTTTGGGGGTGGTGCACGTTGGCCGGGTACAGACCCTGACAAACATCGGCCGTTCGACTCCAACAAGCAGTACAATCCCGAATTCAGTACGGATTCGTACGGTCTGTCAGACATGGATTCGTCTCCAACTCGCCCCGCCGCCCCTTCCCGTCGCGCCGCCAGAAAGAAGCGGAACCGGCACCGGGCGTACAAGGTGCCACCTCCGGAAACAAATGAAGAGTACACCCCCGGGAGGACGAACTACCAACAGGATGAAACCCTATTCTTGGCGAGGTGTTGGGTGGATATTTCGGAGGACCCGGTATTCGCGAACAACCAAAAGTATGTTGCGTACTGGGAGCGCATCGCCGAGCGCTACATGAGGCGAAGCCGCCGAGCGCGTACAAGCGCCATAGGGAGCAGCTCCGCAAGTACTTGGATCAGGTGAAGAAGCAAGCCAACCTGTTCTCGGCGGAGTACGAGAAGTGCTCGAGGGAGCAGGGAAGCGGCGAGAGCTTGAGCGATGTGCGCGATAGAGCGTTGTTGTCGTACCAGTCAATGTACGGCGACTTCAAGCATTTCAACATTTGGGTGCTCTTGAATGACAAGCAGAAGTTCCAGAGTGGGATTCTGCCATCGGCTGCGCCAAAGAGGACGAGGACCACCGAAGTCGGTGCTTACACAAGCAGCGAAAGCGGTGCATATTCGGTGGACCTCAACCGGACGATGTACGAGGAGGAGGAGAGTCCTGCACACTGGTGTCTTCTCGACGTCCCATTGGCGTCAAGGCTGTGAAGAACAAGGGGAAGGCGAAGGCGACATCCTCCTCGCAAGCCGCGGCCTCCCCCCATCGCCGATCCAGACCCCGACCCCGGCGGCACTTGCCTACGCGGAGTTGGCAGCGGCCGCAACCGGAGGACGTTGTTGGACACGCACAATGCCCTCATGCAATGTCAGGACCCGGCCAAAGCCGAATACCTCTAGGGGATGATCGATGAGCTGTGTCGCAAGTTGGGACTTTTGTAGAGTAGTCAACTTTTTTCATTTCTAACTCGTGTAAAAAAAAATTAATCAATGTAGGATTTGCCGTTTTTAATTAATCATGGTATTTTTTTAATTATTTTGCATTGACATATTTGAAAACATTTAAATTAATTAACAAAACAAAAGTGATACCTATTGGGCGGCCTATAGGGCTTATAGGGCGCCCACTGCAGGTGGAAGGGTAGGAGGATAAAATGCTGATGTGGCGGTGCATAGGGCGTCCCATAGGGCGCCCCACTGCTAATGCTCTACATAGATACAAAGGGAAATGATCAAAGTATAACTAATATTAAGTATATAACTAGAGAACAAATCTTAGTCATTATATCAAAATGATCTAGTTCACTATATGGGCGATTTAGTTCACTATAAGTGTGATTTAGTTCACTACAGGAAGGAGCTGTAACAACCCCCACCCGATCGTCCGCCGACCGAGTAGGCGATGTCACAATTCCGGTACCATAAAGTATTGCAATTTAAAATTTTCACTTTCTGAATCATTCAAAACCAAATCTTTAAATCAATAATTATTTCTATAATTACAGCTAAAGTAATTTAACATAATATTTAGTGCTAACATGCCACAACTAACAATTCGAAACATCTGTTTCTAGCTGCGCTCAGTGACCCGCCAAGGATGCAGCGCTGAGACGAACATAACAAACATTGACCGATACCCTCCAATGCTTACTAACCTGTAGCACACCCAACACTTTAGCCAAAATTCTCTACAAGCAATACTCATACAACTTAAAATTCTTTAAATTTGTATTATTTTATTTACCAATCATTGCCACACATATCATATTATTATTGTCTTATCAATTTCTAACATAAATTGGGCAGCATCTCCTCTATAACCAACACATGTCCAGAATCCAACCAGTAGGCAAAGTCAATCCCAGAACATATCAACAGTCATTAATATTCATATATAACATCAAATATTTCACATGATATCCACACATTAACATAGACAAATCACAGACGTCATTACACGTATCAACATACCTGTACCAGTAGTCAAATCTTCATTTACAACTTCACATTTCCAACTATGTCATCAGAAGGGTATAATAATACAAGAATTCCCATATGTCATAACTATGTCTGCAAGTCTCCGATTCTCAATATTTATATCAAAATTCAACAGAACCATGTAACATAATCCATTTTCATAATATAGCAGATGTTTCACCTAATCTCATATTATAACTTATATATTATCATACACGTATTGTCACATATATCATCACGAATATTTTGATCGACACTATCACATAATTTTCACATATGGCCCCATAATGTGCTTAGTGACAGACTAGGGTACGCGGACTAGATCAGAATCAGATACAGACGCGGATTTTGTCCTCGAGATGACTCCGCACAGACCACCCAATTAGGGTGCAGACAGATAATCAGACCATCCATTTCGGATGCAGACAGATAATCCCGGGAACAGACCACCCATAGGGTGCAGATCAGACAGATCAGATAACAGACGATCCTCGCTTCGATTATCCAGAAGACGAGAGATCACAGATGATGCAGCGCTGCTGTCCTATGGCATGCCAATTTACCCACAGAACACACTCAAGCACGGGGCGTAAACACAGTCAAATATACTCATTTTCATATCAATATTTATTCTCAATAATTACTAACATAACACATCAGTATCTTCTTTTCATACCATATCAGATTAGATAAACAGATAAATTTCCAGCTCTTTCAATACCATCACATATCCAAATTTACATTTTTCGTGTCGGAAGCAACATATACAGATCACATACTGCAATTACATATTCGTATACATCTCATCAAGGCGTAAGCACAGTCACGCATACATATACTTTATTTCAGACAATTCTCAACAGAACACAACACATCAGACATCATCACAGATAGAGCACACATCATCACATGTAATCATATTCGTATATATCTTATCAGCCTATATCAGATACCACATTTACCTTAATGCACATTTACATATTTACCTCCAACTTTACAAACATAATCATATCCATTTCCTTATCAAATTCATATAATCATTTCTCACACCAACACATATATTTCCAAATCATTCAACAATTCATCATTTTCTCATATTTTACTCCACAAGTCTTTTATCACATAATTAATCATAATTTACTAAGACAATAGGTCACATAATAATCACATAAAAGCACATGAGAATTAGGCCATTTAAGTGTTGAGCATGCTACCTGGATGACGTTATTTCCAAACCTTTCCATTCGACATTTCTTCTTTCGCCGATCCTTTTTCCTTTCATTTGCTAACATTTGGGTGTAGCTACCTCATAGAATTATAACACAAATTAATTTATCGAGAAATAGTATTACTATAAGCTAAACTCTCCCCTTTATCCTCATCTAATATCCTAGATGAAAGTAATTCCATGATCTACCAATTTACTTTTAATATATCAACTCCATTGGACTGTTTTCTCGTTAATGTTATGTAATCATTTAAATGGCTTTAGAGGTGCAACCTAGTATTTTCAAATACCATTGGAAGTCTAGTTTACAAAGCAACAAGATTCACTCGAAAATTCTAATGGTTTAAGAGATATTCTCGTTTTCCCACAGACTACCAAAAATCAGACCATTTCTGGCAGCAGTTTCTAAACAATTTTTATAAATGGTATTTGTACAATTTAATTCGTCATAAAATTTAGAGAACAACTAAACACCTTATATTCAATTTAGAAATTATACAACCAAGTTTTCATAGACCTTAACTGCCCTGAATATTTCGGATAACACATACCAAAATATGACATTTTATCAGAATTTTGACAGTTTCTGGCGGTATTGTTTTAACAATTTATAAATATAGTAAATAAACTTACTAAATTCTAAAGAAAATTCAGAGATTTCTAGACTTGTCAAAGTCATTTTTAAAATTATTAAACCACATATTTCACTCTTGTACACGTGCCAAACAATTCAGATCAGGTCACCGAGAGATGGGAGATTTAAACCTCTTTAATCAAATTTTGTTTCAAATCACGTTTAAATCATCCCATAAAGGCATAAACTAAAAATTTCATCTAGCTTGTACATCCAACTACTGAAACTAGAAACCTAAGGTATATTTTTCCATTTTTATTTTAGAGCTCAAAAGCTTCTAACTAATAGATCAAAACTAGCCATAATATATCTAAAACTCATACTATAATCTATCTAAAAGTCACATATAAATCACAAATCAAATAACATCCGAACTACACTTACGGAGCTCGAAATTATCAGATTTCTAACCTTAAAATTCCGAATTCGTGCTATATAAAAAATAAGCTATAATCGAAGGCATACATTGATAACGTACCGGTTATGCGATTACTTCGAAGAATGAATGATCAAATGTAAGAAATTTGAAGAAATGAAGCTTGGAGCCTCCTCTCCCATAGCCGATCCATTTTGATGAAGAAAATTAGGTGAATAGTGATTGGGAATGCAATTTATAGTAGGCTTTTAGGCATTATTTTATTTTATTCCATAGCAAAGTGCCAAATGGCACCATTTAAATCATTCTAACTATTCTAGACTATTCTTCACTATTCCTACCATTATATTATTGACATTCATTCTCAGCTAAATTGAAGAGAGAACAAAACGTCCATGACAAGAACTTCTAGAAGGAGTTTTGGTTATTTGAAATAAAAGACACAAATTATTTGGTGTTTTAGTTATTTGAAAACGTCTATGCAAGCTGATAATTAATTGATTATTCCCCACCACATGTCCAAACCTTTCATTGAGCCCTATAATTCGGGATGTTACAGGAGCGAACCAAAATACCATTATAGTGAAATATTTACTTCGTGAAGGATTTAGTTCACTGTAAATGCGTTTTGGTTCACTCCTTCCTGTAGTGAACTAAATCACTCTTATAGTGAACTAAATCGCTCTTATAGTGAACTAAATTCGTGTTCTCTAGTTATGCATTTAAGGTGTGTGGAAGGCCTCGAGAGGGGCGCGAATTCGGACCAAGTTATATTGAAAATAACTGTACCGATTGGATCAGTTAGCAAATGTCGTTGCCACTTGATTGATTCAAACTCGCTCTCTCTCGTTTCCTACCAATGTAATTTGTAAACTCCCAATTTTGTACTACTTTAACAGTAAAGCGGCAAGTTCGGGGTCGATCCCACAGAGAAGTTGGTGTGTCGAGAGTGTGTGTAGTGAACAGGGGGTTGGCTACTGGCATGCTTTAACTTGGGAGTTTTTAACTATTGTTTTTACTCTAGGCAGAATTAAACTTACTAACTTGATCAAGGTAAATTTAACTACTGGGTCAAGTGAATTGCAGGTGAAAACGTAACGGTAAATGCGAGGATGAAAACGTAATAACTTTGATTAAACTAAACTGAGAGCAGTACAGCGTGAAATTGAAACTAAGCTAATACTTCGGAAATTAAGAAAGCAAGTAAAACCGAGAAGAATCTCGGCGGGTAATTTAGGAATACGCCGACAGATAACAAGTATTCTGCAGTGCTTCTTTAATTCCCCTTTCTAACTACGCATTACTTTATCTAAGCTAAGCTATTCTAGAGAACTGGACTAAGTTAGAGAACTAAACTAAGCTAAACTAGACGGAAAGTAAAAGATCGGATCCTTTCTTGTGATGGCACATCATCTATTTATAGGCTCGACTTCGACCTCCAGCTGGATAACGATCTTGACAGGGAATATTCGCTTATGCTGAGAGTGAGCGACTCATTGACTGCTACGTGTTTCCCTTCTAGAATGACGACGCTTTTCAGTAACAAATTCGTGACTCGGCCTCGTCCTTGCGTCTCTTATGCCAGCACATGTCCCCTTCTAAAACGTCGTCCTTGATAACTGAATGGTGCGCCTCATCCAGCTCATTTCCTCACGTGTTCTTCTTCTAGAAGCCAGCGGTCCCTGCCTAACTGCTTGATTACTCCCCCTTGATCAACCCCCCCCCCCGATTTTTGGCATTTTATCGCTTTTTGTACTTAATTTAATCAGTTCGGCCTTGCTACCTTGGTCAAGCGGTATTTCTGCACCATTAACACTTGTTTTGCGCGATAAACCAATCAAATAGCACACATTTTACCCATAAATCGATGCATGAAATAGGCCTTATCAGTGTGATTTCCCTAAATCACTACTCTTGAAGCTTGAAATTATTGAAGAAACACATTAAGTGTTTAAAACATGATGAAAGATGATCAACCTTAATTCGGACATGTTGAAGATTTGAAAATTTCGCAGTTCAAGGAAAAAGTGTGATGATGTGGCGAATTTTTGATGGGAATAAATGCAAGTAATAAATGATCACAACACGGAAAATTACGTGGTTCGATTTACTGAGGTAAATCTACGTCCACGGGAAGAAGAGAGGGCAAATTTGTATTGCTTGGTCTCGCTTACAGATTACAATACTGATTTGCTATAAGATTCAGGATCTAGAGAGCTTAACCTGGTCTATCTGATCTAAGTTCTATTTATACATTCGAACTAAGATCGTGGTTTGCAGCCCTGGTAGTGGGGTTGATAACTGCTTAATACCACTAAATAGATCGTGGGTGTAATGGAGGTCGTGGAGATCCTGCATGGGTCCACTATCTCCTTGTTCGGTCGAATACTGAGACCGAACTGCTGAACTTTGCCGATCAGCTTTTGCCGATCTGAGAGTTGAGCTCGATTGGTCGGCTTTTACCGAGCTATAGGCTGTGACCGAACTCTTTGGTTGTGCCGAACTGATACTCTTTCCGAGCTATAGGCTGTGACCGAACTCTTTGGTTGTGCCGAACTGATACTCTTTCTTGGGTTTTGGGCTGATGGGCCGTCACTGCTATTGGGCTCGCAATTATTGTTTAGTTGTTTAGTCCGTATCCCATCACCACCCCCCCCGAAAAGCGAAGTGAATCACTTCGGCATTTTGGATAAGTGTAAGGGGGAGGCTGACGTCAGGGGACGTGCTCCGCACGTGTCTGCATTAAATGTGACAGCAAATCCGGCCAGAGAATCCGGAAAAAGTGGGATTTGAAACGGTGCGACGAATTTGAAATGCCTCTGCGAATCTGATAAATATTTCCTTTCTTCATCATTGGAACACTTTTGCGATTATTTCTTCGGCATTCTCTCTCTTTTTCGTAAAATTTTCTTCCGCTTCTTCAAGAATTTCTTCAGAGACTTTCGACCATCAAAGAGTAAGAATCATGTCTTCTTCTTCTGAAACTGTTTCTGAATCAGGTAGTGGTAGGAAGGGGGGTGAGGGGTCTTCTGGCCGGAAAAGGTCCGGGGAGAAGACGGTAGAATATTTTCACAGCATTTTGAGTAAGGATACTGTGATATCCTTACACGGAAAATATTTTCTTCCTGGGGGGTTAGTGGTGATTCCCGACGACATTCATAGGGCTAACTCGCCGCCGGAGGGTTATGCCACCGTTTACGAAGCCTGCTTAGAATGCGGGCTTCGTTTCCCTCTTCCCCCTGCCTTTGTAGAGCTTCTTGATTTTTTTCAACTTCCTTTAGGTCAGGTGACTCCAAATTCTTGGAGGCACTTATCGGCCTTTGCTGCCGAGCTGCGTAGACTAGAAAAGGATCTGTCTCTGAGGGCAATCCTTAATTTCTTTCAGTTTAAGAGAAAGGGATCCTGGTTTTACTTGATCCCTTTACAGCCCTTCAGAGCATTCTGTAAAACCAAATGGCCGAAGTGGCAAAATCGTTTCTTTTTTTACAATAGGACAGCGGCTCCGGACTTTTCCTGGAGAGGGCCGAAGTCCGTAATTCCTCATCCTCGGGTAGAACCGTTGGACGAGCTCGAGGGCGAGCTCAATAAGATTCCCATGATTAGGAAACAGTATTCGGAATCTGAGCTCGTCAAGGGTGACTTCGTGTTCGATTCCTCGTCTTCGGACGAAGAGACTGAGGGTGAGGATTTCTTTTTTATGCTTTACTGCTTTAGCGGCGAAAACTAACTTTGTTTTCTCGTTTTTTGGCAGTGAACATGCTAAGCAGGCTAGGTCGCAAATCCTCCGAATCCAAGGAGCCGGAGAAACAGAAAGCCACCGGCTCGGCGTCTGATGCCGAGAAGAATCCGAAAAGGCAGAAGACCTCTTCTTCGGATCCAAAAAGCCGGAGTCGACTTTGGCAAAGGGGAAGGGGAAGATTCAGAAACCCCCAAGAGCGCCGGAGAAAGACATTGTCTTGGCGGCCCCTTCGGAACATGTCTGTGAGCCTTTTGCATGGCCAACGGACTTTGTAGAGGTGAATTCTCTTCTTGATTTTCTGGCCTTGCTTTTTTCCTATATTTTTTGTGGCCCCTCTGTTGACTTTTTCATTTTTTCCATTTTCAGAGGAACAATATGCTCTCCAAGCTCGTCGCCGTTGAACTCTCCAAAGCGTCCAACGATTATGCTGAGATGCAGAGGAAGTTGAATGCTGCTCGTCACCAGGCCGAACAGGCTCGGGCAGACTTTGAGAAGGCAAGGGCCGCTAGGATCTCGGCTCAGGATGAAGCTCAGCGTGCCAAAAACCAGCTCATCATCCAGAGAGAGCAATCTAAACAGAGGGAGGCTGCCGCCGTGGTTGCTCAGGGGGAGGCTCTCCGTGTTTTCGCGGAGAAACTCTTTTTGAGCAATCAATTTTCGGCCTTTATCGGTGATCTGCTGAAATTGATGACCGATAACGCTGAGCAGGGACCCGAAGTCGTCCTGCCGCTGTATGGCCGAGAGATTTCAGCTCGTCTCCAGAGTCTGCCGCTCCTTGAGGAGCTTGCTTCTTCCTCGGTCCTGCTCTCTGCTGAAAGAGTCCGTAACTGCCGCGCTGACCGGGACGAGAACATGGAGGCCATCTTTGCCTCCTTGGGACCTGGTTCACCCGCTTCAATCTTTAACGAAGAGGGTGGGCAGGAAAACGAGGCCGGCAAGGAGACCGAGCAGACGGATCAGCAGGCCGGCGACGGGCATGCCGAGCAGGAGGTGCAGCAGATCGGCGATGGGGGCACCGAGCAGGCTGGAGGGAGTAGGGAGGCCGAGGCTGAAGCCGAAGTAGACAAGGAGAAGGAGGCTGAAACCCACAGAGGAGCCGGAGACGAAACTGGCGGAGTATGATTTCGTCTCCCTTCTCTTAGTTTAGTTTCTTTCTCTCCTTGTAAAATGGCCTTGAAGCCCTCCTTGTGTAAAAAATTTTTCTTGTGAATGAAAAAATTCTTCTTTCTACACTCGTGTCTTCTTTATAGCTTTTCGTAATCTCTTATACTCCTGTTGTGGTTTACTGCCTGCTCGGTAAACTGAAATGCCGAACTGACATAGCTGCTTTGTATTCTTAACTCTAAGGAGCTGGAGGTACTTCACTGGAAGCGGCTATACTCTTCGGCTTTAAACGAAGCTGAGAAAAAAGCCATAGATGACCAGGTGAAGTATGACGAACTCTTGGCTCGGTTAGTGGAGCTGGAGTCCAACAATAAGGACTTAAAGTCCATAAAGAAAGATCTGGAGGCCGAGCTGAACACTGTCATCGCTGAGAGGACTGCATATGAGGATTTCATCTGCGGGCGCGGGGGAATGACCATATCTGAAGTTCAGAATCAAGTTGATGAACTGTGGGAGGAGCTTCATGTACTCCGGAAGAACAATGCGCTGGAGAGCTCGGCTTGCCAACAAGTTGTGAAGTCATTGCGGCGCTTGGCTTCTCGGTACGACATCATTCTTTCCCGGCGTCCCTCAATCGAGAGATTCCTTAGGCGTTTCCCGCCAACAGATGCTCACACTCCAACTCAAACCTCTAATCCACTTGCTCAAGATTCTACTCCAAACCAACAACGGACTCAGGATGAACCGAAAACGTCAAGACGAGAACGTACTCCAAGTCAGCAACGGACTCCGGAGCAACCGGAAATGTCAAGACGAGAACGCCCTGAAGTTCGTAGAGGAGTTGTGATTATGAGTGAGCAAGATCAGCGGATGCTTCGTGAAGAGACTCTTCGCCGCCGAGGTGCTAGAACTTCCCGGACTCAGGGAAGGGGCGGTAGGTCGATCAGAGCATCTCGTCGACCTACTTATTCTTCAACTGTTCGGAACACCCGAACTCAGCATCATGAGGATTTTTTGGATAGGTGGCTCAACTTTAGCGACCGTGGACAGTAGAATAGTCCTTTGTAATGGTGTAACGCCTTCTCGTAGAGCAGCGAAATTGTATGCCGAACAAGACTTAATAAATGAAATTTTTTCATTTCGCTTCTATCACTGCGTATTTACAGTTCAGCGATTTTTTATTTCATTTATTGTACTCGTCCGCGGTCTTATGAAGAAAACTCTTCTTTGGCCGGCCTCGTCCTCAGTCTTATGAAGAAAACTCTTCTTTGACCGGACTCGTCTTCGGTCTTATGAAGAAAACTCTTCTTTGACCGGACTTAGTTTGTGTCCTTATTTGGCGAGTTTTATCGCTTGGATTGGACTTTCCCTTTGTGTCCTAATTTGGCGAGTTTTATCGCTTGGATTGGACTTTCCTTTTGTGTCCTAATTTGGCGAGTTTTATCGCTTGGATTGGACTTTCCTTTTGTGTCCTAATTTGGCGAGTTTTATCGCTTGGATTGGACTTTCCCTTTGTGTCCTAATTTGGCGAGTTTTATCGCTTGGATTGGACTTTCCCTGGTTGACCGAAGTGGTTTTCGGCTTATTGCAGTCCGTTTCAGACAAACTGCTTGTTTCTTAAGCTGAATTGTGGTCTTGTATCTTCCTTAGAAGCTTGGACTCACAATTGTCTTTAATACATGATCTAAAAAGGGGATCAGCCTTTAAAGATCAATATACCTCAGTAATATTTATAAGAGACAAAATGCACATAGAGACTAAACGCACATAAAGACAAATAAAAAAGACGAAAAAGATTTTAAACTTTTATAAAACGACCAGCATAAAGGACAAATAGAAACATGAAAGCACATATCCCTAGGACCGAACTAGATACAAGACTGACCGGACCTTGTCTCTTACAAATGGAACTTCTTGAGGTTGGAAATATGCCATGTTCGGGGTACTTGTTCTCCTGACATGTGAGTCAATTTATAAGACCCTTTTCCCAGGACTTCTGACACCCGATACGGACCTTCCCATGTGGGTTCAAGTTTGCCCAGCTTTTCTGCTCGGCTTACTTCATTGTTTCTCAATACGAGATCTCCCACTTGAAACTGCAGCTTTTTCACCCTTTGGTTATAATACCGGGTTACTTGCTCCTTGTACTTGGCTGCTTTTATGCAGGCCAGTTCTCTTCTTTCTTCGGCAAGATCTAGTTCGGCTCTCAGTCCGTCATCATTCAGTTCTGTTGAGAAATTGAGTGTTCGGGGGCTGGGTATGCCGATCTCAACCGGAATTACGGCTTCAGTGCCGTACACTAGACTGTACGGAGTTTCACCGTTGGAGGTTTTTGGTGTAGTTCGGTAAGACCATAGGACTTGAGGAAGATTTTCTACCCATTGTCCTTTGGCTTGTTCTAACCGAGCTTTTAATCCTTTCACCAAAATACGGTTTGTTACTTCCGTTTGTCCGTTTGCTTGTGGGTGAGAGACCGAAGTGAACCGCTGTTGAATATTCAACTCTTGGCACCAATTCTTGAATGTCTTGTCGGTGAACTGAGTCCCATTATCCGAAATGAGGATATGGGGTATGCCAAATCGGCAAACTATGTTCTTCCAGACAAAATCTAATGCCTTTGAGCTCGTTATCGTAGCTAATGGTTCAGCCTCCACCCACTTTGTGAAGTAATCCACGGCAACGATCAAGAATTTCATTTGTCGGGGAGCTTGTGGTAGTGGTCCTACTATGTCTATGCCCCATTGCATAAAAGGCCAAGGGCTTTGCATAGCACATAGATCGGTCTGCGGCATCCTTGGGATATTTGCATGGATTTGGCACTTCGTACATTTCTTAACGAGCTGTACTGCTTCTTGTACCAAAGTTGGCCAATAATATCCCCATCTCAGAACTTTTTTAGCTAAAGCTCTAGCTCCGATGTGGCTGCCGCACGATCCTTCATGAACTTCTCTAAGGATGTAGTCCGTCTCTTCTGGTCCTACACATCGCAATAACGGTTAAGGTAGGACTTTCTATATAGGACTCCTTCATGAAGTTCATACCGAAGTGCTCGGCATGTGATTTTCCGAGCTTCTCTCTTATCCTCGGGCAGTTGTCCTTGATCTAGATACTTTGATATTGGCGTCATCCAGTTCGGCGAGCTGGTTACTGAAAGTACCTCAGCATCATCAATGCTTCTGTGCGGTAATTCCTCCACTTTTGAGCTCAGATATGAGGCCAACTTGCTTAAAGTATCTGCTCGGCCATTTTCCGCTCTGGGAATGCGGATTATCCGAAAATAAGAGAAACTTCGGCTAATGCTTTGCGCTTTGTCCAAGTATTTTTTCATCCTTTCGTCTCGGGCTTCACTTGTACCCAACATGTGATTCACTATGACTTGTGAATCACAATGGATTTTGAGAGATTTGATAAATAGACTTTGCGCTAACCGAAGTCCGGCAAGAAGGGCTTCGTATTCGGCTTCGTTATTAGTGGTTGGGAATAAGAACCGAAGTGAATAAGTTACCTCGTGTCCGTCGGGAGCGATAAGTAGAATACCAGCTCCACTTCCCGTCTTATTCGAAGCTCCATCTACGAATCCAATCCAACAGTCCGGCGGCTCTACTTCGGGTTCCTGGGGCTGTGTTGGTTCATCATTGGTAGGGCTTTTCTGTTCGGCAATAATAGGGATTGCTTGATCGAACTTTGCCTCTACCAGAAAATCTGCCAAGGCTTGTCCCTTGATGGCTTTCCGAGGTAGATATTCTATTGAATGTTCTCCCAACTCTATGGCCCACTTGGCAATTCTGCCTGATGCTTCAGGCTTAGTCAAAACTTGCCGAAGTGGAAGATCGGTTAAGACGCATACCTTGTGAGCATAGAAATATGGCCGCAGTCTCCTTGCTGCATTTACTAATGCCAGAGCAATTTTTTCCAGAGGTTGATACCTTGTTTCGGGACCTCTTAATGCTCGGCTTGTAAAGTAGATAGGACGCTGCTTTAGGCCTTCTTCTCGTACAAGTACCGCGCTAATGGTTTGATCTGATGCCGCTAAATATAAGAATATCACTTCGGCATCTGTTGGAGCAGAGAGAATAGGGAGTTCGGCTAAATAACTTTTGAGTTCGTCAAAAGCCTTTTTCTGTTCGGCTCCCCACTCAAACTTTGGTGCCTTCTTCAAAACATTGAAGAACGGCAGTTGCTTTTCGGCTGCTTGGGAAAGGAATCTATTCAGTGCGGCTAGACATCCAGTTAGCCTTTGCACATCATGTATGGACTTCGGCATTGCCATGTTCTGAACAACTTGAACCTTTAGGGGATTTGCCTTTAGTCCGTCCTTTGAAACCCAACAACCCAGAAACTTTCCCGAATCTACCAAAAAGGTACATTTTTGGGGATTGAGTTTGAGGTTGGCTTTTTTGAGCACGTCGAGAGTTGATTTGAGATTGTCTTCGTAATCCGAAGTGCTTCTACTTTTAACAACTATGTCGTCAACATAGACTTCAACCTCTTTTCCGATCAGGTGCCGAAATAGCTTGTCTACCATCCTTTGATATGTGGCTCCGGCATTCTTTAAACCGAATGGCATCTTTTTATAAGCAAAAATGCCGAAGTCAGTAATGAAAGCCGTTTTTGAAGCATCATTCTCATCCATTAAAACTTGGTGGTATCCTTTATACAAATCAAGAAAACAGAAAATTTCGAAGCCTATCAAAGCTTCTACTTTTTTATCTATGTTCGGAAGGGGGTAGCAATCTTTAGGACAGTGCTTATTTAGATCGGTAAAATCTATGCACATCCGCCATCCTCCTTCTTTTTTCTTGATCATCACAGGATTGGCCACCCAAGAAGGATATTTTACTTCGAATAATACATCCGCTTTCAGTAATTGGCGGACTTCGTCATGGATGACTTGATTTCTTTCTGCCGCAAAGAGTCTTTGCTTCTGTTTTATAGGCCGGACTGAAGGATCAATATTTAACCGATGTGTAATTACCTCGGAAGACACTCCGGTCATGTCCAACGGAGACCACGCAAGACATCTTTGTACTCTTTGAGGAGCTGGATGGTCTTTTCCCGGAGCAGAGGTGTTCCCGCGAAACCGATCTTGACCGTTCTGGATGGATCATCTTCGTATAACTGAACTGTCATCGAGTTCGGCTCCGGTGTGACTTCGGTCATTTCGCCTGCCTCTGACTCCGGCTGCTGTGATTGCTATGCTTGATGGTGCCGATCTGATTGCTCGGCACTTTTAAGCGCAATCTGCAAACATTCTTTTGCTCTCTTTTGATCACCTCGGATGACTGCAATCCCTCCTTTAGTGGGGATCTTGATTGTGAGGTGATAAGTAGAGCAAATGGCCCGAACTGTGTTGAGCCAGTCTCTTCCCAGGATGATGTTATACGGGGACCGAGCTTTTACCACAAAAAACTCGATCATCGTACTGGAGCTAGTAGGCGCTCTTCCCACCGTAATGGGAAGGCTGATAGTACCTTCAGGGCGGGTGTCTTCCTGGGCGAAACTTTTCAGAGGAAGTGGGGCCGGACTGAGCCGAGCTGGATCCACTTCCAGTTTATCAAAACATTCTTTAAAAAGAATGCTAACCGACGCTCCTGTATCCACAAACACTCTGTGGATCAGTTTGTTTGCCACTCCGGCTTGAATGACAATCGCGTCTTGATGAGGAGAAATGGTCGGGACGGGATCTGCATCTGAAAACGTGATTACTTCCTCCTTCTTCAGCCTTTTATGCATAGGCTCCTCTCGATTGACGCCTCTGCGTTCTGCTTTTAGAGACGACTTAGTCTTCCCGGCTGGGAGAGCGTCAATAGTCTGGATTACTCCGTCATATTGCGGCTCGTCATCGTCTTCGGGATCCTGTTGCCTTTTAGGATCCTGAGGAGCGCAGTTCGCACCTCTCTGTTTCTTATTCTTCTTCGGCAGCTTGCTTTGGTATTTTTTTAACGTCCCTGCTTTCACAAGAACATCAATACCTGCTGCCAAATTTCGGCACTCCTCGGTATCGTGACCGTGGTCTTGATGGTAGGAGCAGTACGTATCCTGACTTCGGCGCGTGGCTGATTTCGTCATCCGCTTTGGTTTTTCGAACATATCAGAATGCAGTTCGAAAATTTCCGCTCTCGACTTGTTCAATGGTACGAACTGAGCGGGCGGTTTCTCAAGATCGAGACGTGGTCCCAATCTGCCTTGTACCGGTGCCCTTTGAATTCTTTCAAAAGGAGTTCGGCGAGGAAGCCCCTGATCGCTATGATCGGGCTTCTTTTTGTCTCCTCTGGATGAGCTGTCTAAAGACCGTTTTCGACGGTCTGCCTCATCGGCACGAGAAAACTGGTCCGCAATGTCCCACATCTCTTGAGCTGTTTGCGGACTGCACTCAACGAGCTTTCTGTAGAGAGCTCCGGGCAGAATTCCATTTTGGAATGCCGAAATGACAAGTAGATCATTGAGATCATCTACTTGTAGGCATTCCTTGTGGAATCTCGTCATGAAGTCGCTAATTTTTTCATCGCGACCTTGACGTATAGAAAGCAGCTGAGCCGAAGTGATTCGGGCTTCCGCTTTCTGGAAGAATCTCCTGTGAAAAGCATCCATTAGATCTCTGTAAGATCTAATGCTCCCTTGAGGGAGGCTGTCAAACCACCTTCTTGCGTTCCCGATAAGCAGCTCGGGAAACAGCTTACACATGTGAACCTCATTGAGACCTTGGTTCGCCATATTATACTGATAGCGTCCCAGGAAATCATGAGGATCCACTAACCCGTCATAAGTCATTGACGGAGTTCGGTAATTCTGTGGCAATGGAGTTCGGGTGATATCATCCGAAAATGGAGTCTTCAGCGCTCCATACATAGCGAATCCGACATCTCTCCGGTATGGTGGAGATGGAGTTCTCCTGTGATTTCGGTAACAAGGAGGAGAAGGAACATATCGGTGGTGAGGATTCTTTCTCCTGGAAGGTGCGACACTACTGCGGTAGTGGCTTTCATGTCTGGAGGGGGAGGGAGAATCCGCTGTTTTCTTCTCCGGCTTCTGGCTCTTTTGCAGGAATGTTAGGAACTCATCCTGCTTCTCAGCCAAGAACGACTTGACAGCCTCATTCAAAGCGAGCTGCTGGGGAGGCTCGGTGCGATGACTTTTTGAGTGGTTTGTTCCTTCACCGTGAGAACTGGAGGCAGATTTCTCCCGAGGCTGTTTTCCAGACCTATGGGCTGGACTAGCTTCCTCACCTTCATCACGGACGGAAGTATGGGTATTATGTGATCTGGTACGCATTTTTTTTTGGTAGAAAAGGATCAAAAACTCGCTTTTATCACAGTTTTGGTTCTCTGTTTCCCACAGACGGCGCCAGTGATGATGTGGCGAATTTTTGATGGGAATAAATGCAAGTAATAAATGATCACAACACGGAAAATTACGTGGTTCGATTTACTGAGGTAAATCTACGTCCACGGGAAGAAGAGAGGGCAAATTTGTATTGCTTGGTCTCGCTTACAGATTACAATACTGATTTGCTATAAGATTCAGGATCTAGAGAGCTTAACCTGGTCTATCTGATCTAAGTTCTATTTATACATTCGAACTAAGATCGTGGTTTGCAGCCCTGGTAGTGGGGTTGATAACTGCTTAATACCACTAAATAGATCGTGGGTGTAATGGAGGTCGTGGAGATCCTGCATGGGTCCACTATCTCCTTGTTCGGTCGAATACTGAGACCGAACTGCTGAACTTTGCCGATCAGCTTTTGCTGATCTGAGAGTTGAGCTCGATTGGTCGGCTTTTACCGAGCTATAGGCTGTGACCGAACTCTTTGGTTGTGCCGAACTGATACTCTTTCCGAGCTATAGGCTGTGACCGAACTCTTTGGTTGTGCCGAACTGATACTCTTTCTTGGGTTTTGGGCTGATGGGCCGTCACTGCTATTGGGCTCGCAATTATTGTTTAGTTGTTTAGTCCGTATCCCATCAAAGTACGAGGAAGAATAAGCTAGAGTGACGTTGAAGGGACTAAAAACGACATGGCATATTTTAAACAAGATATTTTCTTATGGATAAATAGTTCAAATCACGCCTACATTACAAACTCTAACCCTTGAAGGTTATTAAACTTTTTTCTACGAGGCAAGTTGTAACCATCACATTAGACAATGCATAGTTTTTAGTTTAGTGATATGATTCTACATTTTTTTTAGTAAGATTCGTAATTATCTTCATTCTCTAAGATTATATTGGCATTGAGTTAATTTTGTTTTGTATAAAATATTTAGGTAATTTCAATTATTTGTAGATTTCAGGTCAATTTATATGTCAAAGGAACCATGATGAATGATGGATTTATGTATATAGTTGTAGGATTCTATTAAGATGACAATTCTTCTTAAAGTGACAATGTACCACCATTCTCGTGTTGCCACGTGGCACGTTATCCAGCAATATTAGGGACGTATCCAGCAATTTTCATTTAGTAGGCGTTTACAGATTGCATGATAGTAATAGGTGGATTGCAACGTAGATTGGTAAATATTGCAGTATAGGCATAGAATGTTTCAGTTGAAGTATATATATATATAGGGTCGTTAAAATGACAACACCTTTTAAAGTGACACTGTGACATCACGTATCCTGCAATATTATAAACGCTACACTGCAATCTACAGATTGCAGTCTAACGTATTGGATATTGCAGTCGGACAAAAATTGCAGTCTACCGTATTGGATATTGATGCCCGAGAAAATTTGTCCTTGAGCGTTTTTTATTATTGCCACATGGCAGCTGATTATTCGTCCACGTGTAGAAATGATTGGCTAGGAATGGTGGTATGGTGTCACTTTAAGAGGTGTTGTCATTTTAACACAAACCTATATATATATAGGGATGTATTCATATTAATAAGTTGAAAATGGTTTAAAAAAAACTAATCTCATCCATTGATTAGGGTCGATCTTATGGTTGATATGGAGCCACTTAGAATTGTATAAATCAATAAAAAAAAATTAAAAAGCGCAGAAAAGGAAGATTACATATTTTTATAAATTAATAAAAAAAATTAAAAGGGCAGAAAAGGAAGATTACATATTGGACGTTATTTTCATTCCTTAAATAAATGCCTATTATATTAAATTAATCATTGGAAGTTATTTTCATCACCCGCCTATTATATTAAATTAATTATTAGAGTACATATATAGTTTCATCACCCATAGGCATCGTTTGGCTCAAATTCATCACCAAATTATGTTTAAGAAAGTTGTAATTATTGCTAGAAAAAATTCACGTAATTGTATTTCAATATTTAGGCAGGTGATTCATCTGCATTATTATCAATCTCTGGCCATAACTACAATATGATCCAAAGTTTGGGATTTGGAACAATTGAAAATATACATACATACGTTTTCGTGCATAATAAAAGAAATAGACAATCTTCGAAATTAATAGCAAGAGATTACACTTAATTAATTAGCATACGTAAATGTAATTAGTTACTACATTTTATGTAACAAACTTTCACGCGAGTAGCATTTTGTGGGATGAGGCTTTTTAGAAGCAACTCCTACCTAAAATTTAATCTATAAATACATGCATTCTTTTCATAGTCAAATCAAACACAACTATTAGACAAAAAAACATCAGAAATTAAGAAAAAAAAAATAAGAGATGGCCCGAGCGATGATAATGAGCATGGTGGTGCTGATGCTGGTGGCGACGGCAGTGGTGGAAGGAGCCGAGGACGGGAACGGGAACGGGAACGATATGGGGAAGTGCCTGCTCGAATGCAGCGAGAAAGTGGTGATGTGTGCGGCCAAATGTAGCGTTAGCGGTGGCAAAACTACATGCTTTGAGGACTGTGGGAATGTTGACGTTAAGTGTGTTAATACATGCATGGCCAATAAGGATCTTCCTGCTTGATTATCTTTTCCTCCATTTTATAACACATGTAATTAAATAAAATCTCCATTGTGTATCAATAAAACTATATATAATGTCCTCTTAATTGTTACATGAATGAATTTGGCCACAGTTCTTAATTACAAAGATTGGATAAAGTTACATAACAATTTACCATGGAACCACCACTTTATTGGTATTGGGTTTGAATTGCAAGGGAGGCCAAAATTTATCGCAATCACAAATAGAATAGAGTTATATGTGTTAGAATTGTGTCACTCGCTATTTTAAAAAGTTGTGAGTGACTTATTTCTAGTAAAGTACAGAATATGTTAATGATGGATTTCTTTGTTACAATTACAAGTGTGGAAGTCTGTGATCATTTCGGCCCACATATTGAGGGAGGGTACTGAAACTCCTTGTCCCACATCGACAAAATGATGATTTTGACTCCTCTATAAATAAATGGATAACTCTCTTCCTTACCAGGCATTTTAAGAGTGTGAGTGGCTAATTCTAACAATTTACATTCAGAATTCCGAAGATTTTTTTTAAAAATTACATTAGGAGTAGTATATTTAATTAGGATGGCACAAAAGACGTGACGATTATGCCAAAAAGGGGAAAAAATATGATAGTTATTGTTCGCACACCGTACACTTCGGCGGAGATGGAGCAATTGTTCAAATCGTTCTTGTCAATCTCCGAAGATCCGGGAGCAATTGTTCAAATCGTTCTTGTCAATCTCCGAAGATCCGGAGATTGGCACGAACCAATCCGACGATCATTACTGGTGGCGCATCTGTCGTCGGTACAATGAAAACCGGCCGGCTGGAACAATCGAGAGAGTATGGTGCGCAACGCCATATACAGAGCCAACGAAGAAATCCAAAAGATCCAGGGGTATTACCTCCAGGAAGAGCAATCGGCGGGGAGCGGCCGGAGCGAGGTCGACATCATCAGTTCCGCCTTGTCGACCTACCAATCCATGAACTACAAGTCGTTCAAGTACCTCAACATTTGGCAGGAGACGCGGTCGCATCCGAAGTATAGGGGAGGCGTAACATCCTCCTCTAGCGGCTCCTCCAAACGGTCAAGGTCGGTATCCCTATTCGACGCCGGTTCCGAAGACGTGGCTAGCCAACTTGCTGGAGCTAACTTGGGTAGCCCCGACGCCGGCCCGAGTGGTTCCCAATGCTGACCGCAATGAAGGAAGAAGGCGGCGGCCAACCGCCGTCGCGCTGCGACTCCATCCGCCCCCGATCCCGAACCCGCTCCTGCTCCCGCTCCCTATGTGCCACCTCAACCCCCCACCAACTCATTATGGGGGGTTTTGGCCCAACTCAATTTGGCCGATAGGTCAAATATGACCCCCGAGCAACTTCAATCGCATGGCGATGATACGGGGTCTCCAAAGAACGTTGGAGGTATTGCTGGATGATGATTAGTCTTCACCGGGGGCATTTTTACGCTTAAATTGTGTATTTTTTATTTTTTAGTAGTTTAATTATGTAATTTTCATTTTTTAGGATTTTAATTATGTAATTTTTAATTATATTGTAATTTGTAATATTATTCCGGGTATTTTTAATGAATTTTAATTTTGTGGAAATGTTTATATTTAAATTGAATAATAGAATGGTAGGACCCTTGTGCTCGTCCTTGCAGAAGAGCATGGATGTGGGTGCTGTGCTCTTGCCTAAGAGCAGGCAGAAAAAGTGGGCCGGGCCCACAACCGTGCTCGCTGGCAAGAGCACGGATGTGGATGATCTAAACTTTGCTTGATGGAGTATCCTATGCAGCAGGAGTAATAATAATAATAATAATAATAATAATAATAATAATAATAATAATAATAATAATAATAATAATAATAATAATAATAATAATAATAATAATAATAATAATAATAATAATTTGCGTAGAGTCGTGTAGGCTGTAGTAATGCGACTTTAGCACAGAAACGGCGGCCATTTTGTTGGTTGCTTTGACGCAAAGTCGTTGATTTTAATCTGTGGACCCATTTTGGGTACAGCAAATCCGGCTGCCCAACCTTCAATTCTTTCCATTTCTGGGATTCTTTTCAAACACTACTTCCAAATTCTCCTTCAATTCAAATCCTCCTCCAAATTCCCATTTCACTTATCTAATTCTTGCAATTGAATACTCCTATTTGATGGATATGATGCGTTTCAGATAAAGAAAAAGGTCTCCTTTTTCTCACGACATGATGGAGCTGAACGGAAATTTCCTGCCGCAATTTAGAGTCCGTCCGACCCGTTTCGGATTTCATCCCTCAACCAAACACCAGCCTCTGCTTGTTGTCGCAATATTTACTGGGTATTTTTCTCAATTTTCTATTTGGAGGGAAAATCCACTCATTCCTTCATTCGTGTGTGTGTTGTCTTGATAGTATAATGGAAAATGCTGAATAAATTTACGCTTGTTGAATTTGTTGTGATTAGTTTTAGACCTCTATGTGATTGTTGAACGATACATATATTTTTATTTTTGTTAGTTTGGAGAATTGTTAAATGAAAAACTTCTTTATGATAATAAGGAAAGAAACTCATATTGGAAAAGTTATGTGAAAAACTGATTTTTGGAAAAGTTGACTGAAAAAACTGATATTGGAAACTAGTGTGTTTTTTCTTAAATTGTTTTCATGAATCTTTAATGCTTTTCATTTATGCATTGCTTTCAGTATGGTGTAAAATTGGACATAAGCACCTGTCTTTTGCTGGACATTTGCTGACTCAGGCATAGTTGGTGATTTGCATAATGTATCGTTATTGGAATTAAGTGCAGATTTCTACTGCTTTGAATCATTTGGATAAGAAATATTGGTGAGCCACGCGTGAGTGAAAGAACGATGGGTTTTGTTATGGTACCATTTAGAAGATAGAAAGGAAGGGGATCTTTGGATAACTTAAACATTTGAGGAATTTAATAATTGTTGATTGTTCAGTACATGTACTTACGGCATCCTATCTAGGTATGAATTGAAGTCCATCAATGAAATGTTCATGATAAAGCCACCTGGAAAATCTGAGGATTGACCCTTAGTTGGGTTGAGATGTGAAGGAATAATGTTTCTTTCTAGTTGCATCAATAAAACATATTGCTTGTATTTTCGGTCTTGATGACTCTCAAGACCAAGTCCGGTTTTAATTTTGGTTATTGGATGGTCCAATGTTGATGCATCAAGATATTAGCTACAACGATGCACAGGAAATGATATCCTATTTTCGAGAAAACACATGTATTATTATAAATTACAGGAACTGCAGGAATTTATTTACGTGTTAATAGTGTTTAGTTGTTATCGAAAATTATTCAGATATCAGATTTTTCTGAAAACCAACCAACATATCACGTTCTTAAGATAGCTCGATAAATGAGTTGGATAGAGCTTCTAACTTCCTTGAATACTATTTTGTCCTAGCATATCTACAAGAAATGACGTGCGAATCATTTTTTTCTCTGTGTGTTGGTTGTTAGTAATAATGGCACTGTTGTTTCCCAGTTCTTCAAAAGTTACTGCTGCTGAAGATAAACAAATGGCTGCTACCATTTGCAAGTATAAACTAAAATTCATGTTGAATGCGTCCCTCCATCAAAATTTCCTGCCAAATTAGATATAGACTGTTACTCATAAGAATGTTGTGTTTCTTCGGAAGCATCAATTCAGATTACTCATGGTTGAACTGTTGAAGTTAACTTATCTTTGATTGCAAACGGTCGAAATGAAAATTTGAACATCAAACTTAGTTGCTTTAAAATTATTTGGTAAAATACACTTACTTGTGCCTTTTGGGTCATCTTTGTTCCGGCTCTTTTCCCTGACTACCTAAAAACATTTCAGGGAACCTCTTCCTGCTCGGCACTATCGATGGAAAAATCTTGAAGTTCACTGTAATAAAGAAAAAATCACACAGAATTTGGCTCTTCCTAAGAATGAGATATCAAAGCTACATGAGCTCTCCTTTGATCGACCACAGCTTACCGACCACGAATGTACAGGGGCCCAAAGGCGAGAATTTGGTCATTTTGTTGCTCGTGATGCTATACTGGACGAAGAATATTGGGTTGGTTTTGCTCTCTCTTTTTCATTCTAATAAATGCATGTAAATACAACTCACAATGCATTATATGTGGTTCATTTATTTTCTAAAAGCACTTCAGAATTCTTGTCTCCATGTCTGACTAATAATCGCAGACAGCAGCATGGCTCCGAGCAGAAGCCCATTGGGAACCCTTTTCTTATATGAGGTCAATAATCTCTAGTTAAGCTATGTTGGAGGCTTCCCTGTGCTAATAGCTGATGGTAGATAATTATGTGATGTTTCAGGCATGTTGATAGTTACAAAAGAAAGTATGCTGAGGAGGTGAGTTCCAGTAAATTCACTTCAGTGTATATCATTCCAGCATCTAATTTTCACTTTTCAGTATGGCTAGTTGGCCCTATAGCAGTTATATTGAACACTGACTGAGTAAAGTAGCATTCCTGATTTTGTTTATAAGAACTTATTGAACATCAATGGACGTCGTGCAATCAGTCTGCTTAGACATCAACCTTCCCCTATAAACCATTAATATTCTTTCTTCATTATCTAGGAGAAAATTCTTGTTTTCTTGTTGTTCCCAATGTGGGTGCATCTGTCATAGATCCATGGGACCATGTCTCATAATTTTATCAATAAAGGTAGTTGTCTTTAAAATTCAATCAGGTTGCTTTATGAAATAATTTACTTGCCTATATGATTCTTAGTGGGAAGAGTTCCATTCTTGAAACTTGGTTTATGGTGATTTGTGCTGGATAAACTCGATAACTTCTAATCGCAATTTAACTTTATGACTTCTTCATGAGCCTTGTTCTACAACTTCCTTTTTTGGGAGGAATTTATACTATATTTTCTAAACTTGGCAGGAATTTTATGCTTTGAAGCGAAGATGTCATGGACAAGAGGGGAAGTCATTGAACTGCTTCTGTTTTGTAGCAGTAAGTCATCTGAATCATTGCATGAGTTTTTTTAATAATTGTGCTAGTTTATTTCTTTTTAGTTCACAATGTTGCAAAAGGCAGTATACTCCCTTACTTAGGTGGGGATGGCACCGGAAAAAAAAACCCGGGAAGTGGCAAAAGACACCCTAGTGTCTTGGCAGGGCCTACGTAGAACTATGCAGAGATTTTAACAACACTATTAGATCTTGTGATGCGCTGTTTCAGTTTTGGATAACTTTTTGGATATATTTTTCCCAGAATCTCATTTATTCTCTTTATGTTTTAATATTTAGAAAAAGAATAAAATCATTCACCTTCAGTTAGTTTTGGTTAGGCTCGGGAATTATTCATCCTATGACCTATTTGATGATATTTATTCCAAAGTTCTGCATTATGTGTAAAGAATTAATGAAAAAGAAGTATTTGAATATCTTGTTTGCAAAAGATTGTCGGTGCAACAAAAAATCTCATAGACCTATGGATACTATAACCATGTTTAATGAAGTGTAACCTATAATTGGTTATACATGCATGCTCCAAACATTATCAGAGTTGGAGTATTTCTTGACTGCAGTTACCTTGGAAAGTATAAAGTCTTAACTTTTACCTTTTTTTCTTGACATTTGTAGATTAAGAAAGAAGATAAAAATGTCAGAAGAACAGTCCTGAATAGTATCGTGGGAACATTGGATCTAAGCATCAAGCAATTCAGGCAAGGGGAAACACATCTCGGGGTACAATCTTTCATCTGTCAACTGATGCACTTTTTTATACTCAACAGAGCAATTATGATCTGTGTAATTTAGCTTTTGAAAGTGGAAATGATCCTTGGACTGTGTAACCTATGAAGTATCTATGTCATTGCTGCTTCTCATTTTCATGCAATATTGTCGTTAAAATTTTCTGGGGACTAATATTTCAGTATTTGCAAGATTGCTTTGTAAGAAGGCCATTCCTCAGACAGCGGTTTTATTTTTTCTCTGCAGAAAACAAAGAAACTTTCTGCTTTTCTGGCTGGCCAAGAGCCTTTAGATACCTGTAAATATGCTTACATAGCTAATGTTTGTGTGGCAAAGTTTGCTCGCCGCCGGGGCATTGCTTCGAACATGTTATACTTGGCTGCTGATGTAGCCACAACGGCAGGTTTTGTATTGTCAATTTGAATAATCATTGCTCTCTATTGTTTACTTTTACACAGCATATCCCATTTGCCCGTCCAACTTTGTGTACAAATGAATATTTTTTCTCCTATGTCCCGGTTTATGAAACAGGGATGAAGCAGCTTTTTGTTCACGTGAATGCAGATAACAATCCTGCCCAGGATCTGTACAAAAAGATTGGTTTTGAAGTGAGTACCTACTCTCCCAATGCACTAAATTTGTAATTTTAAAATTATTATTTTGTTAGCTATCGTATGAATACTTTCTTTTTTAGTTCTACGTACCCTTGTCCATAAGAATTTTAAAGTTTAACACCACTGCTAATCTTTTCTCGCCTTTCCTAACCCTAGACATAACACTCTCTCGACCTTTCTCATTGATAAACTTGTCTTCTCTTTCACTGGCCTACTAGTATATTAAACAAGCCTTTGTAGAGGTACACATCTCTGTAAAGCGATGATTAAGAACAATCGTTGATGGTTAGTTTTTTTCGCAACTATTGAAGTAATTTATTTCAAAGGTTGTGATTTAGGTAATGTTTTGTCGCCTCATCAAGCGCCTTTGCATTTGTGGTGTAATAGTGTAATATCACTCAATCGGCGTAGTTAAAGAATTATTATTTGCACCATAGTTTTGAATCTCCCTGCCCCGCAGGTGGTTGAGGAGGCTTCTTCTTCAACTTCGGACGATGATAAGATACTGATGTCCATGGAACTGTGATCTGGTGATGTGCTGATGCTGTCTTATATTGTACAGTGCCTCTATATTCATTAAGTCAAGTACTTGTTGGTTTTGTGTGTGTCTACTTTTTAATACTACATGATTAGGTATATACATAATAGAAGGTTTAGCACAAGTTAGCAAACTGTAATTACAATTGTATTTGTACATGAATTAGATAGTTCTGTTAGGCTGCATTGCATTCCTGTGTAATAAGAATCGATTTGTCTCTCCCATGTAAAATATGTTAACTTTTTTCAGTCTGATTTCAGTTCTGGTCAACCTTTTGTATACTAAATATCTTTATTTTATCTTTAAACTTATTTTGTGACTTGAAGCTGATATCCATATATTGTTCATCTTGTAAATAATCAAATATTAAATTGTTTTGAGTGTGTGAGATTGATCAATTGCTAACTCACTCTCTAGTTGCTAACTACAATTAATTTAAGACCATGGGATTTTAGAAATCTAGTGGTCTAAAATTTGTCACGTGTAATTTTTGTTTTTATTAATTAAATCGAAATAGATAAAAAAAACTACCAAATTAGGGTTTTGGATGAAAATATCAATATAGTGTTTTGAAAATATCAACACAATGCTTTGAGAATGTCAACACAATGCTTTGAGAATGTCAACATATTGCTTATATCAACACATTGCTTTAAGAATGACATTCTACATATATTGACATTTGTTGTTGTACCAAAAAATTGAAAATTTTTGATTTTTTTTTTCAAATTTTGACATCGGAACATATGCAATGAGATCTCGTTAGAATCCTCATGAAATTATCTTTAATTTGATGTATGTTGTGCGAACAAATAATTTAAATCAAGAAAGTTATATGCATTTTAAAGTTATGTGATATTTTTCAAAAGTTAGTTACAATTAATTTGTTGTAATTGACTTTAATACCATTATTGACTTTTTTTATCGTATTGATATTTCGGGACAGATGATCTAGACCCTTCATTTGAATATCTAAGAGCTATTATGTAATTATAGTGAGCAATTAAGTACTAAGTTAGTAATAAAAAAGTAATTATGAATTCTTATAGTTACGGTTTAAGTGCATCTTGGTATGTAAAAATATAAAGCAGAATAATTATGGTTAGATAGAACAAAGATGACATTGACATCCTTTGATCTAAGTTTCAGACACAGTATTTTAATGTATAGAGTATAACTAAGAGATATATTTGAGTTTGTGTGTTTTAACATCTCTATATTTCTTGTGAATTGAATTTTTTCTTTGGGGTCGGGGGCACAATCTCAGGCAAGAAATATGACTTTGTATAATTATAGGAAAGATATCACAAACTTGTTTTCAATTAAAGAACAAAGGTTAATGAATTGTATGCTTTGAAAGCATATTTTTTAGAATAAGTGGGAGATTATTAAAGCTTGTAGTGCTACAATAAAGTATGTTTTGAGTTATTTGTATATGTAAAACTATACGCATTTTTATCCATATATGAGAATAATTCTTTTTGTCATATTGTGATTTGTTTTTAATTTATGTAGTGTTTAATAATCATTTATGTTGAAAAACAAATGAGTCTACATTATAGACTGAGTAATGGAACATGTTATTACTATGAGTGATTTAGCCTGTTCCTTGCTAACAGGGACAAAACTAGCCTATTGTAGAAGGGGCAAATGCCTTCGCTCAAATTTCTCACGCATGTTCATAAAATTTGTTATAAAGAAAAATGATTTAAATTTACTCATTAATTGTCCTTTATAAATTACTTTAAAATTGTCTATGTATGTTTTTGCCCTTAAAATATGATTTCTGCAGAAGTAAAAATGGTATTTCAAAACTTAGATATGATTTGATTAACTATGGTGAAAGGTTCTATTTGTTAGTTAAAAATTTTCCTTGCCTTGAAAGTTGAAACTAACAACACTGGTGTAGCATAACACTTAACGGATCTAATAAGATGAAATTTTTTTGTTGCTATTTATTTAAAGAAGAGATCTTGATGATTGTTACTATTTCTTAATTATATATAAAAAGTAGGACTCATATTCCATTAACTTTTTCAACCCACTTTTCATTATATATTTTAAAATCCATACTGGGTCAAAGTGTGCCAATTAATGGCGGACGGTGGATTACATTGAGTTTCCATTTTTTAATATGCACAATTTTGACTTATCAATAGGTGTGATTTTTTATCAATCCAGCAAAATTAATATCTTGGCAGTAGTAGTTAATATCTTGTACATAATTGTGTTCCTAAAAGTTTTGATTGATAATATCCACAAAAGGTGTTCATAAAATATTTTATGTCTTTTGAAATTTATTCCATGAATAATAAATGATGTATTAAAATAAATCACTCTTGTCATAAGATGTTAACTAACTATAGTTAGTAATAGACTTAAAACATGAAAAATAATTTAACTTACTCCTAATATGAGATTGGACGGACATCCAATATTATTTTATATAGTGTTCTAAAATAATATTCTTGTTAACTAGAATCAAATGGAGTATATATGAGATCAATTTAATAAGTGAAAGTTCAACAGATAAGACCAGTCAACCTCTATGTATACCTTATATGGCCCAACACAATTTGAAATTTTCATCTTAATTCAACTAAAATTATGTCTCTTTTCTAGATAAAGTCATTTTCTAGTTTTATAAGCTTTTTTCACACGATAATTAAACTTTGATTTCTGGAACAGATCAGAAGTACTAAATATAAGTATGAAGAATGGTCACATGGAGAAGTTTATTCTTTGGAGAGTCAATTAATGATAATTATTTATAAACCGTAAAATTCATGATATGAGTACTTATACTTTTTTTACATGAGTTATTTGAATTCAATGCATGCAACCTGTGAACAATGATTATTGAAATTGACAATTATGCGAATTTAATATTTTTGTGAATTGTGAATTGTGAATCTTCTCCTGCAAACCCTATCACGCTGTCAAGTGACTCGTTGCTTGCTAGTACATGTTTTTAGCTATCTAGCATTTGAGGAGTTTACTCGATATCTCTTTTAGAGCATCCACGTCCGTGCTCTTGTCAACGAGCACGGATGTCGGTCCGGACCCACTTTTACTCTCTGCTCTTAGGTAAAACCACAACACCCACATATATGCTCTTCCGCAAGGACAAGCTCAAGAGTCCCACCATTCTATTACTCAATTTAAATAAAAATATTTTCACAAAATTAAAATGCATTAAAAATATCCGGAATAATATTACAAATTACAAAAAAATTAAAAATTACATAATTAAAATCCTAAAAATTTAAAAGTACATAATTAAAATCCTAAAAATTAAAAATTACATAATATGGAAAAAATATGAATGAGAGATGAATGGGAGATGATTTGATGTGAAAAATGGATGATATATGTGTTTATTTATAGATGATTTTGGGAATAAAAAAATAATAAAAAAATATAAAAAATCTAGAAAAAACAGTAAAAAACGGCCATATTTTTTGGAATCTGATTTTTTTTTTAATTTTTTGTATTATTTTCGGTTTTTTAAAAAAATGAATTTCCAACGGAAATGTCGTTGGCCAATCAGAACGCGCCACGTCAGCTGCTCGCTGGCATGGACGTGCTCGATGCATCGAGCAGCGCCGAGCCAGCGACGAGCAGGCGGTGCCGCGCCGCTGGCACGGAAGCACGCACGCACCGCTGCGGATGCTCTTATCATTTAAAATTATTTTCTAAATATTTCAAGAAAGCATGTAATTGGAAAGATATATTAAAAATAACTACTACCTCCGTCCCCCACATATTGGTATATTTGACCCGACACGAGTTTTAAGAAATGTAATGGAAAGTGAGTTAAAAAAGTTAATGGATTGTGGGTCTTACTTTTATATATTAGTTTTATAATAAAATGTGAGTATGAATGAGTTAGTGGAATATGGAGTCCACTACCAAAAATGTGAAATGAGACAAATTTTAGGGGACGGACGAAATTGAAAGAATGGGACAAACTTTAAGGGACGGAGGTAACATATACAAATCAAGCATTCAACCCACCGAACAGATGTCCACTTGACACTATTTATCATAAAATTAATCATCCAATCCACTTTGACATGAGCTTGTGTACTTAGGCCATCCACGATAGGAATAGCGCAGCAATAGCCCAGTCATAGCCTAGCCACTGCCACATCATCAGCACTAAAAATCCTCCTGCCACATCATAAATAGCCCAGCCATAGCCTAGCCACATCAATAGCCACATCACTAATAACAATTATATAAAAATGAAATAATTAACAATCACACAATATACGGAATTTAATTTACGAAACATATACGAGAAACATTAATAATACTATCCACATCACTATTAACAAATATATACAAAATGAAATAATTAACAATCACACAATATACGGAATTTAATTTACGAGACATATACGGGAAACATTAATAATACTATCCGCATCACTATTAACAAATATATACAAAATGAAATAATTAACAATCACACAATATACGGAATTAAATTTACGCCACAAAAATGAGAAAATTCACAAATATTAATAAAATTTAAAAAGTACATTAATTAAAAAAAATTACATAATTAATGAGTTTGTCCCACATCGAAAGTGGAACATAAAACATTCAATGATGTCTCTATAAAAGAGAAACAACCAAGGATGAGTTTGTCCCACATCCACATAAAGCATTCAATGATGTCTCTATAAAAGAGAAACAACCAAGAATGAGTTTGTCCCACATCGAAAGTGGAACATAAAACATTCAAAGATGTCTCTATAAAAGAGAAACAACCAAGATTGAGTTTGTCCCACATCGAAAGTGGAACATAAAACATTCACGGATGTCTCTATAAAAGAGAAACAACCAAGAATGAGTGTCACAAAAAAAACATTAAATAAAAAAAATTAAAAAATCCGCTCGGCGATCCGGAGCGCTGCAATAGCGCCGAGCGGATCGCCCAGCGCACCGCCTAGAGCCACGGAACCGCCGAGCGCTAGGCGGTTTTTAATTCCGAAAATGGCTGGGCGGTTGCAATAGATCGCCTAGCGCACCGCCTAGCGCCGGCGCTCGGCTAGGCGGTGCACTAGGCGCTATTGTGGATGCTCTTAGTAAATATTCACTACATAAATATTCATCCTTCCACTTAGCAATTTACGTACTCGGTAATAAAAAAAATTAAAGATGAAAAATTATTATTCACTACATAATTGAGTTTAATGTTACTATGTTAGGGAGAAATTATAAATTAAAGATGAAAAATTAATAAAAATTTTAAAAGATGGAAATGAAGTATAAATTTATTATAAATAACAAAGGCGTAGTAAGCTATTTTGATTTAAAAAAAATGTTGTTTATATATACTAATGAAATTAGGAAAATGTTATTTTCATTCTCTCTAACGTCAAACCATCCTTTTATTCGTGTGAACAAATAGCCTCAAGCAATTTGCGTATCTGTAGATATTAATTAACATATTACTATAAGTTTAATCATCAAACTGCGTTTTATAAATAGAATTAATATCGTACTATGATTAATCATCAAACTAATTTCAAAAAATCAAATTTTATTACTTGTTATTGATTCAATCATCAAACTAAATTTTGGAAAATGTATATGAGATTATGATAGCTTATTATATAAGCTTACCAGATACCCTCTTAATCATATCATGGTGATATTATTGAATGTTATACTGGATTTTATATATTCAGGAAAGTCCATATTAACGTAATATGTACAGGAATATTAATTAGATTCCTCAACAAAATTAAAACCTTGCCACTAATTTTTTTTAGAATTTGAACTATTTTCTCGTGTGTATTTAGTAGAGATTTTGGACTCATAAATTATATCTTTGTTGCAACTTACAATTGCTGGGTATTGTATTTAGGTTATACAATTTCATTATACATATGTCCTCAAATAAGAACATATAAAGATCATTTCGAATTAAGATCTCACATTAGGGCATATAATGCTTCGTTGATATTTTTGAAAGAATGTTAATTCAGCTCATCCAATATATAAAACATTTAATCCCAAATAAAATCATATGAACATATGCATTATTTATATTTGTTAGATTATTAGTATATTTTTTGTTAATGATGAAAAACGCGGTTACTACTAATATACTAAAAGTCAGAAAGAGGGAAGAAGCACTTAAACTGTAAAATTATCAAATAAGCCCAAATCATTAAATAAGACAGCAAGAACTGATAAACCCTAATAAAAATCTCATCTTTTTCCCATCAAATTGAGATGAACCTCAATTTGACCAGCCAAAGATTTGAACAGCTTCTCTGAATTATACTGCAGAAGTAAAATTAAAAATCAGTTCCATTTTTCCTTCATTTAGATGCTGCCTAGAAAAAAATCAAACAAATACCTCTAGAAATCCCATTTTGGAAGCTCATTGAGGTCAAAATCAAAGACTGGTGCTTTAGGCTGGTCAACTTTTGCCACCTCATCTTTGGCCCGCCCAGAAATCCCAGCAAACCCTTCAGATTGTTCTATATAGCGAGATGGTGTAAATCCATCACCATGGTGGGACTTGGCACATATCTCACAAGAAAAGGAATTTTGTGATTCGACGATTGGGATCTTATGATGAAAATCACCCCTCGTGCCATTGACCAACAAGGGATCCTCACCCGTGACCGATTTACCCTTGGCAACAGATATGAGGTCATGAGAAGGAGAGATTCCCTTGTGGTCAAGTGGCTGAGGAGAGCCCCTAACGTCCTCTGGGGGTGTAGGTGGCCTCATTCCCTTCCAGCCCCGGTCGGGATGCTTCCTCATATGGCCGTGCAACGACTTGTGGGTGGGGAAGGGTTGGTGGCAAACCGGGCAAGGAATGAGGGTTTTCTCACCGTTTTCTTCACCTTGGAGCTCCATGGATTCATGATTCCTCTTGTTTTTCTTCTCCATATGGATCCTCGCGTGCCCTCCTAGCGCCTTCGGGCTGCTGAAAGACCTGGCGCAGGTGGAGCACTCGAAACGAATCACGGCTGGGATCTTGAGCTTGACTATCAACATGATTCAACAAATTAAATCACCTGAAAAGGAATTAAGTAAGAAAAAAATTGAATTAGTTGTAATACACTGTGATTTGCTTAGAAGTAAACAAAGGAGAAGTTGCTATACTACCAGAGAATTTGATGCTGAATCGAATGCAAGAGTGAATTAAGAAGATGCTTAAATCAATGAGGTGCTTAATAAGCAATAAGCCTAAGAGCAATGATGACCCAACTAACTAAGAGATGAGGATACATTAATGCACCAAATTCATTAATTATTTTATTTATAATTATAAGAAAGAATGCTATAAGAATTAAGATAAGCTAAGTGAGTGTATTATTTTTAAAATTGGCGTAAATAAAATTGCTATTGACGACGGTTTCATTGGTTTAAATGCATGCATGGATTTTAGTGGGAGATATTTGAGTGTTTTGAAGAAGAGCCAAAATATATGTCAATGAAAATTGTTGTTTCCTATTTCGCCTATTTCCTGTTCCCAATAAACAGTATTCTTCTATTACTTCAGAATTTCTCCAGAATCAACAGATAATTTTTGTTTCTTTTTTGCTCTATTGCCTTCCTTTTCAAATTATTAATGTCATTTTTAATTCTTTGAATTGGTTTATAGAATTGATACCTTTTTGTTTTGGTTGAGCTAATAGTTGCTCGGAAAAAAAAATCTGTCCATCCGCTAATCGGGTAACGAAATCCGGCTGTTTTAATAGGAAAATTATTGGAGCCGAATTGAAAAATTATTGTTCAAGTTAATAGTAATTTGTTTTAACATATTATCGCATGTTTCAATTTTACAATTTCCATAAATCTAAGTTGGATTTGTCGTTTTATTCATTTATTTGAAGTTAAAAAAACAAACAAATCGAGCTTTGATTTTTATGAAAACTATAAAATAAAAAAAATATAAAACAAAATAAATAACGACTAACTTATAGGGTGTATAGTCCACTCACTGATCAATTGTCTTAGAAATGTTCTACATATTGTATTTGGGAATTTTATAATAATTAATTTATAGTTCTGTGGAAACCTTAAATATAAACTAGGATTTAAAAAAATATCTTACTTATTGAAATGATTGGGTGTCCAAAAGATTTGAACTGATCTCAAGTTAGGCAAAGTATTAGTTTTAATGAGGTTACTAATTTATCAATATTATTCTATGGAGATTTTATTGTATATATGGCTGGACCATTTACTGTATGGGCTCGTTTGATTGTATGGTTAAGAAACAAATAAAAGTAGTAAACTTTGAAAGAGTGTTTTCGGATCGAAAGTGAGATAGTATAAAAATAGTGTTTTTATGATGTTGTTAATTAATTAATAAGATAGTGGGTAAAGTAGTAGTACTACAGGATGTAAAATGACAAAAATATCCGTATATATTTGTATGCAAATATTATACTCCATGTATTTTGTGATAAGTTAGCTAATACTAGTAATTAATTTGGGTCAATTGTTATGTAATTAAAAAATTTATCAAAGCTAAGGACAACACTGATACTCCTATTATTTATTGTTTTTAGGAATATTAAATGTGTAGTATTAATCAACTGAGCTAAATAATCAAATTTATCAATTAATTTATACGGTGTATTAGTTATGACTGATTCATGAAGTACTATTTACTGGTAAATAATCAAATTTATAATTAATTGGCCGAAATATTGTAGATGAATAAAACTGAAAGAAGCAAATTTGGGAAATGAACGTGGCCAAACAAAAACAATCAGAGAAATCAATCAAAAATAAGAAAACTCAACCAAATGAATCCACAAACTGACAAAAGTAAGATTGTTAATCTGAAACTAAACTCCAAACGACACCGGAGAACGTAGACGAACCAAGTCCGACGACCGGCGTTAAAGACAAAGTTTATGAAAGAATAGAGAGATGTGTAGAGGTGAGGAAGAAAGAGAGTGAGAAAAAAGAAGGGGAAAATCGGTTATCACGGGACAACAGTTCACAAACCCACCAAATTTGTGGGTTTGTGTTTTCCCAAATACCGGATCTGAACGGGCTTTTTACTTTTTTTCGGATAAGTTAGTTGTATCATGACAATCAAACATAAAAAAGTTAATACTACTATCTAGCCTTTTTCCTATAATTTCTTTACAATCAAACGAAGCCTATATATATAGACACAGGTATTGCGTCATACTATGAGGTTGGACATTTAATTTTTAAAAAATCAGAGGGTATAAATGTGAAAATGTTTTTCCAATAATTTATATATCTTATATTAGAAACATGTGGAAAATGTGGAGACCTTTGATGTGGCCAAGACCTATGGCCTTTCATCTTAGGTAACCCTCAAATACATAAAGAGATAACTTGATTGCAAGGTCTTTCAAGTGCTTTCTCTAGCCTATAAATAGGCTTGACTTAGAGTGGAAGAAAACACCAACAAATCATTCTCTCTTCTCTCTAGCTCTCAAGCATTCTAGTTCGCATCATTAGGAGCATTGCATTGCCTGATTCTCGACTCCAATTCAAGTTTGTCGGAGCCAACGAGTTTGAGGTGCTTCAACTTGGTAGGAGGAAAGTCGTTTCATCTTTGGGGACGTTGCGTCAATTCGTGAGCACTAGCCGGGGCGTATCTTGTCTTGCGGAGAGAGGGATACCTCGACTCAAATTGAAGAAGACTATAGTTTGCATCTTGTTCTTTTTATTGCACTTACTTTGTTTTATTTACCTTCTAGTTTTTAGTTCTTTTCTAATAGCAAGAGTTTTCCCGTGTAAAAGGCTACAATATTTCCAACAATCGCAAGACGAGATATTGTACTCTTGCTAAAATCATGTCGATGCGCTATGGAGTGGTTAATTACTTGAGATCTATTCTCTTGAGATTGATGATTATCGTTTGTCATCTGACAAGCAAGACCAATTTAGATTTGGTAGTAGTAATTGGGATGCATGGGTTGATGAATATATCAATGCACATTTGGTTCAATATAATTGTGTACTTATTGTTGGAAACAATACTGAGAAAATTATTTGAACTTGTTATAAACAACAAAGATCACGAGGTGGTCGCAATGGTCTCCGACGTGAACCATGGTAACAATCCAAATGAATGGTTTGTTGATACTGGTGTCACATGTCATGTGTGCTCCGAGAGAAGCATTTTTTCTACCTACAAATCTATTGGAGGTAGAAAAGTATGTATGGGAAACCAAGCCTCTTCTAAGGTGGTTGGTGTGGGTAATGTGTTCCTAAAATTAGGATAAGGAAAGGTTCTTACCCTTAGGGATGTGCTGCATGTCCCAGACATCCGAAATAATTTGGTGTCATGCTCACTTCTAGTAAATCATTGATTTTCACTAGAATTTGAGTGTGAAAATGTTATATTGACCAAATATGAAAAGTTCATAGGTGAAGGTCACCTAGTAAATGGGCTTTTTGAGCTGAATGTTACGGTCATTCACCATGGAAAAGGAATAAGCAATAAGGAAGATGACACATCCTCTCATTTGCTTGAAAGCTCTGATTTATGGCATAATAGATTGGGACATGTAAATCTAAATGCTATAAAAAGATTAGTGAACCTTGATTTACTAAAAGTTCACGAGTTTAATTCACAAAAGAAATGTGAAGTCTGTGTTTAAGCAAATATGACCAAGCTACTGTTTTGCTCGGTAGAACTGAGCACAAAACCTCTAGAATTAATTCATACAGACATATGTGATTTAAAATTTGTGCAAACTAGAGGTGGTAAAAAGTACTTCATCACATTTATAGATGATTGCACAAGGTATTGTTACCTTTACTTATGAAGAAGTAAAGATGAGGCAATTGAAGCGTTTAAAGACTTCAAAAATGAAGCCGAAAATCAACTTAATTGTCGAATTAAGTGTTCGAAGTGATAGAGGTGGTGAGTATGTAGCTCCGTTTGCAGAATTATGTCATGCAAGTGGTATAATTCACCATACAACGGCTCCATATTCTCCCCAGTCAAATGGAGTTGCTGAACGAAAAAATCGAACACTTAAAGAGATGATGAATGCTCTGTTGATTAATTCTGGTTTATCCCAGAACATGTGGGGGGAGGCTGTGTTAACAGCGAATCATATCCTGAACAAAATTCCACTAAAAAATAGGGATGTGACTCCTTATGAGTTGTGGAAATGCAAGAAGCCTTCGGATTCATACCTCAAAGTGTCGGGGTGCTTAGCGAAGGTAGAAGTGCCTCCTCCGAAACAAATTGCAATGGGCCCTAAAACAGTCGATTGCATCTTTATTGGCCACGCACTTAATAGTAGTGCATATCGTTTCCTAGTCCATAGGTCAGTTGTGCCTGGCGTGGCTGAAGGAACAACAATTGAGTCAAGAAATGCTATATTCTTTGAGAATGTGTACCCTAGCAAGAAGCGGGAGGATCGTTCTAATGAAAGAATGATGGATGAATCCACTAGTTCTAATCCTCCAAAAAGGACGAGGTCAAGTCCTGAGGATATAGAACCAAGACGTGGTAAAAGAGTTAAAATTGCTAAAACTTTTGGTCCAGACTTCATAACTTTCATGTTGGATGGTGAACCAAAGTCATTGGCGGAAGCTTTGTCTGGCCCAGACACAGCGTGGTGGCAAGAAGCTATTAACAGTGAAATTGAATCCATCATGAGAAATAACACTTGGGTGTTAGTAGACTTGCCTAAAGACTGTAAGGCTTTAGGGTGCAAGTGGATTCTGAAAATGAAATATAAGCCCGATGGTACTATAGATAAGTACAAAGCTCGCCTAGTTGTCCAAGGCTTTAAGCAGAAAGAAGGGTATGACTTTTTTTTATACCTATTCACCTGTTACGAGAATCACTTCCATTCGGGTGCTTCTTGCGATTGCTGCTTTGCACAATCTTGAGATTCACCAAATGTATATGAAAACTGCGTTTCTGAATGGTGATCTGGAAGAAGAAATATATATGGAACAACCCGAAGGGTTTGTTGTGCCTGGACAAGAGCGTAAAGTATGCAAACTGGTAAAGTCATTATATGGGTTGAAGCAAGCACCGTTACAATGACATTTGAAATTTGACAACGTGATGTTGGCAAATGGATTCACTATTAATGAATGTGATAAGTGTGTTTACATTAAAAACACAGATAACGGGTTTGTTATTGTGTGTCTGTATGTTGATGATATGTTGATAATGGGCAGCAATAGTGCCATTATTAACGAGACAAAAAAATAAGTTGAAAAGAAATTTCGATATGAAAGATATGGGTCTAGCTGATGTGATTCTCGGAATCAAAATATTGAGGACTGAAGAGGTAACGTGGTGCGTAGGTGTCGTTCAAGTGAGGATATATCCTACTGGCAGGATAAAGATCCTAACTAAGCCTAGACCTCGTCTTCAAAGATTCCTCAACCCACTTCTACTGATCAGTATAGTGGAGGTAAGGGTCGAATCCCACAGAGATGGTGCGTTTAAACTACTGCGGTGATGTTTTGGAGGGTTGGTTAGCTACCACGCTCGGGTTGAGTTTCTACCTAGGCGAGTAATTAAAGGGTGGCGTCCTACTGACTAGGATGGGGGAGCAGATCATGGAATGCAACTGTGTACGTGGAAATGAGGGGACATGGTGTAACAGAAATTGTTTGGAAAGGACGGTATTTCTATTTTTGGCTAAACAGAATATTCAGAGTGTAGTGGAGGTAGTGGTGACTAGGCTGACAGATCTGCAGGTACAACCAGAGGTGAAGGACAAAAGAAAGCAAAAGTAAATAAAAGTAAGGTGGTCCCCAATCTGGATGTAGACATCATCTTCTCCAACAACACAAATTAAACTCAGATAACAATTCCAGATCCAACCCGGCAAACGCAGATTAACAACTCGCGAACACAGATCTAAAACTAAGAAATCAAATCTGAAATCAAACGCTGAAACTGGACTTCTGCATGCTGGTCAACATGAAAGATCGATTCAGAAAATAAAACGAAGCCTTGCATGCAACGATCTACTTCCAGATCAAATAGTACTTGTTTACCTATCCTAAAGAAATTTGTTACGTAACAGAATTTAGAGATTTAGCACTTAAAACACCGAGAAATCTTAGATCTAAGCTAACTAGACAAGGAAAGAAAAGAACACTACAATGAACGAAACGGAAATCAACTTCATAGCATTAACACGTTCGGATATCCAAAGCAAGCATTTCAAAACAACAAAATCCCAAAATGTAACAGAAATCCAACGTAAAGACGGAGAACTAATTAAACTACGAAAGCAATTTAAAGATTGTTTGCCACTCCGGGCGATAAAATCTCTGACTGGAACTACGATCTAGCTAACTGGAACGGACGATGACTGGAACTCGGGAACATTCTGAACGTCAGGTGATCATGGCTCGGCGAGGCAAGAAGTGGGACACGGCTGAAAGACTGAAATTACCGAGAGAACTCTCTACCTAAAGATGATGGTGAATTGAAGTCTCTCCAAGGCTCCTTCTCTCTCCAACTTGGCTACCTTTTATAGGGAGGCTACCCTTGATTTTAGGGTAAATCCTCGCTGCAATTTGACTTCTTTGCCCTTAATTGTGGGTAATCCGTCCCAGCTATCCGTCTTCTTCATCTCAAGCCGTTTTAGCACGTATACGGATCAGTATGAGACCATGCTGGCGCTTTTTCTACCCGAACACTCCGGAACTTCCCTACTGGCCAGAACACTTATCCTGCACACTTTGAGCAACTGCTTTGCAAATATAATCATTTAAACCTGTCATACTGACCAGTAACCGAGGCCTAGAATACGACTTATCAAACTGCTCACACTTACCACATGCTTGCCCTCAAGCGTGAAGAACAAACAAAAAGCAATAAGTCGCATTCTAGCCTGGTTACTTCCCTGCCCGACTCTACCTAAAACTGGACTCTAGACTACAACGACGAAGAAGAAAGAAAACACAAACACAAACACAGAAACACATAAAACACTAACAGATTGGGCTACATTTTCAACCATCCCTCCCCTCGGGATCAGGTGCAATCCGACCTTAGACAGCCTTGAACTTCTGCTGCCCCCCCCTTTCTCTCCCAGTCAGTACATCTGCTTGTCAAGATCGCCCACACTCTCGGTCAACCACTAGGTTCACTCAGTCACTCGCACCTCACCAAGAACGTTAGGACTGAATTCTCTCATCATGCTCAACCACAATTGCTTTGGACTTAGATCTCACGTGCAGCTACTGAAGGACTTTAAGGCTTGTAACGGGGCTGTTGGGTTGTAGTGTTTTGGGTAGATGTTCCTAAGGCTCTAAGGTTCAAAAACTTCTATTTAATTTATGAAGGGGGATTGTGTGCATCAGGCTTCTGATCAGTTGCTTTTCTTAGCTGGTGCTTCTGGCTTGAGTTTCCAACTGGTTAGTAGGCTTCTTGTGGCTTCGCCACCCTTATTCCTTCATTTTTTTGGACCTGGAATGTCTCCCTGGTCGATTTTCTTCTAACTTTCCTGCCCAGCTGGTTTCTGCTTTTTTCACACTTCTTCCTGGCCAGTAAGCTCCATTTGTTTCATGCCTTACACACAGTCCCAGGGGCTAGGGGTGTTTATCTGGGTATAAAAGGTTAAGAAAAAAGGGTTCTAAAAGTGGTGGTTTTTTTTTTTTTTTTTTTTTTTTTGAACGGGGGGGGTTCCTACTGCCTTCAGTATTTGCTACCCGTGATCACTTCACCCTAGGCAAATTGTGGCAGCCTCTCTTTTCTTTAAGTGTATGTGGAAAGTGGTTCCACTTTAAGGCTTATAACTCACATTTTAGAGGGCTTTCGTGTTTGGCTCTAAGTGTGGGCTTTTCTCTCATACTCACATCATCTATACTGGTCAGGAGGTACTAAGGAGAGTGGTTTCGGTTTTCCAGCTTGTCTTATCTCCCTCAATTCCCCTCACCTCCAGCTCAGGACGGTTGAGTTTTAAGCCCAAATCAGCACACAACATAAAAAAAACTAGACCTAAAAAACACAAAACGAGCACAAACACAGAACACACATATATACATCATACTGGCCATTACGTCCCCCCTCCTACTTCACAAGTGTCTGCCCCAGATAAGGCTGTGAAGTGGAAAAAAAAAGTACTGGCCAGTATGGTAGACACACAGACAACAAAATAACAAACAAAAATAACAACTCAAACAGAAACTTCTCACACTTAGGCTATGGAATAGGCTAAGTGGGAGAGGTTTGAACACCGGACAAAATCCACTAAACAAAGAAACACGTATATACAAAAGAAACACAGAAAACATGCTACCAAGAAACAAACCCTAACTTCTCACACTTAGACTATGGAATAGGCTAAGTGTTATGAAGTGGGGTTTGCTCGCAAACACAGATTATACTACCTAACCGAATACCACAACATAACAAAAATACGAAAAGTTAAAAAAGCTTAAAAAAAAAACTAACTTGGTCAGTAGGGGGGGTCTATCGAAGTCGCCTGCTCCTTCGTGGGGCAGGTGGTGCAGGTTGTTCCTTCGGGTTGTCCTCTTCCGTTCCAGTTTCATTTTCCTTCGCCGGCTCCTCGGCTCTTGCCGGCACCTCGGCGTCCGCTGTCTCTTGCTCATCTGCTACTCCGGTTTCTTGGATATGTGGTTCATCAGTCCGGCCACCATGGCCACTCGGTCCTGCAGCTTGCTCCTTCCTCAGGTAGGTCATTTCTTCTAAGATGTTATCCATACTGGCTAACATTCTGTTCATTGCTTTTTGCATCTTGGAGTTTTCCTCCCCGAGATCTGATACGATAGCTTCCATGGCCGCCTGCCTCTGATGCATCATATCCTGCTCTGCAGAGCCCTTCAACATCCTTTCCACAACTCCTGCCAGCTTGATCACCTCTGCCTTCAATTGCTGATTCTCCTCTGCCATTTCAGTGACTGTCCTTTCTAGAGCGGCTTGCCTCTGAGTCAGTATTCTCTGCTCCGCAGACTCCTTCAATACCTGTTCCATTGCTGACGCTAAACGAATCATCTCTTCCCTCATCTGTCTATTTTCCTCAGCCATCTTTTCCACAGATTGTTCAATTCTGTCTCGCCTCTGGTCATGTCCTGGTGCTTCCTGAGCTGTTGCTATCCGAGCAGTGGGTATTGCCTCTTCTCCCATCGCATAAAAGTGGGGCACGCCCTGCCTCATGTACACCGTGTTCGTTCGGACGAACAGAGGGGTGTCGAACAATCCTGGGGCGCTCACCATCGTTAGTGGGGTTAGGTCTTCGTCCTCCGAAACGGTGATGTTGTTCCTCATGAAGATTCCCAATATATGGCAGAGGGAAATATTCCGTGCTGGGTGAGTTGCGACGAGGTGACATGTGTATGCAGTCCAGAACCCTAAGTGCAGCTTCTTGCCCTTTTTTGCACACCATATAAGGTACAACTCCGTCATTGATGTCCGGACTGCCGAATTAGACTGCCCCAAAAGATTGTAGTCTAAAAAAAGTTGAACCAGGCGTAAAACGGGGTCGCTAAGGTGGATCGATCGGGAGATCGTGGATTGGAACTGCCCTGCTCCGGGGTGAGTAAGTTCCTCCCAAGCCGACTGGGGCTCAAATTCCACATGCCGGCGGGAAATCCCCCGCTCCCTGTTTCTCCATTCAAGTCCTATTGCCTCCTCCAAACTGCATATACCCAACCTCACAGTCCACTCAATCAGATTCATCCTAATTTCTCCTCCAAATACCCTGAAGCTAACACACTCTATATCCAAATCAGTTGTGACTTCGAATCGAAAAGTTGCGAAAAACTCCTTGGCCAAATCGACCGGGACACTTAACTTCTCATTCCTCAACAACCATTCAAAACCCAACTCATGCAAAAGGGCTAGAAACGATTCACTAATTTGCAATTCATCTAAGGATGGGAGATGAATTACCTTTCCACACTTAACCTTCTTGCCTTTTGCGTTCTTTGTGCGGTAAACTGACTGGAGCTTCTTGTCGTCAAACAACTTCATCTCTTCCACAACGTCATCCGTGAGTTCCACCGTCCAACGCTTATACCGGAGTGGTTCGGCAGGTGGATGCAACAGTTCTCGATGATCGTTGGGGAGTTCCCGCTCCTTGTATTCCTCCTCTTCCATGGTTGTGTCGCTATCTGATTCAGATTCTTCACTGGCCTCGTACTCACTATCGCTCTGTGTCTGCCGGTTTTATGGGGTCCTCCGGGCAGTCTCAGTGATCACTATGCCTGTGTTCGGGGTACGCATTCTTTTGGTTTTTGATTTTTCCTCCACAACGGTCTTGCCCTTTCTTTTCCTTTCTACTTGGTATCTAGCTTCCTCTTCCGCCTCGGTTGGTGGCGTCTCCTGGGTAGTGGAGCTACACTCTTTCTTGGCATCTTCCTTCTCCAATTGTTCGGGGCTCACTGACTCGGGTGCGAGGTCCAGTCCCTCAGCCACCCGCTCGGCTTCCACACCCTGATCCTCTTGCGCCGGACAGGGTTCGTCGTCGCTCACGATCTCTAGGGGATCCTCCGCCGTGTTCGGTTTCGCCCTGTTGGGTGCCCACTTACCCAAACAACGTTGCGATTTCCTCTGCGGTTTGGGTGGCTCTGCCTTGGAGCTTGTCTTCACTACCAGTTTCCTTCTGACGGGGATCGGTTTAACTACTGGAGGTGCCACTGGGGTGGATGCCTCTACCTCTGGTTCTGTTGTCTCTGTTCCTGCTTCCTTGGCTTCACTCTGCTTTTCCCTCTCCTCTTCTCCTTCTGACTGGGATGTCTTATCCTTCGGTATGGGTTCTCTAAGAGCTTGTTCATTCTCTCCTACTGATCTTGGTGCGAGGTCCAGACCCTCAGCCACCAAGTCAGTTGTCTCCTCTCTTCGGTTTACCCTGTTCATTATCGAGTCAAACTCCTCGTCCGTCATGAGGCCCTGTTTCCTGGCTGATTCGTTCAGATCTATCTCTGGCCGTCTTACTTCTTGAAATACTGGGTCCTTCTCGGGCGTCATTTTTGCTCCGCCACTCTCTCCCTGGGTTTCCCTTACTTGGCTGGACCTTTTCTTTCGCTCCTCAGAGTCGGAGCTGTAAAACGCGGCGATAGCTTCCAGGTCTGCCGAATCTGGTACCGAGGGTTCCGATGCCGCGGTGGCTGAGGGAGATCCTTCCTCCGACTGTAGTTCTGCGTGTCTGACCTGTGCATGAGGAATTCCACTGGGTGCGGTTCCTATGCCCCCCGTGTGGCCGAAATTGGTCAATGCCGCCGTCCAGTCCCTAGTCGGGTCTTGTTGGCGAAGGAATACCATTACGGCATCCAAAGAAATAGTGGCCGGCGGTTGAGCAGTCGGTGCGGGTGGTTGGTTCGACTGTGGTTGGGCCTCCGGGGTTTCTTCTCGCAGCGGCTGCGTATCTTGGGTGTTCGCACGACGGGGCTTGATTTTCCTCGCGATAGCTTTCTTACCCATGACTGTAATTTGTGATTTGACGGTAGAAATTAGGGTTTGGTTTGAGAACGATGGTTCTGTGAGAGGGATAGAGGAGAATTTCTTGAAAGGTATTTTGGAAATGAGGGTTTTTGAGGGAGAAAGGGAGGGTCGGTTGGTTTAGTTCGGATTAGAAATGGCAGTTGCAGGTGGTTTCAACCGGCTATCAGTGGTTACCGGTCATGCCGCTTCATGTGAAAAGTGGTTGGGCGACAGGCGTTGGTTCCTGATTGGCTAGCGTGTGTACTCTCTCTGCTCCACACCATTCCAGCACTGCCACCCTGCAAAAGCTGCACACGCTTAATTCAAATTTACGTCCTATCCACAATTTCCCTCTATACTTACCTATTACGGAAAATAATTCAAAATGGCACTTAAATACAAATTGGAGTGACACTAAATAGGTAATCTCTTGGTCAAAGTGTACCCCAACCTAAATTTAAGGCCCGAAAATATATTTTTGGATTTTTAGAAAATTTTCAAGCATGCAAAAATTAATTACGTATATACAGTATTTACATTCTCCTTAGGTAATTTGGAATCCTACCTGGCCAGTATATGCAGAATATTATCAAAATGAAACTAGCCACGTGGAATTCCAAATTCCTATCTTACTAATCAGTATGTGACCTTAGTATGTGGTAGTAGTGGAATTTCATCCACTACCCCCACCTCACTATTATCCCTAAAGATTTTCAACCTATGTCCATTCACAACAAAAGGCTCAGAGTTAGAAAGACTCCCTGAAATCTCCACCGCTCCATTAGCTCGGAGGGCTGTTACGATGTACGGTCCTGTCCACTTAGATTTGAGTTTCCCGGGCATTAACTTCAATCTTGACTGGAAGAGTAGTACTTTCTGGCCAACATGGAGCTCCTTGGTTCTCAGATTTCTATCATGCCATAATTTCGTTCGCTCCTTGTACCACATGGCCGAGTCGAAAGATTCCAATCTAAGTTCCTCAAGCTCCTGTAATTGCAGCTTCCTTTCCTCCTCACAGGCTGTAGCATCCATATTCACTTTCTGTACTGCCCAGTATGCTCGGTGCTCGATCCCTACAGGTAAGTGGCACATTTTTCCAAAAACTATTCGGTAAGGGGACATACCAATGGGGGTCTTGTAGGCTGTTCGATATGCCCAGAGAGCATCCTCTAATCTCACGCTCCAATCCTTCCGAGAAGGATTTACAGTTTTCTCCAAAATCTTCTTTATCTCTCGATTAGAGATCTCGGCTTGGCCGTTAGCTTGCGGGTGGTAGGGGCTTGAAAGTCTATGGTGCACACCGTACTTTTTCATTAAAGCTTCAATTGTACGATTACAAAAGTGTGTACCTTGATCAGAGATGATCGCCCTTGGGACTCCGAAACGGCTGAAAATGTGACTCTTTAAGAATTTGGCCACCTCCTTTGCTTCACACGTACTTGTGGCCGTCGCTTCTACCCATTTGGAGACGTAATCCACCGCGACTAGGATATACAGATTGCCATAGGACGAGGGAAAAGGCCCCATGAAATCCATTCCCCATATGTCGAATAATTCACAAACAATAATCGGTACTTGCGGCATCTCATCTTGGGCAGATATTCCACCGGTCAGTTGGCAACGCTCACAGCTCCGGCAGAACTCGTATGCATCTTTGTTGAGAGTTGGCCAGTAAAAGCCGCTATCCAGAATCTTCCTTGCCGTCTTCTTGGATCCGAAGTGCCCTCCACATGCTAACGAATGGCAGTGGGTCAACACATCCCGCTGTTCCCAGTCAGGAATGCACCTTCTTATCACTTGATCGGATCCTACCCTCCATAGGTAAGGGTCGTCCCAAAAATAATATTTTGCCTCACTCTTGATCTTCATTCGTTGGGCTTTGGTAACACTTGGTACCTCTGGAAGTTCTCCAGTTACTAGGTAGTTGGCCAGGTCCGCATACCATGGCTCCTGCCCTACCTTCTCTTTTCCTTTTGCTGCATCATTCTGACCAGTAAGTTTGTACACTTCTTCCCAATCAATTTTTCTGGGTGCAAAAATCACCTCACATAAGTGTTCCTCTGGAAACTTGTCGTGCACCTCCTCGCTGTTTCCTTCTTGCACTATTCTGCTCAAATGGTCTGCCACCTTGTTTTCGACTCCTCTCTTATCTTCCACCTCCCAATCAAATTCTTGTAACAAGAGTACCCATCGGATCAAGCGTGGTTTTGATTCTCTCTTGGTAACTAGATACTTAAGGGCTGCATGGTCAGTGTATACTACGACCTTAGATCCCAGCAAATATGGCCGGAACTTCTCGAAAGAAAACACCACTGCCAGCATCTCCTTTTCGGTGGTATCGTAATTCCGCTGGGCTTGATTTAGAGTCTTGGACGCATAAAAAATTACGTGCCTCCTCCCATCGATCTTCTGACCCAGCACGGCCCCTACCGCAAAGTCGCTGGCGTCGCACATTACTTCGAAAGGATGGTTCCAATCAGGAGCTCGTATGATAGGTGCGGATACTAATTTTTCTTTAAGAAGATCGAAAGCTGCCTTGCATTGCTCATCAAAAACGAACTCCACATCATTTTGAAGCAGTCTGGTAAGGGGTTGGGCGATTTTGGAGAAATCCTTTATAAATCTTCGATAAAATCCAGCATGTCCCAGGAAACCCCTTATTCCCTTCTGATCAGTAGGGAATGGTAATTTGGATATGACATCCACCTTGGCTCGATCCACCTGGATACCTCTTTCTGAGACTACGTGTCCTAGGACTATCCCTTCGGTGACCATAAAATGGCACTTCTCGAAGTTCAAAACCAGACTCTTTGCTTGACACCTTTCCAAAACTATGTCCAAATGATGAAGGCAAGAGTCGAACGAGTCTCCGTAAACCGTGAAGTCATCCATAAATATTTCTATGCACTCCTCAATCAAATCGGAAAATATGCTCATCATGCATCGTTGAAACGTACCTGGAGCGTTGCATAAACCGAAAGGCATGCGACGGTATGCATAGGTTCCAAACGGGCAAGTAAAAGTGGTTTTGTCCTGGTCCTCAGGATCCACGTGAATTTGGAAGTACCCGCTGTACCCATCTAGAAAGCAGAAAAATTTTTTCCCAGCTAATCTCTCTAATATCTGGTCGATGAAAGGCAAAGGAAAATGGTCCTTCCTTGTTGCGTTGTTCAGCTTCCGGTAGTCGATGCACATTCGCCAACCCGTGACCAGCCTTGTTGGAATCAGCTCGTTCCTCTCATTCTTGACAACTTGGATCCCGGATTTCTTTGGAACCATGTGGATCGGGCTGACCCACTCACTGTCCGGCACTGAATAGATAATCCCTAGCGACAACAACTTCAAGATTTCCTTTAAAATTTCCTCTCGCATGTTAGGGTTTACCTTCCTTTGAGCATCTCGATGAGCCTTCGCTCCCTCTTCTAGCCTGATGTGGTGCATGCAAACGTCGGGGCTTATCCCTACTAGATCTGTAAGGCTCCATCCGACTGCCTTCTTATTCCTATTCAACACAGCCAGTAGCCGCGCTTCTTGTTCTTTTGTGAGACTGCTGTTTATGATTACGGGATATGAGTTCTCCTCCCCGAGGTAGGCATACTTCAAGTTCGATGGTAACTTTTTTAGCTCGACTTGGGGTGGAAGTGTGTCTTCGGGTAGAGGGTTTTTCTGGGCCTCCCCGTCTTTCTTTAAGTCTTCCCCTGAAGGTTCTTCCGTACTGACTGGAAGCTTGGCCCCTGCGGCTCCAATGAACGCCGACTTTTGACAGAATTCCTTGATCGCTCCTTCTATTTCTTCGTCGGTCAACCCCTGGCTACTGATCAAATCACACCACGCAGCAGCTTCTTCGTCGGCCTGATCACAAGCATCTAAAGCCTGGAGTTTTTCCTGTAATAGTTCGGTCTCAAGAAAATCTTGGACTAGAGGGTCAATCACATCAACAAAGCATAGATTTTCAGAATCAATGGGTTTCTTCATGGCATCATTTATATCAAAAGTAAACTTCTCACCATTAAAATCAATGCAAATAGTCCCCTCGGCCATATCCACTATTGTCTTAGCCGTTCTCAAAAAAGGTCTCCCTAACAAGACTCCACTAGACTCTCTCGCTTCATGCTCACTCATTTTTATCACATAAAAATCAGCAGGGTATGTGAACTCCTGTACTCTAACCAACACGTTCTCTAAAACTCCCTCAGGGCTTATGCACGACCTATCAGCCAGCTGGATCAACACCCTAGTGTTTGACAGCCTCACTCCTTTCAGTCGGTTATAGATTGATAATGGCATGACATTAATGGAAGCTCCAAGATCACACATCGCATGTTCAACTTTCACATCCCCTATAGTTATGGGTAAAGTGAACATACCTGGATCGGCCCTCTTGGGCGGCAGTTTCTCTTGCACAATTGCGGATGCGATCCCTTCCACCATGATTTGTCCATCTTTTTGAGCTTTCCCGGCTATGAAATCCTTAATGAATTTTCCGAGCGGGGGTAGTTTCACGGCTTGGAGGAATGGTATGGTGACGTCCAACCTTCCAAAAATCGACAAGTAGTCGACCGGGTTCTCTTTCTTCCTCTTTGTAACAAATCGGAATGGGAATGGTTTCTCCCCTTTTTTCTCTTCTACGGGTTCCTCAGCAACTTTCTTTGGTAGCTCTTGGGTCCGAGCCTCCATTCTGGGATTTTTCTCTTGAGGAGGTTCCTTCCTGGTCAGTAAGGCATCGGGTTCACCTCTTATACTTGGTGTATCATCCAGGAAGAATGGATCCTGCATTCGAGGCATGAAATTCCCTATTTCCTCAGCTGAAATTGTCTCGCCTCCTATCTTCGTTCCATTCGATCCTTCACTCGGCTGTTTCGGTTGAGGTGCATCATAAGTAGTTCCTGACCTCAACGTGACCTTACTCACATTTGTCTTCTCGGGCATTTGGACTGTAGATGGGAGTTTTCCTGCATTTCCCTTCAAATCACCCATCGAACTGGCCAGTTGAGCTAACTGCCTATTCATCATATCCATGTTCGCCTTATGTTCTTTCTGGGCATTTTGCATCCCCTGCACGACCTCATTATGGGCTTGCAATTCTCCTTTGATGTTCTGTTGTGATGCTAGCATTTCACTCATCATGTCCTCAACGGATCTCCTCGGCCTGTTCGAGTTTTGGAAATGACCCGGCCCTTGGTGTTGATAGTTCTGGAAGGTTTGTTGTCCTTGATTAGGCGGGTATTGGTTATATTGGGCAGGAGGAGTGTACTGATCTTGAGGATATTGATTCTGGTGCTGGGCTTGGAATTGATTCTGGTTCTGATGGTGTTGGGATGCTTGGTTTGGTTGATTTTGGTAGTTTTGGAAATTTCTCTGATGGGGTGGCTCGTAAACAGGGTTCGAGTTTGAGCTTTGTGGGTTATGGTTTTGGGCTTGTTGGTTTCTTCCTGACCAGTTGGGCTGGAAGTCTGGGTTTGCTGGTCCACGGTTAGGGTTTTGGTTCGGGTAAGGGTTATATTGGTTCTGGCCTTGACCTTGGTTCTGGTTTTGGTTCCCTTCTCCCCATCGAAAATTCGGGTGGTCCCTCCATGGTGCGTCCCGTTGTCTCCCCTGGATCCAATTCCCATTCTGGTTAAAATACCCAGCAGCGTTAGCTTGCTCCGTACTGATCAAGTCATTCGGATGCTCGTATTGGGCCCCTTGATTCCCCTGCTCTGCACCCTTGTAGTTCCCAGTTGGGAGAGGTGGTGGAGTGCTCTTCTCGATGGCACTCAAAAGTGACTTCTTCAGCTCATCCATCTTCAAGTCCATTTTCTGCTCCAGCTTGTTCTCCTGATCAGTAGTCGATGCAACAGCAGCCCGCTCTCGGTTGTATCCTTCCCTTGAATGGTCATACTCTTTCTTTGCATTCAGTAGCTTCCTTAGGACTCTCTTTGCTTCGCTGACCCGTAATTGCGTGAAGCTTCCTCCCGAAGATGAATTGGCCAGGTCTTTGGTTACCGCGTTCATGCCCTCGTAGAAAGTATGATGTACTTCAATGTCCGCCATGCGATGGTTGGGACACGATTCCAAAAGACCCATGTATCTTGCCCAATAGTCGCTCAAGGGCTCGTCATATCCTTGCTTCACATTCGTTATTTCTCTCTTCAGTGCGCTTGTCTTAGATGACGGAAAAAACTCGCCCAGGAATGCTGACTTGAAGTCGGCCCAAGTCTCAATAGAGTCAGGGGGCAAGCGCATGAACCAGGTGTTCGCCTCCCCCTTGAGCACAAATGGCAGAGCTTTCAGCCTATAATCATCTTCAGTCGCTCCTGCTGGTCTTCTCTGCGCTCTACAAATCTTACAAAATTCGTGAAGGAACTCATACGGCCCTTCATAGCTTTTCCCGCAGTATGTAGGTAGAATCGCTATGACATGAGGCTTCACGTCACAAGCAGTCTGTCCCGGGGTGACCACGATAGCTTGCGGTGGTTCTCCTTCGGTATGCGCATTCAGCGTACCGATCTCTGGATCTTCGTCCATGTTGGCAGCCATTCCTGGATTGCCTTCCAACAGTGGTAACTCCACGGGAATTGGTCCTTCTATGGTGTACTGTTCTTCGTCGCTACTCGTGTCTAGGTCAGACAGAGTTGTTGACAGGCCAGAACGAGTGGTCACAAGTATGGATCCTCGCTGAAGTATCTTCGGTTTCCACGGATTAGGATCCGAACTGCTTCTCATAAACTGAAACAAAAGAAAAAGAGAAAAAATTATACACAATATTTACGCCAAAGTATCACACACAATAGTATCTAAAACGCCATCCATCCCCGGCAACGGCGCCATTTGAAGAGGTAACGTGGTGCGTAGGTGTCGTTCAAGTGAGGATATATCCTACTGGCAGGATAAAGATCCTAACTAAGCCTAGACCTCGTCTTCAAAGATTCCTCAACCCACTTCTACTGATCAGTATAGTGGAGGTAAGGGTCGAATCCCACAGAGATGGTGCGTTTAAACTACTGCGGTGATGTTTTGGAGGGTTGGTTAGCTACCACGCTCGGGTTGAGTTTCTACCTAGGCGAGTAATTAAAGGGTGGCGTCCTACTGACTAGGATGGGGGAGCAGATCATGGAATGCAACTGTGTACGTGGAAATGAGGGGACATGGTGTAACAGAAATTGTTTGGAAAGGACGGTATTTCTATTTTTGGCTAAACAGAATATTCAGAGTGTAGTGGAGGTAGTGGTGACTAGGCTGACAGATCTGCAGGTACAACCAGAGGTGAAGGACAAAAGAAAGCAAAAGTAAATAAAAGTAAGGTGGTCCCCAATCTGGATGTAGACATCATCTTCTCCAACAACACAAATTAAACTCAGATAACAATTCCAGATCCAACCCGGCAAACGCAGATTAACAACTCGCGAACACAGATCTAAAACTAAGAAATCAAATCTGAAATCAAACGCTGAAACTGGACTTCTGCATGCTGGTCAACATGAAAGATCGATTCAGAAAATAAAACGAAGCCTTGCATGCAACGATCTACTTCCAGATCAAATAGTACTTGTTTACCTATCCTAAAGAAATTTGTTACGTAACAGAATTTAGAGATTTAGCACTTAAAACACCGAGAAATCTTAGATCTAAGCTAACTAGACAAGGAAAGAAAAGAACACTACAATGAACGAAACGGAAATCAACTTCATAGCATTAACACGTTCGGATATCCAAAGCAAGCATTTCAAAACAACAAAATCCCAAAATGTAACAGAAATCCAACGTAAAGACGGAGAACTAATTAAACTACGAAAGCAATTTAAAGATTGTTTGCCACTCCGGGCGATAAAATCTCTGACTGGAACTACGATCTAGCTAACTGGAACGGACGATGACTGGAACTCGGGAACATTCTGAACGTCAGGTGATCATGGCTCGGCGAGGCAAGAAGTGGGACACGGCTGAAAGACTGAAATTACCGAGAGAACTCTCTACCTAAAGATGATGGTGAATTGAAGTCTCTCCAAGGCTCCTTCTCTCTCCAACTTGGCTACCTTTTATAGGGAGGCTACCCTTGATTTTAGGGTAAATCCTCGCTGCAATTTGACTTCTTTGCCCTTAATTGTGGGTAATCCGTCCCAGCTATCCGTCTTCTTCATCTCAAGCCGTTTTAGCACGTATACGGATCAGTATGAGACCATGCTGGCGCTTTTTCTACCCGAACACTCCGGAACTTCCCTACTGGCCAGAACACTTATCCTGCACACTTTGAGCAACTGCTTTGCAAATATAATCATTTAAACCTGTCATACTGACCAGTAACCGAGGCCTAGAATACGACTTATCAAGGACTAATGAGGGAATTGCCTTAACGCAATCTCATTATGTTGAGAAAATGCTTAAAAATTCAACTCGTGTGATTGTAAGCCAGCAAAGACTCCTTTGGAGCCCAATGTCCATCTGAGCAAGAATATGAATGATTATGTTGCTCAAGAAGAGTATGCAAAGGTCATTGGAAGTTTGATGTTTATCACAAACTGTACTCAACCTGATCTTGCTTGTCCTGTAAACAAGTTGAGCCGATTTACGAGCAATCCTAGCAAGGAACAATGGAAAGCTCTATGTAGAGTTTTGAGATACTTGAAGTATACTATTAACTTTTGGCTGCATTACACAAGATATCCTCAAGTACTTGAAGGGTACTGTGATGCAAATTGGATCTCTGATTCAAAAGACTCATTTTCGACAAGTGGATATGTGTTCACTGTGGGGGGTGGTGCTGTTTCATGGAAATCAACGAAACAGACGTGTATTGCTCGTTCCACCATGGAATCTGAGTTTATCACATTGGATAAAGTAGGGGAAGAAGCCGAGTGGCTCAGAAATTTCCTAGAATGTATTCCATGTTGGAAGAAGCTAGTGCATGCAGTATTGATACACTGTGATAGCAAAGCAGCTACAGGTAGATCACAAAGTGGCTTTTATAATGGTAAGTCTCGACATATTCGTCGGCGACATAATACCGTAAGGCGGTTGATCACAAGTGGCATTATCTCAGTTGACTATGTAAAGTCAGGGGATAACTTAGCGGATCCGTTAACGAAAGGTTTAAACCGTGATCAAATGCATAAATTGCTAAAAGGAATGGGGCTGAAAACCACATCTTAAAAGATGAGTATAGTGGTAACCCAACCATACGATTGGAGATCCCATGGGATTGGTTCAATGGAAAAACGAAGCTATACAAATCTAGCTGTAACGCTCAGAAGATTTTAATCTTCGCCCATTCTTTAGAAAGCATTGAGTGTTGTAACCTGCACGTGGTAAGAGGTTAAGTCTTTTGACTTTTAATGATTCTTGAAATCTCAAGGAGATGCAGTATGGCAGGATACTCATGAAAGAATCACCTATGTAAGTGAAAAGTGAGGTCGCTTCGTGTGTGTGAGTCACTTATGAATTCCAAAGAGGTGTTCCACGGCCGAAATGGACACAAACGGGAGAACTGATGGAGTTGAGACAATATTGTGTTGATGCTATTGACTAGGCATACACCAAGGAGGAATAGTTCAAGGAATCACGTCCACTAGCCTGCCGGTATGTCCGATAGTGTTGACTATGGAAGGTTCAAAATCACAAGTTACCTATCCAAATACAGTATCGTTTCTCGAGAACTGAGCAAAAAGTCTGTATACATGCATTTGTGTCTGGTGTTGGTTTGAGCTGGCAGCACTCTAACCAATGTGGGGGATTATTAGAAACATGTGGAAAATGTGGAGACCTTTGATGTGGCCAAGACCTATGGCCTTTCATCTTAGGTAGCCCTCAAATACATAAAGCGATAACTTGATTGCAAGGCATTTCAAGTACTTTCTCTAGCCTATAAATAGGCTTGATCTTAGAGTGGAAGAAAACACCAACTAATCATTCTCTCTTCTCTCTAGCTCTCAAGCATTCTAGTTCGCATCATTAGGAGCATTGCATTGCTCGGTTCTCGCCTCCAATTCAAGTTTGCTGGAGCCTACGAGTTTGAGGTGCCTCAAATCGGTAGGAGGAAAGTCGTTTCATCTTTGGGGACGTTGCGCCAATCCGTGAGCACTAGCCGGGGCGTATCTCGTCTTGCGGAGAGAGGGATACCTCGACTCGACTTGAAGAAGACTATAGTTTGTATCTTGTTCTTTTTATTGTACTTACTTTGTTTTATTTATCTTCTAGTTTTTGGTTCTTTTGTAATAGCAAGAGTTTGCCCGTGTAAAAGGTTGTAATATTTCCAACATCTTATGCATGATCTGGTTATTATATGCATGAAGTTATTTGCTAAATAAATATATTTAAATAAAAAATGCATATATATATATAGGGGTGCATTATAATGATAACCCCAATTTCCGTAATAACCCTATAACTAAATCTGGACCACACATTTTTAAAATCACGTGGTCTAGATTCAAACTTAGCTTTCCTTCATAAAAAAGGCGCAGAGGGTAAATATGTCATTTCGCTTATTTAATTTCTGAATTTCGCTCATGATAAAATTTACGTATCCAGATTTCGCTCATTTAAATACGTAAAATCTTATTTCCCATGATATACAAATGTATGAGGTTCAGTTATACGTAAAATCTTATTTCCCATGATATACAAATTTCGCTCATTTAAATACGTAAAATCTTATTTAAGTATCATTTTATCATTTTATCAGTCAAAAGTATCATTTTATCAACTCAGAGTATCATTCTATCCAGCAAAACTATCATTGTATGCAATAAACCTAACATATATCATTTTATCATTTTACGTGATATTTGGCGAAATTCAGAAATTAAATGAGGGAAATGACATATTTACCCCCGCGCTTTTTTTTATGAAGTAAATCTAAGTTTGAATCTGAACCACAAGATTAGAAAATATGTGTGGTCCAAATTTGGTTATAGGGTTATTACGTGATTTGAGGGTTATTATATGATCACAACTCTATATATATATATATATATATATATATATATATATATATATATATATATATAGGACTATGACCAATACCAAACCAGTCTTAAACCTTAAACGCCGAACAACATCATTATAAGACAACCTGGAGTTCATTATAATGAACTAATAACAAACTTATAATATATATATATGGGTGCATTATAATGATAACCCCAATTTCCGTAATAACCCTATAACTAAATCTGGACCACACATTTTTAAAATCACGTGGTCTAGATTCAAACTTAGCTTTCATTCATAAAAAAGGCGTAGAGGGTAAATATGTCAATTCGCTTATTTAATTTCTGAATTTCGCTCATGATAAAATTTACGTATCCAAATTTCGCTCATTTAAATACGTAAAATCTTATTTCACATGATATACAGATGTATGAGGTTCAGTTACACGTATGTATGAGGTTCAGTTATACGTAAAATCTTATTTCCCATGATATACAAATTTCGCTCATTTAAATACGTAAAATCTTATTTAAGTATCATTTTATCATTTTATCATTTTATCAGTCAAAAGTATCATTTTATCAACTCAGAGTATCATTCTATCTGGCAAAACTATCATTCTATGCAATAAACCTAACATATATCATTTTATCATTTTATCAGTCAGTCAAAAGTATCATTTTATCAACTCAGAGTATCATTCTATCCGACAAAACTATCATTCTATGCAATAAACCTAACATATATCATTTTATCATTTTATCAGTCAGTCAAAAGTATCATTTTATCAACTCAGAGTATCATTCTATCCGGCAAAACTATCATTTTATGCAATAAACCTAACATATATCATTTTATCAATCAGTCAAAAGTATCATTTTATCAACTTAAAGTATCATTCTATCCGGCAAAACTATCATTCTATGTAATAAACCTAACATATATCATTTTATCAGTCAGTCAAAAGTATCATTTTATCAACTCAGAGTATCATTCTATCCGGCAAAACTATCATTCTATGCAATAAACCTTACATATATCATTTTATCATTTTATCAGTCAGTCAAAAGTATCATTTTATCAACTCAGAGTATCATTCTATCCGGCAAAACTATCATTCTATGCAATAAACCTAACGTATATCATTTTATCATTTTATCAGTCAGTCAAAAGTATTATTTTATCTACTCAGAGTATCATTCTATCCGGCAAAACTATCATTCTATGCAATAAACCTAACATATATCATTTTATCATTTTATCAGTTAGTCAAAAGTATCATTTTATCAACTCAGAGTATCATTCTATCCGGCAAAACTATCATTCTATGCAATAAACCTAACATATATCATTTTATTATTTTATCAGTCAATCAAAAGTATCATTTAATCAACTCAGAATATCATTCTATCCGGCAAAACTATCATTCTATGCAATAAACCTAACATATATCATTTTATCAGTCAGTCAAAAAGTATCATTTTATCAACTCAGAGTATCATTTTATCCGGCAAAACTATCGTTCTATGCAATAAACCTAACATATATCATTTTATCATTTTACGTGATATTTGGCGAAATCCAGAAATTAAATGAGGGAAATGACATATTATCATTTTATCATCTCAGAGTATCATTCTATCCGGCAAAACTATCATTATATGCAATAAACCTAACATATATCATTTTATCATTTTACGTGATATTTGGCGAAATTCAGAAATTAAATGAGGGAAATGACATATTTACCCCGTGCTTTTTTTTATGAAGTAAATCTAAGTTTGAATCTCAGCCACAAGATTAGAAAATATGTGTGGTTCAGATTTGGTTATAGTGTTATTACGTGATTTAGGGGTTATCATATGATCACAACTCTATATATTTATCATATGATCACAACTCTATATATTTATATATATATATTTGTGAATATCATCCTCTTCTCTGCTCCGCAAGGATAGAGCTCAATATAGTAGGAGATGGGCATAGCTCCTAAATTTTACACATATATATAAATATATGTGTTGGACTGTGATCAATACCAAATCAGTTTGATATCTTAAACGTCGAACAACATCATTATAAGACAACATGAAATTCATTATAATGAACGAATAACAAACATATAATGAACTTCATATATTTAAATTATGCTAGATGACTTCATTGTTTTTAAATCTTTGAATTCTCTTTAATGAACTTCAAATAAAGTTGTTATTAACTTTGCGTTATTTTATAATAATGTGTTTGGTGTTTAGCGTTTAAAACTAGTTTTGTATATAATATAATCATGTGGATGCTTTCAATACTATAAATATATAGTACTACCCTATTTATTCATGCCCCTTCTCAAATTCTCTACACTATTTATTCATCCCTTCTGAAATTATCTCTAAAATTTTCTCTACATATATTTTGCCCATTGAGGCTATTTCCTAGCTCCGCCCGGCCGGAAACCACGACAACCTTCACCATCGCTATTCTATAAACTCGTCAAAATTTCAAGTTAAATTAAACGAATTAACCTTCCATCAAATTATCCTCACATTCAATCAAATAAAATAATAGAGAAATAAATGATACCATATGATTCCTTAGAGAGAAAATACTAGTAAATAACTTATGTGAACGTCAACTATGAACATTCCTCTGGTTTAGTTCAAATTAATCATATTTGCTTTATTTTATATGTTTAGTTTGTATTTAAGTACCTTAAAATTTGTTATTGACATCATTAATTTAAAAATTACATAAAACCAAAGCTCAATTTATTCCTTTATTGACTTATTTGAAAGTATAGAGAAACATACAAATTGAGCTTTTGTTTTTATTCAATTTATAAAAAATAATTGCATTAGAAATAATGTTTATGTATTAAAATTAAAATAAAAGAAAACAAATAATGCTAATTAGGTGTAAACCAGAATGATGCTACTAACTATAATGCTCACGTAAGGTTTATAAGATGGAGTATTATTTATGTATATGCCACGTATAATTCTTTAAAATGGGACATTGTTTTTTAAAGAAATTAATAAGATATTAGAGTGTAATATATATATATATATATATATATAATAGGGAGATGATCAAAGTATAACTAATGTTAAGTGTATAACTGGAGAACAAATCTCAGCCACTCATTATCTTAATCAAATGACTAAACTAAGTATTATTTTTTATTAATAAAAATAGCATGGGGTATTTTGGGAAATACATTGTTCCATATTTTGCTACTGAACGAGAAGCCATGATCCAGAAGCGAATCGCGCGACGAGAGAGCCCTAGACACCACCGCGCTCAGGCTCCTGCCGATGACCGGATCGCCCGACGGCGGGAGAGGGGGAGGAGGCGCGGCAAGTCGGAGTTGGTGTGGATGCTCATCGATGTGATGCAGCAGAAATGATGCATAGCACACGGATTGACTTTAGCATAATTTGGATCGATGCGTCATGGAAATTGCACCGATCGTTCCCCGGAATTCGCGGCGAGAGGCAAATCGGTGGTGGCGGAGAAGCGATTTGAAGCCATTCAATATAGAGTGATTTTATTTTATTAGATTTTTTTATAGGGTTTGATGCTCAGCTGTGTCTACATTTGCTATGTAATCGAATGGAAAATTGAATGATTGCTACTCCGGAAACGCAGATCTGGTGGTTATCGTTTTAATTGATTGATAGATTGATTTGGTTTTATCTTATTTTTTTATTTCATGGCCGATCGCTTTGGGTCTCATTGTCTTAATTTTTATAGATCACGATTTCTGATATGGATTTGATGGTGATAAGGAGTGAAATCCTCGTTGAAGAAAGTATGTTTAATGCTATGAATTCTAGGGTTTAATTAAATTTGGAAAGTGAAGGATATTTAAACCCAGGAGCTAAGTCTAGTTCTTCAGATTTTGTGCTGTCGTTAGTCATTTTAATTTTTGAGTGCATTTGAGTTTGTGACCTGAACTTGATTGATATATGTAATTGTTTGTGTTATAACCCTGGAACACATCACTATAATCATGTTTTTACTTCACTGATGTTAACAAAATACATCACTATAGCAAAAACTCAAAGAAATATCACTCTAACCCTGGAACACATCACTATAACCATATTTTTACTTCACTGATGTTAACAAAATACATTACTATAGCAAAAAATCAAAGAAACATCACTCTAACCCTGCAACACATCACTCTAACCATGTTTTTACTTCACTAATGTTAACAAAATACATCACTATAACAAAAAATCAAAGAAACATCACTCTAACCCTGGAACACATCACTATAACCATGTTTTTACTTCACTGATGTTAACAAAATACATCACTATAGCAAAATATCATAGAAACATCACTCTAACTCTGAAACACATCACTATAACCATGTTTTTACTTCATTGATGTTAACAAAATACATCATTATAACCATGTTTTTACTTCACTGATGTTAACAAAATACATCACTATAGCAAAAAATCAAAGAAATATCACTCTAACCCTGGAACACATCACTATAACCATGTTTTTACTTCACTGATGTTAACAAAATACATCACTATAGCAAAATATCATAGAAACATCACTCAGAACACATCACTATAAGCATGTTTTTACTTCACTGATGTTAACAAAATACATCACTATAGCAAAAAATCAAAGAAACATCACTCTAACCCTGGAACGCATCACCATAACCATGTTTTTACTTCACTGATGTTAACAAAATACATCACTATAACCCCATGTTTTTACTTCACTAATGTTAACAAAATACATCACTATAACCATGGTTTTACTTCACTTATGTTAACAAAAGACATCACTATAGCAAAAAATCAAAGAAACATCACTCTAACCCTGGAACACATCACTATAACCATGTTTTTACTTCATTGATGTTAACAAAATACATCACTATAGCAAAAAATACTTCGTAGACTGATCACTCCTCTTCAAACTCAATGAAGGAGAGGTGATTTAGCCATCACCGCTCCTTCCCGGCCTCGATCGCCATGGAATAGGCGATCGGAGCACCTCCTTCTCCTCCTCCGCCTCTCCAGCTCTGGAATTAGGGTTGGGAAGGGGGTGGTTCAAGCTTCTAACGGGAAGAAGGAGAGGCTTCCGGCTGCTCTGTGAAACGGCGTCGTTTTGCTCCTCAACTACAACTACTGTCTCGTCTCTATGATACTGAGAGTTTAATGCTTCAAACTTGTTCTCCTCGATCACGGATTCGGATTCGGATTCATCATCGAAAACAGATGAAACTTGCAGCAGCTTGGACAAATATAGTTGTGCATTATCAATCTTGTAGTTGTCTTTGTGAGGCTCAATATCGTTATTCTTGCTTAACAGTCCGTACGAAACGGCGATGCCCACAAAAATGAGTTGCAGAAGCTCCCAGCTTGTTGAGTGGAAGGTTTGGTTGAAGAAATCAGGAGCTGTTTGAGTTGATGTTGTTCGACGAAGGACTAGATGTTGACGACTGGATAGCGACGGCTATGGCGACGGCGACGGCTACGGCGATGGCGACGGCTACAGCGAAGGCGACGCGAGGTTGAATCGCGGTTTAATATTGCAGAAGAAGGAAGAGGAGAAGAACGCGGTTTCTTTTTCAAATGAATTGAATTTGCCAATGACGTAACCTAATTTTGGATGTGCAATGACCATTATACCCCCGCCTTGTTATTGTGAAGTAAATTTGTGATTGAGGGAACTAATTTCTCCTTAAATTCGAAAATTACATGTATTAATAATAGCCATTGATTTTCTTGATTTTGTGGCTGTGATTTGTTCTCTAGTTATAGGTTTAAGGGGCTCTTGCCCTAGATCACTACTATATATATATAGGATTGTGATCAATACCAAACCACTCTTAAACCTTAAACGACGAACAACATCATTATATGATAATCCGGAGTTCATTATAATGAACTTCAGATTTCTAAATTATGCATGATGATGTCATTGTTTTTAAATCTCATAATTCCCTATAATGAACTACAAATAAAGTTGTAATGAACTCCGCATTATTTTATAATGACGTGTTTGGTGTTTAGCGTTTAAAACTAGTTTAGTATATAAAACAACCCTATATATATATATATATATATATATGTAGTGATCTAGGGCAAGAGCCTCTTAAACCTATAGCTAGAGAACAAATCACATCCACAAAATCAAGAAAATCAATGGCTATTATTAATACATGTAATTTTCGTCAATCTTGTAGTTGTCTTTGTGAGGCTCAATATCGTTATTCTTGCTTAACAGTCCGTACGAAACGGCGATGCCCACAAAAATGAGTTGCAGAAGCTCCCAGCTTGTTGAGTGGAAGGTTTGGTTGAAGAAATCAGGAGCTGTTTGAGTTGATGTTGTTCGACGAAGGACTAGATGTTGACGACTGGATAGCGACGGCTATGGCGACGGCGACGGCTACGGCGATGGCGACGGCTACAGCGAAGGCGACGCGAGGTTGAATCGCGGTTTAATATTGCAGAAGAAGGAAGAGGAGAAGAACGCGGTTTCTTTTTCAAATGAATTGAATTTGCCAATGACGTAACCTAATTTTGGATGTGCAATGACCATTATACCCCCGCCTTGTTATTGTGAAGTAAATTTGTGATTGAGGGAACTAATTTCTCCTTAAATTCGAAAATTACATGTATTAATAATAGCCATTGATTTTCTTGATTTTGTGGCTGTTATTTGTTCTCTAGTTATAGGTTTAAGGGGCTCTTGCCCTAGATCACTACTATATATATATATATATATGATTGTGATCAATACCAAACCACTCTTAAACCTTAAACGACGAACAACATCATTATATGATAATCCGGAGTTCATCATAATGAACTAATAACAAACTTATAATGAACTTCAGATTTCTAAATTATGCATGATGATGTCATTGTTTTTAAATCTCATAATTCCCTATAATGAACTACAAATAAAGTTGTAATGAACTTCACGTTATTTTATAATGACGTGTTTGGTGTTTAGCGTTTAAAACTAGTTTAGTATATAAAACAACCCTATATATATATATATGTAGTTATCTAGGGCAAGAGCCTCTTAAACCTATAACTAGAGAACAAATCACAGCCACAAAATCAAGAAAATCAATGGCTATTATTAATACATGTAATTTTTAAATTTAAGGAGAAATTAGTTACCTCAATCACAAATTCACTCCATAATAACCAGGCGGGGGTATAATGGTCATTGCATAGCCAAAAATATGTTACGTCGGCAAATTGAATTCATCTCCTCTTCTCCATCTTCATCGCTGCCTTGTACCTGCCGTCGTCGCAGCGGCGGCGGGAGATCGGATCGATGCGGTCGATCAGAGCAGGGTGGCCGAAAGCGTAGAGCTTCTGCGCCGGGGACTGCACCAGAATCGCGACTTCCGCACCGCAGAGGATGGAGAGTTCGGTGGCTTTGCGGAAGAGCCTGCCGCGGCGCTTGGTGAAGGCGACTTGCAGGCTTGATTTATTCTCGATTTTCCTCATTGGGATTTTCCTTCTCCCCGGAGTTTTTGTGCCGTTGGAATTCTCCATTGCTGTGATCAAAATAATTGTAATGCTGTTGCGTTGTGATTAAAACTAAACATACCATCTATATTTATTGAGCGTCAATTTTTTGACGGATTATTCATTTGAATGCACATTTTTTATGGATTTCATTTTTTGTTATTCGATTGGAATGAGCAGGCAATTGATGTGTCATAATTTTGAACTTGAAATTGATGTGTTTTGTTAACAACAGAGTGATGTGTTTTGTAAAAAAGAGTGAAGTAAAATCATGCTAAGAGTGATGTGTTTTGTAAACAAGAGTGAAGTAAAATCATGCTAATAGTGATGTGTTTTGTAAACAAGAGTGAAGTAAAATCATGCTAATAGTGATGTATTTTGTAAACAAGAGTGAAGTAAAATCATGCTAAGAGTGATGTGTTTTGTAAACAAGAGTGAAGTGAAATCATGCTAAGAGTGATGTGTTTTGTAAACAACAGTGAAGTAAAATCATGTTAAGAGTGATGTGTTTTGTAAACAACAGTGAAGTAAAATCATGTTAATTGTGATGTGTTTTGTTAACAATCCTAAAAATATTGAACTTGTTGTGCGGATATTTTTAGGAAAAATATGTTGAAGGGTCCGAGAGGAAACTATTGTGAAGTAAAAATATTATAGGATTTCCATAAGCTTTTTCGTGTCACTCTCCGTACACATCCACGTGTCTCCATGGCCATGAGCTTTTTCCATAAGACCGCCGCTTTCAAAATTCGTTTTCAAAATCGGCGGCATTAGGCATTAATTAAGAGCTAACAATTCACAATTGTGATGTAATAGGCCCTAATTTAACATAGCATACAGTCGTTAAATTCCTAACTTCCTGCACCACTCGCCACACCTCTCCTGCTCTCTACCGCCGCCGCCTCTATGCCTTTCTCTCTCCTCCCTCCTCCTCCTCCTCTTATCTCACCAACCATTTCCACCTTCTCTTCCAGTAAATTATCCAATCAGAAATGATTTGCTCGTATAATCATGGAGGCTTCTAAAAACGACGACGAAGAACCTGCTTTCAATCTGTTTGGGACTGAGACTGGATTTGGCAATTTAGTTTCCAAAAATGCCCTTGTTAATTACTTTTTATTTAAAATATATAAAAATAGCTAAGTCATATGATTAATTTGGAGTATTAAGATTTGTGCCTAAGATTTATTCTCTAGTTATACACTTAAAATTAGTTATACTTTAATCACTCTCATATACATCCCTATATATATATATATATATTACAATTTCCATATTAAATGAAACATATAGGGTCAAAACTTGATATAATTAACAGGTTGGATTTTTGACCAATCTAGCGTTACAAGCCCTAAAATTTTGGGACGATATTTATGTTTTTCCCTATTTTAAATGCAGATTAGTGAGAACTTGTGAATCTGAGTATATTGCGTCAAAATCCAGCTAACTTAATTCTAAGTGAGATGTGAAGAAATAAAGCATTCTCTTATTATCATTACTATACATATCATATTGTTACTCATTAATTGCTTCTCCTCTTTGTATTTTATCTACAAATTAATTTATGGTCTTCCTTTCCCCTTTAAAAATAGGCCGGTCCTCTTTTGGTTCTTTTTGAAGTGTATTGTTAATTTGTTGTATTTTAAGTTCACACATTTCTCTTAATTTCAAAAAGTGTAACGAAAAGAATAAAGAACCACATTTCTTTCTCCTTTTCCGAATGGACAAATCTGGTGCTTTTTTACAATTTTTTAAAGTGAGATTTGGTATATCTTACACTATTTATCTACTCTGAATAAATGAATAATTAAATCAAAATTAAAATAAAGAAACATATAATTCCATCGATTCTCATTATTCACAAATCTAGTATTAAAGATCAAACTAGAGACCAAATTAGGGCCCTCCATTTTTTTTAATCTTGTGGTTAGGATTAATTTACAATTAATTTAATATTTTATTTAATAAAAACTTTTTTATTTTATTTTTTTAAAAAAAATTATATTTTTTTAAAAAAATTATTCAATAAAAACTTGCCGGAGTAAATAATGAACTATATTCACTAAATAATGAACTAAAAGAACGTATGTTATGAAGTAATTTTGACATGTTATTGAAATACATTAATGATACAACAAATTTTTGTGTTAAACGTTAAGCGGTAGTAATGAATTATATCAGTAAATAATGAACCAAATGAACGTTAGTAATGAGGTAAATATGACATTTTATGAAATACAATGTTAACTGTGTTAAAAGTCAAGCAGTAGTAATGAACTTATTACTTCATTGAGTCATGCTATTACTTCATTCCGTTAGTTTATTACTTCATTCAGTCATGCTATTACTTCATTCCATGAGTTTATTACTTCATAATGTGTTATGACATAATTATCTTTCAGTTGAAGTAAATTCGGTAGGTAATGAATGCAAAAATTTACTTCATAACATGTGTTCATTTAGTTCATTATTTAGTGAATATAGTTCATTATTTACTCCATCAAGTTTTTATTGAATAAAAAAAATTAAATAAAAACAAATATATAAAATTTACTCCCTCCGTCCCCGATTAATTGTCACTCTTTTCCATTTTGGTTCGTCCCTCAATAATTGTCACACTTCATTTTTACCATAAATGGTAAGTAGGTCTGACATTCCACTAACTCACTTCACTCACATTTTATTATAAAACCAATATAAAAAAGTAGGTCTCACATTCCACTAACTTTTTCAACCAACTTTTCTTTACATTTCTTAAAATTTGTGCTCGGTCAAAGAGTGACAATTAATCGGGGACGGAGGGAGTAAAATTTAAAGAAATATATTTTTTGAATAAAATATTAAATTAATTGTAAATTAATCCTAACCACACGATTAAGAAAATAGATGACCCTAATTTGGTCTTTAGTTCGGTCTTTAAGAAGGATTCGACATTGATCATAACTCTAATTCCATCGTTATATTAATATAATCTAATCGAGGGAAAGATGATTTTTGACAAATAAGTGTAGGCGCCTTCACTCCCCATTATAATTGTGGGTGTGCGGAATATATCAAATTTTTATTTATTTCATATAATGACTTAACTTTGAACATAGTAAAATTTTTGGTATTTTTAAGTTCACTCTAGTCTGCATATCTCTAAGTTCAATATATTTCAAAATCGAAATAAGAGAACATATATATAATCATTACATAAACTTGATTGGGACGATTAAGTAATTTACAATATATTTTGTAATGATTATATATATGTTCTCTTATTTTGATTTTGAAATATATTGAACCTCGAGATATGCAGACTAGCAGCAAATTATTATTAAGTGACTATCTCAAAATTTTAATCCCAATATAACAACGAGATTAGTTAAGCTTTTAACCCAGCTTTGTTAGTCGGATGGATGGAATACCTCAGATATATTAGTTAATATACTTTTCTACATTTGTCTTAATATGTACACTTCACTTCATCATTTAATCAAATAAATAAACGTAATCACTTCAAAATCGAACGAAGCCGAGAAGGGGTTAGATTTTGACGGTTACTTATTTTGGCGGTTTGGTGATGGTGAGGAACTAAAAAATATTTATCAACATCGGTTAAGTCTTTACACGACAAATAAAATATTCGGAACATTCATTATTCTTAGTATGGTGTAACTTTTAATGATTAGTCATTGTACTTATACGTAGGGATGTCAGTTCAATCCGAACACGAAGAGTTTGACCCGATTAGCCCGTTTAAATTAAAAGATTAGGATTGAAAAATTACAACTTGATTAAAAATAGGACGATATAAGTCTCGGATGCTATCTAGCTTGCAGACAAGCTTGGCAGCTATCAAAATACCAAAGTACATAGGACAAATGTTCCCACAAGACTGTTCAATACCTTTTTTGATGTTTCCCACACACCTAATTGAGCTTAGGGTGGTGCCTCGTTTAAACATGGGACCAAAAACGCAAAGGAAAAAAAGCACTAAGACCATCTCCAATAATAGGCGAGCGACCGGCTCGCCGATTTTAGGCGCTCGCCGGTCCACTCGCCAAACTATTACAGCCGGCGAGCGCCAAATCGGCGAGAATTTCAGCGAATGCACGTCGATTCCCGGGCGCTCGCTGATCCGCTCGCCTCTATTGCAGCCTCCCGACCGGCGAGCGGATTTTTGTGGCATGTCGATTGCATTGTTGATATAATGTACGCCTGTATTATCATGCACAACATTATTGTCGAAGATGAAGGTGGACAACTGACTAGTTGGGCCAACGACGATAACGAAGCCGGTCCAAGCCACGACGTGGCCACCCCGAACGTACGAAGTGGGGTACCTCAAGATGACGTGGCCACCCCAAACGTACGAAGTCGGGTACCTCAAGATGACGCCGGCCGCCTCCAAGCACATGCCGACATGCGCCAAGTGGAAGCTCATATTCGACTCCAAAAGGATTTAATTGAATAGCTGTGGGCGCGGAGGATTGCACGACGTTAGGGTTTTTTTTAATTATGTAATTTTTTTTAATGTACCTTTTTAATTTAAATGAAACTATTGCATTTTCTCGTGTCTGTGTCGTAAGTTGAATTCCGTATTTTGTGTGATTGTTAATTATTTGTTTTTAGTGCTGATGATGTGGTTAGCCTATGGCTTGGCTATTGCTTGTCTAGTTGCTTGTTCTGATGATGTGCCAGGAGGATTTTAGAGCTGATGATGTGGCAGAAGAGTTTGTGACTGAACTATGGCTGCATTATTGCTTGTCCACTGGCTATTGGAGATGCTGTTATAATTTATCTCTCTCTAAAGTGACACATCAGAGACACGCAAGTGAGTCAATCGAACTCGTCGATCAGAAATTGAACGACGGGGATTTCACAGCGACAATAGTTCTTATCCAAAGTTGACGACCAGGATTAATCCACGTACTCAGATCTATCCTCTCAATTTCCTGCTGAGTTGACATTGCTTATATTTCCAGTTTTATCCCTCCTCCTCCTCCTCCTCATCATCCACAACACCGCCCTTTTGATCCCTCTAAAACCCTCACCGCCAGCCGTGCTCTCTCTCCCCGCACCTGCAGAATACGCATTGACCTACATGCACTTGCGTTACTCGCATGGGAAATGCGAATGGAAAAGAAGAAGGCTGTGAAAATGGCGGCGGCGACGAAGTCTCCGATGGTTCGAACCACGCGCCGACAATCCGCGTGGCTTCCTCTGATCTAATGGTGAGCTCTCCGCCGCATGATCCCCATCAGTCTCGCGCTCCTCTCTTGTTTTCGTCGCAGGTTAGGTCTCCCATTCCCTTTCTAGATGTTATTTATTCGTGCCTCTGTGTCGATCTCAGCTATTTATCCAACTGCAGCTGGATTTTTCTGGAAAATTTTGTACAGCTTTAGTAAGCTTTATTTGGCTAATGCTGAAGAATGTTGCACGGCTGTTAGTAATCTATGCTTATTGATTTGTTGCTTGCGGAGATCTGTTTTTCAAATTGCTATTGTGCTCTTGGAAATCATTAGAGCCAGGTCAACACTGCATTTACTTATTGTGGCAAGTGAAATGCTAATATCAATAGCGTATATCTAGCTTTGTAATTCAAGTTTAGATCAAAGACTATTTTTATCGATTATTGCCACTGTCGGATGTTGAAATTGATGTGAACTATATTATCCTTTTCGAGAACCGAGGCTCACATATGATCCGAATGCAAAAGCTCTTCCTGAACATATGTAGCTAGGCAAGCCAATCGTTGAGTGGATGCTAAGATAATTTCCTATAGAGATCTCATGATCAGCCACTTAACATTTGTTTTGATTTTCTTTTCAATTGTTTCCATGTGTAAGAGTGTAGGTTGCTAGGGTAAAAGTGCACTGTGTGCAATCCCTAATTCCCTTAATGACACCTTGTTTCGCTGGGAGAGCATGCATTTCTCTGGATCCCTGCAATGTGGACATATATAGGCGATGTGGTGATCCCTTTTTACTAATTTTATGTTGTTTTACTTATTCTAAATAATGTGGGAATAAGAAATAAATCTAGGCATGGGACGTGTTTTATTGTCATCATACATGGTTGTGGTCTTGGAGTAAATCTAGCACCTCTTGTCCTTTTAATTTCTTGTGGTTCATTGGAGTCGGTTGTTGACAAGTGTTGAACAAATATACAGCCTTGGAATGATTGGTCCTGAATAAATGCATATGATTAGTTTCGGTTGAACTTATGCAGTCTCTTATCTGATGTGACATCATATTATTATTCTTCAAGTCCACTGCTATTGGTTTTGGAAAAAAGATTGAAGTCCTTTCATAAGCATTCTTATTCATAATCCCTGACCTGTGGCATTTGGTACCATTAGGTTTGTGTTGAACTTGAGCCACAGATATTCCTACAAATATTTCACTTTTCTGAATCAGTACCATTAGGCTTTTTCTCTAAGTTATCATATGGCGGTTTAGTGCACAAGGAAAAGGTGGAAGTGTAAAGTAATAGGAAGGATGTGATTCCTTGTATCTAATCATCTGTGACACCTGTTATAATATCTTCTGTATCCTGATTCCCAGATAATATCTCACTTTATTGATTAGTTCTGTATTTGAGATAGTAAGCTGTTTGATTTGCGGCTCATCGAGAATAATAAATCATAAAGTATAAAGTTTCAGGATAGTCTTATTCTCCAATAAAGTAAGAATGAAAAGAAGAAAATGGGATATGGAGATTTCAAATCTGATCGGTGACAACGAGTACTTAACTGAACTGTTGTGCAAAGTCTTTATGAATTTATATTTTGTTTTGTCTATTCAATTTGATGCACAGAGAATGTTTTAAAATTTGATATGCACAAATATATGAATGCATGCTACCAGATGTAGAATGTAAATTACATAATATAACATTATGTAATGTAATTATGATTTATGACTAATTAATGCACAAATTTATTTTGTCTATGAATGCACAATAATCAGTATCAATATGTATAAGTTCATATTTATCTTTGTTATTTATATTATCTATTATCTAGTTCACTTATGTATATCAGTTATTAGATGGTTCAAGTTTAAATGTCTACATGAGTCTTCAGTGTTATTCTGGTTGAACTAGAGAGGGAATGAAGGCAGTTAAGTTTATGGGTCATAAAGCATCAGAAGAGGGGAATTATTCTAAAGTCCGTTATATATAAATGGTCCTATGGGACTGACCTAAGTTGTATTACTGTTGTAAACAAATGATCACTGTCATTTTGTATAATACAGTGACGTCTCAGGAATTTCTTTTAATAATCAATATCTATGCTAGGAAAATAGGGACACAGTGCAAATTTTGGTCATGTTTTTTCATTAAACTCATTTTAATATCACCATTGAAAGACAGGAATCTTTTCTTTGTTTTTGGTACGATTATTGGTAAATAGTGTCTTCAATTGGAATTAGGGATTAATATAGGAGCTCTACATATGGGGAACAAAATTGTAAACTTGAGAAGGAATACACCTAGTAATAGTAAGCCAGAACCATTTATTGGTCATTCAGAATTTTGTATCTCTTAATTTTAGATCCATTATTCAGATTTTGACAGGGCTTTGTACCTTGTTGGTACATTTGTTTTAACATTTTTCCATTTAGATCTCCAAAGCTGGAAAATGATTTAAGAATTTACTTGAGGAAGTAGACATGAATCTGATTGACAATATGGGATAGGATCATAGGACCCTAAGCTTGTGTAGACTTTAGTGGTTAGAAGAAGGTGAATTTGATGTATAGCACAAGCTAGGTTTGTTTCTAACGATATTATTAACTTGGATACAATGCTTATGAGAAAGAAATTTGAAAAAGCTTCAAAATTGTGCTAATCCTCGAGTAGTTCAAGTGCTGAGTCCTATTTGCACTCGTCTTGGTCCTCTGTTGTCTGCCTTACAATATATACAGTCTGTCAGTCTCCTCCTTATTCTTCATTTTGATGTATGTAAAAATTGATTAATATTATCATTATTATTACTATTATTTTATTCTACTATTAGATCTAGTGCAGTAGGGTTGTGTACGTATTTTCCCTTGTCTGGTGTTTGTCTATATTGGCACTATTTTTCCAAATGTATTAATCAGTGGTTTCCTCAAGTGCATTTAAGACTATATCACCACCTTAAATGTAATTTCTGTTGTGTCTTTTTTGTTAAGGAAGACATCTTTAATGATTTTATAGTGTGTTATGTATCTGATTTTTTCTATACCTAGGCAGGCCCCTGTAATTCCTTTGCAAAGAAATGATGGCCAGTCACTCAATCCACTGAGGCAAAATGAAGCTCAAAGAGCTTTCGATCACCCCCTTGAACAAGGTATACCAACTATAATAACTTGGAGTTTTGGCGGAAATAACGTGGTTGTGGAGGGTTCATGGGACAACTGGAGGACAAGGTGAATCTACTCATTCCAGCAATATTTTTACTTAATATATGCACTCATTCTCTTATGCTGTTTGCTTTTCTTTTCTTTTATTTTTCTTTCTTTTTGACACTGTATATAAATTCTACCTGCAGGAAAATGCTCCAAAGAACAGGCAAGGATCATTCTATTCTTTTGGTGCTGCCATCGGGCATATTTCGTTACAGATTTATCGTGGATGGTGAAGTGAGATATATCCCCGATCTTCCAACTGAAACAGATCAGAGCGGCCATGTTTGTAATCTTCTTGATGTCAATGTAAGTAAATGCTTAACCCAATGCATGTATCTCAATCAAAGACCTGGTATTTGACTCTTGAGGGTTTAGAGTTTTTTCCCCTTTCTGTGTGAAGGAAAATGTGGATTGTTTTTATAAAATTGATTTTTTGTTTCTAGTTTTATGGATTCCATTCATAAGTTATGGGGGTGAAATTTTTCCATACCTTTTAAGTCCTTAGATATTTATTTCAACAGGACGAAACTCTGTAATAGTATATAATTATATATAAACTGAAGAAAAAGAAGAAAAGAAAAACAAAGATTAGTAACTGTCTTAATTATTTTCCCTTCTAGGAGAGTGAAGGATATACTTTAAGCAGCATAAAAATCAATGTAATACTTAGTTTTTAAAAATTGTGAATTTTGAGAATATATGATTATGAGTAAAATTCAAATCAGGAAAAAAAAAAAAGAAGAAAAAAAATTTGTCAGTGAAATATGTAATTGATAGCAGGAGAGTGAAGTAGTCATGTCTCATATAAAAGATATATTTAGAGTTATGCAATAGAAATATAAGAAAAGAAAAACAAGACGAACCTGGTTCCACCCTTTCTAAGTTCCCATGCCTATTCAAGCTAAGGCATTGCCTTCCTCAAATTCCTCATTACCATTTCTTCCATTGCCACCATCCCATCCTGCTCCTTCTTGCAGATTTACTCATGCAAGCAAATTTTCCTCTCAATCCCCAGGAGATCTCTTCCTCTGAACACCGTAACACACATTTCCACTTTATTTTCTATAGAGACTATTGATATTGGTTTATGATCTAGATATTAGACAGCTGATGTTTACATTGGTTAGGGATATACTAGTTGTTTTCATTTTTATCTGTTGATGTATGTTTTTGAATGGCCAAAATGCTAATAGAGACCCAACCTTCATTGTTTTTACAAAAATAGTCTTAACATCTCAAAAGTATATCACAGTACTCAACCTTTTAGGCCCTCTTTCTAAAAATAGTATAGAACTCAGCCCCCCTTCTTTGGCATATTTCACCCCACCTAGGTTGCAGGATGCCCAATAGTTAGAAAATTATTTTCCTCAACTAAATAGCCAAACCGTTGCCTTCAACAAATGTATCCTATCTTTTCATCTTTAGCATTTTTGGAGCGTGAAGCTGAGAACAAATCTACATCATAGATTTGATTTCATGATGTCCCAGAAAAGAAGTTACATTGATTGTGCAGATGAATATCAGTTGATACCAAATTTGGAGTTTGAACACACTGGAGTTTTTTTATTAAGATTTACTAACCAATAAAGTACTTGTGGAATCTACAGGACTATGTTCCTGAAAACCTTGATAGTGTGGCAGAATTCGAGGCTCCCCTATCACCTGAGTCAAGTTACGGTCAGGATTTTCCAGGAGACGAAGACTTTGCAAAGGATCCGTTGATGGTTCCACCTCAACTGTCATCGAGTGTTCTTAGCTCAGAAACCAACAAAGACAGTAGTGCTTCAAGGCCGCAGCATGTTGTGCTGAACCACCTCTTCATGGAGAAAGAACGATCAGCCCAGTCTGTGGTTGCCCTTGGCCTGACTCACCGATTCCAGTCCAAATATGTGACTGTCGTCCTCTACAAGCCGCTAAAAGGATGATCTCTCTAACCTTCGTATCACACGCAGCTACTAGTGCTGTAAGTTCGACAAGTTTAATCTGCGATGATGTAATTCAACTTGTAATGTTTTGTTTTGTTTTGTTTTGTTGTACATTAGCAACCTAAGAGCATTTGCTTGGCTGTAAAAAATTGGTTAGAAGAAGAAGCAGCGGGCAATGGCAATGGCAATGGCAATGGCAATGGCAATGGCAACGACAACGACAATCGAATATGATGTTTGTTTCTTGAGCCCATCTCAAGCAGAGCGTAACTGTTAATACGGCAAGAATAGGCACCAATTTCTGCTTTCAGTAGTGAATAACATCTCATTTTCGACGTTCTTATGTTTGAACTATTGCCTTTATTTTATATTTTGCATACTTTTCAACTAACCAAGTTTTTAAGCTATTTCGGATAGCCGAAAAGAAAATTTTAATCCACTATGGACGATTTTAATATGTAAAAGTTATAGTAGTAATTGTTTAAGGTTTGTAAACTTTCTGTCCTCAATTCGAAAATTTACTTTGTCATTTTCATTGTTGTTATCTATTTTCTTTTTCTTTTTAAAATTTCGACTTTAGTGTATTTCATTAAAAAAATCATAATCGTAGTTTTTAATATTGGGAATTCTTCTCTACTTTTTGTATGTATTGATGTATATATACAAAATTACACTGGTCAAGAACAATCCCAAAAAAATAAATAAATAAAAAATAAATAAATAATCAAAAAAATATTCCTATATCCCCGCCACAAATATTATGCTAAAGTGGAACTCAAAGAATCTAATTTTCAAAGGATTGGCGCTCTTCCATTTGCTCCAACTGCTTGTATTTGTCTCCTTTTTTATCCTTCCGTCGCAATTTTTTGTCCTTTTCTCTACTCTTTTCTTTGTGTTCACTATTTTCCTCATTCTCCTTCTCCTTCTCCCCGTCCTCATCTTTCTCCTTGTGTCGGAGTTTTTTCTCCTTCTTTTGCCATTGAAAGAAATTTCCTTTTTTCTCTTTGTGGTCACTACTTTTCTGCGTGTCCTCATCATCGCCATTGCTCTCTTTGAGCTCGTTGTCTTTCTCCTTGTGTCGGAGTTTCATCTCCTTTTTTGCCCTAAAAAACAAACTTTCTTTTTTGTCTTTGTGAGTGCTACATCTCTCATTTTCTTCTTCATCGCCATTCCGCTCCTTGGCATCAACATCTTCATCCTTCTGTCGGGGTTTTTTCTCCTTCTTGTCCTTGGAAAAAAATCTTTCTTTTATCTTTTTGTGCTCGCTATTTTTCTTCTCCTTGCCCATGTCATTTTCCTCATCGTCATTGTTCTCCTTGGGTTCAGCGTCTTTCTCCTTCTCCTCCTCGTTGTCATTGTGCTCCTTGGGCTCAAAATCTTCCTTTTGTCGTGGCTTTTTCTCCTTCTTTTCCTTTGGAAAAAACATTTCTTTTATCTTTTTGTGCTCACTAATTTTCTTCTCCTTGCCCATGTAATTTTCCTCATCTTCATTGCTCTCCTTGGCCTCAACGTCTTTCTCCTTCTCCTCTTCATTGTCATTGCGCTCACCATCTTCTTCCTTCTGTCGAAGCTTTTTCTCCTTTTTTTCCTTTAAAAAAAATATATCTCTTAACTTTTTACGCTCACTATTTTTCTTCTCCTTCTCCTTCTCCTTCTCCTTCTCCTTCTCCTTGTCATTTTCCTCGTCATCATTGCCTTCCTTTGGCTCTGCATCTTTCTCCTTATGTCGGAGATTTTTGTCCTTCTTTTCTCTAGTTTTTTCTTTTTTTTCCTTGCCAACGCTATTTCTTCTCTTTAGCTCCATCTCCATCTCTAGAGCCTTCTCCTTCTCATTCTCCATCTGCCTCACCCTCTCTCTCTCCCTCTCCCTCTCCATCTCCATCTCCATTTCCATTGTCTTCTCTATCTCCTTTACCTTCTCCTCCTTCATCTCCCTCTCCCTCTCCCTTTCCCGCTCCTTCTCCATCTCCATCTGCATCTTCATCTCCATCTCCTTAACCTTCTCCTTCTTCATCTCCTTATCCGGGTCCGTATCCTCCTCCACCTCCACCTCCACCTCCATTTTCATCTCCTTCTCCTCCTCGTCGTTGGACTCCCTAGGATCAGGTATGACTTCGCTGCTAGGTTTAGATTTCTTCTTCAGTGCTTTACTAAGAAACTTTTTGGCAGAGAGCTTGGGAAAGGAGTGATGGTGATTGGGAGTGGCAGTGTTGTTGAGCTTGAGGATGGAGGATCGGCGTGGGTGAACGTTGTGGCAAAGTTTCTTCAATCGAGCTCGCAATTCGCGCGTCTTCCCCTTGGATGGCCCCTTCGAACTCTCAAACCATATGTCCCAGCTGAAACCCCAACAATACCATCAATTTCTAATCTACTTTCAACTTCTATAATACTTATCATAATATTGTCTTTCCTGTTTCATTCCTCTTGTTTTCTTATTACTTGCTAAACAAACTAAGACTCAATAAAATTGGACCCATTTTAGATAGGACTGAAAAGCAAACGCCATACCTCCAATCTCGTATATTTTTGGACTAATCATAATAGTATAATACTAGTAGCTAAATAGAAATAGAAATAGCTCATGCTCTTTTACGGGAAAATAATGGATGCAATTGGACAAACTTCACCCCTTGTACTTTTACCTTTTTTTTTCAGTTCACGCTTTTGTTACCTCCATACCTAAATCTATATACCTATGGCCCATACTTATATTTTCTTTACTTTTCTCCTTTTCACACAAAAATTAAAAATTTTATGTAAATTATACTCCCCCCATAAGCTAGGCAATCTAGATTTAAGAAATTAATATTTAAAGAGTAAATAGAGAGAGAGTATAGTATGATAGAAAAAAGTAAAGTGAAGAGACAATATAGTAGTTGGAAGAATAAAATAAGAGAGAAAAGAGGTATTTTTGCTAAAAAGGGAAATGACTCATTTGTGGTGGGACATTCCAAATATGAAAGTGATTTGCTTATGTGGGACAAGGGGAGTATATATAGGGGGGGAAATCATTAAAAGCACAAGTAATTTGTCAAAAACTAAGGAATAAAAGTATAAGGGGCAAAAACAAATAAAATATGAGCACATAGAGCATATTCTAAAATAGAGTACATAGAACATAATTCAAAAAACAATTCACAAGAAGCAAAAGTTTTTCTCTAAAAAAAAGTTGGAAGGGGAGAGTATGTGCTTTTTTGGGAGGGAGGGGGGCTGATAAGTAGTAGATGACATCTTCAAACCACAAACTAAAGCAAAAAAAAAATCACCATTTCAAAGTTCAAACAATCCCAAGACATGGATCCATGGAGTAGGGCAGAAAAGAGTAAAAGCTAGGGCAAAAAATAGAGCACTATAAGAGAATACATAGAAAAAAAGCATCCATGAGTAAGTGATCAGAGTAAATGAGATGAACAGAACAAAGATGATGCAGCTACTTACAGTCCAACTGATATAGGTTCTTACGATCAATGTCAAGAAATAGGGTTCACGAGGAAAAAGAGCAGGGCAAACAGCATACAATGAAGAACAAAAGCACTTAAAAATCAATGCAAGATGAAAAACAGGTGAGTACCAAAATAAAGCTGATAATGCCAGAAGAATACATCTAAGAGAAAATAGAAATCTCATCAGACTTATCTGCCCTTATTCCTTTTATGGTCTATTTCATACTTTCAAAAGATTTAGAATTGGTTGTTCGGATCTCACTTGGCCATCATGACCCTGACGAACTCCTCGTAGTTGATCTGACCATCACCATCTACATCAGCCTCGCGGATCATCTCATCAACCTCCTCATCAGTAAGCTTCTCCCCTAGGTTTGTCATGACATGTCGAAGCTCAGCTGCAGAAATGAATCCATTCTGGTCCTTGTCAAAAACACGGAAAGCTTCCTTGAGCTCTTCCTCTGAATCAGTATCCTTCATCTTTCTGGCCATCAAGTTGAGGAACTCTGGGAAATCGATTGTCCCATTGCCATCAGCATCAACCTCATTGATCATATCCTGAAGTTCCGCCTCTGTGGGGTTCTGCCCCAGAGATCGCATCACGGTACCAAGCTCCTTGGTAGTGATGCAGCCTGTGATAGAGTTCGCAAGCATTTACATGGGAAGGGAAACTTAGAAGTTTTCCAGAAAATGACAACAAATTACCAGGAAAAAAGAAAGAAGCAACTAAAAATGAGAGAGACAAGTGCCTAAAACATTCAAGATCACAGGAAACAAGAACAATAATTCAGATAATACCATCAAAATCCATGAACATTATGTGAATAATAATGCACAACAACATCAGAGAGGGAAAATTGAAAAGAGCCAACAAAGGACACATAATCTGTGAATAACACAGGTTACGTTCATTACAAAATTTACATCAAAGCTGCAGAATAATAACCTAACACAACCCGGCCCGAAGGGAAAAAAGAAGTTAATCCTAATTACCTGCCCTGTGCTTGTTAATGCCTGTATAACCAACATATACAGTCAATCAGAGAAACATTGAGACCACAACATCTTAGATGGTCTAGAATCGAATTGACCATCATAATTCTGACTCAAAATCAACCACCACACCACAAGACATTCTACCAAGTAAACACGATCGTGATTACAGAGAAGGTCAAATGCATTTGCAAGCAATTGAAAAACAAGCAGCGAAATATCAATGATTTCCAATAAGGTCAATTCCCAACAACAACACGTGATGCATTGGCGGGGAGGAGAATCTGAGATTCTGAATAGCCACACACAAGCAAACAACAACAAATATTATCCAAAATCTCCTTTCCGTGAGCGATCTACATCTCAATTGCAAAATCAATACAAATAACTCGCATACACAACTGAAATCGAGCAGATCAGAAAATAACGAGCATTTGAGCAGATCCGGATGGAGACGTATCGATGTACAAAACAAAATCAATAGGAAATGATATGTTTACCATCGCCATCCTTGTCGAATAGCGAGAAGGCTTCCTTGAATTCGGAGATCTGCTCGTCGGTTAGCTGATCCGCCATTTGCTTTGGATTGTTGCTTGGATGTGGATTCCTCTTCTCTTCTCTCAAATAATAGTAATAGAGAATGACATGTGGGCGTCTCCAGTCTCCACCATGAAAACGAGAGGAAAAGATATTTTTCACTATTTTTAAATATTTACTTTTCTTATGTGAGTATTATTCAAATCAAAAAATTTTAAATCATTATTTTTATTCTTCTTCAACAACACAAATATAGTACGACTACTAAATTTGTTTAGTGGCTGTGGTGTTAGGATAAAATTAATTAATTTCAGATATAATGTTTTCAATTTTTAATGGTATGTTTGACCATTTTTTCTTAAATTATGGTATGTGAAAATGGACATCACTCTTATATAATGATATTACTATAATTTTTCATTTTTTCTACAGTAACTATTTTTAGTAGGAAAAACTGCTTATTTTGAAACAGTGCATTTGTGTGATAAATGTGACAATACTAAGATATATATACCCAAATTTAAATATAATCTACGTTTTTATCCAAATTAAGGCACTAAGCTACTAACTATACCATCTTAGTTTCGACGAGGGGTTAAAAATGAAGTTAAGGCGACAACCTTCGAATATCAAATAGAACAACAAGACAATTCTATGCCCCATATGAAACGAAACTACTTTAATTTTAAACGCAAACTGTATTATGATAATTTTTTTATATTTTCTTGTCGACATGTCAAAATGCCCGTTTTAATCTAGAATCACATCTAGATGATAGTCACTGATGTGTGTGAGCTGATCAAGCAGTAGAGAGGTAATGCCTGAGACCAAATGTCTCATATTTGAGTTTTTCGTGGCACGACCCTTTAAATTCATGTACACTTAAAAATTATAAGAAAAAAAATGGTGGCTACCGAATATCTCGGTAAGTAGCTAATAAAACTTTCAGCTTAAATGATGGTCATTGTTAATTCTGATTTAGGTTAATGAGAATATTTTTTCCTCAGAAAAAAGAATTTAAAGGATAGTTCACCTAAAATAGAAAGTCAAGTATGCATCCTCTTAATTAAAATAGACATCTGTTACGTTATATTGAATCCATTAATTTTGTTATTCTAGATATCACTCATCCAGTGGCAGAGAACTCATAACAAGGGGTGCCAGTATACCTCCAAATCAAAAGGCTAAATACTAATTATAGAGATTTGCTTATAAAGGAGTAATAGTGGCCTTATGGTGTTGTGTTACTTTTAACATGGAGGTTCCGACTCTGATCCTCTTTGACTATATTTTGGGTTCCGGTTCCGACTCTGATCCTCTTTGACTATATTTTGGGTTCCTTTATTGTTTTGAAGCTTTTATTATGTTCTAACAATTGAAAATTCTACTATATTATTTTAATTTTTTTTCTGTTTTATTTTGTTAGAATAATTTGTTTAACTTTTTTTCATATTTTATTTTATCAAACAATTAAAAGTTACTCCACAATAGATATATTTAGTTAATTCCTTTTCTGTTTTATTTTGTTAAAACATTTTGTTTATCTTTTTCCATGTTTTGTTTTATCAAACGATTAAAAGTTACTCCACAATAGATATTTATACACTATATGATTTCTTGTTAGTCATTATGTTTGCGTTCTATATAAATATTCATAACGTAACTAAAATGTAAGGAAATTCAAAACTCCTAATTTTTTAAAAAAAATTTGGTAAGAAAAGCGAGCAAAGCCCGATTACACACTAACGAACGTAAGAAACACCTAATCTATCATGCATCAACCAAATACTAAGACCCGAAGGAGGAGACTCTAAAACATGGACACCTTTATGAAAGTTGTATGCGTAATGTGACAGAAAGTCAGCAGCGAAATTTACTTCCATGTGCACGTGACGGAGCACCACTGAGTCAAACTCATGTAACAAACTCTGCATTTTCCGTACTATAGATCTGCAATTGATGGCCACTTCAAAGTTCTCCACAATAATGGACACACCAGTGAAACTATCGCTCTCCACCTCTAACTTTCGAATACCTATATTCTCTGCCAATTGTAGCCCATGAAATAAGCATCAAATTTCAACAGTCAAAATAGAACACACTCTAACATTAGCAACAAAACCATACCTCCAAGATCCTGTAGTATCACGGATGAGACCACCACCAAAAGCATGTCCTGATCCTCCCTTCAGCGATGTGTCAGTATTGAGCTTAAGGATATCCGACAGAGGGGGCCGCCAACTGACAAAAGTGGGTAGTCGAGCTACTCCAGTGGCTACATCGTTTGCCATTTTAGCCTCTTTCTATCGTCTTTGCTATACTAACAATCTGAGTCATGCTCTCTATCGGGCTAATTCTCTCTCATTTAAAGATGAAGCCACATCGCCTTTTTCAAATTTGCCAGCAGCCTACTCCATATACCGTGCACCATATGACTCCACTTCCTAACAAGATTTTTGAGCTGATATTTTGAATAATCCAATCCGTCACATTTAAGGCCACATCAAAAAACCCAACCTCTCCTCCATATCTCATCAGTCCTTCCCATATCCTTTTTTTTCGTATCCCCGAATCGAAAATCCTAAATCCGCCACTACCCTCATCTCTTCCAAAAAATTCACCCTTTCTCCCAAATTTCAACAAACAAAAAGTTAAAAATATATATACTTTCATATCGTCAAGTAAATTATGGTTTTATTGTCTCTTCAAAACTTATAGTCTAAATTATGGTTTTATTGTGTCTTCAAAACTTATACTATGATTTGTCTATGTATCTATGAGCGTCATAACATGTTCATGTATGGAGTAAATATCATTATTTTTTGCTGCAAGATTGGTGTAATTTATGAATTGTATTCTAATAATTTCAACATTTTTAATGAATCATATGCATAATGAGCATATTCCATAAAGTGATTGAATAAACCGCTCGTTGAGTGGGAGGGACACGCGCGGGGCATGTAGAGCGCTATGCGTTGGCCGTGACTTTAACCCATTAAAATATACTCTCTGTTTAAAAATGAAACGTTTTTCTTTTTAGTTTGTCTCATTAAAAATGAAACTTTTCTAAGGGCATCAGCAGTGGGGCGCCCTAAGGCGCGCCACGTCATCAGTTTTATCCTCCTACCTCTCCACATGCAATGGGGGCGCCCTAAGGCGCGCCACATCATTATTTTTTTAATATTTACAAAATCCATACGAATTTAAAAAACTAATAAATTAAAATACAAATTTCAAAAACTTCATTTCATTTAATAAAAATTAATACATTACAATGCGAATTAAAAAAATGCAAACTCAGACGTCGAACTACCGGACTCAGACGAACTAAAACTATTGGTGTCGTCGCCGAAATTCATTTTGGTTGAATGTTGAGAGAGAATATGTAAAGAGATAGTCGATATGTTCGTATGTACAAATGAATGAGAAACGAGATTTAAATAGAAAATCAAAAACGCGTGTCATCGTCCGCGTAGCCCACAGTGGGGCGGCCGATGGCCTATCGTCCGCGCTATACTCCGCGCCCTTAGTATAGGGCGCGACGATCGTCCGCGGCCTATGTCACGCACCCGCAATGGGGCGGACGATGGCGGGCGCGGACGATGCGCGCCATCGGACGTGCCATCGTCCGCCCCATTGCGGATGGCCTAAAAATATAAATAATACTCTCTCAACTTTTTCTTCTTTTTTCATTAAATCACAAAACGACACTACAAAAAATCCTATGCCGAAAAGTAGATGTTGCATATTTAATGGGACGGATGGAGTATTTTTTCAAATTCGTAAAACAAAAATCCCCATTCTAAAAATAGAGTCATTTCATGACCATTTTCAAATTTTTTGAATCTTTTTATACCCAATTCAAATAGTTAATAAATATTCTCATTCATCATTTTTACATCAAGCTCTCATATTTCTCTTATATTTGTGTCTTTTTTAGAGTGTCCACTATAAGGCAGACATGCCCAATAGCCCCGCCCCAGTTTTTGTCCATAGCCCCATTTTGTTGTCCATAGCTCCAAAATTCTATTTCCGCCACTATAGTGGACACCTCCAATAGCCCCCAAATTTTATAATCAATTTTCATTTTTAAATATTTTTAGTTTCAATCAGTGTAATTTAAATAATCGCAGTATAAATAACTAGAATACGAGGTAATTAGGGTCGAATATTCGTTGTATTGCAAACCGGTAAAATTATACAACGAATAATTAAAATAAAATACAACTACAAAACTCCGCCATCGTCTACTCGGTGTCGGAGTCGGCTTCCTCGTCTTCCTCTTCTTCTTCTTCTCCTCCTTCCCCTCTCTCGCTGCTGCCGGCCGCGGTATCCCCAGGCGCATTATCAACCAACCCCAGTCGACTCTCAATCCGAGAGGCTGGAACGGAGGCGCATATCCGCCATATCCCGATTCCTGATAGTCGGGTGATTCGTCGTCTCCTCGGTGCATTTTTTAGAGAGTGGTTGTGTAGATAGTGAGTGGAGGGATTTTGTGAAAATGATGAAAAATAGGTGGTGGAGAGTGGTATTTATAGAGAAAAAAAATAAAAAAAAAATTGAAATTGGCGCCGCATGCGCAGCGGCGGATGTCGCCACTATGGTCGCCGCGCCTATAGACGCGGCTATGCCCCTCCCCCCGCCGCGTCCTCGCCCCGCACCCGGCGATCGCCCGTCCGCCCCCCATCGCCACGCCCGCCGCGTCCACCCCCAGGGGACAACCTTGCCACTATAGCCTGCCCGCCGCCCGCTATAGCCGCGTCCACTCCATAGTGGATACCCTTACGAGAGAGGGAGAACCGCCTCATTAGACAAATTCGTAACTTTTTTTAGTACTCTCAATCTCATGCTATTAATATCCGATGGCATTGCAAAAAAAATGAATTATTAAATTTCCTTTGCTGAAGTCGCTGAAATAGAGAATAAAATTTTCAGTCAAAGTTAGTTTTCTTTTTCAAATTTCAAATTTCAAATTTTTGTCATCTATCAGCGTCACACATAACCCAATTCAAATGTTTCGGAGGCCCAAATAGTACCTTTTTCGCTAATGAATTTATGATTGTATATTTGTATATAGTATCAAATAAATAGAAATATAAAATCTCTCAAATTCGAAATGTTTATCTATAAATAAGAATTCCTTCCGTCAATTAACTTTTTTTTCTTTTATTCAAACTAAGATGAATCATAATAAAAATATATCTTTCTTATTCTCTCCACTTAATACATAAAACAAAGTTGTATAAAATATCATGTCCGCACAAAAAAGGTCATTTATTCAAAATATTAACAATATTCTATCCACGTTTTCTCTTCTCTCAAATTTATTCAATTTTTTCATTCGTTTTCATATTTTACCTACTTTTTCTTTTCATCTCTTGTTTACCAATTTGTCATTAATACTAATATCGATCACTCATAAAATTATTATTGGTGGCTGAAAGAGTATTTATTATTGTTAAATTAATAAAACTACACAACGTGTCGTAAGTGCATCAGCAGTGCGCGCGGAGCTCCCGGCGAAATTCCCCGCGGAATTCCCAAAAACACCTCCTGCCACGTCATACGAACTTCCCACTGCACAGTGGCGGAATCCCCGCGGAATTCCCGACGGACTTCCCACAATAAAAAAAAATCACAAACAATTTCCGGAATTAAACAATTAACGGAATTAAAATTTCGAACGAGTAGGGGGAAAATTTCCATTAAAAAAGAAAAGTACATTTCACCAAATTTAAAAAATACATTTCAATAATTTAAAACTACATCAACGACGACCCCTCCGCTGCCATACTTCTTCAATAATATCGTTCTGGAGTTGAACATGGGCTTGTTTTTGGCGCATGTCAGCAAATGCACGGACTCGATCGACTTCGTCATGGGGTATCCCCATGCGTACATTGCTAGTGGCCACGACGTGGCTTGGACCCGCAGCATTAGCATCATCATTGGCCCAATCAGTCAGTGCTGGACCTTCATCTTCGACAATCATGTTGTGCATGATAATACATGCGTACATGATGTCGGCGATGCTTTCAACGTACCACAACCATGTTGGACCCTTCACTGCCGCCCATCGAGCCTGGAGCACATCAAATGCCCGCTCAACATCCTTGCGCGCTACCTCCTGGCGACCCGCAAAATATATCTTATTTTCATCTGTTGGGCATCTTATCGTCTTCACAAAGACAGACCACATAAGGTATATCCCATCCGCAAAATAGTAGCTCATGTTGTGTTAATTGTCGTTGGCGACGAAGTTGACGGTCGGACCGACGCCCATGCACTGGTCGTTGAAAAGGGGCAACGACTGGAGGACGTTGATGTCGCTATTTGACCCGGCTACTCCAAAATAGGCATGTCAAATCCATAACCAGTAGTCAGCTACCCCTCAAGGATCATCGTAGGATTCTTGGCCTTGAAACTAGTAGTGTACATCCATTTCCAGGCAGCGGGGCAGTTCTTCCATTCCCAGTGCATACAATCTATGCTGTCTAACATCCCTAGAACCCGTGTTGATTCTCGTTCATATCCAGCAAAGCCTGACAATCTTCGGGGGTAGGCTTCCGAAGATACCTATCCCCGAATATCTCCCTAACGCCCTCACAAAAATACTTCAGGCACTCTCGGGCAGTCGTCTTGCCGATGTGGAGGTACTCGTCGAACATATCGGTCGCGCCTCCGTATGCCAGCTGCCTGATTGCGGCAGTGCACTTCTTAATCGGCGTGTGGCCGGGTTTACCATCCACATCCTCCCGCACCCTGAAATACCCGTATCGACGCTCCAAAGTGCCCACAATAGGCAGAAAGAGCGGACGATGCATGCTAAGCCGTCGTCGGAATAGGTTCTCCCCAAACCGTGGCTCCGGTGCAAAGTAATCCACATACAGCCTATGGTGGGCAGCGAGGTGGTCTCGGGGTACTATAGTGCGACGATGGATGGGTCGAGGCACCGCTGGCGCCGAGGCCGCTTGTTCCTCCCTCTCTGCGGCCTCCCGCACACGTGCGTAAATCAGTTGCATCATATGTTCATAATGCCCATCACCATCACTACCACTACCGGCCATTACGGATATATAAAAGAAATTTAGAGAGAGAAACTTGTTAATACAAGTGGTGCGAATGAAATGAAGTTCAACGGGATGTATTTATAGAAATTAAAAAAAAACATTTAGTTCAATAAACGGGAATTCCGCGCGGACGTCCGTGGGAGTCAACGCAATGGTGGACGTCCGCATGGAATTCCCCGCGGAACGCCGCGGAACTGTGAATTCCTCGACAGAATTCCGTATCTGTGCATGCCACGCACAATGGCGGACGTCCGCCACGGAATTCCCGCACGCCGGTGGGAATTCCGCGGTGACGTCCACCACTGCTGATGCTCTAAACTTAAAATATGCAGGTTTTAGACCATTTATGCTATTTCTGACGATTGCCCACTCTTGCTCCAATTTGTTTTTTTGGACGATATGCAAATTTTAAACCATAATTATTCACACTTCCTAGAATTATCTACTGCTATAGTAAATAGAGAATCTAGTGGATTAATCATCCAAATTGAATTTAGGCACTGTTGTACCAGCAAGGTAGTTGAACCGTTTTATATTTGTGGGAAAATGGTGTCATTTCTAAGTCATGTGTCATAAAATGATCCCCTCTGCAATGGACCGTGCAATGCACTAAAATAGGATGAACAAGAGTATTAAATGAAATGGTAAAAAAACTATCAGTATTATCTCCTTATTCCAAAAAAACCCCACAACACAATATAATTTACTTTTACCTATAATTGAATGCTTATTTTACATGGAACAGAATCGACTTTAAATGTATCAACAGATAACATTTTCCTAAGAGCATCCGCAACGGTGGCGCTGCTCGCCACCGCCGTCCGCGCCGCTTGCAAGGACGCCACCCGCCGCCGCTGCGCTCGCGCTGCTGGCACGGCGCTGCTCGATGCATCGAGCAGCTGACGTGGCGCGCCCTCATTCGTCAACGGCATAGCCGTTGGGTTTAAATAATTTTTTTTTAAAAATCGGTTTTTAATTAAAAAAACTGATAAAAAATAAAAAAAATTTTCACTTCCCAAAAAAATTATATCCGTTTATAACCGTTTTTTCCCACTTTTTAATTTTTTTTTAAAATTTTTTTACCCAAAAAATACACATTTTCATCTATAAATACCCCCAATTTCACTCCCAAAAATTCACATCAAACTACACAATTCTCATCATCATTCTCTCATCTCCATTCTCATCTTCAATCTCTCATATCCATTTTCATCTTCATTCTCTCATACCCTACAACATCACTATGTCCGGCCAAGGCGATAACCCTACGGTCTCCCACGGTTGAAACCCCGAATGGTTCGGTTTAAAACCGTTTCCTAGTCCGGAAACGGAATATTCGGCCCCTCCTCAAACCCAAGATTCGGCCGTTCCGGGTGGCTACCGTCCATACCCAATTGACGACCAAGGTGCCTCCGAAGGACGATACGGGTGGACACCGGAGCCTAGGCCGACCGCCCCCTCCCAACCTCCGCAAGCTCCTACTCGCGGCAGCGGTGTCCGCACACCGTACACGCCGGCGGAGATGGATAAATTGTTCAAGGCGTACTTCGAAATCTCCGAAGATGCGGCGGTTGACACGAACCAATCGGGCGATCACTTTTGGTGGCGCGTATCTCGCCGTTACAATGCAAACCGGCCGCCGGGAACGATCGAGCGCAACGAGAGTATGGTGTGCAACTGCATCGGCCGAGCCAACGACGAAATTGGCAAGTTCAATGGCTATTTCCTCCAGAGTCGCGGAATGCTAGGAGCGACCGGAGCGAGGTCGACATCATCACTGCGGCGCTGAGCACATACCAATCCATGAACGGTAAGTCGTCCAAGTACCTTAACGTTTGGCAGGAAACGCGGTACCACCCGAGGTATCTGGGAGGCGTAACATCCTCCTCTAGCGGCTCCTCCAAACGGTCAAGGTCGGTATCCCTATCCGACTCCGGCTCCGAAGAAGTGGCTAGCCAACTCGCCGGAGCTAACTTGGGTAGCCCCGACGCTGGACCAAGCGGTTCCCAACGCCGACCGCAAGGAAGGAAGAAGGCGGCGACCGAGCGCCGGCGCTCCGCGACTCCATCGGCCCCCGCCCCCGAATCCGCACCCTATGTTCCACCTCCACCCCCGAACAACTCGTTGTGGGCCCTTTTGGCCCAACTCAATATGGCCGATAGGTCAACTATGACCCCCACGCAACTTCAAACGCACGAGGGCATGATAGTGGGTCTCCAAAAACAATTGGGGTTGTTGCCGCCGGATGAGTAGTCTTACTCGGGTAATATTAGCCAATAATTAGGTAATTTTTAATTTTAAGTATTTTAATTATGTAATTTTTAATTTTTAGGATTTTAATTATGTCTTTTTTATTTTATTTGTATTTTGTAATATTTATTATGATTTTTTAATGAATTTTAGTATTATGGAAATGTTTATGTTTAATTGAATATTAAATTAATTGTGCTCGTCCTTGCGGAAGAGCACATTTGTGGGTGTTGTGCTCTTGCCAGAGAGCAGACATGAATAGTACCGCCCGGGCCCACAACCGTGCCGCTGGCAAGAGCGCGGTTGTGGATGCTCTAAGCAAATAATACTAGTACTATTTTATTTTACATTTTAGTTTATAACTATTAATGATATTATTATACTTTAAGTCTCATAAAAATATAGTAATAATATTCAATTTCGGTTTGTATCATAAAAATATGAGTATTTTTCATATACATTGATTAACTTTATAAAATTGATTTAAACTTTCATCCAGATGAATCAATGGCCTTCTAGATGGTAAAAATAATGACGATTAAGGGACAGTGGCATGTCAGTGAGATGGGACTGATGGGTTAATATCGAGGCCAATCTTAAATATGGGAAACATTACTACACCATTACCTAAATTAATGGCCTTTATGCACACATGTTCCCCGCACAATTATATACTACTCCCTGGTTCACACCTAAGTTGATACAAAATTGTTGGGCACAAAGATTAAGAAATTTAGTTGAAAAATAGAATAGATGAATAAAATAAGAAAAATAAAGAGAGAGTAAATTAGGTGATAAAAAAAGTAAGAATGATTGAATATTTTGTTTTTAGTCAAAAAAGAAATTACTCAACTTAGTTGGAACATCCCAAAGAGGAATACGACTCAACTTAGCTGGGACGGAGGGAGTATGCATTATTATTTTAATTAGTAAGGTACTATCAACCATTTAGAAATCTAGTGAGGCAGGCAGTGTTCAGTTTTTAAAATTAAATAATACTATTAATATATAATCTATAAATGAATTAAGGAATACACATTATGTATAATGGAACAAAGGGGGTACTCTAGCTACTTAAAAATAAATTCAATCCTACTACCGTCTACCTATAGAAGAAATGAATGATACTATTACTAAGTTATTTAGACCATCCACATTCATGTCTCAATACCGTCTCATCCCTTAATTATTCATGGGTCCCACAACACTTTTTACCCTATCTCTTAACTAAGAGACAACACTTGCAACCTCCATTTCTTAATCATCTCATCCCTTAACTATTCATTCAATTTCATTTTTTATTTTTATTTCCAACAAATTCAATTAATAAAAACACACTTCATTAATAAAAGAAAATTACAATTTAAAATCTTAATTTTTTTTAAAAAACACATAATTAAAATCTTTAAAAAAATAAAAAAATAAATTCAAATGATAATTATTTATGGTCATATTGTGTGATTAAATATATTCAAAATACTCATAAATTCTCGAACATTAAAAAAATATTCGCCTTTATTCCGATAATTATTTTTCATACTGGCATAACTCAAAAGTAACAAAAGTGGCATGAAAATCAAAGAGAGAAAAGTGAGAAGAGAGATGAGACAAAGAAAATAGAGAAGTGAGATGAGATAGTATCGTAATGTAAAGAAATTTGACACTGATGCCGTTTTAAAATGTAATGATTAAAAAGGAAAGAAAACTTAAAGGTAATACTCCCTTAATACACCAATACAAGACTTAGTTTAGCCGAGCATGATTTTCATAAATGTAACGGAAATGGTTGGTGGAAGATGAATCTTATTTTTATATTGTGAGATAAAATTAGTGGAATGTGATTATATGAGGTCCATTATAAAAAGAATAAAAAAGCAAATGCGATATTTATTGCCGGATGAACGAAAAATACTATGACTACTATATCGAGACAATTATTGGTGGACGAAGTAATATTTTGCATTTTTCAGACCTATGTGATATTTGTAAGACCTTAGGGCATCCGTAGTGGTGCGGATGTCCCGGCAGACATAGGGTTGCGGTATGAGAAAATGTCATACCTATACCTTACCGAAAATTCGGTATGTCAATATTTGAAAACCTTTACCTTACCGACATTGCGGTATACCGTACCGTGTTGCGGTATACCGCGGTATACCGCAAATCATACTTGTTTGATTTATAAATAATAAATATATTAAATATTATAATTTTATAAATAATAAATATATTAAATCTATATAATTATTAAGGGTATATACCGCAATTTTGTGGTATATACCGTAATTGCGGTATAATGCGGTATGATGCGGTATACCGCGGTATATGCAAAATTCATACCTTTGCCGTACCTTAATCTAACGGTAAGGTATCATACCGTACCAAAAAATGCGGTATACCGAAAATGCGGTATTTTCGGTATTTTTTCGGTACAGTAAGTGCGGTATTTTCGGTATATTTTGCCAGCCCTAGGCAGACATCCCTGCGGACTTCCCAAAAACACCTCCTGCCACGTCATAAGGACTTCCCACTGCACTTCCACGTCATAAGGACATCCCACTGCACAGTGGTGGACATCCCACAATAATAAAAATTCACAAATTCACCAAATTAAACAATTTACGGAATTAAACAATTTCGACACAAATATGGAGAAATTGCAACCATTTTATTTAAAAAAAACATACATAGTACAAAAAAATGCATACATAATTATTAAAAAAATTACATAGTTAAAAAAAAAAACTACCGTCTCATTCCTCGGATTCCCCGCCGCCAGTACCCTCGTCGTCCCTGCCGGTAGTCCCCTCGTCGCCACTCTCCGCCATGTCTCCCAACCCCAAATCGCGTCGCATACTGTTGATGATATCCTTCAGCGACGACCTGTAATGGCGATCGGTCGATGTCCGCCATTCAACATTGCACGTAACAGGGTTTCATGTTGCGCGACGCGGGCGAGTGAGGGGAGCTCGAGATCGTTTTGGGTAGGAGCTGCCGATTGGGCCTAGGCGGACCCTCTGGCGCTTCCACTCGCCATCCGCGCCGCGGACTTTTGCCCCACCGGGCGACGGCGGCGGGCCGACGATGAAGGTGTCGGGAACTCTGCCTCGGCGGGGGGAGTTCGTGGGAACCAGCACTGCTACTGTACTCCCCAGAGGTACTGATCTCCGTCTGCTTCGGCCAGCCATATTCAACACCCGCAGTAAACTTTGCCGAAGTATGCACCACAAGATACACATCCCAATATTTAAATTCCCCGAAGCCCGCCCGCAGCGTCCTTGAACTAATGGTGAGACAGAAGCTTCACATCCTCGGCAGACATGTCGTTGGTTGCAGAGCGGAGGTTGTTTGTGTAAATGCCTGCGAATCGGCTGAGCTGCCTCTTCAGCCGCTCCCACTGTTTCCTACATTGCTCTCCGTTGTGAGGCTTCCCCCTGGCGGTTTGAATTGGAGGTAGCTTTGGCTTGCGCCACCACATCCTGTCGATATGCTGGTTAGCCCCAATATATGGATCCTCCACTATTCTGATCCACGCCTTCGCAAGCACGATGCACTCCTCTGTGCTCCAGACGGTCCTCTTTTTCCTACTGGATCCCCCCTTCCTCAGCGCCCCCCGCCTCACCATCGTACCCCGCCGCAGGCGAGGTAGTGCCCGTCCCATGCCCCTCTCTCTCTCCCTGTCTTCCCCCTCCTCCCTGTCGCCGTTGGTGCGTCTGTGGGAGAATCCCAGATCGGAGATAGCCCCAACTCCTCCATCGAGAACGTCTCGATGCCAGTGAACTGAGTCTCGAGGGGAGTACTCGGGGGCTGTCCGTCGACAGTAAATCCTTATAGGGGCGATAGACATTGTCCACCAGTGATTGGGGGACCCCCTGCATACTCCCCTCGCAGCGACATGCGAGCCCTGCATCATCCCGGGAATCTGGGGCGGCATCATACCCGGCATTCCGGGCTTCATCCCCGGCATTGGGGTCATTCCAGCACTCACCCCGGGCATTTGGGGCATCATCCCATACCAAGGCGGGTACATGTTGTAGTACCTGGGTATCATCCCCACCGTCATTTGGAGTTGGGGCATCATCCCCGCCATTCCGGACATCGTGGCGGACATTGGGGTACTTCCGCCAACGGGAAAGATCGGTCCCTGTGACTCGCTCGTGGCGGGGGAATCACTATCGTGGTGCTCCATTTATCTTCGAAAGAAAAGTATTTAGAGAAAGAGATACTCGTTAATACAAGTGGGGCGAATGAAATGAAATTCAACGAGCTGTATTTATAGAATTTTCGAAAAAAAAATAAAATAATCGGGACGTCCGCGCGGACGCCCGTGGGGTCAACGCAATGACGGACGTCCCGGGAACGTCGCGGAACTCTGGTGTCCGCAGCGGACGTCCATATCCACGTCACATTTGCACAATGGCGGACGTCCCGCACGGATTGTGGCACGCCAGTCGGACGTCTGCCGGAACGGGCGCCATTACAGATGCTCTTGCCTCTTAGTGATTAAAAAGTGTAAAATTCATTTTTAAGGGACCGAATTGAAAATTATTTCTAATAAATATAGAAAATATTAACCAAATAAAAGCAGTTGTCATCGGTTTGTTTCTATATCTCGCAATTTGCGTCACTCTGTAGCTCCTCCCCCCTCACTCCTCCCTTCTCTCTCTACTCCTTCGTCCTTTTATTTTTTGGTAAATCCTCTCTCCCTCTTATTAAAGGCGTTGAAGAAGCCCATTTCTAGGGTTTCCCGTACGAATCTAGTTGTGTTTTTCATCTTCCTCCACTTCAATTTGGGTTAATTTTTGAACAGCGTCGCTTTTGTATGCGAAGTTCGTCAATTTCATTGTTCGTCTCCCCCAACCCTATGTAATTTTACTGTAAATTGGTGTTTGGGAGTGAATTTACTCTAATTTTACTGAAATCTGTTTGTTGTGCATGTGTCATTATTTAAACAAAATTAACAAATCAATCTTTGTGTTGACTTGTTATTTTCTGGTTTAAATTTTACAGTCTTTCAAGAACAGAGAGCAGCCGCTTTTTCTCGGGAGTTTTTTTGAGGTATAAAACTGCATTTAGCGGGGTTGTGTGTGTGTGTGTGTGTGTTTTTGTTCAATTTCTGGGTATTTTTTGTTTCATTTTGTTTTCTCCCCTTTCCTGACATGCATGTGTTTAAATTAACTTGAATCGTTAAGTCTAAGGCCATGGGTTTCACTTGTTGGCAATTTTATCATATATTCTCAGTCATGTGTGTGTGTGTGTGTTAATTATTCTACATTTATTTAAAACTTTTGAACTTTTGTTAAAATTAGCCTCTTTTTTTCTCGGCATTCTCTAAAAAAAGTAATTTCATGTTACCCTTTAGTGGCTATTTTGACAGATCTACAAAATTGGGTGGATGCATTCCGTTTTCCTTATTTTTAATTTGACGTGCAATTATTTTTTATGACTGTTGGTACTTTGTGTACAATGTGGATCGAAGTCTTTATTTTTTTTTTCAAAATTATCTGCGTATTTTTGAGTTTTGTCAGAGCACAAGTTTGTGGCTTGAAGTTCTTGAGATTATTACTCCTTGGAGTCTCTGTTTCATAAACTTCTTTTAACCACTGGTACATTTTACTAAGTTCAGTATTCAGTTGATGACCTTCTTTGAATCATAGTTGCTATTTGTTATATTGTCACAAATTTGTCTAGATTTGCATGTTGTTGTTACTATTCTGTGTATGGGTGTAAAAATAAATTACTTTAGCATATTGTCCTTTATAATTTAGCTCCCATAAGCATTTGCTTTGGATTCTTGCTCTGCTGTGGATTTTTATAGCATTACTCCTTGGTGTGCTGTTTGTTCCTTTCATCCTTTCAGAAAATAGAGATACTCATCTAATTGCATCATGTTAGAAGAGTATGACTATATTCCATGAGAAAGAAGGTCAATGGACCCTGGATCTTTCTTTTGTTGTTTCAATAGAAATGTATAGTTGTTTTGTTTGATTTCAGTTTTTGGTAAGAAATACATTTCCGTTGAATACAAGCATGGCGGTTATGTTATTTTGATTACATGCTTGATGACTTATTCACTTTCTTACTAGATCTGTCAATGGATCCATCTGAACATGATGGAAATGGGGCCTCAGAAGCTCTTCCTCCTCCACCTCCCGTTCCTCCAAATGTAACTCCTATAAAAGCTGTTACTGAACCAGAAGTAAAGAAAGTTTTCCGGGCCCCAATGGCTAGGCGTGGGTTTGGAACTAGAGGGAATAAAGTTCCTATCTTGACAAACCACTTCAAAGTAAATGTGAACAACGTTGATGGGCACTTCTATCACTATAGTGTATGTGTTCATAGACACAGTCTTTGTTGATATCTGTGTTCAAATGTCATTGATTATTTATCTCACTCTCAAACTATCTTTCTTGTTACTTGACAGGTTGCCCTTTTTTACGAAGATGGCCGCCCTGTTGATGGAAAAGGGGTTGGTAGGAAAGTACTTGACCGAGTTCATGACACTTATGATTCTGAGTTGGCTGGCAAGGATTTTGCTTATGATGGGGAAAAGAGTTTGTTTACTGTTGGTGCACTTCCTCGTAATAAACTTGAGTTTACTGTTGTGCTTGAAGATGTTACTTCAAGTCGGTGAGTATCCTCTCTATTGGTTAAAGGTTGTTATTGAGTTATTATTGTTATAGTGGTCTCTTAATGCTTATGGGTTTTGCTGCATTAGGAATAATGGAAATAGCAGTCCCGGGGGACATGGAAGTCCCAATGAAAGTGATAAGAAAAGGATGAGACGTCCGTATCAATCCAAAACTTTCAAAGTGGAGATAAGTTTTGCTGCTAAAATTCCTATGCAAGCTATAGCAAATGCTTTACGTGGCCAGGAATCTGAAAACTCTATGGAGGCCTTCCGGGTTTTGGATATCATCTTAAGGCAACATGCAGCTAAGCAGTAAGTTATGCTTCTGCACTGGAATGCTAAATGACGAATTTAATCCGCATTGTGTCTTCTCTGTCAGGGGTTGTCTGCTTGTTCGCCAATCGTTCTTCCATAATGATCCAAAGAACTTTGCTGACGTTGGAGGCGGGGTTCTTGGCTGCCGAGGCTTTCATTCAAGCTTCAGAACTACACAAAGTGGCTTGTCGTTGAATATTGGTAATGTTCGGTTGCAAAACTATGTTCTCCCATCTGTTTATAGCATATGGTCTCCTAGTTTTTCATACTGATCATGATTGATGCGCGCTGTATGTATCCCAGATGTATCTACGACCATGATCATCCAGCCAGGGCCTGTTGCCGACTTTCTGTGTGCCAATCAAAATGCGAGAGACCCGTTCTCACTTGATTGGGCAAAGGTGAGAATAAAATGTCTCAGACTTAGTCTTCTTTTGTCATTGCATTTAGGGTGCGTCTGTTGATTATATATTCTCTTCAATTCTAATTTCCCAGGCCAAACGCACTCTCAAGAATTTGAGGATCACAACTAGTCCTACAAACCAAGAGTTCAAAATAACTGGGTTAAGTGAAAAGCCTTGCCGTGAGCAATTGTAGGATTCCTTGTTCTCCTCAATTTTCTTGCTTCTCTTTTAAATTCTTTCCCCCGGTTTATTAGAGATTCTGAAAAATTGAAAAATTGCAGGTTCACATTAAAGCAAAAAAGTAAGGATGGTGATTCTGAACCAGTAGAAGTGACTGTCTATGATTACTTTGTCAAGCACCGTAACATTGACCTGCGATATTCTGCTGACCTGCCATGCATTAATGTTGGGAAGCCTAAACGACCAACATATTTCCCTGTTGAGGTGGAAATGTGGATTATATTTTATTTCTATGAAATACTTACTTCACAATAATGTTTTGTTGATTGATTTTTGGCTTGTATTAGCTATGTTCTCTGGTCTCATTGCAACGCTATACAAAAGCTCTATCAACTTTCCAACGCTCATCATTGGTTGAGAAATCACGGCAAAAGCCACAGGAGAGGATGTCTGTGCTGAGTAATGTATGCTCTATTCTGCTCACGACTTCTGTACACCTACTAGAATAGTATGTAATTGTCAACGTACTTAGTGTTGCTTTTTCGTTGTTGTAGGCTTTAAAAATCAACAACTATGATGCTGAGCCCATGCTTCGTTCTTGTGGTGTTACCATCAATAGTAACTTTACTCAGGTTGAAGGCCGTGTTCTTCCTCCTCCGAAGGTATATTTTTGGCATACTGATAATCCTTCAACACTAAGTTACATGTATGTGCAAGTTGATTATGATTGATGTGCTCATTTATATGCGGATGAAAGGTGTGGATGCTTTACTGTTTTTTATGTTTGATCGCAGCTGAAAGTTGCAAATGGAGATGATTTGTTTACTCGGAATGGGAGATGGAACTTCAATAATAAGGTTCACTGCACACTTCACCTTGCTTTTTGAAAATATCTGTATGTAATTCCATTTTCTTATAACCACGTGTATTTTGCACAGAAATTTGTTAATGCTTGCAAGATTGAGCGCTGGGCTGTAGTAAACTTTTCTGCTCGCTGTGATGTACGTGGCCTGATCAGAGATTTGATGAAAGTTGGTGAATCAAAAGGAATCGTACGTCAACCATATTCTTTTGACTTGGCTGTTTTATGTTTGTAAATGGCTGGGCTGACTTTATAGTTTATATAAATTTACCGTAGGCTGTGGAAGAACCATTTGATGTTTTCGAAGAAAGTCAGCAGTTTAGACGAGCCCCACCCTTGGTTAGAGTGGAGAAGATGTTTGAAGAGGTGCAGTCAAAGCTTCCTGGCCCACCGAAATTTCTACTATGTTTGCTTCCAGAAAGAAAAAACTGTGACTTATATGGTTTGTATTAATATTTTTCATAATCATAATTTTCTGATATAAGTTATGATTCATTATGATATGATGACATGATGAACCATTCAAGGTCCATGGAAGCGTAAAAACCTGTCTGATTTTGGAGTTGTTACTCAATGCTTGGCACCTCAGAGGGTCAATGATCAGTATCTTACCAATCTTCTGTTGAAGATTAATGCCAAGGTTAATTTCATCATCATTCTTGGTCCCCTTGATGTTTCTTGATAATGTTCATCTTAAGATAATATGCATAAGATTATAGCTTCAGGATAGTTTTCAGCTTTCTTTTACTCACTGTTACCTTCTTGCAGCTTGGTGGGCTGAACTCTATGTTAGCTGGTGAAATATCTCCTTCAATACCGGTGGTATCAAAGTCTCCCACCCTGATTCTTGGCATGGATGTCTCGCATGGCTCACCTGGACAATCTGATATACCATCAATTGCTGCTGTAAGGGCTTTAATTTCCTTGCTTTTTATGTCTCCATTTTGTATTCATATGCTTCACACGATCATTTCTTTCGAACTTCACGGGGAAGGTTTCACTTATTTTTCTTTACATTCTCCTTAAGTCAAAATTGAGCAGTACAAGTCCATCAAGGTTTTCCTCTATTTTGGGCACTCAGTTAGAGACTTGTGTTGTTTAATACACAGGTTGTCAGCTCAAGGCAGTGGCCTTCAATTTCTCGCTATAGAGCCTGTGTGCGTACCCAATCTCCGAAGCTTGAGATGATTGATTCGCTACACAAACGCGTGTCTGACACTGAAGACGATGGAATAATGAGGTAAGGTTTTGATTAAAGTTATCTACTGTTTTTAGGCATAAGATGCCACTTGGGCTGTAACTGTATGGCATTGTACGATTCTAGCTCACTATTGTTTTTCATCGCTGATGCACTGAAATTCAAAATCAGGTCATGGTGATGATTGACATTTTAACTGCAGAAAATAATGTATCCTGCATCTATATATGGACATGAAAAGCCAAAATGCTTGTAAATGACGTTTAACCTATTTATCTTTCCCCTCCTATTGTAGGGAGCTTCTGGTTGATTTCTACACTAGTTCTGGGAAAAGGAAGCCCGATCAGATAATCATTTTCAGGTACCATGTGAACGTAATACTCGTCTCACAGGCAAAGTGACAAATTGAATCAAGCATATTGAGCAATTTACAAGTTTATAGAAGAGGATGATAAAATATAATTCATTTTCTTTAAAATACAAGAGTTCACCTTAAGTTATTTTATGGTTCGATTATCTTATTATGTTTGACCTGTTTTCATGGAATGAATTCAGAGATGGCGTGAGTGAATCCCAATTTAATCAGGTTCTGAATATTGAACTCAACCAAATTATAGAGGTCAGTTCCCCCTCCAACATTTCAATTCATGCTGGTTTATCCTGTTCTCAACCATTCTTCCACATTCTGTAGGCCTGCAAGTTCCTTGATGAGAAATGGAATCCAAAGTTCGTGGTCATTGTTGCGCAGAAGAATCACCACACAAAATTTTTTCTGCCAAATGCTCCCGAGAATGTGCAGCCAGGTGACACACTTTCGAACTCTCATTTACTTTGAATGAAATTTCCTCACATCTTATGGAATGTGAATAATTGACTCTCGTTGGTGTTTATTGCTTATCCAATTTACAGGGACTATAATAGACAACAAAGTTTGTCATCCCAGGAACTATGACTTCTACTTGTGTGCACACGCTGGAATGATTGTAAGCAAATTTTTATCTCTTTTATACATGCGAATACTGACATCTTCAGCCATCAAGAATTATGGTTTGACAAATTAGTTGAAAATCATTTTAATGGCCTATTTGTATATTAATGTTGAATTTAATTTCATTTCATCGTAACTGTATTTATTTTGTAGTGTCAAGTGCTTTGACACCTTTCCGTGAAATGAGGTACGAGAGTGACCTGCTAATTTGTTTTTATTTTAATCTACAGGGCACGACTCGGCCTACACATTACCATGTCTTATTGGATGAGGTGGGCTTTTCACCAGATGACTTGCAAGAACTCGTCCATTCCCTGTCCTATGTGTAAGTGGATCATTAGACCGGGAAACCAAAATCCATGTGTTAAATTCCTACTTTGTCCTAATACTCTTGTCATGATCTTTGCAGGTATCAGCGCAGTACTACGGCTATATCTGTTGGTAAGTAAACAACACCAAGATTTCTGTTTCGGTTCATCTTCACCTATTTTGTTCTTGATATCTCACCTTCATGTACGTGTGTGCTTTCTGCAGTCGCCCCGATATGCTATGCGCACTTGGCAGCCACCCAGTTGGGCCAGTGGATGAAGTTTGAAGATGCGTCAGAGACGTCATCCAGCCACAACGGGGCCGGGCCAGCTGCTGCTCCACCAGTTCCCCCGATGCCCAAGTTGCAGGAGAGTGTCCGCAACTCTATGTTCTTCTGCTAGGATGCCTACTTTATGTGGACTACTAGGTTGTATGTAGCTTTTCCCATGACTTGAAAACGACTTTCGAGTGCAGAACTCGTAGCTTTTAGGGTGACTTTCGAGTGCAGAACTCGTAGCTTTTAGGGTGTTTCGTTCCGTTGCGATGTTTTTTGGTTTTCTATGTGGTGATCGCATGGGAACGACCGTTTGTTTTTAATGTTGGCCTTGTAAGGTATCGGTATTGGTATGCGACTCCTAAAGATCCTGTTTAAAATGCTAATGTGTTGGCTTATATTAGTTTTATTATTAATATCAAGCCTGATTAGATTAAATAAAGCCCCCTTCCCTAACTCCTTTTCGATTAGATTTTCATCTTTTTTATTGTTTACTATTGATCAAGTTTTTAACTGTAACGGCCATTAGTATGGAGATTGTCACCAAAAGACATGCATACATTCTTTTCATAATTATTGCTTAAAAATTTGAGTTGGACTTTAAGAGAATATTTGTTACAGTACAGACAGAGACCTCATCTCCAGCAAGGCTTTTCAAAATCCTCACATGCATATTATAATCTGCCTACAATTAAGATGTCTTGCCAGACCACATATTCAAAAGTTCAATAATTAAACCTTTTTATGCACACAAAATATGTTTGTATATGTACAATCACAAACTCACTAGCAGCTAGGATTGTTTAATCAAAACCCACATAACACCATTTTAGCCACACCATCAGCGGTCTTCAACAAGCTCCAGTGCTCCACCATTAAAAACACACCATCATTCCGTCGTCTTCAACCTTGCTCAATCGCCAGGATATGAAGTCATTTGAAATATACTGCCTTCGTCCACCAATAATCGTCCTATTTTACCATTTTACCTTTTTTTTTACTATTTTTGGTAATGGGCATTACATTCTACTAACTTTTTTAACTCACATTTAACTATAAAACTAATATACTAGTGACATTACATTCATTATGATCTGGATTATGCTACTTTAGATTAACATACCCAACTTCTATATACTCCACATTCTTTATTTAATGCTTAGTGTATGACATGAGTAATTTATATGTGAGTAATAGTTTCTGGATCTTATGATATTGACAATGATGCTAGTGACAAAGCTAAAAACATTGCTTCCAAGATATATGCAGTTTATTCGTCACTGATCTTGAATATTTCTGATCACCTAGGTATACAAAACTTCTTCCATTTCCTCCATCTCAACGTCATCACTAAGACTGTAGCACATTGAACCGTTAAAGCATCCACATCCATGCTCTTCTGTAAGTCTATGGATGTGGGTCCGAACCCACATTTATTCATTTTTTACTCCTTACTCTTCCGCAAGAGCACAACACCCATATCCATGCTCTTCCGCAAGAGCATGATCAAGGGTCCCACCATTCTATTATTCAATTTAAATACTTCAATTACTAAAAACATTTCCACAATATTAAAATGCATTAAAAATACCCAAAATACTATTGCAAATTACTAAAAAATTAAAAATTACATAATTAAAATCCTAAAAATTAAAAATACATAATTAAATTCATAATAAAAAAATTTGAAGTACGAATGAGAGATAATTTGATGTAAAGAATGGATGATGAATGTGTATTTATATATGATTTCAGGATATTTTTTTTTTGAAAAAACAGTAAAAAAATGGCTATATTTTTGGAAATCCGATTTTTTTTCCAGATTATTTTCGATTTTTTTTAATTTAAAAAAAAATAAATTTAACGGAATAAAAATGAGTCAATCAGGAGGTGCCACGTAGGCGTGCACTTCGGCACGGCGGTGCTCTTGCTATAGAGCATGGTCGTGCTGTCGGCAAGAGCACAACGGCGAGCAGGGTACTTGCCGCGCCGAAGGCACGGACCCGCTCTTAGCTAAGAGCATCGCTGCAGATGCTCTTAGGAAAAAGTCGAACCAATTGTTGCATCGGATAGTGGTGAACAGTAACAACAACTTTTCCAACTTCTTTCCCAGATTGTCAGATCTCAACTCAAACACGGATGTACATAACCTACACATCAAGGGAAAAATTATGGCATAAATTTTAGGTAAAGAATGATGACCACTACGTGAAAATACTTTAGACCTTACCTCTTAATCCTTACTTTCTTCCCTTTTCTCTTTTCTCCTTGTTTTCCTAGGTCATTCACAGTAGTGCCCTTAAAACCCGCCCTATAGATCTGCCCATCCCATTTTCTCTTGTCACGTCAGCATTTTATCTTCTAACCCTATCACATGCAATAAGGGTGTCCACATAAGGCGGACACCCCAATAGCCCCACCCCAATTTTTTGTCCATAGCCCCAGGTTTTTTGTCCATAGCCCCAAAATTTTGTTTCCGCCACTATGGTGGACACTTCCAATAGCCCCCAAATTTTATAATCAATTTTCATTTTAAATATTGGGGGCGTTGGAGAAGACCTCCACGGCTGAGATGGAGGTAGGTTTGGGCTCGATGCACACGGCGAGGGAGATTGACTCCACATCCATGGCTGAGATGGAGACCCGTCATATCCCGTCGGCTGAGAAGGATATCCGCCATATCCTGATGGATTTGAAGGATAGCCGGCCGACGGCTGTGAAGGATTGCCGCCATAGCCCGATTCCTGCGAGTCGGGTGATTCGTCGTCTCCACCGTGCATTTTACAGAGAGTGAAAGTCTAGATAGTGAATGAAGGGATTTTGTGAAAATGGTGAAAAAATAGGTGGTGGAGAGTGATATTTATAAAGGAAATTTTAAAAAAAAATTAAAAATTTCTGCTGACAGCCGCTGCGCCGGATGGCCGGCCACTATGGTCGGCGCGCCTATAGGCGCGGCTAACGGACGCCCGCCGCATCCTCGCCCCCTCGTCGCCTATCCGTCGTCCTACCGCCCCGGGACCGCCCCCGCCGGGGCTATAGGCGGGGCGGTCCCATAGTGGATGCTCTAACGAGTTTGTTTGAAAAAGACAGATCATATGCGATAATCGTCTTCGGAATTATTCCACCACCTCCGATATAAATTGACACACTACGTCGTAGTTTTTGCAATAAGCATACAACGAACAATAAAAATAAATCTATAGTGGTTCAATTTTATCACATGTATGTAGTTTTGGCAATAAGCATACAACGAACAATAAAAATAAATCTAGAGTGGTTCAATTTTATCACATGTATGTATGTGTTATGTGATTGCGGGGCTATGGGGAAGAGTGAAATGGTCTATGCTACTAGTAATACATTTGGTGGGAGTTACAAACTCTTGTACGAGTGGTAGATGGTTTACACCTATACATATCGAGAGAGATCGGAATGCAGGAACACGAGATGGGCAACAAAAAGAATGAATTTTGAACGAGTAGTAAAATACAAGGTCATGAACTATAAGTATCCCATTCAAATGTAGGGCGTGAAAAAGCCTCATAATCAAGGGATCCACTAGTTGCACTTTCCACATTTTGTAAGGCTTGCAACGAACCAGGTTGGGCATCCTGATTCAACGCCAAAAGCTTATACATCACAAACAACCCTAGTGTAAATATCGCTTGCAGCTTCGTGGAGTCGCCATGAATGGTAAAGAACAACAGCATCGAAAGCAGAAACAAGTCCACGCAAAACCTCATGATGCACAGCACTGTATCCATCAATTTCCCATCGTTGCCAGCAGGAAAGCCTCCAACTCTATACACAAACAAGAAGTTGTATTTATCCACAACGTACCTATACCCAAAGTAGATCGCCCCAACTGGAACCACTAGAGGAGAGAATGAAGAGTATATCAGGGTCAGGGCGAAAATGGTGAGGTTGAATGCATAGTATTGTGCAAAATCAAAAGTCTGTTTGGGCACTGGAGATGTTCGGCTGCTGACTGGAGGATACTCGGACATATCGTGCCCGATTGCATTAGGAGAGGTCGGTGGGGACCCATTCGAGAACACGTTATTGCCAACCATGACCTCAGAAATCCTCTCTGATATGAGAGGTCTCTGCAGGCTATCAATGTCTTGATGCTGCAAGGGATAATCCTCGCTTCGTTCAGGCACCAGCTGCAGCATGTCATTCTTCCGGAATCTTCGTAGCTTGTTCTTGATCCAAGGTATGGGAGCCAGTAGGTCATAAGATATTCCCAAGAAAGTGCTTGTGATGAGAAACGCGAGAGACGAAAGGCACGATCTTGACAAGAATGAAGCACTTAGATATTGTTCAATTCGCTTGCAATCTTCCCCATCCAAGTAACACCTGCTCATATTTAGAATAGCACCTTCCAGTGACGACTCAACCAGAGCCCTCAAGAGAATGAGATTCACCAGAAAAAAGCAAACCATCTTCAACAAAGCAGCTCGTTGCTCCCTGGACGCTGTAAGATGCCTCTCAAACTTAGAGAGATACGAAAGTGCTGATGGAATAACTATGTACATGCTTATGAAAACAATCACATTAGGCAGAAACTGGAATATTATGGTAGCTATCCAGCTGGAGCTTTGCAACCAAGTCAACCACATCTGAGCATTATCTATTGCTTCGGCGTTGATAATCCTAGCTGCACTCTTGATGGCACTGATCACTGCAAGCGGAGAGCTAAAGAACAAGAGCATCAACAGAAGGCAAGTGTTGACAAGAACTTTTCTCAATTTCAACGAGAGCCTTGATGATCCCAAATGATTCCAATATATATCACTGGCCAACGGAGCTCTCTCTACTTTCCACTGGTTCCTCTGAAGTTGCAACTCCATCAAAGAGAAGAATCTCCCAACCCGCCTCCTCTTCTCATTTTGGAAATCCTGAACAGCCTTATTTGCAGTGTAAACGTCCTTAAACACCACAAAAGCAACAGCGGCACCCCTTGCACGTCCCTCTTTATAAGCTGCCATCTCCATCTCAAGATCAGCTCTCAACTCTTGCAACTTCCTCAGCCTCTCCTCCTCTGAAAAACCCAATTCATGAGCAGCCCTGTACCAAAAATCCTTCATTCTCCTCCAAAGAAACCTCAACCTAGCCCAGAATCCCTTTGCTTCTCGTGCATCCTCTCCATCGTCATCCTCATCAGCCAAACCCCTCGATTCAATTTTTGTCACCAACTTTGTGATATCCTCCCTCACCTTCACCAACTCGGTAGCCAAATCATCCAATGCACACAAATCCATCGGCACAATCACTCTGTAAATCTTCCCCGGATACCTCTGCTGAAAATACTCAACCAGGGGAGTCTTGTCAAACCCCAAAGTCTTGGGAATACCATGGACCATAATGGTGAATATGGCAGTCGAATTCGCAGTTGGCTCACCCGGATTCCCGTGCCCATCCCGAAACCTAGTTATCCTCAACCTCCTCTCAATCTGGTTTGTGCCGTAATACACCAACAAAACAACCAAAATAACAAAAACGAAGTGCACCCAAAGCAAAGGCGAACCTTTAGCAATATGATTGATGGTAGTCTTGGAGAATTCATCAGAAATTGGGGCATCGCCGGCGTATATATTGACGGGAAGCATGACGAGGAGGGCGAGGGCAGCAAGGAGGAGAAGAATAGCGGAGGCTCCACCCTCGATGAGGAGAAATTGGGCGGCATCGGCGCCGCAATGGTGCGAAATATCGCGGCTGGTGGCGTGCCAGGCGGCGAGGAGCTTGGAGGCGATGGCGGTGGGGCCGGGAACGCGGCGGTGGTCGCTCCGCAGCTTGACGAAGACGAAGATGAGGAGGCAGGTGAGGGCTCCGATGGCGGAGATGTTGATGAGGTATTGGATGTTGCCGTACCACGCGTCCTCGATGCTCCCGTCTCCGTCGCCGGAGGGCGAGAGGGCGGCGTCCGCCATGAACGGCGGCGACAGCGTGGGGTTCATGGCGAGAAGCGGAGATTCAGCGCCTCTGAATCGGGAATCGAATGATCGGAATTCGGTCCTTTCAAATTGGGATTTGGATTGGAAGATGTCGGACTATAATTCTTTGTTTCTGATTAAATATAAAATTTAAATAAAAAACTAGTATTTGAAAAATTTTATAATCGCTAGAGGGTGAAATCCATTAATCCAATCCAAGTAATAAGATTATTAATGAAGCTTTTTTTCTTTTTATTTATTTTATTAGTTTGATCAAAATCTTTATCTTTTTAAGTTTATGTCAAATAGTAAAAAATAATGAAATTCATAATTTTAAAAATCTGACTGAAAAATCGTAAAGTTTATATTGTTTTCATTATTTTATGATAAAAAAAATTCTATGGTTACATTTTTCGTTTTTTTATAGACAACATTTTCTAATTTATTGGTTTGTAGTATATAGTCGTAGCATATCATGATTTTTTGGCTTTCAAATCACATGAACAACTTTCAAATGACTTACAATTTCAACATCAAAAAAACAACTTAGAGATAGTTGAGAATAAATACTAACTTCATGTCTTTTTAGATGATTTTTAAAGTTGCAAGCAAATCAGAATTTGACCAAAATTTATAAGTATTTTTTGGCAATTTGCCCTTATTTTTATGAAAGATGGCCAAAAAATCAATGAAGTTTGGTCAAATTTGGATCTACCTAATAACTTTAAAAAATCACTAATTATATCATAACTTTTATACTCCATTTTTCTCAATTATCTTATTGACTATGATTTGGGGGATCATATATACTTTTAGCGAATAAAAAATATCATGCTTGCAAAACATTCATCTATTTAAGTGATGTCTTTAATACATTTAGTCAATTATGTCTTTAATTTTTACATATATATGCATTATGTTGATTAATTAAAAAACATAGCATGATGAAATTTTTGACTATGAGATAATTGAAAAAAATATGAAAGTTATGTTATAATTGGTTACTTTTTAAAATTCCCAGATAGGATATAATTTAACCCAACATAACCTTTTTTAGCATTCTACCCTTTATTTTTCTTTATAAATTGCATGCCAGTTAACTAGGAATGGGAAATCATATTTCTGATCAGATTTTTGTCCAACTCAATCCGAAAAATCTCAATTGCATAAATATAACAATGCAAAAGTCTAGAACAAGAAATGTGTAAAATTCGAAAATCCGATACCAACTTTCGAAAATCTAATATACCTTAGTATCATTAAAATTATTCAACACAAATGTTTTATGTTTATAAGTTTATAATCATAATGTATTTTTATTATACAGAGAATATATTTTGAATATCAGATTTTAAAATATCGTATCATATCCTATCAAATACCCAAAAAAATTAAAATTGATATTATAACAAATAATGAATCTTAAAAAAAATTGAAACCGCCGTTTCAAATTACAGACGCCGCTTCATCTTCTTCCCATCTTCTCTTTTTTTTCGTTTTCTTTTTCTGCAACCTATTTTGTCAACCATTCTCCAAGGCTAGTCTCCTTGCCTCAATTCGAAAATACACAAACGTGAATGGATCCAACTGCAATTTTCAGTGCTACTGGAAATTTGGAGTGATACTGTTCAGAAACTCAAAAAAGGACGATTTTGGGTATAGTTGGAGCTCAATTCAACTCCAAAAAATGGGATTTCCAGTATGGTTGAGGATGCCCTGAAAACTGATGCAACAGTCACTCCACAACAATGAATCAAGTATCAGGCAAGATTTCTCCACCCCCCCCTCTCTATCTATCTAAGACGGGGTTTTTCTGTTTTTGTTCTAAACTAGAACTTAGATTCCGTGTTTGTTCTAGACTTTTTTTTTGTTCCGGGTTTGGGAGAGACGCATGACCCTCATGCGTCTCCTTTTAATGAGACGCATGAGGATTATGCGTCTTTTATAGAGACGCATGAGGGACATGCGTCTCTCATTTTTTTCAATTTTTTTTGAACGACGCATGACCGTCATGCGTCTTAGGGAGAGACGCATGAGGGTCATGCGTCTCTGATACATACACTGAGTAATGATTGCTATTTTTTGGAGAGAGATATTGTATGAATATTGTAATACGCAAGGTCTACAAGCCTAGTAAAATGATGATGTGATGTCTGTGTTGTTGGTTGAGATATTACATATACTCATTACGCACGATTTTGTGATGGCAGTGCTGAACGATGGGAGTCAGACCAAGGAAAACAGCTTCATCTATGTATTAATAATGCTACTAGCCTACTTTTCCACTTTCTCACTTTCCCACTTTTCACGCCACCTTTCCCACTTTTCACGCTCCACTTTTCACACTAGCTCCACTTTTCACACTAGCTCCACTATTCACACTAGCATGAATAATAATGCTACTGCAGTGTATGTATTAGAGACGCATGACCCTCATGCGTCTCTCCCTAAGACGCATGACGGTCATGCGTCGTTCAAAAAAAATTAAAAAAAATAAGAGACGCATGAGGATCATGCGTCTCTATGAAAGACGCATAATCCTCATGCGTCTCATTAAAAGGAGACGCATGAGGGTCATGCGTCTCTCCCAAACCCGGAACAAAAAAAAAGTCTAGAACAAACACGGAATCTAAGTTCTAGTTTATAACAAAAAAAGAAAAAACCCTATCTAAGACTGATGAAGCCCTCCCTAATAATTTTGATATGCCTTTCTGTTTTTCAAAATTTTTTGTGTTTTTATTATATATTTTGTATCAATTGCGCAGATGAAGAATATGGTTTTGTATCGTTTCTTTTTATTTTTCCAAAAAAATTTGAACTCCATCAAATATTATACTGATGATAATCTCTATTCATGGTGAAAAGTTGAGCAAAATAATAATGTAGAAAAACGAAGCCCAAACGACCTCTCAGTTTTGAAATGTCACATTGGATTTTGGAGAAAGAAAAAAAGATCAATTTTGATGAATTCCAGTATCTAATTGTATGGTGTTAGGTTGTAAGCAAGCTATTTCTTACCTAGAAACGATCAATTTGTGTTAAGGTGAAAATGATGAAGTGTTCCCCTCATATTCTGTCATGTTTATGATCATTTGTTAGATTACTTGATTGGTGATGTCTCTTGGAGTGATGGTAATTTTTCAATCCTTTATGCTACAGTATCTTGAATTCATCTAATGGTATCTCAAGAAACTGCCCAGTTAGAGTGAGTCAACTATCAAGTGAATGGAAGTGTGAATTCTCGCTACGCAATAGGAATTACTCAAATCGTACATGAAAATGTCTAAGTTATATACTTCATATAGATATGGTGTGCAGGATCAATTGTTCCAATGCTGTAATCTTCAAAATCATGTTGAATCTTTTGACCGTCTACCTCAGCAGCTGATGTCTGTCCATATTCGTGATTTAGTCGAGTTATTTCTCGAATAGTTTCCTGTTAAGACAGATGTTTTTTAGCTCTTTGGTTAACTTCTTCATGCCATGTCTTTTCCTACAAGCAATTGTAATCTGCCCTCTTATTTTTGGTAATTTTGATCTTTCTTTGGGATATAAGAAACATATATCACTGGAATCCATGAGCAAATGGTTTTACGCAGGAATCTCCAAGGTAGGGCGCCCACGCGCAAAGGGGCGAAAGCGGAAAAATAAATCAAAACAGGATGAATTTAGTGATGTTGAAGCCACTGTACCTTTGGGCCCACGCAAAAAGGTAGGGCGCCCACGGAAAAATGTATTAAAACAGGATGAATCTAGTGATGTTGAAGTCACTGTACCTTTGTGCCCACGGAAAAATGTATTAAAACAGGATGAATCTAGTGATGTTAAAGCCACTGTACCTTTGCGCCCACGTGCAAAGCGGCGAAAGCGGAAAAATGTATTGAAACATGATGAATCTAGTACTGTTGAAGTCACTGTTCCTAAGAACATTCATCGTCGTGGTCATGCAAGGCAATCTAGAATCAGCAATTGCACAATCACCACCGAAAGAGGAAAGTTGGACTCAGGCAGATTCCTTTGCTACCTCATGTAGGTTATTAAGCTGACTTATTATTTGCATTTCTGACGATAACGAATAATTTTTGAGTTCATGTAGGCACATGTGGGATGGATTACCGGAAGAGAAAGTGGAATCAGCTACATATTTCGACCCTTTGTGGTTTGAAATGTATGCCAATCGGGATAGAAGAGCCAATGTATTGAGCTGGATCAAGGAGAAGGGCATTTTATCAAAGAAATGTGTTTTCGTCCCTATAGTTAAGTGGTATGAATTTATTTAATATTTGTGCAAACCAATACCTCATCGAGTTCCTGTATTAAGATTTTGTTTGGTAGGTCTCACTGGAGTCTCTTAATCATGTATAACTTGGGCCAAAGTCTTGATTCAGAAACTAATGCTCCTTGCCTGCTGCTGCTTGATTCATTGCAAGGCATGGATCCTAAACGGCTCGAACCATCAATAAGAAGGTATCATTAGTCTTACAAGACTTCACTTGATCAATATATGCATTGCTTACTTTTTTATATATGCGCATGCATATGTTTTGATTATATTTAGCCTTTAATTTTGCTATTATTATATATTGCAGACTTCTTATTGACATCTATGAATCGGAGGAGAGGACAGAGAGCAAGAAGGAGCTCCAAAAGATTCCTCTCTGGATTCCGGAGGTAGGAGCTCTTTTATTAATTTTTGGCATTAGATTTTGAAGAACACACGCTTACATATGCCAGTGTAACATCATTTACAGGTCCCGCAGCAGAAAGAGGGCAACGAATGTGGATTTTACGTTCTATTCTACATACGCTGCTTCATAGATAGTCCCCCTCAAAGTTTCAATGTATCTAAGGGCAATCCGAACATGGTGACTTTTACCTCACATTACTTCACATCTACCTTATCGTGCCTTACTTTGGTTTATACTGTATTCCAGATGGGAAAGGATTGGTTCACCAATGACCAAGTGGAAAACTTCTGCAAAGAGCTAGAGGCTCTTCCTAGTGTAACTGACCCTGATCCTGCTTCCTATGATTCTAGTGATTCTATCGAGATAGTTACTGCTCCGTGCTTTGATGTTTTGTTTCAAGTTTGTTGGTTGTAGTATTGATGTGTGTGCTTGCAAAAAGTAGGTTCTGTATAAGGTTTTGCTAGATGTACTTGGTTTCAATATCCATTCAACTGCATGTATGCATAGCCAATTGTCTCTAAGAGCATCTCCAATGGCGGACGTCCGGTCGGACGTCGCGACGGGCGACCGGGACGTCCGCCATTGTGGCGTTTAGGGTCGGATACGGACGTCCCGTGAGGACGTCGGGTGTCCTCGGACGTCCCGGCGACGGGCGGGCGGACGTCCGCCATTGTGGCGTCCAGTCGGACGTCCCGTTTTTAAAATTTTTTTTTTAAAACTCTATATATACGGCTCGTTGAATTTTATTTCATTCGCACCACTTGTGTTAACAAGTTTCTCTCTCTACATCTCTAATTTCAAGTATATCTAGAATGTCTAGTGAAAGTGATAGCGAGAATGAGTTGGAGGTCGCTGTTGAAGGTGCGATAGAGAGGCTGCTACAACAGAGGTTGCAGCGGCGGCAGCAGGCGGCGGTACCTCGGCCGATCCATCGTCGAACTCAAGTACCCCGTGACCACATTGCTGCACATATTCGGTTGTATGCGGACTACTTCGCTCCGCAACCGCGTTTTGGGGAAGCCTTATTCCGGCGACGCTTTAGGATGCATCGTCCGCTGTTTCTGCACATCGTGGGTGCTTTAGAGAGAAGATACCTGTATTTTAGGATCAGAGAGGATGCAGCTGGCAAATCCGGACTCACGCCCTTGCAGAAGTGCACTGTCGCAATCAGACAACTAGCGTATGGAGGCGCGGCCGACATGTTCGACGAGTACCTCCACATTGGCTAGTCGACAGCCGTCGAGTGTCTGCAGAATTTTTGCGCGGGCGTGAGAGCGATATTTGGGGAGCGGTATCTTCGGAGTCCGAGCCCCGAAGACTGCCAGATGCTGATAGATATGCATGGGTCGGTGCACGGGTTCCCTGGGATGTTGGGCAGCATAGATTGTATGCATTGGGAGTGGAAGAACTGCCCCGCCGCCTGGAAGGGGATGTACACTACCGGCTTCAAAGCCAAGCATCCCACGATGATCCTTGAAGCTGTAGCTGACTACCGGCTGTGGATATGGCATGCTTATTTTGGAGTCGCCGGGTCCAACAACGACATCAACGTTCTCCAGTCGTCGCCCCTGTTCAACGCTCAGTGCAATGGCGTTGGTCCCGCCATCAGTTTCGTCGCCAACGGCAACCAGCATAATATGGGGTACTATTTGGCGGATGGAATATACCCAAACTGGCCCGTCTTTGTGAAGTCAATCAAGCATCCGCTCGGACAAAAGAAGACATACTTTGCGAGCCGTCAGGAAGCAGCGCGCAAGGATGTGGAGCGGGCATTTGGTGTGCTCCAGAGTCGGTGGGCGGTTGTGAAGGGTCCTGCACGGCAGTGGTATATTCCCAACATCGGCGATATCATGTACGCATGTATCATAATGCACAACATGATTGTCGAAAATGAAGCTGCGGAACTGACTCAGTGGACCAATGAAGATGATACTGGTGCAGGTCCAAGTCACGGCGTGGCCACCGCGAATGTGAATATGGGGGTACCTCATGGAGAGGTCGCGCGGCTGCGTGCATTTGCCGACATGCGGCAAACAGATGCCCATGTTCGACTTCAGCAGGATATCATCGAAGAGGTTTGGACTCGGAGGGGTTGACGTGATAATGTATGAAGTTTTTTTTATTAGTATGTAATTTTTTTTTTCGAATCATGTATGTTTTTTCCGATGAAGTTGTTAATTTTTCCCGTTCGTATTCTCGGTCAAATTTTATTTCCGTAAATGTAAATTGTTTTATTTGTGAATGTATGATTTTTTTTTATTGCGGGATGTCCTAGTGGGAAGGGCGGACATAGGAGGGGATGTCCTAGTGACGTGGCAGTGGGATGGGAAGTCCTAGTGACGTGGCAGGATGTGTTTTTGGGATGTCCTAGTGGGATGTCCGCCCACTGGAGATGCTCTAAGTACTCCTTCCGTCCCTTAAATTTTATATATTGATTTTATAATAAAATGTGAGTTGGAATGTGTTAATGAAATATGAAGTCCACTAACAAAAATAATAATAAAAAAGTAAAATGTAACAAATTTAGGGGAAATGACAGAAATAGAAAAATATGATAAAATTTAAGGGACGGAGGGAGTATATGCTTTTTTGGGAGAAGGAAGTTGTTTGATTACTTTGTAAGATTTGTATAGTCATAATTTTATCAAGATTTCATTATTTTGGTTCTAAAGCTTAAATTGTACTAGTACTCTCTCCGTTCCACTGAAGATGGTCAACTTTTCTTTTTGATTTGTCCCAACCAAAATGACTAATTACTAAAAATTGAAATACCTTTATCTCTACTTCGTTCCTTCTCTTCCTTCACTGTCTTCACTTAACACATAAAATAAAGCTGCATAAATCTTATGCCGCCCAAGGAAGGGCCATGGCTTGGGATGGAGTGAGAGCATCCACAACCGTGCTCTTGCCAGCGGCACGGTTGTGGGCCCGGGCGGTACTATTCATGCCTGCTCTCTGGCAAGAGCACAACACCCACAACTGTGCTCTTCCGCAAGGACGAGCACAATTAATATAAAATTCAATTACACAAAAACATTTTCATAATACTAAAATTCATTAAAAAAACCACAATAAAATAACAAATTACAAATAAAATAAAAAGACATAATTAAAATCCTAAAAATTAAAAATTACATAATTAAAATACTAAAAATTAAAAATTACATAATTAAACTCCTAAAAATTAAAAATTACATAATTATTGGCTAATATAACCCGAGGAAGACTACGCATCCGGCGGCACCAACCCCAATTGTTTTTGGAGACCCAATATCATGGACTCGTGCGTTTGAAGTTGCGTGGGGGTCATAGTTGACCTATCGGCCAAATTGAGTTGGGCCAAAAGGGCCCACAACGAGTTGTTCGGGGGTGGAGGTGGAACATAGGGTGCGGGTTCGGGAGCAGGGGCAGATAGAGTCGCGGCGCGACGTCGTTCGGCCGCCGCCTTCTTCCTACCTTGCGGTCGGCGTCGGGAACCGCTTGGTTGGGCATCGGGGCTACCCAAGTTAGCTTCGGCGAGTTGGCTAGCCACTTCTTCGCCGGCGTCGGATAGGGATGCCGACCGTGAGCGTTTGGAGGAGCCGCTAGAGGAGGATGTTATGCCTCCCTTATACTTCGGGTGCGTCCGCGTCTCCTGCCAAACGTTAAGATATTTGAACGACTTACCGTTCATGGATTGGTAGGTGCTCAGCGAGGCGGTGATGATGTCGACCTCGCTTCGGCCGCTCCCGGCATTCCGGGACTCCTGGATAAAATAGCCGTTGAACTTGCCAATTTCTTCGTTGGCTCGGCCGATGCAGTTGCGCACCATACTCTCGTTGCGCTCGATCGTTCCCGGCGGCCGGTGTGCATTGTACCGGCTAGAGACGCGCCACCAAAAGTGATCGCCGGATTGGTTCGTTCCAACCACCGCATCTTCGGAGATTTCCAAGTACGCCTTGAACAATCTTTCCATCTCCGCCGGTGAGTACGGTGTGCGGACACCGGCGCGAGATGGAGGATTCGGCATTTGGGAAGGGGCGCGAGGCCTAGGCTCCGGTGTCCACCCGTAGCGCCCATCGGAGGCACCTTGATCGTCGATTGGGTATGGCCGGTAGCCACTCGGAACGCCCGAATCTTGGGTGAGAGGAGGGGCCGAATATTCCGTTTCCGGACTATGAAACGGTTGCGAACCGAACCATTCGGGGTTCCAACCGTGAGAGCCGCTTGGGTTGTCGTCGTTACCGGACATAGTGGTGTTGTAGGGTGTGAGAGGAAGATGAAAATGGATATGAGAGATTGATGATGAGAATTGTGTAGTGAAAGTGTGAATTTTTTGGAGTGAAATTGAGGGTATTTATAGATGAAAGTGTGTATTTTTGGGGTAAAAAAATAAAAAAAAATTAAAAAGTGGGGAAAAACGGTTATAAACGGATATAATTTTTTGGGGAAGTGAAAATTTTTTTTTTATTTTTTATCGATTTTTTTAATAAAAATCCGATTTTAAAAAAAAAAAAAAAATGTTTGAAACCAACGGCTATGCCGTTGGCGAATGGGAGACCGCCACGTGTGCGTCCGCTGGCACGGACGTGCTCGATACATCGAGCAGCGCCGTGCCAGCGGCGCGGTTGCAGCGGTGGCGGTCCTTCGCCTTGCCGCTGGCACGGACGGCGGTGGCGCCAACCGCCACCGCTGCGGATGCTCTGAGTAATAAATATATGTATCTTAATGCCAATGCATATTAGTATTAGTGTTATTTTTGGCGTATTCAAATAATCAAAATGGTGTTTGAGCACAATTATTTATACTTGCGGACACCATACTTTAGTGACTTCGATTTAACATCCATCATTTATTTATATCCACGTATTCTAAAGATTCTACACTAGTATTTAAGTTTTTACGAAAGTAGCAATAAGATTAAGTTTCAATATTTTAGAATTTGTTGTGAAGTCATAGTCGACTAGCCCAACACATGGGCTTTTGGACTTTTGGTTATGCAAAATGGTTCTTCACTAATCACTATTGAACAAATTTTCTCTTTTGGACTACTATTTAAAATTTTTGAACCAATTTTCTTTTGTTCTATGAGAAAGCTAAATTTCTTTTGTTTTCAGTGTCACCCTATTTCTACAGATTTATTAAATTTGATTAATTCAATAAAGTAAAAATAAAATAGAAATGAAACATGCGTACAACAATATATATGTATACTAAATTAAAAGTATCGATTGATCCAATGATCTAAAATAGTACTCCTATAATATAAACAGTGCCCAAATCAATGTAGCAGTGAATCTTCACGAGTAAGTATAATGTCTAAAAAGACCAGAGTGACAATCCTAACACCAAAAAATCAACACAACATAGTAAAACTCGAAATGCAAAAACACACAATAGTATCACATCACGTCTGACCAACTTATAGCACTCATCATATCTGAAAAATATGAGCGCTTTAATGCACATGAAATTAGTCTAACATGTACTTAAAGAAACAATTCTTCTCTCGAACCACCAATAAATGCCTCCTCCTATTCGTTATTTTTAATTAATCGAGTGCTAAATAACTTACTCAAAATATCAAAATAGAATTCGACATTTAATTGTGGATTCATCTTTTCACAAATCAGGACTTTTTTTTACTACGGAAGAAGAATGAAGTATAACAACATTTAATAATTTGGATATTTTAAACTGTGATATAGTAGTATTTAGATTTTACATCAATATTTGAAGAACTAAGTAGTTGGTGAAAGGAATTTTCAATGAAAAAAAATGCCCCAACATGGCAACACCAAATACCACTTTAGGACCACTTTAGGATGTTGTAGAGATCATCAATTTAGTTCGTCTTACTCAATATTTCCACTTATATATTTTGAACTAAATCCTCCTATTCCCGTTCCTCATTCAAATATTCAACTATATTTTTTCTCTACTTACTTCACTTAACAACTCCTTCTAAAATCTGGTGTCACTCAAGAATGTAGATTTTGAGTGGGACGAAGGGAGTACATAATTGTTAAAGTAATAGGTAGATAAAAAGAAAAGGTGATTGAAGTATTGTTAGTGGAGAATGAATCCTCCATCACTAAAGAAAAAATGTTTTTTAAAAGAGAAAGTTCATAATTTAAAGGGACGAGACAATATGAAAATAGTTCATATTGTTAAGGGACAGATGAAGTATTATAATAAGATAAATTCCAACTGACCATAGTTTACATACAATAATATCTTAGTCTTAAACATCTCGAAGGGAAAAAATCAACATGACATCGACCACACGTACCAAAATTGATCGCACCTTGACTTTGTATACAACAATTAAATTTTCTAAATTGGAACCATGTATACCAAAGTCGAGTACCTCGGGCCTTTGCATTGCCCAACCCTCCCCCAGTACCCATATAGTTGGGAAAACCATGCTTATAGAAAACCATTTCTATAATTTTGTATGAAAAATAAAAGAGTACAACTCCTTTTTTGTCCAAAACATATGGTCAAATTACGAATTTTGTCCATAACATTCATTTTCAGGTTTTCGGGTCCATAACATACGAAAATCGCTCTCGGTTAGGTCCTTTTTGGACGGCTCCGTTAAAATACGCAAGTCAACCGTTACTTAGCAAAAGTTTGACTAAATTAAACAAAAAACTAGATTATTAGTGACTAAATAATTTGCTAATTATTTTCTTAAAAAACACCAATGATCTTTTTTTCTTAAAAACCAATTATCTGCCTTCAACTCTCATTTTCAAAAGAAGAAGGCAAAGCGTCGTTCTCACTTTCAGGGCGATACATTCCAACTCTTAGGCGATCTTCCGGCGATTCGAGGCGATATACCATTGTTCCAGCCATGAGTTGGGAATCGCCGTCGCGAAACCCACCTGAACCCGAGAATGAAGGCGAGAAGGGTCATGGTTCGTGTGTAGCTAACCCTAGTCCCAAAGATGGGTTGGCCTCGTTGAACCTTAGCCCCGTCGCGGAAGTCGAAGTGGAGCTACATTCCGGTAATTACGGGTCTATGTCAAACCCTAATTCTTCGAAGGCTGACCGACGACCTCCGACTGACGCCGATTTTCCCAAAGTAGAGAGGAGGACGAAGATGAGACTCGACCACTCGGTTTCTCTTAAGCCGCCACTTCCTCTGAAGGAGAAGGCTGCTGCTTTTTCTTCGAAATTCAATTTGAGTTCGCTAGTTGAAATCTTTAGAGATAAGCCGCCATTTGAAATTCCAGTTCCACGCCCTCGAAATCCACTTCGAGAAGGTTAGTTTCGAACTGGGCATATGAGTTATTTGTTGCATGTAAAAACTAGGGTTTGCAATAATTGGAATAGATTGAATTGTGGTCCCATAGAATATGTATGTAAGTGTGGTCCCACCGAATATAGATTGAATTGGTGGTGAGGAAAACAAGTGGATGGTCTGGTTGTAGGGAAACCAGACGACAAGGATGAATTTTTTTGTCTTGATATGTGTTGGACTAATAGGGTTTGTTGTGTATAAATGTTGGACCACTTTATGTTTTTATTGTTTACTTATGGTTGACACCTTTGCTTACAGATGATACATTCACTACGAGGATCCACTACAATGGTGTTATGGAGACATTGGAAGGGGGTAGAAAGCGGTATGTAAATGGTGAGTGTGATTACATTCATAAATGCGATATGGACAAGTGGTCAAAACTGGAGGTTGATGATGCTCTGGAGAAACGGGGGGTAGATGTCAGTGGTTTGGAGTACTTCTACCTGTGGCCAAGGATGTCTTTGTGGTGAAAAAGGACACAACAAGAGGAGATGTCCCTAAGCCACTGATGCTGCCGATGCGCCTAATGGTATTTCACTAACATTGACTCTTCTTGAATTCTGAGTTTTTTATTTGTTGTGCTATAATCTATTCACAAAATTAGTTTGATTCATTGATTATTGTTTTATAGAGCCAACTGTGAGAAAGAAGCGGAATCGTGCCGAGGAACTACCAAAGTGCAGTTTGTGCCGCCAGCCGGGACACAATAGGGCACTTTGTCAAAGTACGATCGCGAACATGCTTCCCGAAGGAGGTGCCTCTTCCTCTAACCCTCTCAACAAGAAACGTGGTTCATCCTCACTCACTCGGAAGAAGAAAGGAGGGAAGAAAACAGATTGATGAAGAAAACAGATTGATTTAGTGTGATCGGTTTTTTGTCATGTAACATATACAATGAATACTTGCTGGTTTTCTTGCCTGTTGCTGGATTGTTGGTTTTTGGATTTGAGTGTTGTTTTGTTTTGGTATGTGAAGATGCAACCAGCTGCAAGTAACGTAACGTTTGTTTAGGACCAGTTTGAAGTACTTTATGAATATGAAGGATGGCTTTCGCATGTATATTTTTTGCATATTTATGCCCCAAATTCCAAACCCAATTTCAAACAAGAACATGTTCGAATGCCAAAGAAGAAGAAGCAAGCAAGCTAGCTCAAAAATGCATCGAACTCAAAATACAAAATTCAGACAAAACGGTATGTGAAGATGCAACCAGCTGCAAGTAACGTAACGTTTGTTTAGGACCAATTTGAAGTACTTTATGAATATGAAGGATGACTTTCGCATGTATATTTTTTGCATATTTATGCCCCAAATTCCAAACCCAATTTCGAACAAGAACATGTTCGAATGCCACAGAAGAAGAAGCAAGCAAGCTAGCTCGCAAATGCATCGAACTCAAAAAACAAAATTCAGACAAAACTAGGATTTTCATCAAATTAATTCACCATACAAAATAACCCAACAATAACTACAAAACATAGAGCATATACAACAACATACACTAATTTCTCCAATTTTGCCTTCATTTCTGCTTAATTTCGTCCAACATCAACTCTACAACCTCAATGTTTTCATTAATTTCTGCTAAAACCAACCCTAAATCAGAAGCAACAACTGAGGTTGACGAAGAAGAGGCTTCGCCTTGATTAATGTCGCTACTGACGATTCGGAGTGCCGCTACCTCCTTACAAAAGCAGCGCAGACTCCTAAATCGAAGGTCGCACCAACCGCCGTTGTCGCCGGAATTGCCGCTGGAAGTCGACCGATGCATTTCAAACGGTTTGTCGGTGTGTTGCAGAAATGAGGGAAACCAGACGAAGAATTAGGGTTCTTCGCTGATTGTGTGGGGAAGAAAGAGAGTAAGAGTAATACAAGAACAAAATGTTAGTGTTTTTTATTTTTTAATACAATTAATAAATGTTAGTGTTTTTTAAGAAAAAAAGAAAATTGGTGTTTTTTAGAAAATAATTAGCAAATTATTTAGTCACTAATAATCTAGTTTTTTGTTTAATTTAGTCAAACTATTGCTAAGTAACGGTTGACTTGCGTATTTTAACGGAGCCGTCCAAATAGGACCTAACCGAGAGCGATTTTCGTATGTTATAGACCCGAAAACCCGAAAATGAATGTTATGGATAAAATTCGTAATTTGACCATATATTTTGGACAAAAAAGGGAGTTGTACTCAAAATAAAAAAAATGAAATGTTTATAGAAAAGAACTTTAATTATAGAAATCGTACTAGTACATAAAAATAGCGCAGTCATTCTGCGTCACAAGTCTGTCAAAAAGTACTCACATTGTAACCCTAGTGTGTCTTTCTCTCTCCACAAATACCCTCCCGCCACCTCTCCCCGCCGCCGCCACCACCACCAAATTCACCTCACTCTGTTTTTACCTAAATTCATTTCCAACAATTAATTCGCCCGCATAACTTTGATTGTTGATTCCCAAGCAAGGAAGGGGATGGGGGAGAGTGACGGCAGCATTAGTGATCAATTCGATAGCCACAACGACGTCGTTGTCGGCGCCCCCTCCAAGTCGCCGTGGAAGACCCCCGCCGCTGTTTCTCCAGCAGCGGCCTCCGATTCCGAGTCCTGGCCCGCGCTTGGCGACGCGCAACAGCGCCCCAAGTGCAACGGGGTTATCGATTTCAACTCCGCCAAGTCGCCGCCAGCTCAACCACAGGCTGATGCTGATGGTGGTGAACCTCCGGTGATGCGGCCGGTGAGTGTTGTAGCTTCGCTGCTTCTTAATTTCATTTTTATCTCTCTCAATGCAGGTTGTTTTAGTCCAAATTTGTTGTGTCATTGTGCATGCAGTCTGATCGGGAATAGATATTATATAAAGTATGAACATCGGAAACAAGACTTAGTATTGTGAAATGAGGAATAATTTTGTAAGCATTTGAGGTTTCATTATCAATATAGCCGATAAATGTATACTGTTTGAATATATAGTAGTTACTTATTTTTAAGTTGGAAAATGAGTAAATGTATAAAATAAATCCTTTTAAGTCCAACAAAAACCTGAAAAAGTTTTCTATTTCAATTGTAGCAAAACGTTTTGTTAACATTGCCGTGAGTTGAGCTATTATGGGCCAATATTAAAAAACTACTCCCTTCGTCTCACCTTATTTGATGCGTTTGAGCACATGATTTAAGAAAATGGTGTTTAGTGAGTTTGCTGAGTGAGAATAAAACTGGAGAGACCAGCTTTGCTTTGGATTGGAATCACTCACATTTGAATGTTGTAATTTTCCTGCTCTTTTAAAAAGCTAGCCAATTAAATACACATATTATTACTGTATTAGTTATTGCAGCAGCTTCCCTGACAGTTATTTGCTCGTCTTTCAGGCTCCAGAGCAGCAGAAGTTCCATGGACGAGGCAATATCAGATCCCCCCGGAAGCCCACTTATCAACAAAAAACTGGTTCCAAGCACCATGGCCCAAATGGTGCATCTCCATTACCTGTGCCCTTACCCATTTATCCACCACTTTTTCATACTATGGTTCCCATTCCCCCTAATTCAGCTCCTGGATACCCTTATCCATTCCCTCCTGGAGGTTTTCCCAGAGTTGATGGTCGGTTGGTAAAGCCTGGTGGTGATGCTACTTCAAAACCCTTTGTTCCTCCAGTAAATGGGGACATGCAGACTTTGCCACGTGCTAATTCAAATTCTCATGATTTCAGTTCTGTTGAAAGAAAGCCTAATGTAAAAGAACAGGATGGCCAAATGAATCCTTCGTGGAATAATCAAAGGCCAGCTGGTTTTAACAACAACTTCCATTTGCAACCACCGATGGTTCCGAGACCTTTCATAAGACCTCCATTCCTTGTCCCTGCAGGCTTCATTGATGGAGCAAACTTCCAAGGTATATGAATGAATTAATTAAATATGATGCTGTCAGTATGTGATAATTTGTAATCCCTAACAAGGTTATCTGTTGTACAGGTCCTCCAGGAACTGTATATTATTTTCCTGCTCCTCCTTCGGGCTCTGTGAGAGTACCGTACCCTCCAATTTTCGTTCCACATCCTTTGAGCTCTGGAATTCCAATGCCGCCGCCTTCACCAGTCTTAGCTTTGAGGGCTAAAATTGTGAAACAAATTGAATATTATTTTAGGTGAATTGAAAGATCCCATCCTTGCCAATGCTTCAACATTACTGCAATGCTAATGGATTACAAAATTAACATTTTCAAACTCCCCCATCCCCCCAACAACGTACAATTGGAAGAGTCTTATTCAGTCTGTGGAGTGGAGTATGTTATACTGCTTTACTGAGGAGTTATGATGTTAACCTGTTTGTAATGAATCGATGGATTGTATAATCGAACATGTGGAGTCTAGTTTAAAATTTTAAATACGTCAATATTGAGTGGTCATGATAATTATTCAAATGATGCATCTGTGTCCTGAACCTCCCACGTTTTCATTTGGAACAGTTCATAATTCAAAAGAAATTATGATGAGTAGGACGTGCTACTATCTTAGTGGAACTGTCCTTATGCTTTGCTAATTACACTAGTTAATTGTTTTTATGTCGCAAATGATGATGACTGAGCTTTCAGAGATTACTATTTTTGGCAGTGATGAGAATCTGCAGACTGATCCATACTTGATTTCCTTGATGGACAACCAAGGCTGGGTGCCAGTGTCAGTAATTGCTAACTTTAAAAGGGTAATATACTAAAAGTTCATGTACATGATATTGCATGCCACCGACACATTTTGGTAGGGTAAGCACAAGTTGGATTATGTTATCTAAATTTCTTTTTCAGGTTAAAAGAATGGATGCAGATGTACCGTTTATTCTGGATGCATTGCAGGCTTCAGAGGTCATCGAAACACAGGTCAAATAACATGCTTCTCTTGAGTTCCTCACAATCAGTCCCATACATTTCTTGCTTTTGCCTCATAAACTTTCCTTGTGATTTTCCTTTTGTATTTGGCCATTTCTCTGAATAAACTTCTCTTGCTTTGGTTTTCAATCACTGTAGGGTCAAAAGGTAAGGAGGCTCAATGAGTGGTCAAAGTGGATTCCGACCTCTGCTGATCACCAAATTTCTCCTGGTTCAAGTGATGGGAAGAGTGATGGTATCACTGAAAATAGAGGTGACTGCGCTGAAGGCTTAAAGGAAGTACCTTCATCAAATGCTCTGGGTCCCATGCAATTAGGTGAAAACTGCACAAGTGAATCAGTTGGTGACAACACTGATCAAAACAGGGGTAAGGCTTCTTACAGTGGTAAAACATCTGGAAATAATTCAATCATGGGGATGGATTTTCATCTTGATAATATTACATATGAACTGAACTGGATAATGAATAAAATTTACCAGATATCTCACAAGGGGCTGACTCAGCAAAGTCAAGTGTTGATAAAAACAGCAAAAACCAAAGTATGCAGACTAATTCGCGCCACAATGTGCACCTGAATGACTTATCTAATGATTTTTCAAGCACATTTTTGCTTGACGAAGAGCTGGAACTCGAGCAGGGAACAGAAAGAAGCGATAGACCTTCTACCTTGGAGAGGTAATTCCTGCTTTCTGCAGTCTCTTGATAAGTTTCTGTGTTTTGAAAAGAATATAGAAAACTCAGATTGGATTTTCTGCTTTCTGCAGTCTCTTGATAAGCTTCTGTGTTTTGGAAAAGAATATAGAAAACTCAGATTGGATTTTCTTAAAATTGTTCAAAACACTTAAGTTTGTTCCAAAGTCCAAATGGTAATTAGAATGGAACAGTTTAAGATATTTTGGTCTATCTTTAATGTACGGTTTTATATTTGTACCTGGAACAGTGTAATTTCCATTGGTTTGTTTATATGTTTATTATTCTCCCTGATTGTCATTTTGATACTAACAATTATAAGGGAAACTTTGTATCTATTATTCTTTCATTTTCACCTTTTCGACCTCGCTCTGGCGTTTTATTGGTATGGTGTCATCTTTTTAATTGCTACTCATTATTTTTTATATATTGTCAATTCTGAAATATTTTCAGTAATCAAATGTCATCCATATTGAACTGCACAATATTTTTTTGTTGTACAATTTTTTTTATCATTTCACATCCTATCAGTTGTGCTCAAGGGCGTTACTTGCCTCTACAAATCAGGTTTGACGATGAAGATGAAGAGGTCGTCATGGTTAACGATCAAGCAGTTGAGAAGCTTGTGATTGTCACTCAGGTAAGGCCACTCTTTTTGGATGCACAGGTTGTCTGCTGATCTAAGTGTGCAGAGATAATTGATGCCTGTTTTTGTGGCAAATTTCAATTTTTTTTGTTCCTTTAATTCACAATATTTCAAACTCATGCTAGGATGAAGACTTCCTCAAGGGTATTGTTCCTTGTTTAAATCTGATTAGCACTAGAGGATATTATCTTCCTTATGCAGCTCAGCTCAGCTAAATTTGCATCTTACCCTCTTAGGGATACTATCTGACCAGTATAATGAAGGCTAACAGCCTAACTCTAGGGGTCAGAATATTTACGTTCTCTGTAATTTGATTGTGTTATCCTCCATCAAAGGACATGGCCCTAACTATGCGTGTGGTCACCCCATAACTTTCCAAAGACTGGCCCTTCTTGCACCGTGGCAATATTGAGTGGATCATTGCAGAGATGTGCAACACCTTTGGTTTCAGACGAGTTGGATAACCTCAAAAGTCTCCATTACTTGGATAAATTTATTGTTTTATATAAGGCATCACTGGTTGAAATCTATATTTGTACTTGGAGTATGTCAGACTCAGATATATGTGTATGTAACTTAATTTTTAATGTAAAAGTCCGATTTGCCTTATTTAGTTAAGGGAATTGAATGATTTAGAACTAGCTCATGAGATTGTATGGTGCAGAATAGGCGAAAAGGTGAGAGACCTGGTGAGGAATCGGAGGCCGTATGCAGTGAGCTTCAATCTGCTATGATAAATGATGGGCTCTACTTTTATGAGCAGGTATTAAGATTGTTTTATCTGTTTCGTGTTGCTCTTGTATAAAAAGTTGCTGCAGCATTCAATGTCATCAATTTGCAGGAACTAAAATCCCATAGATCTTATAGTAAACTCAATGAGCCTATCATCGGCAGCAGAGATGAGAACTCCAAATACTTTGCTGGTGATACTTCTCTGATAAATCCAAGAGCTGTTGATTGCTCTACTGGGGGAAGTAGCAGTGAAGGACATGGAAATTCTAATTCTCGAAGGAAGCAAAACAAGAGCAATTCCAAACATCACTCCATTCATAAGCAGCGGCTCTTCCCTGGCAACTTCAAATCTCATGGAAGTGGGCGGAACTCCCATGGAATAGTTTCTGAAAGTTCTCCTAGTGATGCTATTGGCTTTTTCTTTGGTTCAACACCTCCAGATAGTAATACGTGAGCATCAAATTTCTGTCTTCTTCATTTTCGTTATAAACTATGCTATGTGAAGGAACGGTGAAGGGTAAGCTCTATTGTGATTGTCTTCTGACCGCAATGCTTCTACTTTTGCTTCAGAGTAACCATTTGCTGGCAAACTCCACTTGACTTAACTTGTGCTAAACTTTATTTTGCAGGCTGAGGCCTTCAAAATTGAGTGCTTCTCCTCACAGCCATTTGTTAGGAAGTAGTCCACCAGTTGGATCAGTGCCAAAGCCATTCCCACCATTTCAGCATCCAAGTCATAAACTTCTAGAGGAAAATGGTTTCAAACAGCAGCTGTAAGAAAATTTCACTTATTAAGTGAAATTGCTGCTCTAAGTTTGCATGCTTAAATTTACACTTCCCTGCAAAATTCCATGGTTGTGCCTAAGTTTTTCTCGAAATGTCCTCCAGTATTCAACTAAGTTTAAGAGCATTTTCTCAGGTACAAGAAGTATAACAAGCGCTGCCTTGCTGAGCGGAAGAGGATGGGTGTTGGTTGTAGCGAGGTATCTTCATTAACTTTTGATCTTGTGCTGTATATTTTTATGATCTTTTTCAAACATGCCCATATATTAAGAGATGTCTTCTTTAATTAACCAATCTCTCTTCATCTTGGAATACTTTTTCCTGCATTTTTATAAGTGTAACCTAGCCTAATTTAGAACTGTATGACATGACAAACTAAAATTGGCAAAGGGCAATTTCAGTGGTTGCTTTAGGTTTCGTACAATTTCAGATTGGCTGTCAACTGTAATTTTAGTCTACACTGGTGTTCCCAGATACTTTGAGCCCTTTTTTTCTACCAGGCTTCAAGATGCTATTTCTTAAATTTTTTGTAAATGGTATCCCTAAATCTGAAAGGCCAGCATATCATATATTTCAGAATTATGTCCTTTCAAGTTTCAGCATGACAACAGAGAAAATAACAAAGAAAAGAAAATAAGTCCCTTGGTTTGTGGTAAAAGATGCATGTAGCACCATCTTTCTAAAGACAGCCTCTGAAAACCTGTTCACCAGTCATCATTTCCCTGGTTGGTAAGGGTAATAGTTCATTTTTAATGCCAAAAGGTACCAGACTATATGAAAGGCTGGGGTGTGAATCGTCGTGTTGTTAAACAAATCGCGGTGTGAGTCGTGAGACCCAAAACCTGATACTTGGCTTTTCTAGTTTCATCTAAACTTTTCGTGTCATATCAAGTTCCTTGTTCTGATAGTTCATCTGTATATGTCTACTCCAATGTGCCAGGTGTTGCGACCAAAGAATCCTGTCACTAATGTAAAATGTATGATCTTTTCTCATGTGTAAGTACTGATGTTTAATGACATGGAACTCCATAATTGCAGGAGATGAATACTCTTTATAGGTTTTGGTCATTTTTTTTGAGGGACATGTTTAATCCTACCATGTATGCTGAATTCAAGAAGTATGCTATAGAAGATGCTGCTGCTGGTTGTTACTATGGAATGGAGTGCTTGTTCAGATTTTATAGGTGGGGTTTGAGTTTTGTTTGACACATAAGGATCCTTGATTTCCTTGCATTTTTCTCATGGGCAGTTTCTTGTTCAATGTAATTGCCTCTTGTATGCTGAATCTCAACTTACCCTTTTTGTTCTTATTTTATCTATGTAAGTTATGGCTTGGAGAAGGAATTTAGACGGGAAGTATATGAGGACTTTGAACAGCTTACACTTGATTCTTATAAGAAGGGGAGCCTGTATGGTTTGGAGAAGTACTGGTAATCTCGATTCCTTCCCTTATCATATTTCTCATACACCACATCACAAACACCTTCGATTACAGGGAAAAACTAAGTACCTTCCAAAAGGATGTCACGTCGCCAATTTCATCCCAGTCCGATTTTGTTACCTTAATTCATAGCCTTCACTTCCTTTTGATATGCAACAATAAGTTGGATGATTTAACTTCAAAGTCTTGTGCTTAAAATGATAGAATGAAGTGTCATGAGGTAGGTCATTCTGGTGTCACAATGCCATTTTCTTATGATGCAGGGCATTTCACCATTACCGGGCGGATGATGAACCAGTGGTGAAACATCCAGAACTGGACAGACTGCTTAGAGAGGAATATCGTAGCATGGACGACTTCAAACAGGAAAAAGCTAAGAGTAAAAGAGGTTAAGCATTCATATTATCACAGGTATGGTGAAGTGCCATCGCAAATTTTGGGAGAGAATTCTAACAGTCATATAGAGCAAATCTAAATCTGGTAGGGGTTCCAGTTTGTTTTTTTTACATGGGAATCAAAGCTGATTCCGTAAATACAAGTTGTCGACAAATCAGTCATCGAGATAAACAAGCTATTTGACCCCAGAACTTGTAACAGTTATTTTCTACTGCCTGCCTGTTGAGGGAGGCACTCTGTTTCTAAAGTAGATTTAACATGTACTTATAAATTACAACAGACGACTTGATGAGGTTTTTTTTATTAATAGAACATGAAACTCTTGTAACTTGTATCCTAATTTGTTGTTATTGGTTCGCAACATATAAACTTGTCATAACTAGCGATTAGTTGTTGTGAATGACAGATCGTTTATGTTAATGGTAACGTATATAGAATCTTGGCGCAATAATTTTCATAATATATTCGACATATACTAGAACTCAATTTCTGAAGAAATTCCCTGATTGCCTTCACATTGCAATTCAAGTTTTCTAATTAGTAGGCCCAACAGTGGTGATAGATGTCACACTCAATGGCGACGAGATTTTAAGAGATATATTGTGAGTTACGTGAAGAAAGAAAATACAGTTTTATAGTCTATTAATGTGATAACTTTTACTAAAAAAAGAAAATATAACATTTTTTTGGGGGTCATGTTGAAGACCTTGACTGACGAAGTAACCGCAAATTGGTCTTATCTCATGCTATTAAAGACACAAACATTGAGATCATCATAATGAACAGGCAACCTCCAAGGTAAGCTGAGCACTAATACGATTCCTGGAAAAACCCCAAGTGTGATACATAAACATGCCAGATCGAAGAATGTTTCGTGGTACTATGGAAATAGTTCCATCATAAAGGTGAAGTTGCTTTAGAATCAACAATGAGGCCTTCCTAGTGACAAGCAGCAGTTACCTGCTCTGCACAACAAGATCCGAAGCAAGCTCGTCCAGCACCAACTTTCAAACACTCATCAAGCCTTCGATAATTATGAGGCCAATGGATTCGCAACACAGATTTTAAGCATGAGGGGAATGAGAACATGATACCAAAAGTAAGATTTTTTTAGACCTAAGCTTGCCAAGAAGTATGGAAAGTAAATTTGAGAAATCAGCTCAAGGAAAACTTATCAAATCCACAATTTTCAACCAAAGATGGGGGACCATATGAAAGTTGAGGGGTCAGTTGAGAAAGTCAACCACCAGAAGAATTACTTTACTGTTTTTAATGAAGACTGTAACTTTTTAGACCCAAGCACATTACTCATTCAAAAGCATCTTTCTGAAAAATCTGATTCAAATAACAGAATAAATGATGTGGGGTTAGGGGGGGGGACCCTGAAAGTATTAGTCAACATCTCATGTGCAATGAACAAACAGCAAAGAATTGGCAGTTGCACTGATATGCTATTAGTTGCCATGCTCTATAAGTTCCTGCAACAAAGCTGTTAAAAGATCAAAGTATTATGAATGTTAGTAAAATTCAAGGCATTGAAGATGCTAATCCATCCAGTCATCTACTTAGATATCAATGTTAGAAACACAAACAAGGATTAGATACTAAATGTAGTTTCTCAAATAAATCAAACTGAAGTTGAAAGTAAAGATACATACTTAACCAACACCCCAAATCTCAAGAGACACAGAAGTGTGAATCAAGTCACTAGTTATCAACCTTTTCGAAAAGTTGTTATTAGACTGAAATAGGACATTTTAGAAAATATTCAACATATAGAAGTAATAGATAGAGAAACAAGGTACACATTTTAGATTCTAGTCCTTAGGCAAATGGAAACTTTTTGCTACAAGGAAAGACTTCATTAGCATGATTGCCCGAACTTCAGAAGAATCCCAGAGTCCAAAACTAAAAGATTGATGCATTTATGAAGAATCTGCACAATGAAAAAAACATAAAAAACTAATTTGAAAAGCAAAACAATTTTTGCTCATAGAAACAAAAAGGCTGAAGCTGAGTCATAGTAAAAGTTTAACCATAAGAGGCATATTGCAAACTCTTAAAATCATGAAAATTGAAACTCAACTGCATTAAATTGTGAAATCTGGGAATGTAAATTACTATCAGAAGCATGTAGACGGTTACCAAACTAAAAATCAATGAGACCTGGATGAAGAGAACAAATATAATTTTTCGGCACTCGGCAGTATAAGCATGGCAGGAGTTCCAAACATAATTACACAAACACATATAAACTTCCACTACTGTAATCTAAAAGATCTCCAATGGAGGAGATGATCAAGAATTTTTAGTCCAACTGATTCTTTCTTCACCTATTTGTTGGACCCCAAGTTCCAGATTGAAAGTCTCTCCACTATATGAATATCGGTCAATTTCAATCAACTTAAATGTCAATCCACACAGCTCCAAACATATTATGGGTATGGCTGCAGACGTCTTCCTATGGCATGAGAAAACAATATTCACATTTAAGGGAGATCAGTTTCCTAAGCTCCATATTTTCATTATCCAGGATAACTAAAGACCATGAGTGAATATTAAATATGTTGTTGAGATTTGCATTATAACCATTTCCATTGGTAATATGGAAACAGAGAACAATAACTAGTAGGGAAAAATCCCTGTAAAGATTACCTAGTGTTCATGTTGGTGCCTAGGTGGAGGGGCAGGATATAGATTTCTACAAAAATTTGAGAACTCCATTTTTTAAACTAAAGAAATCATTTTCATCTGCTTCCATTAAGCAACAGAATTTACTAAAAAGCAACTACTGTGTAAGACACTCTAGAGTCGGTATGTAATTTGGCACACTAATTGATATGCTCAGGCATCACAACGAAAGTTGCTAGAATGTACAGACAGGAGTAATATAATAAGTATGAACGTACCTCCGCTTACCTAGTGACCATGACCCATATAGGGTGCCCCACCCTGATGTGGCCTTACACCACCCTGACCCATCTGTGGCTGGCCACCATAACCCCCTTGCATACCAGGTTGACCTCCATAGCCACCAGCACCCTGACCTCCGTAACCTGCATTGTTCATCATAGGTGGTACACCCTGTGGATTTCCAATCCCCCCGAGCAAATTGCCAATTCCCAATCCAGCCCCTTGAGTGGCCAGCAGTGCTGCCACAGCCTGTCCTATAGCAGCAGGGGCAACTGCTGGATTAAACCCTACAGAAGGAACAGCAGGTCCGGCACTTGGAGCCATCAAGTGTCCACCTGTATGCCCCACACCACCACTACCAGCATATCTCCCTTTCTTAGCTTGATGATGATAATACCCTTGGTGCCCCTGGTGATGATGTTGCTGCAGCTGCGGCTGCTGCTGACCATGCTGCTGGTTGAAGTGACCCTTGCTGTGTTTTGGGCCATCAATTGCTTTCTGGCAGTGCAGTATCTGACCCTCAAAATGCTTGTGCGGCTCATCCAGTGCCTTTTGCGCACTCTCAATACTCTTATACACAAACAAACAGAAACCCCTAGGCTTTCCAGTCTGTTTATCCAAACCCAAAGGCCCATCCTCGATCTCCCCAAATTTGGAGAAGTAGTCCAAAAGCTTTTTCGGCTCAAGTTCGGCAGACACATTGCTAACGTATATCTTCCTCTGTGTGTACTCCGACGTAGGTGGTACAGAAACGGACGGTGCTGCAGTCTGCACGGGAGTCTGAACCGGCCCAGCCGACGCCAGTTGGCAAGAAGTCATCCGGCCTTCAATCAACTTCTGAGGTTCCTTTAGGGCGCGGCGAGCCCCATCGCGGTTCTTGAAAAGAATGAAACCATATCCCTTCGATTTCCCGGTATTCTTATCTCTAACCACCTTACAGTCCTCAATTTCGCCATACTTCCCAAACACCGACGTAATCGTCTCCGCATTGGCATCCCAACCAAGGCCGTGCACAAAAATCTTGCAGTGGGCAGGGTCGGAGTCGGCCATCCTGTGCACAATCTCAGATAGATCTGGGTGTTTTTCAAGCGCTTCTTTGATTAGAAGAGTGAGCTGGTCCTTAGAGAAGGGCTCGAGAAGCTTCTCCAAAGGCTCTTCCTCAAAATCCTCATCCTCCCCTTGAGCACCAGCACCACCGCCATTCTCTGAAATGACGTTCTCGGAGGGCTCCTCTTTAATTTCAGCTTTAATTTCGGCACTCGTCTCCGGAATATCCTCGTCCTTGTGTTCCTCCATGTTGTCCGATTGCTCCTCTTCCTCGTCGACCGCTTCTTCTTCTTCTTCCTCCTCCTCCTCCTCCTCCTCTCCTTCCCCTTCTTCCTCTTCCTCTTCTCCTACTGTTTGCTCGGGCTCAACCTCCTCGACCTTGACCTCAGGCTCGGGCTCGGGCTCCTCCTGCTGCTCGATCTCGGGGTCCTGAGGGAGTTCAGCAGCGCGGGTTTTCCGTTTCCGAGCCATAGAAATCGGTGGGTTAGGGTTTTGTTTGGTGGTGGCTAGGGTTTCACGATAAATGGATTATGACAATTTGGGGGAAAATGAAAAGGGGAAACTTTACTAAACATAAAGGGAGTCTTATATAGGTAGATAGCTGCGAGACTCAAGTTTTACCTTTTTTTCAATATCATATGATTCATATCCAATATAGTGACGTGTATTTGATTTCTTATCACTATAAACTTATAAATTGTGAAGGATTTCATAAATGATATTTATTCGACTATTTACATTAACACAATACAAAACAGCTCATAATTATCCAAAATTATACTATTCCTAACATAGTGATCAATGCATAAGGCTATCTGAATGTTGTCTCTTATACTTCCCTTAACTGCCTCTTAAATTACTATTCTTGGATCTCACTGTACTTTTTTACTCCATCTCTTAACTAAGGGACAGAACCTGCAACCCTTCATCTCTTATTCGTCCCTTAACCGTCTCTTAAATTACTATTCATTCAATTTCATTTTTTAATTTTTATTTCCAACAAATTCAATTAATAAAAACACACTTCATTAAATAAAATAAAATTACAACATAAAATAAAAATACAACTTAAAATTCAAAAAAATAAAAAAAACACATAATTAAAATCCTAAAAAAAATTACATAATTTAAAATACAATTTTATAGAAAATAAAAAAAACTACTCCGTTGGCGAATCATCCCCCGAAGGCAGTGGAGGTGCATTGAAGCCACCTGGAGGCGGAATACCAAGTTGTCTTGCCATAAACTCAATTCCGGCAAGATAGACTTGGTATTGGGGAGGCGTCATGCGGGAAGTGTCCGCCATTGTGGCGATAATGTACATGGACATTACGGAGTTCGAGGGTGCCCCCGAGCCCGCCTGGCTTGATTCGGCTCGGCCCCTCCTCCCTCTAGCCGCCTTCGCCTTGCGGCCGACGGCACCCACGGGAGGACCCCCCCGGCATCGTCTGTCGTGCCCTCAACCTCCTGCGAGGCAAACTCTTGTGCGGCGCTGTCCGAACCGCCCTCACTAGACGAGTATTGGCCACCCGTCGTGTGCTTCGTGCGCTTCGAGGTCGAGCCCGAGCTGGACCGGACACCGCCGGCCCACCTTTCCTCGTCTTTGACGACCTCCCAAACATCGACATGTTTGAATTGTTTACCGGTGTCGTCGAAGTAGACTCGCAAAGCCGACCTCAGAATGTCGGCTCCCGTGGCTCCGCTTTGGTAATGAGCCGCTTCACTCTTGTAGATGGCGCATAATTTTTTGACCTATCTGTGGACTCGGTCAAAGTAAGTGCGAAGCATCTTAAATGTGCGGCGGCGGGACCCCTTCGGCTTAATCTCGTGGTAGGCCTCAGTGACCTTTTCCCATAAGCACTTCCAGGATTGTTGATTCCCGACGATGGGATCGTACGAGGCGCTGATCCAGGCGTTGTACACAGCCAGCGTTTCCTTGGGGCTGTACGGATGTCGGCCTAGATCCTCCTCCTCCCCCTCCTCGTCCGCCTCCGCCCTGGAGCTTCCACCGCCTCGGCCTCCTTCCGGAGTGGGTTCAACCGAATAATCCTCCCGAATCTGGGATAATCCCTGCGAATACCTCGGGGACGGAGGGGCGGGCGTATGCATCGACATCAAAATGGGGTGGTTGGTACCCCCGGCGTCGACGAACCCTGGGTGCCCGGCGTCGACGAACTGGAACCACCACCCAGGACATTGTACATGCCCCCCAGTCGCCGAACGAGTTGATGTCAAACCCATTGGAGCCGCCACCGCCAGAGTTTCCGTCGCCGGACATTTTGTGATAAGAGGTTAGATGAAAATTGGAGAGGAAATGAAGATGATTTGGGAAGAATAGATGTGTATTTGTGTATGAAACGAGGGTGAATTAGGAGTATTGATAGAGTAAATAATAAAATAAAAAATAAAAATAAAAAATAAAAATAAAAAATAAAAATAAAAATGGTAATATTAACGGTAATATTACTGTTTTTCGATTTTTTATTTTTATTTTTTTTAAATTCAAATTTAAAAAAATAATTTATTGCGTCAACGTGACGATGCCCACTCGCGGGCCGGCGAGTGGGCGTCACGCATGGCGCCGGAGTGCGCCACACGCGCGGGCGCGTGGCGAGACGGGACGCTCGGCGGGCTGGGGACGAGATGGGACTCTGTAACGCGTCTCGCCGCCGTCTCGTCCCGGCGTGACAGGTTACGAGCCACCCGCGTTACGCGTTGCGGGTGGCCTAATCACATCTTGATAAATAATCATAGACTAAAACATGGAGTTCACTATAGAAGCGTTTTGGTGGTTCACTCCGTTTTCAAATTCGTGTTATGAACTAAAACATTCTTACAGTGAACTAAAATGTCTTTATAATGAACTTCGTGCTTTCAGATTCAAAATTTGTTAGAACTCAATCTCAACCTTCCATTTTTTAATCTTCTAGTTAAGATTTGATCTCTAATAATAGCGTATTGGATTTTGTGAATGTAGTTAAGTTTTGCAACGATCAAGATTTTTTATTTTGTCAAAGTTTTTCTTTTTCTTTTTCTTTTACATTATTCAAAATGAGCTGAAGAATCTTCAATTTTATTTTTCTTTTTCTTTTACATTATTCAAAATGAGCTAAAGAATCCTTGAAGAAGAGATTGATAAGGTAGGATTTATGTTCAAATAATTATTGATTAACATTTCATAAAAATAGACCATTTAGGGTTGACACATGAAAGAGAAGAAAAATTAGTTGAAATTGTGTAATGAGTGATGGGGTCCATAAATAATAAAATAAAAAGAGAAAGGCGAAAAAAAATATCATAAATGGATATGAACAATTTTTATGAGACGAACGAAAAAAGAAATAGGAAGAATAATATATACTCCCTTCGTTCCATGTTAATAGATGCGTTTCATTTTTTTGCACTTGTTTTGAAAAAATAATAGATTAGTTTTTCCATTTTGGACCGTCCCTCGAAATTAGACAACGTCTATATAAGGAAAGTTTTGAACAAACACATATCACTAATAATGTGGACCCCACAATCTACTAACATTACTTCTACTACTTTTTTTCCCTCACTATTTCTATCTCTTTCTTATTTTACCAATTGCATATTTTATTAAAACCCGTGTCATATATAACTTTAACAATTTTTGGAGGATGAATAGAGTATGATTTTTTAAAATGAGTGCAGAAAATGAAACGTCTTTATTAAAGTGGATCGGCGGAATATATTGATATTTAATAATCATTTTGTTTTTTTTATGTGTACAAGAAGTGTCTAGAAGTTAGCAAGAGGAATTACAAAAGTAGAGAAAAGAGAATTGGAATTCTTGTAAGTAACGTTTGAGTCTATCTTTACACAAGATTTTAGTAGTAGGCTTTATTTGGGATCACTTTGATTAATTTGTTACATACTTTGAGTGTTATTTGATGTGATCCAATTTGATGATTGTGTTATTGTTTGAGAGGAGTAGGGAAAGCAAAATTAATTTTTTTTAGATATATGATATGATGTTGGCATTGATTATTCAAATCAATAGATTTAATAGTCTGATTTCGATGCGGCTAGTGTTTTAAAAATCGAATCGGACCGGCCGGTTCGACCGCGAATCAGTCCGGTCCGGTTCACCCCTAAAAATCACTAGCACATTGAATCGCCGCGAATCGGTGGAACTGGCCGGTCCGACCGTGAACCGGAAACCGATTTTCCTCTTTTTAAAAATATTTTTTTAAGATTTGTTGTTGCTAGGACTTGACACATGACCTCATCTCTAAATACATACTTCTTTACCACTCTACCACATGGTCATTTTGAAATATTATGAACATTAATTATCCTTATACATTAAATCTGAAATTCTTTTTCCATCGAAACTAATAATTCATTTTAATTTTATATTCTTTTAAGAAATTGTTAATTATAATATATTTCTTATATTTTAATTATACTTTTACAATCACTAATATTTTATAATATAGGAGTTTATAATTATACATAGAGTTTAATACTAGTTTTTAATATTGTGTATTATAATTTATTATTGTATTTAAACTTAACGTCATTAAATATTCTAATATACTAGTACAAGACTTTTTTCTATAATAATACTATTAAATGTATAATACTATAATATTTATTGATAAAATATGTAATTAAATTTTATTATTTACTACTATATATATATATATATATATATATATATGGATGTATTCATTTCCTTTTCCTATATTTCCTCCTTTTTCCTTCTTAATATCAGCCATTAGATTAGAGAAATGGACGGTCAAGATCAACATTGGGTAATTAATCATGTGTTGCATTATTTGTCCTATTTTGTGCATTATGAGGGTACAATAGTAATCTAATAATGGCTGGAAACCGCTACGAATAATGCACCACATGGTCACGAGTAATGCATATAATTGCCTATATAATGCACAATATGTGAACTGCAATGCATACGAACAAGATGTGCTGTGTTATGATGTTTGACACACGTTTCTTGTTTCCCCTAAGGGTTTAATAAGCTTAGGGGCTAGGGTATAGTACGTAGACATGTATGTAATCTTCACATGGTAACGAGTAATGGATATAATTGACTATATAATGCACAATTTGTGAACTGCAATGCATACAAACAAGATGTGCTGTGTTATGATGTTTGACACACGTTTCTTGTTTCCCCTAAGGCTTTAATAAGCTTAGGGGCTAGGGTATAGTACGTACGCATTAATAACAAATTATAAAACGATACGAATAATTCACCAAATTATCACGAGTAATGGATGTTATTAACTATATAATGCACAATATGTGAACTGCAATGCATACGAATAAGATGTACCATGTTATGATGTTTGACACACGTTTCTTGTTTCCCCTAAGGGTTTAATAAGCTTAGGGGCTAGGGTATAGTACGTAGACATTACTAAATGCACGTATGTAATCTTCAATCCGTTGATTAACCCATATACACAATACCTCTAATAATGCATAATATACTGAGATAATGACAATTAACAGCTACATAATGCACTACCTAAACCAAATAATGCACATACGTATATTCCAATAACAACAATTTGTTAGTAATGTCTACGTACTATACCCTAGCCCCTAAGCTTATTAAACCCTTAGGGGAAACAAGAAACGTGTGTCAAACATCATAACATGGTACATCTTATTCGTATGCATTGCAGTTCACATATTGTGCATTATATAGTTAATAACATCCATTACTCGTGACAATTTGGTGAATTATTCGTATCGTTTTATAATTTGTTATTAATGCGTACGTACTATACCCTAGCCCCTAAGCTTATTAACCCTTAGGGGAAACAATAAACGTGTGTCAAACATCATAACACAGCACATCTTGTTCGTATGCATTGCAGTTCACAAATTGTGCATTATATAGTCAATTATATCCATTACTCGTTACCATGTGAAGATTACATACGTGTCTACGTACTATACCCTAGCCCCTAAGCTTATTAAACCCTTAGGGGAAACAAGAAACGTGTGTCCAAACATCATAACATGGTACATCTTATTCGTATGCATTGCAGTTCACATATTGTGCATTATATAGTCAATTATATGCATTACTCGTGACCATGTGGTGCATTATTCGCAGATACCAAAATGTGGCAGTTACTTTTCCGTCAAATGTCAATAATAACCCTGTAATGCATACAACCACCTTCTATAATGCAACACGGAACCAGTTTTATAGAATCAATCTGATCCGTTGATGCCTTAGATCTAACGCGTAATATTAAGAAGGAAAAAGGATCTAAGATGTGAAAAGGAGAATAACGCTCCCCTATATATATATATATAAATTGTATTCCGGTTCAACCAATGGTTCGACCAGTGAACCGGTTGAACCAGTGAACCAGTAACGACGCCGGTTCGCTTGCCGGTCCGGTTTTTAAAACATTGGATGCGGGTATAATCAATGGGACAGAACATGCTTCAATAAGGCCCAAATGTCTCAGGACAGATAGAGTCGATGCATCAACGAAACGAGCTTCAACAAGGTCCTAGGTCATAGTGTGGAGACTGAGCCGATGCATCAACAGAACCAGTTTCAACAAGGTCCTAGTACCTCTCAGCCAGTGCGGCTGATGCATCAACAGAACATAATTCATCTCGGTTCTAATGTCCCTCTGGAACGTGGTAGTACTTCTCAACAGGTTGGGCCGACGCATGAACAATACGTGACTCGTCTCAGTTTTGCAATCTTTCTTATACCCTCAGCAAGTGTGACCGATGGCCAATGCATCAACAAAATGAGTTTTATTCTGATTCTAATACCACTCTGGAATGTGGTAGTACTTCTCAGCATGTGAGGCAGATGCATCAACAAAATGAGTTTAATCTCAATTTTAATGTCAATATGGAAGATGGTAATACCTCTCGGCAAGTGGGACCAACGCATCAACACAAAGGGTTACATCTCCGCTATAATGTCACTCTAGAACGTAACAGTACTTTTCGGCAAGTGGAGTCGATGCATCAACAGAACGGGTTTCATCCACATTCTAATGTCACTATAGAGGCGATGCATCAACCCCACCTGCTGAAAGGCACTGCCACGTTCTAGAGTGACATTATAACATAAATGTAATCCATTTGTGTTGACCACACGTGGGATATGAGCAACCCCCGTAACACATTTTAATTATATGCTCTTTTGTTCAGTTTCTTTATTTAGAGGTTTTGTTTACCAAGACATTAGTTTTCTTTTAGTTATCGCGTATACCCAATCGGAGTTGAAAATTATCGGGTATTGGATACTCAATATCCGGAGTTCGAATAACATATAGTCAGATACAGAATCGGGTATTGATTTTTCTATAAATTCGATTATCAGGCATTACCAAATCACCCGATTTTGACCCAAGTCAAAATGAATTAAAGTTTAAATTAGGGCTTCTACCTTTACTTCATTTCCCTCTCCCTCTCCCTCTCCGACGGGACCCTTCTCTCAATTCCCATTCTTCTCTCCTCTCCCATTTCACGGCACCGCGCCGCTGCCTCTCCGTTTCACATCGTCTATCACTGGTCTACCTGCGCCGCGCCTCGTTCCATTTCGACGCCACCCGTCGCCCGGTTCTATCCATTTCGGCGCCGACTGCCGACGACGAGCTCACCACCAACTGCACTGTATTTATGCTAGCTTACTGTCTTCTTGCTTTTGGTTTTGGCCATTTTGTATGTTGTGTGATTTGGAAATTGGAAGTGTTAGGTTGTAAATTTGTAATCTAGAAATGTACATGTTCAATTTTTTCTTATAATCGGATTTTTTGGGTATTCGACTTTTTGGGATCGGATAACCGATCCGGGTATTTGGGTACGTGTTGGGAGTTTCGGTATCCGCGGTTACCTAATTGGACAGCCCTAGCTCAAATTATACCTGATGCTCAACCCATTTGTTGATGTTCCAATATTTGTATGATATTTTGTGATAATAGTTTAGGTGCTTAATCTGAATTTTTTCCCGAAGCTGTTGTTGGATCTTGTTAAATTGTTGATCAGATGTAGATGGATTCTTTTGCTTGCAGAGTTAAGAAATTGAACAATATAAATGTTGAAAGGGAGGAAAACTGCTGGTAGGGGAGAGACTGTGGCCGCGCACTATGCTTTTGGCCCCCTTGAGGATGACATTATAATCAAGCATAGGCTTCTGACCCGCACAACTACAACGAGAGGCGAACCGCCTTTGAAGAAACTTCAGAAGAAGTTTACAGCCTTCGCAGTAGAGGTGGAAAAGGATGCTGATAATCATGGCGACTGTGAAAGACTTGCCAAAGCTTTCTTGCAGGAGCTGAACACTTTTGAAATTCCGCTGCTCAAGAGTAAAGCGATCATCGATGCAAATGTTAGAGAGAAGGAGAACTTTAACGAGTTAAAAAATGAGATAAATCGACAGATTTTGCTAGCACAGGATGATATAGAAGATTTGAAGAAACAGCTGGAGGAGAGCAAGATTGAGAGGCAGCACAAAGAGGAGTGTGAAGCTATTAGGAAGTTAATTGCCATGCAGCCACCAAGATCAGCAACGCAGAAAACCATAACAGAACTTGAACAGGAGATTGCATCCCTGGAATCAGAAAACACTTCTGGCTCAAGGACACTAGAACTCCGCAAAAAGCAATTTTCGCTGCTGTTGCATGTGGTGAGTACTATCATTTGTTTGCACGACTTTTGTTTATATCTGTTCTTAGGAGAGATTATGTTATATTCTGCATGGATGTATGATTTTTAAACCTAGTTCGAGAATAAGTTCCATAAATGTTTCAGAAAGCATGGAATTTTGATGTGTAACTGATTATAGAAAGCTAGGACCTACCATTCCACTGCTGAAGCCAAGTTTTGCATGAGATTGAACAGTTTATCATGAAGGTAGTTGTGCACAAGTCTTGGGTGTTTGTAGAATTTCATCTGCCAAAACCATTGTAGTACACTGAAAAATGCGATTTTCGCTTTTCTAAGTCAAAACCCTGCAGCAGAAATTTATTTATTATTTCAACCTCTTCTGTATCATATCATTTTTATTTAGGTATCATTAGACTCACCACGAGGTATGTAATCACTTATCCTTCAAATGAAATGAAATTGTTCTGCAAGAACCTAAGCTTTTTTTTACTCCACTCTTCTTTCCTGTTTGTTCTTGGTTCACAAGTTCTGAACTTTGAGTACAGTTAAGTCAATATATGTGGTCAAGTTCCTTCATTTTGTGGCTCGTTTGGTAGGCTATTCATGTTTCGGTTAGGTAGGATAATGCCCATGATATGTATCATGGTTTGTGCTAGTTATGTATCTAGTTGGTGTTTGTAGATTCACCCCATCTTTAATTCATGTTTGGTGCAAAAGATAAAATACCATGTTAAATTTTGTGTGGACTAAATTACCCTCATAATTTGTTGAGAATGGGGAAAATGGAGAACAGCTTGGTAATTTTATCCCACTATCTAGGTCAACTCCCAAGTTGTTAGTGTAACCCACCAAAATGGTGGGTTAATTTCTAGGCTGAAACATGGGCTTCAAGGTGGGCTTCCCCGTGCCATAAAAATAACATGGGCCATTTACTAAGACTAACATATATACCAAACACACAGTTAAGGCCAAATAAGAATTCTTGACTTGCCCCAAAATAGCTATCAAATGCCCCATTAGTGTTTAGTAACCTCTGAGAAGTGAGAACCCATTGTGGGATCAAGCAATTCACAATCCAACATGGAAACTCTTTTGTGATCTCTTCTTGTTTGCTCTTTTTTTTTATGTCCACTTTTGAACATAATAATTTCCTATCCATCATTAGTTTTCTCCCTTCAGTCATATCATTCTCCTTCTCTCAACTCCACTTTATCTTGCAACATTTTCTTGCTCATAGACACAAATGGAAACGTTGATGGATTGAACTATCTTGTAAGAATGACCTTCTTTCTGTTTCTGTTATCAACTCCTTAGAGTGTACATTGTCATAAAGAATCAATTCTGTGTGAAAAAACCCCCTCCCTGTAGAGTGTTTCTCTTTGTTTTAGTAGTGTGCAAACGGTGGATATTGTTCCTTATTAAGAGTCATCACAAAACATAGATTTAATGGTTGGAAAATGATAATCACGAGTGAGGTTTGGAGTAATGTTGTTGACAGGATTAGATCATTCTATTTAGTCCTCAATCTCACTGTGTGGTGATTGCTGTACTTGATTACAGGTTGATGAATTACAAAACACCATTGAGGAAGAACAAAGGAGTTTAATGGAGGAAATGAGAACAGCAATCGATGAGCCTCGGACTGCGTTCGAAGATGCTACTGGGGGTCCTGAAGCTATGGCTCTTGATTAAATGGTATACTACTTAGCATCATGCCTGGCATTATTTAGCTTAAATGTACCTCTAAACCTTTTTTTTGGTATGCATCTGTTCAGGGACGAATGTTGTGTTTATATGAAAATACTGCTTAGATTTCAAATTGCAGCAATGTTATTCACTTTGTTGTGGGTTCCTAAAATGAAAAAAGACTGAGGCCAAAATGCACTAGAAAGCACTTAGGATCCATAAGATTTAAGGAAGATGGCCAAAATGTTTTTATTTTATTATTTAAGTTCGTATAACTATTTCATATTAATTGATTAATTAACAATATGATATTAACACGAAGAAAATATAATGGATCGTGCAACGCAAGAGTGCGGTGCTAGTTCATACAGCGACCAAGTCTCAAGGGAGATGCGCCTTATTGTTGTCCAAATTTTGACAACCAATGGTGAAGTTGAGTAATGCTACATGTCATCCCTGATGCTGATGTAGAACAACACATACACATGATGATCAATGTTGGCCCAAATTCTCAAGAATTTCAGTGAGAATGACGAGAGCTGATCCTGCTGTTACCAGTGAGAGCGTCACTTTTCCTCCGGGAACCAATGTGGGAGTCTCCGATGACCCCGAGTATCTATCCGACCATGACATTGCCGCTGGAAGGACTCCAAACAACACCAGCACTGCCCCATAACACACATATTTACATACATATGCATTATACTGCTAAAAACAAGCATGATCAAAACAACATAGTAAATGTAATGTAGTATATACCTCCATAAGTCCCTGCGAAATCCAATGCTTTGAAAAATATCTCTGGATCTAGCAAAGACAATATCAACGGAGGGACTAGAGTAAGGACATACGGTAGCGCCCTATTCTCCCCATTCTCGAGTTTCAGCACTGTCATATTTTCGCACACAAACTAGTTTTAGGAGTCGAATTGCTATGTTAATGGACGACGAGTTTAGTGGAGAAACAAACCACTTACAGTCAGCAAGGAAGTTGGAGAGGCCGAGAACAAAACCAATGTAAGAAGTTGCAATGGCAAGAACCGAGAACACATCAACTATAGGCTGCAAAAAAGTAGTATTAGAAACAATTTATCATGGAAGAGGTACGTCTAGTGTTTGCTCTCAATTGCTTCTTTCTTGATGGCTAAAACTAGTCCAGTATGATGATATTGTAAGTGTAAGGAACCGGTTGCTCACCCCAACGACCTCGTTAGTTGAGCGCAGTAGTTGTAGTGGATCGACAAAAGTATCTGATCCCGTTTCAGGAGTTGGAATGATACCAAGAATGACTGCGTTCCAGATTAGAAATAAGCCTAGCGGAATAGCAGTGCCCCCAACAATCGCAGTCCTGCAGATCAACCATTAGTACAACAAGTGCTATCCTGTGATTGTAACCATACTTTAAAATTCTCAAAATAAACAAATGGATCCCAAATATGATACACGGAAATTTATGTTGATCCTCAAGAATTCGAGCCAATGCAAGTCCGTTGCTATCAAAATCTTCGAAAAACAGTTAGAATATTCAGTCCACATACATGGCTTTATGCTAACAAGATAATTTAGCTTCTATGGAGACACTGATAAGTGATGGCTACTTGAACGACGCATGTTGGTTCATTCGATACAATGTGTGAGGACTTATACAGGAAAAAGTTTTACATGATACCACACTTTATCACCTTACTTTTGATAAGTCGCCTTCAAGATTGGTACAGAGAACGGGAACTACATTCTGCACGAGAAAGAGAAAGAGAGAGTTAATAAGAACCATAGTCTTTATAGCTATGAATGAAATGAAGTATAGTTGTGTTGTGGTACCTGATAAACAAAAGAAAGTGCTATAATTGGTATACTTTTAGGTGCAGCCTCTAAGTTGGCTTTTAGAAGAAAATCCCAGTGTAAGTCTCCACTTGCCACCACCTATCAATTTGAAAACACCAAAAAACAAACAGATAAAAGAAAAAAGAAAAATAAGAGAAAAAAAGGAGAAGAAAGAAAAAGGCTTTTGATTACCACAAGTGCGACGAAAGAAGCTATAATGCAAATTACTAGAGCACCATTCACTGCTCCAATAATACCCTGGCTACATAGAAATAAAACATCACATTGTCACTCATAAATTCTTTAAGATAAAAAAAAAGAGTTTTGAAAAAGCGATAAAAGAAGGGATATTATCAGCATGGAAATAATATATATTTTGCTGAGGTCTTTTTCATTGACAAGAGGGTGAGAATTTACCTGCAGAAACATGATATAATAAAAGAGCAGAATCACTATAGATCATGGCTTTAAGAGAGTAGTGAAAACACAAAAGAACAATTCCGTAAGTTTGTTGATGATGTGCCAGTGCTAAGGAACAATCACATAAAAAATGTCCAACTCGTTGTATGTAAAGGTGAGAGATTAAACAAACCTTCCAAAGTAGCATAGACCACCAAAAAGAATTGAAAACAGTGTCGCAGTTTCCCATCTGCAGTTTAGAATGCAGACAGTCAACACCTAGCGATCATGTGAAATTGCTGATGACATCCTCCCCCAATAGAAAAGCAAAGGGAAAGCTGCAGCTAGTGTTGGGAGGAGCTCAGTCCATGATTTAGTTTTCCATGGCTGACTACAAGTTTTTCCTTTTATGAACTCTCATGTCACCTCCACTACAAAGGCTAAGTCGGAATCAGGTGGATGAATGGGAAACACTATATTTGAAGAGATAAGTTTGGAATAGCCATCTTTATCAAACCTAATAAAAATTGATGTGAAGGGTGGGGAGAATATATGGTTCCTATGAAACATGTGAGGTTTTCGCACCATCCATCATATACTTCAAACATTCATTAATGGTTGCATATATTTGCCCTTGCCAAAGTGACATAAAACAAGAGATACACTTGAAATTTAGAAGATAACAAATCTGATCCATACATTGGAATGCCGAGGAAATTTGTCAGAATTTCTGAGGAACGAGCCACATAGGCAACGAGGAGGGCATAGTGGATGAAAATGTAGGACCAGCTGCAGTGGATGAAATGTTGTACTACTAATTAATAATATGATGAAGAAAAACAGATGGACAAAAGTGAGGAAAATTATGAAGGACAAAAGAACTGAGATTTAATCACTATCAAAAATGTAGTTTGCCATAAACCTACTACATGATTTGGGGGAATTTTCATACCAGGTAACCTGCACTCCAGCATTTCCAAGGGTTCTCATGGCCATTGATACCTGTGAGTGTACAACAAGACCAGTTGAATGAACTCTACAATACCATGAATTGATTATGAAAAAGTGAACCAAAGCTGTCGCTGAACTCCAATTAGAACAAAATTTTTGTTGTCAATTTTATATGATAAAATAAAGAAATCTGAATGACCTTTTATTTACTTGCTCTTTTTCTACGAACATCTAGGACAGTGTTGTATAGCCAAAGAGGAAATTTTAACAAGCAACATTCATACAAAAAAGGCCTATTCACTAAGATTTAAAAAAAAAATGAAAAAAGGAAAATAAAAATAGCAAAATACGATAAATGTTAAATTGGAAAAATGGGATGCGCTATAGCAAGCAAAACTATTACCATGCAAGCAAAACTATTATCACCATCAAGAAAAATCACTACATACATGATACATATGACGGTCAAATTTAGTCAAATATTGTTACAACATGTATATGCAGAGTGTATTATTCGCATCAATACATAAATCTAAATTACTTACCAAAGAAACACCACCAGAACCAAGCTTACGCATCGTATTCACATTTACTTCAGCAATGAGAAGTCCAGTGGTGACCTACACCATTTCAAGCAGAGCATATTATCACATTTCCCTATGAGTGAAAAACTGCTGCAAATAGAAAAAAAGCAAGGTCTTCAAAGAAAATAATGAATGAAGGAATCAGATCCAACAGTATTAAGGATCTAAATGCATTGGAACTCAAATGATCATTATGAGAGAATATTTTCAAGTTTGCTTTACTTACTAATTTCATCAAGTTAAGCAAGCAGACACTTTATCTTTGGAAGAGTATGATTCAAGAGAGAGACAATTTGTATTAGTTATTTTCTTCAACAGTTCTTTAAATTTCCAGCATTTAGTCACTAATATTTTCATTTTCATTCATCCGCCCAAAACACAACATGATAGACAACTCCCAATGCATATTCTTGCTAATAAAAACTCTTGAATACTTTCTATGAAAACTCTTGTCTCAAAATCTTCCCCAGAACATGCAGATTAAGAAAAGCAAATATGGTTAAACGTATTTGATTTGTGTCTGGGGATGTAATGAGATGGTTGAAAGTTTTATTTTTTCTAAACCCTTTAAGTCAGTCTCTATAGTAGATTACACGGCACAATTGAACTGCAACTTTCAGTTGATCTTTCAATTTTCATGTTCAATGTGGTGATCAAGCTCTCTTGCTTTTATCCGATTCAGTTGAACCAGAATTTGATGTCACAAAGTACCCCGATTCAACTATCCATCTCTGGAGGTTAATTAATACTTACAAGATTAGTAAAATAATAATTACCATAAAAATCCAGCATATGATGCAGGTTACTGCAGATGCCAGGAATCCAGATTCTTGTGTCACGGCAGGAATGGCAAGTATTCCTGCACCTATCTATTTGGAGACCACCGAAATTCATTATAAGGAAAGTGAAAGTTGAAGAAACAGAAACTTTAATTCATGACAAAAAATTGAAACCTCCAACGAGATTATTAGATCATACTAATTTTCTAAGTTGTAGATATAAAACATGTATACGGTTTTTTTTATGTTTATTTCACACTCAACAAATTTTGTCCATATTTTTTCTTTTATCAATTTTATGGTCCTTATGAATACGTTTGCTGTACCACATGTGTAACGCAATCAGGAATGGTATGTTTGTAATAACTGAAGACTGATAGTGGTCCTAAGGCTCTCTAATATTGCAATTGTAGCTTCAGCATAAATAGTACTAGTAAAATGTATCACCGGCATAAATAATTCATATGCAATTAAGAGGAAGCAATTCAAGCACCTTGGCCAAAAGGAATTTTGCCTCGCATAGACGTCACACCCATTTTTAATAGAACCGCATCTTCCAAAATAACTAACAGGGAGAAATGTAACTATTATTGATACTACCGCGTGGCAGATTGTGCGTCTCCCAAATTCATACAGGAAACTCAAATTTTTTTCTTTACACATGATCAGATTTGAGAAGGCAAGGTAGAACATGATAAATGAACAATTGGCATCTCTATGTTCAACAAGAAAAAGAAACGATCAAACTAAGCAACTGTAACTGCTAAGTACCATATAGTAAAATGACTTAAATCGATCTGACTGAATGAGCTGGTCGTTGAGGATACACTATATATCAGATGTTACGTAATGTGGCAGTTTGCTCTACATGAATGGAGAAATATTCAGCAATATAAAATCGAAACTTTGTCATTACTATAAAAACCAGGCATCCCAGAGAGTCGAAGAAACATACAGTGGTGCCAGCAACGAGGAAAATCGAACTGCTTAGGCTTCCTGGGAATATGGAAAGAGTATTCATCAAACATAAGAGATGAGACCATGACCATGTCAAGACAACAGATGAATACACAAAAGAAGTTAGTTAGTGACATAATATCTTTACAATAATATTAGCACATTTCTATAACAGAATTACAACACAAACAATACACACTTCAGTTCAGTTGAGCTGCACTTATACATCTCAAGAGCCATAAATAAAAAATTGCACCATTCTATTAATTATCTTGTTCTTGTTAGTATCCAATGAAAAGGTCAAATTTTGTGAAAGTCCCAAACTTGAAAAGAATAAAATGTAGTGTATTCAATAAATAGCAGGTTAGTTTGTACCAGGTTCCCTTTTCAATGTGGCTTGATTAAGGTTGGAAAACAGCCTCTGGAATTCATGAACTTCCTCACCATCTTGTTGCAGCAACTGCTGCTTTTCTTGCTGGGAGAAGCGCTTTAGTGATGCCCCCGGAGAAGAATCAATGAAGAGATGAGTGAGATTTGCTGCTCCAGAGATCCCAACAGAAAAAGGTGGATTCTTGATTTTGGTAATGAGTGTTGGGTTTCCATGAAGAAAGGAAGATTTACGAATGTGGGGCAAGGAAGAAGCTGAAAATGAAGAGAGCATCGTCGTTAATGAAACTGAAGAGTTTTGACCACGTTTGGGATTTTGATTAATGTGTTGAGTTTGTGTCCTTGATTAGGATGAGGTGGGCTTCTTACTTCCATTCATTTTTTAGAAATTGTTCTACTGCAAAAATAATCATTTGATCACCAAAATCATTTTTTTTAAATCGAGGGTATTTAACGAATTGGTTTTGAGCTCGTTTACATTAAAATAACTACTCCATTGCACTGCAAATGGTATTGAAAATTTAGTACTCCATCTATTGAATATATTTGTTGTAATTTATGAAAATAAATTGTAACGGATATCGTTATTTTTTTACTTAAATCATCTTCAATCATACTTCAAAATCCAATATAGAGTAGGACAAACGCTCCGATGGTACTTCAAAATAAAACCTACTTTATTTTATTTTTAGGTTTTGAGTAATATGAGTATTCATTTTTTAGATTTAGAGCATCCACATCCGTGCTCTTGCCAACGAGTATGTATGTGGGTCCGACCCCACTTTTTCTGTTTGCTCTTAGAGCATCCACAACGCGCGCCGTCCGCGTTTCGTGCCGGAGGAACGAAACGGGCGCGCGATGCGTTGCGGACATGCATTCCGTGCCCAGGCCGTGCCGTGTGCCGTCGTCGCGAGACGGGGCACGGCCTGCGTCGCCACGCGCATCAGCGACGTGGCGCGCCCCTACGTCGTGCGTGACGCCCACTCGCCGGCTCGCGAGTGGGCGCCGTTATTTATGACACAATAAATCTTTTTTTAAAAAAAAATTCAAATTTATAAAAAAAATTTAAAAATGTGTAAACGGTAATATTACCGTTTTATATCCATTTTTCTTTTTTTTTAATTTTTTTATTTTTTATTTTTTATTTTTTTACTCTATAAATACTCCTAATTCATCATCATTTCACACACAACTACACATCTATTCTTCCTAAAATCAACTTCATTTCCTCTCCAATTTTCATCTAACAGATATCTCATCAAAAAATCTCCGGCGACGGCAACTCCGACGATGGCGGCTCCGGCGGGTGGGATCTCAACACGTTTACCGATTGGGATACCATGTACAACACACTTGGTGGTTCCGGTTCGTCGACGCCGGGCACGGCGGGTTCGGCGACGCCGGGTGGGTACCAACCACCCACTTTCGACGTGGATGCATACGCTCGACCCTCCGCCCCGCGGTATTCGCAGGGATTATCCCAGATTCGGGAGGATTTCCCTGTTGAATCCACTCTGGGAGGAGGCTGAGGCGGGCGAGGAGGAGGAGGGGGAGGAGTCCGAGAGTGTGGAAGCTCCAGGGCGGAGTCGGAGGCGGGTGAGGAGGAGGAAGAAGATGAGGATCTAGGTCGGCATCCGTACATCAACAACGAAACGATGGTGGTGTACAACGCCTGGACCACAGTCTCGTACGATCCCATCATCGGGAATCAACAAGCCCACAAGCGCTTCTGGGAAAAAGGTCACCGAGATCTACCACCAGATTAAGCCGAAAGGCTCCCGGAAGCGCACATATACAATGCTCCGCTCTCACTTTGGCCGAGTCGACAAACAGGTCAAAAAATTCTGCGGCATCTACTCGACCGAAGCGGCGCACTACCAAAGCGGAGCTTCGGGAGCCGACATTCTGAGGGCGGCTTTGCGCGTCTACAACCAGGACACCGGCAAACAATTCAGATTTGTTGATGTTTGGCAGACTGTCAAGGACGAGAAACGGTGAGCCGGCGGTGTCCGCTCCAGCTCGGGCTATACCTCGAAGCGCACGAAGCACACGACGAGTGGCCAATACTCGTCTGGTGACACCGGTGAGGGCAGCGGCGGACAAGAGGGTGCACCGCATGAGTTTGCGGGTACGGCCGGCGATGACGGGGGATCCAGTCGTGCGCGCCGTCTGCCGCAAGGGACGAAGGCGGCGAAGGCGGCTAGAGCGAGGAAGGGCCGAGGCGAATCAAGCCAGGCGGGCTCGGGGGGGGGGGCTCGAACACCCTTATGGCGGTGTACATGTCCGCCACAATGGCAGACACTTCTCGCTTCTCGCCCTCCCAATACGCGGCCTGGTGGAACAGAATTGTGCATATGGCAGCACAACTTGGCCTTCCGACTCCCCCTCCACCTCGACCACCTTCGGGGGATGATTCGCCGGCGGAGTAGTTTTTTTATTTTTTTTTAAATTTGTATTTTAAATTATGCAACGTTTAATTTTTTAGGATTTTAATTGTGTGTTTTTTATTTTTTAGAATTTTAAGTTGTAATTTTTTTATGTTGTGTGTTTTTTAATGAAGTGTGTTTGTTTTAATTGAATTGGGTTGGAAACAAAAATAAAAAATGAAATTGAATGAATAGTAATTTAAGGAACGGTTAAGAAACGGCTAAGGAACGGAGGGTTGCAGGTTCCGTTCCTTAGTTAAAGAATGGAGTTAATAAGTACAGTGGGGCCCGCAAATAGTAGTTTAAGGAACGGTGGGGGAATAGCGTAGTGGATGCCCTTAGACAAGAGCACAACACCCATATCCGTGCTCTTCCGCAAGGACGAGCACAAGGGTCCCACCATTCCATTATTCAATTTAAATAAAAACATTTCCACAAAATTAAAATACATTAAAAATACCCGGAATAATATTACAAATTACAAAAAAATTAAAAATTACATAATTAAATTCCTAAAAAATAAAAATTGTATAATTAAAATACTAAAAATTAAAAATTACATACTTAAAATCCTAAAAAACAAAAATCACATAATTAAACTCCTAAAAAATAAAAATTATGTAATTTAAGCGTAAAAATGCCCCCGGGGAAGACTAGTCATCATCCGGCAATACCCCCAACGTTCTTTGGAGACCCCGTATCATCGCCACATATGATCGAAGTTGCTCGGAGGTCATATTTGTCCTATCGGCCAAATTGAGTTGGGCCAAAACCCCCCACAACGAGTTGGTGGGGGTTGAGGTGGTACATAGGGAGCGGGAGCGGGGGCGGATGGAGTCACGACGCGACGGCGGATGGCCGCCGGCTTCTTCCTTCCTTGCGGTCGGCGTTGGGAACCGCTCGGGCCGGCGTCGGGGCTACTCAAGTTAGCTCCGACAAGTTGGCTAGCCACGTCTTCGGAGCCGGCGTCGGATAGGGATACCGACCTTGACTGTTTGGAGGAGCCGCTAGAGGAGGATGTTACGCATCCCCTATACTTCGGATGAGACCGCGTCTCCTGCCAAATGTTGAGGTACTTGAACGGCTTGTAGTTCATGGATTGGTAGGTCGACAAGGCGGAATTGATGATGTCGACCTCGCTCCGGCCGCTCCCCTCCGACCGCTCTTCCTGCAGGTAATACCCCTGGAACTTTTGGATTTATTCGTTGGCTCTGTATATGGCGTTGCGCACCATACTCTCGTTGCGCTCGATTGTTCCAGCTGGCCGGTTTTCATTGTACCGGCGACAGATGCGCCACCAATAATGATCGTCGGATTGGTTCGTGCCAACATCCGGATCTTCAGAGATTGACAAGAACACTTTGAACAATTGCTCCATCTCCGCTAGAGTGTACGGTGTGCGGATACCGCGAGTAGGAGGAGTCGGAGTTTGGGAAGGGCCGCTCGACCTCGCTCTAGGCTCGGGTGTCCACCTGTATTGCTCTTCGGGGGCATCTTGGTCGTCGATCGGGTAAGGCCGGTAGCCACCCGGAACTTCCGAACATTGGGTTTGAGGAGGGGCTGGATATTCCGTTTCCGGACTAGGAAACGGTTGTGAACCGAACCAATCGGGGTTCCAACCGTGGGAGCCAGGGGGTGATCGCCGTGGCTGAACATTGTTTTGTTGTAAGAGTAAGAGTAAGAGTGAAAGAAAGATTGAGAATTGAGAATGGAAATGAGAGAATTTAGATGAGAACTGTGTAGTGTGGTGTGCTTTTTGGTGTGGAAGTGAGGGTATTTATAGATGAAAATGTGTATTTTTGGGGAATAAATTGAAAAATAAATTATAAGTGGGTAGAAAACGGATATAATTTTTTGGGAAGTGGGAAAATATATATTTTTTTAATCAGATTTTTTAATTAAAATCCGATTTTTTTTAAAAAAAATTTTAATTGCCAACGACTATCCGTTGGCCAATAGGAAGCTGCCACGTCGCCTGCTCGCTGGCACGGACGTGCTCGATGCATCGAGCAGCGCCGTGCCAGCGGCAAGAGCGCAGCGGCGGACAGTTCATCCGCGCCGCTGGCACGGACGGACGGACGAGCTTGTGCTCGCCGATGTGGATGCTCTAACAATCCAAATCAGTGATATTTTGTGAGTGTAAAATGTAAATAAATAGATAATACTTTTAAGTTTGAGTTTGGTATCTAAAATAAATTTGAATTTAGGATAAATAATCATACGTCAAATCTCATTTTTGGTGTAGAAAATTTTTCCAATCACACTACAAACCAAAACTCATTTTTACGTTTTTCCAAATAAGAGTATGTAACAGCTGAGTAAAATTAATTTTTAGTTTGACATATACTCAATAATAGAGTCTCATTTACATTATTCTATTTGTTACTTTATTTTTTCTCCACTATAGTTATTTGTTATAATTTTTTTCACAACAAGTGCGAACAAGCAAACGTTTCATATTTAACGAGACAGAGAGAATATTTATTACGAAGTAGCGCAAATATGCATCATAACATTCATCAGATAGTAAATTTGCATTTCACTTTTTTATTTAATAGCGAATTGCCATTCTTTTTCTATTTTTTCTTCGGTACCAATTTTTGTTTTTCAAAATTCAAACAAGATGAGCTAATTGCCTATACTATTGTAAAAAAATTGACTTCCTTTGCAAACCTACATTTCATTGCACATGCCATCACAAAGAGTATAGGGTAACGTGAGATATAATTAACTCTTTCTATCAAGAAGATTAAATTATAAGTACTCGGCCTTGCCTTCTAGTGATAAACATTCATAAAAAACTCCTGGTGTGATAAAATGTAATATTGACGCCGTTGTATTCGAGAGCTAAAGAAAAGTTGGTTGTGACTTGTGGGGCGGTTGTTTGAGATTTTGAAGGGATGTTGGTAGCGGCGATGTGTGAATTGGTGGGAAGGGTGGCTGACCCATCTATGGCAGAGCTCATTAGCTTGAAAGAGGTGCTGAATTGGGTCAAAAGAAGAGGATGGAAGGAGATAGAGTTTGAAATGGATGCCCAAACGGTAGTACTCGCGGTGACAGGTTTACGGAAGGATGAATCTATCTTTGGGGCAGTGGTAGAGAGTTGTCGTCAACTTTTGAAAGATGTCTCTGGATCCTCTATGTGGCTCGTAAGGCGATCAACGAATCAAGTTGTCCACACGCTTGCTCGGGCATCGGGTTCTATAGCCGAGAGCAAGTTTTGGTTGAATTGCATTCCAATTTTTATTCGTGATGTAATCGCTATTGATTTGTTTGAATAATATATCATATTTGGTGTAAAAAAAACTCCTGGTATGATTTTGGCACCAAAATATTTTAATTGAACTTTAATACTTAAAACATAGTTTTATTTTGACAGGCGAATTATTAAGGACTAAAGCTTTGTTTTAATCAGAGCACCCACAACCGTGTTCTTGCCAACGAGCACAGTTGTGGGCCCGACGACACTTTTTCTGCCTGCTCTTAGGCAAGAGCACAACACCCACAGTTGTGCTCTTCCGCAAAGACGAGCACAAGGGTCCCACCATTCTATTATTCAATTTAAATAAAAACATTTCCACAAAATTAAAATACATTACACATACCCGGAATAATATTACAAAATACATTAAAAATTAAAAATTACATAATTAAAATTCTAAAAATTAAAATTTTCATAATTAAACTCTTAAAAAATAAAAATTACATAATTAAATTCATAAAATTTTAAAAACCCACTACTCGTTGCCGAATTTAGCCCACATGTGTTTGATTAGGTCTTCTTGTAGCTTAATGTGGGTTCGGGTATCGCACATTGTGTGCCTTGTTTCGATCCTCTCACCCACCGTCGTATGGACACATCGGCGTGGGGGAGACCTCGCGGTTGAGCTTCCGGCTTCATCCTCGTCGTAGAAGCTAGCCGCCCTAGGTCCTTCGTCGGCTATAATCATGTTGTGTAAGATAATACACGTGTACATGATGTCGGCTATATTATTCGCGTACCACAGCCGAGCCGGGGCCTTCACAATGTTGAATTGGGCTTGAAGGACCCCAAAGGCTCTTTCGACGTCTTTCCGAGCGGACTCTTGACGCTGTGCAAAAAGAACTCGTCTTGGGTCTTGCGGGTTGCTGAGCGTCTTCACGAAAGTCGACCACCTTGGGTAGATACCATCGGCGAGATAGTAACCCATATGGTATTTCCGTTGACGGTGAAGTCGATCGCCGGTGCTACACCATTCAACACATCATTGAAGAGGGGTGAAGAATAGAGCACGTTCAAGTAGTTGTTGGATCCGGCAACCCCGAAATATGCGTGCCAAATCAGTCGACGACCGCTTCAAGGATAAGTGTTGGGCCGCCGCCTTTGTGGCCGCTTAAGTGTTGCCCCCTCCAAGCTGTCGGGCAATTCTTCCACCTCTAATGCATGCAGTCAATGCTGCCAAGCATTCCGGGAAAGCCATGGACTAATTCGTGAAGACGAAGCAACAATTAGCAATCATCTGTGGTGGGTGCCCGAAGGAATTCATCACCGAAAGCTGTACGAACGCCCTCGCAAAAAATTTTCAGACAAATGATTCCAGTGGACTCACCGACATGCAAATACTCGTCGAAGAGGTCGGCCGTTTATCCAGTAGCGAGTTGTCGGATGACACACGTACACTTCTGCAACGCCGAGATACTTTGCCGACCGGCTGCATCTGGGCCTGTTTGGAAGAATTCAACACGGGCGGACAATGTGATGACAATACGCATAAACAAACGCTTTGACATGGGAAAACGACGCCTAAAGTAATCTGCCGGAAACCGCGGCGGGTCGGCAAAATAGTCGTCAACGAGCCTTTCGTGGGCTCCTTCCCGGTCACGATGGATGTAGCGGCGACTCTAGTTGGTTGAGGAGGAGGGGCGGGGGTATTCGCTGCGACATATGCTTCATAAGCGGCACGATGTTGTTCGTAGTATTCTTGTTCTTTGCGCTCCGCTTCCGCAATGAGATGGTGAAATCCATTTGAGGTTTTGAGTGAGAGATGAAGGTGTATATAAGTTGTATGAAAAATATGAATGAGAGATGAATGAGAGATGATTTGATGTGAAAAATGGATGATGAATGTATGTATTTATAGATGATTTTGGGGGAAAAAAATAAAAAAAATACATAAAAACGGGCAAAAACGGGTATTTTTTTGGGATTGGGAAAATATTTTTTTCATTTTTTGGTATTATTTTCGATTTTTAAAAAAATAATAATAATAAAAATTTCCAACGGATATGTCGTTGGCCAATCACACGCTGCCACATCGCCTGCTCGCTGGCACGGACATGCTCGATGCATCGAGCAGCGCCGTGCCAGCGGCTCGAGCACAGCAGCGGACGACGTCTTCCGTGCCGCTGGCACGGACGGACGGACGCCGTCCGTCCACCGTTGATGCTCTTTATTATGCTCAATAATCAACAAAGAAAATTTAAAAAATGTGTATATGGTCAAAAGTCGCATTCACAGATTAAATAAATATATAAATCGCACACAGGAGAAGAATCTCTCTCCTCTCTCTCTGTCACTGGTCTAAAGGTAGGCAGCAGCTGCAAAATTGATTCGAATTGTAGAAGATTTAATCTGTTTCAACTTCCAAATAATTCAATGCTATTTATCTCCACATTAGTGTAGCAGTCAGTTCAATTGGTTTTGGTGGGCTACTAGCTCTTGTTTCTCTCTCCATTGCAAATGGCTTCCTCCTCCCATTTCCTCTGTAGTCACGCTTCCTACAATCACAAACCACATTTCAATTCATTCACCAACGCCACCCTTCCTCAATTCTCATCCTTTAAGCCACATGGCTCCTCTGCTTTCCCCAAAAAGATCCAGTCTTCAAGAATCAAAGCCACGGCTTCTGATTCCACCACCGGCAGAAAACAGCTAGAGGTATCAAAATTCTGAAATTACAACTCAATTTTGATTTTCACAAATTCACTCAACATTTAATTGTAGTTTCTTCTTTGTTAGTTAGGGCTTTGCTTATTTGAAATTGTTTCGTCATGTTTTTGTGTTGTGATATGTATTTTACTCCTAATTTGCCTAATTATTTGGAGTGGGGGAATTTATGGGTTCTGTGATTGCGGTGGTAGGTGGTATATGATCTTGAGAATAAGTTAAATAAGTTAGCTGATGAAGTGGATAGGGAAGCTGGGATTTCAAGACTCACTCTTTTTTCGCCTTGCAAGGTAAGATAAATCTGTTATTTAGCCCCAAATCGCTTTTTCGAGGATGTTATTCAACTTTAGTCTTTTGTGATGCACAGATTAACGTTTTCCTAAGAATAACTGGCAAACGAGCTGATGGATTCCATGATTTGGCTTCTCTTTTTCATGTAAGCTTGCTCGCTCCTCTCGATTAAGCAACTAACTGTTTGTTGTCTCGTTCGTCTTAAGGTGATATGAGAGAGCTTCTGATATGATATGGTTATTGATGAACCATTTCTTCTTTTAAACTTCAGGTTATCAGCCTAGGAGATAAAATAAAGTTCTCATTGTCCCCATCTAAATCAATGGACCGTTTGTCAACCAATGTGCCTGGAGTTCCTCTTGACGAGAGAAATTTGGTATACTGATATCCTTTTTCTTCCTTGCCATTTCATTTTTGTAAAGAGATCTTTTCATTTCATTTTGTTGTTCCATTTTGCAGATAATAAAGGCTCTTAATCTCTTCAGGAAAAAGACAGGGATTGACAACCACTTTTGGGTGAATTTTTGTAATTTAAAGCTATTGACTTCTTAATGGAGTGTAATTCACCCGATTTGAGCATGTCTTCCTTGTGTGCATATCTAGATTCATCTTGACAAGAAGGTGCCGACGGGAGCTGGCCTTGGTGGTGGCAGCAGCAATGCTGCTACTGCTTTGTGGGCAGCAAATCAGTTTAGTGGTTGCGTTGCTAGTGAAAAGGATCTCCAGGAGTGGTCGGGTGAGATTGGCTCTGATATTCCCTTCTTCTTCTCTCATGGTGCTGCATATTGTACGGGTAGAGGAGAGGTAGGTCCTAAGTTTGGGTGAATTCAAACTGCCATCTGTTGTTTATGTCTTTCAGCTTTTGATATCATCGTTTATAGTATGTGTCAATTTTGAATAAGCACAAAACATTTAATGACAATTAACATGCTTAGACATCTGATTCTAGTTATTGGAAACTATATAACTGAGTTCTTAGTCAAGGTAAACCTGATATTCCTCACTTAGTGCAATTCACAAATACATAATGCTGGATGCAAAAGCATTCTCGAGTAATGAGGTTTTCCTATGGTTTTTGAGAACCAAGCATTTTGTGGTAGTGCACATATGCTTAGACATCTGATTCTGGTTACTGAAATCTATAGAAGTTAATCAAGGTAGACTAGGATATTATATTATCTCTCACCTAGCACAGTTCACTTGCATATAATGAATCATGTGGATTAATATGTTCCCAAACACTATGTGAAGCGTACGACATTCATGAAATGTAGTATACTAGTACTTATTATCTCTTAATTGTTTAGGTTGTCAAAGATATTTCTCCACCTGTACCTCTTGATCTTCCTATGGTTCTCATCAAACCGCAAGAGGCATGCCCCACTGGTGAAGTTTACAAGGTAGTATAGCTCATTAAACTTACTGGATAAAGCAAAACTGGCAACGGACTGACTTAACATCATACTCATATTACATTGTTTCCAAATCTCAGCGTCTTCGGGTGGACCAGACTAGCCAAATTGATCCTTTGGTGTTGCTAGAGAAGATATCAAAGGGTGGAATCTCTCAGGATGTTTGTGTTAATGATCTTGGTATGAACTAGGAACACTTTCATGTCTGTTTTATTTTCTATTTCTTCAAGTGCAAGCCTAGAAAATTTTCATAGAATGGCTCAGGACTTTTGGTTTTTGAAACAGAACTAGTCCATATAAGAATACTATGCAACGTTTTATTGTTATTTGTGTTTACTAAATCATAAATACTCACAACATACATAAAAGGTTTCAGGTAGGTAAATGAGCTCACTTTGAGTCTCAGAATAAAAATTGGCGGTGTCTTAACGCCTTCCAGAGTCGTATTTGTATCATCTGGTTTTCAGGTAGAGTGGTGAGAGTTGATTTGGCTTCGTTTTACTGCAGAACCTCCTGCTTTTGAAGTTGTTCCATCACTAAAAAGACTGAAACAGCGCATAGCTGCAGCAGGTAGAGGGCAGTATGACGCGGTGTTCATGTCCGGAAGGTATGTTTCATATATCTAACTAACTGAGATTACTTGGTCAGGAGGTTCTCATTGTAAAGTGTTTTCTCATTGTGCGACACGTTGTTACTAATATGGTTCCTTTGATTCAGTGGGAGTACTATTGTGGGTGTGGGTTCTCCCGATCCACCTCAGTTTGTTTACGATGATGAAGAGTACAAAAACGTCTTTTTATCAGGTACGTGACTCAGTAATGCCATGCCTTACTACATTTGTGGTGGGAAATCTTGTTGGCTGTATACCAAGCTGAGAATTTTGATGACAAACTCCATGAGTTGTTACTATTGACTCGAGAGAAATTTGCATGTATTTTTATGTGGAATGGATGATTTGAATGCAGAGGCTAAGTTCATCACGAGGGCAGCTGGACAATGGTATTCGGAGCCTTTTTCAACCGATGATGAATCAATATCCTTTGAGAAGCGCGTGGAATAGTCTGAAGTCGGGCTTGTACAAGTGTCGTGCTGCTACGCGAATAATACCCCAACAAATTCGCCTTCCTTCCATACAAATGCAATAAACGTTGTACTTCTCCATGGATCTCAAAATTGCGATTCATTCAACACCCAATGCAAGTTGCAATCCCATTTTAAATTTGGCGATTTCTATAGACTTCATTATATTCTTTTACTTCTTAGTAATCTGAAGTCAAAGGTAAAACAACACAACACAGCACAGCTGAGATATGGATTAGGGGGGTACAATAAAAGAAACAGAAAATGACATTAAAAGAATTTGAATTTAGATGCCTCTTCTTTTGTCCTGTAAGATTTGGCAATACACAATAAGAGAAGCATATTCATTCCTTGTCTTTGTTTTTTTTTATTCTTTAGTTGTCCTCCCCCACTCCTGTTTATAGCGTAGGGGAAGAAACAAACTGTCTGGGCAAACTGAAAAGGTCTCTCTCTTCAAACGGAGAAGTCCACTCCCAAGAACCACCGCTACCAGCTGCATTCGGTTCTGTCGCCTCCTGAATTGATGATGCCCCGTTCCCACCAGATACAGCCGGTCTGATCGCGGACTTGACACCCATTCCATAACCAAATGTATCCAATGTATGCGTCGTATTGTTCTGCAAAGAGTAGTTTGTACCATTCCACAACCCATTCAGCCGGGGCCCAGGATCTAGACTCCAATCTATGTTGGTATAATCACATTGTAACATCGAGCTTCCTGTGCTCCAGTCCACCGGAGACGAAGACCCCGATGAGCCACTTGCACCCAGCCCTGAGAATAGTCCAAGGGATGAAGCAGCCGAAAGTGTTGGTGAGGCACCACCTTTATTCCACGAACCATTTCCTCTCGTGCTCCCCTGGGGATCCATCGAGCTAAACTGCGTCTGTGACTGGTAATGCCCTGGGTTGTACATTAGATTTGATCCAACACCACCAGGACTAATGCTTCTAGGTGGTACCAACCCATTGGGCTTCCCCACGTCAACATTGTTAGGATACCAACCCATAGCCGTTCCGGGAGGAGATGAGCTGATACTTGAGGTGGGAGGAGCCTGCTTTGAGTTGACAGATTGGGGCCGCTGCATAACAATGACTGGTTCTCTCACAGACCCAAGCTGCAAATTCTTCAATCCATTTCCCACAGCAAGAGAACGTGCTTCCATCTTGACTGGAGGTGCCGACGCCTGCAAAGGCGAGGCTAGCGAACAAGAGGCTGAAGGATTGGGTCCTGAACCAGGCCACCTTTTATCTGCAGGTCCAGCAATCTGCTGTGGCTTGGTCCAATCTATTTTAGGTGGAATCTTCTTTAACACCTGCATACTTTTCATCCCAGGATCCATGGGAGCCCCTACTGTCACTGGATTTTTGGTATAGTTGAAATCTTTTTCATCCCTTTTTTGTAGTGTGATAGAAGATGAAGTCGGTTTGGCCTGTACTCTCATTGCATTGTGACTCGTTGCAATAGCTAGCTTGCCATTGGCTATAGTTGGAGGATCACCAGTTTCTTCGGGCTTGGAAGGGATATCAGGAAGCTCTTGTTTCTGCGTTTTCAACATTTCTTCAGCCTTCTCAAGGTCACCCTCAAAAGTAACAATAGCCCTTTCCACCTCCTGCTTCGAGGCCTTATACCTTGACTCCATGTCAGTAATTCGTGCAAGTTCTTCTGATAAGTCAATTTTCAAATTCCCCCCACTATCAAGATTATGTTCCATAGGCTTGTCTTCTTCACCTCCTTCAAAAAGCCACGCTACTGATTCCTCTACTTTACCTTCATTTAGTATGAGAGCCATTGTAGCCCGTTCATGAGAGAAACCCATGGAAACAAGCTGTTGAGCAAGTGCTTCGAGCTTTCTCGACATGAGATAACCACTGCAGCGCTCATGTAGTTCTTGAGCTCGTCTCTCCTTTTGCCGCTGATGTTTCCTCTCATTTTTCTGGCGTATTTTTTCTCTTTTGTCATTATCAGCCCCAGGTACTGAGTCCTGCCTTGATGTGGGCCGAGATGCTTTGTCTTTATGGTCTTCTGACTCACCGGACCAACTGCCATTATTGGAAACAGAGTCATACTCAACGCCAGTTACAGATGTATTCCCGTTCTGATCATCCGTATCGTCTATATTACGAAAACGGCTATTAACATGAAGTGAACTGGTAGAAGGCACTGGTGGAGCCTCAAATGTATGGAAAGTTCCCAATAGAGGATTGTAACCACTTGATGGGATCCCACCGTTGGTGCTAACCTGTCCTGAAGGCTTTGAAGAACCCTTTGGAGGTTCCTTGCCAGGCTTTTTGTCTTTGGATTTAGATCTAGATGCAGGAGACATGGCTCAACTCGTAGTTCTAATAGCTGCAACAAGGACAAAAACTCCATTAGGAACCTACCCCAAAATAAAAAAAAAATACTCCTACAGTAAAATGAAATTAAATGGTACAGAGAGGACAAATTTTCTTTGATACTTAGTAAATAAAGCACCATCTTCAAAATGTTATTACAGATGTGCAACTGTAACAGGTATAGTGACAGCAGAAACATAAAAAAGAAAAATATCCAGCAAAGGCAGAAATCTACCACATAAATTCCCCAAAATGAGAAAAGGATCCCAACTACACATATATCTCATCCTGGATACATAAAGAATAGTAAATAAACGAACAGTGAGGAAATTCAAAATGCATCTATCAAATGAGTAGGTCAATGCGGCAAAACAACAATAAATATCTCCACCATGACCTCTAGAAACAAACAAAACTAATCCCACATCAAGTATCATAAGTAAATCTAACCACAACAAGTGCATCTAATGCTTAAACATAGAAACTGGGGAATGAATATGATGTTGAACCAATTGAACTTTCATGCAATTCTCCTAACATGAATAATATTACTAACATGACACGCTGAGAGTGAAGCTAACACAAAACATGACTAATATCAGATATTGTCCTGTCGTCCTCTTAAGATGCATTTAAGATCCCTATACCTACATTAACAAAGTTAAGAAGTTAAATAAGGAATTTTGTCACTTGCACAATTATCTTAATGGCATTTAAAATACAATTACAAGGTTAATTACATCATGTTGTCCATTCCAGATCTGATAATACTGTTAAGCATCTCAAATTTCCTAATATGCTACTCAGCAGTCAGTAACAAGAGTTCCATCATTTTTCTTCCATACTTTTGCAGCTGAGCAAAACTCCTTCAGATTGATCCTTCCATGTTGTACATTTATCTTATGATACGAAATGTCTCAACAAAACACATACTCATCAAAATTCAACATTTATGATTGATGTACTAAAGAGTTGGCAAAATCAAGTTATGAGAGCCTTAATTCGATACCACATTTTTATCTCTCTCCACATACACTTAAAAGACTCAAACCAAACATTTCTTGGTCTTTATAATCACATTAACTTCTCTCTTTTCATCTTTCCAATCAGTTCCCCATGCGATAATCCTAGACTATAAAACCCAAAGTTAAAAAACAATGAACACATAGATTTTATTCCCATTTTATGTCATCCACAAAGCATTTAACTTCGAACTTTCTGATGTTAAAAAAATGCATCAAAGCAGAAATCAATCTCATGACCGAAAACCAAACATTAAAAACACCAAACCATTGCAATGTACTGTATACTATTTCATTAAAACGGAGAAATCTAATCTTCAAAAAAATCTAGAAGGAGACATAAGAGAGCACAGCAAATCTGAAAGCACGCCCTGTATCAACACCCAATGCCACATGAAGATTAACCAATCCCAAAATCCAACGCATCAATTGGCAGGGGTAAAAAAACTATCGAGCTACCAAAATTCACCCGGAAGAGGAATCGACAAAATCAAACGCCCCTAGCCAATTTCTTTCATTCAGAGCCCCATTCTATGAAGAAAATTCACATTTTAAAGCTAGGAAAATATAAAGCAAGGAGAAGAAATGCTGCCCCCTCCCAACCCTAGGCATATGCATCGACCACAAATAGATTCAACGCCTCACCTCTAGCGGATCGACAGATGGAGACAAGGAAACTTGTCAATTCAAAGCGTTTTCGCTCGGAAAATGGAGACTCGGATTTGGTTTCAGAGGGAGAAATCGCGAGAGAAATTTAGAGAGAGAAAGAGCAGAGTTGCGAAATGGATGGGATATATATATATATATGTCCTATTACTCTAGAGAGAGAGAGAGGCTGAAAAATGAATTGAATCAACCCGGGATTAGGGTTTTCTTCTTCATATTTTTAATTACGAAAAACAAAAATAAAAATAGAGGGACGGCCACGTTGCCATTGTGGATGTGGGAAGTATCCAGTGTAGCCGCACTCTATACAACTCCAAATAAGGGCTTTCCCGTGGCTTTCGCCCACCAATAATCCAATAATAGCCCAGCCACAAACTCCTCCGGTCACATCATCAGCACTAAAAATTCTCCTGCCATATCATCAGGACAAGCAAATAGCCCATTAATAGCCTAGCCACATCATCCCTAATTATATAAAACAAATAATTCACAATCACACAAAATAAGGAATTAAATTTACGACACAAATACGGGAAAATCCAATTATTTTATTTAAATTTTAAAAAAAGTACATTTAAAAAAATTACATAATTAAAAAAAACTAACGCCGTGCAATCTTCCGCGCCCACAACTCTTCAATTAAATCCTTTTAGAGTCGAATATGAGCATTCGTTTGGCGCATGTCGGCATGTGTTTGGAGGAGGCCGGCTTCATCGTGCGGGACCCCATTTCGTACGTTGGGGGCGGCTATGCCGTGGCTTGGACCGGCTTCATTATCGTCGTTGGCCCAACTAGTCAGTCGTACACCTTCATCTTCGACAATCATGTTGTGCATGATAATTGCCGCCCATCGAGACTGGAGCACACCAAATGCGCACTCCACGTTCCGCAAAGTAGGCCTTCCCCTCATCCGATGCGCATCTGATCGTCTTCACAAAGACGGGCCACCTATGGTATATCCCATCCTCCAAGTAGTAGCTCATATCATGTTGGGTCCCGTTGACAATAAAACTGATGGCCGGACCGACGCCCTGGCACTGCTCGTTGAAAAGGGGCGACGGGTTGAGGACGTTGAGGTCGTTGTTCGACCCGGCTATCCCAAAATACGCATGCCAACTCCATAGTCGGTAGTCAGCAACGGCCTCCAGGATCATCGTGGGATTCTTTCCCTTGTAGCCGGTCGTGTGGAACCCCTTCCAGGAAGCGGGACAGTTCTTCCACTCCCAATGCATACAATCTATGCTGCCTAACATACCCGGGAACCCATGCTTCTCCCCGTGCATCTGCATCAGATACTGGCAGTCTTCGAGAGTAGGGCTTCGAAGGTACTGATCACGGAAAATTTCAATCACGCCCTGATAGAAATACTTCATGCATTCAAGGGCAGTCGGCTCACCGATGTGGAGGTACTCGTCCCACATGTCTCCCGCTCCTCCGTAGGCCAACTGCCTGATTGCCGTAGTGCACTTTTGAATAGGTCTGTGGCCGGGTATGCTAGCCGCATCGTGCCTGAAGCGGAAATACAGATATCGCTGCTCCAAGGCGTTAACAATACGCATAAACAGGGCTATGTTCATCCTAAAACGACGCCTGGAATGGTTGTCGTTGAACCGCGGCTTCTGTATGAAGTAGTCTGCGTATAGGCGCTGATGTGCCGGCTGCAAGGCCCTCTGCAGCAGCCGATCAATCTCACGGTTCGTATAGGCCTCTAACGCTTCGTTCATTCGACGATCGTACTCCTCATCATCCCCACCACTACTACCACATTTCCCGTTGTTGATTTTGTACAGAAATTAAGATAGAGAGAGTACTCGTTAAAACAAGTGGTGCGAATGAAAATGACGTGCAAATCGCGTATGTATAGTGTTTCGAAAATTAAAAAAAATATATTAAATTCGTTCGCCGATTGCTCGCCGGTCCTGAGCCTGCACTCGCGGCGAGCAGACCGGCGAGCGCTTGCGAATCGGCCAAAGCTCGCCGATTTTTTCGCCGAAATGGCTCTCGCCGGTTCCAATGGTTCGGCGAGCGGACCGGCGAGCACTGGAAATTGGCTAGCCGGCCCGCTCGCCGCCATTGGAGATGCTCTAACTGATTGTACATTTCTCACATATATACACTCCAAGAGATGGTACAACCATAAAATGGTTGTGTTACAAGAGCTAAGCTAATGTGGGGGTTCCATTTGACCACAACTGAAATTGGTAAGAAAAAATATATGAAATTGGATTAACCGATAACTGACGTGAAAATATACTCCTATACTAGTATTAAAAATTATATTTTCAAATTATATACCGATGTCAATTACTCTCTCCTTCCCACAACAATATTAACGTTTTCCTTTTTAGTCTATTCCACAAGAATATATACTTTTTAATTTTGAAAATAAAATTCTTTTAATATTTTTATTATTTTTTCTCTCTATCTTTCTCTTCAATTTGCTATACGTCATTAATATAAGATGGCAGGTAAATATAGATTGCATTCGATAAATTTTATAAATGTTATTATCAAAATCATATTTTTCATATCATAAATCATTTAAACCATATAAATACTATATGATCTACTTTTATTGATGGTAATTAAAAAATTATTATTGATTCAGTTTACTATACATAATAAGGATAGTAAAATCAATTTCTACTATTACCTATTTTTGTCCTTTGATTTATCAGCATTTTTATTTTAGTCAGATCACATCAGATCAGTTTCATTTTCCGCCATAACTTAAATTACCAATTTAATCATTTTTCTTGTTAATTTGATAAAAAAAATGAATTCTAAAACAAACAGATAGAGTTTGTTTGTTCAAAGGACTAATAAATATGAATCTTATTGGTGTAAGAAGCATAGACATACCCAATATATGTTTTTGCATTTCTCAAATAAAGCCTAGCACATATCAACCAAAAATGAAACATAAAATGGTGACAAGGAAAAAGACGAAGAAGGTGCTATGAGTTAGATTAACATTTGGCTGTTAGAATTTTTAGGCCTCCACATGACTAATTTAATGTGTATGGTTATCTTTCAGTTGTCCAATTAAAGTGATCCAATAAAGATTAAGTTTGGGCTTAAAAGTGTATTTATTTGTTATGGAAATAAGTGTAGATACCATGTGGATTTTCTATTTGATGAGGGACCGAATAGAAAATAAATGGGTTTATATTTAATATAAATATAAACTAGGGTTATGGTCCCCAGACGTCAGAAGAACGTTCAATATCTCTGTATTCTCTCGGCAGACTATTGTGAAGGACATCTCAGATCGTTTGGAAGATCCATAGCCGCTGCAAAGCAATTCCACCGTTTAATTCGTTATGGATCAAGGTATGCTTCCGCTCTACAGTTTATGCTCCTTCTCCGTTGTTTTTGGTTAATCATCATAGAGAGCTTTATGTAATTGTTCACTCAATTATTCCAACAAGTGGTATCAGAGCCACTCTATTAATGATTCTCTGATAATTGAAAAGGGGGAATTAGGGTTTTATATTCTTATTCGTATTTTAGAATTCAAGAAATTAAATTTCTTGATATTAGGGTGTGTGGAGACTTTTCTTCAATTCGTGAATTAAAAATCCCAAATGATTCGCGTTTATATGGTTTTGGAAATTTTCAATTCCAGTTTATAATTATGCGCGCATGAGAATGAATTGTGATTTTGTATTCACTGGTCTATGGTATTTTTTAGTTAAGAATTTGAGTACGGATAAGCATGCTGTTTTGAATTGGTTGGTTTCTATGATTTTATATGGCCGCCGTTTTTCTTGATATTAGGGCTCAGGAAAAATAATATGGTATGCATGTTTCGGTGGAATGAATTAATTTAATTCATAGTTGATCATGCGTGCTTATCGAGATGGTAGAACGAATAAGTTTGATTTATGGAGAATTGATTAGGTTTGCATATGGTGAACCGTGATTTGAGATTTTCTTTCATGTTTTTCTCGGTTAGTATTATTTGGCTAATCGGAATTGAGAACTTAGAATTCATGATTATTTGGTTAGGTTAATTCTGTCTCAGTAAAGAAATTCACAAATTGTGTTTTCTTGTTTGGTGACTAAGGTTCCGTTCTTGCTTGCTTTGGTGAATCCATAAAATCCATGGTTTGTATTTTATGGATTTATTTGGTTGATTTTTGACGTTGCTTTTGGTAGTTTATATTCATTATTTTCGTTGTTGGGAACATCAAAATTTGGATTTTATCGATTTTAATGAAAATCGGATTTGAAAAAATTATACGGAATCCCATTAGGAGTCGGCAATTTGCGATTTGCTGGGGATTCATTAGACTGGCCGTCAGGATTCAACGACTTTCTGAGTTCGTGAGGTATGCGAACCCATTGACTCGTTGGCTAGCCACTGTATTCCAAAAAGTTATCAACGACTTGCTTGCAAGCGTTTGTATTCAGTTTTAAAATTATAAATTCAAATTTTTGGGTACATCTCATGTTCCTTATTTTCTACTAATGAGTGTGTATTTTAATGCGGATATTAGTCGGCCAAAAGGAAGATTAATATTTGGCACGAAATATACATATACTTGTGGTAATAAATACGTGACAATTATTCAGTTTCTTGTGAGTGATGTGATGCCAAAAGGTGGACGCTACTTAACAAGATCTTATTGTCAGTATTTAACCACTGTAAGGAGGTCGCCATTTACAAGTTCATATTACTGTCAAAAGACTTGATGTGGATGTTGTGCTCGGAACCTCGTAATGTTTTACTAATATTCAAAATAGATTAGTCAAAACATGACGTTGCCAAAGCAACCTCTCTTGTCTAGACTTCTTTATTGCGAATATTAGGACGGTGAAGTGTGTGTATTTTAATGCGGATATTAGTCGGCCCAAAGGAAGATTATTATTTGGCACGAGATACACACATACCTGTGGTGGTAAGTACGTGACAATTATCCAGTTTATCGTGTGAGTAGTGTGATGCCCAAAGGTGGACATTGCTTGACATGATTTTATTGTCAGTTTTGATCACTACAAAGAGGTTGCCACTTACAAGTTTATATTACTGTCCAAAGACTTGATTTAAATGTTGTGCCGGTACCTCGAGATGTTACCTTCTTATTTGGATTTTAGAATGTGAGCATGACAACTATTTTGGTTCTCTGTTCAATTATGATGTCTGCTTTTGCAGTTTCTTCCAACATGAACAATATGTTAGTGTTGAATGGGTCAAATTTTAAGGATTGCAAAGATTATATTCTAATTACTCTTGGATCTGGATTACGTGCTAAGGACCGAGCAATTTATTTCTCGTATGGATAATAGTACTCTTGATCCAAGGAGAAACTATGAGAAGTGAAAATGCATAAATCGCGTAAGTCTAATGATCATTAAGTACAGCATCCTAGAAGCCTTTCGAGGCACTACATTTTAGAATATTACTGAGGTCAGGCCAATGTATACCTTGTCAAAATTAAGGAACGTTTTGCGAAAAACATTAAGGCTGAGACAAGCGTGTATGATCTCAATAAAGTATAAAGGCAAAGGCAACATAATGGAGCACATTATGAAGATGTCTCACGTTGCTTCACTTAAGCTTGAATTCTAAAGACTTGCTTGTGCATTTGGTGTTGCACATCTGGTCAATGTATCAAGAAATAAAGTAAAGGGCATTAAGAAAAAGTGTAATGAGAATGCTGCTATGGATAAGGGTTCATCACAAAAGAAACAACATAAGGATAATGATAGTTGTTTCGTTTGTGGTAAACAAGGATATATAAAGAAGAATTGTAAATATCACGCATGGCATGCAAAGGAAGTTACAATTCTTGTTTTGGTCTGTTTTGAAGTTAATTTGAATTTAATCCCTAATGATATTTAGTGGGTAGATTTTGGTGCTACTGCTCACATAAGGTTATTAATGTAAGGCTTTCTGAGCTACCAAAAGGTCAATTGATGGTGAAAGATACATCTATGCGAGATATGACAAGTCGGTGGAAGTATAGACTATTGGGCATTGTAGATTGTTATTAAAGACTGGAATTATTCTGGTTTTGAAGGATACTTTATTGTACTGTCTTTAGACAGAATTTGGTTTCTATTTCTGCTTAGAACAAATTTGGTATCTCTTGTTCATTCAGAAATAGTAAAGTTCCTCCTTCAAATAATTCTAATATTGTGGGCACTGTTTCCTTAAGTGCATATAACAATCTTTGTATGCTCAATTATGTTACTTCATATTCAGAAGCCTTACATGTTGAATCAAAAGGGACTAAACAAATTAAATAATGAAAATTTGGTTAATTTATGGCACAAGTATGTAGGTCATATCTCGAAATAAAGGATTGTGAGGCTTGTGTCAGATGGTATATTGAATACACTTATCTTTTCAGATGTTGATTTGTGGTTCAATGTATTGAAGGAAAGCAGACCAAACATAAGAAATTAGGTGCCGATAGAGGTATAGACGCCCTAGAATTGATATATACAGACATTTGTGGTCATTCCCTTCACATTTTCGGAATGTTCAACAATATCTATATCAATTGTAGACGACTATTCTCATTATGGGTACCTATATTTAACCAATGAAAAGTCCGAGGTTCTAGACAAGTTCAAAATATTCAGAGCTGATGTTGAGCTCCAACTCGACAAAGGCATTAAGAAAGTCAAATCTAGCCCATGGTGGCGAATACTATTACAGAAATGACTGCTCAGGTGAACAATGTCAAAGACCTTTTGCCCTCTATTTGGAAGAGTGATTGTCCCTTAGTACACCATGCCGGGATTGCCTAGAATGAGTGGTGTAGCTAAAAGACGAAATATAACTCTTAAAGATATGTGAAGGAGTATGATTTGTCATTCTTTTTTTTAACACCTTTGCTTTGGGGAGAGGCATTAAAGACTATAGCATATATTCTCATTTGGTCATCCAGAAAAATTTAGGGATTTTTTAAATTTTATGATCCCACAAAAGGAACTAATTTGGGTCGAGATATATAGTATTCTTTGAGGATGTTGAGTTTGGGGGAAAGAATGTATTAAGGAACATTACTTTTGAGGAGGAGTCTGTATAGACACCTACTACTGCTTCTGATAATGTTCAGGTATCAATTACTATCATTGAAGAAGAAGCAGATTAAGAATCTCAAGATGATAATGTTGTAAACATTCAATCTCATGTGGATGATGTCATTTAAAGTCAATCTCAACAACCTCAATTAAGACTCTCGTAAATGGTACCACAAATTTTATAAAGTAGTTCTTTCATTTGGATTCAGAAAGAATGCTATTGATAGTTGTGTGTATCACAAGTTCAGTGGGAGCAAATGCATCTTCTTGTGGGGAATATTGCACAACACCAAGAATCACTCTCGAAGAAATTTGAGGTGAAAGATCTTGGGAGAACCTCTTTTGTATTTGGAATCGAAATAAATCGAGATAGCTCTCGAGATATTATTCGGTTGTCACGAAAGGGATATATTGGAAAAGTGCCTAAAGTATTTGAGATGCATACTTGCAAGTAAAGAAATGCCCCTATGACTAAGGGAGACCAACCTAGTCTCATTCAATGCCCTAAGATAAATCTTGAGATTTAGAAAATGCAGAAGGTTCCATATGCTTCGGTGATTGGGAGCCTAATGTGTGCTCAAGTGTTTATTAGACCCAATTTGGTTTAAATTGTTTATATGTTGGACAAATATCTCAATAACCCGATATGGATCATTATGAAGCAGCGAAACGGGTTATGAGATATTTATAGAGAACTAAGCATTACATGCTCGCATACAGAAAATCAGATCATTTGGAGAGATCTTAAGGCATTTTGATTCTGATTTTGTTAGATGTCAATACAGTAAATGATCTATTTTAGGTTACGTGTGTCTGTTGGCCGTGGAGCCATTTCGTGGAGAAGTGTTGAGCAAACACTTGTAGCTACTTCTGCCATGATAACAGAATTCGTAACTTGTTTTGGGCATCTAGTTATTGAATATGACTGTGAAATTTTGTCACTAAGCTGCATATTGTTAAAGGTATTGAAAGACCACTAAAGTTATGTTGTGACAATAACCCTGCAGTATTATATTCCAAACAACAAGAGCTCTGCTATGTCATAGTTTCTTGGTTGTAAATTAAAGTTCAGAATGGACAAATACCTATAGAGCATAAGGGAACGCATTTGATAGCAAATTCGTTCACTAAAGGACTAACACTCTAGGTCTTTCATGGGCATGTAGCCCAAATGGATGTTATGTTGTTTAAGGATACTTCCGTTCAGTGGGAGTAATTTTGGTTATTGCTCTATATTGTGTTTTGAACATGCAGTTATAAAACTCATGTTATTCTCTGCAGAAATAAAGTATTATGTTTTGTCCATTTTTTGTGTTATTTGGTTTTGGTTTGATCTTATTAAGAATTTGGGAGGACCAGTTGGAAATAGGCATATGTATGATCACCTTGCATGAAATTTTCATGCTACACTCCATAATTGATCCGTTGTTGATTATATTTGCATATGTGATTACTGATGGGTTTAATCATGAAAAAATATGGTGACTGCCTCTTTAGTCCTATGCCGGTATGGTTGATAATAAGATTGTTCGGGAATACACTATGTGATAGCATATTTGAGCGCTCATTCGGTTTGTACACATTTATTTGGTGTCATGTGTTGCCCAAGTGGGAGATTGTTAGAATTTTTGGGCTTCCACATGACTAATTTAATGTGTATTTATTTGTTATGGAAATAAGTGTAGATACCATGTGGGATTTTCTATTTGATGAGGGACCGAATAGAAAATAAAGGGGTTTATATTTAATATAAATATAAACTAGGGTTATGGTCCCCAGACGTCAGAAGAACGTTCAATATCTCTGTATTCTCTCGGTAGACTATTGTGAAGGACGTCTCTGATCGTTTGGAAGATCCATAGCCGCTGCAAAGCAATTTCACCGTTTAATTCGTTATGGATCAAGGTATGCTTCCGCTCTACAGTTTATGCTCCTTCTTCGTTGTTCTTGGTTAATTATCATAGAGAGCTTTATGTAATTGTTTACTCAATTATTCCAACATTGGCACCTTGGACTTTCTTAAATAGGATGAAGACAATCCAAAGACTACTTTCACCAAAGTAAAAACCTAGTGGCTCCATTAAACTAGTAACACAAGAATTAGTAAAACATACTTTAACATTTAATCTTACATCGACAAAAGATTGAATGTAACCACAAGGGATTTCGATAAATCTTCTAAGATGAAGGAGGATGCTCGATGTTGAGACTTTTGAATGTTTACAAAATGTTCAAAGTTTCCATGGAAAAATAAAGAGAAAAATAAAACAAGTCTTGGTCAAAAAGTCAAATCACCCGATCAGGCGTTAGTCGATTGCCCAATCGCCCGAGTCGGGCAAACCTTCTGGAAAGAAAACACGACACGTCTGAAACGCCCGATCGGGCGTTCCCTAGTCGGCAAATCGCCGATTTGGGCGAACCTTATGTCAGTCTACTTTGTTGTGCTCCCATGTGATCTCGAGCATAATTTTCGACTTTCGATTATCCACGACTCGAGCTTATTCTTCAATGCTGATCCGACGGTGAGCGTGCTCAGGACTCCTTGCATTTTCTTGGTCATAGACCTCGTCCGCAGCAAATGTAAATCCTTGATCGAGTTTGCCACATGATTTGTAATGATCAAATTCGCATCAGGTGAGACTTAACGGGCTGGCAAACTGGGAAGATGTGGCTTAACAACCATAGTTTTATCCAAATTATTTAGAGGATCTCTTCTATGAGGAGGAAAGAAAGTTTTCATGTTCTAGGACATCTATACACTGCTCCAGTGCTCCATACAAATCCCAAATTTAGCAGTGGGTAAAGGCTGGAGTGACACGCTGAAGAGGACCAAAGTCTCAGCCAATGGCGATTACTTGGCGAGCGGGGAGCTGCGTCCATCAACTTAAACACGATGAGGGAGGACCCGCACCCAACTGAACCCGCCTCGACTCTGGATAGGGTTGTTATCGCTGTGAACAAGATGAATAAAACTCTCTAACTCCGGTAGTTGGAAGTGCAGATGGAGAAAGATATGTTGGTAGTGTTCGAATTGGCAATGGTGGTGCTGTGCACAACGACATTATTATTGAACTCCATTTCGACTTAAAGTCGTTGTCGTACTTAACTTTTAGGAATTTAAAATTTTAATTTCTAGGAATTTAATTTTTTTGGATTTTTAGGACTTGTAATTTTAATTTTATTAATGAAGTAATTTAGTTATTTATAGTGTTATGTATTTAATTATTGTAAATTAATTGGTAGTTAAAAAATAAAATTTTAAATTAAATGGCAGATGTATGATCCATTGTAGGAGTTGTGGTAAAATCGTGATGGGAAATAGCAAGAGGTATGATAGAAGGTACCCGTTGTGGATGGCCTAACGATATGAATAATTAAGTGGATACCCATTTTTTAAAAGTGCTTAAAGTTATAGCTTTAAACTGTTGTTACCTCTTTTTATTTTTTGGACGAAAAATATAAAGCATAGCTTGAAAATGTAGGCAAACTTTTTGGACTCGCGATTCAAAAATAAAATATCATTGATGACTATCTTACCATCAAAGTAAAATATCTCATGGTTCATTTCCTATCACGAAAAGATTAGCTCGTCAGTCATTATATCTTTTGACAATCATATATTCTAAAAAAAATACTTATCTCCACTACATTTGTTGATGCTTGAATGAACAAGAGATATGTTTAGGCTCATTATAATTTTCATTACATTTTTAGTGGATTATGCCAACATAAAATATATTTTCACACATGACCAATATTCTTATTTTCATATAGTATCATTTAATTTCTCACTGGAAGTAAACAAAGCTAAGTTATTTGATTCTTAAATGTGATTATCCCATATGTCCATGGCCTATTCATGCTAATAAAATTCATCAAACCCTATTGTTCAAAGATTATTTTCAGTTTTTCCTTCCTTCACGATTGATTAATTAATTAATTTGAGAATAGATTATAGATATATCTAACATTGCAAAATAAATGAGGCATGGTGGTAGATCCACAGAATGAATTCGAAGCTGGCCTCAATTTTGATGCAGAGACACAACACAAATGCTCAATTTATAATGTGGGGGGAAAAGGAATCATGTCATGCATCAAGAGAAGAAGAAGTAATAGTAATACTATATCATTTACTAGTTCATGATCACGATGGAGTGGCGAAATAAGACAGATTTGGTGGACCTTCAAAGTTGAAACAAACTTACAACATTATTCAAGTTAAGGGAGATGTAGTATGGTAGGAGTAGGATTGAAATCAAGCGTCGCCGACGTGCTTGAATTCCTGAACTTCCTTGAAGTTCATCCATGGCTTCACCCAAACCTTTGCCTCGTAAACCTTGTTGTGGCCTCCGTCGGCCGCCTCCAGCGTTATGTAATACATTGTGCCCGCGACTACTTGCTCCTTCACTCGACACCTTTTTGAACTCCAGCAGAGAATTCTGAAACCAATCAAAAATTAGGATTTCGATCAACAAATCGAGCAAGGAAAGCAAATCAACCATAAATTCACTGAATTGCGAAATAGTACTAATCAAATTACAGATCTAAACCCTAGATGTGTGAATTTCTCAAAATTGGGGAAGAATGAGCGAGGTAGTAGTAGTAGTAGATGTTGATGTGAGATGATTAATAGTCCGAAAAACAGAGAAATGGAACAGAAATGCGATGGAAATCACTCCGAAAAACAGAGGCGATGAGAGAGAAAAATACCTGCTTCTTGTTGTGATCGTCGAGGGCGAAACGAGCAAGAGCATCGATTTCAAGGCTGTTGGCTGATACCTCGCTCTCGCGAATCGCTCCGATTGTTGCCATTTTCTCGCCTACAGAAAATGAAATTGGATGGTCTGTTTGTGTGAGTGTGAGAGAGAGATAATTGAAAGAGGAGTGAAAATTAAATGGTGCGGACGGGCATCTCATAGCAATCATGTCATGTATTTATTCGAAACGCTGAGGAAGAAAAAGCTATGGATAATTTGCATCAAACTGAGGCAACAAGATTCCTCTAAAAAGAATAATCAATATTTGGAGATTGATTACTTGGTGTCGTCCGTTTTCATTTTTCTGTGTCACATTCTTTGGATTTTGCTTTTTTGGACGGTATGATATGAACACAACAATGTAAAAGGTCTACCGCTCTCCTCGATACGTTGCTAACGAAGAAGCAATCAGTCTCGTACACATTTGCCATTGAAGGCAACGCACCGCATTGACATGTGTTCGCACAAGACCATGACGATCGTTGCAATCAATCGTGTGGTGCGTGCTCACGAAAATTTGAATTGTGGGGGGTGGGATTCTAAGTAGAGACGTGTGATACTTTTAGTAGGTCAATTTTGTATCCGCTACCACTTAACCTACCCTACTTCCTTATTTTCTCTTTTGAGTTGGCCTATTATGCTTCATCCTTTCACCGTTAAAAATTGGAAAAATACCACTAAATTATAATTGAACAAACTACTACAATTGAAGCATCAAGAACTTTACAATGTTCACATCGTTTTCAAGAATCTCCAGCGTGAAAGTGAAAGTGAAACTTGAAGAAGCAATGAATGAGAGATGCAAAGACTTATGGCACAAGATTCTCAATGTACAACAAATGCAAATGCACTTCACCAACAATTTCACATGCTATCCCTGTAACTGTTACTACTCTCAGCATCAAAATCCAAAAATCAACAACAATTGTCAACTACCAGTTCATTCCAAATCCAAAATTGGCCCACTCTTGAGGCAACATAAAAAAGGAGCAGTGGCAACAGCACACGAGAGGGCTATCAAAACTAAATGAATGACTACAGCTTTTCCTTCTTCGCCAAGGCTTCCCCCTTGTATTCACCCCCTGCACTCACTACGAAACCTGCTCCTACCTGATTCAACACTGACTCGTTATGCAAGGGAAGGCAAATAAAAAAACATGAACTGGAACAGAGATTGGCGTAGACAGTGTTTGTTACCTGGCAATCCTTCAACACGGCACGCTCTTGGATCTGTACATTGCTGCAAATAATAGACCCTTGAATAGAGCAACCATCCGCAATGGAAACATGGTTCATAACAACAGAGTTGACAATCTATCGAAATCAGTGTGCAATAAGTTAGCACAAAGCAGATTCAGCATATGTTAGTAAGGAAATTAAAATATTATACTTTGAAGGTGGAGCTGCCAGAATAAAATCAGCTGTCAGCAAATTAAAAGCTGTCAAGTACCTTCACATTTGAGCCTATCCGACAATGGCGACCAATTACAGACTTCTTCACACTACTTTTGTCGCCCATTTGTGAACCTTCACCAAGCATGCATTGTGGTCCCACCTAAACCATAATTATATTCACACTTAGGACATAATTAAATGGAGTGAACTAAAAAAATGCACCCTACATACATCAGCTTCCATCCTTTGCACATATATAGAAGGCTAGTGCCAAATTGATAATGATTTGTGAACCAAGATGTCCACTGTAACTCACCGTTGTCTTAGATCCAAGTACAGCTGATGGATGAATTATGTTATTCTGGGCAGAAAAGGTATAGCCTGATAAATGACTGGCTTCTCCTACTACCTGTGGCAATGAATCAAAAGGCAGAATATAAGAAACAGTGAGGGTTTTGAGGAGGAAAATAACGCTCAAGAGTTTCAAACATGAAAAGTTACATCTCGATTTATGTCAGTAAAAGCTTGAATGGAGTTCATCCGTGCACAATAGTTGCTCTTGTTTGCAACATAAACACAGCATTTATGTGTTTTCCTGATAGGAGCAGACCCAGCCAGACCCAACGCGTAGATTTCATGAAAATTTGGTGTAGATGAATTAGCCAGAAGTTGAGATAGCAGAATTTTACTGTCCTGGGGACCATTCTGGCCATTGCTATTTTCATCCGATTGCACTCCATTTGATGATAATTCAGATCTCTACAATGTGAATGAGAACATGTATCTCAGACGTGGACTTGATGTCACACATAGATAATCATGGTGGAAAAGGTAGAAAAAACTAACCAACTGAGACCTAACAAGATATGGCAATACGTCGCGTCTCAGACTTTGAAAATTTTCTTTCTGGTTTAGAACATCTTGCAGAGCAGATCTGAATTCAAACAACGAGGAATTACAACTTTATAAAAGGAGTAATCTACAAGGAAGAAGCAATAATTGCTTAAAGCATAAAGCAAAACTTCAAACCTCTTGAATGCATACATGTGAGTATCAATTAGATCAGAACGAATTTCCATCTGCATAAGTAAAAAAAAGGACCATAGGAGACAAAAAGTTAAGGATAAAAAACGTTACAAGAAAATAAGCTTATAGATTTTTTTCCTTGCATTAGGCTGGACATATCATGCTAAACAATGACGCAGACCTTGTTGTATGCATCTGAAATGGGCCTTGCCACTCAGCCCTCATATATAATATCAAGACCTAACTAAAAATAGTTTTGATTAGTAATTAAGTACTAGCCTTACGAACATTCTGTATCAACTTAAAATGAATTTCCTATTTGAAAAGAAAGGAGGACACCGGTGTAATTATATAGTTGTCCGCAGTTCTTGCATCTACACCTCCGTCTTACATAAAACACTTACCCTGCCCTCTCCCAACAGTTGGGTGCAAGTGCCACATCGAATGCCAAGAATGTCCTAAGCCTTATGATGCAAACAATGCATTGAACTAATTAATGGATGCATAATAGTGTACCATGCCAACTGCTCGAAGAATGCTCTTTTGAGCTCGAACATCTTTGTCAACTTCAGCTCCTGTGACAAATAGCACAAATTTCTAGTGACAGCAAAATATAAATTGTATACCAGAGAAAACCCACACATGCGAAAATCTTACCAGCTGCTATATGCAATAAGAACTGCTTCGTCGGATCAAGGCTTACAATATTATAGCGGCTTGTTTTCTTAGATTTGTCCTTGCCACTCGATGACCCAGATTCTGACAACCCACTAACAGGAACTGGACAAAGCATTGCAGTAACTGCTGCATCATGACGTCTATGTGTGGCTGCCACTGCCCCAGGTGGTATCTCAGTTACCAAATCACCACTCATAACCTTCATAATAATACAAGTTAAGGTTGCTGAACATATTCTAGAAACTCGAAAAAGGTTGTAACAGAATAACTCAAACCAAGATATCTTTCGCAGTCAAGCGGTGATCGATAGCTCTAAGGGCACCAGCTGTACCAACATCCTCTGGAACTGCAATGACCTGCAGAATTACAGAATCACATATCGGGATCTCTATCAATCAGCAGCAACTGAATACCATGACTCTACAGTCTACACAAAGTTATGAGCTAACTAATAAGATAAACCCCTAGACTTGGCTAACATGAGTGGTGCCAATAGTTGAGCACCAAACATACAAACAAACACACAAAGAAACCAAAAAAATCGGGTTAGTAATTGTGTATGAAACTTTGAACACATGGCTTTATACTTTAAAAGGATTCAAATACTTCAACTATTACTATATTGACCAAAAAAATGGAAATAGAGTGGTTTGATAGTTTGGAACTAACAAATATCATCACTTCAAGCACCCTACACATTTTAGAAGAATCAATCAGCAGAAGACTATCATCATTTCACAATCATCATAAATGGTGCAAAATGTACAGTTTCAAAATTTACAGGAGTTAATGAAACAGAAATTTGGATTTTCGATATTTAACTTATTTACATCTGGACAGTTCATGTGATCAAGATGATTGGCGCATGAAAGAACTTTCAAACAAATAATTGTTTGGAGGTTTTCCGAAGAAAAATGAGGTTTGGAGGTTTTCCCAAGAAAAATGAGGGCTGATCAAGCATCCCTTGGCCAGTGGCACCATAATACAACCGTCAATTTGATCAGCAGGGAGCTCAAAATTTTGACAGCTTTTCATTATTTCCATAATTATCCAGCCGCCTTTCCAAAACACAATTATCCTGCCTCAAACACCAAGCCCGTAAATTTTTATAACACAAGGAATGGGACATCCTAGTTTATGCTAAGAGTTGAGATCCCCACTCACGTTGCATCATGTCTATTCATTTCAACTGAATTCTTCTACAAGTTCATCCAATTCCTACTTTTATTGATACATTACTTCATACTCACATGCCATCGGATAATTCACGCCTTTTCTTTCATGTCCATTTTCACAGCAATGAAACAAAAACATGCAAAATATTTCAAATACATCATACTCAGAACCTGCTCATAAATTACATAGTCTTAGACTCCTGGTGCTTCCATTCAATCATATCAAGAATTTCAATTCCATTGTTTTGCCTCCATACTTATAACATTACAATATCATCAGTATTGTCAACCTTAGGAGCAGTTAACACCACCCTCATACAATCACCACAAGACCATACCTAAAGAATAACAAATAAACCAGTTCCACAGCTACAATGTGTTTTTTTTATCTTCATTTTTAGTATCACAATTTGTGATAAATCAGTTTTAATTTCAATTTCACAAGAGCGAATCAATTGTTATGTTTACACTTTACCCTAAAAGGAATGTTTTTACAATTGCATAGGCAATATTCAAGGTTGTCACCTCAACATGTAATCGGTCAACAAAATTGATAGAAATCCAGGAACTGATCAAAAGAGCCGCACTCTCTCCTTCAACAACCTAAACAGAAAAGAATCACATATTCAAGTTCCTGTCATCCAATACCAGCAACAATATACAACACAAACGCAATTAAATAAAAGAAAAATAGATCCTCACCACAATAGCATTTTTGAGGTCGTTTTGATCAAGCAGTTCCAGAACATACAAAATAACTGGCTGGTTTGCAACTGGCAGAAGAGCTTTTGGCACCTCCTGCGCATATCCCCAAATTTCTCATCAACAACAAAAGTGAATTCTGTTTCCATTAAACAAACATTGGATGGAAAAGAAAGAAATTACCTTGGAAACAAGTGGCACTAGGTTCTTCGAAAACCCGCCTGCTAACACAACAACTTGGAAATCCATCTGTTTATCTATCTCCCCCACACAATGAGTGTGTGGGTGTGGTTTCTAGAGAGAGAAACCAAGACCTGAACCAGCGATTGCAGGAGAGATTATCAGAAAATTAAAATTCCGTAGCATCTTATATAGAAGCAAATTCTTGTTAGCTACAGGTAAGGGTTTAGGGTTCAATCGCAAACTGCGCATCTAAAAACCGAGAATCAAAGATGACATCTGAGAAATTGGAGTGAAGGGTTTACCTCAAGGTTTGCAAAATTAGAAGGGAAGCGGTGCACACGTAGCTTGGATAAAATCTGCAATTGCGGCACTAGGAAATTCCCTCCAATTGAAACGAGGGAAGGGAAGCGGTGGCGTTAGCCGTGGGGAGAAGATGGATGAGAAGGGACGGCGGCGGATCAAATGGGCGTGCGGTTGAAGTGGTGTCTTGTTTCTGTACCTAAACCAAATATTTTAATGTTTAACTTTCACGACACAAAATATTTCGATTATGTTAATTAGATATTGTGAATAAAATAAAATAAAATAAAATAAAATAAAATAAAATAAAATAAAATAAAATAAAATAAAATAAAATAAAATAAAATAAAATAAAATAAAATAAAATAAAATATAACATCATTACATAAGATTTAAAACAATATGTTAAATAATTATAAATATAAAATTTAATAAAATATAAATTAAATCAACATGAAAATATTTATTAATTACTATACTTATAGATCTCTATATAGCAAAGAGAAAAAAAAATAATCTTTTACAACATACTACATACTTAATATACAACTAAAAAATATAATGAGGACAATGATGTAGCCATACAAATATAAAATGATGGAACTTTAAAAAAAACACACATATAAACATTAGAAAAATACAATAATAGTAGTTCACAAGCCATGAAAAAATTTATTTGTAAACAATCTTAATTTTACAATAATAAGAATAGCAAAATAAAGAAAAAATAAATACTGATGAAACACAAACTCCAATCTCCCGTTGTCTCCTCTTGTCTTATTTTCTTCATTTATCTCCAAATTAATGATTTGTGCATATGCGCGAAAACAAATGTGATAGTTTATGATCTTCGTCTTTTTTGCTTCCTCTGGCCAATTCGTTGACTTTAGGTGTTTTCTCTGCATGGTGTTTTCTCTGCATCAAACTAAGGAAATGACGAAGTTGGCAACAACTATGCAAAGTTATAGCTTCAAACTATTATTAATAATCAGCAGCTTAAGAAAACCCAAAAAAATAAAATAAACTAACATTAAGAAAAAATTAAATATGAACTAACATAATTGATACAAAATGATCTCATACAAATGTACAATTATTGCAGAGAATTCGTGATGAGGAAGGTAATGTGGAAATGAATCTATCTATACGTATATAAAGGGGAGTTTTGGGGGTATTTATGGAATAACAATTAGAGTTTTAGGGGTATTTATGGAATAAGCATTTAAGCTTAAAGCTATAATTTGTGATGTCATAATCTTGTCATTTAAGAATAAAACCTACTATAATATAAACGTTGCCTTCCAAATTTTGTAGATGCAGGCCATGAAGCTTTAAAATAATTTTAGCCTGGGCAGTTACACTATTAAAAAATTCATTTAATTAAAACTGATTATTGTTTATGGATTTATACATTTCAACTGCCAGTTTCACATCTTTAATTGAATGTGATGACTATTTAAAAATCGAGTGTTCAATATGATTATTTATACATTTCAATCGACGATTTCACAATTTTAATTGAATATGTAATTTGTAAATTGTAATAAAGACTTTAAGTCTTTTGTAATTTATAATTTTTAAGTTGTAATTTGTAAATTTTAAGTTGTAATTTGTAATTTTAAAGTTGTAATTTGTAAATTTTAAGTTGTAATTTGTAATTTTAAAGTTGTAATTTGCAATTTTAAAGTTGTAATTTACAATTTTAAAGTTGTAATTTGTAATTTTGAAGTTGTAATTTGTATCAATAAAATTGCATTTGAACATCGCTTTATTCTAATTTTATTTATGCAAATATATTTACATATTTTACTTGAATTACAAATTTACAATGTAAAAAAAAATAAAATGAACCGGACGAACCGGCGCGGAACCGGTTATGCACCGCCGGTTCCGGCGGTTCACGGTTCAGGAACCGGAACCGCCGAACCTTGGCCGGGCCGATTCAGGTTCACGCCTTTCTTGAACCGGAACCGGTGGTTCCGAACCGTGAACCGCCGGTTCCCGAACCGTGGTGACGTCTAGATATTCCCCATTTCCTTCCTAAAGTCAGTTGTTCGAATCTTGGAAACAACAGGGTTTTTGTTCCTTTTTATTTTAGTAGTAGTATTTTATTTCCTCAAAATAGCTCATTTCAATTACTCTTGTATCTTAATATATACCATTTGTATAGACTTTTGAAAGCTTTATCACTTATTAAATATTAGACTTTATTTATAGTCTATTTTTTAATTTAGTACTTTATTTATAGTAGTTATTATTTATTGTGGCTACTTTTTAAAAATACTTTAACTATAGTAATTAGTTATTATTCTAGTCTATTTTTTAAATTTTTTATGAATGATAAATGTTGTAATTATTTTAAAACATAAGTACATTGTTAGTCTACTTTTTAAATCACAAATATTTGGTTAATTTGAAACATAAATTGATCGAAAAACATGAAGAGCTCTACCGAAAAGATACTATAAGCTTTCGAATAATGGATATGTGTGAAAAATGATATTATATGCTTTATTTGATGTTACGATTTATAATCGTTAATAATAAAATGTTATTAATAGTATATAAGATGCAAATACAGTCATTTTCACGACATTGTGCAATTTTGATGTCGGGATTATTTTTACTAAAGTTGTTGTATTTGTATATATCTCTTGTTTCTATCACTAGTATTTATTTCATTACCATCTCCATCCTTCACTATTCCTTCCACTTATGTTGCAGTTGTTTATGGGGATATTAATGTCGATGTAAAAAATAGCTCACAATTATAAACAGTTTTTGGGCCCCCAGACAAAAAAATCTTGGCTTCGTCACTGTGGACGGTGGACGAGTATGCTAACATTTGGCCTTTATAGTTTACATAGAAGGTTTGACAGACTGCACAAGAGTCTTGCGAAAACAGCCAAAACATGGCTGCACTTACCCTTTTTATACATAGATACAGATATTCTATCCAAAATTAGTGGGTTTCCACTATACTACAATCTTTACTCTTTAGGTAGAAGACTTGGTTGCCCAGACATGCTCACATGCATTTCTGTTTATTGTCTTCTGTGTTGGGTGATCCAGACTGTTTTTTGGGGCTTATGCATGCAGTTTAATGGCTGGTCCAAAACTCAACAAGAAGAAGGGTGGTAGGGCAGTTAATCCTCCGCCGAAGAAGAAGCAGAAGTCCTTGCCTACTCTAGAAAAAGAATCTAAGAAAGAGGAAATTATCAGTGATTCTGAATGCTCCGAAGAGCATGAAATGCTTGAGAACTCAGATGAGGAAGATCATGGATTGGACTCGGACTCGGAGTCGGATATGTTGTCAGATGGTGATGATGTCTATGCCAATGACATCCTCCAAGGGAGTGACGACGAAGGTACTGCTTTTGTCATTAGACCTCTATCGGGATAATGATTAGTTCTCTTAACTTTCTCACATAGTTTCTTTCTTCTGTTTTTTCAGAGGGGAGTGACAACAAAGGTACATTTTCAGTTGGTGACTGGACGCACATCAAGACCAGTCTATAATCTCTCCACTGTATTATAAATTATAGTATTTACTTATTTTTGGCAGAGGGGGACTCAGATTCCGATGTATCTGATTTCCAGAAGGAAGCAAGAGAAATTGATGAGGAAAAGGCTCGGGAAGAAGTAGATGCAGAAGCAGAGTTAGAGCTTAATATAAAAAATGAAGCTAATGAGTTTTCTTTACCAACTGAGGAGGTTCAGCTTATGAGATTACGGAACATAATCCTTACAATTTACCATGTCCTTTTAACACTTTTCTTAAATAACTTAGGAGCTCGAAGAAGAAGCACATAGTCCCCCGGATCTGTCCAATCTTCTAAGAAGGATAAAAGAGAGTATGTTTAGCTTATTATATTTTGATAGTTTAGATACTCATTTAGTTTGTTTAAACTTTGGGTTACACTTTCAGTTGTACGGGTGCTTTAAAATTTTAAGTCTTTGAGGCAAGAGGGTGCTACATGGAAAGATTATGTCGAACAACTTAAAAAGGATTTAATATCTTACTATGGATACAATGATTTTTTGGTCGAAGCTCTGGTTGAGGTAATGTTTTTTTTTTCTTTTCAAGACATGGTTTGTTTTGGCAGTCCTTCCTGATGCATTGCTTGTAACTGCAATTTGCCATGCTTATGTAGATGTTTCCAGTTGTTGAACTCATGGAACTCATTGAAGCTTTTGAGAAGCCAAGGCCTATCTGTCTTCGTACTAACACTTTAAAGGTAAATTATCATTTTGAATCCAACAGTCTTGTGCTTTTTATAATTTCCACTGCCAAACTAATGGCTTCCTGTTGACGCCTCTGTTTTGTATATTAGACTCGACGGAGGGACTTGGCTGGTGTTCTTTTAAACAGAGGAGTCAACCTTGATCCATTAAGCAAATGGTCCAAAGTAAGATTTTACTTTTAGTATGCGAGCAATCGGCTGGGATATGAACAGTCCTTATCCATAACAATAAAGCACTAATGATGAGGTGTTGATACTCCTGTTTTGTTAGGTGGGTTTGGTTGTATATGATTCCCAAGTTCCTATTGGGGCTAGGCCACTCCAGAATACATGGCTGGTCATTATATGGTATTCTCATATCTCTATTATCTACCCTTAGCTTATCATATCCAATAAAGCTAATGGTTTGTTGCCTTGCAGCTTCAAGGTGCAAGCTAATGGCCATTGCTCCTCAGGAGAAAGAGAGAGTTGTTGACATGGCGTGAGTATTTGTCATGCATACAACTACCATGCAATTGTTTATGTTCTTTGTGGTCTTTACTCTCATTTATTATAGTTTGATTCCTGGGGAATCCATTTTTAACGTTAACTTTTTATTTCATTCCCTCATTGCACTTTCAATTTTATAATCAACTTTTCATAAGTCCCGTTTATACATGAAGCAAAAATGTTTGTTTGGTACAAGTTTGTTAATCCTGTATGCTCTTCCCTTCCTGACTTAATTGGTGCATTTATAGGGCTGCCCCTGGTGGTAAAACTACATACATTGCAGCTCTTATAGGCAAGAAATGGATTTGTTGTAAAAATGTGGGTTTATGTTATATCTGTTATATCTTCACTGTATAGAAAACTGAAAAAATGCCTCAACCGAACTTTGTAGAACTTTCTTATTTCTGAAATATATTCTACAATAAAAATCTGTATATCAAAACCACTGAGGATCCATGATCCTATGTTCGAACATGTTAAGGTTTATAGTAGCTTATAACCAAATCTGTTTTTTGTAAATTAATGGTAAGCTATCGTTGTTACCATTGCGATTCTGTATCAAGAAAGAAAGTGATGTTTTTTATTACAAAGTTAGTGTTGAATCCTATTTTTTATTACATATGCTAAGGTAATACCTGTTGATAATGCTACATGTGACTGACACACGATCTTTTCTGAAAGGTATGATCTATGCAAATGAGATGAAGGAGTCCAGACTCAAATCCCTCACTGCAAATATACATCGGATGGGTGTAACAAACACTATAGTTTCTAACTATGATGCGAGGGAGGTATTAATCTTAGCTCACTATTCCTAATTCTCTTAGAAAGTTTTAATGCACATTTGTTTGTCTGTGTTTTTTTTTCGTCCTGTCTCCCTATTACCTTGAGGTGAAAATAATATTCCCTTCTGCATCAAATTCAGCTGCCCAAAGTCCTGGGAAGCAACTCTGTCGATAGGATTTTATAGGATGCTCCTTGCAGTGGCACTGGTGTAAGAAGTCAAATGTATTCTAGAATGCGTGCAGCTTGTTTTTGGACGTGGTATGATGAAAATCAATGTGATTTACACTTGTTGCAGGTTATATCTAAGGACGAGTCTGTGAAAACCTCAAAAAGTGCTTTAGACATACAAAATTGTGCTCATCTACAAAAGGTGTGCTTGAATTCGCAATTCAAAATTATTTTTAAATATGAAACCATCCTCTCCTTCCACAGTCATTACTTATGAACCTCAAACTATATATAACACTATGACCTGTCATTGTAGCCCAATCGGGTTGTTGGATCTGAAAGAATCCGTTAACCTTTTTTATCCCGTATGTAGTCTGGAGTTGATTGCAGATGTTAAAGTTTAATGAATTAGTTAGCAAAACCTATCTACCAGCAATACTCTGCTAGTTTCGTTTAATGCATTGTGGTGAATCAGCTGCACTTTGAGGCATCTCTTGTTTTATCTGTAACTTTAGGTAAGAATCTTGTGCTTTTCCGCTGCACTGATAAGAGAATCTAATTCTATTAGATTAAAGTGTTGGTGTGAAAAGTTATGTTATATGTGTTTCTACTGAATAATTGTGCATACTTTTTGGCTTTTTACTGAAAGGCTTAGGAATGAGTGCCTTTTTTCCAAGAAAAAAATGGTGTTACTATCCACAAAGGCCATTGTTTTCAGTATGCAAAAATAATTGCTCCAAAAATAATTTATTTCCTTTTCTCTTGCAGCAATTAATTCTTGCCGCGATAGATCTTTTGGATGCCAGGATACATTGTCTACTCCACATGTTCCATAATGGTTGCTGAGGTTTGTAGCTTTTTGAGTAGTACCTACTAGATCTCCTGTTGCATTCTATTATCTTCTTCTCAGCTTCTGTAGTTTTGAGAATGAAGCAGTCATCGATTATGCACTCAAGAAGAGGGATGTCAAACTTGTTCCTCGTGGCCTTGATTTCGGACGTCTTGGGTACTTCTCACTACATATTCTATAAAGAGATTACTATAATTAATTTTTATGATTCTGACAATCCTTTGTTTTGGTTCAATGGATCGAACCCTTATGTCTGTTTCACTGAGTTGAACTAGAACTTAATACTTGAGACTCTGTTCATATAGTCCCGGTTGAAATACTCTTTTCGCCAAGACTCACTTTTTTTCGTGTATCTGATTTACTGTGCAGCTAAAGAAAATGAGTAACATGAAGCCAGCATCTCAACAGTCTAAAGGTGGGGAGGTGGAGGAACCTTAGTTGATGGAAAACAATGACCTGGAAGAGATTGTCAACGAGAAGAAACAATCGACTGGCAAAATTGCGACAGAAAAGGTTGTCAAAGGGAAGAAACAATTGAGCAAATCCTCTAACGGAGTTGGGACAGGGAAGCAACCATCTTTGAAGGTAAAGGAAAAGAGAGAGAAAAGGGAATGGCCTTCAAGAGAGGAGATTGCAAAAAACAGGTGCTCCATATAGTAGTAATTGTGTGATAAATGCTTGTAAGAAGCTTTTTTTTAGTTTTCTTATTTATTTGTGTTGGTTTTCAGGGAAGAGAAACGACAGGCTTTATGGGAATCAAAGAGAAAAAGGTGAAGGTGGAAAGCAGTCATCCTATTCTATGCACAATTGAAGTTTTATCAGGACTATAGGTTAGGAGTGGGGCTAAATTCCACGAATGTACGTAATGGGAGATGATATCCGCCATTTGTACCCGGAAAAAAAACATTTCCAGTGATGGGAAAGACGCGTGAGCCTGTCGCGTGTTTTAACCAAACACGCGATAGCCTCTTGCGTGTTTCAATCAACAATGGCGTTCATCGGCTCGCCCTCGAAATCCGCCTCCAACCGCCGCGATTTCCTCACGAGCCTCCCGTCGCACCTCATCATCGAGATCCTCTCCCGCCTCCCCGCGAAATCCCTCGTCCAGTGCAAATCCGTCTGCAAGCAGTGGCTCGATCTCACCTCCGATCCCTACCTCGCCAAGCTGCATTTCATCCGATCGAAGCCCGGCGTCGCGATCCACCAATCGGAGCCGTCGAAGAACCTCCTCCGAGTCGCCGATTTCGACGATTTCCACGCTCCGACGGCCGAGATCGACCTCGCGTGTTTATCCAAGGCAAACACGCAAGAGCGTCACGCGTGTTTAATCAAAGACGCGAGAGCGTCATGCGTGTTTATTCAAGGCACGCGAGAGGCTCACGCGTCTTTCCCATCACGGGAAATGTTTTTTTTCCGGGTACAAATGGCGGATATCATCTCCCATGACGTACATTCGCAGAATTTCCTTAGGAGTGGGGATATGTATGCTTATCACAATTTTATTTATAACTCCCATCTTCCAATATTTTGTTAAATAGTAGTATTAAATGTGGATTCACTGTTTCTCATTTTCTTGGTTTGAATTTTTAGCATAATGAGATGATATAAACATATAAACTTGGACGACCCAATTTTTTAAATCTATATGTGACGCTTTATATATATGCATGTCATTCATAGAGCTACAACTTTTTTAGGTTGAGTAATGATAGTAATGTAGGTGGATGTGGACAACTTCACCAACCATATTCACCAACAAATTATTTTAGGATTACTATTACCAATCAATGAGTAAAAAATGCAAATGCAATTAATTTCTCCTTAATAAAGATTACGAGAAAACCAAGCCAAGCATACTAGATTGTGACACTTTTAATACCGTTAAATACCTTCTTTTTCTGGTATTTTCTTATTAATTGCAATAACGATGATTGTTGTTAGGGTTTGATTTTATAGTTATAATTTTGGAACGACGTAGGCTTGAATTGCTGAATCTAGTCAGCCCATTTGGTATTTATTGCTATTTGTGTGATTTAACATAGTACAAAATACGAGGAAAATATTTATTGATATTTGTGATTTTATATAGTAGTACCAGGAATCTAGGAAATTAGTGGACGGCTACAAGATATAGGATTAGTAAATAAATACGAGAAAGCAAGCACACGTTCATATTAAAATTCAAACTTATCCATCTTAATATCTCTTCAAACTATTCCTTATCAATGAGTAAAAAATGCAAATGCAATTAACTTCCGATGGAATCTAAAAAGTCCAACTTTCCTATGTTTCGAGTTATTTAGTAGTATTAAAATAAATCATTTTATATTAGATTGCTTCCATGAACATCATCAATTAATGACAAGTATCAATTATTTATTGAAACGTAACACAAAACTGATACTGCAACTAATAATTAAGTCTAGAGGGTTGAAGAATTAAAGCAAGTTGCTAGTAATTCCATTAGTTTGCATTTTTGGTTTTATGAGTAAATTGTAATCAAGTGCCGATCGATTAGTGAATCACATTTCTCAATTTAAAGTATATTCTTCTCTTAAGTTTTTGTCAACGTCTGGGCTATTTTTATTACTAAATCACATTATATACCCGATAAAAAAAATTTATTACTTAAAACGATGTGTTGAGTTTTTAACTTTGTGATATTTTTATCTTTTCTAATTTTTTGGTTTGACGAACAAAATTATTCATTGAATGTATTCACTAACATATGTCATTTAGAGTGTAGGTGAAACTATAATATTTGATATCTTCTTTATAATTTAATTCAGACAATTTTCACTTTTTCTTTCAACTTAAAAAATGAATTCGAAATTGAATTAATTATAAAATTCAAAATTCGCTAATTAATTAAGCAAAATAGTCAATAATTAGGTTAATGAGGACTAATGCCATCAACCTCAATCAAACTAATACAGTTACAAAAATTCTACAATGAATAGGTGAATCGACAAGTAGTGTAAGTATGCTATTTTAGTTTGATGTGTATATTTTATTTGTAACTATATATGTTTTGTATTGTTACTTTTAGAATAATATTAATGTCAACACATTATTTTTGTATTTTATTGAAGTTTATGTGTTTTTTGGTATACAAACTACTAAATAATTTAGTATTTAATTTAATAATTACTCCGTACTTCTTAATTTTGGATCTTAGATCCACATATATATATGAAAAAAATAATATCATCGAACCTTTCAATCTAGCCAAATATCTAAATTATGCAATTAACTTTATGTTAATGATATAGGTAATGAAAATTTTACCTCATAAGCAAAAAAAAAAGTGGACAAACACGACCCAAAGAAGAAAGGACCTCAAATAATACTCAGTCCAAATTTGAATTGTTTATCCCCACATAAAATAATCAATAATCAAATAATAGTAATAAAAAAAAAGAATAAATTTTACACCATGGTCAATATGAATTACCAGCACTGCCCTCGGACGAAACACCACTCTCTGCCTCGAGACTCCAAAAAAGTCAAAAAAGAATCAGCAACACCACCAGCGCACGTTAGCACTCCACGCAGACGCAAGCGGCGCGTCGCATCAGGTGCGGCATGTCCGCCGCTCTACTCCACTCGTCCCCGCCGCAATCGTACACTAGCACCAGCCCCTCCTTGAGCCCCCTCTCCACCCGCCCGCTCCTCCTCAGCAGATCATCGATGCACCCGACCACCTGCACCAGCACCACCCTATCCTCCACCCCCACGCAGCTGAACCTCACCGCGCTGTCCAGTCTAACCTGCGCCGGCAGCGGCGGGCTCCTTATCCTGCGCCACTCCCCGAAACCCTCCCTCCTCCTCGACGCGCCGAACCTCCAGAACGCCAGCTCCACCGCGTGGCTCGTCAGAATGTACACGTCGCCTCCCGCCGCGCACGCCGCCACCACGCACCCCCCGCCGGGCACCGATCTGCTCCTCAGCCACCCCCCCGCCGCCGCGTCGTACAGATCCATCGATCCGGCGTAGACGTGCGCCGCCCCCGCCGAATCGTGGCCGATCTTCAGCCCACCGATCACGTAGAACACGCCGTCGGCCGAAGCGCCGATGCAACCGTACCTCCGGCGCGGCGCGTGCGACACCACGCGCCACGCGTTTTCGTCGGGATCGTAGGCTTCGACAGCCGACGTCCTGGCGCAGCCGCCGGCGACGAGGATCCGCCCGTCGACTGCCGCCGCGGCGAATTTCTTCCTCGGGAAGGTCATTCCGGCTTTAGGCACGATGGTCCCCGTCCACGTGTCGCAGCGCAGCATCGCGGCGCGGTCGATTATGTAAACCTTCCGGCCGAGCGAGACCAGACGGAAATGCGAGAAGAGGGAGAAATCGTTGTCGATTGAGGGGACGAAGGAGGAGAGCCTCCAGGAGGGGTCGGGGAAGCGGAGGGTGGCGGCGAAGAGGGCGGAATTGGAGATGGAGATGGAGAAGAGGGTGTGGAGGAGGGTGTGGTGGCGGAGGCGGAAGAGGTGGAAGGAGGGGGAGTTGAGGAGGTGGGCCCAGCGGCGGCAGACGGAGGGGAGGGAGGGGAGAGTCGAGTGAGGGACGCGGCAGAGGCACTCCAAGAGGAGGTCGTCGGGGAGGGAGGAGATAGTGGTTGAGGTGTCGGCGGCGGGGATGGTGGTGGGGGAGAAGGCGGAGGGGTGGTGGGGGTGAGGGAAGCAGGATTTCATCAGCCATGAGAAGTGCCGGGAGGAGCATGAATCGGAGGTGGATGCTGCTGACATGTAAGCGGCGGTGGTGTGGTGAGATAGTGTGATAAATGAATGGATCTTAGTCAGTCACACTCAAATTCACAAGGGTGCTATGCTAATGATAATGGTTTCTAAAGTTATAGACAAATGTAATGGTATTTAACTAATTATGCATTTTAATATCGGTGATTTAATGTTACTCAAATTTTATTTGGATTGTGGATATTAAATGGAACAGGATTGGGATTTGGGATTTGGGATTTGGAATTAGGAATCCACCCAATCCACACATCTCGATTTCGTATGAGACTGGGGACCTCATGCTCATTTCCCAAGCCCCTATAAAACTACTGCAATTTATATTTTTATTTGTTTTGTGTAAGTACGGAATTATAAAATATTTTAAGAATTCCGATTGGATTCTGAACGAATCCACTCGAAATGTTAATAAAGCAAAGGATTCAATCTTTAATTAGCAGGATATAATAAGTGCAACTGATGAATTACGTAGATTGTAAGAGTATGACAATTGTATAAGAATAAAATATGAGTTTGTAAGAGTATGACAATTGTATAAGAATAAAATATGACTCAAAATGTATGGATAGTGACCACCAATTTCTCTATCAACCGAATCGTTTAATTGGTCATTACTGGTCTTATATTAATGTAGTCGCTATCATTTAGAGCATCCGCAGCGGTGAGTAGGACGCTGTCCGCCGCTGCGCTCTTGCCGCAGGCGCGGCGCTGCTCGATGCATCGAGCACGTCCGTGCCAGCGAGCAGCTGACGTGACGCGTTCTGATTGGCCAACGGCATTTCCATTGGAAATTCAATTTTTTTAAAAATCGAAAATAATACCAAAAATAAAAAAAATATTTTCATAATCCCAAAAATTTGGCCGTTTTTTTACCATTTTTCTAGATTTTTTAAAATTTTTATTATCCCTGAAATCATCTATAAATACACACATTCATCATCCATTTTTCACATCAAATCATCTCTCATTCATATTTTTTCATACAACTTACATTTACATCTTCCTCTCTCACTCAAACCCTCCAATGGATTTCATCCATCTCATTGCGGAAGCGGAGCGCGAAGAATAAGAATACTATAAACAACATCGTGCCGCCTATGAAACCTATGTCGCAGCGAATACCCCCACCCCTCCTCCTCAACCAACTAGATCAACTCGCCGATATATCCATCGTGACCGGGAGGGAGCCAACGAAAGGCTCGTTGCCGACTATTTTTCCGACCAGCCGCAATTTCCGGAAGATTACTTTCGGCGCCGTTTTCGCATGTCAAAACGCTTGTTTATGCGTATTGTCAACACATTGTCCGCCCGTGTTGAATATTTTCAAACAAGTACAGACGCAGTCGGTCGGCAAAGTCTCTCGGCGTTGCAGAAGTGTACGTGTACCATTCGATAACTTGCTACTGGGCAAACGGCTGACCTCTTCGACGAGTATTTGCATGTCGATGAGTCTACTGGAATCCTTTGCCTTAAAATTTTTTGCGAGGGCGTTCGTTCAACTTTCGGGGATGAATTCCTTTGGGCACCCACCACCGATGATTGCCAACGGTTGCTTCGTCTTCACGAAACAGTCCATGGTTTTCCCGGTATGCTTGGTAGCATTGAGTGCATGCATTGGAGGTGGAAGAATTGCCCGACTACTTGGAGGGGCCCAACACTTATCCTTGAAGCGGTCGCCGACTACCGCCTATGGATTTGGCATGCATATTTCGGTGTTGCCGGATCCAACAACGACTTGAACTTGCTCTATTCTTCACCACTCTTCAATGATGTGTTGAATGGTGTAGCACCGACGATCGACTACACCATCAACGGAAATACATACCACATGAGTTACTATCTCGCCGATGGTATCTACCCAAGGCGATCGACTTTCGTGAAGACGCTCAGCAACCCGCATGACCCGAGACGGGTTCTTTTTGCGCAGCGTCAAAAGTACGCTCGTAAAGACGTCGAAAGAGCTTTTGGGGTCCTTTAAGCCCGATTCAACATTGTGAATGCCTCGTCTCGGCTGTGGTACGTGAAAAATATCGCCGACATCATGTACACGTGTATTATCTTACACAACATGATTATAGCCGACGAAGGACAGAGGGCAGCTAGCTTTTACGACGAGGATGAAGCCGGAAGCTCAACCGCGAGGTCTCCCCCACGCCGAGGTGTGCATACGACGGTGGGTGAGAGGATCGAAACAAGACACACAATGCGCGATATCCGAACCCACGTTGAGCTACAAGAAGGCCTAATCAAACACATTTGAGTGAAATTCGGCCATGAGTAGTGATTTTTTTAATTTTATGAATTTAATTATGTAATTTTAAATTTTTAGTATTTAAATTATGTAATTTTTAATTTTTAAGATTTTAATTATGAAAAATTTAATTTTTAGGATTTTAATTATGTTATTTTTAATTTTTTATAATTTGTAATATTATTTCGGTTATTTTTAATGCATTTTAATATTGTGGAAATGTTTTTATTTAAATTGAATAATAGAATGGTGGGACCCTTGCGCTTGTCCTTGCGGAAGAGCACGGATGTGGGTGTTGTGCTCGTGCGTAAGAGCAGGGAGTAAAAGTGGGTGCGGGCCCACATCTGTGCTCGTTGGCAAGAGCACGGATGTGGATGCTCTTATATCCAATAATTGTTGTCGCTTTCAAGGCCAAATTCCAAATTCTAATACTGATACCGGAATTGAAATTAAATAATTCTAAATCCTCGTTTGGTAACTCAAAACAAAGGAGTTGGAATTGAAATTGAAATTGAAATTGAATTAGAATTCAAGGTAAAAATCACTTTTTTTGTAAAATAATTACTTTTTAATAACTAACATATTTGTACTTTTTTTCTCATGCTCTAAAATTCAAAAGTTTTCATTATATAAGTAAAAAAAATAACTAAGGAAGGATAATTAATTTCTATTATCAACATAAAATATCTATATAATTTAAATGCAAGATATATATACATGAATATGATGAAAACTCATATACTCCAACTCATATAGGAGGACTACTGTGTGACAGTTTTTGATCTACTGAAGTAGGTGAATTGTTAATTTAACCACTTCCCTCTTAACCCAAATTTTTTTTTAGTAACAATGAAAATCATGTCAATATTGCATCTCTAAACAGTCTAAACAGAAATCACATGTAGAAACAACAGCAACAAAGATCAAATCAATTCAAGAAATGGAGTATCTCCATCTTCTAGTAGTTGGCAACTGGGATCCATTTCCATTGGCGTCTGTCATCTTCGTGAGCTTGCTGAGTTTCTTCCATCCTAATCTTCATGCCGACGTCTGCTTGGGCTTGGCCAGCTTGTTGAAGTCGCGCTGCAACGTCTCCATGTAATAACACATTGGCATTGTTAACCGACGCAGCGTGCCGCTCCGAATTCCGAAGCCCTTAATTTTAGGCATCAACAAAAACTCCGTCTTAATTTCATGGCGGAGGAGCGTTGAAGCTGGAGTGTGGCGGCGGGCGACTAAATATTTTTCATCTAAAAGCTTTTAGGCGATGAATCAACTTTCTTCTTATCGCACCTCCAACTTGTAGGCACCAATGTTCAAGTTAAAATGCTAGAGGACAAATGAAAGAGAACATAGAAATGCTATGAGTTTTGTCATGTGATATCCACCTACAACTCCTTGCCTTTTATAGGCACAAATTGAAGATGTAAAGAAATAAACTACTAAAAGTAACGGCCAAAAATGTCCAAAATTGAAATTACGAAATTTTTTTATCCAAAAGAGCATTGATTTTAGACCCCCTAACTCTCGTCAAATATAGAGCATTGATCTTCCAGCAAAACATTATGAATCATAATTATTGTTAATAGAATGCTTAATTTTGATTTCAGTTACAAATCTCACAATTAGAGCAACCGCAAATTTGAAAATTTTAAACATTTTCCAATGCAACTGTCAAATTTTTAAATAATTAACTTCATGCCCATAATTTAAGCATAACTATTTTTATAATTTTCGTTTTCAAGTTTCATTATATTTACTATAATCGATGAAGAAATGTGCACTACAAAAAAATTCCATTTACTAGCCGAAAATTTTGTTGCTAATTGTCATAATATCGCTGGTAAAAGCAGCGGATTAACAACAGATCAACGCCGCCGCTACTAAGTAAGAATAAATGTGATTGGAGCAATAAGATGATAATCAATTACTTATTATTCTCTTTTCAAAACAACACACAATTAGTTGTTACACGGAGCAAGTGGCGCACCCCAAAGCCGGAAAATCGAATTTATGCGGCGGAATCTCCCCACTCAACCGATTCCACGAAACATTAAACTCAATGAGACCTTCATGATTCAAGATTCCCTCCGGAATCTTCCCCGTGAGGGAGTTGCCAGAAAGGTTTAGAAATAAGAGGTCGCTCAAGTAGGCGAGTTGGGGCGTGGGATCGGGCCCGAAAGCCGCCCTCTCAATTGTGCTCGGGATTGATCCTTCGAGACTGTTTGATTAGATGTACATTTCGCGCAAGTTAGTAAGCTTGCCTAGTTCTGACGGGATGGGGCCCGTTAAGTTCTTCAGATCGGACAGTATGAAAGATTGAAGGGAAGAGAGATTCCCAAGAAACGGGGACAATGTTCCAGACATTGTGGTGTTTATGGGCTTGTCGACGGCAGAGAGCCCGCAACGATCGAAATTGATGACTCAGCCTGTTAAAGGGTTGCACTTGATTCCATTCCATGATGTGCAACAATCTTTGCTAGGAATCCAAGAGCCAAGCAATTTCGAGGGATCAGAAGTGATTCTTCTCTTGAAATCGAGGAGTGCCTCTCTGTCCATAGGGTGGCAAGCTCGAGACTGTCAAATCCCAAACCCGAAGAAAATGGAGTGGAAGATGAGGAGGACAAGGAGGTATTTGGTTCGATAATTCGTCATTAGGAATTTGAAAAGAAGCGACTTGGAAAATAGCTGTATAGTTTGGCTTTTAGGTACCTCTATATATAAATACAATTATCCTTGACTGTATATTAAGGAAAAGATTTAATTATTACTACTAAATATCTTGCCTTAGTTAGAAGATATGTACGTGTAAATATTTGTAGTGTAGGATTAATTAGTGGAGCAATTTCCGCTATATTCTTATATTTTATATACACGATAGTTTCTAAAATTTGGTGTTTTATTCATTTTTCTTTTTCTTCTTCTTCTTTTTAGTGTTCTTTTTTCTGTTTGATTCAATTAAATTTATTTTATTTACACTATAATATATAAGATGAATAATAATTTATACAATATCTTGTGTCTTGTGGCCTGTGAAATAACAATATAGTACTCTATAATAAGGAAAAGATTCAAAGTAATTATTACTTATTAGTTAATTAGAAGATATATGAGGGTAAACATTTATAGTTTAGGATTAATTAATGGAACAATTTCTGCTATATTATTGTTTACACGATACACTACTTAGTGGCAGTTTCTAAAATTAGTTGTTTAATTTTTTATTTATTGTATTTTATCTACACGATACACTACTAATGTAAGAAAAAAATATAAACAAACTAAATTCATTTTAATTAATTAAATGATTTAATTCCTATATAAATGATTTCATTTAGGTTTAAAGATCCAAAGAAAACACAAATAAAGTGTGAGAAATACAAATAATCAAAATAGACAACAGAAATCAATAAATAAATGAGGCAAGACGCGCGAAGTAGGAGTCGGACGCGGTTCTCTGTCAACATAAGCATAAGCAGCATTCCAAACCATTTATGCTATAGATAGATACATTTCAAATGGCTAACCCCATGCCCCTGGTTTATAATGGTATAGCCAAAATTTTGACAATGATGACTCAAATTAATGTTAATTATTGTGGGTGAATAATGGTGGACAAATAATATGATGGTTATTAGAAAAAAGCTACTACGTATACGCATATCAATTACTAGTTGAAGCTTTCCATTGTTTTGGAGCCTAGGGCTCATGAAGATCGACCAATGCCATATATATTAGTATGCCAGCCGATGCCGAATTGAAGACACCTTCAACGATGAGGGCCATCGAGCTCGTCTCGCTATAAATGTTGGCTATTCCAATACCTACGGGCGTTGTGAGGGAGAAGAAAACTGCCATTGTTACTACGGACCGTACATTGAACTTTGCCTACAAATAACAACAAAAGGTTGGATAAATATGTGTTTCAAACATGTTTGGAAATAATAATTATGTACCTCACTTATGCATCCTCCAAGACCAATGCCTTCGAAAAATTGATGAAAAGTTAGTGTAGCAATCAAAGGCTTTATCGTTGATGGACTTTGGGAAGCACCTAGTGCAATTCCAATAATTAAATCCCAATTCCAACACCTAAAAGAAAAACAAAATACCTAATTAGCAATGAATTATCAACTCTAACAATCAACAATTAATTAATATCATGCAAATTAAATACAAAATAAGGACTCATTTTTCCTTTTTTGTTATGCCGCCAATAAATGTCTCATTTTATTTTTACTATATTTGTTAAGTGGAATGTTACTATATTTGTTAAGTGGACCATACATTCCACTAACTCATTCCACTCACATTTTATCATAAAACCAATATATAAAAGTAGTTCCCACATTCTACTAACCTTTTAATTCACTTTACTACATAAAGTCAAACAATTTCTTAAAATCTATGCTAGTCAAATATGAGACATTTAATCAAGGACGAAGGAGAGTAACTCCTAATAAGACTAGTGTAGATAGTCAATGTAAAAAGAAACTAAAACACTAGATATTGATATTGAGAAATTTAGTATGTTTAATCATGGTAAAATTGAACTATATAGAAAAAAAAGTGACCTGAGAGATGAGACGGTGGCGAAGAAGCTCGGAGTCGTCAGAATCTGAGTCTGACGACACCAGCCCGCCGCGGTGCGCATGACCATGTGTGTCGTGGTCATGCACTGCGGCCAACATCTCCTTGTTACCGCCTCCATCGGCGGCCTTGGCTTTAGCCCGATGCCTATAATACGGTCGCGTAAGTATCGACCATGAGCGTCCCGATCGAGGCCACCATCGCGATAAAGCCGGTAAAAGGAAAATCCCCCCACGGGTGGCCGGGGACGCACGGGGACGTCAGGCTCTCGAAGGCGTTGGGCAGCACATGGATGAAGCCCGTGGAGGGGATCACGCCGGCAGCGAACGCCTTCACAGCGAAGAAAAGGTTGCTTTTAGGGCTCAGCGCCGGAAACCGCTTCGCCGGGGGAGGCACACGCCGGCGGCGCTCACCACCAGAATCGAGGCGAGAGCCGCCAGCTTGTAGCGGAGAGCTAGGGCTTTGTCGCGGTGTTCTTCCTCCGCCTCGCACGTGCAGTCGGCGAGGACTGCCGCCGGCAGCGATATTGTGACGATGGCGGCGAGGAGATGAGTCTTCATTGGGGAAAAAATAGAAATGTTACTGAATTTGGGAATTTGATTAATTATATTTATTGAGGTTATTCTAGATTGAATCGGTTTATATAAGATTGAATCTAGTCTGTCGAGATATATAAGAGTGGAAGAAGTAATAAAATATTTTAAGAATTCCGATAGGATACTCAACATAAAATGGAATCGACTCGAAATGTTTATGAGCAAAGGATTCAATTTTTAATTTAGCAGGATATAATTGATGCAAGTGCAATTGAGGATTCTCCATGAATTACGTAGATTGTATGATAATTGTATAAGATAAAATAAGACTAAAAATATATACTACTAGTTACGGCATGTATTTCACTAAACCAATTAACTTAAATCTATAAAAAGTTATGAGTAAATTGATCAATTTTAAAGAATAACAAACTAAATCACAAATTCAAAAGAATTTGTATTTGATCTTTCCGACATAGAAACACATGAACGTCAAGCTCCAAAGTCCAAACTCTGACCAACCAGAGCGATGCTCACAAGGAGGCAAAAAAATCACCATAAAAATTAACAGCGATTGGAATCTTATATTCAAAAATAGAAGCTATAAACCACATTATAACAAAGCTAATAAAAGTAAATTCTAATGAGCAAGCGAGCATGTGTTGAAAAAGTATCTAAGAAGTTAAGATGCGAGAAGAGATATGTAAAAGTATCTAAGAAGTTAAGATGCGAGAAGAGATATGTCGCTGCCCAATCATCCCAAGCCACAGTCGCTATGTAATGATAAAAATTTATCGGTTCCATCCTAAAATCAATTGATAATATGAGAAGTGACCCTTCAATATTTATTCTTGTTTCACACAAATAGTTTTTATTTGCCATGTCACTTTCAATTTCTCCTCCAATATTTATAGGTGAAAATCAAACAAATTGAAAGCCTGTGTAAGTTAATTTTTTTTAAGGGAAATACCAGAAAATATTAAAAGTTTCTGAAATTTATACAATAATAAATCGTCATTATATTTTATCAATCTATACATTAGAATATTTGAAATTGGAAAAGGTAATTTTATAACTTATCATTACTTGGGCACTAAATTGCTAAGTATTAATGCAATTAAGGCTCCCTTTGCCCAGCCAACGGCTAGTCAATATTCTCAATCTGCAGCCATAAACCAAATCTCAACCGTCCGCTACTCACAATCCGACGGCTCCTATTCAAGCTGGAGAATATGACCGTTATTTGGCAATACGCTGCTCTCCTCTTGTATATATAACAATCACTCTGTCCGCGCTTAACTCTCTCTTTCTTCACCGAAAGTAGATAAAGAAAGAAGAAATCTTGAGCGAGAAACTGTGAATCGAAGTAATCCCAAGTTTGAGGGTGAATTTTGTCATCGATTTGTGTAGCAGAGATGGCTTCTAGGGTTGTTATTCCGGAGCAACCGAGGGGTAAATCAACTAACACAGACTATATTTGTTTCTTATTATTTGATGATATTTGACTGAATATGGAAATTCTCGTGAGTTCTTGACATGGTGCTCTTCAGCTATATCATGATAAGCCCTTTCTTGATTGTTGTCATAAGTTTAAAGATTCGGTTTTTATTTGGAGATGGCTTTCTTTAAATTTCTTGAGTATTGAGGTTTGGTTAATCAGTAGGTGGTGGAAAGCAGAAGATTGTGCAGGCTGAGGGCAGAAATAGGCGTGTTTTAAGAGATATTGGAAATTTGGCAACTAAACAAGCTGCTGTTGTTGAGCGTAAGCCCCAAAATCAAATCACTCGCCCTGTAACCAGGTTCCTCCTCTCTCTCTCTCACACACACACACACAATAATGTAGGGTGTTCTTGGTACTGATTGTTGTGTGATTCTCAGGAGTTTTGGGGCACAGTTGCTGGCAAATGCACAAGCAGAGAAAAACATCTGCAAGGTGGGAAATTCGAGGGCATGTACCAGTTATTCAATGATTATCCATTTAAATAGATTAGGGCATTAACATGGAATTTGATTGCAGAGGCCGCTGGTGGAAAGTGGAAAAGATTTGGTGGGGAAAGATGATGTTGTTGCTGCAAAGAAGGAAGCTCTGAAACCCAAGGAGGAGGCTGTGGTTGTAATCAGTTCTGATAAAGGAGAGAGTTGCAAAAGTGGAAGAAAAGAGAAGAAGGCTACTAAGGCTTTCACTTCCATCCTATCTGCTAGAAGCAAGGTAACACACATATATACATTCTTGAATTCAACTCAATTCAAGAATTACAGTAATTTGATGGATTAATGGATTGGTGCAGGCTGTCTGTGGGGTTACAAAGAAGCCTAAGGATAAGGTCGTGGACATCGATGCAGGGGACTCGGAGAATGAATTGACAGCTGCTGAGTATGTTGAGGACATGTACAATTACTACAAGCTCACTGAAGTATGTATACATACAAGAAACTCTTGTGTGTTTTTGGCATTTTCAAGAATCAAATTTATTTATATGTTTGATTGTTAGGGCGATGGTCGAGTTCATGACTACATGGAATCACAACGAGAGATCAACTCGAAAATGAGAGGCATTCTGGTGGACTGGCTGATTGAAGTGCACAAGAAGTTTGAACTGACCCCTGAGAGCCTGTACCTCACAGTGAACGTGATGGATCGGTTCCTCTCCCTCAAGGCAGTCCCGAGGAGGGAGCTGCAGCTCGTTGGGATAAGCTCGATGCTGATTGCCTGCAAATACGAGGAGATATGGGCACCGGAGGTGAGTGACCTGATGGCTATATCCGACAATGCTTATGCGAGGGAGCAAGTGCTGGTGATGGAGAAGGAGATTCTCGGGCAGCTGGAGTGGTACCTTACTGTACCGACCCCTTACGTGTTTCTGATTCGATATATCAAGGCCTCTATTCCATCTGATAAGGAGGTGAGGACTGATTTGAATGGATCATTTTGGTGGTTTTAGTGTTGATGATGATGATGATGAAGTATGTGTTTTGTTTGTTGAGTGCAGATGGAAAACATGAGCTTTTTCTTTGGTGAGCTTGGTTTGACAAGCTACTCGGTCATGACACGGTACAGCCCCTCGGTGCTTGCTGCTTCTGCGGTGTACGTTGCTCGTTGCACTCTCGGGAGGAGCCCCGTGTGGAGTGAGACGCTTAGGCACCACACGGGATACTCTCAAGATCAGCTCATGTATGTATGTTTGTTGTGTTTTTTGTGATTATTAAGAATTGAAATAACTTAATAATTTGTGTTTGTGTTTGTGTTTGTGTTTGTGTTGTGTGATTGTAATAGGGAGTGTGGGAAGGTGTTGGTTGGATTGCAGAGTGGTATGGCTGAGAGCAAGCTGAAAGCGGTGTGGAGAAAGTACTCTAATGCTGCGGTTGCTATGTTTCCTCCGCCCACAATTTGATTGATTCTTCAGCATTAAGTAGTTGTTTGGTTTTGAGTTGTGTTAACCAATTTATTCTGACAAAATTAATTGTGTTGTGATCTTCTAATTACGTATATAAACTCATTAGTTTGATTCATTCTTCTCTTCAGCTGTGATTTACTTGTTGTAAAAAAGCACTATTGAATTAGATTTATTGAAGAGATGGATTACTTTGAAGTTTTAGTCTTTCAAATTAAACCAAACTAAAACTGATTACTACACCAAAACAATCAAATTTCAAAGAGTGAAATAGGTAGGGGTAGAATCGTAACTTCAAACTTTGTATTTCGGATTAAAAATTACAGAAGAAATCATCTTCTCTCTCCAGCCGAAGCAAATTCGCCCAAATCTCAATTCCAAATTCCAAAAAACCCTAATCACCCAACTCTCTCTCCCACCAGCTTCATCCTTTCACCTCAATCGCCAGAGCAAGCGCAATCACTCAGCGCATCCTACAATGTCGGAATCGCCGGACCCAGCGCAGAACCTCCTCATTTCGCCGACCAGCTCACGCTCCGTCACCGAGACGATAAACGGGTCGCACCGCTTTCTGATCCAGGGCTACTCCATGGCGAAAGGAATGGGCGTCGGCAAGCATATCGCCAGCCATGATTTCACCGTTGGAGGCTATAAATGGGCGATTTACTTTTACCCCGACGGTAAAAATCCCGAGGACAATCCCACTTACGTCTCGGTTTTCATCGCGCTGGCGAGCGAGGGCACGGATGTGCGGGCGCTGTTCGAGCTTACTCTTGTTGATCAGAGCGGGAAAGGGAAACATAAAGTGCATAGCCATTTCTATAGGTCGCTTGAAAGTGGGCCTTACACACTTAAATACCGCGGCAGTATGTGGTAAATTCCTCTTCATTTCGCTACGACCGTGTTTTCTGATTCTTTACATTTGCTGCTACTGAGTGTTGCTATTGCTGACTGTTGATCACTTTGATTAGACCCAATCCGAGACGCTGCTAGTGACTGATTGTCTTATGTTGAATAACATTTTCTAGATAATTTTGAATCGCGTCTGCCTTATAAAATTTTGAGTGTATTTGCACCTCAAGCTGTTTTTCTGTGTTGTGATTTACTTAAAGTTGAATTGTACTGCATTATTTATGAATTAGGATTAGTAGTGCCTGGTTATATGAACAAAATACTTGCATTCTTCAGCTTTCTATTCAAGATCAAACAATACAAATTCTCATAACATTCGTCAAATAACCTTAATGTGTATTGTATATGATTAATCGCATCACCAGTTAGATATTCTATCAAATGTGCATTTGAGCAATTTATTTGAATTTTCCTCAGCAATCATGCTATGGTTTCAGAACTGCTACATATTTAGTATTTCTTCTTTTATAGCACTCTAATTTAAAGAGTCCACCTTCAACTCCTTGTATTTGTGAATTTTTTTGATGATATTAGTTTTAGTGTTATCCATTATATGCTTTCAATGTATCTCTACTGATTGTTTGTGATCCTTTTCGTATTATAATTTTCTTTCGGTGCTTCTTGCCTCATTATAATTGATACTATTTTCTTTTGGCTATTTTATAATTGACACTTAATTTCCTTGTGTTTTGATTTGGATGTATGTTCATGTTGTCATTAGGTGATTTTATCTTGTACGAAGAATACCTTCATACCTTGGTTTTGAAGGTTACATAGAATGACTTAGCATTTCCTAATGAATTTTGATACATATTTTGGCACTTGGATTTATTTTGGGGATGTAATTACGTTTCTTAGTTTTGGTGTTTAATGGGTTGAAAATGAGTGTGCTATGAATCTCACATGATATTTGAATGTGGTATCACTCTGCAATAGCCAATAGCCATCCCAATGCAAATATCCTATTGGCTAGTTATAGGCATTTGAACATTGAGAGGAAGGGACAGAGGTGCTGGGAGATGCAAAGCAATGACAATATAAAAGATTAAACTCAAGTAATTGATAAGAAAAGAATTAGCATGCATTTTTGTTGAACCATCTGGTTTCATGCCTTCTGCTTTCGTGTATTCAAATATGTTCAGGCCACCGATTTCTAATGATGAGTGAGGTAAATTGAGTAAATTTGTCATCAAATATTCACCGGAGACAATTATAGAATCACTGCCGGTTGTATCATAAAACAAGTTTTTTTTGTACATTATTTAAGAAGTGAGCTGTACAAACATTGTTTTCAACACATTTCATCACTAAAAAATAAATAAATTAAATACAGGGGTTACAAGCGCTTTTTTAGAAGAGCCATGCTGGAATCTTCAGATTATCTCAAAGATGACTGCCTGAAGATTAACTGTACTGTTGGGGTTGTGGTTTCTGCCATCGACTGTTCAAGTTTACATCATATTCATGTTCCAGATTCTGACATTGGATCAGATTTTGGTACGCTTCTGGAAAATATGGAAGGTTCTGATGTAACTTTTAATGTGTCTGGGGAACAATTCCATGCCCACAAATTGGTATTGGCGGCCCGTTCTCCAGTTTTTTGTTCTGAATTTTTTGAACTTGATAGCGATGGGAAAGATATTACAGTGTCAGACATGGAATCTAAAGTTTTTAAGGTTAGTATGTTTATGTTTTCCAGTTGCTTTTAGTACATGAATCGTTAATCTATTTGCCGAAAAGAATGTCATCCTTATATCTATTTACTAAACAGTGGAGTATCTTTTTTAGGCTGATGAGATAATTGTTTCAATGTTTCAAATAGCATGCTGAAGTTCCTTTTGCCCTTTTTGTCTGACAGGCAATGCTGCACTTTGTATATAGAGATGCCTTGGATGAAGATGAGATGATAGCATCTAGTTCTTCTTCTCCTTTGATAACTGATACTTTAATTGCAAAGTTGTTAGCTGCTGCTGATCGTTATGATTTAGGAAGACTAAAGCGGATGTGTGAATCTTATCTTTGCAAGGACATATCCGTAAATTCTGTTGCACGTATTCTGTCTTTGGCAGACCGTTATCATGCTGCAGAACTGAAACCAATTTGCCTTAAATTTGCAGCTGAGAACCTAGCAGGTAGACAACATTTTGCCTTTAGAAAGAAGGAGCTCAACATAATGTGTGAAACCCTGTACCATAAAAAGGAGGATAAAACAATTTAAAACCCCTACTTTACTTTCTTTTGAACTGAGACATGACTGACTCTCTTATGATTGTACTGCAGCTGTTATGCGTTCTGATGGTTTTGAGTACCTTAAGGAGAACTGCGCGGCTCTGCAGTCTGAACTCTTGAAAACGGTGGCTGGCTGCGATGAAGAATGTAGCAGCGGTGGTGGCAAGTCGAGAAGTGTATGGGGCCAGCTCTCCGATGGTGGTGATACCAGCGGCAGGAGAGTAAGGCAAAGGACTTGATTACGAAATGCTTGTTGTTGTTGTGTGTAATGGAATACCATGTAAATTTGAAATTTCAATGGATTTTAGTTTGTCGTTATGTTGTCTGTAATCTGTTGTATTTATATCCATCCAGACATTGGGTTTGTTTTGACAGCATATTTCGATGCGCCGATTCTAATTCCATCAATACTTTTAGAACGTGAATTATTTTAGTTTTATAAGTATATAATTTTGGTTATAGTTTTCAGAAAATTCTGTAATTTAGGTTTGATTATCTGTATTAATAAAATTGTAATAGTGAGTATTTTTTTATATTTTGGTGGTAATATAGAAACTACTAGTACTATATCAGTAATTAAAACATGTCAGTTGCCATCTCAATTGTGAATTTTGGTTGGTTGAGGTAAAACATAACAAACGATACTAAAACGTGCCTTAAACGAGCATGATGCTACACAAGGTACGTAGCATATCGTTCCTCATTACTATTAATTAATACTCCCTCCGTCCCATGTTACTTGCATTTATTTCCTTTCTGGGCATCCCAAGTTATTTGCACTCTTTCCATTTATAGTAAAAATTATCACCTACAGCCGCAATTGTTGACTTTGTTATACACTTATTCCTTAATCCCCGTGCCGAAAAGCAAACGTGCGAGTAGCACGGGACGGAGGGAGTAGTACATAATTTTACCTTCACGATTAAACCGAATACTATTTTGTTTCGATTTAGATTATATGGCTCAATTTTGATTGATTATATTAAGAAGTTCCGATAGCAATTTGGTAAGCAAATCACCCATAGAAAACAAAAAATAGAAGCTAAGATCTTCAAACATTTTCACACGATTTTTATACAATACTAACAAACACAATTTCAGTATTATGGGGGACAAACTTTTTCTTGTTGCTAATGTCACAAATCCGATCAAACACTTATATTCGGATGCACACTAGTAATAAGTTGCTTGTAGCATCTGCAATTATTTATGATAAATTCAATGATTTACACTAAACTAAAACTAAAAATAATATTTTCTAATATTTAATTAATTGGCCCACTCAGAAAAATGTTAGCCCAATTATTTTAGGCCCAACACTTAACCATCGATTACCTCACTCTCCTTCCCCAATCTGTCAACAATTTCCAGTAAAGCAATCTCAACAAAAAATTTCAATTGCCAAATCAGAGATACAATCTCTAAGGGTATCCACAGTTTTGCAATAGCCCAACAATAGCCCAGCCACAAACTCCTCCTGCCACGTCATCAATACTAAAAATCCTCCTGGCACATCAGAAATAGCCTAGCCATAGCCCAGCCATATCATAAATAGCCCAGCCACATCAATAGCCACATCACTAAATAACACCATATACGGAATTTAATTTACGAGACATATACGGGAAACATTAATAATACTATTTCACTTTAAAAAAAATACAAAAAATTAAAAAGTACAATATATTAAAAAAAGTACTAAAATTTTAAAAAAGTACATTAATAATAAAAATTACATTAAAAAAAGTACATTACTTAAAAAAAATCACTCGGTGGCTCCCTCGATTCCGTCGTAGCATCTGCTGGTCTGCATCCCGGGTAGCATCTGCTGCCACGGGTACATGTTGTAGTACCCGGGCATCTGATTCCATCCGCCTCCAACATTAATTGGGGGAGTTTGAGAACCACTCGTCCCTGAACTCGGCTCGTTGTTTAGATCCATTTCTCGGTGTTTTTCTTGTATAGAAATTTAGATAGAGAGAGTACTCGTTAATGCAAGTGGTGCGAATGAAAATGAAGTGCAAATCGCGTATATATAGTGTCGGGAGAATTTAAAAAAAAAAAAAAAAAAACCGCTGGGCGATCCCGACGCTGCAATGGCGCCGAGCGGATCGCCCAGCGCCCGAAGACCGCCTAGCGCTAGGCGATTTTTAAACCGCGCCTCTCTCCTCTCTCGGACTCTCTCTCAATCCCAATTCCCCAAATCGACACCCAGTCTCATCTCTCTCCCTCTTTCTTTTATATTGTTGTCTGATTATTTGGTTTTCATGATTCACCTAATTTCTGCCATTACTTATGATGATGATTTAGGCATGAATACCACAATTATAATAAACCTATTTTGATATGGCAGAAAAAGGAGAATTTTGGGGTATGTATGTGTAATGTTGCTCCGCTTCATCCATAGCCGCCAACAATGGTGTACCCTCAAATTCTCCCTCTCCCCTCTTCACACACTATCTCTCCTACCCCAAAGAAACAAACCCCCCCAAAAAACCACTGCTACTAACTGGAACACAACCCACAAATTTGTACTCTCTAATCCCACTCTTTCTATTCTAGAGACCAAATGCAAATCCATTTTCCAGCTCAAGCAAGTCCAGTCTCAAATGATCGTCACTGGCCTCGCTCTCGACGCCCTGGCTTACAGCCGCTTGGTGACTTTTTGTGCACTTTCTCAAACGTGTGATCTTGATTATTCCAAAAGGTTACTGTTTTCGATGCCCAATCCAAATGCTTTTTCGTGGAATGTCGTGATTAGGGCGACTGGTGAGAGCCAGTCTCCGTTTGAAGCTTTGATTTTGTACAAGAAAATGTTGGTTTTCTCGAGTTTCGGTGGGGTTAGTTTGAGGCCCGATAACTATACCTTTCCTTTATTGTTCAAAGTTTGTGCTAAATTCTTGCTTTCTCGTTTGGGGCATGGGATTCTCGGCCATGTTGCCAAGCTGGATTATGATGGAGATATATATGTGCGTAATGCTTTGATCCATTTTTTGGCTGCTTGTGGGGAGTTGGAAGCTGCCCACCAAGTGTTTGAGGATAGTTGTGTGAGGGACTTGGTTTCTTGGAATTCGTTGATCAATGGGTATGTGAAGAGTGGGAGAGGGGAGGAGGCTTTGAGGGTATACAGTGGAATGGAGATGGAGAGGAGTGTTGATCCGGACGAGATCACCATGATTGGGGTTGTTATGGCATGTGCTCAGTTGGAGGATTTGGAGCTTGGGCGTAAGTTTCACCGAGATATAAGAGAACGAGGGTTGAATGTGGGCGTCCGGCTTGCTAATGCACTTCTGGATATGTATGTCAAGTGTGGGGATCTTGAGAAAGCGAAGGAACTGTTTGAGAGGATGGAGGAGAAGACGATGGTGACTTGGACTACCATGATGGTGGCGTATGCAAAACATGGCTATTTAGACGTTGCACGTAGGCTCTTTGATGAAATGCCGGAGAAGGATGTTTTCCCATGGAATGCAATGCTGAGTGCTTATGTCCAAGCCCAGCATTGCAAAGAAGCATTGGCATTGTTTAATGAGATGCAAGAGATGAAAGTGAAACCGGATGAGGTGACCATGGTTAGCTGCTTATCTGCTTGCGCACAGCTAGGAGCACTCGATGTTGGAATTTGGATTCACCGTTACATTGAAAAGCATAATCTCTACTTGAATGTCGTTCTTGGGACAGCTCTGGTAGACATGTATGCCAAGTGCGGTAATATCACAAAGGCACTACAGGTTTTCCGTGAGGTTCCGGGAAGAAATGCTCTAACTTATACAGCTATAATTGGCGGCTTAGCACTTCATGGCGATGCACAAGATGCGTTGTCCTTCTTTCACGAGATGATTTGTGCTGGCCTAGTGCCGGATGAAGTAACTTTTCTTGGGGTTTTAGCAGCTTGCTGTCACGGAGGTTTGGTGGCAGAGGGACGGAAGATATTTTCACTCATGAACTCCAAGTTCAACATCCCCCCCAAAGTTAAGCACTACTCGTGCATGGTCGACCTTCTTGGCAGGGCTGGTCTTCTTAAGGAAGCTATGCAACTTCTCGAAGGCATGCCTATGGAAGCAGATGCTGTGGTTTGGGGAGCCATGTTTTTCGCTTGTCAAAAGCACAAAAACATCGAGTTGGGGGAGAGAGCTGCAATGCAACTTCTCCAGTTGGATCCTTATGATAGTGGGATTTACGTGTTGCTTGCAAGCATGTACGTTGAGAGAAACATGTGGCGTGAGGCCGAGGAGGTGAGAAAGATTATGAGGGAAAGAGGAGTGGACAAGACCCCCGGTTGCAGCTCCATCGAGGTTAATGGAAATCTGTACGAGTTCATAGTTAGAGACAAGTCACATTCTCAATCTGACAAGATAAACGAATGCTTGGCTCGGTTAACTAAACAAATGAGGCTTGTAGAATGCATGGCCGCGCTGCCTCACTGACAGGGCGAGATTATGTTTGGATCGGATATTGGCAGCTAACGCATCTGGGAGCCGAACCGTGTTTAAAGTAGATAGGGATAGACAAGATATCAAAGTACCAAACCAGGAATCAAAAGTTTAAAAGGTTAGTTTCATAGTTTTATCTTTGGGAGACATGTGGAAAAAGAATCCCATGGTTTCTCTCAAATGAATTCTTCTGAATGCTTCAAATAGCATTTTGATTGACAGGTAACCCTATAGAGATTAGCTTATTAAGCTGGAGATGGGATGATAGCCTCTTGCTCTTCACATTCCATAATTGCTCACTACTGCTGATGGTTGTAATTTACATCTTCTGTAGCATAAGTAGATAACTGAAAGCTATTGAGTGAGAACCTGAAATGAGGTTTTCCCATATAAAATGAGATGTGGTGTTAGTGTTACAAATGGTTGATGATGCTTTCAAAGTGTATAATGCCTTTTCAACTTATGAACCTGCTACAATTTTTTCATTTCCCTTTCTTGGGCGGCACGGGACTTTATGCAACTTTATTTTGTGGGTTAAGTGGAGAGAGTAAGAGTAAAAGTAAAAGAGAGGGAATTAAGTAGAGATAAATGTGTTTCTATTTTTAGTAATGTGTCATAAACTAAAAAAGTGGGTCATTTTTAGTGAGACGGGGGAGTACATATTAGTCTACAGCAAATAAACCAAGTCATGATATCGACAAATTTACAAATAGACAACTTAAAAGTAATTTTGGTATATTATCTTCAAGGAATGGGAGTCATGTGTTCCAAAACATTTCCTACCTCTTATTCTATTTCAATGCATTGCTACTTCGATTGGCTGTTAATCAGTTTTTAAATATAAAAACAATTGAGTGACATATAAATAATAAAAACTAAACTAATTAATTCGTTTTAGTAACAGAGTACTGAGCTACTGTCAATCCAAGCTAGCCAAGCACCATAAATTCGTTACTTCCTCCGAACATTATTAATTGGCATTATTTAACTTGATATTAATTTTAAGAAATATAATAAAAAAATTGGATAGAAAAAATTAATGAAATTTAAATCCTATTTTTATATACTACATCCGTCCCATATTATTTTATTTGAGACAGTAAATTAGGAATTAAGTAATTAGTATAATGAGATTAGTATTTTAATGTAATAAGGGAACGTCTATTAAAGAAAACCTTAATTAACTTTATTAAATTAATAAGATACTCTAATTCTTACCCACTCCGTCCCTAATAATTTATCACCATTTGACGTGACACGATTTAAAGAAATGTTATAGAAAGTGAGTTGAAAAAGTTAATGGTGAGTCATACTTTTATATACTCCTTCCGTCCCCAAAGAATATGCATTTTGGGTTTAACACGAGTTTTAATATAAAATTGGTAAAGTAAGAGAGATGTAGAGAAAAAAAGTATTTAAAGTATTGTTAATGGAGAATGAGTCACACCTCAATAGAGAGAAAAACCTTTCCAAAAATAGAAAATGCATATTCTTGTGGGACGAACTAAAAAGGAAAGAATGCATATTCTTGTGGGACGGATGAAATATTAGTTTTATAATAAAATGTGATTGAAAATGAATTAGTGGAATGTGGAGTCTACTACCAAAAATGGTAAAAGTTAAAAATGACAAATTTTTATAGACAGACGAAAACGGTAATAAGTAACAAACTTCATGGACGAATGAAGTACTTAAAATAGAAATAGTGCAACTAGTTCGGAAGGGCCGAAACAGAAAAGTGTGAATAACATAAGACGAAGAAATCATAAAAAATAGTATTATTAAAAAGCAAGTGTGTCAATTAATTACGGATGAACGAAAAAAGTAAATTGGTGTTGGGGAGTATGTAATAATGAGAAGTAGAAGGGAGTAAATGCAATTATTGTAACAATAAAGGGGCGGCTAATATTGTAGAATTATGAAAAATGAACGCCACACCGCTTCCAAATTCCTAGGGCATAGATTATCCCAGTTTTCTCCCTCAGCTTCTCCGCAAATTGCTTTAACAAACTCACCAATTTACTTCTCATTTTTCGAATCCACTATTTTTTTATTCAGTTTGTGTTTTTGCGAAGCGTGAAAAGTCGTCGCCTTCGTCATATTCGAGGTATTTACCGTCCAATCTTAGTCACACCCTTTTTTGTTTTTCAAATCTGATTTGATATTCTTCTTTTGTTTGAAGTTTTTAGAACCGATTCCTTTTGGAAAGCCAATTTCTATCGCAATCAAATTTCCGATTCGTTCTTATTCTGTTTCTGCAGACTCCAAATCGATTTAGAGCTTGAGTGATTAGATTTTTTTTCCAGGTCTGTTTGCGGGTGTGATTGAGTTGGGCTTTCGCAAGGTTTTTGGTGCTTCCCTGTTTTTCCATTTATCATTTTTGTGATATTTGAGATTTTTGTGATAATTCGGAAAGTCAAATTATCAAGGTCAGATTTTGGGTACAAGCATCTGAAAAATATTCAGGCAAATAGTTTTATGGCATTTGAATGCCGACAAGATACGGAAATCGGCTTAAAGAACTGCTCAAAAAAATGCGTGGATGAACTTGGGAAGTTAGAACTCCTTTCCAATCAAATTGTTTTTGTGAAGAACGGAAAAACTGAATCTTTGGGGATTGGGAAACAGCTGTGTATATCGAAATCAAATTCTGAAATCGGGTTAAGTTTCTCTGAAGCTTTGCCCAACCAGCATTGGTCCTTTTCTGATCTACCTCCAGCATTGATATCTGAAATTTTTAATTACCTAGATCCAAAGGGACTTGGTATTGTGTCTTGCGTCAATACATATTTGTATAGGCTTGCATCTGATCACTGTTTGTGGAAGGACTTCTACTATGAGAGGTGGGGGCATCCGGCAACCGCTGCCAATTTGGGGCCAGGAGGTTCGGATGAGAACTCATGGAAGAAATTGTTTGTGGAGAGAGAATTCCGGAGCAAGACATTTATGGGACGTTACAGCATTGATACTCTGTATGGCCACAAAGAAGCTGTGAGGACCGTCTTTGTGCTAGCTTCCAAAAAGCTGGTCTTCACATCGGGATATGATCAGGTGGTGAGAATGTGGGATCTTGAAGAAGGTTTGTCTATAACGTCGTCTCGACCTCTTGGTTGCACCATTCGAGCTGTTGCAGCTGATACAAAACTTTTGGTTGCTGGGGGTACTGATGGTTTTATACATGGTTGGAAGGTTGAGGATGGGAACCCTCACTTGTTTGACCTTAGGGCACCGCACAATCAGAATATGGAGTTCCGAATCTGGGGACATGATGGTCCTATAACTTGTCTTGCTTTGGAATTCGGGAAAATGTACAGTGGTTCCTGGGACATGACTGTGCGTGTTTGGGATCGTTCTTCTCTGAAATGTTTGAATATCTTGGTGCACAATGACTGGGTTTGGAGCCTCGTTCCTCATGATACTACAATTGGGAGCACTGCAGGTTCAAGTGCTTACATTTGGGACACTGCTTCTGGATCCCTGCTTTCCATCATTTACAGTGCCCATGCTGGTAACGCATATGCCTTGGCACGAAGCCACTCAGGGAAGCTTCTGTTTACTGGAGGGGAGGATGGCTCCATACACATGTTTGAGGTCACTAGAAATGTTAAGTGCAATACGCGAAGGATTGCAACTTGGATTCCTCACACTGGATCTGTTTATTCTCTTGCATTTGAGTTCCCTTGGTTAGTTTCAGCTTCCAGTGATGGGAAGATATCGCTTATTGATGTGAGAAAGTTGCTGAAGACCAGCAAAATTTCACCTACTGGAAAGATTTTTAAGGGTAGCAATGCGGACCAAAAGAATGTGGAACCCCCACAGAGAATGCTACATGGGTTTGGATGCAATTTGTTCTCTGTGGGTATTGGTTCTGATCGAATTGCTTGTGGTGGTGAAGATGGTGTTATCAGGATCTGGAATTTTTCTCAAGCTCTTGAGATTGAACAAAGAATCCAGAGTTTGAGAGGTATGAAGCTTGAGAATCGAATGAGGCGCCGTAAGCTCCAAATTGAGATGAGTAGTGGTAAAGGGAATCCAGGCGAGCAGTGTTCAGCAGCTGCAAAGAAAAACCAGATGAATAGTGATAAGAATGGGTGGCATAACAGGCGTAGAGTAGGTGGGAAGGTGAAAGTGTAGTTTCTGACTATTATTATTTCCTTATCATCTTAGTTCTGATTGGCTAGGTATGTACTAAGGAATAGTTCAATTAGTAGCTTTGTAGTTTCAAGTTGTTTACTGAATGTTTAGCCTTTATAAATTCTCTTTCCATTATGCCTCTTGCAACTATATACACCTTTATGTCTATGCATATTTCTATTTTCTATTGTTTCCCTTTTGTTCGGACTCTTTTCTTTTGGAAACTTTCTAATGTTAATTTCAGTGTGTTAAAGATTGCATAATTACTAGTTATTTCGTAGAATAACTAACAGAGTCATACTATATGTGTGATTTTTGTATCTGAACTAGAACTGATCTTCACCTACTAAGGCAGAATGATTCAATCTGTTTTGCCAACAACTTCCTACCAAATGGATAGCTGACATCTATGATTATCTGAAGCTGATTTGGTGCTAGATCGATCTTGTATAAACTTAAGTCTCTCTGTAAATTCTGGTGCCATGGCGTGTTGGGTTGAAGAACTTGATTTTCCTAGACTAGAAATCCCAGTAACCATTGATGGAATATGCCATGTATTGTCGGATTTTGACCTTGCTACAGCACACCAGGATACTACTCTTTACCTCTCCAATCTTGATGACATGATTGGAGTGCGCCTCTTCACTCCGACGGTCTACTTCTACCAGCCACAGGGCGATGAACCTGTTGTTCAGATACTCAGGGACGCGCTGACGAAAGTTCTAGTGCCTTACTATCCTTTCACAGGCAGGCTAAGAGAGACGAAGAATGGGAAGCTGGAGATTTTCTTTGGCCCCAATCAAGGTGCTCTGCTTGTTGAGGCCCATTCGGACGTCCCCTTTGCAGATCTCGGTGATTTATCAGTGCCAAATCCTGCCTGGATGAACTTGATCTACCGATTTCCCAATGAAGAACAGTACAAAGTTGTGGACATGCCACTGGTGATAGCTCAAGTAACCAAGTTCACCTGTGGTGGCTTCAGCCTTGGTTTGAGAATGTGCCATTGTCTCTGTGATGGCCTCGGAGCAATGCAGTTTCTCAGTGCCTGGGCTGAAACAGCGAAAGCTGGCTCTTTGGTGGTGAATCCGAAGCCTTGTTGGGATCGAGAGGTATTTCTGCCCCGCTACCCCCCCAAGATTCAGTTCTCACATACTGAATTCAAGAGAATTGTCGACGGTTCCACCTTGGCAAAGACACTGTGGCAAGGCAAGCCTGTCCAGAAATGCTACCGGATGAGCCGCGAATTCCAAGCCCGTTTGAAGATACTAGCACAAGCAGGAGAGTTTTCATGCACAACCTTTGATGCAACAGCAGCTCATGTGTGGAGATGTTGGGTAAAAGCACTGAATGTGAAGCCTCCCGACTGCGAGCTTCGCCTCACTTTCTCCGTCAATGCTCGCGAGAAGATGAGAGATACTCCTCTGAAAGAAGGTTTTTATGGTAATGCCTTGTGTGTGGCATGTGCTACGAGCACCATAGAGAGCCTTGTGAAGGGATGCCTAGCTGACACATCCAAGTTGGTCCGCGAGGCTCGGTTAGGGGTCTCGGAGGAGTATCTGAGATCAACAATCGACTACATTGATCTCTATAGGCCTAAGAGGCTAGAATTTGGTGGCAAACTGACAATAACTCAATGGACTCGGTTTTCTATATACGAGGCAGCTGATTTCGGATGGGGTAAGCCAATATATGCTGGCCCTATCGACTTAACTCCAACACCACAAGTGTGTGTGTTTTTGCCTGAAGGAGGGGCTGAACCAAGTGGAACAATGTTGCTATGCATATGCTTGCCGGAATGTGCTAGTCATGGATTCAAAGAATTGTTATTATCAAATTGATTTTTGACTAGCACGTTTCGTGACTGTATAGCAGAATCCAGCATGTTTAGCATGATCTAGCTCATTACATATTTGCCTGTAATATATGCAATATTAAGAAGGCATGTGTTCATTTGGATCAGGGTTTTTATGTGCTTTTCCCTTTTTTTTGGAACCTAGAACAAGATAAATGTAGAATGTGTTGAGATTGTGAAGCACAGAACTTATGAGTCAACCAAACAGGAATAAGTTGGCAAAGTCACAATTCATAAAAACTCATATTTTGCTGTTGTTTTGATACTCAAATGCTGCTACTTGAAAATAGCAAGCTATACACAGCACAGGAATGGCGAGCGGCAAGTGTTTTCGTTATCTGATATTTGTGTTGACCTCTGTTTGTGTTGCTTCTGTGAAAATAGGGCTCTCTGGTGTTGAGACACCACCAGGCCCGGCTATGTTTGTATTGGGGGATTCATCGGTCGATTGTGGAGACAACAATCCGTTCAACGGTCTCTTCCACAAAAATCTGTCGCGATTCCCTTGTAATGGCTCTGATACAACTCTTCTTCCACAGCTTCTTGGTACTCTCTCTCCAACTCTCAAAGTTTTGTAGGATTAAGAATGAGGGAGCAGTAGTTTCTAAGCAAATGAGCTTTTAACTTTCTTTCTTTCTATCAAGAACTTAATATGCTCTCTGTCCAGAAATGCTATCATGTCTAAATTATTTATCTGGATAAATATGTATTAGTAAGTTAAATTCTGTGATGCAGCGAAGCGGATGAAGTTGCCGTATACCACACCATTCTACAGTCAAAATGGCTCAATTGATCGGATCTTAGGTGGTCTAAACTTCGGGTCAGCAGAAGCTAGCATCCTCTCCCCTCGTAGTCGAAACTACCAGTCCCTCAACCAGCAGCTCCGCCAGGCATTCGAGACTATTCAGTTATTGCAGCTCCAGCTTGGTGAATCAACTGCCAACGCATTCATCAACTCTTCTATCTTCTACCTCTCCTTTGGGAAAGACGACTTCACCGATTTCTTCCACAACAACTCGTTAGGTAACAGTGGCTTCGACTTTGCCCACATTTTGGTTGAGCAGATGACAAATGGCGTGAGAAGCCTGTACGCCTCTAATGTGAGGAAGATAGTATGTGCTGGTGTTGTGCCCTTGGGGTGTGCACCGCAAGCGCTGCTGCTCAAGTCTGGTGGCAATGGCGTGAGGAAAGCATGCTTGGACGATGTCAACAAAGTGGTATCGTACTATAACAGGCGACTGGAGGGGAACATAGCCGGCATGGACCGACAACTGGGAGACGCGCGCGTTGTCTTCTGCGATGTTTATGAGGGCGTGATGGAGTTCATCGATCACCCAGACAAATACGGTGCGAGCGTGATTGGTTCTTGTGTGGCGTTGTAAATGGCGTGGTATTTACTATTGAGGTTTGTTTGTGGTGCAGGCATAAAGGATGTGAGGAATGCGTGCTGTGGAGTGGTGAGGGACGGAAAGGTGAGTGGCTGCGTGTCAACGGAGATGGCCTGCCAAGAAGCTTCGACTCACGTGTGGTGGGACTTGCAAAACCCCACCCCGGCCGTGAACTCGCTCTTGGCTCAGTCCGCATGGTCTTCCCCTTCCCTTTGCCGCCCCTTTTCTTTGAAACAACTCTTCTGAGTTGTATAAAGAGTCAAGAATGGGGAATAAAAGAAGCATTGAATTGTGGTTAAATAAATGTAGTACAAAAAGCAAAATAAGTGTTAATGACACAATAATTAAGCGTGTAATGAATTCAATTAGCTACAACAACAATACATAGTCCATATATAAATGAAGATATGAATCTGCATGGAAATGTGAATTACACAGAGCTTAGAATGAGAAGAAATATATGGAAAAAACAAATCCAATGAGGAAATGGTGGATGGACACTAAATTGGTTGTGCTTCCAGCATCAGATGATGGTGATGTTGTTTCTTCTCCACCTGAGGAGGGGCCTTCAGTTGGTGTGAATGCTGCTGATACAGAAATTCATCAAACACAGGTTGGGACAAAAAATTAGAATAAAAACCTTTTTAGTGTGTGACAAGGAAAATAAGATATATACCTGGTGAAGGGGCTTCAGTTGGTGTGAGAGCTGATACTGGAATACCTATGGCTGCATGCTCAATAAATTAGTCAAATTCATAAAGTTATACTGCTATTCCTATAATAAAAGCCTAGCCTAGTTTACAACATCACTCAACCTTGTAACAGAATGTCATGTGAAGGATTAATTAAGGTCTAAATAATCTCGGAAAGGAAAGACCTACCTAGTGCCATATGTTACTACTACTAGCTAATTACTCTTATTTATTTATCAACACTTAGGCGGTGTTCGGTTTGCAAGATTGTATCCGGGATTAAATTTGTAGTGTGTTTGGTTCATGAGATTCAATCTCTTAACTCAATCTTAGATGGATAATCATGAGATAATTAGTCATAGCTAACCCCTATGACTAAAATAATCTCACCACTCAATCTTAGATTATATCTTGGATATTATTTTATCTTGACAACCGAACAAGTAGTCCTAGATCTTATACTATATTGGTTTATAAGTATTCATTTATGTTAATGACAAACAACATTGAACAACAAATTTACCACCCACAACTTACACACTATGTGATTAAGTTTTGTGTAATTCAGACCTCTATTATCAAGAAACTTACTACTCTCCCCGTTCATGAAAAATAGTTTTGTTTTATGATTTTGAAATGTCCACAAAAAATAGTTCTATTTCAAAAAACAGAAAGTTTTTCTCTCATATTTTACCTATTTTTTCTCTTCTTTTTACTTATTTGTCATTAAAACTCGTGCTATCTACAAATAAGACTATTTTTTATGACTTTATTTACTAAATAATGTCGTGAGAATTGAATGGATAGTAAAAACAATATTTATAGTGTCGTGAGAATTGAATGGATAGTAAAAACAAAGGGACTACCTATATTAATAATTTGAGAGTGACAAGTAGTTGGATGGGCAATAATTATCATTAATGAGCAAAGATATATAGTTGGTCCTTCGGTAGATTTTAAATATTTATTACTATGAATATTATTGCACCTTCTAATGCTTATTTTATTTTATTATCACACTAAGATTTTATTCAAATTTGGGGAAACACAATAATTGGATCGGCCCATAAATCATGTTTGATTAAACAAATCATTACTACATCTCAAGTGGCCCCCAAAATCACACTAGATGTTTTGAATTAATATTATTTAATTCTTAAAAAAGTAGTGTTGTCAATCTTGCTAATGAAATAATCGTTACCATTAGATATTTCAAAATTAGTGGTTTTCTATAGTTAAAAGTTAAAACCACAATTTATCCAAATTAGCGTGCATTAAAAAAAGCGTAGAGAATTAAGAAGGAATTGCAAATACCTGCACACAAGCTAACCGGAGGGGTAGTGACATTGCAGAGAGAAGGCAGCTTAAGAGCTCTGTTGAGATCGACGGCGATCCCAACCTTCGAGGGGTCCCCCAACAGCTGGCACAAGCAGATTGGCTGCGTATCCACCAAGTTCCCCAGCTCCGGGCAGCACCCGCCGGCGGGTTGGGTCAGATTACTCCCCTCCTCCACAAATGTCAGGCAATCCGACAGGTTTAGTAAATACGGGAAGCAATCCAGCGTCGGCGCCGGCACGGGCGCCTCCGGCGATGTCGGCGCCGGCACGGGTGACTGCGCGGTCGCCGTCGCCGAGATAATGACGGCGATCATGAGTGAATATGCAATGGTGGAGGAGGACATGGCTGTGGTGGTGAAATTAGGTCGAAATAGGGTGGATTTGTGCTGAGCTTGCTTCGGTTTGTTAATATATAGGCGCAAATAACACAACACCTAGCAATTGGGGAAAATTGAAATTGTGTGTGTAAAAAGATGAAGAAATTGGAATGGGCCCAACCGCCAAATTTATTTCTTTCACATTTCAAACTCTGCTACATTTATCTCTTATTTTTAAATAAACTTTTATCGGTTGTTTTGATTTACACTATACATAAACACAATATTTGTCATCCACATGTCTAAGACGTAGTAATAATAATGCTCTTCAATTTTGATATATATATATTTTTCTAGTGAATGAATATTTTCAAAATTGTCTCACCATAATTACGAATTAATACCAATATTTTCTATTAATTTAAAAATGGTATAAATATCATAAACTGAACATTTCGTGTGTTATTTCCCTTAGTGGGTTAATCGTCATATCTGACTGGCATATATGACTTTTTTTATTCTACTTGGTACAACTAAATCAACGTGGACGTACTTTTTTTTCCTTCTTGCCACAAACTTTTAAAGTGGTACTAGTATAAAAGGACGCAAACGTTTCACATTGCGGATATAGAATGAGTTTTCGCAGCAAATATCTTATTCGGGGTTGGGAAATAACACGCAAAAGGTTAAAATGATGATATTTTAAATTACTTTTAAAGGTCCTAAAAAACATCAAATTTAGGCCAAAGTTTGTTGTTTTAAGTACCAATTTCTGAAAGATGAATGAATGAATTAAGTTGGCAAAATTGAAAAGCAATTTAATCTTCCGCATTAAATAGAATTGACAAATCACATTGTGATTTTTGTATAGATAAATAAAAACGTAAGGAAATTAAATATTGAAGCAGTTGGAAGGTAGACATAAGGGGAAAGGCTTTGGAATAACTTTCTCAATTTGCTTTATATTAACAACATCACATTTTTAATTCGACGTATGCAAAGTAAAAATGTTGTCGCATGTGACAATACCACACAATATTCTAGTCCACAAGTTTGAACAAAAAGCATGATGCAAAATTAGGTTTTTGGAATTAGATGGGAATTTATGGATGGATCACTCTAATAAAATGGGTTGCATTTATTGTTGGCAGATGGAAAGGTAGTGCCAACTGTTATCTTAAATTCACAACTTTGAATTAGGAAAATAATTGTGATAAATTAGTATAAAATGTACTATATTCGAATTTAGTCTTTCTTTATAATATTAGAAAATCATGAATAAATTCAATTTTAATAAGAGTGAACGGCACAAAAGGGCCCTAGCTTTTCGCTGTGTAAAGGCAGAGACCCCTAACATTTAAAAATCTCATCACATGTATCTAACAAAATATATAATCACAAATCGTGTTTTTTCGGACCATAGCACCCTCAGGGCTTGGAAGGGCAAAATTGCCCTTTTGTATGGCCGCCACTGCATTGGCTGTTGCATGTACTGTTGACGTGATGGCGAAAAGCAATTGATGTGACAGAAAAGCATGTCTTTTGTCCCCTATTATCTTCCCACGCTTCAGACTTGCATTGCAATTTCTAAAAATTTTGCCAATTCGCCAAAACACTTAGGCGGTTGCTTCTCTTTCTTATTTCCCTCCAATCCACTTTCACTTCATCATTTTCGTCTGGCATAACCCTATCTCACCACAATTTTCTACTCATTCTCGGAAAACGCCGCTACCTTTCACGCCATTTTCATCAATGCCTCCAAAACGGAGACGAAGTTCCGCTGGAGCGGTCTCCGGCCATAGTTCTTCAAGGCGCAAAAAGAAGCCGCCAACGCCATCGTCTTCGTCACCATCACCTCCAGCATCACCTAGATACGGTAGAAGGGGCCGAGGACCGGAGATAATAGACGTAGACCCAGAAACATGGAGCATTCGCGATCCTCGGCTGGATTTCTTTGTTCCGGAAGAAGAATATAGTAAGTTCAAATTTAAAATTCCAAGCAAGCTATTTTGACTGTGATTTAGGGCTCTGAAAATTGGGAGGTTTTGTGAAATTGTTTTGATGTCGTCGCGCTTGAGAAATTGTTTTGACAGTGATTTAGGACTTGATATGTGAAATTTGTTGGTTTAAATTTGGAATTTTTCTAACTATAAACAAACCCTAACAGGGGACCGTGCCAGGATATTTTCCGTCGCTTTTCATCACGGAGGGTCAATCTTCGAAATCAATGGACAGAAGAAGTATATTGGGGGCAATTGACATTCTTTGACTATAGCTAGATTCGCCAATTCGAGCTCTTAGATCTTTCCAGCATGGTGTTGCGGTTGGGGTACAATAGGAAAACCATCTGTGAGTTCTATTACGTTCATCCAAGGTACAGTTATGGCTGTATGGGCGTGGAATCCCGTGCACTCATGCTATCACAACAATCAACAAGAAGGGCGACGACGTGACGCGATTCGTTTCCCACAATTATTTGATGAAATCATATTTCCAATCTACGTCGATTATCAACTATTCCCGCAACAAGATTGAATTCTAGTATTAACGATGTTAGCAACTTAGCATCCAATCCATGTACAAAGAACTTTGTGAAAGATGAAAGAAAATAGGAGAATGGAAATATGATTACTATTTTGTTTGAGAAGACAGGACTTACACATGCAGGCTATGTGCAACATAGGGTGCAGGTTTAGTGGGTAAATTGTCTAAATTGCCCTTCAGCCCATTTGGGCATTTTCGTCCTGAAAATGACAAAATATACATGATTTGTGATTATATATTTTGTTAGATACCTGTGATGGAATTTTTAAATGTTAGGGGCCTCTGCTGTTACACAGCGAAAAGTTAGGGCCATTTTGTGCAGTTAACTCTTTTAATAAATTTATATTTTACATCGTAACTCTTTAGGGTAATTAAGTTCAGGATTGTGGTGTTTTAATTTCAATTTATAAAATAAAATGTCTGATCTTTCTTTAGCAAAAAAGAGTTTATTTCCATTAACTAAATTAAATAGTTTCATCCATTGTGGAAATATGGAAACAAGCCAAGGGAAAAACACAAAACTGACCATGAAAATGGACATAATAGTATATATCTTAAACACCAAAAAATGAAAAAAATTGAAAAAATGCTCGGATTATGTAATCTAATTTGGGTGGTAAATTGATAACGATACTAATTAATACTCCCTCCGTCTGAGAATAGTAGTCTCATTTTTTCTCGCACAGATTTTAAGAAATGTAAAAAAAAGTGGATGCAAGAAAGTTAGTGGAATATGAGTGTCATTTGTTTATAATAGTTTTAAATGACGAGTAGAATGAGTTAGTGGAATGTGAGATTTGTTTATCATTTATAGTTATGAACCGTGACTCATATGCAGACAGATCAAATTGAAAAAACGGGACTAATATTCACATATCAAGGTTGAGTTAATGAAGCAGAAATCTATTATGATAAGATTCATCCGATTTCTCATAGATCTCTAACCAAGCTCATTGAATGTTCTTTACAGAGAATCAAATTATATGCAATACATGAAAAATAAAGTGTATTAGATGAATATTGGATACATATCACAGATATATGCAGAATTAAAATAATGAGATAGATCCATCTCTCATATGAAAATGGAATTTTGAGTCCCACCAATATCTAAATGGGGGGTTGGGATTGAATTCCTCGTAGTTGTGATATTTTACCTCATCCAGATTCAAAACTGAATAGTTTATTGTCTGTATAATATTCAAACTCGTGAGTAAAAGTAATTGATTGGTTAGATGATTCAAGGTCGAATCTAATTGGTGGAATGATGGGAGTAGGAAGCTGATACGATCCCTATATCCTAGTATTTAGTTATCTTTTGATTCACTATATCTTTCCATATATTATTTTCTTGGTCAATAAGTTAGGGTAGTAATTCTAGTATTATATATAGGATAGATTGTTATCATTTTATGCAATGAATGAAATACAATATTATTTGAACCCTAAAGAGTCTCACGGTTCCCTCACTTCTGATGCCGCTGCCCGACGGGAAGCCCCGCGCACAGTCGCCCAGATTTATCTGAACTTGATCTTGAGCTGCCCGACGGAAAGGTTTCCGCGCACAGCCAAATCTTGCCTCCGCAGATCCTACGATTGGACGCCGGAGAGGTTATCGATCGCTGAGTATCCTCGTCGATCATAGTTAAGGGAATAGCCCTTATCAATTGGTGCTTTTATCCTGTACTCATCCTCCGTCTTTGTTCATCCGTATCCCCCACATATATCTCCATTACCAAAAAAAAATTAGAAAAAAAAACTTTTTCAGCCTACACCTCCGATCTGCAGCACAAATTCTCTACATCTTCTTTCATACATCAATTCAATTCATAGCCGCTCCCCGGACGTGTTGGGACCCGCCATATCGATCCCACCACCAGCAATTGGGGCAACAGAGACAGCCCTGGGACCTGCCACGACAAAGACAATCAAGGGGAGTCCAGCCCTATGTCCCACAACAGCCACCACATCTCCGAGTGACGCCCTCTCGACTCGAGATGCCACAGCAGCACTACTCTAGAGTGGGGCGTTATGAACAATTGATCGATCTCTTGGATACCGCTACCTCCAGGTTGGAATCACAATTTGAAGAAATCGATCATCGTTTGACAAAATTGCAGGCATCGCCTAGGCGTCTTCCAACTTGTTGGGATCCGCCCTTCCAAACTTCCAGTAGCCGCGTTGGAGAGAGTCACGCTCCTCGGCTGCACAACCCACCACTATATGGGCAGCCGCCCTACACCAACATGGATTCCTCATATGTACCGCCGAGGCAATACAAGACCTCGACTATTAGGCAACCCACCTATACGTCGGACGTACCACCACGAAGTCCCCATGCTGAATTTCACCAATAGCGGCACGAATACAAACCCTCGCGGTCTACATCACCGCCGCAGGCAGGACACCGCTGCGTAGCAGCGCCACTGACAGTTGCTGCTGCACCGCTGCCACCAATGCGATCAGATTGTCCGCCGAAGCAACCAAGTCCAGCATTACCCACAGAGTTGCCGCCCTCCGCCACACCGGGGGCTTACCGACCTTTGCAACCACTGCCCGTAACAACTCCAACATTGGCCGCTAATCCACATCCACAAGCTGGTGTCCCGATCTCAATGAAAAGGAGGGGAAATTGTTAGATGAGGTGCCGTCCCCACCAGTCGTGTTCTCGGCATCGTGCAACCCCAATATTATTGTCAAGAAAGAGACTTTGTTAGAAGATGGTGTTGCGAGGGAAAGGAACACCGTAGATGGAGAGAAGTCAACTGCGATCGTGAAGGAAACAATTCTACTCAATGGTGATGAGAGTGGTTTGATGGAAAAAGCTATGAATTGCCTTCGTGAAGTATCGTATCCATCTGTCATGGTCTATGCACTTACTTGCGCTGGAGGATCGGAGATTACTAGGGAGGAGGCCTACAGAAAGAATGATGATATAATTAAGAGGGTCACATTGATTCGTTTGTGTGCTTTTGACCCTGGCATATGTGTCAGTTTTAGCAAACGAAATTGGGAATTTCTTGCTCTACACTTGGAAGCAATGGATCTCCAGGTTGAGGATGAGAAACTGCACATTGACAATGTTCTCTGGAATGCTTTGAATATGCTGTCGGATGATGATACGGGGCTGCCACATGGAGGATTTATGAAGTGCTTGCTAGCCACAAAGACATTTAACATCGGGATAAACATGCCGGCAAACCCTGTTGTCTTCACTAATGTTCAGAAATCTGATGGGGATTATTATGTCAGGAGACGTTTGCCTATTTGGCGTGCGTTCGATCCAGGAGGGTATAGCTCGCCAACGCTTTTGGTCGTGATGCTCGTCATGGTGTCGTGGATTCCCACCTTGAGGACAAGGTGGATTTCAACCGTGGGGGAGTTGATACGATCCCTATATCTTAGTATTTAGTTATCTTTTGATTCACTATATCTTTCCATATATTGTTTTCTTGGTCAATAAGTTAGGGCAGTAATTCTAGTATTATATATAGGATAGATTGTTATCATTTTATGCAATGAATGAAATACAATATTATTTGAGCCCTAAAGAGTCTCACGGTTCCCTCACTTCTGACGCCGCTGCCTGACGGGAAGCCCCGCGCACAGCCGCCCAGATTTATCTGAACTTGATCTTGAGCTGCCCGACGGAAAGGTTTCCGCGCACAGCCAAATCTTGCCTCCGCCGATCCTACGATTGGATGCCGGAGAGGTTATCGATCGCCGAGTATCCTCGTCGATCATAGTTAAGGGAAAAGCCCTTATCAGAAGCCCCGTCTATAATATTTATCTATTGTTTGTACTTACTTTCTAGATTAACTATTATTTCTTAGAATTAATTAAAGTATTTTCGAAAATCATCCTATGAGATATTCAGGATTGGAGATCTTTGATATATCGGACCGAAGTGTGGGGGCCGCCAAGGCGACGAAATCACCTTTGCTGTAAGGATGGAAGATTTTCGTATATCTCCAATAATTGGAATCCAAGCCAGATCATAGGCTCTGATTTTTAAAATTGTGGCAATTAAATCACTATCATCTGCTTTGTGGATGTTGCCAAATGCAATTTATTTTTCTATTGGTTTTGTCAAATGAATAATTGTGGCTATTAAATCAGTATTATCTGTTTTGTGGATGTTGCCAAATGCAATTTAATATTCTATTGGTTTTCTCAAATGAATATTTGTAAACCCATGAGGGTTGACCTTGGTTGACTATGATTTGTAATTGAATGGGAGAAGAAACGAAGAAAACGAATGAAGGTTGAGCCATTTTCACCATTTCAATTTCGAAACCACACTTACATATTATATTTCTTCGAATTATGTATATTAAACTTACATATTGTAGTTGGTTTATCATAACACAACGATAGACAACATTTTACAGCAAGTAAACATAAATACATATAAATTAGTAGTAGTACATTTTTACTGTCATATTTATCCTCGCGAACCTGTCAAAATTTAAATTTTTTCTGATATTTTAAGTTTTCTACTTCAGTTGAAAATTACATTGAACGGTCAAGATTTGAAAAATTTACTGATTTTTAACAATGAATGACTTCATTATAAATTGCATCTACAACATTGTATAATTACTCCATAGCTACCACAAAATTAATACCAATTGATGTGGTTTGCAGCCGATGGCCGCACCAGTGGAGAAATGACCGGAAAATGTGTAAAAGACGTGAGGCAAATATGACATTTCAGTTAAAAAAAATAAAAATTTCTCTATTGTTTAAAGACTACTATTAGATTGTTATGTATGCAAAAATTAGAACTCAAATCAGTTACAAAAAGCATTGCAAATTAGACTGAGCTCCCATACCAAATTAGAAGCAAGCGACATTTGTTCGGTCGAAGTAGCACCCGGTGGGGCCTCCATCGGGCAGTAGAGCCAGCATGACGGAGCCTCGAGCCCCCTCTTCCACCGTCAATGGTCCCGTGTGCCAGTTGAGATCGGTGTCCACGTATCCCGGGTGCACACAGTTCACACACATATCTGGATGCTTCCTAGCAAATAGTCTGGTGTAGGCATTTAGAGTTACCTTCGATATGCTGTAAGCCGGTAGCATCTTCTGCCATCCGTTGGCTTCAATCGCTCCCCGTTGCACATCCTGGAGAAACTGTCGCAGAATCCTTTCGATTTTCTCCTCCGTTAGAGTGTCTATATCCCCGAGTTCTCTCCTTCTCCGCTCATCAGGGACACGCTGCGTCATCACAACACACTCCGAATCTCAACTCCCAACAAATCAAACAAAGCAATCGACTAGATTATGCAAACTATCGTCACGAGTTGCCCAACTCACGGATAATTCTCCCCTCAGGGAACTGACATTGACGACCCGAGCCCCTGAGATGGAGCGCTGCAGCAGAGGAAGAAGGCCCTCGGTTAGGTTCTTGACACCGTAGTAATTGGTCTGTATGTATTCTTTTGCTGCTTCGTAGGTGGTTTTCATAACGTCTTGGATCATGTCCACCGCCTTTCCTGCTAGCTGCATTGCCGGAAAAACGAGAAACGAGAATTATGTAACAGAGGTTCGTCGAGAGCTGCTGCGATACTATGGCTTACCCATATTTCGGGATCGATATTTTTAGCCCTTAGGCCATCTTCATCAACTTCTACCCCAGTAGCTCCAGCATTGTTAACCTGTCAAAACAGTACTACTCCTTCAGTCATATTAGAAATGAAACCGTTTACTAAAATAGAAACTTCATATCTCTACTTTTTTCCCTCTTTTACTTACTCTCTCTTCACTTATAAAACAACATTACATAAAATCCCATCGCTGAAAAATAAATATTTCATATTTATTTGGACGAAGGGAGTATAAATCAGTCTTCTTTGCCCTCAAATTTTAGCAATACAGGTAATTGGCTTTAAGGGAATGATACGAAATAATTATTGCTACTACTACTTATTACTACTTTCTACTCAAAAAGCTCTCTCTAGCTAGTTCTTTTGTTTTTCTAAACACGAACAAAACTCCCACTGGTTCGTGTTATTCATATAGTTGTTTGTGTTGTGTCGTTATCACAACAAAACTAAACACGAACACGATTCAATTAGAATCTGATTCAAACTATGACTAGGAAATATAGTATGGTAAATGTAAGAAGAATAATAACAAAAAATACTCATTTGATAAGAAAACATCACCATCAACATATCTTTATCTTTGTTGATAAGATAAAGGACACAGCACTACGCCATTAGCTTCGTTTTCGTATATAACAATGCCGTGCTTTCTTTAAAAAATTAGTCCCTCCTTTCCATAATCGACAATAGACTTTCCACTTGGAGTAGTATTGTTTTGTGTGTTAAAAGATAAAAAAAAATTATATATTAATGTGAGGGAAAAAATTTTCTAAAAAAAAGAAATGTGACATTTTTTTATGAAATAAACTAAAATGCAAAGTGTGACATATATTAAAGGACATAAAGGAATATTAGCATGTAGTATCATACATTTATCAATGTTACCCACTATTTTTTAGCTTGGAGAAATATAACACTCATAAAATTTAAAACTCACATACAATTTTCTATAAACAAATTCAGAAAATTATGCACATTTAATAAGTGAGATGAAACTCTCTCCTTGCAATGGATACTCGTTTAGTCGTCTATAGTAGACCGTATCAGTTTCAATGTAAATTGACAAAGTAAAAGATAAAAATTATGGAGTAATTGCTACATCCATCCACGAAAAAGAATTATATTTTCATCTTAGCCCGTCCACTAAAATTAGTATTCCCTTCATTCCATTTTCGTTACAATAATGGAGGAGAATACACTAAAAAAATACAAAGAGAATAAAGTAGTAGAAGATAAAATAAAGTAAGAAATGATAAAAGTATTGCGTTTTATTAAAGAAAATTGATAAGGAAAATTAATACTATAAATCATTTTGGGAAATGGGAGTATCTATCTATCTATAGTAAGTCCATCTCTATATCGTGGTGTGTACCCATTTCAGGAGTCTAATTTAACTTCAGCACAAATTTTAAGAAATATAAGTGAAAATGGTGAAAAAAATATTGTATAGATCTTATTTTTAAATATTAATTTCATAATAAAACGTGTATGGGAAAAAATTAATGGAACGTTTCAACAAAGATGAACCAGTTTTATTTATTTGTCCCAAATACCATTCCCTCTCGACTCTTGTTCCAATTTCGACGTCCACTTTTTTTAATCTATCAACAAAGATGGGCTTATTTTTCTGTTTTTAATTAAGATTAAACATCATATGCTGTCAGATGTGATATTGATTGAGACGAGAGTGTATTAAATTTTGTAAGTACCGATTAACGCAATATTGGCTAGCATTCAAGTGGACCCACTTTTCCGTGAAAGCGAAACAATAAAATTGATTGCTCAAAAAATAAAAAAACACAATTAAAAGTGAATGAATGTTACCAAAATATCGAGGCTCTGGAACCGCCGCGTTTGGATGAATAGGGCGAGGGAGTGTATGCTTTGCGCGTCTTGTACATCAAGCTGATGGAATAGTACATTGGAGAGACCCGATCGGTGCAGTCGATTGGCGGCTTCCACGCCTCGTTTCTGATTTCTCGCAGTCAAAACAACGGTGGCGCCGGCAGCCGCGAGCTGCCGGACTGTCTCGAAACCGATGCCCTTGTTTGCTCCGCTAACCACCGCGTATCTGGAAACACGAAATTAAATAGATCTGCATTTTATCTACTTGAAAGTATTTTGGATTTGAGGGAAAAAAAAGCATCCGATTTATTATCTCGTGGGCGGGTGAATCGATGCAATTACTGAATATTTTGTATTTAATTATGCCTGCGGCTGAAATTAAGAGATGGTTTACCCAAATCTGCTTTGCAATTGCGCAGAGCCGCAGACCATCGGTTGAGCAGCTGCCACTCAAATCTCAATCCAACTCAATTTAATTTCTATTTCCTCCAAATTATTATTCACATTATCAATATTCGTTCAACTCAATTTTTTTTACTAATAACCATCCGGACTAGGCATGCACAAACCGGCCCGGCCCGCCGGTTAACCGGCGTTCGGAACCGCCGGTTCATGAACCGGAACCGGGCGCGGAACCGGAGGGTTGAACCGGCAGAAGGGTCGGCGGGTCGTAAGGGACGGTTCAGGTTCGACAATATCTTGAACCGTGAACCGGCGGTTCGGCGGTTCGAACCGCCGGTTCAAAAGGTCGCACAGTGTAAAGTAGGCTAGGGGTTCGTAGGGGTTCAGGTAGGGTTTAGGTAAACCGGCGGTTTTCGGTGGGAACCGGCGGTTTTTCGGGAAACCAGCGGTTTTCGTCAGAAACCGCCGGTTTTCGGTCAGAAACCGCCGGTTTGGCAGCCGGTTTCCGCCGGTTCCGGTGACTTTTCAGAGGCTAGGTCGTAGGTGCAGTGTTTAGGCCTGCAAAACCGGTCATAAACCGCCGGTTTTCTGACGCAAACCGTGGACGAACCGCCGGTTTATGCTGAACCGCCGGTTCCGGCGGTAAACCGGCGGTTCGGCCGAATTCAAATTTCAAATTTTTTTATCCAATTTTACTCCTTTAAATACCTCACTTCTCCTTCATATTTCCTTACCCCATTCTTGTGTTAACAAGGATTTCATTCTCAATCTTCATTTCTCTATTCTCTCCTCATTCTCTCTAATTGTGCAAGTTTACGTTTCAATTCTACACTTTCTACTCACTACTAATCTACTATATATGTTGTTGTGCTCATAATTTATCACTTCTTTTATACTTCATACATATTTCATTCCAAGTCCATACTACTTTCATTTATCAATATGTCTTCTTCTCGTGGTGGATCGGGACGTGGTGATCGGGGCAAGGGAATAGCCCAAGATCAAAGTACTACGCGTCCCTCAAAATCTCGACGACCTAGTCGTCGAGATGTTATGGAAGAGGTTTCCCGATTGGCAGCCGAACGCATGCAAGTAAGTAATGAAAAATTTGTTTTCCAATTCATATTTTAAAATTTCATTAAATTTTTTTTTGCATTCATACTTTTAACTTCTACGTACATAATATTTGTAGATGTAAGAAGATCATAGGACCGCCATGCTACTTGCTGAAATGCAACAAGGTGGGGGTAGGGGAGGTCGTTCCCAACAAGATGAGGAGTTCGACGTTACTATATCGTCGGACTCGGACAACAACGAGGATATATCGCATTCTCGTATTCCTTCTAGCACCGGCGGAAATGAGGAGATGCCTCCCCCTCCTCCACCCGCTACTAACCCGGCAAAAGCTTTGAAATCGGACATTTTTGTCAAACACTACAAGAGGGTCCCGGTGGTGATTCCAAATCCTCACGATCCGAACTCTCAAAAAGAGACTTCGGAGTTTCATGTTTACTGCAACTATTGCGATAAAGTGTACAAATGGTCCGCCGGTGGTGGATATGGCACCTTCCGTCGCCATTTGGTGACAAAGCATCCGGTAGAATGCGGCACTACCTCTACCCAAAGCCAACTAAACTTCCAACCCGCCGGCTCGGGTTCGTCAGGTACGCCTCTATTTAAATATGAGAAAAAGAATTTTGATGATACAATGACTAGATGGGCGGCTATGAAGCATTTGCCCTTTAATGTTTTTGATGACAAAAGTTTTGAGGTTACTATGCAAAGTGGTTTGAATGTAGCAATCAAAAGAATAGGTAGAATGGCCGTGCAACGATCTACCGTTCGGCAATGCTTGGAGAAAAAAGTAGAATTATCACGTTATTATTTTAGTTAACTTGGGCCACAGGGTGAACATTTGCTCAGATGTTTGGACGGATTGTTTTAACCGTCATTCATACATGGGTATTACGGTTCACTTTGTGGACAATAGTTGGACTTTGAACAAGTGTTTAATTGGTTTTAGAGAATTTGAAACTCCACACAATGCACCCGAAATTGCTTCTTTTATTATACAAGTGTTGAATGAGTTTCAGTTATGCAACAAGATATTTTCTATTGGTTTTGATAATGCAACTGCCAACACCGCAAGGTAAGTATTTTCATCAAAGATGCATTTGCCATATTTTAAATTTATGTGTACAGAATGCGTTTGAATTATGGCAAAAGCATGTTTCTCCTATTAGAAATGCAGTTAGATTAATCCATCAAAAGCCACCTATTGGCAAAGCATGGAAGAAATATTGCCATCAAAAGAATGTCAGGTACACGAATTTTACTATGGATGTGTCTCATAGATGGAATTCGACATATGATTGTCTGAATTCTACTTTGACACATAAAGATGCTTTATGTGATTTTTATAGAACTAATCCCTACCGTGATTTATATTTTTCGCATAGTTGTTGGGATATCAGTTTGGCTTTATTAAAATTGTTCAAATATTTTAAAAATGCTACTGTTGAATTGTCGGGTGTTTATTATTGCACTGCTGTTCGTGTTTTGGAGCATTGCATGTACATATCCCTTGGTTTTAAAACTGCAATGAAAAATGCTTCCTCTTCTCCCGAGTTAATGTGCGTTTTGTATTATATGATTGAAAAATGGCTCAAGTATTTCAGTGAGATTCCTAACGTGTTTTTGATTGCAAAGGTATTGGATCTAAAATGGAAATTAGCAGGTACCTCTAGAATTTTAGATTTTTATTATAACAATTTGAGTTCAATTGATCTTAGTCCCCTTCAAGCAATCCAATCCGATACCAGTGACGAATTTGGAGTTGACCTCTCAGAAACCTTTCAAATAAACCTCCCGGACCGGTCAGTTGTGCAACAAAACCTCGAGTTTAACTTGCGCTCTCTCTACACCGAATATGAAACCAAGTATAACACCACTCACCAAGTCAGAAGACCCCCTCCTCCACAACATAACTATGGCTTTGCATTTCAAGCCGATTATGATGACTCCGATGCGCAATCCCAACTAGCCGACCTATACAACTACAGCACCGGCGGAAGGTCCTCAGGTATGGTCAGTGAATTAGATTTATATTTTGATTCACTCTTTTCCTTTGGTGATGAAGGTCCTACTCCTCCCGCCCAAATCGACGTCCTCGATTGGTGGGGAACCCACGAGAAAGATTTTCCCATCCTTGCTTCAATGGCCAAGGAGATTTTTTCTGTTCCGGCTTCCACCGTAGCCGTCGAGTCCACTTTTAGTGTTGGCTCGCGCGTGTTGGATGAATCAAGAAGTAAGCTCTCGACGAAAAATATGGAAGCCGTGATGTTACTTGATGATTGGGCCAAAGTTGACATCCGAGAACAAGAAAATGATTGGGATGATCGTCAAGAGGGATCACAAGATGAATTCACTGGGGATGAAGCTTAGGCCAACCGTCAACCGCCGCCGGCCAAACCAAATAGGTAAGTAAGGTAAGAGAACTACGTGGACTTTGATTCCCTAATGCAAATGAGCAATTGGGATACGTAGGCACCTCAACTTAAATTTTAAATTTAAGTTGAGCTCAAGTCCTTTTTCTTTTATTTCTTTTTTTTCCCATTAATTCATACTTTAAAAATATGCAAATACAATTACATAATTGTATTTGTATATACTCTAGTCGATGAAGTATATTTCTCTATACGGCTAAATGAGGGAAACTTTTGACAATTCTACTATAATTGTTGATTGTTAGACGAAACTCAACATTTAAAGTTGAATTGCTAAAGGTGTCCTTAATTTAGTTATGTATAGGGATGTCAATAAAGCCCGCGACCCGTGGGCTGACCCGAATAACCCGCCAAATTTATAGGGTTAGGGTTGAAAATTTCTAGCCCGATAAAATTACAACCCGACTAGCCCGCACCCGATTAACCCGCAACCCGTTAGGGTCAGACCCGAAAACCCGATGGGCTGACCCGAAAACCCGATAAAATTTCTATTGTTCTATTTATTTGACTCCTAATTGGACAATTTCATTGATTATTTTTATAATATAAATAACTAAAAAAATAACATTCAATTTTATATTAAATATATAAATTATATATTAAAATTTTATTAATATAATAATAAATAAATAAATTATAAACTTCTAATTCATTAATAAATATTTAAATTCGTAAAACATGTTTTAAAACATGCTTTAAAATATTTTAATTTATGTTTTATTTTACACAAATCTCAAATATTAGTATTTGATCATGTTTGTGTTTGAGTTAAAGTATATATCTCAAATTTATCATAATTAAATATTTATATTTTATAAATATAACTAATTTTCGACATTATTTATTGGATTGATCGCATGTTAATTTTATCGGTAGCAACTCGATTAACCCGTTGGGCCAGCCCGAAACCCGAGCGTTTAGGGTTAGGGTTGAACTTTTATAACCCGAAAAAATCTCAACCCGATTAGCCCGCACCCGATTAACCCGCAACCCGAAACCCGGTTGGCCGGCCCGATTGACATCCCTAGTTATGTAGAAAGATCTTCTTCGCCGGTTAAGAGTATATATATAATACACTTATACGTTTAAGAACTTCAACGTCGTTCTTGTCATTTGTAATTAGTTGTTGACTAGTAGTCTCATTTGTATTTAAATTTTGTTTAAGACTTCAAGACCGGCATATGTTTTCGATTTGTAATTGTTGTAACTTATAAACATGCAATTTCAATAAAATTGCAACTTTAGTCGTATTTTTTTTCAATTTTATTTACTCACATTTCATACATAAACAACTTTGAAAGTGTAATGTAATTTGATTAAAAATTGAATAGTTGAAAAATGCAAAAAAAAAAAAAAAAAGTCGACGAACCGTCGAACCGGCCCGGAACCGGCGGTTTTGAACCGCCGCGTAAACCGCCGGTTTGTTGAACCTGAACCGGAACCCCCGGGAGCTAGGCTGGCCGGTTCAGGTTCAAGCATTTCCTGAACCTTGAACCGCCGGTTCATGACCCTGAACCGCCGGTTCGTGACCCTTGTGCACACCTAATCCGGACCATACCATTATATGTTTATTTTTAAATTATTTTTATTAGTACTATAAAAAACACGATAAATGATAAAATAAAAATAAATAAACAAAACACATAAATTACAAGGCTTGAGAATCACAATTTATATCGAACAACATATATCTCGTCTTGTTTCACTTCAAAAATTATAAGTTCCATAGATAAGAAGTGTTAGAAGATATCACGTAAATATGGGAAGATTACAAGATCAATCACCAAAAGATTACAAGATCAATCACATTATTCTTCCTAATTTGTAGCTAGGGCAAATCGTGTAGTATCTTACCATATGTAAAATCCTCTCCTCCTATTTAGCCGTGTAATTCCTTCATTGTGAATATACTTGAATGAATAAGAGATCCCTTTACAACATGGTACCAGAGCAGAGGCTCAGAATATAGATTCATCATAGCCATATACCGTTTCTCGGCCAGAAGGCAGAGGACACCACCAAGAACCTGCAATGTCAGAAGGAGACGACGTTAAACCCGGCGAACTCAAACTCAAAGCAAGCAAGAACGTTACAGTAGCGTTCAAGCTAAATGGACGGAATTATCCACTATGGGTTCGACTGATGCGAGTTGCCATCGGGAGCAGAAGGGCGTTAAGGCACATCACCGGAGTGCCGAAACCCCCAAAACTAACCGATAAGGAGTATTTGGAGTGGGGGGAGACCGATTTAGTGGTCTTCTCCTAGATCGTGGACAATATGGAGATCGATATCGTCGGAGATTTCGCACATCACCAAAGCCCGAAGGCGATTTGGGAAAGCTTGGCAGTGACGTACCAAAGCACATCAGATTCGTATATGATAAACGGTTTGGAGGACAAGGCAAGCCGGATCGTCCAAGGGGACATGGATCTGGAAACGTATTGGAGAATACCAGAATATCATCAATACCCGAAGGCTCTATAAATTCTTGGCTGGACTGAACCCGCAATTTGAAGGAACCAGGAGGGACATTCTCAAGGAAAGTCCGGTGCCACCAGTAGACGTCGCGTATGGGTGGGTCAAGAGGGAAGCCACACGGCTGAAAATCATGCCGGCAACGAACCCAGACCCAGCCAGCGCCACGAACGGAGTGGGACTCGGATTTGGAGCCTGAAACACCCGGTTTCCTCCTCAACAACCGTCACCCCATCCCGGCCAGAACCTCGCCGCCACCAACAACCGCCGCGGAGCAACCAAACCCGACAAATCGAAACTATGGTGCTCAAATTGTGGGATGAACAAGCATACCCGGGAAACCTGCTTCAAATTGATCGGTTTTCCGGAGTGGTGGGATGAGAGTCAAAAGGGGAAGGAGAAATTGGCCGTTGGAATGGAGGAAGTCGGCGGAGCCGAGACCGTAGCCCGTGGGCGAGTCGCGGAGGGAGGAGCTCTGCGCGACGGCGGCGGCAAGTGAGGAGAAGAAGTAGGGCAGGCGGCGTTTGCCGGTCGGCTCGGAGGAGGAACGGAGTGCGGCGTGACTGAAGGAGGTAATGGGCTAGGGTTTCATAACCCTTGCCCACCTTATTTCTTTAAGCCCATCAATTTCCGAAAATTACAAAAGTTACCCCACACTTTGCAACCTGCCCCCCATGCTTTAAATAATCCGAAACAAGACCCTATATTATGTGATGACTTACCTATTAGCCCCAATAGGTTTGATATATTGCATGAATTACCTATTGCATGCACTGTACAACATAAGTCTAGGAAATAGGATAATGCATGGATTTTTGACTGTGGGGCGACCGATACTATGACACGTGATAGATGGGATTTTGTAAATTTTTGTGGGACTATGAAAAGTCAGATACAAACGGCGAATGGGGAATTTACTTCTGTAGAGGGAAGTGGAACAATTGACATCTCGCCAACGCTAAAATTGTCAAATTGTCTCTATGTTCCAAAATTGTCACATAAGTTGATGTCTATTAGCCACGTGACGAAGGAATTGAATTGTACACTACTGATGCATCCCAATTTCTGTGTATTACAGGATATCAAGACGAGGTGGATAATTGGGCGTGGCACTAAGCGTCAAGGCCTCTACTATGTTGATGAGATGGCTCACCAGGCAGTGCCGCAATGCTGGCTCACGGATCTGCAACTCGAGACGCTTGGTTGTGGCACAGACGTCTAGGTCATCCATCTCTAGGTTATTTTAAACTGCTTTTTCCCAATTTTTCCCATCTCAAGGATTTTGATTGTGAATCTTGTGTTTTAGCGAAAAGCCACAGACAATCTTTTAAACCCTCTGAAACTCTTGTTAAGAGTCTTTTTTCACTAGTACATGCTGATGTTTGGCGCCCTGCGTCTGTCACTGGTGATCATGGTTTTAGATACTTTTTATTATTTGTGGATGATTGTTCAAGAATGATGTGGGTATATTTTTTGAAAAATAAATCTGAAGTTTATGAAAAATTTGTCATATTTTATAAACTAATTCAGACTCAATTTCAGATGACTATTAAAATCCTTAGATCTGATAATGGGAGAGAGTTTGTCAATCTGGAAATGTCAGATTTTTTCGTGGATAAAGGGTTAGTTCACCAAACCTCCTGCCCATATACCCCCGAACAAAACGAGTAGCCGAACTCGTGCTTTGTTTTTTGACTCTAATGTTCCAAAATTTTTATGGCCTGAGGCAGTTGCTACATCTGTTTATTTGGTGAACCGTCTTCCTACCAAAATATTGAAAATGAAAACTCCGTTCCAAGTTTTATCCTCACTAGCCGATGTTCCTGCACCCCTTACCCTACCCCTTAAAATATTTAGATGTTCGGTGTATGTTCACGTCCCCAAACACGAGAGAACAAAATTTTCCGCTTGTGCTATAAAATGTGCTTTTTTGGGTATGGGATAAATCAAAAGGGTTATAGGTGTTTTGATCCATCGTCTAGAAAGATAAGAACAACCATGAATTGCAATTTCTTGGAATGTGAGTACTACTACACCAATCTTAGTGGTCAGGGAGAGAGTAGAACTATTGATAGGACAAGTGGACCCCTAAATTGGTTTGTGTCATCACCAAGCGAATCTACTGTGGAACCAACAGAGACAGTTAACACTGCCGCCGAGCCTGTCTCGTCAACGGCAGAGCCTCCTCAATCGCCTATACCTAACAGTCCTCCTCCAGTGATATCTGAGGTAATTACTGAAACCGAGATCAATAGTACAAGTATTCCTACGACTCTGACGCAGACCCAACGGAGAGTGCCGCAATTGATGGGGACACTGGACAATATATACTCCCAGATCGAAGCACAAGGGGGTTCCACCCAAACGATACAGCCCAAAACGGACCCCGAAGAAAAGCAGATATTCAGTTTCGAATTTGGCAATAGCAAATCTGACAGAAATGGCAAGGGCCTTTATGGCGGCCCTATATGAGGAAGAAGAGCTTCCTAGAACGGCAGAAGAGGCAATGAAAATCCCACATTGGAGAGAGGCGATGCTTGTGGAGATGAAGGCACTAATGAAGAGCAAGACGTAGGTAGTATGTATGAGGCCAGAAAGATCTAGGCCAGTGGGATGCCGTTGGGTGTTCACAATCAAGAGGAAACCAGACGGATCTATCTATCGATACAAAGCAAGATTAGTAGCGAAAGGCTATACCCAAACATATGGAGTCGATTATGCAGAGACCTTCTCACTAGTGGCTAAGATGAACACTATTCGTGTACTATTCTCCATCACTGCAACAAAAGACTGGCCACTACATCAGTTCGACGTAACTAATGCCTTTTTGCATGGAGAGCTTACTCGACCCATCTATATGGAAGCTCCGCCAGGATTTGATGGGGAATTCAAGACATGGGAGGTGTGTAAACTCAATAAGACTCTGTATGCTTTGAAGCCATCACCGAGGGCCTGGTTTGGAAGTTTACCGAAGTAATGAAGAAATATGGATACAAACAGAGTAATTCAGATCACACTCTGTTCATTAAGAAGAAAGAAGGGAAGATCACGTGTCTGATCATTTATGTGGAAGATATGATCCTCACGGGAGATGATGAGGAAGAGATCAAGCAGTTGAGAAAGAATCTGTTCGCCGAATTTGAGATGAAGGATTTGGGCCTATTGAAATATTTTCTGGGTATTGAGGTAATGCGATCCAAGAATGGAATATTCATAAGCCAACGAAAGTATGTGTTGGATCTCCTGGCTGAAATAGGAATGCTGGACTGCAAGCCCGCGGAAACTCCAATGATGCAGAACCATGGTCTCCGACTGACTGAAGGTGCCGAACTGACTCACCAAACGAGGTATCAACGACTAGTGGGTAAACTTATCTATCTTTCTCACACTAGACCCGATATTGCGTATGCCGTGGGAGTGGTAAACCAGTTAATGCATAAGCCACAAGCCGATCACTGGGAAGCAACATTGAGAATTGTGCGCTATTTGAAGGGAACACCAGGGCACAGAATCTTATTCGAGAACCACAGGAATTTGGAGGTGCATGGGTTCACAGATGCAGATTGGGCAGGAAATCCAAATGATCGAAAATCAACTGCAGGATATTTTACCTTCGTTGGAGGTAATCTGGTTACTTGGCGGAGTAAGAAGCAAAAGGTGGTAGCTCTATCAAGCGCAGAAGCAGAATTTCGTGGGATCAAGAGTGGACTAACAGAGATCCTATGGCTAAAGAAGTTATTGATAGAACTTGGCCTGATATCAAAGGAACCGTGCAAACTCTTTTGTGATAACAAAGCTGCGATCAGTATATCTGAAAATCCGGTGCAACACGATCGAACGAAGCATGTGGAAGTAGATCGACATTTCATCAAGGAAAACATAGAAGCAAGGGTGATAGATCTTCCATTTGTTCGCTCTAAGGACCAATTAGCAGATATCCTCACGAAGGCTGTGGACGCAAGAAGTTTTGGTGAAGTATTGTGCAAGTTAAAAATGGGAAGTCCCATTACTTAACTTGAGGGGGAGTGTTAGAAGATATCACGTAAATATGGGAAGATTACAAGATCAATCACCAAAAGATTACAAGATCAATCACCATTATTCTTCCTAATTTGTAGCTAGGGAAAATCGTGTAGTATCTTACCATATGTAAAATCCTCTCCTCTTATTTAGCCGTGTAATTCCTTCATTGTGAATATACTTGAATGAATAAGAGATCCCTTTACAACAAGAAGTTTTGTTGAAAATGAGTGTCAAGATCATCAATATTGAAAACTGAAATTTGATTATAAAATCAATTTCAACAACCTAATTAGCCTAAGAAACTGAAATTTGATTATAAAATCAATTTCAACAACCTAATTAGCCTAAGAAACAACAAACAGAGGCAAAAACACAACAAAAATTGACCTCCAAGGCATCCTTGAGAAGGTATAACAACTAGTTTAAGATTCCACAACTGAAAAGAATACGCTCCAGTGTTTCTGGCAGAAAGACAAAATTAGAATTAGAGAAAAGATTTTGTGATATGACCATTGTCTCTCATCCATCGTGTTTTTTCTCAACTCAATTCAAACCAAGACAAGGTAAAAGTTTCCAAGGAATTCATCTTTCCGGGTAAAAACTCTCTTACTTAAAGTGCCATCTCCATCTCTTTCTTTCCATGTTCCCATATCTTCAATACGCATATCCTTTTGGATGGACAGCGAGAAAAGCCTTGTAAAAAGGTTTTTAAGAGTTTCGTCCCCCATCCACTAGTCATACCAGAATCGCGTTAGAGCCCTATTATCCACTATTATTTGAATGTTTGAGAAATATCTTATAAATACATAAGCAAACACAATGTAATAAAATTATTTCTTCTCATCTTGAGTTAAAAGTTGATTGTAGAGTCTATTGTATATAAGTAATTCTCATCGTGCAAACAACTCGAAACATACCTTTCAGTATACCAATGATCGCCACTACTTGTTTGTGTTTTAACACTCATTATAAAGGATGTCAGAGTTATTACATTTGTTTCCTCCACTCTACTACAATCATATTCTCCATGAATAAATATTTTAGGTACAACAAATCATACAAAATTAGTGGCTTCTAGTTATATTAATCTAGTATTCCCTCCCGTCTCCAATAGATGCTCTATATTTGATCAGTGTGGATTTTAAGAAATTATTTACTTTTATATAAGAAATTAAATTGAGTGGAAAAAGATAATAGAATATTAATAATACTTTTAAATAGTAATTCAGATCACACTCTGTTCATTAAGAAGAAAGAAGGGAAGATCACGTGTCTGATCATTTATGTGGAAGATATGATCCTCACAGGAGATGATGAGGAAGAGATCAAGCAGTTGAGAAAGAATCTGTTCGCCGAATTTGAGATGAAGGATTTGGGCCTATTGAAATATTTTCTGGGTATTGAGGTAATGCGATCCAAGAATGGAATATTCATAAGCCAACGAAAGTATGTGTTGGATCTCCTGGCTGAAATAGGAATGCTGGACTGCAAGCCCGCGGAAACTCCAATGATGCAGAACCATGGTCTCCGACTGACTGAAGGTGCCGAACTGACTCACCAAACGAGGTATCAACGACTAGTGGGTAAACTTATCTATCTTTCTCACACTAGACCCGATATTGCGTATGCCGTGGGAGTGGTAAACCAGTTAATGCATAAGCCCCAAGCCGATCACTGGGAAGCAACATTGAGAATTGTGCGCTATTTGAAGGGAACACCAGGGCACAGAATCTTATTCGAGAACCACAGGAATTTGGAGGTGCATGGGTTCACAGATGCAGATTGGGCAGGAAATCCAAATGATCGAAAATCAACTGCAGGATATTTTACCTTCGTTGGAGGTAATCTGGTTACTTGGCGGAGTAAGAAGCAAAAGGTGGTAGCTCTATCAAGCGCAGAAGCAGAATTTCGTGGGATCAAGAGTGGACTAACAGAGATCCTATGGCTAAAGAAGTTATTGACAGAACTTGGCCTGATATCAAAGGAACCGTGCAAACTCTTTTGTGATAACAAAGCTGCGATCAGTATATCTGAAAATCCGGTGCAACACGATCGAACGAAGCATGTGGAAGTAGATCGACATTTCATCAAGGAAAACATAGAAGCAAGGGTGATAGATCTTCCATTTGTTCGCTCTAAGGACCAATTAGCAGATATCCTCACGAAGGCTGTGGACGCAAGAAGTTTTGGTGAAGTATTGTGCAAGTTAAAAATGGGAAGTCCCATTACTTAACTTGAGGGGGAGTGTTAGAAGATATCACGTAAATATGGGAAGATTACAAGATCAATCACCAAAAGATTACAAGATCAATCACCATTATTCTTCCTAATTTGTAGCTAGGGAAAATCGTGTAGTATCTTACCATATGTAAAATCCTCTCCTCCTATTTAGCCGTGTAATTCCTTCATTGCGAATATACTTGAATGAATAAGAGATCCCTTTACAACAAGAAGTTTTGTTGAAAATGAGTGTCAAGATCATCAATATTGAAAACTGAAATTTGATTATAAAATCAATTTCAACAACCTAATTAGCCTAAGAAACAACAAACAGAGGCAAAAACACAACAAAAATTGACCTCCAAGGCATCCTTGAGAAGGTATAACAACTAGTTTAAGATTCCACAACTGAAAAGAATACGCTCCAGTGTTTCTGGCAGAAAGACAAAATTAGAATTAGAGAAAAGATTTTGTGATATGACCATTGTCTCTCATCCATCGTGTTTTTTCTCAACTCAATTCAAACCAAGACAAGGTAAAAGTTTCCAAGGAATTCATCTTTCCGGGTAAAAACTCTCTTACTTAAAGTGCCATCTCCATCTCTTTCTTTCCATGTTCCCATATCCTCAATACGCATATCCTTTTGGATGGACAGCGAGAAAAGCCTTGTAAAAAGGTTTTTAAGAGTTTCGTCCCCCATCCACTAGTCATACCAGAATCGCGTTAGAGCTCTATTATCCACTATTATTTGAATGTTTGAGAAATATCTTATAAATACATAAGCAAACACAATGTAATAAAATTACTTCTTCTCGTCTTGAGTTAAAAATTGATTATAGAGTCTATTGTATATAAGTAATTCTCATCGTGCAAACAACTGGAAACATACCATTCAATACCAATCATCGCCACTACTTGTTTGTGTTTTAACACTCATTATAAAGGATGTCAGAGTTATACATTTGTTTCCTCCACTCTACTACAATCATATTCTCCATGAATAAATATTTTAGGTACAACAAATCATACAAAATTAGTGGCTTCTAGTTATAACTAAGCAAAACAACCCAGTTGGAAGTTGGATGAGTTCGGCAGACTCTTGTAATTATCTATGGATCATGTGATGATTCACTTATATAATGTATATTGGGCAATGGACATGAATAAATAATTTTACTATTAGCACATAATTTCAAAAACAAGAGAATCTTGAGTCACATGGTTTAAACGGTAATTAAGTTGAATTATGAATTAGTGGAATGCTTAACGAAAAATAATGAATCAAGTACTCGAGTGATAAAACATTTCCATCCCAAAAAGTTATGTCATGTGAATCATGCATCATCATTCTGTTAAAGCTCAAAGTCATGAATCAACTATACACACTTTTACATACTTTATTGCCAACTAAATGAAGCTATGCAATGTCATGTGCCTAAAGTTTTTTCAAATAAGATATCATCATCCTTTCCTTTTTACTACAAAAATGTACATATGAGAAAAAGTTACTCCATATATATGAATCTCAACCCAGCCTCCACTTATCTTGAGTAAATTTAATTATGGTAGAAAACTGAAACAAAAGTAGGAGTATTTATATAAACAAGAGAATCTTGATCAGTCACAGCTTAAGTTTTAGTAGTGCAGAGCAATGCATGTGCTGTAGCATATGTTGATTACTGTAACATGAATAAATAATTTATGATTTGAACATAAATTAAGAAGAATCTTGAAATGTGTTCTTGATTGTCCTTTACAAGTACACTGCTGGAGTGTAAGATTCTTTTATTCTTATTTTTTTTTCACTTGCTAGATTATGTTACTGCTATCTTGATAAATTCAACCATGAGGATGAGTACATTTTTTACAAGTTAAAATAGAGTTAATTGTCTAATAAATCATGATATAACTATTTTGACAATTATGCCCCTACTTTTTGGTATCCTTAGTGGACTACTCTCCCAATTTTATTCACAAAATTGTCAATTCATTATTTAAATTTTTTTCCTGAATTTACGAAAAGGCGAAAAGCTTCAACTTGATAAAGATATCAAACCAAAAAATCCAACTCACCAAGTCCACAGAGCCATCGAATAGGACCTAAAAATCTTTAAAACATTTGATCAGATAAGCCTGATCTATTTTGTACTTTAGTTAATATACAGTTCTAGAGAATTTATTATAATTGGTGTGGTCTTTATCACAATGTTAACATCACAAAGTAAAAAAGTATTGTGTATAATTTTGAAACTTATTGGTTGTCACCAATATTTTAGAGATAATTTTGAAACTTATTGGTTGTCACCAATATTTTAGAGATAATTTTGAAACTTATTGGTGACACTAGATCTTGGTGGTCTATTAAGAGCATCCGCATCGGATGTTTGGGGGCCGGGGGAGATTTTATCTACTCTCTCGTAAAATTAATCTCTCTATAAAAATGGATATGGTTCTAAACGACAATATCATCTTCGATGCTTTTATTGAAATGTACATGGAGGTCGTGCTACTAAAAGAATATAAAAAATACACACCTACGTATTCTAGCACTGAAGTATTTTTAAAATTTTTAATTTTTAGAACTTGCTTTTTTTATTGTTATGAATTTTAATTTTATAATTATATAAAGTTAAAATAATACTAGTACATATTAATGTAGATGTGTGACTGGATATGACAGAAATTTAAGGGAATAATGATATAATTGATGAAAGATATGACTAGATGAGGAGAGGTTTACTATGGAGGTTGTTTTTACCTACCAATTTTGGCTATATTCAATGGTCCGAGTAGTGTGGCATTGAAAAAAAAGATCTCGAACAATTTTTAAAAATATCAATCTGACCGACCTAATGTCGTAAATTGATCACTTATCGGAACAATAGATCTACTCTCTCTCTCTATACACTTTTTTAGAGATACATAAACATAAATTTAAAGATCGTGTCTCAATTGACTTAAACCTAAATCTATTTTTTTATCTCAAATATTAACTGATGGATCCGCGAATTTCTGATGTTAGTAATTGCTGGTAGAGAATGAAAACTACGACACAAAGAATTTACGTGGTTCGATTTACTGAAGTAAATCTACGTCCACGGGAAGAAGGGAGGGCAAGATTGTATTGCTTGATCTGTTTTCTACAGCTTACAAATACAAACTTGCTATTTGCTATTTTATCTCTAGAGAGCTTAACCCTCTTCTATCTGATCTAAGTTCTATTTATATCTTGAACTAAGATCGTGGCTTGCATCACCACCCTAAGTCGTGGATGTCGTGTAGGTCATGGCCTAAGATCGTGGATGTAGCGTAGGTCATGGCCTACGATCGTGGCCTGAGTTGACACCACGTGGTAGTGGGTGTGTTGGACATCCTGTATGGGTCCACTAACTCCTTGTTCGGTCGAATACTGAGACCGAACTGCTTTGGTTGCCGATCTGAGAGTAGAGCTTGATGCCGACCTGAGAGCAGAGCTTGATAGGATGGCTTTTACCGAGCTGTAGGCTGAGGCCGAACTCTTTGGTAATGCCGAACTCATACTCCTGCTTTGGTTGCCGATCTGAGAGTAGAGCTTGATGCCGACCTGAGAGCAGAGCTTGATAGGTTGGCTTTTACCGAGCTGTAGGCTGAGGCCGAACTCTTTGGTAATGCCGAACTCATACTCTTCCTTGGGCTTTGGGCTGATGGGCCGTCATTGCTGATGGGCCGTCATTGCCGAACTCAAATATTAACTGATGGATCCGCGAATTTCTGATGTTAGTAATTGCTGGTAGAGAATGAAAACTACGACACAAAGAATTTACGTGGTTCGATTTACTGAAGTAAATCTACGTCCACGGGAAGAAGGGAGGGCAAGATTGTATTGCTTGATCTGTTTTCTACAGCTTACAAATACAAACTTGCTATTTGCTATTTTATCTCTAGAGAGCTTAACCCTCTTCTATCTGATCTAAGTTCTATTTATATCTTGAACTAAGATCGTGGCTTGCATCACCACCCTAAGTCGTGGATGTCGTGTAGGTCATGGCCTAAGATCGTGGATGTAGCGTAGGTCATGGCCTACGATCGTGGCCTGAGTTGACACCACGTGGTAGTGGGTGTGTTGGACATCCTGTATGGGTCCACTAACTCCTTGTTCGGTCGAATACTGAGACCGAACTGCTTTGGTTGCCGATCTGAGAGTAGAGCTTGATGCCGACCTGAGAGCAGAGCTTGATAGGATGGCTTTTACCGAGCTGTAGGCTGAGGCCGAACTCTTTGGTAATGCCGAACTCATACTCCTGCTTTGGTTGCCGATCTGAGAGTAGAGCTTGATGCCGACCTGAGAGCAGAGCTTGATAGGTTGGCTTTTACCGAGCTGTAGGCTGAGGCCGAACTCTTTGGTAATGCCGAACTCATACTCTTCCTTGGGCTTTGGGCTGATGGGCCGTCATTGCTGTTGGGCTTGTTTAGTACGCACCCCATCACTACCCCCCCCGAAAAGCGAAGTGAATCACTTCGGCGAAGCGAGTCACTTCGGCATTCTGGAAAAGGGTACGGGGGAGGCTGAAGTCAGGGGACGTGCCCTGCGCGTGACTGCATTAAACGCGGCATTAAATGCGACAGTAAAATCCGGCCGTCGAATCCTGAAAAGGTGGAATATGAAACGGTGCGATGATTTGAAATCTTTTCCAAATCTGATAAATACCGCCTTTCTTCATCATTTGAACACCTTTGCTATTGGCTTCTTCTGCACTCTCTATCTTTTGCGTGAAAAATTTCCTTCCGCTTTCAAAAATTTCCTCAGGATTTCTTCAAACTTTCAAAGAGTAAGAACCATGTCTGCTTCTTCTTCGTCTGAGTCTGGTAGCGGTAGAAAAGGGGGTAAGGGGTCTTCTAGCCGGAAAGAATCCGGGGAGAAGACCGTAGAGTATTTTCACAGTATCTTGAGTAAGGATACTGTGATATCCCTTTACGAAAAATACTCTTTTCCTGGGGGGAAGGCGGTGGTTCCCGACGATGATCATAGGGCTAACGACCCGCCGGAGGGTTATGCCACCGTTTACGAAGCCTGCTTAGAATGCGGGCTTCGTTTCCCTCTTCCCCCACCTTTTGTAGAGCTTCTTGATTTTTTTCAACTCCCTTTAGGTCAGGTGACTCCGAATTCTTGGAGGCACTTGTCGGCTTTTGCTGCCGAACTCCGTAGGTTAGATAAGGATCTGTCTCTGCGGGCAATCCTTAATTTTTTCCAATTTAAAAGGAAGGGATCTTGGTTTTACTTGATCCCCTTACAGCCTTTTAGGGCATTCTGCAAAACCAAGTGGCCGAAATGGCAAAACCGCTTCTTTTTTATAATAGGACAGCGGCTCCGGGCTTCCCCTGGAGAGGGCCGAAGTCCGTGATTCCTCATCCTCGGTTAGAACCATTGGCCGAGCTCGATGGCGAGCTCAACAAGATTCCCATAGTTAGGAAACAATACACGGAGTCTGAGCTCGTCAAGGGCGACGTCGTGTTCGACATCTCGTCTTCGGACGAAGAGGCCGAGGGTGAGGATTTCTCTTTACCTTTATGTTCTACTGCTTTAACGAAGAAAACTAACCTTGCTTTCTTGCTTTTTGGCAGTGTACATGCTGAACAAGGCTACCCGAAAATCTTCGGAGTCCAAGGAGCCGGAGAGGCCGAAAACCACCAGCTCGGCGTCTGATGCCGAGAGGACTCCGAAAAGGCAAAAAACCTCTTCGGATCCGAAGAAGCCGGAGTCAACTTCGGCAAAGGGGAGGGGGAAGGCCCAGAAGCCCCCGAGAGCGCCAGAGAAAGACGTGGTCTTGGCGCCTCCTTCGGAACATATCTGTGAGCCGTTTTTATGGCCCACGGACTTCGCCGAGGTGAATTCTCTTCTTGATTTTCTGGCCTTGCTTTTTTCCTGTATTTTTTGTGGTCCCTTTGTTGACTTTTTTCTTTATTCATTTTCAGAGGAACGATATGCTCTCCAAGCTCGTCGCCGTCGAACTCTCCAAAGCGTCCAATGACTATGCTGAGATGCAGAGGAAGTTGGCGGCTGCTTGTCATCGGGCCGAACAGGCTGAGGCTAACTTTGAGAAGGCCAGAGCTGCTAGGATTTCGGCCCAGGATGAAGCTCAGTTTGCCAAAAACCAGCTCGTCATCCAGCGGGAGCAGACGAAACGGAGGGATGCTGCTGCCGTGGTTGCCCAAGGGGAGGCTCTCCGTGTTTACACGGAGAAACTCTTTTTGAGCAGCCAGTTCTCGGCCTTTGTCGGTAGTCTGGTAAGGCTAATTGCCGATAAGGGCGAGCAGGGGGCCGATGTCGTGCTGCCTCTGTACAGCCGAGAGATAGCGGCTCGGCTTCAGAATCTGCCGCTCCTTGAGGAGCTCGCTTCATCTTCGGTCCTGCTTTCTGCAGACCAAGTCCGGAGTTGTCGAGCTGATCGGGACGAGAACCTGGAGGCTATCTTTGCCTCCGTGGGACCCGTTTCACCCGCTTCGACTTACAACGGAGAGGGTGAGGCCGAGCCGCTGGAGCGGGAGGCCGAAGTCGATCAGGCCGGGCATCCGGAGAAGGAAGCCGATCAGGAGGCGGAGGCGAGGCCGGCAGGAGGCGAGGCTGAGGCTGAGGTAGCCCAGGAGAAAGAAGCTGTACCAGACCGAGGAGCCGGAGACGAAGCTGGCGGAGTATGATTTCGTCTCCCTTCTCTTAGTCTAGTTTCTTCCTTGTAAAATGGCCTTGAAGCCCTAGTGTAAAAAAATTTTTCCTTGTGAATGAAAAATTCTCTACACTTGTCTTCGTATAGCTTTTCGTACTTGCCTTTATTCCTGTTGTATTTTACTATCTGCTCGGTACAGCTGCCGAACTAATATAGCTGCTTTGTACCCAAGGAGATGGAGATACTTCACTGGAAACGGCTGTACTCTTCGGCTTTGGACGAAGCTGAGAGAAGAGCTATAGCCGATCAGACGAAGAATGACGAGCTTCTGGCTCGTTTAGTGAAGCTGGAGGCCGATATCAAGGACTTAGAGTCCGATAAGAAAGATCTGGAGGCCGAGCTGAATACGGCCATTGCTGAGAGGACTGCGTATGAGGATTACATCCGTGTGCGCGGGGGAATGACCATATCAGATGTTCAGAGTCGAGTTGACGAACTGTGGGAGGAATATCATGTACTCCGTATGAACAATGTGCTGGAGAGCCCGGCTTGCCAACAAGTTGTGACATCACTGCGGCGTTGGGCTTCTCGGTACAACATTGTTCTTTCTCGGCGCCCCTCCATAGAAAGATTCCTTCGGCATATCGCGCCAACAGATGCTCGCACTCCAGATCAAACCTCTGGTTCCCTTGTTCAAAATCCTACTCCCAGCCAACAACGAACTCCGGAACAGCCGGAAACGTCAAGACGAGAACGGGCTCAGGAGCAACCGGAATCGTCAAGACAGGGACGGACTGAAATTCGCCGAGGAGTTGTGACTATGAGCGAGCAAGATCAGCAGATGCTTATTGCAGAGACTCTTCATCGCCGAGGTGTTAGGACTTCTCGGGCTCGGGGAAGAGGCGTTGGGTCGAGGATAGCATCTCGTCGACCTGTTTATTCTTCATCTGCTCGGAACAACCGAACTCGGCTTCCAGAGGATTTTGCAGATAGGTGGCTTAACTTCAGCAACCCTGGACAGTAGAATAGTCCTTTGTAATAGCGTAACGCCATTTTGTAGGGTAGCTAAGTTGTATGCCGAACAAGATTTGAAAAATGAAATTTTGTTTTCGCTTCTAACACTGTATTTACAGCTTAGCGAAAAAATTTCATCGTACTCGTCCTCGGTCTTATGAAGTAAACTTCTTTGACCGGACTTGGGCCTTGGTCTTATGAAGTAAACTTCTTTGACCGGACTTGGTCCTTGGTCTGATGAAATAAACATCTTTGACCGGACTCGTCTTTGGTCTGATGAAATAAACATCTTTGACCGGACTCGTCTTTGGTCTGATGAAATAAACATCTTTGACCGGACTCGTCTTTGGTCTGATGAAATAAACATCTTTGACCGGACTCGTCTTTGATCTGATGAAATAAACATCTTTGACCGGACTCGTCTTTGGTCTGATGAAATAAACATCTTTGACCGGACTTGGTTTGTGTTCTAATTTGGCGATTTTTGTCGCCGGGATCGAACTTTCCCTTGTCCTAATTCGGCGAGTTTTATCGCGTGGATCGGACTTTCCCTGTTAACCGAAGTGGTCTTATGCAGTAAACCTCTTTGACTAGACATGGTCGTCCCCGGTCTTATGAGGTAAACTTCTTTGACCGAACTTGGTCGTCCTAATTCGGCGAGGTTTATCGCGTGGATCGGACTTTCCCTTATTGCAGTTCGTTTCAGACGAAGTGCTTGTTAAGCTGAATCGCGGTCTTGTATCCTCCTTGGAAGCTTGGACTCACAATCGTTGGCTTATTGCAGTTCGTTTCAGACGGACTGCTTGTTAAGCTGAATTGTGGTCCTATATCCTCCGTAGAAGCTTGGACTCACAATAGTCTTTAATAATCGATATAAAAAGGAGATCAGTCTTTAAAGAACGATATACCTTGGTACCATTTGTAAGAGACGACAAGCACATAGAGACAAAACACATAGAGAAAAAATGAAAAGGACGAAGGAAAAAAACTTTAAACCCTTTTTTTTAAAAAACGACAAGTAAAAGGTACAAGTAAAAAACAAACAAATAAAAACACATACCCCTATGACCGAACTAGACACGAGACGGACTGACCGGACTTTTGTCTCTTACAAGTGGAACTTCTTGAGGTTGGAGACGTGCCATGTTCGGGGTACTTGTTCTCCTGACATGTGAGTCAATTTATAAGACCCTTTGCCGAGGACTTCTGACACCCGATATGGACCCTCCCATGTGGGTTCGAGTTTGCCCAGCTTTTCTGCTCGGCTTACTTCGTTGTTTCTCAAGACGAGATCTCCCACTTGAAATTGAAGCCTTTTCACCCTTTGGTTATAATACCGGGCTACTTGCTCCTTGTACTTGGCTGCTTTTATGCACGCCAATTCTCTTCTTTCTTCGGCGAGATCTAGTTCTGCTCTCAGTCCGTCGTCATTCATTTCTGAGGAGAAATTTAGAGTTCGGGGACTGGGTACGCCGATCTCCACCGGAATTACGGCTTCAGTGCCGTACACCAGACTATACGGAGTTTCACCGTTGGAGGTTTTGGGTGTAGTTCGGTAGGACCATAGGACTTGAGGGAGATTTTCTACCCATTGTCCTTTGGCTTGTTCTAACCGAGCTTTTAACCCTTTCACCAGAATCCGGTTCGTTACTTCCGTTTGTCCGTTTGCTTGGGGATGGGAGACCGAAGTGAACCGCTGTTGAATGTTCAGCTCTTGGCACCAATTCTTGAACGTCTTGTCGGTGAACTGAGTCCCATTATCCGAGATGAGGATGTGGGGTATGCCAAATCGGCACACTATGTTCTTCCAGACGAAGTCCAATGCCTTTGAGCTCGTTATCGTAGCTAATGGTTCAGCCTCCACCCACTTCGTGAAGTAGTCCACGGCAACGATAAGGAATTTCATTTGCCGAGGAGCTTGAGGAAGTGGTCCCACTATGTCTATGCCCCATTGCATGAAAGGCCAAGGGCTTTGCATAGTGTATAGATCGGTCTGCGGCATCCTTGGGACATTTGCATGAATTTGGCACTTCGTACACTTCTTGACGAGCTGAACTGCCTCTTGTACCATGGTTGGCCAATAATATCCCCATCTCAGAACTTTTTTAGCTAAAGCTCTGGCTCCGATGTGGCTACCGCACGATCCTTCATGAACTTCTCTGAGGATGTAGTCCGTCTCTTCTGGTCCTACGCACCGCAATAACGGCTGGAGGTAAGACTTTCTAAAGAGGACTCCTTCATGAAGTTCGTACCGAAGAGCTCGGCACGTGATCTTCCGAGCTTCTCTCTTATCCTCGGGCAATTGTCCTTGATCCAGATACTGCAAGATCGGCGTCATCCAGTTCGGCGAGCTGGATACTGAATGTACCTCGGCTTCATCAATGCTTCGATGCATTAATTCTTCCGCCTTTGAGCTCGGATCTGAGGCCAACTTACTTAAGGCATCTGCTCGGCTATTTTCCGCTCTGGGAATGCGGATTATCCGAAAATAGGAGAAACTTCGGCTGATGCTTTGCGCTTTGTCCAAATACTTCTTCATTCTCTCGTCACGAGCTTCACTTGTACCCAACACGTGATTTACTATGACTTGTGAATCACAATGGACTTTGAGAGATTTGACGAGCAGACTTTGCGCTAACTGGAGTCCGGCCAGGAGGGCTTCGTACTCGGCTTCATTATTAGTAGTGGGGAATAGGAAACGAAGTGAGTAGGTTACCTCGTGTCCGTCGGGAGCGACAAGTAAAATACCAGCTCCACTTCCCATCTTGTTTGAAGCTCCATCTACGAATCCGCTCCAGCAGTCCGGCGGCTCTACTTCGGATTCCAAGGGCTGTGCTAGTTCGGCATTGGCAGAATTCTTCTGTTCGGCAATAATAGGAATTGCTTGATCGAACTTCGCTTCTGCAAGAAAATCTGCCAAGGCTTGTCCCTTGATGGCTTTCCGAGGTAGATATTCAATTGTGTGCTCTCCCAACTCTATAGCCCACTTGGCGATTCTGCCTGATGCTTCTGGTTTGGTCAACACTTGCCGAAGTGGCAGATCAGTTAAGACGCATACCTTGTGAGCATAGAAGTATGGCCGCAGTCTCCTTGCTGCATTTACTAATGCCAGAGCAATCTTTTCCAGTGGTTGATACCTGGTTTCTGGACCTCTTAATGCTCGGCTTGTAAAGTAGATGGGAAGCTGCTTTAGGCCTTCTTCTCGAACAAGTACCGCGCTGATGGTTTGATCCGATGCCGCTAAGTATAAGAATATTACTTCGGCTTCGGTTGGAGCAGAGAGAATAGGAAGCTCGGCTAGATAACTTTTGAGCTCGTCAAAGGCCTTTTTCTGCTCGGCTCCCCACTCGAACTTTGGTGCCTTTTTCAACACCTTGAAGAACGGCAGTTGCTTTTCGGCTGCTTGGGAAAGGAATCGACTCAGTGCGGCTAGACATCCGGTTAGCCTTTGCACGTCATGTATGGACTTCGGCATTGCCATGTTCTGAACGACTTGAACTTTTGAGGGGTTTGCCTTGAGTCCGTCTTTTGAAACCCAACAACCCAGAAACTTTCCCGAATCTACCAAAAAGGTACACTTTTGGGGATTAAGTTTGAGGTTGGCTTTCTTGAGCACGTTGAGAGTGGACTTGAGGTTGTGCTCGTACTCCGAGGTGCTTTTGCTCTTGACGACTATATCGTCAACATACACTTCGACCTCCTTTCCAATCAGGTGCCGAAAAAGCTTGTCTACCATCCTTTGATAAGTGGCTCCGGCATTCTTTAAACCGAATGGCATCTTTTTATAAGCGAAAATGCCGAAATCAGTAATGAAGGCCGTTTTTGAAGCGTCAATCTCATCCATTAAAACCTGATGGTATCCTTTGTATAGATCAAGAAAACAAAAAATTTCAAAGCCTATCAGAGCTTCTACTTTTTTATCTATGTTCGGAAGGGGATAGCAATCTTTGGGACAGTGCTTATTTAGATCGGTGAAATCTATGCACATCCGCCATCCTCCTTCCTTTTTCTTGATCATGACAGGATTGGCCACCCACGAAGGATACTTCACTTCGAATAACACATCCGCCTTCAATAATTGACGGACTTCGTCATGGATGACTTGACTTCGTTCTGCCGCAAAGAGTCTTTGCTTCTGTTTTATCGGCCGGACCGAAGGATCAATATTTAAACGATGAGTGATTACCTCGGGGGGCACTCCGGTCATGTCCAACGGAGACCATGCAAAGACGTCTTTGTACTCCTTGAGGAGCTGGATGGTTTTTTCCCGAAGTAGAGGCGTTCCCGCGAAGCCGATCTTAACCGTTCTGGATGGATCGTCTTCGTACAGCTGAACTGTCATCGAATTCGGCTCCGGTATGACTTCGGTCATTGCCTCTGACTCCGGCTGCTGTGATTGCTATGCTTGGTGGTGCCGATCTGACTGCTCGGCACTTCTAAGCGCAATTTGCAGACATTCCTTTGCTCTCTTTTGGTCACCTCGGATGACCGCTATCCCTCCTTTAGTAGGGATCTTGATGGTGAGGTGATAAGTGGAGCAAATGGCCCGAACTGTGTTGAGCCAGTCTCTTCCCAGGATGACGTTGTACGGGGACCGAGCTTTCACCACGAAAAACTCAATCATCGTACTGGAGCTAGTAGGCGCTTTCCCCACCGTGATCGGAAGGCTGATAATACCTTCAGGGCGGGTGTCCTCCTGGGCGAAGCTCTTCAGGGGAAGCGGAGCCGGGCTGAGCCGAGCTGGGTCCACTTCTAGTTTGTCGAAGCACTCTTTAAAAAGAATGCTGACTGACGCTCCTGTATCCACAAACACCCTGTGGATCAGTTTGTTTGCCACTCCGGCTTGGATGACAATGGCGTCTTGGTGAGGAGAGATGGCCGGGACGGGATCAGCATCCGAGAACGTAATCACTTCGTCCTGCTTCAGCCTTTTATGCGTTGGCTCTTCTCGATTGGAGCCTCTGCGCTCTGACTTCAGGGACGACTTGGTCTTCCCGGCAGGGAGAGCGTCAATAGTCAGGATTACTCCATCATATTGCGGCTCGTCATCGTCTTCGGGATCCGGCTGCCTTTTCGGATCCTGAGGAGCGCAGTTCGCACCTCTCTGCTTCTTATTCTTCTTTGACTGCTTGCTTTGGTATTTTTTCAATGTCCCTGCCCTCACAAGAACATCGATACCTGCAGCCAAGTTTCTGCACTCCTCGGTATCGTGACCGTGGTCTTGATGGTAGGAGCAGTAGTTATCCTGGGGTCGGCGCGCGGCAGATTTCGTCATCCGCTTTGGCTTTTCGAACAGGTCAGAGTGTAGTTCGAAAATTTCCGCTCTCGGCTTGTTCAGCGGTACGAACTGAGCGGGCGGCTTCTCGGGATTGAGACGGGGGTCCCAATCTGTCTTGCACCGGAGTCCTTTGAATCCTTTCAAAAGGAGTTCGGCGAGGATGTCCCTGATCGCCAAAAGGAGTTCGGCGAGGATGTCCCTGATCGCTATGATCGGGCTTCCTCCTGTCTCCTCGGGACGATGAGCTGTCTAACGACCGTTTGCGACGGTCTGCCTCATCGGCCCGGGAGTACTGGTCCGCAATGTCCCACATTTCCTGAGCTGTCTGCGGACCGCACTCAACGAGCTTCCTGTAGAGAGCTCCGGGCAGGATTCCATTTTGGAATGCCGAGATGACAAGCAGATCGTTGAGATCGTCTACTTGCAGGCATTCCTTGTGGAATCTTGTCATAAAGTCGCTGATTTTTTCGTCGCGACCTTGACGAATGGAAAGCAGCTGAGCCGAAGTGATTCGGGCTTCCGCTTTCTGAAAGAACCTCCTGTGGAAGGCATCCATTAGATCTCGGTAAGATCTGATGCTGCCCTGGGGGAGGCTATCGAACCACCTTCTCGCGTTCCCGATGAGCAGCTCGGGAAACAGCTTGCACATGTGGACCTCGTTGAGACCCTGGTTCGCCATGTTATACTGATAGCGCCCCAAGAAATCGTGAGGGTCCACGAGCCCGTCGTAAGTCATCGACGGAGTTCGGTAGTTCTGTGGTAGGGGAGTTCGGGTGATGTCGTCCGAGAACGGAGTCTTCAGTGCTCCGTACACGGCGAATCCGATATCTCGTCGGTATGGAGGAGATTGAGTTCTCCTGTGATTCCGGTACCGAGGAAGAGCAGGAATATGTCGGGGTTGAGGATTCTTCTTCCTGGAAGACACGGCACTACTGCGGTAGTGACTTTCATGTCTGGATGAGGAAGGAGAATCCTCCGCTTTCGTCTTCGGCTCTTGGCTCTTTTGCAGGAAGGCTAAGAACTCATCCTGCTTCTCAGCCAAGAACAGCTTGACAGCCTCATTCAAATCAGGCTGCTGGGAAGACTCAGTGGGACGATTTTTGGAGCGGCCTGTTCCTTCGCCATGAGAACTGGTGGTGGATTTATCCCTAGGCTGTTTTCCAGACCTATGGGATGGATTGGCTTCCTCCTGGTTCTCACGGGCAGGAATACGGGTACTCTGCGATCTGGTATGCATTTTTTGGGTGGAAAAAAATGGATCAAAAATTCGCTTTATCACAAATTTTGTTCTCTGCTTCCCACAGACGGCGCCAGTGATGGATCCGCGAATTTCTGATGTTAGTAATTGCTGGTAGAGAATGAAAACTACGACACAAAGAATTTACGTGGTTCGATTTACTGAAGTAAATCTACGTCCACGGGAAGAAGGGAGGGCAAGATTGTATTGCTTGATCTGTTTTCTACAGCTTACAAATACAAACTTGCTATTTGCTATTTTATCTCTAGAGAGCTTAACCCTCTTCTATCTGATCTAAGTTCTATTTATATCTTGAACTAAGATCGTGGCTTGCATCACCACCCTAAGTCGTGGATGTCGTGTAGGTCATGGCCTAAGATCGTGGATGTAGCGTAGGTCATGGCCTACGATCGTGGCCTGAGTTGACACCACGTGGTAGTGGGTGTGTTGGACATCCTGTATGGGTCCACTAACTCCTTGTTCGGTCGAATACTGAGACCGAACTGCTTTGGTTGCCGATCTGAGAGTAGAGCTTGATGCCGACCTGAGAGCAGAGCTTGATAGGATGGCTTTTACCGAGCTGTAGGCTGAGGCCGAACTCTTTGGTAATGCCGAACTCATACTCCTGCTTTGGTTGCCGATCTGAGAGTAGAGCTTGATGCCGACCTGAGAGCAGAGCTTGATAGGTTGGCTTTTACCGAGCTGTAGGCTGAGGCCGAACTCTTTGGTAATGCCGAACTCATACTCTTCCTTGGGCTTTGGGCTGATGGGCCGTCATTGCTGTTGGGCTTGTTTAGTACGCACCCCATCATTAACCATTCTATCGTTAGGCCAACTTATATACGCAATAATATTGCAATTTTTTTTGGTTAAAGACAAAAGAAGCTAAAGTTGTCCTCGTCCTTAAGTTTTTCAATGTAAAATAGACTTGTAATTGCTGCTAAGGAAGTCTATGTTAAATAATCTGATAAGTTCAAACTTATAGGTCACTAATCATATTCAAATTTAAAAACAATTGATAGTATAGAATATAATTATATAAGTATATAATTTAAATTAGAATAATTTAAAAATAAACCGACTATATATGTTGTGAAGGAATTTACTTGCTTTTCAATCCCATTTTCCTTCTCCCAATCCCAATGACAACTTTTTCCACGCACACCATTAATTAAAGAAAAAAGGAAATAATAAGGCATCAAGATTTAATCTTTAACTGAGAATAATATTATTCCATTCCATTGTTTGTGCTAAGTCAGCGGGGGTCCACGCCTCTTCACAAACCCCCTTTCGATGGCCATTGCATGCAAACTTAGCCCCTGATTTGGACTCTTGTCAGCTGTCACTCTCCTGCACACGATCCCTAAAAGGCTAAAAGGGCCTCTCTTTCGCAATCCCAATCGCCACCCACTTCACAATTCTCAGGTAAAGAAATGGGATACGCGTGATTGCTTAGTTTTTTTACTTTGATTTTGTGGGATTTCTTGGTTTTTCCTGTTGTGGGTTCTTCTCAGTGAGGGTTGGTTGTTGTGGGATTTACTTGTGGTGGATTTTCAATCCCAATCGGCTTGTGTATTTTATTAAAGGTTGGATCTTTTGTATTTTCTGGTATGAATTGGTGTTGTCTGATTTGTGGTTGATGGTTTTGGTAGCTTGAATTGAATCACTTGCCAGTTTAAAGCGTGGTGTTTTCATTTTTGGGTCAGATGCTTTTGTTTGTGTTTTCCAGTTGGATGTGATAGCTGATCTTTTGATCGAGGCCTTTGGTCTTGTTTGATTTTGGTTACAAGTTTTGGAATCAGAGGGATATTAGGGGCGATTGCAATTGAAATTACTGGGATAGATTAGATTTATGGTATGTGGTTTCTCTGATTTCATATGCTTTAGGCCAAAGTTGGAGATGTTGATCATATTGCTCTTGATGTTGTTGCTTTAGTTTTTACTAGCTGTTTTCTAGTGGTATTTCTTTTATCTGGAAATTGATGGCTATATAATGAATCCTTTTTCCTTTTTCCCCATGAGATGATACTCGGATACTGAATTTATGATTTGTGTTATATTCAAAGTATGTGTTTTTCTTAGTCTAGATTAAGCTTGTCATGTAAGTATGCTACTCTTGTATTATCAGCCATTGTTGTGCATTGATGAAACAGAATAATTTTTTGAAAATCATAAAGTGATTTAAAAGAAACATTCTTCAATAGTCAACTAGATCTGAAATGGAGTACTATTTTGAATCAGAGTGGCAGTGCGGATGTTCTGTAATATTGTAGATGATTTCTTTGATTATAATCGTCGGTGATTATTCATTAAAACCATGTTATGCGTATAGTAACAAATCGAATAGTGTTTGGTGTGAGTGTTAATCTAACAGATGTTAAATGTTTACTCTTAGGACGGCTCATCTAAAAAAGAAGAAGTTTTTATGCTGATTTGGCTACAGACTGTTTTAGGTTAATGGGAGCCTCAAATTCTAGATTGGAAGAAGACAAGAGTCTGCAGCTATGCCGGTCGAGAAAGAAATTCATCAAACAGGCACTTAACGGCAGATGTTCTCTTGCAGCTGCTCATATAGGATATATCGAGGAACTGAAAATTGTAGGATCAGCTTTGAGGAGATTTGTGGAATTCGATTCTCAATTCGAGACTTTAGCACATTCTTCAACGTGTGCAACTCCGGAGCCCCATTCTTTGAAGTCTATTTCTCGATTATCGTTTTCCTCCCGGTCTTTATCGCAAAATGTTGATGCAATCGGAAATCTTTCGCCACCTTCTTCCACTCCTGTTTCGACTCAGTTCCAATCTCATCATATGAAATTTAGAAGCTCGTTTTCTACAAAAGTTGAAGAAAAGCCTCCCGTGCCTATTGCAGTGTCGGTTTCTTCTACGACTCCTACTACCACCCCTCGCTCCACGGAAACACCAGAAGCATCGCCTTTTGAAACTGCTGAAGCAACTGAAAATTCTCCTTGGGATTATTTTGGTCTATTTCATCCAATCGATCAGCATTTACCTACACAAGAGGGCCATGGATTTGATGATGAGATAAGGCATCAAAGGGTAGAGGGAGGGGCTCGTGGAATAGATAATACAGAAGATAAATTATCATCTGATGGAATAGAAGATTCACAGATATCAGATGATGAATTTGATGAGCCCACCACTGCTACCCTTGTTCGAAGTTTCAAAAATGTGAACAGGTCTATTGAGAATCTTGCCAATGAAGATTCGTCTTCCATACCTTCTGAAAATAGAGTATCGGAAACCATGTTATCAAGTGCTGAAAATGTAAAGGGAACAAGAGACGCTACTGTCAATGGAGTTTCACCACCTCAGCCATCAGAAATATCAGAAATCAAGTTAATGAATGGGAAGAACAATAACAACTCACCTGATTTGTCCCCTCTACGAGCTGCATCTTCCAGATTTGTGCATTTGGATGATGTCAAGATAACACCAGTGAAACAAACCGAAGTCGAAGATCAAGTTGTACCAAAGGACTTTCTTTCGAGCATGAAAACTATTGATCAGCTCTTTGCTAAAGCATCTGAATCAGGAAAAGAAGTTCCAAAGATGCTTGAAGCAAATAAATTCCATTTCCGACCAGTTATTCATGGAAAACAAGGTAAGCTTTGTGCGTGAGTATTTTTTTATGCATGCTGCAAATACATTCTTTAGAAAATTTAGCTTGGGAATTTATTAAGTGGGATGTCTAATAATATTTGTTGGAGAGCTTTTAGTTTCTTGTGCTGTGGCAGAATATTATTTTTATAAAGTAATAAAAAAAGCAAGCTTGAGTTCTTAAGCTGCTGCAAGTTTGAGTGGCATATATCTAATAAAATAGAAATTATAAACACTGTGTTCGTTTCATTATTCCATCTTGTAATGGTAAAAGCGCGAACTTGGGTGAATTCTTTTGTGGCAGGTGGATCAGCTACCTCATCATTAATGAAATCTTGTTTTTCCTGTGGGGATGATCCAAGTCAGATTCCACAAGGTATGTTTCTCTACCTTACTCTATATTATAGCAGTTTGTCTCCCTCCTAAATCTTCTCCTCGGCTTAAGAACAGCCTATATCAAATGGATGAATACCATCCCATCAATTTAGGCCTGAGCAAAGAATATTTAATAATGAAAGAATAGAGCATATCAGATTATCTACCTTCTGTATGCTACCAACAGACTGTTAAGTTTAACTTGGTTTTCATGAAGTTTAAGTTGTGGAAGTACTAACTTTGATATGTATCATGAGGCATACAGCAGTCAGTAATGTATGATTTTGTTATTTGCGGAATGGAGAACAGGGGTAACAAGTTAAAATGTCGGACCTAGTTTTCTTTGTTTAGAGCTCAGCTGCTCCATTTTATGGGACATGTTAGAAAAGAGTTTTCATATTGTTGTGATACTCTAATTAAGCTATGAAGTTAATAAAGGAAACAAGCAAAATTTTTGTAAAAAGAGCACTTTGCATTTCAAGTGTTCTCTAGTCTCTCTATGTCTAATGGTTTAACCTTTTGTTTGTGCTATTGTTGCAACGAGAAATGGTTCCTTAAGTTATTTCTGTTTTCTATGTAGAGCCGCCTCAAGAATCTGTCAAGTACTTGACTTGGCATCGCACAACATCATCTCGGTCCGCTTCATCTCGGAATCTTCTTGGTGTGAATTCCAGGGATGGTGCTGAAGATCTTGGTAAGAATCTCTTTGACAACTTCTGTATGGTCTCTGGAAGCCATGCATCAACCTTGGATAGGCTTTATGCATGGGAGAAGAAGCTTTATGACGAAGTTAAGGTAAGTACTGAGTGGATATTCATTAGTGATACTATCAATCTTAAAATGATTATTCTAGTAAGTGGATTGCTTCAGCTTAAATCTCTCACCTATACAATTTTTTTTTTGAACTTTTTTCATGAGCAATATCTCTAAATCTTATCTTTTTGATGCATGTGTAAGTCGTTTTTCTTAATTATTGAATTCATAGGTTCCTGTTTTAGGATTTGGTTATGACTTGTGATATTGCTTGCTCCTATGACAAATATAATAACATTGTAGAGTTTTTTGTCAGGACTTTACTAGAAGATTCCCCTTTTAGCTCAAAGCATCCCCTTCGTGTGCTCCTATGACTTTACTAGAAGATTCCTCTCGTGTGTAGAAGGCTAGAAGCAAGAAGGAAAATTTTATTTTTCATTGTGTGAACTAATTTCACATTGAAATTTAATTTGTCAATCACTCAACTCGTGAAATAATAATGACGCTGCATCTTTAGTTTGTGCGATCAAAGCATTCTCTTGAATGATTATAGCGTAAGAGTTATGTTGGCATTGGCTGAGCATGAATTAATCCATTTTCTTCTGTCATCCAGTAGATTTTATTTGTATTTTTGCTTGTAGTTGATTTGTTAAAATAAATTGGTTTTGGTATGCATCCATATTTATCGGTATTTGCCTTAGTTACGTCATCTGATAGAAGGTCTCCTCCTCTTTCAGGCTGGTCAGATCCTTAAGAGTAATTTTGATCAGAAATGCAGACTTCTGCGACAACAAGAATCACAAGGAGAGAATACCGACAAGACGCGAGCTGCAGTCAAAGGACTGCACTCGAGAATTAGAGTTGCTGTTCAGAGAATTGCTTCCATCTCAAAGAAGATCGAAGAAATTAGAGATAGAGAGCTTCAGCCGCAACTCGAGGAACTAATTGAGGGGTATGCACCTAACTTGAAATTGCATAATGTTAAACAATTCAAATGTATACATAATTTTATGCACTTGAATATTTATTTGTACTTTTTTGTTTTCAACATTATGCATTTTTGTGTAGAACATTGAATCTATGATACAGTGGTTATTTATATGATTGTCTCTTGTTGCAAACCACAGATTAAGGAAGATGTGGGAGATGATGTTGGAATGCCACAAGCTTCAACTTCATACAATATCGGTATCTCAAATGCCCGGGAGCATGAAAATCATTATACAGTCGGATTCGCGGAAACAGATCACTATCCATCTCAAGAATGAACTAAGCTATCTGTCATCCATCTTCACGAAATGGATCAACGCGCAGAAACTCTACGTGGAATCCATCAACAAGTGGCTCTTCAAGTGTGTTTTGCTTCCACAGAATACTTCCAAGAGGAACAAAAGGATGAGACCCCCACCCATCCAGAACATGGGGCCGCCAATATACATGATATGCGGTGCTTGGTTGGAGATGTTCGACAAACTCCCTGCTAAAGGAGTTGTCGATTCCATCAAGGACTTGGAGGTGGAAGTAGCGCACTTTCTCCCTCATCAAGAGAAGAGCCAGGGGAAGGCCGCGAGTACTACTACTACTACTACTACTACTACAATACTGGGAGACGAAATCTCGCAAGACCGGACACCTGCTCTAGATAGTTTCAGGACGAGCTTGGCTGGATTTCTCGGGCAGCTGAACAACTTTGCTGAGTCATCAGAGCGGATGTTCTCCGAACTACAAAAGGCAATCCAGGAAGCTAAGAATAACTATGAACAATTCAAGTCACAACAGTTATAGTCATTGGTCCTAGTTTCTCAGCTTAAGATTTTGCAATTGATAGGATAATAATGTTTAAATTGAAAAAAATAAAGAATTTCACACAGAGATATAGAAACTACAGGGGGCATCTGTACATGTGGTTATCCAATAAACTGCATAGTTTGAATAGAGATTTTTCACCAAAGCTCAACCGGACTTGGTTAGTTTGGAATATTTGTTATTCATTATATCTGATTTGGTGTATTGAATTGCATTCATAACTAGTAAAAAAATGAGGTAGCTTTTTTTGTCACCTTGATATCATAAAACAAGGTTCCAAGAAGGGTGGATCAAATTCAAATGTGTTGGACAGTTACTTGTGTTATTTTGTCCATTTATTTATTTGAATTGGTTTAGCCCCGGGCCAAATATAGTCGGTTCCGTTCCACCAAAATTGAAACCGGAACTGGCTCGACTGGTTTTAAATTCACAGAGATGGTTATGGTTTCAGTTCAAATCTGATGATTTTTAGTTAATTTTTGCTAGTTTAGGCTCAAAACCTATGGTTCGATTTTTTATTTTATGTTTTAATAAATTAATGTGACATAATATAAAATTAAAATAAATAATAAATTTAAAATATATTTGCTTAAAATTGATTTAATTACAAAAAAAGTTTACAACTAAGATACCAAAGTACAAAATAAAACTCAAATTAAATTACAGGTAATCTCTATATTGTTTTGTAAAAAAAATGATTTTGGCTAAGGGCATTGACTCGATATTGAGAATCGGGTTGGGCCTGGTCAAACCCTAGTCTAGGTCGGAGTTGACCCGCGCTAGGGCTTGCATAGGTACTCCTCAAAAGAAAATTGAGTCTATTCATCGTCCATAACATAAGAAAATTCATTTAATTTGAAACTCCTGTTTTTATTTCTATACCATTTTTTTTATTTCTATGGTTTTAGGATGCAAGGACTTTGATTAATTTACAAAGATGTCATTTTTAGAAAGAAGAAATAAAAGTTGTGTTCAGATATTTTAATATGGTCCGATATACTTGTCTAATGAATGTAGATATCTATGACTAATTATCAATGACGGATTTATTAAGTCAATACTCCATCATTCTCCTAATATATGTTTCATTTTGACTCAACATAAAATTTAAAAAATGTATTAATATATTTAATAAAAAGTGAGTAAAATGAGTTAAGTGGAACGTCGACTTACCATCATCAAAGGCAGTGAAAATGAAGTGGGAAAGTTAATAAGGAATAAATTAAAATGAAAAATGATACATGTAATGAGCACAGAGGAAGTACTATTATTTTATAGAATCAAACGATCATTTATACAAATATGCTGACTATTATGAAAATACTACTTTAAAAACTTTACTTTTAGGGTGTGATTGGTTCGCTGAAAATGTTTTATTGAGTTTACAGATAACACGTTTTTTCCATAATTAGGGATAGCAATTCTTTGTAAATTGTTGTTTGGTAGAAGATGCTTATACACCTACTCCATTGCTTGGTATGATTCACATGTTGTAGGCCAACATTGTACTATTACATTATGTGATGACTAAAATGACCTTACTTTTGGGAAGGAAATGACAGCAACACCCTCCATCATTCTTGACAACAAGCAAAATCATTTATGAGAGCATCCACAATAGGAAGAACTTCCCCACGGACTAGCACTCGTACTTCCCAAAAACACCTTCTGTCACGTCACTAGGACTTCCCACCCCACTGCCACATCACCAGAACTTCCCACCGTACAATAGTGGACTAGCACTAGGACAAGCACTAGTACTTCCCAACAAACAAATTCACATTTTATATACGGAATTTAAATACGAAATTAAAATTTCAACACGAATACGGAGAAAATGCAATCATAATTTCATTAAATTAAAAACATTCAAAAAAGTACAATTAAAAAAAAACAATTTCAAGAAATTACATTAATATCAACTTGCACCCATCTGCGTCCACAACTCTTCAATTATATCCTGCTGGAGTCGAATATGGGCTTCTTGTTGGCGCATGTTGGCATGTACTAGGAGCCGTCCGACGTCATCATGAGGTATCCCCATTCGTACACTGGCGGTGGCCACGCCGTGGCTTGGCCCGACGTCATCTTCATTGGTCCAATCAGTCAGTTCTGGACCTTCTTGTTCGACGATCATGTTGTGCATGATAATACACGCGTACATGATATCAGCAATGCAGTCGTCATACCACAAATGGGTTGGACCCTTCACCGCCGCCCATCGAGCCTGGAGCACACCAAATGTCCGCTCTACATCCTTGCGCGCTGCCTCCTGTCGACTCGCAAAGTAGACCTTCTTTTCTTCGAGTGGACATATGATCGTCTTCACAAAGACGGGCCTCCTAGGGTATATCCCGTCCGCCAAATAGTAGCCCATATGATGCTGGTTGCCGTTGGCGACAAAACTGATGGCCGGACCGGCGCCCATGTATTGCTCGTTGAAAAGGGGCGAAGACTGGACGACATTGATGTCGTTGTTTGACCCGGCTACCCCAAAATATGCATGCCAAATCCACAGCCGGTAGTCAGCTACGACTTCGAGGATCATCGTGAGATTCTTGCCTTTGAAGCCGATCGTGTAGTTCCTCCCCTTCCAGGCGGTGGGACAGTTCTTCCACTCCCAATGTATGCAATCTATGCTGCCCAACATTCCCGGAAACCCGTGCTGATTCCCGTGCATGTCCATCAGAGCCTGTCAGTCTTTGGGGGTAGGCTTCCGCAGGTACCTCTCCCTGAATATTTGAATGACGCCCTGACAAAAATACTTGAGACAGTCGCGGGCAGTCGTCTCACCGATGTGGAGGTACTTGTCGAACATCTCGGCCGCGCCTCTATAAGCCAACTGCTTAATTGCAGCAGTGCACTTCTGTATAGGCGAGTGACTGGGTCTGCCACTCGCATCCTCCCTGAATCAGAAGTACTTGTACCGATACTCTAAAGCGTTCACGATACGCATAAATAGATCCCGGTGCATCCTAAAATGTCGCCGGAAGACGTTGTCCCAAAACCGCGGCTGCTCAGCGAAGTAGTCGTCAAACAACCGTTGGTGTGCAGCGACGTGGTCGCAGTGTACTACATCTCGATGTTGGATTGGGCGAGGTACCGCCGGCTGCTGCTGCTGCATGACATCCCTCATCAGGCGATTAATCTCAGCGGATGTATAGGCCTATATCTGTTCGCGGATTTGCCGCGCTGCTTCACTATCCCAGCCACTGCCACCCGCACCACTACCACTATCATCCGCACCACTACCATTAGCCATTTCTGGATGTCGAGAAATATAGAGTGAAAGAAGAGAAACTCGTTAATACAAGTAATGCGAATGAAAATGCACCGAAACGAGTTGTATATATAGAGTTTTTTTTTTAAATGGAAAAATGCTCTCGTCCGTGCGCTCGTCCTTTGGGTGCCCACAATAGCGGACGAGCCTACGGACAGCGCAACGGACGAGCGCATTACCCGACGGACGAGGGGTCATCCGTCTGGCACGTCCGTCGACCGCTCCCCGGTCGCAATAGTGGACGAGCACGACAGACGAGCGGCTCACCGGTCGCTCGTCCACTATTGTGGATGCTCTGAATATGCACAACCCAAATCCCCACTTTCTCATTTTTTAAGCCCAAATATCAAAATACAGAATGAAGGTTGAATCGAATAAGTTAAAATACCGACGCATCTTCTTCCCAAACTTCTCTTCCGTAAACTTCTCAGCTCTCCTTTTTCTTTGTTCCAAATTTCCTATCGAAATCTTATCTGCTTCTCTTCTTCACCAAATTGATTCTCTAAATTTTAGTTTCACTGTCTTCTTTGCTCCTCTTCCCTGGAGAAGGCTGCCGTGGGGTCGGAGGCAGGGGTTTTGAGGGTCAGAGGGCTGAGTAGTGGCAGAAAAATTGGAGGGCAAATTAGGTATAAAGCTTGCTCTCAGATTTTCGGCAAAGTAGAGAAAAACATTATACCACAAAATTCTTGAGACAGTGTTTTGCCACAATAGTAGATAGTTATGTCAACATTGCTGAAATCCGTCAATTTTGTGTCGGGTCCTCTGAAAAATTCAAGAGGTAACAACCGTGGGAGAAGGAGGTCGCACAATACCTTTTTTTCGGCCTTTTATGGGTTTTACCCCTACCAATCACACCCTTATTATAAGTAAAATTAGAGTTACAGTAAAATTAGATACTCGTTATCAATAAACTGGATTATAATCTCAAGTGCAACCTATGAAAACATTGACAGTTGGAAAACGGATATCCCCACTTCAGAATTCATCAATCAACGGTCATGAATCCACTTTTCAACGTATGATTTATGTTTGATTCTAAACAAATTATTCTTTAACAAAACATATTCAGACAGTATACACATCACACCATTGTTTTTACTATAACAAAAATAAATAAATCCCTTGTATAATTTGGGAGTGTAATAATTAATCTGCAATCACAAAATCAAAAATTGGCTACCATAATCTCACACTATAATCACAGTCATTTGACACAATTCTAGCCTTGTCGCTCAATCCATCCACCGCCACGTCACATTTCGCCTTAACGGTAATTTTCCAAGTCTTAACGGACCCCACTTTAATTTTAACCGGCACCTTTGCTCTCACTACAAACGGAATATTCCCTTGGCTCTGCTGGTTTCTTAACGACTCCTTAACGGTGCCCCCTAAAATAACCCCCGATCCCGTTAGCGCCGGCCGCATCTCCGTTACGTTTTTCTTCGGCTGGTAAAACGCCGGCCAAACGCCGTTACTCAGCTTAACGTCTTCGTAGAACACGTTAATTTCGCTGCCTTGCAAATAATAGATGCCGACCTTGCCGTTAGGGTTTTCCGCCCTGACGGTGACGTCGAATTCCGGCGAGATCGGCGCCGCGGTCGTCAGATTCATCCCCTTGATCGCGAGGCTACTGACCGCGTATTTCGGCAATTTGAATCTGAAGACGAGGTAGAGCACTCCGGCGGATATCGCGGCGGCGATTACGAGTAGAGCGAGTGCGGAGATAGTGAAGCAGCAGCAGCGGCGGCAGCAGCTCCTCCCGCTCTTTCCGCGGCGCGTGAGTGCTTCGAACTTCCTGGCGTTCTCCGGCGGCGGATAGCGGAGGATCTGCTCTCTCGGGATCTGGACGACGTAAGTGGCAGGCGGAGGCACCGGTTTCGCCGGAAGAGGATTTGGAGGTACAGGATACTCGCCGGAGTCCTTGGTGGAGGTCGCTGCGGATGAAGAAGACAGAGCGTCGGCGGTCGCCGGATGAACCCGTGCGTCAGTCATTCTCGAGCACTGTACTTGCAATTTTGCAAATTGCAATCAGAATATAAGCAATTTTACACTTTACAGTATATATCTATATGAATAGAGAGAGAGAGATGAAGGAGAATTTGCTCAGCTAATGTGTGTTGTGTGTGTTTTTGAAGAAGAAGAAGAAGAAGAGTGTGATTTGTGTGTAATGTGAAACGCGTAAGCGCGTATTGTTTTTGAATTAAACACCTGTTTCGTTTCTCTAATTTAATTTCTTCATTTTTTCTCTCTTTTCTATGTTGAACAAATAGCCTTGATTATAGGGTAGATTTTTTTTATAGATGAAACTTATGTGGTATTAAATGTTTGGCAACGGATTATTTGCATTATTAATTTATTAGAGACGTGAATATGCGAGTTGTAGATTTTTTAGAGCATCCGCAACGGTGGCGTAGCTCGCCACCGCCGTCCGCGCCGCTGGCACGGACGCCACCCGCCATCCGCAACGGTGGCGATGCATCGAGCAGCGCCGTGCCAGCGAGAAGCTGACGTGGCGTGCCCTCATTCGTCAACGGCATAGCCGTTGGGTTTAAATAATTTTTTTTTAAAAAAGTGGTTTTAATTAAAAAAACCGATAAAAAAAAAATTCACTTCCCAAAAAAATTATATCCGTTTATAACCGTTTTTTCCCACTTTTTAATTTTTTTTTTATTTTTTTACTCCAAAAATACACACTTTCATCTATAAATACCCTCAATTTCACTCCCAAAAATTTACATCAAACTACACAATTCTCATCATCATTCTCTCATCTCCATTCTCATCTTCAATCTCTCATATCCATTTTCATCTTCATTCTCTCATACCCTACAACATCACTATGTCCGGCCAAGGCGATAACCCTACGGGCTCCCACGGTTGGAACCCCGAATGGTTCGGTTCACAACCGTTTCCTAGTCCGGAAACGGAATATTCGGCCGTTCCGGGTGGCTACCGTCCATACCCAATCGACGACCAAGGTGCCTCCGAAGGACGATACTGGTGGACACCGGAGCCTAGGCCGACCGCCCCCTCCCAACCTCCGCAAGCTCCTACTCGCGGCAGCGGTGTCCGCACACCGTACACGCCGGCGGAGATGGATAAATTGTTCAAGGCGTACTTCAAAATCTCCGAAGATGCGGCGGTTGGCACGAACCAATTGGGCGATCACTTTTGGTGGCGCGTATCTCGCCGGTACAATGCAAACCGGCCGCCGAGAACGATCGAGCGCAACGAGAGTATGGTGCGCAACTGCATCGGCCGAGCCAACGATGAAATTGGCAAGTTCAATGGCTATTTCCTCCAGGAGTCGCGGAATGCCGGGAGCGGCCGGAGCGAGGTCGACATCATCACTGCGGCGCTGAGCACATACCAATCCATAAACGGTAAGTCGTTCAAGTACCTCAACGTTTGGCAGGAAACGCGGTTCCACCCGAGGTATCTGGGAGGCGTAACATCCTCCTCTAGCGGCTCCTCCAAACGGTCAAGGTCGGTATCCCTATCCGACTCCGGCTCCGAAGAAGTGGCTAGCCAACTCGCCGGAGCTAACTTGGGTAGCCCCGACGCCGGACCAAGCGGTTCCCAACGCCGACCGCAAGGAAGGAAGAAGGCGGCGGCCGAGCGCCGGCGCTCCGCGACTCCATCGGCCCCCGCCCCCGAACCCGCACCCTATGTTCCACCTCCACCCCCGAACAACTCGTTGTGGGCCCTTTTGGCCCAACTTAATATGGCCGATAGGTCAACTATGACCCCCACGCAACTTCAAACGCAAGAGGGCATGATAGTGGGTCTCCAAAAATAATTGGGGTTGTTGCCGCCGGATGAGTAGTCTTCCTCGGGTAATATTAGCCAATAATTATGTAATTTTTAATTTTTAGTATTTTAATTATGTAATTTTTAATTTTTAAGATTTTAATTATGTCTTTTTTATTTTATTTGTATTTTGTAATATTTATTGTGATTTTTTAATGAATTTTAGTATTATGGAAATGTTTATGTTTAATTGAATATTAAATTAATTGTGCTTGTCCTTGCGGAAGAGCACAGTTGTGGGTGTTGTGCTCTTGCCAGAGAGCAGGCATGAATAGTACCGCCCGGGCCCACAACCGTGCCACTGGCAAGAGCACGGTTGTGGATGCTCTGAGAATCACCGTTTTGAAAAATATTTATTACAACTGCATAAAACTTTGCTATTGTAGTTAAAGAACCAAAGGATCTTAGCATACGTTTAATGTCTAAAGTTCTTTTGGGATCATAAAATATAACTTCACATTTCTTCACTCAAAAACATTGTCAAATCAATTACTTCAAATTACAAAGTATAATGTTACAGAAGAACTTTATTTAAAAATTGCTAATCAAACAAAGGTGAGAACTGCAATTGCAAATCAAATAAAGTGACCGGGAATTCTAAAGTGGGACGGAGGAAGTATGAGTCTTCAGAGGTATTTTCATAATTGTATATTTCAGATTTATTTTAAAAAATATGCTCATAAATTTGTGAAGTTTGAAAATTTGTTTCATGTTGCACTAAAATAAATTGAGTCGTGGCTAATCCTGAACATTGGTCGTTGGGACGAAGATTAGTCCTCTAATTGTAAGATTAGTCCTCTAACTGTCTTCAGGAGTGATACCTTAGAAAACCGATAAATAAATAAATAAATTGAGTTGATTTAAATATATAAACAATCCAAAATTGATTTTTAAATAATTCAATTATTTTGTTAAAAAATTACATGAATTTATTTGTTTTTGAAAATTTGCAGGCTATATTTTAGAGGCCATGACATGGTATTTGGAACACTGTATAATGGTTTCTTGGATCCTTCATTGTGAAATACGTAAACAAAATAAGATAGCGAAAAAAGAAAATACATGTAGAAAGGAACACAAATGATCTGCTCATATTACAAAATAAATAATAAAATGCATTTCAAAGAAGCCAAAATCTTAGTTTTCAAAAAATAAATAAAATTAAAGTAAACATGTGTACTTTATATATACTCCCTCCGTCTCACTAAAGATGACCTACTTTTCTTTTTGGTTTATCATATCCAAGATGACTCGTTATTATAAATGAAAACACTTTTATCTCTACTTTATTCTCTCTCTTACTTTACTTTCTTCACTCAACACACAGAATAAAACTGCATAAAACTCCGTGACGCCCAAGGAAGGGGTCATCTTCCTTGGGACGGAGGGAGTAGTATATACCATAGTTAATATGAGCACAAGAATAAACACAGCTAGAATTACATCGAGCTATAGTGAAGCAATATACAATTTTCACAAGAAAATGAAATAATGGAGGATGGTTAATTTGCAACTTGAAAACATAATCATCTTTGAGATTAACTAATTTGTAGAAGTTCAAATGAATCACGAGTAAAACAAATAATACTAGGATATTTGATATTTGATATTTGAAAGATGCACACCTGTTTAAATCTTGAGCAATAATTCCTGAGAGGATTGAAGGAAAGGCTGCAGCTCTTTCACTCTGGGAATTTGGATGGATAATAATGTCCAAATTGATTGACAAGCTAATTAAAAGGTTTTTGATTCACAATTGAATTGATAGGTTAATTGAGAAGAACAAGTCTTTATATGATGATATTATCAAGAAAATTTCTTTTACTAATTTATGTTCTGAGGTAGTGGAGTCTGTCACATTTTTCACATACAATATTGAGTGAAGAGTAAGTCAAGTCTCACCTTGGATTTTGTCAAATTTCTCAACTTGTTTTTTTCTTCCTCTTCACACTTTTTTTTTTTGGAAAACCTTAGTGATATTGTATAGTAGTATCATTCGTATTAAAAGATACTCCATTCGTCCACGAAAAATATGATACATTGTGAATGGCACGAGTTTTAATGTGAAATTGGTAAAGTAAGAGAGAATGGAAAAAAGTAAGAGAAAAGTAGTGTTAGTGGAATGTGAGGTCCATATTATTAGTAAGAGAGAATGAGAAAAAGTAAGAGATGAGTTGTTGAAAATTTTCCTTTTTAAATGTGCTCTATTTTTCGTGGACAACCAAAATTAACAAATGTGCTCTATTTTCCGTGGACGAAGAGAGTATATAATGCAATCTAATCATGCAAAATAAAATAGATCAATGCAAAATAATCGTGCATCAAATAATATTAGTTGAATTTATACATTTCAAAATTAAATTTTTCAGTGTATTCAACAAAAAATGCACTATGAACATAATATAATTAAAAACTTCGAGAATGGAATAAGTAACTCATACTCCTTCCGTCCCATAAAAATATGTGCACTTACCATTTTTGTTCGTACCAAAAAATATGTGCATTCCATTTTTAGAAAGTAAATATCAATTTAATAATATAGGTCCCACTATCCACTGACTCTACTTTAACTATCATTCTCTTCCTCTCTCTTACTTTACCATATCATTCTCCTTATCTCTCTTACTTTATCAATTTTGTCTTAATTCTCGTGTCTTCTCATCTACCCATATTTTTATGGGACGGAGAGAGTATAATCACATCCCCTATGGGAGTACTTTGAAATTCTGTCCCTGTAGTTATTATCCCAAAAAGATAAGAGTAGTATATTTAATAATCTTTGGTGTTCGTATATGTATAATAGATATATAAAGATGAATATCAAATACTACGAAAAATTGTGATTGGTTATGAGCTAGCAAAATTAATACTACTTGAAAACGATGCTTTCGTGATTTCATGTAGGGGACTGCCAAATGACATAAGATAATAAAATTGATTTAAGTGGTTTAATTTAATTTAATTATATGGGGGAAAATGTACGTTAAGTATTGATGCAAACATAAGCACCATGACTTACGAGATCATTATACATTTATTGATTTTTTTTTCGAATATTTAATCCACCTTCCATGACTGATTCTTTCGGACCGGCCTCGTGCAATATTTTTATATTTTATGTCATCAATACAAGTTATACATGCAGGAGCGATAATTGCCTGAGAGGAGAGTGGTTTTATACAATTACAAAGTCACAATTATGAAATTAATTTGAGTATGAAACGAAATTCACATTTGTTTTGATTTGATTTGATTTGACTTGACTTTCTCAAGTTGATTTTTCAGTAGTTTTGGTAGGGGTTGTTGCAGCCTTGTAGACTAAATCAATAATTCCGATATGTGACATGCATAATTACAATAGTAGTATTAGATTGAGCAAAAGATTAGTTTTCTTCAATTGGTTGCATTGTAGCAATACACGTGAGCTGAATATAATTTCTTGTGGCTGAATCGACGGATAACACAAATTAAGAACACGTGATTATAAATTTATAATTGAGCTTTGATATAAGGGTACAATGCATTTCGAACTGAAATGAATGGTCTTGAAACAATATACAAGACCAAATTTTGATCCCTCTTAAATGCTAATCTCACTTATTCTCTTTAGCCCAACTCAATAATGAATATCAGCTACACAACTACTAACAAATTGTGATCAATCCAACTTCATACCATAACCATGTCTCTGATCTCTAGGACACCACCATCTACGAAAGCTCTTCGAAAACCATCTTCATGTCGGGCCGTTCAGCTGCCGGAAGGGTGCATTTCAGAGCAACATGAAGAATGTCGTCAAGAGTTTTTGGGAGACGGTTCTCCGCTCCCAAAATATGCGAGTCAAAGCACTCAACGGCCCGAATCTCCACAGCCATGAAGCTCACCCATTCCGCCAGATCAACCACTTCAGGGTTGCCAGGAATGCTTCTCCCAGTCAAGAGTTCCAGCAGAATAACACCAAAAGCATATACATCACTCTTCATCGAGGGGCAAGGTTTGCTCGTGCTAGTGAATTCCGGTGGCAGGTATCCTAGAGCGCCTGCGTTCAGCACCTGCTCAGCTGTGCCCGCTGCTGTCAGCAGCCGGTGCAGGCTGTAGTCTGTCAAGACCGCGTTTTTATTGGGAAGTTCGATCAGGATGTTGGTGGATTTCAGGTTGCCATGAGGTATGGCACTCGCTGTGTGGAGGTGAGTGAGGCAGCATGCCACATTGATCGCGATCTTCAGCCTTTCGTCGAGAGACAGAGGAGGGAGTGTTTGGGGAGCTGTTCCTAAAGTGTAAAACAACGCATTATAGATTCAAGATTTTAGCTGCATTTTTCATGAAAGGGAGAGTTTTTTTTTTTTTTTTTACCGTGAAGATAGAGCGCCAAACAAGGAGCATCGACGTAGTTGGATATGATCAGCTTCTCATGCTCCTTTGGACCCCAGTAGAATCCCTGCAGAGAAACCAAATTTGGATGCCGTATACTGCCAAGCTTCTTTGCTTCTCGAGCAAACTCTTTTCTTCTTTTCGCTATTCCTTCTTTTAGCAGTTTCACTGCCAGGACATGGCCTGAAGAAAGCACGGCCTTGTAGAGTGTCCCGTGGCAGCTCATTCCCACAGGCTCTGCAGGCGCGGATGATAGCTCCTCGGAGCTGAACTTTAAGGAGCTGTCAAAGAGATGGAGGTCTCCTGCCAGTTTTTCCGGTGAACAAACCCTTAGTGCACTTGGATGCTCCGATAGTTGCTGGAATTTTCCAGGCGACGAGTCACCAGATGATGGCATTGTTGCTGGAGAAGCCATCAATTCAGATTTCCTTGTTGATTCTGGATTATCAAGATTCTTCAATCCCTGCTGCAGCGCGGATAAGTTGGCTTGCTGCTGCGTACCCGATTCTACTGCAGTTGAAGATAACACTGTAAAATACTTAACAAGTTATAAATCACATACAGTTTCAAGAGAATGGTGACAAGTCACGGTTAGAGAATACCCAAGCAGTATGCATGTATACCTTTCTTCCCACCAGTTTCTGTTGATGCCGACTTGTTTCTTTCACGGTGGACTCTCCAATAAATCATCACAGTTAGTATGGCTATCACCAACGCACCACCTACAAGGCTTGCAATAAGGGCGGCTCTGATCGCAGAACTCACTGTCGCCACCTTTTGGTGACGAAGCAGCCTCATTTGGGACAACAAGCAACATGTTTCCAGGATGGAATGATGAAGATGGGAATCTCTGCAAGCTTTGAGGAACAACTCCAGAAAGATTATTGTAAGAAACGTTGAATACTGTCATTGTGTTTGGGAGGTCATCAGGGATGGCGCCTTCAAGAAGGTTGTTAGACAGGTTAAGATACACCATGGAACTGAACCTGCCCAACTCAGGCGGCAGTTGGCCTGTAAAGGAATTGTGCGATAGATCGAGAGATAGCAGGCTGTAATTCTGTGGGGTCAGTCCATCCGTAGGTACCATCCCAGAAAAATTGTTCCAGGACAGGTTGATGTCAATCAGTTTGGTGGAGATAAACAGGCTAGGAAGTGAACCACTCAACGTGTTGAAGCTAAAATCAACCACTCGCAGCTCAGGATATGTGGCGAGCACAGGTGGAAGAAGGCCTTCCAACGAGTTGTTGGAAATTCTGAATGAAGTGAGCCTCAAGAACCGAGACGTTTGATTAGGAAAGGATCCGGTCAGGTGATTGGAGCTTAAATCTATAACTTCGACATAGTTTCCCCAACTCTGAGCTCTCGAGAAGTTCCCCGAGAACATATTGTTACTGAGATCTATGACAGCACAATGTGCAATCCTCAAAGGCAAGGGCCGAGAAAGGCTATTAGAGGATAAGTTTAGATATCTTAGATTCAGAGATGTTATACTTTCAATAGGACCTGCAAAAAAAGCATATTTAAACAGTTCAGATAAAACACAACTTATATCATGCTGATTAGTAATAAATGGCCCTAAAAGCTTCTTTTCTTTGGAAACACTTTTCTAGATGTGACTTTCATGACAAAAATCCAACTCAACTTTATGAAAAAAGTAAAGGAAAACAAAGCTATCTAATTTCTTGACCTCATCATATTATGGTAAACGTTCATCTTCATCCGAAAGAATGATTCCACAAATCTTCATACCTTCAAGCTGGTTATGGCTAAGGTCCAACTCAGACAAGACCATTGAGCTCCCTTGCAAGAGGCCCCCAGGCAATGATCCTGACAACTGGTTGCCGCCAAGTCTGAGAACTCGGAGAGAAACTACAAGACTGAAAGAAGGTATTTTTCCAGTTATACGATTACCACTGGCATCAAGAACCTCTAGGCTGTCCAAGTATGGTATCCCATCATGAGGGAAGAACAGCTCCCCTGTCAAGTTATTACAACTAACATTGAGGTGGCTAACCAACGACATGAAATCAGGATCAGCAGTGCCCAAATCCAACAGCCCCGAGAAACTATTGCAGCTGAGATCAACATACACCACGCTACCTCCTAACTGGCCCAAAAGGCTCATCACATCACCCACAAAGGCATTAGAATGGAGATCTAAGTACTTGAGCTGCTTCCGATTGGCAAAACCGGAGGGGATTTCCCCTTCCATTTTGTTCAATGAGATATTAACAAGTGCCAAGTTTGTTAAACTTGTCAACTGATGAGGGAGTGAGCCAGTAAACAGATTGCTGGAAAGATCGAAATTCTGTAGGGATTCAAGCAGACCGACATCTCTTGTGAGAGTTCCGGTGAAGTGATTGTTGGATAGCGATAGATTTTGGAGCATCCGGAGACGGGAAACTGTAAGAAAACTGAATTCTCCGGCTAGGCCTAAATGGCTGAGTGATATTGAAGTGACATGGCCAGTGCTACAGGTGATGCCATACCAGTTCTTGGGGCAACCATCTGATTCTAATGAGTTGGAATCCCATGAAACAAAATCTTTTGTTAAGGTCTCTTTCTGAATCCCCTTTTTGAGTTCTAAAAGTGCATCAACCTCTGATTCTCCTACTGCTAATTCTTCTAGGAATACTAATAATACAAACCAGATCAACTGCATTATTGGTGTTGAAGCTATGAATACACAAAATTGAGAGAAGGGAATGCACAAGATCACAACTTTCACATAAAAATAGCAAAAAAATGTCAAGAATCTGAGCAACAGATAATGAAATCTAAAATCAAAAGCACATTAATCACTGAATTGACAACCAATCAACAATTCCAACTAAAAGTGGTGTTTATTTGCATGAGAGTGAAATGACCTACATCTGCAGAAGAGAAGTGAGACTGATACTACCATCATTCAATACTAATTGCAGCATGATGACATGAACCAAGCCTACAAAATCAAAATAAACCCTCGATTTAATTTATTAATGAGAGGAAGAAATGAAATGAAATGGAATGAAATGAGGGAAATCGGGTTTCTAGGCTAGTTTACGTTAAAAATAACGTAAATGTGCCCATTTTCTTATCTCTTCCATATATGGGAAAAACGCCAACCACATTGGCGTGTCTATAAATGAAGACGCCAACATAGTGGGCGTTTTATAATTTTGTCGTATTTTTTCTCCAAATACACACGCGTTTTCAATTTGAAAAACGCCAATGACGTTGGCGTTTTTAACTTAGAAAAGACGCCAACTTGAATGGCGTTTCTTCGTTAAACGCCAACGGGAATGGCGTCTCTATGCAGAATATATGTTTTCGTCGGCAAAAATTTGAAGGAAAGAGTGCAAGTATAAAACGCCAACTCGGTTGGCTTTTTTAATTAAACACGCCAACGAGATTGGCGTCTCTTATAAACACGCCAACGTGAGTGGCGAGTCAATAAAGAATGGGTGTTTTTAACAATGGCGACGAAAATATCAAAGTATAAAACGCCAATGCCATTAGCGTTTTTAAAATGGGTCTCTGGCTGACAAAGCAGCTCATCGTTTGAGGAAGGATTTGATTTACGGGAATTCAGGGGAAGATGGCGAGGCATCATTGCTTCATGGAGAAGACGTCGCCTTTTCAGAGAAGATGGATACGCCTTTTTTTTAAAATTGCATCGCCGTAGAATCCAACTTGCATGCTTCCATGGGGAGTATGCATGCATTAAATGCAAAGGCATGCATTACCTCTTCAATTGTGAGGAGTTCCGAAAATCAAGGCTGCACTCATGAGGATTCTCCCACCAACTCTATCAAAAATGCCATGCCTACCGCCATGTGGAATGGGAATGCATTTAATGCAAAGGCTACATCCTCTTCATTCCCTCTAAGTACCGAGAATAAAGCTACCAACCCTCCCTCTTTTATGGAAATTGTGCAGCAGCATGTTGAATTGGAGGATGTGCAAACGACTAATGTGAAGGGAATCTCGGCAATTTACGAGAAATTAAATGCGCCGCCTCCTCTAATTAATGATGTTACACAAATTAATGAAGGAAAATATACTTCAGCTATGGAGGATAAAGACGCCACTGGGGTTGGCGTCTTTCAATAAAACACGCCACTGGTGTTGGCGTCTCTTCTTTAAAAACGCCAATGTGGACAGCATTTTTAACTTGAAACACGCCAGTGGTGAAGGCGTTTTTAACAAATACTGTATTCCAATATAATACAACATCATACGGTTCGAACTTGTAAAACGCCAATGTAGGTGGCGTCTTCACTTAAAAAACGCCAATATGGGTGACGTCTTCACTTATAAAAACGCCAATATGGGTGGCGTTTTTCCTATATATGGAATAGATAAGAAAATAGGTACATTTTCGTTATTTTTACCGTAAACTAGCCTAGAAACCCGATTTTCCATGAAATGAAGCCCTTTTCTTTCCCAATAATAGAGAATAACTGCAGAAAGAGGGTAGCGTGGGGCATTTAAGAGAATGAAAGTGACAAGAGTACAGCAATGGCCAGCTTCTCAAGGGCAGTGGTCAATAGCACCAGCATTTAGAGAGAGAGAGAGAAGTGGGAATTTGCTAAGTGGGCTCAGTGAACTCTCACTGAGTGTAGTGTGTGTGTGTTAATGGACACTTGTCTCTGTCTCTCTCCCACTCTCATCGCTGTGTGTTTGTTCTGGCATAGTTGTTGGGGTGTGGTAGATGGATTCAATTCAAGAAAACAAAAATTGGATGGGTAGGATCCAAATGGGTCTTGTCGCAGTAGTGTAAAAATGTGATTTTTAACACAATCTCCGTTGCAATAAGACAAAATCTATCTGAGCATCCGCAATGGCTCCCGTCCCGGCGGACGTTCGACCGGTGTGCCAGACGTCCCTCGCAAAGGTGACGCGAATACGGACGTCCGCTGCGGACACCGGAGTTCCACAGCGTTCCCGGGACGTCCGTGGCGACGTCCTTGCGGACGTCCGCCATTGCGTTGACCCACGGACGTCCCAGTTATTTTATTTTTTTTTTCGAAACTTCTATAAATACGGTTCTGTATTTGTGTCGAAATTTTAATTTCGTAAATTGTTTAATTTGTGAATTTTTATTATTATGGGAAGTCCGTCGGGATGTCCTTGGAGATGTCTGCCACTGTGCAGTGGAGTGTTCTTATGACGTGGCATTGCAGTGGGAAGTCCTTATGACGTGGCAGGAGGTGTTTTAAGATGTTTGCAGGAATGTACGCCGGGACATCCGCACCACTATGCCCTTAGCATTAGACTAATTAAGAATTCTTGCAGACTGGAAATTCACTTTTTAAACTGCCCAATTAGTTAATGATGGGATGGGATCTTTTAATAAAAGTCTAGACTATGCAATACACGAATTGGGATTTCATGGTATTTTTATCAGTGTGTTGAAATTATTCCACTTTTTTATACACTCAAGTTTATGCTGACGGAATCATCTATATAAAGGTCATCACATTTAGAATCATTTTCACTATAGTAAAATATTTTTGCTCTTTTCACTTTTTCAATTTTAAAAGCAAAATTGTCTATTGACTCTAAATCAACTGTGTGTTTTGTTTCATTTAGATTTTGATTTTAGTCAATTTCTCACTTTTTATTTTCTTTTGTTTTCTTTTTTATTTCTTATTCTTCTTTCTTCTTTTTAAAAAAATGTACATTTTATTGAATATGCTCAATTCAATAAAATTCAGAGTTAGCATAACTTTGAAGATTTTTTGAATTATCCCATGAACCCGAATTTGGGAGAAATAATGTTTGATGTGACAACCAAAACTAGGCCTGTCAAAATGGATATGAGGAATTGGATACCCGATATCCGAACCCGAAATATCGGGTAATTGGATACCCAAAACTAGATTTTTCGGGTTTCGGGATTGGGTTCGGGTATATAATTTTTGGATTATTGGGTATCGGGTAACCCGATACCCGATCAGGTATCTCCAAATTACCCGAATTACCCGATTTTTTTATTTTTATTTTTAAATTTAATAAATTATGTATTTATTTTATTATTTACAAAAATTCAAATGTACTCCCGAAATCCTTCACTCTTAAGTTTTATTTATAATAATTTATAGTAGTTTTTTTAACTTAAACTCGAACTACTTCAAGCTTGTATCAAATTCAAACTACAAGTTTGTATTTCTAAAATTTTGTAGTTAATTTTCTTTAAAAAATAATTAAAAAATATTAAAAAATTCCATCATCGGGACTGGATACCTGATTTTTCGGGATTAGATACTCGAGTCGGGTATTTGGGTACCCGAAATCATTTTCGGATCTGGTATCAGATATTAGATTTTTAGAAATTCGGGATCAGGTACCCGTAATTTTCGGATCAGGTATCCGCGGTTACCCGATTTGACATGCCTAACCAAAACGTATGATTTGGACAAAATACTAAACCATGTCTACAAGAAATGTTACTATTTTGTATGTCTACAATAAATGTTATTTTATTAGAATTTTTTTTTCATTTTTATACTCTTTTCTTCTTCACTAATGAAAACTTATACCCTAGGCACCAATCTGGGGCGGAGTCAATATTGATCTGAGGAGACACAAAAAAATATACATTATCAACAAATTTTAAATTATTGTAAAGGGGCATTTAAAGAATAAATTAAAATAAATTTGTAAATTTAAAGAAAAATAGTACTAGGAGTATGGATAAAATTCTGTTGAGGGGAATTGTCCCCACCAATGCTTACGTGGCTTGACCCATGGCCCCAAGCCCCCAACCCTCTACCTCTCTTCAATTCCAGTGGCCCTATATAAAAGATACACCCTCCGTCCCACATAATTTGACTCACTTTGATCCGGCACGAGTTTTAAGAAATTTAATGGAAAGTGAGTTGTAAAAGTTGGTGGGATGTGAGTCCTACTTTTAAAGTATTAGTTTTATAAGAAAATGTGAGTAATAATGAGTTAGTGGAATACGATGTCCACTATAAAAAATGGTAAAAGTGAAATGGGTCAAATTATTTGGAAAGGACCGAAATGGAATACTGGGTCAAATTATGTGGGACGGAGGGAGTAAAAAATAGATATATTTAAAAATAAAAGCTTATTCTTATTTAAAATTCCAGAAATTTAAATCATTTTCATTTATAATTGGAAATATAAGACTAATTGAAACTTCTGAACGTTCAACTGAATCAGTGGTAAATTGAATTGTTCAACTATGACTTGGTACAGTTAAGTCTATGATCGGTATGAATTTTCAAATTGAATCAAACATTACCTATCAATTGAAACCCTAAAATATTCTATTGAATTTAAGATTCAACTTGAATGTTCGTTTTTTAATATTAAGATTCGGTTAAATTATTCAAATGAGTATAAGATCAATTGAAATCCCCAGATATCATCAATATATCATATACTCCTATTAAATTTTGAATTATTCACTAAGAATTTTTAATATTTAAAATATAAAGAAAAAATTATTGAATATATAGTCTTAAAATATTAAATTGATTAGCTAAGAACACGTGATAATAGATATTACTCCATTTGTTTTCCTTAAAAATAAAACTTTAAGAAACGACATGAATTTTAATGCAAAATTAATAAAGTAAGAACACAAAATCAAGGAAGGAATTCTTTTATTCAAAATGAAGAAGAGAAACGAGAGATACTACAGTAGTTAGTTTCGAATCTGAGTTTTGCCTCCTTTTAACTAACATTCAATTACTAACTACTCAAACAAATCTAACGGCTGTCATTAAACCATCTAACTAAACAGCATCCGACGGCTCAGATTGCTCGATTGAGCTCGATTAAGCTCAATACCACAGCTACAATCAATCATCTAACAGTCTCCACCTTGATTGACTGAAGCTCAATCTGTCTTTAACTTGCAGACATTCACCAAAGCCTTGCACTTCTCAAACTTATCCTTGTGCAGTGACTTTGTCAACATATCAGTCGGATTGTCATCCGTGTGCACCTTGAAAACCTTTACTTCACTTCTTTCTATGCCTTCTCTGATGAAGTGTAAACGGACATCAATGTGTTTGCTCCGTTCATGATACACCTTGTGCTTTGCCAAACACAATGCACTGTTATTATCACAACCTATTGAGATTGCTTCCTGTTTGAAACCGAAATCAACAGCTATCCCCTTTAGCCAATAGCTCTCCTTTACTGCTGCAGTCAAGGACATAAACTCAGCCTCTGTAGTTGATAGTGCAACTACACTTTGAAGACTTGATTTCCAACTTATAGCTGCTCCAAACATTGTGAATATATAGCCGGTTTGTGACCTCATGTTGTCAATGTTCCCAGCAAAGGCAGAATCACAAAAACCCACTATCACATCCCCTTTGTACTCATCATCTCCGTTGAACATTATACCAAAATCACCAGCTCCCCTCAGATACCTCATCAGCCACTTGAGTGCTCTCCAATGTTCCTTTCCATGGTTAGCCATGTATCTGCTAATCACACTGATAGAGTGAGCCACATCTGGTCTTGTTGAGATCATAGCATACATTATGCTCCCAACTATATTGGCAAATGGAATTCTCTGCATTTCAATAGCTTCAGATTCTGATTTTGGTCTCTGCTCCACAGACAACTTGAATTGTTGAGCCAAAGGAGTGGCAGCCTCCTTAATGTTATCCATCTTGAATTTCCTCAAAAGCCTTGACACATAATCATATTGAGTCAGCCAAATCAATTTCTTGTGTCTGTCTCTCACAATATTCATCCCCAATATCCTTTTGGCCGAGCCCAAGTCCTTCATATCAAAAGCTGGTGTCAGATCATCCTTCACAGATTGGATTTCTTTCTTGCATGCTCCAGCTAATAACATATCATCTACATACAGTAGAAGATAAGCAACAGGTACCCCATTCTTCCTTTTGATATACACACATTCATCATATAAGGATTTCTCAAAACCACAACTGACCATGTGAGTATCAAACCTCTTGTGCCACTGTCTACTTGCCTGCTTTAGCCCATAAATACTCCTCTTGAGCAAGCAAACCTTCCCCTCATCTCTTGGGCTGACAAAACCCTCAGGTTGGGACATATAAATGGTTTCTTCTAACTCACCATGCAAGAAGGCGATTTTAACATCAAGTTGCTTCATTTCCCAATCCATCTGTGCAACTACAACAAGCAATATCCGGATAGAAGTGTGTTTAACAACTGGAGAAAATACTTCATTAAAATCCACACCTTGCTCTTGTGTGAATCCTCTTGCAACTAGTCGGACTTTGAATCTGATAAGGTCTCCTTGAGCTGCTGATTCAATTTTCTATTTGTAAATCCACTTACAGCTCACAACCTTCCTTCCTTCCACCCTTTCAACTAGTGTCCAAGTCCCATTTTTTAGGAGAGACTCTATTTCCTCCACCATAGCAAGCATCCACTTGTCTGAGTCTTTTGGCTGGATTGCCTCTCTGTAAGATGCTGGCTCATTATACTCCACCTCCTCAGCAGCACAAAGAGCATAAAACAACATTTCACAATCAGAGAACTGTGCAGGAGCCTTCACATTCCTTCTTCTCACTCTATCTCTTGCAAGTTGATAATTGTCAAGTTATTCTGGATCTGCTATTGGATGATCAGAATCAGTATTGATACCTTGATCTCCACTAGAGTCTTGATCCTTGCCTGAATTATCAATTTCAGATGATACTCCCATTGGCTCCACCTCAAAATCAGCAGTCATACTCCTCTGATCAGCCTCAGTCTTGCCCTTAAGGAATGACATTTCAGATTCCCAAAATATTACATCTCTGCTGATTATGATCTTTGCATTCCCCGGCTCTATACACTATAGCCTATATCCTTTCACTCCACTTTGGTAACCAAGCATTATACATCTCTGTGCTCTGGCTTCCAACTTTCCAAGTCTGATATGGGCATAGGCCTTGCAGCCAAACACTCTCAATCTGGAGTAATCACCTAATGTGTCATGCCACCTGTAGTCAGGAATGTCACCACTTATACTTAAAGCTGGGCACATATTCAACAATTTAACAACTGTGGAAGCAGCTTCAGCCCAGAACTTCCTCTCCAAACCAGCTGACAACAGCATGCACCTTACTCTCTCAACTATAGTCCTATTTGCCCTCTCTGCAACACCATTTTGTTGAGGGTTCATAGGGACTGTTCTGTGCCGCTTAATGCCCTTAATCTTGCAATACTCATCAAACTCCCTTGACAAATACTCCAAACCATTATCTGTCCTGAGACACTTCAACACATCCCTCTTTTCTAGCTCAACCTCAGAACACCAATGGGAGAAATTCTTGAAGGCCTTTGACTTTTCCTTGAGTATATAGATCCAGATCTTCCTTGAGAAGTCATCAATTATGGTCATGTAGTATCTGCCACCTCCTATGGAGTTGACTTGGGCAGGCCCCCATAGATCACTATGGGCATAATCTAATGGTTGAGTAGATAGATGCTTCCCCTTTGGAAAGATAGTTTCTTTGACTTTCCAAGCACACATTCTTCACACTGAAATGGTTGCTTATCAAGCTGTGTCTGCACAGTTCCCTTTCTCACAAGCTCTCTCATACTGCCCTCAGCAGGATGACCTAGCCGCATGTGCCACAATCTTACATTTGATGTCACTGAGTTCACTTGGGCCATAGGAACCTGCACTTCTGCAAGTAGATAGTACAAGCTGCCTCTTCTCTCAGCCTCCATGACCTCCTTTTCCCATTTTCTAACCACCATTCTGCCCTTAGCAGATGAAAACACACACCCCTTTCTTTCAAGGAGTCCAAGGGAAATCAAATTCCTCTTCACTTGAGGAATATACCCGACATCAGTGAGAGTTCTAACACAGCCATCATTCATCTTTAATTTCACAGAGCCAATTCCTTCAACTTGGCAAACTTGGTTATTTCCTAAAATCACTGACCTAGTGCTCTCACTCAGATCTTAGAACCACATCAAGTTAGAACTCATTCTCCATCACATTCAGGATCTGATCATCCTCGTTCTCCATGTTGTCAGTAGCATTTACCAATTTCTCTCCAGACCGTGCTTGCTTCTTTTTCCAAGCAAAACAATCTTTCTTTAGATGTCCAGGTTTCTTGCACCAATGGCAAGACCTACTCTTCTTCTGGATATTCTGGGCAAACTTTAGAGCATCATGATCCTTCTTAAAAGGTTTCTTGAACTTATGCTTCTTCACATTCAGGCTTTCTGCAACAGATGAACCAGCCTCGACTCCCATCCCTTCCTTGTGGAGTTCCTTAGCTCTCACAGCAGTTTGAACCTCCACAAATGTAATCGCCTTATCTCTCCCATACAGTATAACATCTTGCAACTGATCAAAAGATTTAGGAAGAGCATTTAATAACAGAATAGCCTTGTCCCCATCTCATATTGCCACATCAATATTCTCCAGATCATCTATCGATTTATTAAACTCTTCTAGCTGTTCTAACACCCCCTTACTCTCCAAGAACTTATAAGAGTATAACCTACGCTTCATATACAACTGATTGGCCAACGATTTCGTGAGATAAAGATCCTCTAACCTGGATAAAATGCCCGCAGCAGTCGTCTCCTTTGCCACCTCCCGTAATACTTTATCGGCGAGGCACAATACAATCTTGCTGTGGGCCTTGGCTTCGATTTCGGCTTGTTTCAACATCGCCTTCTCATCGAGAACTCCTTTTTCCTTCGGATCTATCTGCTTCGTTTCCAAAGCCGATGCGAGCCCTTGCTGCGTCAACATTGCTCGTATTTTCATTCTCCATAGTCCGAAATCATTGGTGCCGGTGAATTTCTCAGCTTCAAGACGAGCTGCCATCTTCAAGGATCGCGATTGAAAACCTCGCTCCGATTCTCAGCTTGGATTTTGGGGAAAACAACAATCGATTCCCACAGACGGCGCCAATTGTAATGATCAATATTGATGAACAAGAATTGTGAGCAATTAATCTCAAGAACACAAAATCAAGAAAGGAATTCTTTTATTCAAAATGAAGAAGAGAAACGAGAGATACATCAGTAGTTAGTTTCAAATCTGAGTTTTGCCTCCTTTTAACTAACATTCAATTACTAACTACTCAAACAAATCTAACGACTGTCATTAAACCATCTAACTAAACTGCATCCGACGGCTCAGATTGCTCCATTCAGTAGTTCCCTAAAACAGCCAAGATTGAGCTCGATTAAGCTCAATACCACAACTGCAATCAATCATCTAACAATAAATCAATTTGCAGCGCCGCCGCCTTTTAGAATTTAGACCCGTCACTCAGTCTCCACCACAATCCCGAGAAGGTAAATTATTTCCATCAAGTCAATTTGTTTTACCTTTTTTCAATTTTGTAATTCTCTATTTTTACCGGTTTATTTGTGAATTCAGACCTAAGTGTTTTTTTGCTTTTTCATATGCGTATATGTTTTGCTTTTTACGGATCTTTACATTAGCAGTAGCTCCGAATTGATTAGGGTTTAGTGTTGGATAGATTTCTGCACTTACTCTTATTTTATTTCGTTTAATTTCTTATAAAAATATTGCCTTTATATCAAAAGCTGCTGTCAGATCATCCTTCACAGATTGGAGTTCTTTCTTGAATGCTCCAGCTAATAACATATCATCTACATACAGTAGAGGATAAGCAACTGGCACCCCATTCTTCCTTTTGATATACACACATTCATCATATAAGGATTTCTCAAAACCACAACTGACCATGTGAGTATCAAACCTCTTGTGCCACTGTCTACTTGCCTGCTTTAGCCCATAAATACTCCTCTTGAGCAAGCAAACCTTCCCCTCATCTCTTGGGCTGACAAAACCCTCAGGTTGGGACATATAAATGGTTTCTTCTAACTCACCATGCAAGAAGGCGGTTTTAACATCAAGTTGCTCCATTTCCCAATCCATCTGTGCAACTACAACAAGCAATATCCTGATAGAAGTGTGTTTAACAACTGGAGAAAATACTTCATTAAAATCCACACCTTGCTCTTGTGTGAATCCTCTTGCAACTAGTTGGGCTTTGAATCTGATAAGGTCTCCTTGAGCTGCTGATTCAATTTTCTTTTTGTAAATCCACTTACAGCTCACAACCTTCCTTCCTTCCACCCTTTCAACTAGTGTCCAAGTCCCATTTTTTAGGAGAGACTCTATTTCCTCCACCATAGCAAGCATCCACTTGTCTGAGTCTTTTGACTGGATTGCCTCTCTGTAAGATGCTGGCTCATTATACTCCACCTCCTCAGCAGCACAAAGAGCATAAAACAACATTTCACAATCAGAGAACTGTGCAGGAGCCTTCACATTCCTTCTTCTCACTCTATCTCTTGCAAGTTGATAATTGTCAAGTGATTCTGGATCTGCTATTGGATGATCAGAATCAGTATTGATACCTTGATCTCCACTAGAGTCTTGATCCTTGCCTGAATTATCAATTTCAGATGATACTCCCATTGGCTCCACCTCAAAATCAGCAGTCATACTCCTCTGATCAGCCTCAGTCTTGCCCTTAAGGAATAGCATTTCATATTCCCAAAATATTACATCTCTGCTGATTATGATCTTTGCATTCCCCGGCTCTATACACTATAGCCTATATCCTTTCACTCCACTTTGGTAACCAAGCATTATACATCTCTGTGCTCTGGCTTCCAACTTTCCAAGTCTGATATGGGCATAGGCCTTGCAGCCAAACACTCTCAATCTGGAGTAATCACCTAGTGTGTCATGCCACCTGTAGTCAGGAATGTCACCACTTATACTTAAAGCTGGGCACATATTCAACAATTTAACAACTGTGGAAGCAGCTTCAGCCCAGAACTTCCTCTCCAAACCAGCTGACAACAACATGCACCTTGCTCTCTCAACTATAGTCCTATTTGCCCTCTCTGCAACACCATTTTGTTGAGGGTTCATAGGGACTGTTCTGTGCCGCTTAATGCCCTTAATCTTGCAATACTCATCAAACTCCCTTGACAAATACTCCAAACCATTATCTGTCCTAAGACACTTCAACACATCCCTCTTTTCTAGCTCAACCTCAGAACACCAATGGGAGAAATTCTTGAAGGCTTTTGACTTTTCCTTGAGTATATAGATCCGGATCTTCCTTGAGAAGTCATCAATTATGGTCATGTAGTATCTGCCACCTCCTATGGAGTTGACTTGGGCAGGCCCCCATAGATCACTATGGTCATAATCTAATGGTTGAGTAGATAGATGCTTCCCCTTTGGAAAAGATAGTTTCTTTGACTTTCCAAGCACACATTCTTCAAACTGAAATGGTTGCTTATCAAGCTGTGTCTGCACAGCTCCCTTTCTCACAAGTTCTCTCATACTGCCCTCAGCAGGATGACCTAGCCGCATGTGCCACAATCTTACATTTGATGTCACTGAGTTCACTTGGGCCATAGGAACCTGCACTTCTGCAAGTAGATAGTACAAGCTGCCTCTTCTCTCAGCCTCCATGACCTCCTTTTCCCATTTTCTAACCACCATTCTGCCCTTAGCAGATGAAAACACACACCCCTTTCTTTCAAGGAGTCCAAGGGAAATCAAATTCCTCTTCACTTGAGGAATATACCCGACATCAGTGAGAGTTCTAACACAGCCATCATTCATCTTTAATTTCACAGAGCCAATTCCTTCAACTTGGCAAACTTGGTTATTTCCTAAAATCACTGACCTAGTGCTCTCACTCAGATCTTGGAACCACATCAAGTTAGAACTCATGTGAAAACTACAGCCCGAGTTCATAATTAAGCTCCACCAATCCCATTCTCCATCACATTCAGGATCTGATCATCCTCGTTCTCCATGTTGTCAGTAGCATTTACCAATTTCTCTCCAGACCGTGCTTGCTTCTTTTTCCAAGCAAAACAATCTTTCTTTAGATGTCCAGGTTTCTTGCACCAATGGCAAGACCTACTCTCCTTCTGGATATTCTGGGCAAACTTTAGAGCATCATGATCCTTCTTAAAAGGTTTCTTGAACTTATGCTTCTTCACATTCAGGCTTTCTGCAACAGATGAACCAGCCTCGACTCCCATCCCTTCCTTGTGGAGTTCCTTAGCTCTCACAGCAGTTTGAACCTCCACAAATGTAATCGCCTTATCTCTCCCATACAGTATAGCATCACGCAACTGATCAAAAGATTTAGGAAGAGCATTTAATAACAGAATAGCCTTATCCCCATCTCCTATTGCCACATCAATATTCTCCAGATCATCTATCGATTTATTAAACTCTTCTAGCTGTTCTAACACCCCCTTACTCTCCAAGAACTTATAAGAGTATAACCTACGCTTCATATACAACTGATTGGCCAACGATTTTGTGAGATAAAGATCCTCTAACCTGGATAAAATGCCCGCAACAGTCGTCTCCTTTGCCACCTCCCGCAATACTTTATCGGCGAGGCACAATACAGTCGTGCTGTGGGCCTTGGCTTCGATTTCGGCTTGTTTCAACATCGCCTTCTCATCGAGAACTCCTTTTTCCTTCGGATCTGTCTGCTTCGTTTCCAAAGCCGATGCGAGCCCTTGTTGCGTCAACATTGCTCGCATTTTCATTCTCCATAGTCCGAAATCGTTGGTGACGGTGTATTTCTCAGTTCAAGACGAGCTGCCATCTTCAAGGATCGCGATTGAAAACCTCGCTCCGATTCTCAGCTTGGAATTTTGGGAAAAACAACAATCGATTCCCACAGACGGCGCCAATTGTAATGATCAATATTGATGAACAAGAATTGTGAGCAATTAATCTCAAGAACACAAAATCAAGAAAGGAATTCTTTTAATCAAAATGATGAAGAGAAACGAGAGATACATCAGTAGTTAGTTTCAAATCTGAGTTTTGCCTCCTTTTAACTAACATTCAATTACTAACTACTCAAACAAATCTAACGGCTGTCATTAAACCATCTAACTAAACAGCATCCGACGGCTCATATTGCTCCTTTCAGTAGTTCCCTAAAACAGCCAAGATTGAGCTCGATTAAGCTCAATACCACAACTGCAATCAATCATCTAACAATAAATCAATTTGCAGCGCCGCCGCCTTTTAGAATTTAGACCCGTCACTCAGTCTCCACCACAATCCCGAGAAGGTAAATTATTTCCATCAAGTCAATTTGTTTTACCTTTTTTCAATTTTGTAATTCTCTGTTTTTACCGGTTTATTTGTGAATTCAGACCTAAGTGTTTTTTGCTTTTTCATATGCGTATATGTTTTGCTTTTTACGGATCTTTACATTAGCAGTAGCTCCGAATTGATTAGGGTTTAGTGTTGGATAGATTTATGCACTTACTCTTATTTTATTTCGTTTAATTTCTTATAAAAATATTTCCTTTATCCATGGCTGAGACAAATTTTAGTACTACTATTTTGATATTTAAATTTAAAGGCCATGCCACGGAGGACCCTAACTTTGAGACCAACTCACACCTAACAAATTATAGTACTATAGAACAGTAGAAGAGAGATAGAAAAATAGTAACTACATGAATTTTGGTTGTTTAGATATATAATAGTTGAAGACTGAAACTGTTTTGTTGTTTGGATATATGATCAAGAAGACTACAAAACTATTGATTATCCCAAATGGACCAAGTTTTCATTGAATGCCTGCCATCAGAAATCACATTAGACATCCTCTCCAGACTCCCCGCACGAACCGCCACTTGCTGCAAGTTGGTTTGTAAGTCATGGATCGATCTGCTGAAGACTCGTGAGTTTGTCAAGTCCCATCTTTCTAAATCAGTCCCTTGTCTCGCTATATTTCGGGTCCCACTGGATCAGGGACGGAACCACCACCAGCCAAGCCACCGCTCCAGCGGGGGCTTAGCCGGTCCCGGAAACTTCCCACCCATGGTCTCCTTCTGCGCTGGCGCCCCGTCGCCGTTGCACTGAATCCAAAATGTTTACGGTTAGACGCTGTGGCGCACAAAAATTTGAGAAAGAAGATGATTATAATTGGGCTTCTAGTATTATTAGTTCTGTTGGGCCTTAACTTTTATTGTGTTTGCTGGACTAGTATTAAATTTTGAACAAGCCCAAGTGTAAACAATTACACCGTTGTCGAGCCGAGAAATTCTTTTTCACCAATTTTGCTCTATTCTTTTAATTTACTTACTACTTTTTTTCATCCTTTTTTTTCATTTTTTCCATTACTGGACACTTGTCACCAAATCGTCGAAATTATAATTCCTAAAAGAATATAAAGTTTGCAAGCACAATAATTTCAATCTCCTCATCTTAAAATTAATATTTCATGGATAAAATATTTCAAGTACAATACTATAGTTAGTTTGCACACAATCTTCATTAATTCATCGATTTCATAGATTTCATTATTTAAAATTATTTTTCATTATTTTAAAAAACATAGAATCAATTAAAAGATAAATAACTAATTTACAAACAGTTATATTAGTTTTGATTCTAATACATATTTTTATAGATGTATTTTGATTTTGATACATCATTTAACTTGATTTATTTCTCTATATCCATGCTCAATTGTTTTCAAATTTTAAATATGATATTAGTTCTTCTAAATTTGATTGATATATTTTAATTTTTGGTTCGGTTCGACTTTAAATAATTGAACGAAACAACAAATCGAATTATATATATTAATTATTTCTAAATATTACTATGCCAAGGATAAGTGGCCATTATAAGGTGGTTAAGATTTCCTGTAAAACACTATGCCAAGGATACACTATAGGGACTAAATTATGGGGAAGTATTGCATGCTTGTGATACCTCGCCGGCGACACGTGATTCAAGAGGCTTATTTCTAAATGAAAATCTGCATTGGATGGAAAGTAATGGATCTTCTTGGGGAGTTTGTTGTCTTGATCTTGAAACAGAACTTTTTAGCTCCTTTTCGGCTCCTCCTGTTGATTTTCCTTGCATATTAGGGCCATTATCTGTTTTGGGGGATTGTTTATGTGTGTGCCGGAGTTCGAATTATGGGTATGCATCTAATTATGAGACCATTATCTGGTTGATGAAGGAATATGGTGATGAGAAATCTTGGGCAAAAAAAATTGTCATCACAATCAATACTGATTATTTTTTAAGTCATTCACCTAATTATCTTCGCGTGATCAAAGTTTTCGAAGATAGTTCCATCTTGCAAGAATGGGGAGAGGACGGGGGCACAGTATTATACGACACTAAAACTAATACTACTAAAGAAGTTGAAATGCTTTATTCATGTATTGAGAGTTTATGCATTACAACGCCGAGCTTTGTTCCTCTCAAGACTTTTGCAATGGAGAATGTAGGCTCGTTTTGATTGGTGAGTATGGAGCTCTGGTCACCAATGTAATTTATCTACTTTTTTTCATCACAAAATGATTTAGAGCATTAGCAATGGGGCGCCCTAAGGCGCGCCCTATGGCGCGCCACGTCAGCAGTTTTATCCTCCTACCTCCCCACCTGCAGTGGGCCGCCCTAAGGCGCGCCCTAAGGTGCGCCCTATGGCGCGCCACATCATCATTTTATTGTTTTGTTTAATTAATTTAACTGTTTTCAAATAACAAGTAACGAGTAATAAAAAACGGTCTAAATAACAAACGGCGAAGTTTTAATAAAAAAAAGTTACATCATTGAACTAATAAAAAAAACTAAGTCGGATCAATTCCCAACTTCCGACGCAGCTCATCGAGTAACGCCCAGAGATATTCGGCTTCGTCGGGGTCGGTACACTTCTTGAGGGCCCTGTGCGTCTGCAACATCGTCCTTGCCATCGAAGTTGTTGCTAACGACTCAAACGCGGTGGCCGTCTGGGTCGGGAGCTCTACCGGGACCGGAGCTTGGGTTGCAGCGGTCGACGATGAGGTCGCGGTCGCCTTCCCCTTGGCCTTCGCAGCCTTGACGTCGGGAGGAAGCCGGAAGGACACCGGTGTGCCGGAACTCCCTTCATCCACGTACGTCCGGTTGAGGTCAACCGGGTGACTGCCGCTGCCGCTGCTTGTGTAGTCACCAACTTCGGTGACCTTCGTCCTCTTCGGCGCACCAGTGTGCAGAATTCCACCTTGGAACTTCTGCTTCTCCCTCAAGAGCGCCCAGATGGTCTCGTGCTTGAAATAGCCGAACATCGACCGGTACGACAACATCGCTTTAGTGCGCACGCCGCTCACCTGTGACCGCGTGAACTTCTCGAACTCCGCGGTCAATCGTCCGCGACCTTCACAATGGGGCGGACGATGGCGCGGACGATGGTCATCGTCCGCGCTATCCTCCGCGACCGAAGTATAAGGCGCGACTATCGTCCGCGCCCTATGGCGCGCACCCGCAATGGGTGCGGACGATGGATGGCGCGGACGATGCGCGCCATCGGGCGTGCCATCGTCCGCCCATTGCGGATGCTCTTATTATTTTGCTAAGGATGTTAATTTTATACGTTTTTTTTGGCCAAGGATGTTGATTTTATACGTTTGTTTTGCCAAGGATGTTGATTTATTCTTTTATGTAATGTAGTTTTATATAACAACATTTTTAATATAAAAATAATATATTGTTGAGTTAAACTAAAAGAGTTAGAAAGAAGTACACCAAGCTGCCTCTTAGCCTTAATGATAAAAAAACACCCATTTTTCTCAAAGTATATTTCTCGAGCAACTAACTACGTTGTATCAATGACTTAAAATGTTATCATTAGCAGTTAAGAAGAAAAAAGAAATGAAATATTTCTAACTAAATTAAATATCTTTTAATTAATTAACAAAGCTGCATTGTATGGTCCAAGCCTACAAACATGGTTTGGGCCGCAAATATACTGATAAAGGAAATGGGCATTGTTATTTAATGTCATATCAGTGGGCTACAATACTATTAAATTCATTCTTAATATTTCTTAGATGACAGGCCCAATAAAAAAATGTTGATTGCTCAAGTCATAAATATCATTGTTTGAAAGGATGGTGCTCGTTTAAATCATGAGGGTTGGTTGAACCCAACAAAATATAGTGCTACTACAAAAATTTATGAAATGTTTCAAATGGGCTCATTATTATTTAATTAATGTAAACTAAAACACGAACAATAAATTATATTCCCTCCGTCCTACAAGAATATGTACTATTTTCTTTTTAGTCCGTCCCACAAGAATATGCATTTTCCAATTTTGAAAACTCTTTTCTCTCATATGAGGTGGGACTCATTCCCCACTAACAATACTTTAATTACTTTTTCTCTCTACCTCTCTCTTATTATTAATTTTGCATTAAAACACGTGTCGTCCCCAAAGTGCATATTCTTTGGGGACGGAGGGAGTAATAACAACATGAAAAAAAATATAATCTTATAATCCAGTTAATCACAACCAGATCCTCCAATATTATCAAAGTATGAAGAATACGTTTCAGTTGCATCGTCATTTGGTTGTTCTTTGTTAAGCTCTTCTTTGTAAAATTTGTTTCTTTCATATAAGCACTACTACGAGGATAGTCTATTGAGCTTAAGGTCATAACCATTATTTTATTTTCTACCCTAATTGTTTTGTGTTGTTGGGCCATCTTTTGATTTTCCTCAAACTTAGCCTTATGATCATTGGCTTTTTTAATATCTTTGTTAACTCCCTCATTTTGTTTTTAAATGCGTTTCAATTTTATTATAGCATGTTTAGTGTATTTTAATTTTCAAGTTAGTGTAATTAATTTTTTGTGTAAAGTATATTTATTATATAAATATATCAATAAGAAAATTTTATTTAATTATTTAATTTATATAAATTTTTGATAAAGTGTTATGGAATTAATATGTAATTTAAATTTAATGTAAATGATTGAATATTGAGTTCTGCTTTATTCTTGTACGTGAACCAAAATGAGTGACATTTTAAACAATGCGGAAAAATTATTACTATAAATCTTTTAATATTTTGGTGAATGTGTGTTGATTTTTTCCCATTGGATGTACCTTGTTTCAAATAAAACAACAACAGCTAGGATGACAGAGGGGAGAGAATTAGCAATAGAAATAAAATCAGGCAATAGAATATTATTTCTAAGTGGAAGAAAATGAAAGCCACTATTACAATATTATTTAACTTGCCTCTTTCTCATTATTATACTCAAGGGTTGACTTGTACCATTCGGCAGCAAGACACGTGTCACAAATGCTTGATAATTATAATTATTGTGATTATTTATGTTTTCTTAAATAATGTTAAAAGTGCTTGCCATGTATAGCCCTTTCGAAACTCAAAAGGGTACAAAGTTAAAAATATTAATTACAAGAAAACGGGAAAGAATAAGAGTGTAAAAGTTGTACAACTATTACACTTTTTAGCAAAATTAAATGTTAGAATCCATTCATTTCACTTATATTTTACTCAATTTATTTAATATAATTAGTTATGAATCAGTAGCATTCATCGAAATATATTCATTTCCAACAACTATACTATCCATGTGACTTGTATAACATACTATTCAAATGGATATCAAAATTTTATTTTAGGCCACAAGAAAAAATGAGACTTGTAGCCTGCAAGAAATAACAAAAAAAAGAAATAAAATACTATCATTTTACGAAATAATATCCAATAAAGAAAAAACTATAGTTTTCTTTATAATTCATTTATATTAATATTCGAATATTAATGACTTATGAGTAACAAATATATATTTTTAATTTGTTTTGTCATCCTAATTAGCAAATGGACAACTCACCTACGTGCTAGCACATTTAGTACTTAGAAATTAAATTACATGTCCATTAAAGTATTGGATCATGAGAATTTACTTTTTAAAATTTGTAGTCGCATATGTATCTACTCTTGTGGATCTCATGTCCCCTTTCTATTTCCTTACTCAATAATTGTATTCTTAATTTCATAATAATTGCACCCAACAGAAAGTAGCAGAACAAGGTACACTAGCTAGCTATATTTTTTTATATAAACAAATAACCATTGGATAAATCTAAAAGTCACATGAAATTTTGATTGTACCCTAACTATGATTACAAAAAACCTTAATTAAACAAACACCAGCCAATCAATAACCGCCACGACAAGGATTAACAACCACATTAGCCAGGTCACTAAGATTATAATAGTAACTATTTACCAAAAGTGTGTGAGGAGTGCCCAAATACATGATTAATTTAATAAGTTGATCAAGTTTTATATGTATTTAAAAGTGGTCTATCCATATTAGACAGTTCCTTACAACATAACACCAAGCATATGTCTGCTAATCTGAGGTTTTGTAATATTAATGATAGTGTGTTGTCATCAAAGTATGATTAAATAACTCATGTCATGGTTAATTAAATGGGATTAAGAGGATTTTTTAATATAAATTAAAAATTAATTGTTTTATCGTTTTGTGGGAGATCAATTGTGTAGATGCATGAACTTGTATGTGGTGAAGTAGAAGCCATGCATGTTCTTTTGCCAGAAAATGTTGCCTCATGATGTAGCTACACACTTACAATTTCAAGATTATAATGCCCCCTTCTACTCAGACGGGACGGGTCGGGTTTGGTCGGGTCGGGTTTTTTCCCCAGCTCTAGTAGATACAAAACGATGTTGATTTTTACGGTATGACCCTTTGCCTAATAGTACTATATTATTTTATCAAGTTTAATACTCCATATTTGGTGTAATTTCAAAGATGTATTCTTTTAAAAGATTATGGAAATTTCATCCTTTTTATTTTGTTTTTGTGCATGTCGTGCAAGGTTCCAAGGGGATAGGAGGAGACTTTATTTTTAGTTCTATTTTAGATGGATTGTTGTAGGTGTAGGTGTTTTTTTTAATTATAATTTTATTAGTTGTATAAGGGTTGTTCAAAGAGTTGGCCTGTATCTGTAGGTCAAATACTTGTTATCTAGCTATCATTTTCAGTTTGAGTTTACTTCGATTGAATGAACTATGACCTAAAAGAACTATTTTAATCCATAAAGTCAACTGCCATTATTTGAAGGCATGAACAATTGAAGTTACATAGATGGGGAAAAGTTTAAATTTGTTGTTTATATTTTAAGGTATACGAGTTGAGTAACTATACTATTATACGATTGTACTCTATCTTCTAAAGTCTATGATAAATATAGTACTTTACTATTTATGCAAAAACTCTATTGTCCACAACAATAATTTCTTTAATTTTATGCTAAATCTTTTAACATTTTAATTCGGCTTCTCAATGATTGTGCTTACCAAATTCGATTCTCAATTGGAGTCCTAATTATCTGAACTATACATGCAATTGTACGAATAGTAGATGAATTAAAATAAAAAAATAAAAAATCGAATAACTACGGCTATTGTTCAAAACACATTATAATAGTGTGTTTTGAATTGTGCTTTCATATACAACCAAAACTTATTTATCAATAGGAATGAATGGACCCAAAAAAATTTGCAATTAGTAATGCGACATTATACTTAAAGATGACATATCACTATAATAGATAGTACTAGTATTTATTGACTTACAGCCTATATAGGAGTCCCATTTTTTTTGTAAACTCTTTGCTTCACTTCATTATTGGTAGGAATAAATCCAAAAATTTGAAATAGGGTCATGATTTAAGGGGCAAAATTGTAAAATACAATTTAATGTATTGAATTGTTTAGAGAGTGATATTCTCTTGTCTTCCATGAAAAGCGCGAAACTGCAAATAAAGTAAAGCGCAAAAAAAAAGAGTCATTTGTTAAAAAATAATTGATACTACAAGTGAGTGAAAAACAATCCAAATGAATTAGAAAATGACTAAATGAACAGCATTTGCTTCTCGACAAAAACTATGCTGCCTTTATATGCATCCCCCCATGACTTTTCGATTGTTCATGGGATTGATGATAGTGGTGGCATTGTGTGTGGGCGGCTGCAATAAAACATGTTAAAAGATATAGATGAAAACTACTCCAAGAAACCTTGAAATAAGAAGCCTCCAAATCAGCATAACATTATCCTAATTTACTTATTAATTAAGTTGAAGTGGGCCCCTTTCGACATCACTTGTCACCTACCCTTTGCATTATTATTCCTAATTTACTTAACTATCATACTTAAGTTTTAATTTGAAGATTTTCAAGAATTTTGGAGTCACTTTGAATAGGAAGGAGAAACACTTATTTGTTATCTCTCAAATCAAATTGAGCTAAACTTGCATCACAAAGTAAAGAAATTGAAATATGAGAGGAGAGAAACTCCATTAATAAAAAGGTAAGGGGAGTGGAGTGGGGTGGGGTATATTGATGGGACATGCACCATAATAGATCCATTCCCTCAACTCCAATTACTAATCTTAATGTAGCTGCAATTCCATTACAATTTACAGCTGTGGCCACTCAAACACAAATACACTCACAATCACAAACCAAGTTCCTGAGTCAACAAAATACAGCCATCCACATTCAACTTTATCCTTTTTCTGCCTGACCTTAACCTAACACCAAAATATCCATAAAAACAACCTTATTTATGTAACATCTATAATCTACCAAAGCAACTTTAAAGACATGGTACACAATCCCCACATTCATTATTACATAACATCTTCAAACTCTAGTAACATTGGAAACACACCACAACATGTAAGAACTAAGAAAAAGGCAGGCGAAGATTAAAAAAAAATCCACCTTTGAAAATGTATTGAGACTACTTTTAGTACCACATTGCAACATCCTGCTTTGCCAGGCTATTATCCCTCGGCCCGAAATTCTCGGTGAAATCTACCGCCGGTATGTTGAACGGAGAACTGAACATTAGCTGCAAATTCTGATCAGTAGGGTTGGTGTTGAAAGGTGTGTTCAACACCTTACATTGACTGAACCGATCCGCTGCCCGGAACATTGTAGGGTTGTGATGAATGTTGGTGTTGTTGTGGTCGTCTTCGAATAGGCTGGCGTCCATCACCATTCCTTGCGTTTGGAGGTAGCCGCCGTCCTTGGGGGCGCTGCCTGCATTCGTGTTCTTGTTTCCTACCACATTGTTGTCATAGCAGGACATGAGCTCGTTGATCATCCTCTGCCCGTCCTCTGGAACCCCTAGGCCGGAGAGGTCAAAGGGTGGGGCCGGGGTTTGGTTCACGGGCTTCTGCTGGACAAAGGACTGAGGAAAGATGACTGGCTTGATGTCATTAATGCTGAAACTAGGAACCCCAAACTGCTTGTAAGGGCAAGATAGCTGGTGATTATCGCGGGAGGCTCGGTCGTAGAAGCCATGGCAGAGCTCAGCGTGCGGGCATTGAAGAAACTCGCACGTGTACACCTTCTGATCCATCATCATGTTGAGCTCGCATGCGGGCTTTCTTTTCCTCGAGAAGTCTAAGTTGGTGATGAGTTCGTCTTTGATGGCGTGAGATGGTTGCTGAATCGGAAGCCGATCTTGAAACCTATCCATCCCCATGTTCAATAGCCCGAGCGTCGCAGGTGGTTTCTGCTCCTGCACGTCGAAGTTGGACTCCTCGTCGCCGACATCCACGTCGTACTCGCTGCTGTCGTTCATGGCGAATGTTCCGCTGCCGCCGCCACATCCAGAGAGGGGCGGGCAGCGGTCGGGGTAGAGCTCCCGAGCCAGGGCTTCCTCCTGGTTGATAATGGCCAGCCACGTCGCGCTCTCCTTGGCCGTCATCTTGTCCTGCAAACACTTGGACTGCCTCACGAGCTTCCGGATCTTGGCGATATCGGGAGACATGTGCTTGATCACGGCTGTCAGAACCCCGACCTTCCACGCCTTCTTTAGATCATGAGGCTTCTTGTAAGGAGGGGAGCCTTGATCCTTCTGCAAGCCCAACTGATGCCACCATTCCTCTTTCCCGGTCGGCCACCATGGAGGCGGGACGCCCTTCTCCAACGGGAAACGCCTCTGAGGCGGATCACAGTGCTGCATCAGAGCAGACAGCAACGAGCCAAGGGTGGTGTCTTGGAGCTCCTGCAAGGTGTGAGGAGTCGGGCCAACGGGGCTGGACCCCTCGTTCCTCCCAGGGATGGCGTTATCCACCTGGTACTTGGCTATAGCAGCCGGCCCATTCCTGTCGAACCTCACCTTATCCTTCCACCACTCCCTCAGATTATCAGAGGCTCCGCTCACGGGCTTCCCCTTCTCGGGGATGATCCCGTAAACAAAGCCCTGAGCCTTGCAAACCTCCATCATCTTCAACATGTACTTCAAGATCCCATCCTGAGCCCTCGACATCTTCTTCCGCCTCGCCTGCTCCTGCGACTGGCGCTGCTTCGCAGCATCAACGCCCTCCTTCCCCTTGCTCATCTCCTTGAGCCTCTTCAGCCGCATCTTGTCCCTCCACATCCTCCTCTCCAGCTCATCGACGTCGATCTCATCGTCCGTGTAGTCCTCCTCCACACCGCCCTCCGCATCCGCCGACTGCAGAGCACACACATCTGCCTCCTTCACCGGAGCAGATGAAAAGAAATCGAGATCGCCACAAAACCCCATATCCTCAAACATCATCATCTCACCACACCAGACACCAACCCCAACACCAACACCAACAAAAAAGTTTTAAAAATTGGATCTTGAGCTATGGAAAAGGGGAAACATTACTTAAATTCCATTCCCACCTGTAAAGATGAATTAAAAAACACAATTAGGGATGTTCCTAGCAATTGCAGCGATCTTCACCAGGCAGCAAATGAAAAATTGAAAATTCAGAATATATACTCGAATAATAGAAAAAAAACCCAATGGGGAATAAAAGATATAATATGCTAAATTGCTAATACATTCAAGGATTATAATGAAAAAGACTTGGGCAAAGTAAATTTCATCACAGCAAACACATGAAACTTTAACCGAAAAGGTAGGAAATAAAAAAAAAACGCACTTTTCTTGAACTACTTAGATTCTCACATCTGTGATAATAAAAGCTGCCATCATTACAAAAAAACATACAGATCCGAGTAAATCTAAGATCAGATATTCCACGGAAATTGGCAAGAAAAATTATTTCAAAAATCCCCGGGAAAAAAAATGATACTACTACCAATTAATGTCTCATTGATTAACAAAATCCACCCAAAACCAGAAACGCAGATTTTTGAAGAAATAGAAGATTTGTATGTTTAAAACGAAATCGAAAACAATTTTCTTAATTAAGTAACATAATGAAAAAAAATCCCCAAATCAAATCAAGCGATAAACATCAAAATTGGAAGAAGGGACAAAATGAGGAAGATATTTTGTTTCCAAAAAAATTTGGGGTGTTTACCTCGAGAGGTCTTCCCTGTTTCGGAGCTGAGTTGCTCTGTTTTAGAACTCAACAAAGAAATGGGAGAACAGAGAGACAAGTTGGGCAAGAATAAGAAGGCAGAGCACTATTGTGTGTGCGCATATATAAATATAAATATAAATATAAATATAAATATAAATATAAATATAAATATAAATATAAATATAAATATAAATATAAATATAAATATAAATATAAATATAAATATGTGTGTGTGTATATTTCACGTTTAAGTGTGTGTAATGATTTTGGAAAATTTAAGGAGAGTAGAGTATTATTGAAGTGGAGAGAGAAGAGGATAAAAATGGTCAGATTCAGAGGTGCAAAATAGCATTTGTCTGTATTTTACCAGATTTGTGAGATGAAAATTAATAAGTGGAATTTACTACGAAAGTGTAGACGCATTTAAGACAGAGACGGCTTGTTTAATTTTGTGTGAAAACAGTGTATTAGCAGTAATTAGAGATAATTAGTAAAGTTTCTTTATATTTAAGTTGATGATCAAACTTGTGGATTACCTACGGTTTAACAAGGGCATTAACGATTGATTAATATACTATTATGGTGTTGCCTTCAATACAACAAGATTAATATTTCTTTTAAGTTTATGATCTAAGAATAATTATGGTCCTCAGTATAAGTGCTTAATAAACTTATTTTCTGACTGAAAATTTTGAGTATATCCTTATTCCGCTATTTATAGTCTCATTTAAACTCCATACTAGTTTTAAAAAATGGTTTGAATTTATAACAAAATATATATATAAAAAAGTTAATAAAACATGTATTCTACTTTTATACATTAATTTTATTATGGAACTGGAATGTAATGATTAAGTGGAGGGGTGGATGCAAAATAAACAACGATACGAGTTGTGATTTCTAAACTTCGTTTAAAGTATATTTTTTTGGGTGTTTTAGATTATTTATAGGGTTTTTACAAAATAATTTGCATTAATTTTAGATAAATTTTAAAAATTTACAAAAGAAAAAATGTTCAAAATAATTTTATTAAGGGTTTTAGCCCCACCCCATTGTACATGGGTCCACCTCAGGTAGAATATAGAGTCTATTTATCTAAAATAAAATATAAAATGAATCAGATTTTAAATGGTGAATGTAATAAAAGAATAAAATAGAATATTTTCGCAAATGAAAGGAGTAAAAAAAGAATAAATCTTTTTGCGTGAAGCGCACTAAAATATGATATTTGTAGAAATGTTAGCGTATTACTTCGCTTATTCTCAAATAAAATGTGCGATAAGAAAGAAAATATATGCGATTGAATCAACTATATTTATCAATATTATGGACATTATATGTGTAGATAAAATGGAAAACATATGCAAGCAAGAAAGAAGTGAGAGGTATCAAGGAATCAGTCCCCCAAAAGATATAAAATGCTAATATAAAATGACAAATTAAAAATAAGCTCATGAGGATAAATGTTGCACTAATTTAATTAAAATATACAGATTCCAATTAAAATTTGTAGGTGACGATATTATGATTGTCATTTTGTAGCTCATCAAATATCACATCTTCTTTTTAATATTATTATTATTGTTACCCGGAAATTAATAAAATTCAAGGTCATCGTCAAGTTGTTATTTAACAAAAGAGCTACTTTCTTAAGAACATTATTTAATTTCCTTCTTTTGAAAATGTGAGTTGTGTCCATGACAATATAAAATCAGTTAAGTTAGTTTTGATTAGAAATTTATAAAATAAGATTAATTAGTAGTTTCGATTAGAAATTTATAAAAATAAGATTAATTGGTTAACATAAGTTTAACCATTAGTTATGTTTATAATAAAAATTTATAATGGGCACCAAAGCATTATGTAAGGAGTATTAAATTCCAGAAATCCATTTTGACTTTCACAATAAAAATTAAATATACTGGTCGTTGGCGTCGACGCAAAGAATCTCAACGAAAACTATCAAAATAAATACAATTAATAGTATTACATATTGGTGACTTAACTTAAGAGCATCTCCAATGGCGGACGTCCGGTCGGACATCCGGTCGGACGTCGCGACGGGCGACCGGGACGTCCGCCATTGTGGCGTTTAGGGTCGGATACGGACGTCCCGTGAGGACGTCGGGTGTCCTCGGACGTCGGCGCGACGGGCGGGCGGACGTCCGCCATTGTGGCGTCCAGTCGGACGTCCCGTTTTTAATTTTTTTTTAAACTCTATATATACGGCTCGTCGAATTTTATTTCATTCGCACCACTTGTGTTAACATGTATGCAATTTTTTTTCGAATCATGTATGTTTTTTCCGATGAAGTTGTTAATTTTTCCGATGAAGTTGTTAATTTTTCCCGTAATTTTTTCGAATAATGTATGAGGTTTGGACTCTGAGGGGTTGACGTCAAATTTTATTTCCGTAAATGTAAATTGTTTTATTTGTAAATGTATGATTTTTTTTATTGCGGGATGTCCTAGTGGGAAGGGCGAACATAGGAGGGGATGTCCTAGTGACGTGGCAGTGGGATGGGAAGTCAGTATAGGGAATTTCTTCTCCCCCATAGAGGGCCGCCTCAAAGGCTCTCGCCATCTTAGTTAGGTTTGCCTGTGAAAAATTTGCAACAGTATACTGACTCCTTCTTCCTATCTTTTCTGGAGAGTATCTTTTTGGTGGGACTCCCCGAGTGCTCCGTTAGGAAGAGTATTTTCTTGAGGAGGGTCTAGAATTACCTCAGTTGCCTCGGATACCAGTTGAGGAGGATCATCAGGCGGTGGTGGTTGAGAGGACTTTGTGGTAGAGACATGCTCGATGGTCGTGCTAACCATTTCTGTTGAGTCCTCGTTGGAGAGATTTGACTGAGGCACAAACCAACTTAGGTAGTCAAAAGTTTTATCTGACTCACTCTTCCCCTGACTACTAAAGTTGGTGTGGTAAAAGAATTCTGTTTCCAAAAAATTGCAGTTCATTGTGGTTACTACTTTTCGTGTGCTTGGGTCATAGCATCTATACCCCTTTTTATTAACCCCATAACCTACAAAGACACATTTGGTGGCACAAGGTGATAATTTGGTTCTCTCGTGTTTTGGGATATGGACATACACTGTACATCCAAAAACTCTGGGCTGGAGGTTCAAATGTTCGAGAATCATGGTAAGCTTGGTCAAATTATGAAGAGATTTTTTTTTAGAATTTTTGTGAGGAGTCGGTTTATAAGGAAAATCGAGGTGGCGACAGCTTCGGGCCAAAAGGATTTGGGGACTTTGGATTCAATCGTCAAGGCTCGGGTGATCTCAAGGATGGTTCAGTTTTTTCTCTCGGCTACCCCATTTTGTTCAGGTGTATATGGGCAGGAAGTTTGGTGGATAAGCCCTTTTTTGGTAAAAAAATGTCAGTCATTTTTTAGTTCACAAATTCCCTCCCATTGTCAGATCGAAAGGTTTTTATAGTGGTCTGGAATTGGGTTTGAACAAGTTTAAAGAAAAGAATGAATTTATCAAGTACCTCAGATTTGTGCTTTAGAAAATATATCCATGTCATCCTAATGCAATCGTCTACAAATATCAAAAAATATCTAAACCCATTCTCACCAACAACGGGTGTAAGACCCCAAACATCAACATGAACAAGGGAAAAAATAGAATTCATACAAGTATTCGTAGGTTTAAACGATTGTCTGTGGCTTTTGACCAAAACACAAGTCTCACAAGCAAAATCCTTCGGAATAGAAAGTTTAGGAAAGAGTAAATTAAATAACCAGGGGAGGGGTGTCCCAGTCATTGGTGCCAAAGCCAAATCTCCCTTTTCGTGGACCCGTGAGCCAGCATCACACTTCCTTGTTGAGCTATCTCGTCCACGTAGTAGAGTCCTTGGCTCTCAGTGCCACGCCCAAGTATCCTCCTCGTCCGAATATCCTGCAAAATACAAAAGTCGGGGTGCATCAGTAAGGTACAATTTAATTCCTTCGTCACATGACTTATAGACATCAATCACTGGGACAAGGTAGGAACGTAAAGGCAATTTGAAAGTCTCAAAGACGGGGATATTTCAATAGTGTCCGCCCCGACTACAGTGATTAATTCCCCACTAGCAGTCTGTATATATGTCTTAATAATATCACCAAAACTAATAAAATCATCATTATTTGGGGTCATGGTGTCAGTGGCCCTACAATCAAAGATCCATCCATTTTTCTCCCCCTCAATTCCATTTTTCACAATATATGTAGCGGAAATACGATCTAAGGGGCTCAGACTGATTTTGAAGTTCAATAGGACTAATTTGGACAGTTCTAGAGACATCAGGGTTTTTTTGCACAATAATCCATAAATTGAGGTTCATCATGTAATTCATCATAAATTGGAGGGTCTTTCAGCAAAGCATGGGGTATTTTATCTAATTTTCAGAAATAATGGGGGACATTTTGAAAAATACTAAAACTGCTAGGGTTAGGGTTGTGAATCCCTAACCCTTTACCTCCATTTGCGCCGCCTCCCCCTCTCTCATTCCAGGTTGTCTTCTCGGTAAAATTGCCGGCTCCGACGACTCCGCTGCCTCCGCCTCCGCCGGAGGCTTCTGGCCCTACCTCCTTCTGCTTCCCTCGCCCATTCAGTGCCTCCCGGTTTTCGGGATTTGGTTTTCCCGTCTCATTCCCGGCGGTGAACCGACTGTCATTTTGGCCCTCGCCGTCTGCCTCTCCTCCCACCAATCGGGATATCCTACCAGTTGGAAGCATGTCTCCCGTGTGTGTTTTTGCATCCCGCACTGGGAGCACCATAGTTTTGACTTATCCACCGGTTTGTTTCCCGAGCGGTGGGCGGTGGTTGTCGGCCGTGAGTTTCCGCGAGCCTGTGACCGATCCCCCTAGATGTGGAATCAGTACAGTCGAGCCGCCTCCTTCTTCACCCAGCGGTAGGCGGTCTCTATCGGGGGGTGGTGACACCTCTTTAAGAATGTCTCGACGGACTCCTTCATATTCTTCGTTCAGTCCCGCGAGGAACCGGAGTACTCGTTTGGTGTTTGAGTACACTCGGAATTGGCTTACCCCTTAGTCACAGCAGTCGATCGATTGCTTCTGGCACCGATCGATGTTGATCCACATTCCATGGATCTTTCGATAATACGTCTCCAGACCATATCTCCCAGTCTAATCGTATTTGCCTTGTCCTCCAGGTCGTATACAAGATAGAGGTCCGCCTCACTCTCATATGTGACGGCAAGGCTCTCCCAAAGTGCCTGGGATGTTTGGTGATGGGCGAAATCCGTGATTATGTCTGTCTCGATGTTGTCCACGATCCAGGAGAAGACGATGAGATCCGTCTCCTCCCAATCCTCATACTCCTCACTTCCTGGCAGTGGCGGGGCTGGTTTTCCAGTTATGTGGGAGTAGCCTCCCCTACTCCTGGTCGTGACTTTCATTAGACGTGACCACAATGGGTAATTCCCCCGTTGAGTTTGAATGCAACAGTTACATTCTTGCATGTTCGTATCTTATTGCTTGATGATTCTATGGTTGGTTTTTCGTCGGCCATTTGGGATGTAGAATAACTCCTTTTGTTAATGTGGGGGGAAATGTCGATGAAGAGGTGAAAGAGTGTTCCTTTTCATAGTAATTCAAATTAATGCACTAAAAATTATTTAATCTTCACATAATTTTCTATACGAATTTAATTTAATTATTCACTAAATTTGTTACTATTATACTAAATCTCAACTTTATTACATAAATTTAAATAGCATACATTTAACCATAATAATTTAAAATACTTTAATTTGATATGCAAGTAATTCATATTTACATAGAATTGAATTTCAATATTAACAATATACCAAAAAAACAACTTGTAAGATTAACATTGAAAGTGAATTAAATCATTTGATATCCTAAATTAATTGAGACATTTTTATGTAGTCTATAATTAAAAAAAATCTATTGAAATTGAAACTATAATATTAACATGTAGTACAGCATAAATTTATTTCAAAACTATTTTATGAATTTTCCATGATAATAAGACTTTATTGTTAGATTATACTACGGGGAGTGATCAATTGTTAACTCAACATTTAATTGATAAATATAACTAATTTAAAATTATAAGATATTTAGAGATCTAATGGTCTATAAATTGTCATGTGTAATTTCGTTTTATTATTATATAAATCTAAAAAGATTAGAAAACTACCAAAATTAGGATTTTGGATTAAAATGTCAATATAATATATTAAATATATCAATACGATTCATTGAATATGTCAACACAATTTAGCATTCCAAATGAAGTTGAATAATTTAATGTTTGAATTGGAAATTTCAATTGTTTTTACAATTCGGTTGATCATGGATCAATTGAAAATTTATTTAATCTTAAGTTTCAATTGAATAAATGAGATCTAAATGTATTAATTTGAATTCAAAATAATTAAAGATTTAAATAGTAATTTATTTGATCTTAGGTTCAATTGAATAATTAAGATATGAATTCATTTGGATTCAAAATAATTCTTAAAATTCATTCGATAATTTAAAATATTTATCATATAAAAGTAATACAGTCACTTATGATGGGACACTGGGAGTTATAGTACTTCATTTGTCCCATAATAGAAGTCATATTTGGTTTAAGCACGAGTTTTAAGAAATATAAAAAAAGTGAGTTGAATAAGTTAGTGAAATGTGGGTCCCACTTTCATATATATATATATATATATATATATATATATATAAAAGGATGTATTCATATCATTTTTCTAATTATTGTTCAACATTCTCCTTAAATCTCAGCCGCAACATTTGAAGATCTAATGGCCAAAAATAGTGCCACTTGTATTTAATTAAAATATTAAAAAAAATTCGAAAAGGTCATTATAGGTATACACAAATCAGTTAGTTATGATAAGTTCCTTGATTATCTCTATCAAATATTACGACAGTTTCTCTACATATTACACCTACAATCTTTCTTCTCCCCCTCATCGTTTTTTCTTCTCTCCCTCATTGTTTTTTCTCCATTGAAGACCTTCTCAAGAAATTGCTGTCGTCTTTTTTCAATTGAAGACGTCTGTCTTTTTTTTTTTGCATCACAAAAATATTTTATTTGTAGAACTCGTTCATTGCTTTCGTTTTTGTCACCAATGGAAGAAGGTAATTGATGTTTTGCCGTCATTGATTATTAATCCGAGTTCTTAACTGCAAATACTGTTTAGTTGGAGTAATCGTTCATAATTTCTTGAAATATCTATTGTGAATCTGACTATATGTATTGCTGTCAGTAATGTTCAATTCCATTAGGGTTTACTTGTAGTTGTAGAACACAGTAGCCGTGATTGAGTTACAATACTATAGGATTAATCTCAACGTAGGGCTAGCATTAATCTGACTGTATGTATTGCTGTCGAATGTAATTATTGTGCAAGTATTGGCAGCTTTCAGAAGGATTTTAATGTACCATAATTGTATTGTAATGTATTTTCTCCCTTTCTAGTAATGTATCATTGGCAGGATTTGATTTTTTGGCACAAGTTAAATCCATCCCCTAAGGGTTTAGTAATCCTTGGGGCTAAGGTGTAGTACGGACTAAGTAACACAACCGTCGCCAATGCCGCGAGTTTCAGTCATTCATCTAGGGTTTAGTTATCATCTCGGCTAGGGAGTAGTACTAAGCGATAAATTTAATGTAAGAATACTTCAGTTTAATGTATGTAATTTACTCAGTAATGTACGATGATTATACTATGATGTATATTTCTTTTGAGAGGTTTTGTTGTTTTTTGTTGGTATTGTATACAGTACTGGTTGTACCTAAATGTTCGAGACTTGAAGCCCGTCGTTGGTCAAGAGTTCTAATCACTAGAATTTGCCCACGCGTTTTACGATATATGTGCCCGCGCTGTTGGATTTGATACTCGCAAACAAGGAATGAGGAAGACGGACGGTGTTACTGTGTGCTGCGTGCTTTTGTAGCTGGTGTTGAAGAAGTTTGTAATTTTCTTCAATCTGGAACTCCTACAATGTCAGCCTTGGAGAAGTGGAGAATGATTGAAGTCCATCCTCCGGATATTGTGAAAACGAAGGGCCACGCTAGCAGCTCTGAAGAGCCGTCTCATTTCAAAGAGAGAAAAGGCTATAAAGGAGACTAGTAGGCCTCTTCGACGGTGTAAGGCTTGCGATGAGATGTGCCATCACGACTCTAGAAACTGTCCAATGCTTAAAGAAATGGAAAACGAGAAAGAGCTGCGGAAGGACAAGAGGAAATGTTGACTTATTTTAGCAAACTACATTGCCAGTTTTGTTTTGCGGATTTTGGGTTTTAATCGTAAATACATTATCTCTGTCTTCTTTTTGTTTCTAAAATACACTAATGGTTTAATTATTTACAACTGTTACATTATTATAGACTTTTGTTACATTATTGAAGTATTGTACATTTTTGTTTAGTTATAGTACATTACAAATATACTTTCGGTTGTTGTACATTATTATTTAGATATAGTACATTAGATATATGTTTTTATGTGTTTAACATGTACATTATTTATGTTGTTCTGTACATTACAATAGTTTGAGTTACATAGATGTTGTATACAAACTGTCAATTATATGTCGAGAGTTACTGATTTCAAAAATTAATAACGCAATCAAATTCCAATTCATATCCTGAATGTGTAGCACAAAGTTTCCTTCCAACAAAACAGGTTCAAGTCATTCATGTTTGTTTCCTTCCAACATAAGTTATCAAAAACAGACTTCAAGTTAACAAAACTAAGTTTCAATTAAGAATCCAGATCATCATTCCAACGACCATTCATTGTTCCTCCAAGGCATTGTTACCACATGGGTACTACATTTTCTGATTTGTGTTGCCATTTTTGGAACCTTGCACTTTGTAAGTGCATCTCCCTGTTCCAAATTGGTTAACCTCTGCATCCTGCCTTTGTTTCAGAGCCTCAGACGTCCAACCCTTAATTGTGGGCCAGGCACGGATCTCCGCCGGTAGTGAACAACCCTGTCCACATACTGACAAATAACCACCAAACTGTGTCATGTTTAATTGCAAAAAAACAGATTCATGTATCCAACATAAATCATGTAATTTAAACGGGTGCATCAGTGATGTAACATACCAGTAATGTAAACATAAACCCATATAATGCACTTATAAAAACAAATTCAATTTTGATACAATAAATAATCCAGATCAACAGATCAATATTGTACCAATTTGTTTTACAAATTGCCCAAGCAAAGCAGTAATGTACAAACAAATTCATATAATGCAATAAGATTATTGAATATAATAAATTGAACAATAATGAACATATCAACAGATCAATACTGTACCAATTTGTTTTATAAATTACCCATGTAAAGCAGTAATGTACAAACAAGTTCATATAATGCAAAAAGATTATCGAATATAATAAAATGAACAATAATGTACCACAATGTTTATATACTGCACGTATTATAGCTAAAGCAATAATGAATAATGTAACATATGAGTAATGTACGCAAAATGGCATATAATGCAGTTATTATTTAACTCAACACTAAGAAGTGGATAGGCCTTGTGAATGACGCGCTTGTGAGAATCCAATGCGCTAAGTATCCATGAATATATTTTATATTGAAGTGCAGAATGGCTCCGAACCCCAACTCGTGCACGACTTCAATTTAACATGGATTAAGCCTCTTCAAACAATTCAGAAACTCAGTAGGGGACCTCCGACAGTAGAGATGGTTCTCTTTCTTCCCTCTACGTTTTGCTTGCACCACTTCTTCTTGCACTCTACTTGCCTCTTCATTCAGTTCGGCCAATCGCTGCCGAAACTTCTGGACTAGTGCAAGTGGAATTACATCATCCATGGCTTCCTCATAAGACACCCTAGGTTGCTTCGCACCTGTCCCACAAAACAAATAAAAAAATGATTAATAATGTATCACATTAATGAAACGTAATGTATAGCAAATTTTAAATAATGTATCAACATAAATGACAGTAATGTAAACATACTTTTTTATCCATAACGTGCCATATAATGTACATCCATTTCAGTAATGTATCATATTAATGGCTATAATGTACATGCGTAAGGTGGTATAAATAAGGGGATATAAATAATGTATACGAGGATATAAATAATGTTTCATATAAATGTAATCTAATGTTAAAATCCTTTCAAATCCATAAGGTACAAAAGCAATCAATCAATGTAGAAAGTTCAAACAAGTTAAAAGCATTCAATGAAAACGATAGATGTAGATTTTAAAACCAACATAACGTACACCTCTGCCTACCACAATGTATAAGTAAACGTCGAATAAATATGCAGAATCATGTAATTCTGAAAACTGGAAACCAAGACATTACTCACCTTCATTTTGGGTGGGTTGGCTCTTAAAAGGTCTTCCTCTCTTCGACATTCTTTGTCTGTCCGCTATTCAAACCACTGTCTACCACCAACAATAAAAAAACAATAAGGTTAGATAAGTATTTTGAGAAAAAAAACAATAAGGTTAGATAAGTATTTTGAGAATAAAAACGACCAATACACTAATCTAAAGCAAAAATGAACTAAAAACATCAATAATGAACAGAAACCTAAAAACAATGAACAAGAATTGATGATTTACAGAGAAATCGACAAAATGTTTTAGAAAATCATAAGAGTGTGTCAGACAACTAAAATCGACCAATACACACATCTAAAGCACCAATTAACTTAAAAACGTGAATAATGAACAGAAACCTAAAATAAATGAACAAGCTGTTATGATTTACAAAAAAATCGACCAAATGTTTGACAAAATCGTGACTGTGTTTAGTAGAAAACTCTGAATCGTCGACTTTGTGGTGTTTTCACGACTAAAATCGACTCCGAGACTGGTCTCTTACTCTATTGCAAATCTTCCACCAATTAAAACGGTGCTGCGTCGACTGAAGGGTGTTAAGCCGGCAGAAATCTACTCTTCTAGTAGAGTTTCTCCGATTTTGAAGCAGCTAGGGTTTAGAAATGAAATGGAAATGGGAGAGAAATGGTTTTGATCGTGGGTTGAGGGATGAGAGAGGTATTGAATGAGAGATAGAGTGATTAGATGGAAGGTCAATCGGTTTCAATGAATATCCCGTTGAATTATCGCGTCTTCCGTTTTGAAACGTGTGAGAGGTATTCATATCTTTTTTCTATATATTGTTCACACATTCAACTTCATCTCAGCCATACATTTTGTTGATCTAATGGCTGAATTAAGTACCACATGTTATTAATTTAAATATTTAAAAAAATCGAAAACGACCTTTTAGGAAGTCACATTTTAGTCAGTTATGGAAGTTTCCTTGATTTTCTCCTTCAAAGATCAACAAAAATACGTTTAATTCATTCTGATTTTCTCTACAAGATTACACGCCAATTTATCTTTCTTCTATCAACAAAATACGTTATTCTCAACAATGGAAGAATAAGGTAGTTAAATTTATTCCTTCATTGATTTAAAAAAATGAATTGTTCACCATTTTATCGTAGAAACTTACTGTATGTATTATTCTTCCGTAACTGACTCGATTTTCTACATTGAACACGTCTGGTGGTGTATTTCTTGCCTAAACCCGAATTCTGATAATATTTCTTGATTGCTTTCGGTTTTTTCAACAATGGAAGAAAGTAATTTAATTAATTCGTTCATTGGTTTAGAGAATTATTCACCAATGTGTAAGTATTTAATGTTTGGCGAGAGTTGAATCCATACCCTGTGGGTTTAGCAATCCATGGGGCTAGGTTGTATTACTCACTCATAAACGAAACCATCACCAAGGGCAGGGAGTTTGAATCATTCGCCATGAATTTAGCAACCCATGGGGTTATGGTATTGTACAACCACATGAATTAAATTTCATTTTTAATGCATGTTTTAGATTTGGTACAGTAAATAATGTTCCAATACTATCTAATAATGTACATTCGTAACATCGAATAATGTACAGATTGAAGAGAATAATGTTGAATGAAACTTGAATTCATGCCCTTTGGGTTTAGCAATCCATGGGGCTAGGTTGTAGTACCCACTCACAAATGAAACCATCACAAAAGGCAAAGAGTTTGAATCATTCCCCTTGGGTTTAGCAACCCATGTGGCTAGGTTATAGCACCACCACATGAATTAAATTTCATTTTTAATGTGTTTAAGATTTGGTACAGTAAATAATGTACCAATAGTATCTAATAATGTGCACGGATCAGTGAATAATGTACAGATTGAAGAGAATAATATTGAAAGGAACTTGAATTCATGTCTTTTGAGTTTAACAATCTATGTGGCTAGGTTGTAGTACCCACTCACAAACGAAACCATCACCAAGGGAAGGAAGTTTGATTCATTACCTTAGGGTTTAGCAATCCATGGGGCTAAGGTATAGCACCACCATATGAATTAAATTTCATTTTTAATGTGTTTAAGATTTGGTACAGTAAATACTGTACTAATAGTATCTAATAATGTACATTCAGATCAGTGAATAATGTACGGACTGAAGGGAATAATGTTGAAAGGAACTTGAATTCATGTCATTTGAGTTTAGCAATCCATGGGTCAAAAGTATATAGTAATGTAAAGTTACAAGATAATAATAGTAGGAATTAAATTATAAAGTAGGATAACTCCAAAACAATGCTACTAAATAATGTATGTCTTAAAGCAAGTATAAAAAACAATACATCTGGAAAACAAACTAAAAATGTAAATATTTCTTCTTGCATATGCTTCTCCTTATCATTCTCTATATCTTTCAGCATTGGAGAGTTTCTCGAATCATGGTGTCCCATCTAATCACAAACAGAATCAGAAAAGCATACCTTAAAATACTATCTTCGTACATTACTCAGTAAGAGAAATATACATGAAATAACTATAGTCGTACATTACAATTATAATGAATATAATGGGAATGACTCTGACTCTCTGCCCTTAGTACACGTTGTACCACTGGGTTGGTATTACATCCTAACCCCATGGACTACTAAACCCTTGGGGAAAGGATATGACTTCTCCCCCTTAGGAAATTGATAGAACATCATATCGAAGTAATGTACAAATAGATCGTCATAATGTAGCATTTCTATCAAAATAATGTACAGAATAATATAGCACATCAGTACGTAGTGTAAATATTGGGTTACATAATGCATAAATGCTTTTTAAAAGAAGATATAGATGAGTATATAGAACAGATAATGTACGAGCGCCATTTAAATAATGTAGTAAACCAAAATCGATATCCATCACCAAACCATAAATTGTAAATTGACCGAATAATTGTAGAAGCACTAAAACAAATACCAAAAATTCAATTAACGAACGACATACAATAGAGAACCTAAAATTGAATTTCGATAATGAAAGAAAATGACCTTTGATTTACAAAAAATGTAGTTTTCAGTATACAAGAAGTGAAATTATTGTTCAATCATTGGATTTCGATTAGAAATTTTACCTGCTTTCGGGCTACGGATACAAACGGCGACGTCTGGTTGTGACAAAATAGCAAAATCGACCCTCGAATGATGAGAACAAGATCATAGTTTGTTTTGGTTCAATTTCCCGTCATCCTTGCAGCACGAATCAGGATTTTTTCTTGATCTGTGGATGTAAAACGACGCGGTTAGGGTTTGGGAAGAAGGGAGAAGTGAGGAAGTCGCGACTATGAAAGAGAATGGAATGAGGGATATGTCAATTGTCTCTCCAAATAACCACGTAATTTTCGCATTTGCAGTTTTGAAACTGCTGATATAATTTATGTGTTTACAGTTATACCCTTATAATGTACCAATTAGACCTAATAATGTAACACAGAGTCAGATATCTCATCATCATCTAGTCCATCCAACATCTTAATCTAATGGTTGATATTAAGTTGGAACTTAACACTAAGGGGGCAATAGGAGCTTAATGTTCCCCTATATATATGTATATATTAGTTTTATAATAAAATGTGAGTGTAATAAATTGGTGGACTGTGATACTTACTTACCATTTAGTTTTGGGACAGTGGGAGTTATAAGTACTTCGTTTGTCCCACAATAGGAGTCATATTTGGTTTAAGCACTGGTTTTAAGAAATATAAAGAAAATTAGGTTGAATAAGTTAGTGAAATGTGGATCCTACATAAAAATATATGTATATATTAGTTTTATAATATAACGTGAGTGTGATAAATTGGTGGATTGTGAGGCTTACTTACCATTTAGTGTAGGGACGGATGAAAATGGCAAAATATAACTCTTGTTGTGGGACGTAAAATATATAGTATCACAACTAATAAATTATTATTATTGACTTCAACTTTAGTATCATATAGCAGTAAAACATTTTTTTAAAATAATATTTTAATCATAAATTAAAAAATCAGTGTAAAATAATTACTGAATTTATTTTAAAAAAGAATAAATCTAGAAAAGAGATGTTAAAATCTAATTAGAGAAGATGAATTAATAAAACAACAATAACCAAATAGAAAGGAAATAGAAAGAGTAATAGCGTAAAGTTATTAGAGCATTAAATGAGATATTTGAATCAGAAATTTACTAAAATGCCATTTTATGGCCCGTCATAGTATGGTTGTGTCATAGACTCATAGTATGGTTGCGTAGCATTACCCAATAATAAACTTACAAAGAAAACTAAAAAGTAATAAATTCCAAACCGTCAAGCTGAATGATAACTTCAATCTGTAGCGTGAAAAACAAAGATGAAAAATGGATAAAAATTATGTTTGAAACAAATGCAAAAAGTGGAAATGATGATGTCTGGGATTCGATAGAGGGCAGTGGCCACTGAAAAAAAGGATAGAAAAAGTGGCATTTTATTTTGCGGCACTCCAGTGGAATAGCATGATACATATATATTCCGCAGATTCAATTTCTTATAATTGTGTTTCATTACATAATTTTTTTAAGCTTTTCGTTTAAATTTGAATCGACACATCAAAGATACTATAATCTTTGCAATTTTTAAAACCACAAAATTGATCAGAATCCGTCGAATTTGAAATGATGCACAATTTTGGTATTGCACAGACAGAACATTGTCAACTTTAAGTATAGTAAACTTAGTTAGTTAGTTTCATCCTTCACCATGATATTGTATTACTGCTTAAAATCGGGTTGAGAAAATACTACTACAAGCTTAGTACATTACAACTCTAATTTCGTATGTTTGTTGGTGTTTTCCTATGCTGTGATTATTGTATATGAATAGACTCATGTCCAAATTTTGTTATATGCAATTTGTGGTATTACAAGAAAATCCAAAATGATCTTTTTGATAATGATATTTGTTTGGTTAATGTTGGATATGCTGTGATTATTGTAGTATATAATGATTCCCCCCCCCCCCCCCAATTTTTCTTCTTTTTTACCCTGTCTTATCCCCTCCTATAATCACCAAACTTCTTCCTTCACACCCTTGAATCACCATCTTCTTCAATTATTCTCTTATTTTTCATCAAAATTCTGTCATTATTCTATTTTTTTTCTTCTTCTAAGAATGGAATTCCATCAAACAATTAACAACTCTGTCATCAAAATAGATAATGAAATTTTATCTATTTTAACTAAATTTTCAATTTACTTAATCAACCCATATTAATTAAGGAAAATATAATAATTACTATTTCCTTCATATAAAAATCCTCATCCCCCAAAACAAATTAAAATAAAAAATATAAAGAATTTTTGGATATTTAATGAAAACTGAAAAATATTCCAAGGAATCTGAACTCCCACTAGATGATTATGCCTCCAGAATTTAGATTTTAGTAGGAAGGCTTAGCTGGAAAATAAGCATTGTTATTTAGTGTGTGTTTGTTAGAGATTCTATAGGACTTGTAGTGCCTATCCACCCACACATAAAACTATTTTAAATCAGATAATTTAGTCTGAGTGAAACGACTGTGGATGGAGGCGCCTCTGCTTGAAGGCGAGGTTGTTCTGATCGGATACGACGGAGACTACGCGGCGGCGGTGAAAGGGGTGAAGTCATGGTGGAGGCTCTGGTGCATAGAGTCGGCCAAGTTGTGGCGAATCGGCGGCCCTATCGCTTTTCAGATAGTCTGTCAGTTCGGAATGACTTCCGCCACCACCGCCTTTGTTGGCCATCTCGGCGATATTCAGCTCTCCGCCTTCTCCATCGCCCTCTCTGTCGTCAGCACCTTCGCCTTCGGCTTCTTGGTCAGTTTATATTAATATTTATTATTATTAATATCATCTCTGTTACATATTGTTACAGACTCAATGTCCTGTTCCATAGACTGTTTGACTTTGACTAGTCTTTTGGGATGAATTCTATTGTTTCGTTTGTAATACCAAATTTTTTAGCTTGGCATGGGGAGTGCTCTAGAAACCCTATGCGGGCAGGCGTTTGGCAGCGGGGAAGTTGAGATGCTCGGGGTTTATATGCAACGATCTATTGTTATTCTCTTAGGGACTTGCGCCCTCCTCTCGCCTCTCTACATCTTCGCCACTCCCATTCTGAGATTACTCGGCCAGAAGGAGGAGATCGCTGCCCCTGCCGGAGTCTACACCCTTATGATTCTCCCTCAGCTCTGCTCCCTCACTATCACTTTTCCCACTCAGAAATTCCTGCAAGCACAGAGCAAAGTCTCTGGGCTTGCATGGATTGCTGCATTCTCTCTGGCTTTCCACATCCTTCTGTGTTGGCTATTCGTTTACGTTCTTGGGTGGGGAGCCACTGCTGCGGCTGTGGCTTTCGATCTCACTAGTTGGGGCACTCTGCGTTTCACGAGATTTGGGGCTTCTTGAAGCTGTCGTTGGCGTCTGCCATTATGTTGTGCCTGGAGATTTGGTACATGATGAGCATCATCATCCTCACTGGTCATCTTGATAATGCAGTCACGGCCGTTGGCTCACTTTCGATATGGTAAATATCACATGATTTCACTTACATTAGTATGGGATGCTTAATTGTTTATGGCTGGTTGATTTCTTCTTGTGATTTAGCATGAATGTTAACGGTTGGAAATCCATGGTTTTCATAGGAGTCAATGCTGCTATAAGGTGAGAACCATATCAATTCGTTCACAAAACAAATTAGTTCCTGACTCAATATCAGTTCACAGATTCATGAATATCAGCAAGTTTTGTGATATCGAAAATCAACAACTGATATTGTTCTCAATTCTCATTTTAATGTGACTTTCATTTGATCACAACTCTAGTCGTCATGTAAATGTATATTTGAAGCGTTCGAGTGTCAAATGAGTTGGGCATGGGGCACCCTCGAGCAGCAAGATACGCAGTGTACGTGACCCTCCTGCAGTCACTAGTGATAGGGATTGTCTGCATGATACTTGTGCTTGCAACTAGAAACCACATCGCTCTCATATTCACCGACAGTCAAGATATGCAGCGCGCAGTAGCTCGCCTCTCCGGCCTACTTGGGATCACCATGCTTCTCAACAGTATTCAACCGGTCATATCAGGTCCAATTACACTTATTTAAATATGTATCACTTACACATACAATACAAACATGGAGTATTATTTAAATGAAGCAGGTGTGGCCATAGGAGGAGGATGGCAAGCCCAAGTAGCTTACATAAACTTGGCATGTTATTACGTCTTCGGTCTACCCCTTGGTTACGTTCTCGGTTATGTGGCCAATCTCGGAGTCGTGGTAACACAATTATTCACTAAGCCTCATGAATCTAGCTAGTTTAAATGAATAGATTCAACATCTTGTATCTCAATTGTGTGAGTGACAGGGACTGTGGGGAGGAATGATAGCTGGAGTTGGTTTACAAACATTACTACTCTTGCTGCTTCTTTACAGAACTAACTGGAATAAAGAGGTTAGTTAGTTTGCAGGATGTCTTGAATTCATCCACTTTCCTATGGAAGTGAAATTGAAATTAAATTAACCTTGCAATAACATATGATAAAATTATGTGAATTTGCAGGTAGAGCAAACGACAGAACGCATACGAAAATGGGGAGGTCAACACATCAAAAAATCAACAATTCCTATCAACCATGGAATAATATAGCACACCATTTTCTTTAACCGTAAGTATCAACTTTTATAGTTTTATTATTGAAACTTCACTCCAAGTCCAAAGGTGGAGTCGTTACACAACATATCATAGGTGGACTAGTTATATTTATCAAAAAATAGTAAGAGACTATTACTTTTTAGAATAATTGCAGGAAACAATTGATTTGAATAAATTGAAGAGATTGTAATTGATAAGTTGAAAAATGAGATAAAAATTGATACCATTACAAAGATTGGAGATAAAATCTATAAATTTCAAATTTCATGATGGGATTGTAAAATTATTAAAGGTTAAGATATGTATTAAATCATTAACCTATTTTTTTAAAAATCAGAGTTTGATTTCTCATCTTTCCCATTTACTTCAAATAAATGGAAAAATATTGAAATTAAAATTTAATTTTATGTATTTTATAAAGTTAGGGGAGTTTTATATTGCTAACTCAATACTTAATTGCTAACTATAATTAAATAATAACCCTTAGATATTCAAATCAAGGGCCTAGATCATCAACCCTGAAATATCAATACGATCAACAAAAAACGTAAATAAAGGTATTAAGGTCAATTTACAACAAATTAGTTGTAACTAACTTTTGAAAAATATCACATAACTTTAAAATGTACTATATAACTTTCTCGATTTAAATTATTTTTTCGCACGACATATATCAAATTAAAGATAATTTCATAAAGATCTAACGAGATTTCACGTGCATATGTTCCGATGTCAAAATTTAAATTTTTTTTTGAAAATTTGAAATTTTTTCGTACAACAACAATTGTCAACATAGTATATAAAATATATCAATATAATACATATATAATGTCATTTTTAAAGCAATGTGTTGACATTCTCAAAGCATTGTGTTGATATTTTCAAAACACTGTATTGACATTTTCATCCAAAACCCTAATTTGATAGTTTTTTTTATCAATTTCGATTTAATTAATAAAAACAAAAATTACACGTGGCAAATTTTAGACCACTGGATTTCTAGCATCCTATTATTTTAAATTAGTTATAGTTAGCCACTAGAGAGTGAGTTAGCAATTGATCATCCCCTTATAAAACTTTATGTTAACAATATTAGTTTTTGAAGCATTACGATTAAATATATTGCATAAATGATAAAGAATAACGCTTACGTGGACTAAGCATCAATATTGATACGTGAATAACGTGATCCCCATATAGTACTTGATGTATGTTTAATGCATTATCAGAATAAATAGTACCCACTCCGCTAAATAATTTATGATCAAATATTTTGCTAATTGGCATTTTTTTAACATGTTGTTTTCTTGTATAGTCATGATGTTTTTTTTTCAAAAATTATAAAAGGTGGTTATTGATGTTTCTCCACAGTAGCTTTCCATAATTCCGGTTGCATTATATGAGCATCTCATTATTTTGCTCATCGCCTTGTCTTTAATTTCATTAATTTAATGTTTTTGTTTAAATCAATATTGTTTATTTGTAAACAAAATATAAAAGGAGTTCCAAATAATGGTGGTGAAATAAATAAAAATTCCTTCTATATATGCGTAAAATCGTTTTATTCTGCAATAAATGTCCTAATCCACTTTCACTATTTAAGACAAGTAGACATGACATTCTACTAATTATTTCACTCAAATTTTATTACTCCCTTCATCCCATAAAAGTACGTAGGTCCACTATATATATTACAGTAATTTTTTATAACCTATACCATAATACCATTCTAAAATCATTAAACATTAATAATAATATATGTTTTACTGTCCAACAACACTATTTTAACTACCCATCTTTTCATTTATCTTACTTTAATAATTAGTATGTTTTAATTTTCATATTATTTCAAATGCATATATCACTGCTACTCTATATTGATGTGTTGTGTCCTCTGCTCCTCCTAGTTATTCAGCTACTCACTTCTCCGTCTTTGTTTGGCAAAAACACGTATGGAGGCGGCGCTGCTGGAGCGGAGATCCGACGATTTAGATCTGATCGGAGAGAGTGGCGACTACCGTGAAGCGAGAGGGGTGAAAACATGGTGGAGAATATTCTGCTTGGAGTCACTGAAACTGTGGGCAATAGGCGGCCTGATACGATCCTATCTCCCAATTATTTAGTTATATTTTGATTTACCGTATCTTTTCCATATTTGTTTAGATATTTGTTTCTTGTTCAATAAGTTAGGGTAGTAGTATTAGAGTATTATAAATATGAGAGATTGTTATCATTTTATTTATCCAATTAATAAAATCATTATTGTTTGCTCACTTGTGGAGTATCAAGAATCCAAAATTATCTATCGCTACCGACAAGATTCATTCTTGCGCCCAGCTCTATCTCCGAAGATCACCGCCGACCCAAGACTTGGGCGCCGGATTAATCAACGGATTTAAACTCTCAACGCTGCCGACGGAGACTCCTCCGCACCAGCCCTATCGTTTGTCTGCCGACCCTTAAACGAGGGCGCCGGAATTGTGGTGTTACAGTTGTGAATTCGAATAGAATTCTCACGTTAGGAGCAGGATGCTCTTAACAACTGGTGCTTTCATCCAGTACTCATGAAGCGTTACAACAGCAACAACGGAAAATCAGTTTGGGGGCAGAATCGCCAAGATTCTTACCCAGTTAACAGGTTTGGGGGTCCCCCACCAATAGGAGGCCGCAACGGCGGCGGCGGGTACCATCGTTCGTCAAGGGACGACGGTGACCTAGAGGGTCGCCCAACGGACGAACACCATCAGGACGATCACGTCAGCACCAAACTTGATCGTGTATTGGAGAAACTTGATAAGTTGGACGTATGAAGGGAGGAAGCCGATCGTAGGTTCGACAACCTTGACCCTTTGCTAACGCGCGACTTGGAGATGCCAACCGGGTTCAACGAACGGGGATGACCCACCGTGTGACGACAATAGGAGAAGGAGACCGATGGAGAGAGGGTTTCAGCCGAGAAACCATATTTTTTGCTTCCGCGAGGAGAGGGGCCGAACGGGCCCCGGCTGGGATATTCAAGGGGACAGAAATCAGAATTTCAACCGCCCCGCTTCGTGTTGGGACCCACCGCATTGTTACCAATCCCACGTTGCGGGCTATGAGAAACCGCAGTGGGTTAAGATGCACCCACCCCGATTCAACGGATCTGACGCAACTAATTGGGTGTCTAGGGTACAGTACTACTTCGACCACGTTATGATGCCCGACGCTCAGCGTTTGCACTACGCTGTAATGTTGTTTGATCCGCCGGTGGCGGAGTGGGTTTTCAATTATTGCGCAAACAACTATTTCGTCGCGTGGCAGGATTTCTTGGAAGATGTACGACATCGTTTTGACGGGCAGAGTTTTAAGAATTATTATGGCCTTCTCGCCAAGCTTACTCAGACAGGAACAGTGCGGGAATATCATGATACTTTCGACAGGTACCTCAACAGGGTGCAAGGGGTCCCGGAATCGGAGTTATTCACACCCTTTGTCGCAGGCCTTAAACCAGACATGCAGGAGCGTCTGCAGTTACATCGCCCCTCGTCGCTTGCAGCCGCGATGGCCTTAACGTTGGAGTTAGCAGACATTCAGGTAGATCGTGGCCAGCCATCGACAACGCCTACGAGTTCGCGTCAGCCTTGGCAGAATCGGGGGCCTCGAGGGCAGCTAGGGGTCTCCTCTTCGCAGCCCCCTTCTCAGCTTCCATCGGGATCTGTCCCCACATCGGACTACTCGTCACATGAACCACCAACACATGTGGATCCCATTGTTCGTGGGTTTGTAAAATTCCGACCTTTGTCGCAGCCTCCACTGCCGCATCGCTTTCGGAGTGAGGTAGATGAGGGCAGATGTTATGGAGAGGTCGTTACTCACATGCATTCGCCAACACGAGACGGTGACGAGGAGCTTTGTGATTCAGAGGACTCCATATTAGATGCAGAGCTTTGTGATTCAGAGGACTCCATATTAGAGGAGGAGCGTTGTGATTCAGAGAACTCCATATTAGAGACAGTAGCAAAGAAACTCATGGATCGTGGCTTGCCTAATGAGAATCGGGGATCTAGGGAAGGTAGAGATGGCAGACTCGAAGACCAACAAGTTTCATCTTTTGATGAAATCTACCCATCGTGCAGCCCCGATATGAGTAAAGAGAAGGAGGAAGATGCATTGTTAGACTATGTAGAGGAGGACGATTACACTGATGAAGTGAAGAAGGTCATCGCCTCACTCAATGTTGTTCAAGTGTCATCCAAAAATGTTCTTGGAAATTGTTGGGGCAAGAAAGGAGATGGTGCTTACACTGATTTGCCCGTAGTTGCTTGTGTCTATGTGGATTTGAATGTCAGTAATATTACAAGTATGAATCCTCGATTATCGTCGCTCGACGCCGATGCAAGGTTGATTCCTCTGGGAAATGGCACGCCGTGTTTGAGCATTCATGGAGGTGTGGCAAAACTTTTCATCTTAGCGTTGAATTATCACGACATCAATGTGGCGGGGGTGTCCACCATATCTTATACCCAACACGGTTCTCTATTGGTGATTTTAGGTGGAAATGATGAAGGGAGACACAGAACTATTCGGTGGGCATTTGATCCAGGAGGAGATACTGCGCCAAAGCTTCTACTTTCAACTCTCTTCGTGGTTTTATGGTTCCTACCTTGAGGACAAGGTGGATTTCAACCGTGGGGGAGTTGATACGATCCTATCTCCCAATTATTTAGTTATATTTTGATTTACCGTATCTTTTCCATATTTGTTTAGATATTTGTTTCTTGTTCAATAAGTTAGGGTAGTAGTATTAGAGTATTATAAATATGAGAGATTGTTATCATTTTATTCATCCAATTAATAAAATCATTATCGTTTGCTCACTTGTGGAGTATCAAGAATCCAAAATTATCTATCGCTACCGACAAGATTCATTCTTGCGCCCAGCTCTATCTCCGAAGATCACCGCCGACCCAAGACTTGGGCGCCGGATTAATCAACGGATTTAAACTCTCAACGCTGCCGACGGAGACTCCTCCGCACCAGCCCTATCGTTTGTCCGCCGACCCTTAAACTAGGGCGCCGGAATTGTGGTGTTACAGTTGTGAATTCGGACGGAATTCTCACGCTAGGAGCAGGAGGCTCTTAACACGGCCCCATAGCCTTTCAGATTCTGTGTCAGTACGGGACCAACTCCGTCTCCACGATCTTCGTCGGCCACCTCGGAGATGTCCAGCTCTCCGCTTTCTCCATTGCTACCACCGTCATCGGTAACTTTGCTTTCGGCTTTCTGGTTAGTTCTTAACTAGTATTCCTTAATTTCCTCCCCAATATTTCCTTAAATTGCATTTCTACCTCTTTCTCAGACTCGTGTGATTCAAATCATTTAGTACTACTAGATTTTAGAGTCTATGTTTGAATGTGGAAGGATTGGATTGGGACGTAGTTGTTGATTTATAATATTATTTTAATTTAATTTATTGTATACACAATTATTTTTTCTGCATAGCTGTAAAAAGAGCTACTACTAACTGGACTGAGCAGTTAGGGCACCCGCATCACTGTCTCGATGCGGGCGAGACGAGACTGCATCGAGACAGCGATGCGGCACTCCCGTCCCGTCACGTGGCCCTTCGTGGAGATGAAGCTGGCGAGTCAGCTCGCTACGCACCAGCGCCACATGGTGAGCATGGCGCGAGGTGTGACGCCCACTCGCCGGCCCGTGAGTGGGCGTCGTCATGCTGACGCAATAAATAATTTTTTCTAAATTCTATTTTCTGAAATATATATATATATATATATATATATATATATATATATATATATATATAAATTAAAAATTTCAAACGGTAATATTACCATTTGTAATGGTAAATTTTTTCTTTTTTTTCTTTTTTTATTCTATAAATACTCTCATTACCTCTTTCATTTTACACACAAACACACATCTCTCATCTTTTTTTCTTCTTATCACTATCATATCATCTCTCTTTCCTCTCCAATTTCTGCAAAAATGTCCGGTGACGGAGACTCCGGCCGCGAGGGTGGCTTCGACTTGAACGCGTTTGTCGACAGGGGGGCATGTACAATGTTTTGGGTGCTTCCGGTTCCAGTTCGTCGCCGGGCACCCAAGGCTCGTCGACGCCGGCGTACCAAACATCATCTTTTCCAGTTGATGCATACTATCGTCCCTCCGCCCCGAGGTATGGGCAAACGCAGGGATTATCCCAAATTAGGGAGAATATTCCGGACAAACATACTCCGGAAAACCTTCCGACCGGAGCTAGATGATGAGGAAACGAGGAGGAGGACCAAGCCCGTCATCCATACAGCTCCGCGGAGACAATGGATCTGTTCGACACTTGGATCAACACGTCGTACGATCCTATCGTCGGGAATCAATAAGCCCGCAAGTGTTTTTGTGATAAGGTCACCGACGTATACAACAAGGAAAAGCCGAAGGGGACCCGCCGCCGCAACTTGAAGATGCTTCGCAGTCATTTTGAGCGAGCCGACAGAGATATCAAAAACTTTTATGGGATATACAAGAATGAAGCGGAGAATTACCAAAACGAAGCAAGTGGAGCCGACATTCTGAGAGCGACTTTGCGAGTCTTTAAAGTCGACACCAAAAAAGATTTCAAACATGCCGATGTTTGGCAGTCGGTCAAAGAGTTGGATAGGTGGGCTGGCGGTGTCCAGTCAAAGCACGGGCTCGAGCTCGAAACGCACGAAGCACACAGCAAGTGGCCAATACTCATCTAGTGAGAGCAGGGAAGGCAATGTCTCACAAGAGGTTGAGTTCCCGACATCCGATGCAAGGGGTGTCCTCCGGTACACGACTTCGGCCGCAAGGGAACAAGGCGGCGAAGGCGGCTAGAGCTCGAGCAGGGAGGGGCCGAGGCGAATCAAGCCAGGCGGGCTCCTAAGGGCCGCCGTCCTCCCTAATGTCCATGTACTTCACCGCCACGTTGACTGACACTTCCCGCATGACGCCCGTCCAATCTCAAGCTCATCTTGCTGGCATTGAGTATCTGGCAAGTCAACTTGGTATTCCGCCTCCATCTAACTTGGGTGCACCGCCACCGCCTTCGGGGAATGATTCGTCGGCGGAGTTGTTTTTATAATTTAAGTGTGCAGTTTTTAATTTCTAGTATTTTAAATTATGTCTTTTTTATTTTTTTAAAGATTTTAATTATGTGTTTTTTTATTTTTTAGGATTTTAAATTGAAATTTTCTTTTATTTAATGAAGTGTGTTATTATTAATTGAATTTGTTGGAAATAAAAATAAAAAATTAAATTGATGAATAGTTAAAGAATGAGATGGTTAAGAGATGGAGGGTTGCAGGTGCTGTCTCTTAGTTAAGAGATGGGGTAAAAAGTGCAGTGGGACCATGAATAGTAAAGGGATGAGACGGTATTGAGACATGGATGTGGATGGCCTTAGAGTTTAATAATATTACTCCCTCCGTCCGCTATTTATGGTCCCAATTTGAATTAGTAAGGATTTTAAGAAATTGTTTGAATTTATGAAGTAAAATGAAAAAGTTAATTAGTGGAGTATGATCCCTACTTTTATATATTTGTTTTATATTAATTTATGAGTGTGATGCGCTAGTTGAATAATGGCTCCACCTACCTAAAATAAAAAATAATAATAAAAATAACAAATGGGACTTTAAAACACATAAATCCCAAAAATGGCAAAAAAGGACTTTATATCGCGGACAGAGGGAGTAACTCCGTCCACAAAAATAGTCTAATTTAGGATATTGGAAGGAATAGAGAGATTCTGGAACCACTTCATTATAGAGAAAAAAAACTTACTATAAATAGATAGAGACTAGTTTTGGTGAATGAAAAAAAACATGATGACTGTTTTTTTGTGGAAGAAGGTAGTATTTAGGATATTGTGAAGCATATTCGATGTGTTGTAGTATAGTGATTTGTGTCTGAGGTACTGAGGTTAGTGTAAATGTAATTCAAATGATGATTATATGCAGCTGGGAATGGGAAGTGCACTTGAGACACTGTGTGGGCAGACATTCGGGGCCGGACAAGTCCACATGCTTGGCGTTTACATGCAGCGGTCGGCGATCATCCTCTTCGCAACTTGCATTCTCCTCGCGCCCCTCTACATATTTGCTACTCCTATTCTTATGCTGTTGGGACAGCCTGAGCAAATTGCCAAACCTGCTGGCTATTTCACTATGCTAACCATCCCTCAAATGTTTGCATTGTCGATCATATTTCCCGCGCAAAAGTTTCTCCAAGCCCAGAGCAAAGTCAACGTCATCGCTTGGATTGCAGCCCTTACTCTTGTGGGGCATGTCTTGTGGTGCTGGCTCTTTATCGTTGTACTCGGGTGGGGAACACCCGGTGCGGCTCTTGCGTGCGATGTTTCTAGCTGGTTGATTGCGATCTCCCAGTTTGTTTATGTGGTAGGTTTCTGCAAGGATGGGTGGAAGGGCTTCTCGTGGGATGCGTTTAGGGAGATTTGGGCGTTTGTCAGGCTGTCGCTCGCCTCTGCTGTCATGTTATGCCTTGAGGTTTGGTATATGATGAGCATCATAGTTCTGGCTGGTGGTCTTGACGTCGCAGTCACTTCAGTCGGCGCCATCTCTATTTGGTGAGTGAGCCTGTTACAGACTCAATTCCCACATCGGTTGTGAGAACAACTGGTGTGGTCTATATAAACTAAATGTGCTCTCACTTCTAACTGGCTAGTCTTTTGGGATGAGTTCTTCGGTTTAGACTGTATCAGAGCCCTTTTTTTAGAGTCTATAGATGGATCATAAGATTAACGTGTGAATGTTGGTTTGCAGCATGGACATCGATGGCTTAGAATTAATGGTGTTTATCGGAGTGAATACTTCCATAAGGTGATGTTCGTATTAATTGGTGTTGGTGGGGTGTTTGTTATACTAGTACTAGTGTTGATTATTGGTTTTGTTTGTGACTACGTGTGGTCATTGTTCGGGTTTCGAACGAGCTTGGGCTAGGACGGGCGAGGGCAGCCAAATACTCTGTTTATGTGACTCTGTTCCAGTCACTAGTGAATTGTTTAAATGTTATAGATATTTAAGAGAATTGATATGCTCTATGTTGTAAACTAGTAACATGTCTTGCATTGTAAACGGATATGTTTAATAAAAAATAACAACACGATGATAAATTAGCAACATCCGGACTAGATTCTCGGACTAAGAAGAAAACTAATCTTAACTACATTTATACACACAAATTTTACTCCTTTTACTTCGCAAAATAAACCTTCAAATTTGCCATATAGTACGAATTTTATTTATGTTCCTTTTCTTCTCCCAAAGAGAAAGGTGAGTAAAGTTCTTATATCACTTTAATAGTTTATGGAACTACGCATCCATTTCAATTTTTAAATATATACTGTGTTAATGAGTCCTAACTACTACCCATTTAAAATGGTTAAAGAAAAAAATGTTCTATCAAGAATACGGAAATACCAGCCAAATTAACTTATCGGTCTATTTATTCACTTCTTAAAAAGCCTTATGAAGGAAAGATTATCCATATTTATATAAATGAGCTATGATTATCATCAAATCCACGTGGAACAAAATTTAAGAGTTTTAACAAACACTTGCTAATAAAAAACCAATCTAACTATTCTAAAATTTACACGATTACGCAAATTGTCATTTTTAATACTCTAGTATAAATTTCAACGTTACATCATACATGGTTGGTCGATACAAATTTTGTAAAATTGGAAATTGTTTCAGTAGTGTGAAATATATTGTTGCGAGAATTTTAAGATACTACATATTTTTAATTTTTGGATACAATTTTACAAACCTAACACCCCAAAACATACCACAAATCTGGATCAAATCTATACAAGCTATACTATCAACTTTTGAGGATAGATCTCAAATATTCACAATTAAAATCATGGTCCCACAACATAATAAATTTATGATATATAATAGTAATCACTAGTTTCATTTTTTTAATGTGGTGTTTATAAAATTAAAAGAAATGAATTTTAAAATTTATTTAATTAAATATTAAATATTTCAAAATTTAAAAATTTATAGATGTGATTTGGAAGCCCTAACGTCTATTTAGAAAAATAAAGAAAAAAATATTAAATTAATGAAACGATCACAGTAGAAAAGAATTTAAAATTTGAAAACTTAAACGACCATACCACATTGTACATCAATCATCATCTTCCCTCTTCAACATGCATTGGACGATCGCACGCCACAATTACGCGTTGTGGCTGGGAATATAATTTTTTACTCCCTCCATTTAATAAATATGAAATTTAACATATAGAATTTTATGTAATATTATTTTATAAAAAGAAAAAGTAAAGTAAGAGAAATAAAAAAATAAAGATAATATTACTTTCATTTAAGAAAATATTTCATTTTTAATGGACAGTCCAAAATAAAAAAACGTTTCATTTTTAATGGGGCAAAATAAATTGAAAAAGTTTATTTTTAATGGGATAGAGAAAGCATAAATTATGTAAATAGTGTATCTGAAATTATTTATTCTATACCTACCACCCAATTAATTTATACCTAACCCTTTTATCATGATTCTCGTTATACAAGTGTGTGATGATATGATTGTAAACTCTCGGCGCATCATTTACTTTTTAGAAGAGAATAAAATAAATATTCTTTCATTTTTTTATTTTTTTTAAATAAACACTTTTTATTTTAAGAATAAATCTTATAATCCACTAATACTAATTTTACTATTTTTTCTCAAATTCTATCTTATTTTAATTTTAATATATTTTTTTAATTGTCTCATAGTTTATAATTTGGAAGAAACTATGCATGTTTTTGGCAAATGAAAAATATCATGCGAACGAAACATTAGGCTATCTAAATGTCGTCATTTAATACATTTAGTCAATTATGTCCTTAATTTTTACATGACGTACGCATTACGTTGATAAATTCAGAAACGTAGCATGATGAAATTTTTTTGCTTTGGGATAATTGAGAAAAATATTAAAATTACGATATATTAATTGACTATTTATGGAAGTTAGTAGCATTAAATCAGAATTTGACCAAATTTTATACTACTATTTACCCTATTTAAAAATATGCTACTTCAAATAAGATTAAAAAAAGGTATAAAATTGAAAAAAAAGGAGTAAAACATTTAATAACTCATCATGCTCTATATTTGAAAGTGTAGGAAAAAACATGTCGTAACTTGCAATTGGACCAGCAATAGATGGCAAGCTTTGGTTGTCCACTTTATATATGGAGCCCAGATTTTGAACAATTTCATAGCGTACGATATGTCAACCTTCTTTACCTATCAATTTCTATCTTTATTTATTTATTTGAAATTAAATAGCTAGGCAGACCCTCAATTTGTTGATATTGTCGTTAAGATTGTTAGTATTTGTTAATATGGCATCAATGTCATACATACGTCACCATATTTGTGGGAAGCTGTAAAAGTACATCAGCCCGGATGCTAGGAGCCACGTTCGAAGACCAGCTGTTTTCAACATTGTCCAATTATACACGCCCAATTCAATATTGTCTAAAGTCTGATCTAAACAACATTGTAAGACACCCTGATCTAAAGAATATTGTAACGTGTGATCTTTATATGTCATCAACTACACAAGTACAATTGGCAAGACAAACCTTAATTATCATAACGAAGTGGCCTCTGGCTTTCAAGAAGTATGATGCATTTAGAGCCAAGAGCATTGCCTGCACAAAATATTAGTAGTATTCTTAGACTCATTTCAAGTCGCCTAATGCAATCAAACCACTGTCACCTATTCACTGCCGCTGCCTCTGCCCATTTTAACGTCTTTCCCTTAGGGCGTGATTGATACATGGGGAAGACCCAAATATAGCCTCTTTTCTCGGATTATTCCAGTGTTTGATATGTATTAAAAACTACATGGCCGACCCGGGTTTATTTATTTGCCCCGCTTTTTTTAAGGTTTGTTACCGCGTTTTGTGTGATTCGAGTATCCCTCCTCCCCACTAAGATACATTTTTCCAACTCAACACAAATTAATATTAAATTCAAAATTGTCATAAGTGGTCATTTTTGCCCTTCAATAATGGCAGTAAATACCTAAATTTTAATCAGAATTCATTTCTACACCAACCTCTGTGTTTCAAAATAAATTAGAGGAAGACCCCAAAATAATTCTCCAAACGACGGAGTCGGCCGACCGATCGACTGGAGTTGTTTCAAGGAAAGGGTTTGATTGCATATCACAACAACGCTGGTCACATTAGCAGGCATAGGTGCGAACTCCATGGCTGACCAGGTAATTCAAAATCAGGTAATTTAGATCCCCTTCGATTATTTGTAACTCGAATTTTACAGATCTGCAAATTCTAGTGTTGTAACTATTTTCGCACCATTAATTTGTCAATAAAGATTTGTAATGGATTACCAAATTATATGTGTCCGCGTGGTGAGTTGAGATTTTTGGTTAGCAGATGCGAAGACACCAGAATTTGTCTTTATAATTTTTGTTGGTGGGTTTGTTAACCACACATTATTAATTTCTGTTCGCTTTACCCCTAGGTTGAACTCATTCGACAAAAGAAATCAACTTCACGATTTACAGATCAATATAATCCACAATGAAGCAAAACACAAGTGGAGGGGGTCTGCAAATAAATACTTCACGATTTAGAGAAGACGTTAACGACTTTTTACCCGATATCGGTTCGAGGGGTAGGTCGTCTGGTAAGCAAATGGAGAGAGCCTGAGTCTGCGACAAATAAATGAAGATGGAAAATCAAATGAAGTCAGTCTGCAAATAATATGTACAATACTGGTGTTTCAGCGGGAGATGAAATTTGGTTTCCCTCCACAATAGAATGACAAAAAATTTTGTTACTTGGTTTCCCTCCACAACAGAATGCGAATTATGTACTGACTTTAGATTTTAATTTTTTAAATATTGACGAGGGTATTTTCGACATATCATGAACCAATCTGATTTTTTCTGTGATGTATCAAACACGAGTTTGACCAAAAGAGTGAGTTAGCAACGCGGCATATCAAACACGAGTTTGTCTCAACATATGGTAGCTAACTCTATCAAGAAATTATGGAAATTGGAATTTTCTGTCCAATCTAGACTTTCCAACCCCATGTGTAATGTTTAATTTTCTGGGTACAAGTGACGGATACTTACCTCAAAACGTAGTTTATGGAAAAAAGCCAATCCATTGCCTCCGCCACAGCCTGTGGATTAAGAAATAGTAAATCGTATAAATTATTAGCATCTTATGCCATGCGTTTCTTGTTTCACTATTAAAATAAGCTTACCTCTATTTGGGGCTGCTGCTACCATTACTGAATGAGTAGGTGCAAATTCTAAGTTATGATTTCAATAAAATTATCACATTTTGCGTTATACTCCAGTACTATATTTTTCAATTATCCAATTAATTTGTATTTAGAAAAAATTGTGTAATATGGAAGCTGAAATCTGTAAGAAAAAATTTATAAATTTATATACATTATTCACAAATGTCTTCATAAGATTAAGATTTAGCTAACGTATTTTAATTTTAAAATGATTTATAATTATTTCCTAAATTTAACAGTTAAAAAGGTACTACTAGGAGTATTAGTTATATACACTTAGGTAGCGTTCGGTTTCAAGATAAAATAATACTAAAATATAATCTAGGTTTGAGTTGTAAGATTATTTTAGTTATTGGGGATTAGCTATGACTAAATATCCGATTATTATCCATCTATGATTGAGTTGTGCGATTTAATCTCATAAATCAAACCGACTACATATTCTCGGATACAATCTTCCAAACCGAACACCCTTTATTTTAAAAAATCATTGGTTTAAGTTCATAATACTATTAGTTTATTTTAAAAAATCATGGGTTTAAGTTCATAATACTATTAGTTAAACCTTATAAAAACCCTCCGAAATTCTAACCAACCTTTCTTACTTCCTTTCCACACAGAACGATGATTGCTCGGTTTATTCCCAAATCTGCACAATTTCATCGATGTCTATCCCTAATTTCGTCCCGCACCCATTTCGTAGCTTCAAATCCCCTAATCCCGGAACCTAATCGCATTTTATCGCCTCGTCCTCCTCAATTTTCATTCTTCTCCACCAGAGGGAGCAATGGAGGCCATGATTCCTCCACATCAACTACCGATTTCTGGAAAATGTCATCGGAAACTGACCAAGATATCCACTCCGTGTTCTCCATGGATCCCGGCAATCCGCGGGAGTTTGCTGAAGGGGACAACGAGGGGCCAGCTGAAGATTATACACCGTGGAGTTTTTCAGGGGAAGGGAAGGAGCACCCGGATGATGATTTGTTCGGCGGCGTTGAAGCCGACGGCGAAGAAATGGGGCTTGCTAGTTTAGGAGATGGAGTGGGATTGGTCGTTGAAAAGAGTGAGGAGGAGAAACAGCTTGAAGCCAAGGCCAAAGCTTTGGCTGATGCTCTCAAAGGTCGTTTTTTTGGTTACTATTCTTTTCATTTCTCTATCGTTTGCATGATGGATGGATGATGGTGTTTTAAGGTTGTTACTTTGTGTTTATAATTGAGATATATATCCAGATTAAAATTAATTTGATTTTTGTTGATTGTGACATGTTGGGTTCTGATCTATAGAGATTCTTGAGGCTGGATTTTATGTTAAATGTTGTTTCAGTTATCCTGTTTGCTTGATCAAATTTATTTGTATTGAGGAATTGAAATAGCTATACTATGATTTTGCAGTTGAAAGGATTCATGGTTAGTCCTAGTGTTTTTTTTTCCATTAAAGTAACAATGTGCCCTCCATTTTTCTGACATTTTGTGTGAAATTGGCCATTACTTAGCTAACAATTTACTTTCCTGAAACTCATCAGATAATAAGTTGAAGCAATTCACATGTACTCTTGGTGATTTCTCTGTTGATATAATGATTTTCAATTATTTAATTTTGAAATTGGATTACTGTGAGTCAACTGGTTCTAAATGTTCCATCATTTTAAGATAAATGTCTTAGAGAGTCGAATATTTTGGGAGTACAAAGGGATTAACTGCTTTATCTCCTCAATGCACTTCCTGTCGACAGGTGCAAGAAATTGTACCAAACCCTGGAATATTACTCAAGTTGATTAATATTCCATACCTTGGCGAAGGAGTTATTAGTAAAAAAATTTCCCCAGCTATAGCGTGTGCTGTTTAATTCAACTTAATTCTGCAGAGCTACATTATAGTTGATGCCTGTCTGATGTTGAGGGCTTTTGATAACTAGTTACAATCTTGAATTTTCTTCAGAATAAAGGTCTTTATGTCCTGTGAATACTTTTCCAGAGAACAAGTTAACATTTTATCTTTTTCCTCCTTTTACTGGAGGCATCGGTAGAGAAGCCTTTTTTCTGGAAAATTGTTCACTTATTGTGCTGATTCTTGCAGGTTCGGATCTTTCATTTGGTGACCTTATATTGGCATCTGGGATAACAGATGAGATGCTGGATAGTTTAATTGCCCTGAAGGACTTTGAAGGCATTCAAGGATTACCGCCTCTATCTGAAACAGAGGAGAAACGTTATGAGAAGAATACTAAAAATTCTGGCAGAGCTGAAATAGAGCGCCAAAAACAAGAGGAAGCTGCCAAGGCACGCGTCAGGAAAGTAGACGAGAAGGGGAAGTCTTATGGAACAGGGAGACGGAAATGCAGCATAGCTCGTGTTTGGCTTCAGCCTGGTGATGGGTATTTTTTGGTGAATGACAAAGAGTTTGATGTATACTTCCCCATGCTTGATCACCGTGCTGCTCTTCTTCGGCCTTTCTCTGAAACGAAAACATTGGGCATGTGGGATATCAATTGTACTGTTAAAGGAGGTGGCACTACAGGTCAGCACTAGATTTCTGTTGATCAAACTTTTTATTAAGTGTTTGGAATTTGAGTTCATACAATACATATATCCTCTGATTAAGGAATACTACCATACTCTGGACTACAGAGCTCTGATGTTATTTTCTTAACCTCCCTTATATAGCAAATGTTATTTTTGTCACCATGTTTTGATGAATTCAGCTGAGTGGTTTACTTAAGCTGAGTGCTTCATTATGCTAATCAGTCTCTTGCTATCATTCTTTGAGCTTTGGCATATCTGTTAAGAGTTTTGTTCTGTTTCCCACCTGCATTGTGTGATTTGTTGCCATTTAGATCTTCAGATTAAAATTGAAATGCAATTGAGTTTGACAGAGTACCATTGACCTTCAAATGCTATTTTGCATACGAAAAAACATTGAGTTTAGTCACCAGACGTGCATCAGCTAGACTACTTTATTAGTAATACTATATTTTTTTGAGGAAATTATGAATTTCCAATTTATGTTCCCTTTCTGTAGATTAACACATGAATGAACTTTGCAGGTCAAGTTGGAGCAGTCCGATTGGGCATCAGTAGAGCATTACAAAACTGGGAGCCAGGAATGCGCCCTCCTCTGAAACAAGGTAAAACTTCTAAAACCGGATTCTTGTTTCTTGTCTACAATGTTTGATCATTTGCACGCCCTGTTATATTGAAGCCACATCAATTGTGCGAAAGTTTAGCGATCAACTTGCAGTTCTAACATTTCCCTATACAACTTAAATTGTGGTCGGGACAATTTTGCCTCTAATCCTGTTTTTGATGTCTCTTCAGCTGGTTTTCTGACGAGAGATTCAAGAGTTGTGGAAAGGAAGAAACCTGGTAAAGCGAAAGCTAGGAAAAGCTTCCAATGGGTCAAACGTTAACCATTTTGCAGTCTTCATCTATGCCCCCAGTTATACAGCAGCAGTGCTAGTTTTCTATCCATACAATACAAAGCTAGTCAGGTTTTCCTTTTTTGTAATACTTCTTGTAGCCCCAACATTTGTTCCAGGGCTTCTTGATGTTTCAATGTTCATCATCTTCCCCAGCTTTCGCGATTATCCGATGATATTGGAGCTCACTGCCTTCGATTCTTTTTTTTGACCATGTAGTAATGTTTAGGCAGGAAATCTCTGAAGTATTTGGTGATATAGCTCACTTTAGCACTGGTACTTGATTGGTAGTGATAATGATTTCTTTTTTAGTTAGATAATCGTATCTGAACTTTACTAGTACTATTATTGAGTTGAGGAATAAACTTTAAATATTAGTGATGCTGATTTACTAGTGAATGTTTGTTTAAAATTGTACTATGAAATTATATACTCCTACAATAGACCATATTCGTATATAGAGATAAAATGATATATTACACTTCTAGATAAATTATACTCCTAGATTGGATGCAAAATACCGAACATTTGGACTTTCCTTATTGTATGATGGACAAATGCGTTTGTTAAAAAAATATTATTGAGACTCATTATTGATGAGATGCAGACAAGATTCAAATAACTTAACCAAAATGCTACGCCATTGAAACTCATCATATTAGCATTCAAATTCAAAAGTTAGACTAATAAAATCTTGTGGAACCCAAATGTGGCACAATCGATATTTACTCATTAAAGTTTAATCCCAACTAAAATGATAACAAATCAATAATTATAAACATAAAAATTAATCCTATATGATCCGTAGCCCATAAGTAATTATTAAATGCCATCACGGTCATATATATATATATATATATATATAGGATTGTGATCAAGATAGAACCATTCTTAAACGTAGAACCATTCTTAAACGTAGAACAAATGCCAAACGGAGCTCGTTAGATCTTTTAATCCAATGGTGTTGATTTGCACAGCAACTTCCCATTACAACCAAAACTATTATTAATGGGTGAATGCAGAGAAGTGAAAAAATAAAGCATGCATGGACTCTTCTTTGTTTCATTCATTCTTCCATCAACATGTGAGTTTTTTCACATGTTGAGTCCGGAATGTCGTGAAAACATAGTCTAACTATGCTAACCATAATTGTTTAGCCGGTCTTATTTAGTTCTATTATTCAAAAGTTGATCTTTACTAACTAAACGTAATTATTTAGTCTTTCTCGTAGACTCTGAATTTTCTTGTAGTTTCATTAATTGCTTTATGTTGTTTAGGAAAACCTTTTTCTTTTCTATTCTGTTTACAAAAATCCTTACAGACAAATTAGAATTCTAAGCTTAATGAAAATGAATATCATTAAATGGTTCCAACGAAAAATATAAACCGAAAAATATAAACCGAAAAATATAAACTTGAAGAGTCAATACAAAAATACTCCATTTGTCCCACAGTAGGAGTCACTTTTATTGTGCGCATGAGTTTTAAGAAATGTAAAGAACAGTAGGTTGGAAAAGTGAGTGGAATATAAGACCCATTTTTTATATTGATTTTATAATAAAATGTCACTTAAGTGAGTTAGTGGAACGTGAGACCTATTTATCATTTATAGTAAAATTAAAGTGTGACTCTTATTGTGGGACGAACCAAAATAGCAAAGTGTGACCATGTGGGAACAAAAGTCCACTTAATAATCAAGTGAATTGAAACTCCCTCAGATAATGAGATTTGACAATTTTTTCCAGTGCCACACATGCCTTGTATTCTAAGAAAAGCAGAACAGCCCTCCCCACGTTGTTTTTGAGAGTTTTCAAACCTAGCCTAGCTAAATCTTCCTCGAGCATTTACTCACATAAATGTAAATTTATTAATTTCTCATTTTTTACCTCATTCCCCATTGGAAATTAAACTTAAATAAACGTTGAACATACGACTCTCTTCTTCATAGAGTAACCAAAACGGAGAAAAAAAACAAAAACTACATACAACAATATGAATCAATAATAAAACTAAATTTCTTTGGTCTTTTGTTTTTTACGGACTTATCTTGCTCGCCACTTTCATTGGATTGAGCATTTGTCTCGAATAAAAACAAAATAATAAAACAAAATCAAACAAAAGGGCCATAATCAGCTTGGAGTAGTTTATGCAGTTAGGTTTGTAAGGTAAATCATGTATTGACTGACCCCCTAAGCTGATCATTTGAAAGCCGCTGAGGACCTTGAATGGAACATTCCAACACAAAATTATGTATTGGGATGCCATTCCAATGGACAAGAGATCCACAACTGATTATTTCAGCTGTGTCTGTGTCGAAGGAAATCTAATTGGTTAGAGAAGCAAGAAACAAAAGATGGAGTAGTCGCAAAAGTAGAATTCAAATGAATGAGGAGTGGCTTGATCAAGTGTTGTAATTTTGATCATTGTCGATTGAAATTGGTTTTCCTCCATCCAGTGTGTTAGATATATTTTGTGATAACATAACTGCAATTGATTGTGGATCTCATGTTAGCATCTCAATATGTAGTATCTATGTCTCATTCAAATACTCATTTTCATGTCCAAATGAGCCCTTCAAACATTTCCGCATCGTGTGTAATTAAATATTCCTCTATTCCAATAAAGCCGACCCACCTTTTTTTATCCAACCAAGATGACTAATTATTTTTTTAAAAAAATAATTAGTCATCTTGGTTGGATAAAAAAAGGTGAGTCGACTTTATTGGAATAGAGGATATTTATTTCTATTTATTCTTTTTCCACCTAATATAAAAAAAATAACATGGTGTGTTCATATATTTTTGTAGAATTAAAATAAACACGAAAATGACTTAGAAAGGGTAGGATAGTATTTCCAAATTCGAGCCACTTGAATTGGAAAGATATGGAATAATCTAGCACTTACCTATGCAATCTCCATTTCTAATCCCATTATAAATAGCTGAAGCTGCCTATGATTTCCCAAATCACCAAATATCAAAGCTTCTTTCTTCTTCTTCTTCTCTACAAAAGAAGTGTGTGATCATGGCGGGGCGCTACCAAGTGGAGGTGACCATCACCTCCGCCAAAGACCTCAAAAACGTCAACTGGCGCCACGGCAGCCTCAAGCCCTACGCCGTCGCCTGGGTCGACCCCAAATCCAAGTCCTCCACCCACGTCGCCCCCGACGGCGACACCTCCCCCACCTGGGACCAGACTCTCCTCCTCCCCTTCGACTCCCCCGTCGAAGACTCCACCCTCCACATCGACATCGTCCACGCCGACGCCGCCGCCGACACCAAGCCGCTCATCGGCTCTGCCCGCCTCCCCCTCCGCGACCTCGTCGACGACGTCGGTCTCGGCCGCCGCGCCGACCGCACGCTCCCCCTCACGCGCCCCTCCGGCCGCCCCCAGGGGAAGCTCGAAGTCGCCGTCAGCGTCCGCGAGCCGGGCTATCGTGCGCCGGACCCTTACTATGCGCCGCCGTACCCCCCTGCGGCGGCCAGGGAGTACCCATACGCGGGGCCATACAGTGGGGCCCCGCCGTCTGGTTATCCCGTGTACGGAGCTCCTCCGAGCTACGGGTACGGGCAGAGTAGTTACTATGGTGGGGCACAGCAGGGATACGTGGAGGGGAAGGAGAAGAAGGGAAGCAAGTTTGGGGGGATGGGGACGGGATTGGCTGTGGGTGCGGTTGCAGGGGTCTTGGGTGGAATCGCGCTCACCGAAGGTTTTGAAGCCCTTGAGGATCATATTGCCGATGACGTGGCGGATGATCTGGCTGATGATGTGGCGGGCGACGAAGAGGATTATTAGTAAAGCGTATACGTGTGTAATTTTTTTTTTCCAATTAATTGATGTATACTGTTACTGCCCAATCAACCTGTCAAAGAAGAAGAAATTGTGGAATAAAAAAGTGTGTTTAATTCATTTGAGCATTATGCTTAAGAATATTCTTAATCAAGGAACCGAATAAAAGAACAAAACATGGAATTGTGTCCGAATTAATCACAGACAAATGTTCATTTTCCTGTATACGAGAAAATCAAGATATATATGTTTAGTGTGATTTAAATTAATGGGATTCTAATATTGTTGCTGTTTAATTAGGGGCGGTAATAGACCTCACCACTTAACGAACATTTATGTTTTTTTTAGGACCTAAATGAACGTTATTTATCAGATGTTAAAATTTTCAAAGAGCCAATACTTATGTCAAACTTCAGCATCTATCGAAGTCTTCTAATTAAATTTACAGTCAACTTAGTTCATAGAAAATGCACTTCATGCATAAAAATAGTCTATTTCTATTTTTTAATGAGATAGGTCCTATTTTTCACTATTAATACTTCAATTACTTTTTTTTATCTCTTTTATCTTATTAATTATACATTACAATCCGTATATCCTAAAAGTCTCTATTTTTATGGGACGGAGGGAGGGGATAGTATCATAGTATTACAAAAGTATGCCATTTTTAATGTTATTTCACTTTATCGAACGATATTATATAAAATGCTTTCTATGAAAGAAATTTAAAATTCACTCTTAAATTTAATAGGCTTGCTGCTGCCATATTGTTGGCTTTATGTATGATGTATTTTATTATACTTTTGTAATTTAGAAGTGAAACAGTTTTAGTGACTATTTAGTGGATGGAATACGATAATTCATTGCCCCTAAACCCTAAACAGAAGACACCATCCATCTATTCACATTTATCTTAGTTTTATTCGATACAGATAATAAGAATGTATAAGAAAATCGAAAAAAGGTCCACATTTATTTTACTTTAATTTGGTACAAATTATTAAAAAATTAAGAAAATGAGTGAAAAGTTAATGAAATGTGATACGGATTATAAAAAATGAAAATAATTGAGTAAAAAAATTAATGAAATATGAATATACTTTTATACTCTATTAATTTTATAATAAAATTATAAGTAAATTGAATTAATTGAATATCAAATTTATTTACTAAAGATAATAAAAATCAAATATTTAAGGATGGATATGCTCAAATAGGCTCTTCCTGTGCGTCATTCTTTTCGCCTACTAATTTGTGAATCATATTGGAATTAGTATTTTCAATAAATTTTCTGTAATATAGGATGAGATAGGAGAATTGATTCATTTTTCCTTCACTGTCACTATAGTTAAAGCAATGGAGCCAACCACGTATTTCCAGTTCAAACACATGGCTCCTTTATCAATTATTAAAGCAGCCTCTTTCTCTCTAGTTCATGGGAATCTAGCTACACATATAAATACACACAGTGCTCTAATATTCAAGGCATCCGATGTAGGGCTGGCAAATCGTGCGGATTGGGTCGTTATCGGGTCAACCTGATAATGACCCAACCCAATAAGGCCTAACCTGAACCCGACCTGTTAAGGAAACTGTAAATCCGAACACGAACCCGACCTGTTACCTTCAAATCCGAACACGACCCGCACCCGACACGAACCCGTTATCGACACGATATAATATGGGTTGACACGACACGATAACAACCCGAACCTGATATTACACGATTAAAACCTAATATTACACGATTAAACCTTAATTTTAACCTAATTTACACAATTAAAATTCATTTTATACTATTTAAACCTAATTTATAAGAAATTAAAAAATTAAAGTAATATATATATTTTTAAATAATAATAAAAATAATAATATTATTTCTTAATGGGTTACCCGTATCCGACCCGCATCCGACCCGAACCCAACCCGAAATTATCGGGTTCTTAATGGGTCAACCCGATAAGGACACGGATCCAATAAGACTTGACCCAAACCCAATAATTTCGTGCGGATTCGTGTCGGATTATCGTGTCGTGTCGAAAATTGCCAGCCCTAATCCGATGTAAATTAAGCAATTTTTAATACCGATAGCGATAAGATTCGAAATGCCATGCTCTTTATAAATGCCACAGCCACAGCCAATATATAGTTGTAATTCTTGCAAAACACTTGTTGGACTACAAACCCTCCTACAGTAGAAAATTAGAGAATGATATAAGCAATATATAAGTACAAACCCTTACAGTGGTATTAGAGCATTAGCAATGGGGCGCCCTAAGGTGCGCCCTATGGCGTGCCACGTCAGCAGTTTTATCCTCCTACCTCCCCACCTGCAGTGGGGCGCCCTATGGCGCGCCACATCATTATTTTATTGTTTTGTTTAATTAATTTAACTGTTTTCAAATAACAAGTAACGAGTAAATAAAAAACGGTCTAAATAACAAACGGCGAAGTTTTAATAAAAAAAAGTTACATCATTGAACTAATAATAAAAAAAAACTAAGTCGGACCAATTCCCAACTTCCGACGCAGCTCATCGAGTAACGCCCGGAGATATTCGGCTTCGTCGGGGTCGGTACACTTCTTGAGGGCCATGTGCGTCTGCAACATCGTCTTTACCATCGACGCTGTTGCTAACGACTCAAACGCTGTGGCCGTCTGGGTCGGGAGCTCTACCGGGACCGGAGCTTGGGTTGCAGCGGTCGTCCGCGGCCATCGTCCGCGACAGCCGCAATGGGGCGGACGATGGCGCGGACGATGGCCATCGTCCGCGCTATCCTCCGCGACCGAAGTATAGGGCGCGACTATCGTCCGCGCCCTATGGCGCGCACCTGCAATGGGTGCGGACGATGGATGGCGCGGACGATGCGCGCCATCGGGCGTGCCATCGTCCGCCCATTGCGGATGCTCTTAGGGCCAAGGTCCGGTGATCCGTTGTGGTCCAGAATTCGATCGATTGCTTGCATGTTCCTATGTGTTCCTATATAAACTTGATCAAGATCTATTGTGACCTATGACATGTGTGGTCTTGATATGAGGAGAGATTTGTTTGCAATATATAGGTGAACCCCTACTTCATTAGCATGAGGTTTTTTAGAGAGTGTCCCAAGAGTAAAATCGTGAGGGTTTTGCCCAGATCAAACAATATCACACTAATGTGAGTTCGGATGTGCACTTTCGAACCCTTACATTAGTATCAGAGCCGAGGTTCAGCAAGCTTGTGTGGCTCGGAGTTCGGTCAATTGCTTGCACGTCCTCTAAGGTTTTTATGTGGTCCCAATCAAGACATGTGGTGGCCTCTGACCTGTGTTATCTTGGTCTTGTGGTTTTGGTATGAGAGGATGATTGTATGTATTCAAACCATCCCACATCGGAGAATTAGAAAAAGTGGAAGCAATATATAAGTTCAACTCCTATGCCTTTTGGGGAGGGCCACTAAAGCAAAGTTATACCCAAAATTGACAATATCATACTAATATGAGTTTGGATGGGCACTATACGACCCTCACAACACTCTCTTGACAAGAATTATAAATTCTTAGCAAAGGTTGTACTGATCATTAGTCTTTGTAGATACGATACTCTTACTTGTCCATACATATAATTGCACTGCATACTCACGGATAGATCTAGTCTAAATAAGGACGAGTCAAACTCTCTTGAATTCTCGGGCTACTTGCCTCCCTCTCTATAAGATGAAACTACTGGACTCTTGACTTAGGCGTGTGAGGTACTCACACGATCTTCCGAAGACGAACAAAGTAGTGGTCTTGAAATTCTGATTGGAATTCAGAATGTTTAGTCTTTTTTCCTTCAAACTTAGCAAACAAGTCAAAATACCAAAATATGTAGGGATATATGCAATAATGTACATAATTCACATAATATGCAATCGAAATTAGTCAAATCTAGGCCTAAAAAGTATCCAAATTCCGTGTTTATCAGTGGCGTAGATGGTAATATGTCATATTGTCATGTGTAGTCTACATTAGTTTTAATTTGATCGAGGTTATTCATCTGAAAAAAATAGTTTATAATTCATATATTTAAATTTAAAAAAGAATTTGAGGAAAACAAATAGAAATATTGAAAGTTCGGTAAAGAACATTTAAAAGATAGATAATCATCTCTAATATGACATCCATGCAATATTCAGTCAAAAAATTTATTGATCAATTATGCTCCATCATTCATCCTTTTCACAATTATTGTACTAATGCAATAGTCACTCATCACTTATGAACATTACATTCACTATTTAGGTTTAAACGAACATAATTTTTCCAGTACAGAATTGTAATTACGTTAGTCATAAAAATATGTACCGTCTCCACAATTAAAAGAATAATTTTTACTCAATATGAATTTACGGTGTTCACTGAAAAACCCGCTTTTTACCGGTCAATATTTCCGCCGGCAAAACATTAAAAAACACATTTTCCAGTGGTTTTTATATTATTATGATACATTAAAAAACAAGAGAATATCTTTTGCTAATATCGTCCACAGAGAATAATACAGTAGGAGTATCATCTTTCTATGTTAGTCCGTTCATCAATCAGTGTCATAGTACTAAAAATGAAAAATTACTCCAAATTTGTTGTTCACTTTTCTTTTATCTTTCCTTCCTTATTAAATTTACATTTTCTTATTTTATATTTTTCTCTCATACTCCGACTATTTTTTGGCTAAGGAATAGTAACATTTTGTATGATAAATACAATTTCACATTTATTAGCTACTAAAGGATGTGCGGAGGAAAATAGGTGAATGTGGAAAGCATCTTTACTCAACTCCCACCAAAAAAAACAGTGGCAATGAAAATGTAATAAATGTCTCACAACTGCACCCGTGAAAACCATTAATTTCAGTCCCAACTACATCAAATCTCACAAATTAAAACCATACAACTATTATAAATATGTGCACATCTCCAATGATCCAATTAGGAAGCCAAAAGTAGCAATTCCTGTCACTAAACATTCCCAAATTTTAAAGGTTTAGGTTATACACAACTTTTTTTGGGCATGGCAGGTGAAGTTGCAAATGGTGAGAAGAAAGTGGGAAGCGTCAAACTCCTCAACACAACCTATGTTAAGCCCGAAAAATCCATAGGAAGGAAAGAGTGCCAGTTAGTGACGTTCATGTTGGAATCTTGAATTTAAAATGTCCTGTCAATGAAGTTTGACCAATAATAAATGTGACGAGACATTTAATTTTTAAAAATTAAATGATATAGCGTCGATCTACGTTCCGCGTAGATGACCATAGTATATTCACTTTCTCAAATCCGATTCCCGATGAGTAAGAAATAGTGGATAAAAGTTGGTCACATTGTAGCTTTTGATAAAGCTATGAGTTGAAAGTGTATGGAGTAATTAACTAGTGATAATTATCCCACATAGGAGATGAGACACATCTTTAAATGTGTATTTATTAAGTGACTTATTACACTTAGTAATTATCGTGGAGTAAGATGGGTGAAAGAGCCCACACGCCCGCGCCCGCGCCCGTGCCCTTGGTCTTGGACTTGGACTTGTCCCTGGATCCAGACTTAATGTTTTGGACCACCTCAGTTTTGGGCAGCAGCCTGATCAACTTGACATGCTGCGCCTTGATCAGCAGCCTGATCAACTGGGCCTGCTGCGCCTTGAGCGATGGCTTGATCAGTGTCTTGATCAAGTCACGAAGTCCACATGTAACGGTTGAACTAGGGCGTGTACAACGTCTAGATTCAACGTCGACCACTCCAGCTTTCAAACTCGTAACGGCTGGCGGTTACAAGCCCGCCATAATGAGCCATGATGACAGCCATCAAGGCTGAGTTGACCCTGGCAGTGGACCAAGCCTAAAAATAGGCTAGTCATTCCTTGCATTAAAAACATAGAACAACATACGAACCTACTCACCATCGTCATAGTCTCTCTGCATTGTCTTTCTGTCGAAAGATCTGTCCTCTCCTCCATCCAGTTCGCCGGAGCTCTGTTGATTGCGGTGCTGCTTCACCAGAGACGTAGCCGTTTTATCTTTGGGGACGACACGCCAAACCGAGAGCACTACCGGGGCGTATCTCGTCTTGCGGAAAGAGGCCTCCTCGACTCGGCTAAGTTTTATTTCCAGTTTACAGTTTTGATTTCATTGTAATTTTCAGTTTTAGTTCTTCCTTCTTGGGTTGTATTACGCCCGGTATTGTTTATCTCTTGTAGTTTGAAGTATCATTTCCTCCAACAATCGCAAGACGAGATAGACTTGCCGTTGAAGGATTCGGACCTTAACTGAAATTAATCACTTCTGAAACTTAATACCTTTGCTGGAGATGTCGACTGAATCCAACACCGTCGCTGCCACCACCACCGCCGCATCTCCATCCACCGTGTTGACCACTGCACCAGTCAACACATCATCGATTACGACGATGATGCCCACTCCCAGGCGCTATCCATCTTCATCAACAACGCCTTGGGAGTTTGTTAACCCCCTTGGGCCCACTGATGGATCCACCTCGAGTGGATCGGTTGGTTCCACTTTTAGTGGTTCCTTCGGATCCTTTAATGGATCAAGTGCTGGGGCCTTTGGGTCTCACATGAGTGCTGGGGCTCGGGTCTCACACGAATGCTGGGGCCTTCGGGTCTCACGCGGGTGCTAGTACGACCATGGCGGGCTCTATCCCCAACATGAATGGTGGTGGCTCTATGCTCAACCACGTTGTTGGCTCCTTCGGGGGCAACAGAATTGGTTCCTTCCATGGACCAAGTACGGTACCTTTGGCACCAAGAATGATGCCACCTGCCGAGAAGCCACCAAAGTTTGGAGGATCTGACTTCAAAAGGTGGTACCAAAAGATGTTGTTCTACTTGACAACATTGGGCGTCGCCAACTTCTCCACTGAAAACGAGCCGCCCGCACCAAGCGATCAAGAGACTAGGCTCGAAGTCATGGCGGACTATGAAGCTTGGAGAAAAGGAGATTACCTTTGTAAAAATTTCATTCTAAGTGCTTTAGATGATAGTTTGTATAATGTATACTCCGTTGTAACCACATCAAAAGAGATGTGGGAAAGCCTAGAAAGGAAGTACAACATAGATAATGCTGCAGGTACTGAACAAGTTGTAGCATCCAAATTTATGGACTACAAGATGGTCGACTCTCGACCCATCATGAAGCAAGTTCAAGAGCTCCAAATGATCATCCACGCACTAGTGGCTGAAGGGATGACCTTGCCCGACAAATTCTTAAGGTGCACGATCATTGACAAGCTTCCTCCTAGTTGGAAGGACTTCAAGAGCTATCTCAAACACAAGAGAAAGCAGATGACCCTTGAAGACTTGATCGTGAAATTGCGCATTGAGGCTGATGTACGTAAAAGCGACCAAAAGGCTAAGGGCATTAGCCCACTTGAAGCCAAAGCCAATCTGTTGGAGCAGGGCGGTCCCTCCAACAAACGCCCTCGTCCAAGTCAAAAGGATAAAGGGAAAGGAAAGCAGCCTGCAAAGAAATTTGAAGGCGAATGCTTCAAGTGTGGCAAAACTGACCACTTTGCCAATGACTGCCGCAGCAAGAAGAAGAAGCCGGCATCCCACGTCGTTGAAAAGGAGTTCAAAGACTGGGATGAAAACGACCTCATTGCTATGGTCACTGATGAGGCCAACTTGATTGAAAACAAGGGAGGCTGGTACATCGACACTGGAGCAACTGCTCATATTTGTGCCGATAGGAGTAAGTTTTCAACTTACAGTCTTGTTGATGGGAGGAAGATCAACATGGGGAATCAAGCATCATCCTAAGTGAAAGGAACCGGAGATGTGATCCTCAAGATGGCGTCTGGCGTCTCGATCACCTTGAAGGATGTGCTGCATGTGCCGGACATCCGCAAGAACCTAGTGTCTGGATCTATACTAGTTAATAAGGGTTTTAAACTTGTATTTGAATCCGATAGGTTTGTTTTGTATAAGTTTGGAAAATCCCCCGGAAAAGGTTATGTAACCGATGGGCTTTTCAAGCTTAGTATGGCTACGCGCCATGGTCCCAAGCCTTTGGCTATCAATAACAATGCGTCTACTTCCTCTTACTTGATTGAGTATTCAAACTTGCGGCATTGTAGATTGAGACATGTAAATATAAACGCCATTAAAAGATTAGTAAATCAAGATTTACTAAAGGCAAATGAAGTTTATAGTAAAAATAAATGTGAGATTTGTCTTGAAGCTAAAATGACTAAGTTACCGTTTCATTCAGTTGAAAGAAACACTAAATCCCTTGAATTAATTCACACGGACGTATGTGATTTAAAGATGGTGCAAACTAAAGGTGGTAAAAAGTACTTTATCACTTTCATAGATGGTTGCACAAGATATTGCTACATTTATCTTTTAAGAAGTAAAGATGAAGCAATAGAAGCGTTCAAAAATTATAAGAACGAAGTTGAGAATCAACTTGGTTGTAAAATCAAAACGATTCGAAGCGATAGAGGAGACGAATATGTAGCCCCATTTGAGGAATTATGCAACGCAAGTGGTATAATCCATCAAACGACTGCACCATATTCACCACAATCAAATGATGTTGCAGAACGCAAGAATCGAACTCTAAAAGAGATGATGAATGCACTGCTTCTGACTTCAGGATTACCACATAACATGTGGGAGGAAGCTGTTTTGACAACCAACTATATCTTGAATAAAATCCCTCTCAAAGGCAAGGATGTTACTTCTTATGAGTTGTGGAAGGGAAGGAAGCCATCCTACAAATACCTCAAAGTGTGGGGGTGTTTGGCAAAGGTGATAGTTCCTCCGCCCAAGGAAGTTACAATTGGACCTAAAACAGTTGATTGTATCTTCATTGGATATGCACTTAACAGTAGTGCATATCGATTTGTTGTCCACAAGTCTGAAATACCGACTATGACCGTGGGAACAACAATTGAGTCAAGAAACGCGGTATTTCTTGAAAATACATTTCCTTGTAAAAAGAAGGAAAACGTAGCATCCAATTCTGAGACAAGAATTGAGGATGAAACCACTAGTTCTAAATCAGCGGATGAGGAACCTAAATCGCGCAAGCGTGCAAGGCCTGATCCAAAGGATACAGTACTAAGACCTGGTAGTAGGGTCAGAACACCAAAAACATTTGGTCCTGACTACATTGCTTTTATGTTAGATGAAGAACCGACATCTATAAAAGTAGCCTTCGATGGGCCAGTCGGGCTACATTGGAGAGAAGCTGTTCAAAGCGAAATTGATTCAATTTTACTAATCCACACTTGGGTGTTGGTAGATCTACCTGAAGGTGCGAAACCTCTAGGTTGCAAATGGGTACTTAAAAGGAAATTTAAGGCCGATGGAACAGTGGATAAGTACAAAGCCCGACTAGTAGTAAAGGGTTTTAAACAAAAGGAAGGACATGTCTTCTTCGATACCTATTCACCTGTAACAAGGATTACATCTATCCGAGTGCTTCTCGCTATTGCTGCATTACACAATCTTGAGATTCATCAAATGGATGTAAAGACCGCGTTTCTAAATGGTGAACTAGAAGATGAAATCTATATGGAGCAACCCGAAGGGTTTGTAGTACCTGGACAAGAGAAAAAGGTATGCAAGCTCGTAAAGTCTCTACATGGATTGAAACAAGCGCCATAGCAATGGCACTTGAAGTTTGATAATGTGATGTTATCAAATGGGTTTAAAATCAACGATTGCGACAAATGTGTCTACATCTAGAGCACTAATAACGGCCATGTTATAGTGTGTCTATACGTTGATGATATGTTAATCTTGGGTAGCAACACTCAAGTAATTAACGATACAAAGGCCATGTTAAAGAGAAACTTTGACATGAAAGACATGGGTCTAGCCGATGTAATTCTTGGAATGAAGATTCTAAGAACGTCTGATGGAATCATCTTAACACAATCACATTATGTTGAGAAGATATTGAATAAATTCAAAGCCTATGATGGCGCGCCGGTTAAGACTCCAATTGAGCTCGACGTTCACTTGAGCAAGAACAAAGGCGAGCCCGTTGCACAAGAAGAGTATGCACGAGTCATCGGGTGCATTATGTACTTGACTAATTGTACTCGACCTGACATTACTTGTGTCGTGAACAAGTTGAGTCGTTACACGAGCAATCCAAGCAAAGAACAGTGGAGAGCTCTTGTGAGGGTTTCGAGATATTTAAAACATACTCAAAATCATGGGCTACACTTCTCGAGATACCCCCGGTACTTGAAGGGTACTGTGATGCAAATTGGATATCCGACAATAGAGACTCACTTTCAACAAGTGGATACATCTTTACTATTGGGGGTGGTGTTGTATCGTGGAAATCCACAAAACAGACATGTATAGCCCGATCAACAATGGAATCGGAGTTCATTGCCTTAGATAAGGCTGGTGAGGAAGCCGAGTGGCTTAAGAACTTTCTTGAAGATATTCCATATTGGTCTAAGCCAGTGCCACCAGTGCTGATCCACTACGATAGCCAAGCGGCTATTGGAAGGGCAAACAATGGCTTCTATAACGGTAAGTCTCGACATATACGTCGACGACATAATAACGTGAGACATGTGATCACAACAGGGGTGATTCCAATTGACTATGTGAAGTCAATAGATAATCTAGCAGATCCGCTAACCAAAGGGTTAAACCGTGATCAAATGAATAAGTTGCTAGAAGGAATGAGTTTGAAATCCACAAACTAAAGGGTTTTCATAGTGGTAACCCAACCGTGATGACTAGAGATCCCAAGAACTTGGTTCAAAGGGACAACTAAGCTATGAGAGTTCATGAGAAACACTCAACTATATCTATTCCCTAGAGAGCAATAGAGTGTTGGTAAACTTGCCTAGTGGTGAGGCTTAGTCTATGACTTTTAATGTCTCCTAAGGATCTCGAGGAGATTGAGTTCTCAAGGAGACCGAGTAGGGCAAGATACTCGATAAGGAATCACCTATATAAGTGTGAAGTGAGGCCGCTTCAAATAAAACACTTATGAATCCAAAGTGGTGTCCAAGGCAGCAAAGGACACAAAACTTGAGAACGGGTGAGGTTGAGGTGTTTAAGCGTTAACACCATTGTCTCGGTGCACGCCGTGGGGGATTAGTTCAAAGCATCGCGCTACTAAGCCACCTGTGTATCCGATGGGGTCGACAATGGAGGGTTCAAAGCCAAAAACTACCTATCCTTATGCTTATATACCTCGTCAGGGTTGAACTTGTGTCTGCATGCATATGCATTTGACTATTTCCACTCATGTGGGGGATTGTTGGAATCTTTAATTTAAGATGTCCTGTCAACAAAGTTTGACCAATAATAAATGTGACGAGACATTTAATTTTTGGAAATTAAATGATATAACATCGATCTACGTTCCGCGTAGATGACCGTAGTATATTCACTTTCTCAAATCCGATTCCCGGTGAGTGAGCAATAGTAGATAAAAGTTGGTCACATTGTAGCTTTTGATAAAGCTATGAGTTGAAAGTGTATGGAGTAATTAACTAGTGTTAATTATCCCACATAGGAGATGAGAGACATCTTTAAATGTGTATTTATTAAGTGACTTATTACACTTCGTAATTATCGTGGACTAAGATGGGTGAAAGAGCCCACACGCGCGCCGAGCCGAGCCGCGCCCGCGCCCGTGCCCTTGCCCTTGGATCTTGGCAATTGGTCTTTGGGTGGTCTTTGGGCTTGTCCCTGGATCCAGACTTAATGTTTTGGACCACCTCAGTTTTGGGCAGCATCCTGATCAACTCGACATGTTGCGCCTTGATCAGTAGCCTGATCAACTCGGCCTGCTGCGCCTTGAGCGATGGTTTGATCAGTATCTTGATCATGTCACGAAGTCCACATGTAACGGTTGAACTCGGGCGTGTACAACGTCTAGATTCAACGTCGACCACTCCAGGTTTCAAACTCGTAACGGCCGACGGTTACAGGCCCGTCATGATGAGCCATGATGACACCCATCAAGGCTGAGTTGACCCCGCAGTGGACCAAGCCTATAAATAGGCTAGTCATTCCTTGCATTAAAAACATAGAACAACATACGAACCTACTCACAAGCGTTATACTCTCTCTGCATTGTCTTTCTGTCGAAAGCTCTGCCCTCTCCTCCATCCAGTTCGCCGGAGCTCTGTTGATTGCGGTGCTGCTTCACCAGAGACGTAGCCGTTTTATCTTTGGGGACGACACGTCAAACCGAGAGCACTACCGGGGCGTATCTCGTCTTGCGGAAAGAGGCCTCCTCGACTCGGCTAAGTTTTATTTCCAGTTTACAGTTTCGATTTCATTGTAATTTTCGGTTTTAGTTCTTCCTTCTTGGGTTGTATTATGCCCGGTATTGTTTATCTCTTGTAATTCCAGTATAATTTCCACCAACAGTTCGACCTTCCCTACCTCGCCTTCTACTACAACCAGAAGCTCCTGCTCTACAAAGGCGGGAATGAGGAGGGCGGCGCGGTGGTGGAGAAGCTGAGAGATTGGCTGGAATTGGTCCTGGAGGAGTTCCACCAGCTGACCGGGAAGCTCGAGAAGGATGAGGATGGGGTGTTCAAGGTCGTTTACGACGATCACATGGAGGGCGTGGAGTTCGTGGAGGCCGAGGCAGGGGACGTGGAGGTGGCGGAGCTGACGGCGGAGGAGGGGTTCTCCAGGTTTAAGGAGCTGTTGCCTTATAATGGAGTGTTGAATTTGGAGGGGCTGGAGAGACCCTTGTTGGCTGTGCAGGTGAGACTCTTGATTCAGCTTTCATTTATTGTGTTACATCTATTTTTACAACTACCAACTTCTGTTGCCTATATTAAATTCTTGAGTAGTTAGTGTGTGTGACTAGTTAATTTGAATTATAAATCTGGTCTGTAGTTTAATTAATTAACTCCTAGTTCTTATGACATGTTTTACTAATTTGGAGCTACTTTCATTTTAGTAAAGTCCTACAGTACTGTTATTGGAAAAATATCATGGACTTAAATTGTTTGTATTTATATTTCCTAACTCCCGTAGTACGTACCATAAGTATGTAGACCATTCCAATGCTAGAAAATTGGGCTCATGACCTTATTGAAATGATGTACTACTAGTTTAGAACAAATTAACAAGCAGTGTGACGTTATACTCAATCATAACTTCATTAGACATGTTTTAGTACTTGTTGGAATTGGGAAGTGATGATATTTTAACTCTATAAACATTTTGTTAGTGAACATATCTTTTGGTATTTTTTCCCAAATGACATATCTTTTGGTATTTTTACTACTGTTACTTATTGAAGTGTTAAATTAATGTTAAAGTGTTTGATGTAAGATTTGATAGGGGTATTTTTCTACTGTATAATATACACTTTGACAGATTAAAAAAATACTCTCATAGGCTAATTAATCAATGTAGTGAGGGAGAAGTTAAGAGCGAGAGTTGAGTAGTAGGGAGTAATAATAGTATGTAGTACTATGGTGTTCAGTGACGAAAAGGGCACTTAACCTTTCCTTTTTTTATTTAAATTTATTCAATTTTTATAGTATGAATTGGCATACTAAAGTCTCTTAGGCCATTCGCAACGCTGTCACTTATCCATCCCTTAATCGTCCCTTAAATTACTATTCATGGGTCCACTGTAATTTTTTACTTCATCTCTTAACTAATGGATGAAACCTGCAACCCTCCGTCCCTTAAATTACTATTCATTCAATTTCATTTTTTTATTTTTATTTCCAACCAAATTCAATTAAAAAACGCACTTCATTAAAAATAAAATAAAATAACAACATAAAATAAAAATACAACTTAAAATTCAAAAAAAAATACTTAATTAAAATCCTAAAAAATAAAAATTACATAATTTAAAATACAATTTTAAAGAAAATAAATAAAACTACTCTGCCGGCGAATCATCCCCCGAAGGTGGTGGAAGTGCACTGAAGCCGTGAGGGGGCGGAATGCCAAGTTGTGCTGCCATAAAAACCAATTTCGTTAAGATAGGCTGGTATTGGGGAGGCGTCATGCGGAAAGTGTCCGCCATTGTGGCGGTCATGTACATGGACATAAGGGAGTTCGAGGGTCCCCCGAGCCCGAGCCCGCCTGGCTTGATTCGGCTCGGCCCCTCCTCCCTCTAGCCGCCTTCGCCGCATTTCTCCCTTGCGGCCGACGGCGCCCACGAGAGGACCCCCCGGCATCGTCTGCCGGGGCCTCAACCTCCTGCGAGGCAAACTCTCGTGGGGCGCTGCCCGAACCGCCCTCACTAGACGAGTATTGGCCACCCGCCGTGTGCTTCGTGCGCTTCGAGGTCGAGCTCGAGCTGGACCGGACACCGTCGGCCCACCTTTCCTCGTCTTTGACGATCTCCCAAACATCGACATATTTGAATTGTTTGCCGGTGTCGTCGAAGTAGACTCGCAAAGCCGACCTTAGAATGTCGGCTCCCGTGGCTCCGCTTTGGTAATGAGTCGTTTCATTCTTGTGGATGGCGCAGAATCTTTTGACCTCTCTGTCGACTCGGTCAATGTGAGCACGGCGCATCTTATATGTGTGGCGGCGGGACCCCTTCGGCTTAATCTTGTGGTAGGCCTCGGTGACCTTTTCCCAGATGCACTTCCGGGGTTGTTGATTCCCGACGATGGGATCGTACGAGACGCTGATCCAGGCGTTGTACACCGCCAGCGCTTCTTTGGGGCCGTAAGGATGCCGACCTAGATCCTCCTCCTCCTCGTCCGCCTCCGCCTCCGCCCTGGAGCTTCCACCGCCTCGGCCTCCTCCACCGCCTTGGCCTTCTTCCGGAGTGGGATCAACGGAATAATCCTCCCGAATCTGGGATAATCCCTGCGAATACCTCAGGCGGAGGGACGGGCGTATGCATCCACATCAAAATGGGGTGGTTGGTACCCCCGGCGTCGACGAACCCTGGGTGCCCGGCGTTGACGAACCGGAACCACCACCGAGGACATTGTACATGCCCCCCAGTCGCCGAACGCATTGATGTCGAACCCGGCGGAGCGACCACCGCCAGAGTTTCCGTTGCCGGACATTTTGTGATGAGAGGTTAGATGAAAATTGGAGAGGAAATGGAGATTATTTGGGAAGAATAGATGTGTATTTGTGTGTGAAATGAGAATGAATTAGGAGTATTTATAGAGTAAAAAAATAAAAAAAATAAATAAAAATTGAAAAAATGGTAATATAACGGTAATATTACCGTTTTTCATTTTTTAATTTTTTTTATTTCATTCGAATTTTTTTTAAAAAAATGAATTATTCCCACTCGCGGGCCGGTGAGTGGGCGTCACGCATGGCGCCGGGCGCGCCACATCGCCTCGGCGCGTGGCGAGATGTCTCGCCATTCATCACAGCGGGACGGAACGCGGAACGGGCTGGGGACGAGACGGGGCGCTGCAACGCGTCATGCCGCCGTCTCGTCCCTTCGTGACGGAATACGGGCCACCCGCGTGACGCGTTGCGGGTGACCTTATAATCAGAATTAGAATTGTACTAATAAATTTTTTTCTAGGTCCTACAATTTGAAGATTTAGGTGAGGGTTGAACCACTTCCTATACGCTCTTATTTTGTTGAATGAGATCAACCATGGACCACTTAATGTACTACTACTATATTACGCAATGCTATTTATAATTTCCTACATTAACGTAAATTAAAATTGACAGCTCACGAAGCTAAAAGACGGGCTGGCAATAGGCCTCGCCTTCAACCACGCCATACTGGACGGGACATCCACGTGGCACTTCATGAGCTCGTGGGCCGCCATCGGCAAAGGGGCCACCTCCGTCCCGGTCCCACGCTTCCTGGACCGCACCAAGGCCCGAAACACCCGCATGAAGCTGGACCTCTCCCAGCCCTCCGACGCCCCCGAGCACGCCAACTCCGCTCTCCGCGGTAGGGTCTTCAAGTTTCCCGCCTCCGCCATTGACCAAATCATGTCAAAAGTCAACAACAAGATGTTGGAATCGTTGCGATCAAAGGACTTTGACCAAGAATACTTTCAACGAGACATTTAATTTTGTGAAATTAAATAATATAACGTCGATCTACGTTCGGAGTAGATGACCGTGGTATATTCATTTTTTCAAATCCGATTCCCGATGAGTGAGAAATAATGGATTAAAGTTGCGAAATAATTACTAGTTAATTAAATGAGCTATGAGAGAAGTCATGAGATTAATTAAGTGTTAATTATCCCACATAGGAGATTAGACACATCTTTTAATGTGTATTTATTAAGTGAACTAATACACTTAATAAATTATAGTGGACTAAGATGGGTTGAAGAGCCCACACGCGCGCCGAGCCGAGCCGTTCCCGTGCCCTTGGACTTGGATCTTGACAATTGGTCTTTGGGTGGTCTTTGGACTATTCTTTGGGCCTGGTCGTGGGGCTCGGTGCTTGGGCTCGACCCAAGGCTGATTGGTGTAGTTCTTTTTTGACCACCAACGTTTCCACGCCAGCGAGCCAAGTAGGATGACACATCGTCAGTCTAACGCGGTAAGAACCTACGTGGCTGACACGTGATGAAGTCCACGTCATGACGAACCTAGACGCACGCGTGTCCCGATGCGTCAAGGAGCAGCTCTCGTAACGGTTTGTAACGTTCTGCGGTTACAACCTCGCAATGATGACAGCCATCATGGCTGTTGACCCCCAGCAGTGGGCTGAGCCTATAAATAGGCTAGTCATTCCATGCATCTCTATACAACATTCACAAGCATTTGCATCATAAGCTCTCCCCCTCTCTGCATTGTCTTTCTGTCGAAGCTCTGCCCTCTCCTCCATCCAGTTCGCCGGAGCTCTGTTGATTACGGTGCTGCTTCACCAGAGACGTAGTCGTTTTATCTTTAGTGACGACACGCCAAACCGAGAGCACTACCGGGGCGTATCTCGTCTTGCGGAATTTAGCCTTCTCGACTCGGCTATGTTTATTTTCTAGTATCGTTTCGTTGTATTTTTAGTTTCTGTTCTTCTTTCTTGGGTTGTATTACGCCCGGTTTTTGTTTATCTCCTGTAATTCCAGTCAATGTACCAACAATCGCAAGACGAGATAGACTTGCCATCGAAGGACAGAACCTAAACTAAACTTAATCACTTTCGAAACTTAATATCTTTGCTGGAGATGCCGACTGAATCCAACACCGGCGCCGCCACAACATTTCCATCCACCATGTCGACCACTGCACCGATCAACACGTCATCGATTCCATCGATGATGCCAACCCCCGGGTTCTATCCATCTTCATCAACAACCCCTTGGGAGTTTGTTAACCCCCATGAGCCCACTAGTAGATCCACCTCGAGTAGATCGTTTGGTTCCACTTTTAGTGGTTCTCTCGGATCCTTTAATGGATCGAGTGTTGGGGCCTTCGGGTCTCACGCGGGTGCTGGTCCCTTCGGGGCTGGTACGACCATGGCGGGCTCTATGCCCAACATGAATGGTGGGGGCTCTATGCCCAATCACGTTGTTGGCTCCTTCGGGGGCAACGGAATTGGCCCCTTCCATGGACCATGTACGGCACCTTTGGCACCAAGAATGATGCCACCTGCCTAGAAGCCACCAAAGTTTGGAGGATCTGACTTCAAAAGGTAGTACCAAAAGATGTTGTTCTACTTGACAACATTGGGCGTCGCCAACTTCTCCACTGAAAACGAGCCGCCCGCACCAAGCGATCAAGAGACTAGGGTCGAAGTCATGGCGGACTATGAAGCTTGGAGAAAAGGAGATTACCTTTGTAAAAATTTCATTCTAAGTGCTTTAGACTATAGTTTGTACAATGTATACTCCGTTGTAATCACATCAAAAGAGATGTGGGAAAACCTAGAAAGAAAGTATAGCATAGATAATGCTGCAGGTACTGAACAAGTTGTAGCATCCAAATTTATGGACTACAAGATAGTCGACTCTCGACCCATCATGGAGCATGTTCAAGAGCTCCAAATGATCATCCACGCACTAGTGGCTGAAGGGATGACCTTGCCCGACAAATTCTTAAGGTGCATGATCATTGACAAGCTTCCTCCCAGTTGGAAGGACTTCAAGAGCTATCTCAAACACAAGCAAAAGCAGATGACCCTTGAAGACTTGATCGTGAAATTTCGCATTGAGGCCGATGTGCGCAAAAGCGACCAAAAGGCAAAGGGATTTAGCCCACTCGAAGTCAAAGCCAATATGTTGGAGTGGGGCGGTCCCTCCAACAAACGCCCTCGCCCAAATCAAAAGGATAAAGAGAAAGGAAAGCAGCCTGCAAAGAAATTTGAAGGCGAATGCTTCAAGTGTGGCAAAACTGGCCACTTTGCCAAGGACTGTCGCAGCAAGAAGAAGAAGCCGGCAGCCCACGTCGTTGAGAAGGAGTTCAAAGACTGTGACGAAAATGACCTCATTGTTGTGGTCACTGAAGAAGTTAACCTTGTTGATAACAAGGGTGGCTGGTACATCGACACCGGCGCTACTACTCATGTCTGCTCAGATAGGAGCAAGTTTGTCTCCTACACTGCTGTTGAAGGGAGGAAGATCAACATGGGGAATCAAGCATCATCTGAAGTCCTCGGCATTGGCAACGTGATTCCCATGATGATGTCACTATCACTTTGAAGGATATGCTGCATGTGCCGGACATCCGCAAGAACCTAGTGTCAGGAACAATACTAGTTAATAAGGGGTTTAAACTTGTATTTGAGTCAGATAGGTTTGCATTGTACAAGTTTGGAAAGTCACTCGGAAAAGGTTATGTAACCGATGGACTTTTCAAACTCAGTGTGGCAACTCGCAGTGTTGCAAAGCCGTTGGCTAATAATAATAAAGCATCTACTTCCACTTACTTGACTGGGTGTTCCAATTTGTGGCATTGTAGATTGGGACATGTAAATTCAAAAGCCATTAAAAGATTAGTGAATTTAGATTTACTAAAGGCTAATGAAGTGGATACCCAAGATAAATGTGAAATTTGTCTAGAAGCAAAAATGACTAAGTTGTCGTTTCACTCTGTTGAACGAAGTTCAAAACCCCTTGAATTAATTCACAAAGACGTATGTGATTTAAAGATGGTGCAAACTAGAGGTGGTAAAAAATACTTTATTACTTTCATAGATGATTGCACAAAGTATTGCTACATTTATCTTTTAAGAAGTAAAGATGAAGCAATAGAAGCGTTCAAAAATTATAAGAACGAAGTTGAGAATCAACTTGGTTGTAAAATCAAAACGATTCGAAGCGATAGAGGAGGCGAATATACAGCCACGTTTGAGGAGTTTTGCAACGCAAGTGGTATAATTCATCAAACAACTGCACCATATTCACCACAATCTAATGGTGTTGCAGAACGCAAGAATCGAACTCTAAAAGAGATGATGAATGCACTGCTTCTGACTTCAGGATTACCACATAACATGTGGGGGGAAGCTGTTTTGACAGCCAACTATATCTTGAATAAAATCCCATTCAAAGGAAAAGATGTTACTCCTTATGAGTTGTGGAAGGGAAGGAAGTCATCCTACAAATACCTCAAAGTGTGAGGGTGTTTGGCAAAGGAGATGATTCCTCCGCCCAAAGAAGTTACAATCGGACCTAAAACGGCTGATTGCATCTTCATTGGATATGCACTTAATAGTAGTGCATATCGATTTGTTGTTCACAAGTCTGAAATATCGATTATTACTGTAGGAACAACAATTGAGTCAAGGAATGTTGTATTTCTCGAAAATAAATTTCCTTGCAAAGACAAGGAAAAAGTCTCAGCCAATTCTGAGACAAGAATTGAAGAAGAAGCCACTAGTTCTAAACCAGTGGAAGAAGAAGCCACTAGTTCTAAATCAGCGGATGGGGAACCTGAATCGCGCAAGCGTGCAAGGCCCGATCCAAAGGATACAGTACTAAGACGTGGTAGTAGGGTCAGAACACCAAAACCATTTGGTCCTGACTACATTGCTTTTATGTTAGATGAAGAACCAACATCTATAAAAGTAGTCTTCGATGGCCCAGACGGGCTACATTGGAGAGAAGTTGTTCAAAGCGAAACTGATTCAATTTTGCTAAACACACTTGGGTGTTGGTAGATCTACCTGAAGATTCGAAACCTCTAGGTTGCAAATGGGTACTTAAAAGGAAATTTAAGGCCGATGGAACAGTGGATAAGTATAAAGCCCGACTAGTAGTAAAGGGTTTTAAACAAAAGGAAGGACATGACTTCTTCGATACCTATTCACCTGTAACAAGGATTACATCTATCTGAGTGCTTCTCGCTATTGCTGCATTGCACAATCTTGAGATTCATCAAATTGATGTAAAGACCGCGTTTCTAAATGGTGAACTAGAAGATGAAATCTATATGGAGCAACCCGAAGGGTTTGTAGTACCTGGACAAGAGAAAAAGGTATGCAAGCTCGTAAAGTCTCTACATGGATTGAAACAAGCGCCATAGCAATGGCACTTGAAGTTTGATAATGTGATGTTATCAAATGGGTTTAAAATCAACGATTGCGACAAATGTGTCTACATCTAGAGCACTAATAACGGCCATGTTATAGTGTGTCTATACGTTGATGATATGTTAATCTTGGGTAGCAACACTCAAGTAATTAACGATACAAAGGCCATGTTAAAGAGAAACTTTGACATGAAAGACATGGGTCTAGCCGATGTAATTCTTGGAATGAAGATTCTAAGAACGTCTGATGGAATCATCTTAACACAATCGCATTATGTTGAGAAGATATTGAATAAATTCAAAGCCTATGATGGCACGCCGGTTAAGACTCCAATTGAACTCGACGTTCACTTGAGCAATAACAAAGGCGAGCCTGTTGCACAAGATGAGTATGCACGGGTCATCGGGTGCATTATGTACTTGACTAATTGCACTCGACCTGACATTACTTGTGTCGTGAACAAGTTGAGTCGTTACACGAGCAATCCAAGCAAAGAGCATTGGAGAGCTCTTGTGAGGGTTTTGAGATATTTAAAACATACCCAAAATCATGGGATACACTTCTCGAGATACTCCCCGGTACTTGAAGGGTACTGTGATGCAAATTGGATATCCGACAATAGAGACTCACTTTCAACAAGTAGATATGTCTTTACTATAGGGGGTGGTGCTGTATCATGGAAATCCACAAAACAGACATGTATAGCCCGATCAACAATGGAATCGGAGTTCATTGCCTTAGATAAGGCTGGTGAGGAAGCCGAGTGGCTTAAGAACTTCCTTGAAGATATTCCATGTTGGTCTAAGCAAGTGCCACCAGTGCTGATCCACTGCGATAGCCAAGCGGCTATTGGAAGGGCAAACAATGGCTTCTATAACGGTAAGTCTCGACATATACGTCGACGACATAACACCGTGAGACATTTGATCACAACAGGGGTGATTACAATTGACTATGTGAAGTCAATAGATAATCTAGCGGATCCGCTAACCAAAGGGTTAAATCGTGATCAAATGAATAAGTTGCTAGAGGGAATGGGTTTGAAATCCACAAACTAAAGAATTGTCATAGTGGTAATTCAACCATGATGACTGGAGATCCCAAGAACTTGGTTCAAAGGGACAATTAAGCTATGAGAGTTCATGAGAAACACTCAACTATATCTATTCCCTAGAGAGCAATAGAGTGTTGGTAAACTTGCCTAGTGGTGAGGCTAAGTCTATAACTTTTAATGGTTCTTAAGGATCTCAAAGAGATGGAGTTCTCAAAGAGACCAAGTATGGCAAGGTACTTGACTAAGAATCACCTATGTAAGATACCGAGTAGGGCAAGATACTCGATTAGGAATCACATATATAAGTGTGAAGTGAGGCCGCTTCAAATAACACACTTATGAATCCAAAGTGGTGTCCAAGGCCGCAAAGGACACAAAACGTGAGAACGGATGAGGCTGAGGTGTTTAAGCGTTAACACCATTGTCTCGGTGCACGCCGTGGGGGATTAGTTCAAAGCATCGCGCTACTAAGCTTTCTGTGTATCCGATGGTGTCGACTATAGATGGTTCAAAGCCAACAACTACCTATCCTTATGCTTATATACCTCTCGAGGGTTGAGCTTGTGTCTGCATGCATATGCATTTGGCTATTTCCACTTATGTGGGGGATTGTTGGAATCGTTGCGGTCAAAGGACTTTGACCAAGAATACTTCCAACGAGACATTTAAATTTGTGAAATTAAATAATATAACGTCGATCTACGTTCGGAGTAGATGACCGTGGTATATTCATTTTCTCAAATCCGATTCCCGGTGAGTGAGAAATAATGGATTAAAGTTGTGAAATAATTACTAGTTAATTAAATGAGCTATGAGAGAAGCCATGAGATTAATTAAGTGTTAATTATCCCACATAGGATATTAGACACATCTTTTAATGTGTATTTATTAAGTGAACTAATACACTTAATAAATTATAGTGGACTAAGATGGGTTGAAGAGCCCACACGCACGCACACGCGCGCCAAGCCGAGCCACGCCCGCGCCCGTGTCCTTGGACTTGGATCTTGACAATTGGTCTTTGGGTGGTCTTTGGACTGTTCTTTGGGCCTGGTCGTGGGGCTCGGTGCTTGGGCTCGACCCAAGGCTGGTTGGTGTAGTTCTTTTTTGACCACCAACGTTTCCACGCCAGCGAGCCAAGTAGGATGACACATCGTCAGTATGACGCGGTAAGAACCTACATGATGAAGTCCACGTCATGACAAACCTAGACGCGCGCGTGTCCCGATGCGTCAAGGAATAGCTCTCGTAACGGTTTGTAACGTTCGGCGGTTACAACCTCGCAATAATGACAACCATCATGGCTGTTGACCCCCAACAGTAGACTGAGCCTATAAATAGGCTAGTCATTCCATGCATATCTACACTACATTCACAAGCATTTGCATCATAAGCTCTCTCCCTCTCTGCATTGTCTTTCTGTCGAAGCTCTGCCCTCTCCTCCATCCAGTTCGCCAGAGCTCTGTTGATTGCGGTGCTGCTTCACCAGAGACGTAGCCGTTTTATCTTTGGGGACGACACACCAAACCGAGAGCACTACCGGGGCGTATCTCGTCTTGCGGAAAGAGGCCTCCTCGACTCGGCTAAGTTTATTTTCTAGTATCGTTTCGTTGTATTTTCAGTTTCTGTTCTTCTTTCTTGGATTGTATTTCGCCTGGTTTTTGTTTATCTCATGTAATTCCAGTCACTGTACCAACACAAAAAGGCCTTCTCCACGTTCCAGTCGCTGTCGGCGCACGTGTGGCAGGCAGTGACGCGGGCGAGGGAGCTGGGGCCCACGGAGTACACGGTGTTCGCGAACTGCAGGAAGCGGGTGGAGCCGGCGATGCAGGAGAGCTACTTCGGGAACCTGATCCAAGCGATATTCACGGTGACGGGGGCGAGGCTGATCCTGTCGAGCCCGGCGGAGTTCGGGGCGGGGCTGATCAGAGGGGCGATCGAGGCGCACGATGCGGAGGCGATCGGGAAGAGGAACGAGGAGTGGGAGAGGAAGCCGGTGATATTCGGGTACAAGGACGCCGGGGTGAACTGCGTGGCGGTGGGGAGCTCGCCGCGGTTCCAGGTGTATGAGGTGGATTTCGGGTGGGGGAGCCCGGAGAGCGTGAGAAGCGGGCTCAACAACAGGTTCGATGGGATGGTGTATCTGTACCCGGGGAAGAGTGGGGGAGGTAGCATTGACGTGGAGATCAGTTTGGAGGCTAAGGCCATGGAGAAGCTCGAGAATGATAAGGACTTCTTGTTGGAGTCTTGATCAACACACCCCTATTCTATGCTTTACACTTATTTCTCTCTCTTCCTATATCCATGTATGTGTGACAAATTATCCGACTTTAATTTGATTTTATTGTCTCAACTATTTTAATTTATTTGGTGCACACTAGTTAGCTGAGTGTGTGAAGTTTAATTAGAATTTAGCAATCCACAATTCGAATTTAATTAATTTTTTTTTTTTTTTGAAAAAAAAAAGTTCATTCTAGTCTTTGAACATTGCACTAGTATCATCTGCTGTCTCCATACTTTAAAAATTATCACAAAACATTCCAAGACATTGATATAATTTCGTTGGACCAACTTTTGTAGTACTTCTTAAGATTCTTTAGACCAAAATCCCTCCACACTATAAGAGCATCCACATCCGTGCTTTTGCCAACGAGCACGGATGTAGGCTCGGACCCACTTTTACTTCATGCTCTTAGGTAAGAGCCAACACCCACATCTGTGCTCTTCCGCAAGTACATGCTCAAAGGTCCCACCATTCTATTATTCAATTTAAATAAAAACATTTTCGCAATATTAAAATGCATTAAAAATAACCAGAATAATATTACAAATTACAAAAAAAATTAAAAATTACATAATTTAAATCCTAAAAATTAAAAATTACATAATTAAATTCATAAAATTAAAAAAACTCATTACTCGTGGCCGAATTTCGTCCATATGGATGATGAATGTGTGTATTTATAGATGATTTTGGGATTAAAGTTTTTTTAAAAAATTTAAAAAAATCAAAAAAATGTTAATAAAATCTGTATATTTTTGGGAATCCAAAAATATATATTTTTTAATTTTTGGTATTATTTTCAATTTAAAAAAAAATGCCAACGGCCAATAAAAACGCGTCACGTCGCCCTGCTCACCAGCACGGACGTGCTCTTAGCTAAGAGCAGCGCCGTGTCAGCGGCAAGAGCGCAGCGGCGGACAGCGTTGCTGTGCCACTGGCACGGACGGACGGACAGCGGTGTGCTCTCCGCTGTGGATGCTCTAAGAGCTACTATATCCATCCATAAAAAAAAAGACCAGTTTATCACTTTGGATCATCCATCAAAATTAGACCAGTTTCTAAGTATAGGAAGTTTTAAACATTTAAATACTGAACCCCACAATTCACTAATTCTCTTTTACTTTTTTCCATCTCTCTTATTTTACTAATTGCAAATTAAAAACCGTATTATATACAACTATTTCTACTTTTTGTAGGCGGATGTAGTACTATTTATTTTTTTTCACAAGAAAGAGAACTGCCATTTCGGATGCACTTGTTATGTATTCCCTCAAGAGAAGTCGTCAATGTATGGGGCAAATAATTACTCGTTGTGTCAGATAATTAAAGGGAAATGAATCAAAGTGATAGATCTTTCTCTTATGAAAAAATACATAAATAGCCCTTACAGCTTAAAGGGTTTTTTGTCCAAAAAAAATGCAAAAATCCTTCTATCAATGTGTCCAAGGACATCTGATGATAATTTTTAAAAAAATATAGACAGCAGATGATATTAGTGCAATATTCAGGACTACCATTGTAGTATTCTCAAAAAAAAAAAAGGACACCATGCATACCATGGGAATGTCAGCAGGGAAGCACTGCGGCTTAATAATCAAATCAATGATTAAACTGAAAAATGTAAAAAAGAATCACATCAAATATAGGGTAGTATAAAAGTTCAATTGGTCAATCCTTCATCATACGTGTTACTGATACATAACTAGCAGTTTGAAGTCTTCAGTCTCAAAGAATTTTCGAAATGCAAATACTACAACAATGCCAAAAACACTAAAACATCTCATTATTGCTCTAATTCCAGACAGTTTAAGGACTGTCACGCTATATGTTCTACACCGTCGTTCTCGTCCCAAAACTTTTTCTCAGAGTCTCAACTTTATGTTTCAGTGTTTGAAGCTGAGCCAGTCGGTGCTCCTGCAGCAGCTTCTTGAAGAGTTTTGCTGTCTGGATTCTCCGGGGGAGGGGTGATCGAGGAGGTTTCTTCAGTAGTATCTAGAGCTTTAGGGGGAGGGGCCACCGAGGCGGTTTCTTCATTACTATCTAGAGCTTTTGGACTATCCGGAGCTTCAGAGGCATCTGAAAATAGGCGTATATGACTATAAATGTCTCTGAGATAGAGCGAGAGAGAGGGAGAGAGTTTACCGACCTTGAGAAGTAGCCTTGGATTCCACTTGACCTTGAAGTTGGGCTTCCTGTTTCAATCTCTCCTCCTCCTCTTTCTGTTTCCTCTCCTCCTCTTGCTCTTTTTTCAGCTGGGAAAGGGCTCCTTTAAATTGCTCGGCCTTCATATTTAACGCGCTTTCAGCTGGATCTTCTGCGGTTTCTAAAGGCGACCCATCAGTGTATATGCTTTGTAGTTTAGTGAAATGCAAAGATAGAATAAAATTTTACATTACATAAAGGAACTCATCTTATTTTACACAAAATCGAAACTAATAAACTTTATTTAAGTGTACTCACTCGGTTCAATATTTGTTTCTGGTTGAGTTGTGTTGGTACTCGAACGTTTTGGTACTGGAGTGTCAATATCATCGAGTCCAATTTCTCGTTCAAGGGTGCTCTTGAATTCCCTTGAGACTTCCTGCAAGGGGTGCAGCATAGCTCGATTACGAATTAAAATTATGTTTTTTCATTCAGCACTTGAAAAGATAGCTACCTGAAGTTCTCTTATTGTAGGTTGGAATGCACGCAAAGTTTTTCCGAGGTTACGGGCAACCTGTCACCACAAAATATGGTCAATGGAGATACATTACCGTCATGCAAAGCTTCTGCAACGTGATTGTAGGAGAAACGAGTTTCATCTATTGAGAAACTAGTCAATAGAAAAGACTGATAGGAAACGGATGCAAGGAGTTTCTTAAATTACTCCTCAAGGTGCAACGAGGTTTTTCTTTTCTTTTCTTTTTGACCTATGAATGCATCTATATCAGATCAGACTGTTTTCTACTGGAAACTTTTTAAGATATTTCCACTGCCTATGCTATAAGCCTCGAAACATCAATCCAAGACTTGGATAATATCCAGCTTCTGAAAAAAAAATACCCAAAAGCTTCCAAGTTACAGGGGAATGAAATCAATTTTTTTGGGCATGCACCTTGAATGGACACATAGATTTCACCCAAATTTGGAATGTCAATGACCAGGTCACCAACATGGTTTCGATTTCGAAGAATCTCTACATATTGGTGAATGGTGATGCTGGTTTGTTATCAAAAGTAGCAGCAGCTAAATATGTACTCATTTTGTCCGCTATTAAATGTCCCATCTCTCCATTTCGAGATTTCACCATTACATGTCCCATTTGATTTTTACTATATTTAGCAAGTGGATACCACATCCCACAAACTCATTTGACACATATTTTATCATAAAACTAATTCATAGAAATAGGACTCTCATTCCACTAATTTTTTCCACCCACATTTCTTAAAACCCATGTTGATCCTAAATGGAACAATTAATGGCAGATGGAGAGAGTATTATTTAAATTCTTATCCCATGTCCAGTAGGCAATTCAATAAGAGGCTCTCAAGAATCATACAACACACAACTCAAACATTTGTTCATATTCTTAACCCTATTAATTTTTCAGAACCAGGATGATTATGAAACTACCTACAATCATTTCTATGATAAAGGGATTTGCAGCAATCACAAATTGTAGAGAAATTTCAACAACTTTTCAATTAAGTAGTAGAAGCTTTCCAATCCCGGACTACTACATAAATAACCCTTACAACTCATTAACGATACTAAGATACCCTACAGAAAACAATTTCTAGAATACATGAGCATGACTCTACACCTTGCTCCTCACCCAAGGCCTATATCAATCAAAACTTTGGCTCAGCCAAAAACACTTGTACTATCTACTCAGCTTCATCTTAAAGAGGAACTATACAAACTACTCACTAAACAAAAAAGTACTGTCACAATAATGTTATGTGATAGTTGCAGAGACTGGCAGAGAATAGTGCACATCATCGTGTTATATGCTAGGAGTTAAATTATCCACCTTAGATGCTTTTAACGGTGTCACCAAAACTTTCGTGTCATTATTGCTGCTAATACATAAACAAAGCTTGATCCAGCTGAACTTCTCCAGGATTCAGAAAAAATCTAAGAAATGACTGTTTGCCTCATAAATCTCAACGACCTGAAGTGGCTACTACGAGAGAATATCTAAAGATCCTAAGCTTAACTAACTTAACTACTTCATAATCTGCAGAGCAACAAACTCAAGTTATCAGATACAAATTGAGGGGTCAACACTACCTATGTAAACCTAAAATAATCTACACCAAAGCATTTTGACTACAGAGCGTGTCATGTCAAGCAGAAGCAAAAAGCAAGAATTCAGACGACATTAGTCCCCTATCCGAAACCGAGTAGCATCATTATCTTCCTATCTTTACATGGATCAGCAGGCAAAAATTAATAATCGTGTCTCGGACAGGTACGAACGTTGTCGGATAAAATCAGCCAGAAATGATTGAACCGGTCAAGTGTTACAGAATCAGATTTCCAACACATAAGCCAAACCCCAGCAAATAAAGAAAAAGAAAGAAAAAGCTAACCTCAGCAAGACCTTTTGGCCCAAAAACTAAGAGAGCCACAACCCCAATGACAAGAACCTCAGGTGCCCCAACTCCAAATAAAGAAGCATAAACTCCTTTACCTCTACACTTCCCCTTCCTCGCTGCAAAACACCACACCTCATAGATTCAGCACCACATAAAGATTTTTAACTTTACAAAATGAACTAAAAACATCACACTTCAACCAAAGGTTTTCCCAACTTAGATACACATCAGGAATATTAATCAATAAACACCAGAAGCTGAAAAATGGGGGAAACAATAAGGCTACCTATCATCACCGGATATTGCGAAGTGGAAACCCCCATATTCTTCAGGCCGCTCCATTGAGCTAAACCCAAGTTGGGCACGCATTTAATATTCTGAAAGATAGCATTTTTAGGGATTGGAATTGCGGAATTCGAGAAATAACACAAAGATGGGATCTTCCGAGTTAAAGAAGAAGAAGAGGAATGCAATAAAGAAGATGTTGGGGCAGAAATAGCAATTGACATTGTAGCGGTCATTTGGAAGTCCAGAAACTAGCAAGATTTTTGGAGTTTATTTAATTCATGTAATGGCAGGGATGGAAGCTATGGTTTCGAAGCATGTGTAAAATGTTGATTTTATGATATTTTGTGATATTTTAATAGTTTTATTATGATAATTAGTGCACAGAAATTGATGAGAGCTTTTAGAGTAGGTGAGATCTTCAGCCTAATTTGATGGGCTTTTAGGCCCAATTTCGACATTCATGTTTAATGGGCTAAGGGTGATATTGGAAAATTCGAAATTCTGATATTTTTCTTTACCAATATATTTCTACAACTCATGAAGTTGACATTCTCAAATAATTTACATTATATAGTTATAAGATGAAAATTTTAAAATCATGGAGATTTGGAGCAGTCACCTTTTTCATAATTGAGACGAGTTAACCAATCATGTTGCTGATTTAAAAGTCGCGGTTGCGGTGTTAAAACTAAACCATACTAACATTGTTATATAAGGATTTTAGAATTAACAAGTTATAAAAGGGAATTGAGTTTGAAATTCAAAGTTAATAATAATTGTGGTGGAAAGCTAACTATAATAACTAGGGATCTCAAGAATTTAGTTTAATAAGAAAACTAAACTATAGATTCGTGTGAAACATTAGTTATATATTTATTTCCTAAAAGGCGATTTAGTGCTAAAAGCTAGTACAATTATGAGGTCGATTTAGTGCTAAAAGCTAGTACAATTATGAGGTTAAGTTTGTGATTTTTAATGATTTCTAAAAACATTGAGACGTATAAAATACCCGCGTGAAGCTCTTTTGAAGGTGAAGAGATTGATATCCTTTAGAGGTGTATAAGATACCTGTGTATAAGATTTCAAAATTTTATCTCATTTTCCCTTCAAAACTCTCAAACTTATCAAAACAATTAATTGGAGACAATTGATATAAAAACATAAGTCAAAGTATAAAACTCAATAATAAACACCTCAATCAAATAATAAAAAACTACAAAATAATGAGTTTATCACATATGCATAATTGATCTTATAAATATCCCTGACACTGACAACTTTTTCAATATCAACGCTATTTTAGGCCATCCACTACGCTGTCTCTATACCGTCCCTTAAACCGTCCCTTAAATACTATTTGACCACTATTTGAGGGCTCCACTGTCCTTTTTTCCTCCATCCCTTAACTAAGGGACGGAACCTGCAACGCTCCGTCCTTTAACCGTCCCTTATTCCGTCCCTTAATTACTATTTATTCAATTTCATTTTTTATTTTTTTTTCTCAACCCAATTCAATTAAAACAAACACACTTTATTAAAAAACACACAACATAAAAAACACACAACATAATTTAAAATACAAATTTAAAGAAAAATAAAAAAACTACTCCGCCGGCTAATCATCCTCCGGAGGCGGTCGAGGTTGAGGGGGAGTCGGAAGGCCAAGTTGTGCTGCCATATACACAATTCCGTTCCACCAGGCCGTGAATTGGGCGTACGAGAAGCGGGAAGTGTCCGCCATTGTGGCGGTCATGTACGCCACCATAAGTGTGTCCGAGCCTCCCCGCGAGCCCGATCCCGATCCCGAGGCCGGCTGGCTTGATTCGCCTCGGCCCTTCCTTGCTCTAGCCGCTTTCGCCGCCTTCGTCCCTTGCGGCCGACGGCGCCCACTCGCGGATCCTCCAGCATCGCTGACCGTACCCGCAAACTCCTGGGATTCAGCCTCAGGTTGGCTGATGCCCTCAGCGGTGTCACCACCAGACGAGTATTGGCCACTCGCCGTATGCTTCGTGCTCTTCGAGGTTAAGCCCGAGCTGGAGCGAAAACCGCCGGCCCACCGTTCCTCGTCCTTGACGGCCTGCCAAACATCAACAAATCTGAATTGATGACATTCGTCGTGGTAGTAGGCGCGCAAAGCGGACGTCAAAATGTCGGTTGCCGTTGCGCCGCTTTGGTAGCGCGCCTCTTCGGCCGAGTAGATGCCGCAGAATTTTTTGACATGTCGGTCGACTCGGTCAAAGTGAGAGCGGAGCATTTTAAATTTGCGCTTGCGGAAGCCTTTCGGCTTTATCTGGTGGTAGACCTCGCAGACCTTTTCCCAGAAACACTTCCGAGATTGTTGATTCCCGACGATGGGATCGTACGAGACGGTGATCCAGGCGTTGTACACCGCCAGCGTTTCGAGGTTGTTGTACGGATGCCGGCCTAGATCCTCTTCTTCCTCGCCCGCCTGGGGTTGTACACCGCCTCGGCCACCTCCACTGCCTCGGCCTACTCCCGGCGTGGGATCAACGGGAAAATCCTCCCGGATCTGGGATAATCCCTGCGAATACCGCGGGGCGGAGGAACAGACATATGCATCAAGGTCAAAATTGGGTGGTTGGTACCCCCCGGCGTTGACGAACCGGAACCGCCCAATGTGTTGATCATGGTCTCCCAATCGCCGAACGCGTTGAGATCCCACCCGCCGGAGCCAGAACCGCCGTAGTTGCCGTCGCCGGACATCTTGAGTTGTTATATGAAAATTTGAGAGAAAATTTAGATGATAGGAAGAATAGATGTGTAGTTGTGTGTGAAATGAGGATGAGTTTAGGAGTATTTATACAGTAAAAAATTAATTAAAAATAAAAAATTAAAAAAAACGGTATTATTACCGTTACAAAAAAAAATTTCTTTTATTTTTTATTTTATTTTTTTTAAAATTCGAATTTTTAAAAAAAATATTTATTGCGTCAGCACGTGACGACGCCCACTCGCGGGCCGGCGAGTGGGCGTCACGCACGACGCCGGGTCGCGCCACGTCGCTTAGGCGCGTGGCGAGACAGCCTGTCTCGTGGCTCGACGGGACGCGACGCGGGACGGCGCGGGACGGGACGGGACAGCGAGCTGCAACGCGTCGCGCCGGGGTCCCGTCTCTCCGGGACGGGACGCGAGACGCCGGCGAGACGCGTAGTGGATGGTCTTAAACAACAGTCATTATATATATCTCTAGTTTTTGTTAGAACTCTTTTTCTATTGTTTGTCACTCATCATCTATCTACATCTCTTGTAACTTCTTACCACCCATGCCAAAACCCAACTACTTTTGGTAAGGCAAATATTGAAACACACTCTATATCTATAACTATAACTATAACTATAACTATAACTATTAATAGAAATTTAACCCCCCAGTCGAAATCTTGAGTCTTCTACTGGTTATTGTATACTAGTTTGTCCGTTATAAGAAAAAATTATATGACATCATTGTGTTTCATTATTGTATTTTATTACTACCTTTGTTCTAATTAAATATTTCATATTTGAATGGTATGAATTTTAAGAAATTGTTTATGAAAAAAGTTAGAAAAATATAAACTTATTTCATATAATGGGTAAGATAAAATAAGTTATATAATAGGTAAGATAAAATACGTTAGTGAAATGTGGAATCCAGTTACTAATTACTCCCTCCGTCCCACAATAATTGACATTGTTTTCTATTTCGGTCCGTCCCACAATAATGGTCAAACTTCATTTTTACCATAAGTAGTAAGTAAGTCTCACATTCCACTAACTCACTTCACTCACATTTTATCATAAAATCAATATAAAAAAATAGATCTCACATTTCACTAATTTTTCCAACCAATTTTTCTTTACATTTTTTAAAACTCATGCCCACAATAAGAGTGACAATTATTGTGGGATGGAGGAAATATAATAAAAGTAAAATAGAACAATCTATTATGAACCGTTTGAACTTTGAATAAGTAAATCTAGAATATTCAATGAGTACAGGAGGGAGTGAGTAGTGTTTGTGGTAGGTAGTGTATGATACTAAAAGTATTTTATGGATATGAATAGAATATTGCATACTGGACGCATCACAATTAATTTGATGTCAATTATTACAAGACATATGCCAACTTCAGTAGACTTTTTGAATGGGACTACTTAGTTTTATCGCTACATATTTGATTCCCACTATTTTTATTTGATAACTTTCTAAAAACAACAGCAATAATAATAATAATAATAATAATAATAATAATAATAATAATATTATTATTATTATTATTATTATTATTATTAATGATTATATTCTTGTGTTTATCTATATTCGGTGTCTCTGAAAACAAAAATTAAATCTATCGATAAAACATTATTGGTGGGGATATTCAAATTAGTCAGAAATTGTTTCAATAGCCTACCGTGGATATTCAGTATCTTCCCTGATTGATTATTATTTAAATATATATTTAAGATATTTTAGTACGCCTGTTTTGTAGACTTAGGTTCATCTCAAAGTATATGGGCAAAATGATCCATAAGAGCATCCACTATAGACGGCTTTCCCCAATAGCCCCGTCCCTTTTTTGTCCACAGCCCCAATTTTTTGTTTCCGCCACTATAGGCGGACACTTCCAATAGCCCTGAAATTTTATAACCAATTTTCATTTTAATTTTTTCATTTCGTTTTTAAATCAGCGAAATTGAAATAAGTATAAAACGAGGTAATTGAGACCGAATATTCGTTGTATTGACAATCGTAAAATTATACAACGAACGTAAAAAAAAATACAAATAAAAACGCCACCACCGTATAATCGGTGGCGGAGTCCGATTCCTCCTCCTCTTCTCCGTCTCCCTCGCTGCCGCCGCTGCCCCAGGACCATTATCAGCCACGTGCAGACGGCGCTGCAGCCGACGTATGAGGTCGGAGTATATATTCTTGATGTACGCGACGGTTGCGGCCTCGTATTTGCTGCAGCCTTCATGCAATTCGTGCATCAGCTGCACATATACGTTATCCCTCAAGACCTCGGTTGCTCTTGACGGCGGCATAGGCGCAGGCTGCGGGGCGCGCGATCCAGACGCTGCCGACGATCGGCGAGAGTAACCGCCAGCTTCTCTAGCGCGTCGGATAGAGGAACGTTGTCCCGGAGGGCGGGCGCGCCTAGAGTGTGTAGCGGAAGGCTCTTCGGCTTGCTCTTCGTTCCGGTTGAACGATTGCGAGCCGCTGCCGCTGCTGTAGTCCCCGGCAATGTTGTGTCTTGTCCGCTTCGGCGCAGGAGCCTGCTCTTGCGCACAGATGGCCTTGAATTTCGGGCAGTCCTCGAGAACTAGATACTCCTCCCACATTGTGAACTTGGGATAGCCCAGCGTGTTGTATTGCCTCATCGAAAGTGTTTTCACGTCAGCCTCGCTTCGCCACTCTCCGCATGGAGCAGGTTGTTCTGGCATATGCTCGCAAACTGCCTGGTGGGCGGCAGAATCCTAGACCACTTCTTGCGGAGCTGTTCCGCGTCACGCGATCTGGCACCGCAAGGTTTGAACTCGTTGTACGCCGCAACGACGCCCTTCCAAAAGCTCAACTCGTTTATGATCGGTGCCCACTACGGGGTCGGATGTGGCGGTATCCCACGCCCTCGCCACAGCAACGGACTCCTCCTTGGTGTAGTGCGTGGCCTTTTGCCGTCTGGCTGGAAGTGAGCCGCTGGAAGCTCCGCCAGTCGCGGACCCGACGCCGCTGCCCGATCCGTCGCCGGCGCTGACATTGCCTGATCCGCCACCGCCGCCACCACCTCCACCGCCACCGCCACCGGACCCCCCACCTCTTGTCGCAATGGGCGTATCCGGTACGCCGAATTAAGCAGATTGAACGTCGTATCCAGTGCGTCTTGATCTGCATGCGTGAAAGGAGAGCTGCTGGATTGGAAAGGGGTCTCCGGACGCGGATGGTGAAGGGCGTCGAGGTTGGATCTGTAATCTCCAAACGCCGAGCGGCTCAGATTCCTCGGCAAAGGTTGGGGCGTTGGACTCGAAGACTTCCACGGCTGAGATGGTGGAGGAGTTGGACTCGATGCCCACGGCGGGGGAGATTGATTCCAACTCCATGGCTGGAACGGAGAACCGCCATATCTCGGCGGCTGAGAAGGATAGCCGCCATATCCCGACGGCTGAGAAGGATAGCCGCCATATCCCGACGGCTGTGAAGGATAGTCGCCATATCCCGACGGCTGAGATGGATTGCCGCCATATCCCGATTCGTGCGAGCCGGTTGATTCGTCGTCTCCACCGTGCATTTTAGAGAGTGAAAGTGTAGATAGTGAATGAAGGGAGAGTGTGTGAAAATGGATGGTGGATGAGTAATATTTATAGGAGAAATCAGAGTGGGTGAAGGGAGAGTGTGTGAAAATGGTGAAAATTAGAGTGGTGAATGAAGGGAGAGTGTGTGAAAATGGTGAAAATGGATTGCCGCCATATCCCCCACCGCCCCGTCCTCGCCCCCTAACCGCCCCACTCTGATTCGTCCGCCCCGAGGCGGACGTCCCGGCCACTATAGACCGCCCCGTCGTCGCCCCCTCCGGGGCGTCCGCCTCCTTTTGCCTATAGTAGATGCTCTAAATTAGCATATTTTATACACTCTAATCAATGAAGAATATTAAACGCGTTTGTATTGTTAGAGGTGTGATTTAATATTATCATGAGGGCAAATATTATTTACCATGCTATCATGGCATATTTTCTCTCCTTGTTAGCTTAACGGTTGAAATTCTAACACAGATAGTGATAAAGGAGAATTTAAAAAGAGAAAATTTTCGTTCTCTCATTTTTTCATGATAAATTTAACCACAAAAGTTAATGCACTCTAACTAAAAACTATTATTACATCAAGTGATATTTTGAGGGTGTGCTTGGATGAATGAGCTTATAAGTACCAATTTAAAAACTTCTTTCAAAGCTATTTATGACCCGGCCATACGGGAGGGTCTAGAGAAAATTTATGTATAGAATTAATATAACTAGTATCTCTCCCGTGCTATGCACGGCCCATTATATTTTTTTCCAGAATATATATAATACCAAATAATTATGTGGCATAAATATTAAATGAAAAATAATTTATCATAATTAATCCATAATAGAGATAGAAATTATAAATTATTGAGTTTCATTTCATTGCAATATAGTGATCCTATACACTAAAAACCCAAACCTCGAAACCTAAATCCTAAACCCTTAACTTTAGTAGAAATTATAAATTATCGAGCTTCATTTCATTGCAATATTGTGATCAATTTTAATTTGTTGATCACTTATTCTATTTTGAGGGTTTTAGATATGTGTTCGATATCTTACACTGGGTTGGCCTACTTGATAATTCTTACTATAGTGGAGGTTTTTTATCTGAATCTTGTATGTAAATATGTTTATATGATCATATCAAGAAAGTGCTTTACAATAGGCCTATGTGAACGGTAAACAAAAAAAAATCTTGCTTGCATTCATCCAAGGATTAAAATGAAAAGGTTTTTAAATCAAATAACATAAATGGCAATTGAAATATCAAACGTTAAATATTAGAAGTGGTATAACATTGATGTTGATTTAACTCATATTTAATCACGATGGAAATCATCATCTAATTATATCACATAATTTATGTCAAAAAATGCTTACAATGGAGGCTCTGAATCCTAATAGGAGATGAATGATCATTACAGCTGTAGATAGTGGATAATTATGTCAATTAATTCATAATCAATTTTTATATTTGAAGATAGAAACTACCGGGTGAATTTCAAATTGTGCTTCCAAAATTTAATGAGTTCAAAGTGGAAGATATAATTTTTTAAAATTACATTTACATCTCTGGCATAAAATTGCATTTACAACCCTTTGCGCGACTTAAAATATTTTTATTTTATTAATACATTGTGAATAAACTAAATAAAATAAGAAACAACATCGTTACATAAGATTTAAAAAATAAAATAAAATGTACTATACACAACATGTTAAATAATTTTAAAACTAAATCAACATGGAACATTTGTTAATTAGAACATTTACATAGATCTCTACAACAAAGAAAAATATCACCCTTAACAACATACACACTTCAATACTAAAACACTATTTAATATGAAATCAATATAAATATTTAATATACAACTTAAAATATTATAAGGACAATAATATTGTGATAAAAGACAAAATGATGAACCACAAAGCATATAAACAACACACATATATAAATATTAATAGTAAAACTTAACATTAGAACAACGAATCAATAATTCAAAAATTATGAAAAAACTTATTTGTAAACAACTTTAACAGTTTCCTCTTTTAACACCTAAATTGATGATTTATACATGTGGGCTAAAAAATTGTGATACTTCATGTACTTTGTCGTCTTTTATGCTCTTCTTCTTCTTTGCTTCCTTTTGCCATTTCATTGACTTTTGGTGTTTTCTTTGCACGAAAACTACGTAAGAAACAACATCAATAAAGAAAGGAGGATGGATAAGAGACTGATGGAGCAACACGCTAGCATTCTCCATCATTGTGTACGTCGATGCACATAAGTTAAGCCTGAATTTGTTCACTATTTTTTACTAATGGAATTTGTACATTGTTTTTGACTGAGCTAATGTGTTCGAATTATTACTATTTATAGACAAAATTGGGTGTAACCATCCAACATATAAATGGATTTAATTATATAATGTAACCGTTGTTAATTGTTATATCTAATAATTAGGTTTGTAACTCATGTATTTGGAAGAAATTCCATTATTGGGAATGAAACTCCTCCTATCATTAAAGAAAATGTAACGTGCTTATTATGGGATGCATATCATTGGTTCCACCATTCATTCAAATAATTTGAAATTATATAGTAATAAATGGATGAAATTATAATGTAACCGCTACGAATTTAAAAATTAGTTCCAAAGTTATTTAAGACAATGCTTAAATTAGTTGCTCAAATTGATAAGAAACGTCCACTAAACACTAAATGTTTAAAATCTCACCCAAAAATTTCACTATAGTAAATTCATGTTGTGAATTAATTACATAATAGAGGCTATGAGCCCTAATAGGAGATGAACTATCATTACAACCCAAGAGAGTGGATAATTATGACAATTAATTCATAATTTATATTTGAAGATAGAAACTGCCGGATGAATTTAAAATTGGGCTTACCGAAATTTAATGAGTTCAAGTGAAAGATTTAATAGTTTTTCTTAATTGCATTTACCTCCATTCCACAAAATTTTTATTCAAAAGGTCCCAAAACTCAACTTTTATATATGTATAGATTAGCAACAAACTTATACCTCGAATCCAAGATAGAAGTGAATAAATAACCAAAATCAAAGGGAAAATACCATAATACATGTATACAATACTGGACTTTCCCGAAAAAATACTGAAAATAATAAATTTTTGATATACCATGTTCGGTATACAGTGATTTTTGGTACAGTAATACCTTACTGAAAGATTTCGGTACACTAATAGTATAGATTTCGGTACACTAATAGTATAGAATACTGCAACATACCAAAATTTCAATATATACCATGAATATCGAATATATTTGTTTATATATTAAATAAATTTATAATATAATACTATTATTATATAACGGGCAACATACCAAATCTCATTATGATATACTGAAAAGATGGTAGGGTATTAGTAATTAAATTGGTCATATCGAAAATTTTAATGAAGTATAGCATCGTTTTAATTATACCAAATTTCAGTACTGAATAATATAAGACAGTTTGGGTGCGGTGTCTGTGAGTTATTTCCTCAGTAGTCGTTTGGTTGTAAGGTTTCAGCTAGATTATAATATTTATCTGCAATATACTCATTGTTTGGTTACTTGAGCAACATTGTTCATGGCCCGTTTTTAACTTCTGAGGCCCGCACTATTCATGTAATATTCAACTGGTTGGAATCGGGATTTTTTCGGCAGTTTATTAGCTGACATCGAACGGCGTGCCTGTTTAACACCCTTTTTCCCCAATTGTCCATCCCCATTTCAAATCGAATTTGAAATCTTCGCAGCTCAAATTGAAAAACCCCTTTTTGAAAACGGGAAGAAAGTGCTACTCCTCACCACCCGGAGACGGGAGCCAATGCACAAAGGTCTGATTTAGTCTGCTCAAGGTAATTCCGTTCTCCGTCGACTACCTTCAAACAAATCTTTGACGTTTTTGTTGGATCTTTCCCCAATTGCTCATCCTCGTTATTTTATGTCGGATACTTTCAGCCTATAGAATGATACTTTCAGACGGTAGAATAATAGGTATTTTTGGTGTATAAAATGACATTTTTGTTTAATAAAATGATACTTTTACCTTATAAAATGATAATCTAAGCGGATAAAATGACAGTTAGCTTATAAAAATGATAGTTTAGCTGGAGAAATTGCATATAAGCTGAAAAATGATACTTTAACGTGACAAAATGACATAAAACTGATAAAATGATACCTTTTCCCGATAGAATGATACTTTCAGCCGATAGAATGATAGGTATTTTTGGTGTATAAAATGATATTTTTGTTTAATAAAATGATACTTTTACCTTATAAAATGATAATCTATGCGGATAAAATGACAGTTAGCTTATAAAAATGATAGTTTAGCTGGAGAAATTGCATATAAGCTGATAAATGATACTTTAACGTGACAAAATGACATAAAACTGATAAAATGATACCTTTTCCCGATAGAATGATACTTTCAGCCGATAGAATGATACTTTCAGCCGATAGAATGATATGTATTTTTGGTGTATAAAATGATATTTTTGTTTAATAAAATGATACTTTTACCTTATAAAATGATAATCTAAGCGGATAAAATGACAGTTAGCTTATAAAAATGATAGTTTAGCTGGAGAAATTGCATATCTGATAAATGATACTTTAACGTGACAAAATGACATAAAACTGATAAAATGATACTTTTGTCCGATAGAATGATACTTTCAGCCTATAAAATGATACTTTCAGCCGATAGAATGATACTTTCAGCCGATAGAATGATAGGTATTTTTGGTGTATAAAATGATATTTTTGTTTAATAAAATGATACTTTTACCTTATAAAATGATAATCTAAGCGGATAAAATGACAGTTAGCTTATAAAAATGATAGTTTAGCTGGAGAAATTGCATATAAGCTGATAAAATGATACTTTAACGTGACAAAATGACATAAAACTGATAAAATGATACCTTTTCCCGATAGAATGATACTTTCAGCCTATAGAATGATACTTTCAGCCGATAGAATGATACTTTCAGCCGATAGAATGATATGTATTTTTGGTGTATAAAATGATATTTTTGTTTAATAAAATGATACTTTTACCTTATAAAATGATAATCTAAGCGGATAAAATGACAGTTAGCTTATAAAAATGATAGTTTAGCTGGAGAAATTGCATATAAGCTGATAAATGATACTTTAACGTGACAAAATGACATAAAACTGATAAAATGATACCTTTTCCTGATAGAATGATACTTTCAGCCGATAGAATGATACTTTCAGCCGATAGAATGATAGGTATTTTTGGTGTATAAAATGATATTTTTGTTTAATAAAATGATACTTTTACCTTATAAAATGATAATCTAAGCGGATAAAATGACAGTTAGCTTATAAAAATGATAGTTTTGCTGGAGAAATTGCATATAAGCTGATAAATGATACTTTAACGTGACAAAATGACATAAAACTGATAAAATGATACTTTTGCACGATAGAATGATACTTTCAGCCTATAGAATGATACTTTCAGCCGATAGAATGATACTTTCAGCCGATAGAATGATAGGTATTTTTGGTGTATAAAATGATATTTTTGTTTAATAAAATGATACTTTTACCTTATAAAATGATAATCTAAGCGGATAAAATGACAGTTAGCTTATAAAAATGATAGTTTAGCTGGAGAAATTGCATATAAGCTGATAAAATGATACTTTAACGTGACAAAATGACATAAAACTGATAAAATGATACCTTTTCCCGATAGAATGATACTTTCAGCCTATAGAATGATACTTTTGCCGGGTAGAATGATATGTATTTTTGGTGTATAAAATGACATTTTTGTTCAATAAAATGATACTTTTACCTTATAAAATGATAATCTAATACGGAATGCAGTAATATAGTGATGTGTTAAACGTCTAAATACGCCGTATTAGTGGTTATTAGGTCAACAACTCCACAAATTAATTAATGAAAAATAGCTTATGGCCTTAATTTTGAATTGAATTAGATATATGATCTTCATAATACTGCCGAATGTTAAATTAATTTTGCAAATATTGTAAACTTATTCAAAATTTCATCAATAAAATAATTACTACTATTCGATAATCTATATAGCTAGCATTGGAGAGGGTTGAGGGGGTTGGATTGGACGTTAACCAACCCATCCAAAAAATCTAAAACTATCATTATTAAACAAAAGTATCATTTTATCATTTGAAACTATCATTTTATCCCCTCAAACTATCATTTTATAATGCAAAAATATCATTTTATCATCCAAAAAATCTAAACTATCATTTTAAAACAAAAGTATCATTTTATCATTTGAAACTATCATTTTATCCCCTCAAACTATCATTTTATGATGCAAAAGTATCATTTTATCATCCAAAAAATCTAAACTATCATTTTAAAACAAAAGTATCATTCTATCATTTGAAACTATCATTTTATCCCCTCAAACTATCATTTTATGATGCAAAAGTATCATTTTATCATCCAAAAAAATCTAAACTATCATTTTAAAACAAAAGTATCATTTTATCATTTGAAACTATCATTTTATCCCCTCAAACTATCATTCTATGATACAAAAGTATCATTTATCATCCAAAAGGGGTTCGCGGTTTTATTAGACTGCAATCCTGAAATTCCTCTGCAACCCTAGGGGCAAAAAAGGGATCACAAGTATACAATCTCTTTGAATACGGTCAACCAAATGAGGGAATTGGCCTTGTTTGTAATTGGACCTATATTCAACCAAACGGCCGCATTATGAGTAGTCACGACTTCCACAGATTATACACCCAAACATACCCGGTTTATAAACATTACCGCCTTAGTAACCAAACGACTCCTCATTGTATTATTTAGATTTGTTATTCTAGAGAAAAAGTAGGAGCAATAAAAAGTTTTGTTTTTCTTCGTGTTCACTAGTTTTAGCAGATTTCGTAATAAAATAGGATTCTGTGGGATACTACAGTCAGCATAAACATGAGTAATCACGTGAGAAGACGTGTCTTCAAATGCTTTTGTACACGCATTGACTTCATCTTCCAAATTAGTATTTAATTAGATATCTCCTTTTACTATTTACATTTCCCCCCTTGATTTCCAAAACTGGCCGAATCTACCTAGTCAAATACCAGTGGTAAAGCACAACTGCATCAGACACATACAAGCTGCAAAAATCCCACAAAAAAGAGTACTGATTGCCTTTTCGAGCTGGAATCTCCTAGCGATAAAGTGTCAACCTTTTCCTCTTCCAGCAGGTATACAGACTTAGTTTTCTGGTAATTAGTTAATTCTGTTAATTTTTGCCCCTTTTCAGCCTTGAAAAATTATTTTGGCTTGCTTTGATTTGCATGTTTGTTTCCTATTCTCGTTTACCTTTGTCTCTGCTTTGTCTAATAGATTGGAGATGATCTAATCAAGAAGCTAGGGTATTTTTTATGTTGAGAAATACTAAGCCTTTCAAGTATAATTAATTAAATAATTGATTCTGATTCTAGTTTTCTTGTCTCTACAGACTTCCATGTGAATACTGAACTGCATTGCTCATCATATCATTATTGAATGTGATTCGAGTTTTGTCAAGATCAAATCTTTAAGAATTTATCAAGTGATAAGTGATGAAATCTTGATTATTGACTGCTGAAGATCTCAATAAGTTTGTTGAATTTGACAACCATGGCTATGGCCCCAACCGTAAAAGTGGTTCTTGGCTCAATTGCATTTGCCATATTCTGGGTTCTGGCTGTTTTTCCGGCTGTCCCGTTCCTCCCGATTGGTAGGACAGCCGGATCCCTCCTCGGAGCCATGCTCATGGTGCTCTTTCAAGTCATGACTCCTGATCAAGCCTATGCTGCCATTGATCTCCCGATTCTCGGCCTACTCTTTGGAACTATGGTAGTCAGTGTGTACCTAGAGAGAGCTGACATGTTCCAGTATTTAGGCAAATTGCTTGCCTGGAAGAGCCAGGGTGCCAAGGACTTGCTCTGTCGGATTTGCTTGATCTCTGCCCTTTCTAGTGCCCTCTTCACCAACGATACGTCTTGTGTTGTGTTAACCGAGTTTGTGCTGAAAATCGCGAGGCAGCATAATCTCCCGCCTCATCCCTTTCTCTTGGCCCTTGCCTCCAGTGCTAATATAGGATCTTCCGCGACTCCCATAGGGAATCCTCAGAACTTGGTTATAGCCGTTCAGAGTGGGATAGATTTCGGCACGTTTTTGTTTGGTATCCTGCCTGCCATGCTAGTGGGAGTGTGTGTGAATGCTTCGATCCTCCTGTGTATGTATTGGAAGCTGTTGTCCATTCAAAAGGACGAAGAGGATGTAGCCTCGGAAGTTGTTGGCGAAGATGATGTTGTTTCTCATCGCTTCTCGCCTGCAACAATGTCCCATCTCACTTCAGTACACTCCCAAGACTTCGATTCTTCTTTGGAAACAACGAATCATGTAGAATCGACCCTCAGGAATCGTGGTAATTTGTCTGGCACCAATGGTCAGATAGATCAAGTTGAGAGTTTGGGAAGATCTGAAATTGAAAGGGATCCTAGTTCTCGGTTTGATTCAAACAGAAAATCAGATTCTTCGAATGAGATTGGAGATTCGGATGATCTTGTCAACGAAGTCGAGTGTCATAGCTTTGCAGCAGCATTTGCAGAAGAAAGGCTAGGATTGCCAAAGAAGTGGAAGAGAGTCTTGTGGAAGGCGTGTGTTTACCTCATCACTTTGGGAATGCTGATATCTTTGTTGGCCGGTCTGAATATGTCGTGGACTGCAATCACAGCTGCGCTCGCCCTCGTTGTTCTTGATTTTAAGGACGCCAGGCCTAGTCTCGAAAAGGTAATAGTATCAGTTTAGAGATTGTTCACACTAGAAACTAATGTTAGTCCCTTTTGATCATTTATTTATACAGCTTCTCATGTCATCCAGGTGTCCTATTCGCTGTTGATATTCTTTTGTGGAATGTTTATTACTGTCGATGGCTTCAATAAAACAGGGATCCCGAGTGCACTGTGGGAATTCGTTGAGCCTTACGCTAAAATAGATCACGTTAGTGGAGTAGCAGTTTTAGCTGCTGTTATAGTTGTCCTCTCCAATCTGGCTTCTAATGTACCTACAGGTGAGCCGCCTCCTCTACGTTAGTACTATATATTTCGTGTTGGTTCGATCTTCTATCTGGATAAAACTGAAGTCCGTATAACATGAATATCCCATTAAAAGAAAAATGTTTTCAACATCTATCTATGTAACAAACATTTTATGTTCAATAATCAGATCATCAAGACTATGTAATGTGTTATGTTTGGTTACATGTATCAAATTATCTGCTGCATATATAGATTATAGTAGAAGACTGAAATTATGGTACTACTTTAGTATTTTAATTTATAAACATGGTATATTATTACAATGTTATCATCCATAGCAAACAAAGCTTATGGTATAGTATTTGTTAAATAATGCGCGAGCGCGAGCAAGAGCAAGATGTAGACTCATACGATGGAGTGTGGTGTTTGCAGTGTTGCTATTAGGTGCTCGAGTGGCAGTATCAGCAGCGGCGATATCTCCATCGAGTGAGAAGAAGGCGTGGCTGATGTTGGCGTGGGTGAGCACGGTGGCTGGGAACCTTTCCCTGCTGGGATCTGCAGCAAACTTGATTGTGTGCGAGCAGGCTCGTCGTGCTCAGCACTTCGGCTACAACTTGTCCTTCTGGAATCATCTGAAATTCGGGGTTCCCTCCACCATCATCGTCACGGCTATTGGCTTGATCCTCTTGAGAGGATGATGCACACATTTTATTTTACAATGAATTGCGTTTATAGTTGATGTTAAACATGTAATAATTCAATTAATTGATTGATATTCGCAAGTAAACTGGTATATCATTGTCCATTTAGAAAGGGAATGATCAATATCAATTTTAATGAATATTTTGTCTTTTTCTTAAAAATATGGACATTTGATCTGACACAAGTTTAATATGAAATTGTAAAGTAAGAGAAATAAAGAGAAAAGTTTAATATGAAATTGTAAAGTAAGAGAAATAAAGAGAAAAGTTTAATATGAAATTGTAAAGTAAGAGAAATAAAGAGAAAAGTAAATAAAGTAGTTCGACATTATATGATAATTTTATAAGTTGATATTGAGTAAATTTAGTGCATACTAAAAGTTATTTTTATTAAAGATATAATTTCCAGTGCATAAGAATATTGGTAGTACATATGATAATTTTGATGAATGGCAGAAGCAGATTATTAGAAGAATCAAATGTAGAGTATATATAATGAAATCATGACACTTGTAACATTCAATTACTTCCAAAACGGAAAATCACCATAGAAAACAGATAAAGTCTGTTTGCGACGAGCTGCAAATGCAATATGGAGTCTTGCAACTCCCACGCGTCTTCTTGTGTTGACAATTCCATTCTATTATCAATTCGTTTTCGTTTGATTTGACTGCTGTGTCACATCAAATCGTTCATAACCTTGAAATTGCAAACACAATGGAGTTCGTACGTCACCAGAGGCGAAAATTGACTTGCATTTCCGCGTTAGAATTCCCAAACATACACTACTTCAACTGCATCTGCGTTGAATTTGGCAGGGGTGAGAGATGTCGACGATCTACGACAATTGGGAGAAACTGGTGGCTGCTATTCTGAAGAAGGAGCAGCTTTGGCAGTTATTCAATTCCGATTCAGCCAGCATCAGCTCTGATTCATCCGGCTTCAGTTTCTGCAAATTGACCTCTTCACTTGACGACGTCTTTGCCGCCAAATCTCTTCCGAGGTCACAATTTTATTTCCAATTGCTACATTTTTTTTTATCATCAGTGGATTTCGTGCTGTGTTGATCGCATATACTCACCTTTTTTCTGTTTATGTTTATGTTTTCGCCCCTTTTGTGCTCAAGGATTCATGTCGAGGAACCTATCAAAAATGTTAGTACTACTTCAAAACCAGCGAGGAAACGGGATTTAAAGGTTCAAGTGCCGGAATTTCGATTTCAAGATGTTGGTTATAGTATCTCAGAATGTCACTGGAGAGTTAGTCCAAGGACGGCGAGTCCTAGCGTTAGCCCAAGAAGTGGAGGGTTGCATTCTAGTGTGTCAGAGACGAAGCAACAAAGTTATCCATTGCCTCTTCCTCCAGGTGCAACGTCCAGATCTCCACCTGTGTCTCCGACAAAGCCACCTGCAAAATCGCCTCCATGTACTCCTAAAAGAGATGAGAGTGTTAAGAGCACTTGGAAAAAGGGGAAGTTGATTGCTAGAAGCACAATAGGAAACGTATATCTTGGTTTTAATAGGTGCGCGTTGCTCTCAACACATTGATTAGTGAAGTGGTTTTCTTGATTTAGTTGGTTGTTTTCTGTTGGTAGTGAAAAAGGTGAAATGTGTGCTATGAAGGAGGCTCATTTGTTGCCTAATGCAGATGTGAGGCAAGATGCACGGATGATGGAAAAAGTAGGTTTTCAGGCTACTATCTATGATGAGGATTGTTTTCGTGCTATATGTATGAGGCTTGCTTACTTTGTTTGCACTTGCTGATAATGTGGAATTGCTTGTGAATTTGTAATGATTCTGTTTCTTGTAGGATATTGCTCTCTTGAGCCGCATGAAGCACCCAAACATTGTGCAGTATTTTGGATCTGAAGTGGTCAGTGTTACTCTGCCAGTTTTAATTGTTCCTTCCATAATGTTGCAAACTTGGCTACATTATAATCTGTTGCAGACTTGCAGTTCATTTACTGTAAATATTTGTGTATGATCATATGCTAATCATGAAATCCAAAACTATTGCTGCTTTGGTTAGGTAGGTGATTACTTCTATTTATATTCAGAATACGTATCTGGTGGCTCAATCCATGCGATTCTCCAAGAATATGGAAAATTAGGAGAATCGGCAATACGAAACTATACTCAGCAGATTTTAGCAGGGCTAGCATACTTGCACTCCGAACATATTGTACACGGGTACATGATTACGCTGCTTCTGAAAGCAATTCTTACATCTATATTTGAACATGTTTTGTAGATCGTAGTACCTTACGGGTGCATGTGTTGCAGGAATATCAAAGCGGCCTCCATACTTGTGGATCCAAAAGGCACAGCTAAGTTGTCCAACTTCATCATTGAAATGGATGTAAGTATCACTATGTGCATGAAAAGTCAATCTAAATATGCCAAAGACCTCCTCCATAAAGACTGGTGATTTCAACTGCCAGTTGGGCATCATTGCATGATATCAAAACTTATGATGTGCTGTCTTGAACTTGATGCTATAGTCATCTTTTGGTTGGTTTATATTGATAAGTAATTCAGTGTATATTGCGATGGTAAACTTTTTATGCAAACAAGTGCTGTTATAGATTGTCGGGAGAACCAATTCATCATCTCTTATGGATAGCCCTTATTGGATGGCACCTGAGGTATATTTATTTCTTAATCTTCCGCAACATAAGACCTTGTGATACATATATTTCTTAAAAGTTTTTTTCTTAGGTTATTATGAACTCAAATGTGCGTAAACCAGCTAGCGATATATGGAGTCTTGGATGCACTGTTCTGGAGATGGCTACATCAAAGCCACCTCTAAGCCAATACAAAGGGGTGTGTGTTTCAGACAGTAACCTTTTCTTTTCTTTTTATGTTTCTTGGATGTATGCTTGTGTTGGGATGAAATATATCTGTATTGAACTCTTTAAAAGTCATAATAAGTTCTTTCTGTGACAGATACCTATAAATAAACTTTCTTTAGTTTAACACTCTGTTTTCGTGGACATTAGGTCATAGCCATGTTCAAGGTTTCATGTCAAAATGAGCCTCCAACAATTCCGGATCACCTCTCAGATGTATGTAAGGACTTCCTGAGGTGTTGCTTGCAGTTGAATCCCCTACATCGTGCTAGGGCTTCTCAACTCTTGGAGCACCCTTTTGTGAAAAGTTCATCTCCCTTAAGAAAACATATGTTGGCTTCTCCGTATTCAGGCCATCCTATGGTCACAAATGCTGTGAAGTCGGAGGTACCATTTTACCGCTCTAATGGCAGAGGTTTTAGAAAACCCTTATAGTGCTTGGCACTCAATGGTGTGAATCTCAATAAGATGCATCTCATACTACTTCCACACAGTTTAATTTTTAATTGCTTTAGGCCCGAATACTAGTAGTATTTTTGTAGTTGAGCTTGAAATGCACATTAGCTTTGAGCGCCATGCCTGCGAATACTAGTATTTTTTTGTGATGTTTTCTGAAAGCTTATCAGAGTAAATTCTCAACGTTACAGGACAGTAATTGTGGTAGAAGTCTACATCTGTTGGATTCAGGGAAAGTTGTTCTACACTCCTCCACGGCCAGTTTTCGGTCGAGGTAAATAACAATGAAACACTGAGTGTTTAAATGCAGTTTTCTTGTAGGCCTTAACACCTCTCTCTCTCTCTCTCTCCAGTGATATCTATACTCCAAGGTATGTTTCCGCCCCTGTCTCTCCAGTTGGGAGTCCACTATTGCATCCAACATCACCTCAGCAATTTAAACAACTGAAGTCTCCTCCTATGGTCACAAATGCTATGAAGTCGGAGGTACCATTTTATTGCTCTAATGGCTCGCTTTAAGATGTGCACTTAGTGATTTGTGTTTTTCTTCTGGATATAATAGTTCCCTTCAAATCTATCAAAGTCACTCTATTTTTCATCTTAGAGGTCTTAATAAAACCTCTATAGTGCCTGGCACTCAATAATGTGAAACAGATAATGTTACTGTAAATGTAAAAGGGTGAAACAGATAATGTCATTGTAAATGTCATTGGTTTGTAGTTGAGCTTGAAATGCACATTAGCCTTGAGTGCTATGCCTGCAAAGACTTGCATATATTGTGATGTTTTCTGAAAGATTATCAGAGTAAATTCTCAACGTTACAGGATAGTGATTGTGTTAGAAGCCATCATCTGTTCGATTCAGGGAAAGTTGTTCTCCACTCCTCCACCCAGTCGAGGTATTCTTTCATCTCTGATGCTTTTTGTACAATCTTTTTTGCAATGCAACAATAGCAAATAAGAATAATGAAACACTGAGTGTTTGAATGTAGTTGTCATTGATTGGCCCTTATTCCTTAACCTCTCTCTCCAGTGATATCTATACTCCACGGTATGTTTCGGCCCCTGTCTCTCCGGTTGGGAGTCCACTTTTGCAATCAACATCACCTCAACAGTTTACACAACCTACGTCTCCTCCTGCCAAATCCAGCCCATCCATGGCAATGATCCAGCCTCCTCCTCTTCATCAAACGACGCGGTTGAAACAAGGCGATACTTCTTCAAAGCCCCCCTCTTATTGGGACCCCAACATTCTCCAAGCAGTGTTTAAATTCTCATGATTCCAAGGAACTGGCATCTCTTAGAATATCTTAGAAACTCAAGATTCATATAAGAGGAAACATGGTCTCAAGATATAGGGTAAATGCATATGTAGCACTTGTTTGAGGAAATGACATTAGACATAGTAGTTACTAATTGATTTTGTTGTGAGATGATTGATAATAAATCTTAAAAGCCCTAGGCAGATAAACAGGCAGCAAAAACCCAAACAAATTGAAGCTCCAAAACGCCATGTTTGCAATGGCGAGACCTCTCCCCACATACACCCTTCTCGACCCGAGAGTCCCCTCCTCCGCCTTCCAGATCTCGCTCCTCAGCCAATCCACGATGGTGAAGATCCGCCGCGAATTGTAGAAAACCGGCACGAAAACGCGGATCGGCAGCGAGAAGCGGCCGGAGAAGGTGAGCCCCTCCATGAAGACCTGGCTCGCGAGGAGGAAGACGTGCGGCGCGGCGGCCTTGATCCCGGCCTTGTCCCCCTCGAAAACGCCCTCGAAGATGTAGGCGATGGGGAGGAAGAGGCCGATGACGGCGGCGGCGGCGACGTAGAGGCTGAGGATGCGGTTGGTGTCGCCGAAGACGGGGGGATCGGGGCGGGCGGAGGAGGCGGGGAAGGCGAATTTGGCGATGAAGTGGATGTAGATGAGGGAGAAGAGGACGAAGGCGAGGTCCTCGGGGCTGACCATGCCGCTGGCGGAGAGGACGACGGCGACGGCGAGGGCGTTGAGCTGGCGGAAGGTGAAGAGGGGTAAGGATTTTCCGGCGGGTTCGGGGTGGTTGTGGTCTTCTTCGCTGGGGAGGGTGATGTCGCCGGTTGGGCCGATTCCGCCTGACATGATTTGTGCGTGCGAGTGTGTAATCTGATTCCAAAACTTTGATTGTGAATGGAAAATGGAAATTATGTTATCCGGAAAGAGAGGTTACTATTTTCCACGGAGGGGAGAGTTTTTTGGGAGAGGCAAAAATTGAGGTATACGCGGCACTAGTTGAGCAATTTCTGATATGGATGATTCATATCTCTCATCCATATAATGAATAATAAACATAAATGAAAAAAAAAGTCATTTTGTTCAATAGGATAATACTAGCTAGTATAGTATGGAAAATCAATTGATTCCCAGAGTTTGTATTAATATAATAATATCCGTATAGTTCAACATTCTCCTGAATTTTATGGACTGAATAAAGTGGATGGTGTGAATACCTAAATAATCATAGACCCTCTAAAACAAACTGAAATATTGTTAAAAAATTTACTTAAACCACTAGCCTCTCCTCTAATTCAATAGACTATATATGCTAGATACTGGTTTATTAGTGAAATATTGTTACAAATTTTACTTAAACCACTAGCCTCTCCTCTAATTCAAGAGACTATATGCTAGATACTGGTTTATTAATTGCTAATCAACATTGATCGTCACATAGCATTGCACAAAGTCAGAAATAGTACTAGTATTTGTGAATGTTCAATTCTTAATAACTAGAAACTAGTACCACTATAATTTTCAGCTAAAATTTGGCCATCATTCATACATTTGAACAAGTCCGCCAACACCACATACTCCCCAAAAAGCTTGTAATTCACAGAGAGAATACCTAATGGACAACTAAAAACCCCTACTTTACAAATGCAGCAAAAGTTCAAGATCCAGCCTCAACCCTAAACAATCTACCACTCCTCACAACTGCTCAAAAATCAAATATCAAATTCCTCAAGAAAATTTCCTTCAGTTGTCCGACAGAAGACCACTGTAAAACTGGAACCTCTGCTCGGAAACAGAGAGCAATGTCCTAAACTAAAAACAATCGGAAATGATCAAATTTACCTACGCGATAGCTTTTGTTTCGGTATGTATTTGAATTTCACACTCTTCTCCGGCTTTATAGCAACTTGAACGGTTCTGCTAAACTGGTTCTCATCATGGTTAGGAGCATTGCTTCTAGGAGGATCCGATGCATGCTGAATGTCAGAGCATCCATGATGTTTGTGCTCTGATGAGAGCACTAATTTTACATGGTCTCCAGAGATAGCGTCTTTCCATCCTGCAACAATTTGAGGTTTATAAGGCTCATTGCAAGGCAATAGAGCTAAAACTCAAACACATAAGTGGTAAGTGGATAAAGGTAAAACTAGGCATACTCCTGGCAAAAAACTCTTTTGCAGCTTCAATGGAGAAGGGCACCAATCCTGGTTGAGCATTTTCAACTGAGACGACATGAGATTGCTTCCCATTATGACAACCATCACTGTCCAAGGACTGTGACTGCCCGGATCTTTCACTGGAGGAAGTATGGTCATGAACCTTACTCAATGTAGCATTATCGTCGGGATCTGCGTTGCTTCTACTAACAGGTGGCACGTTCTTTGATTCACCACGGCTAACAGGCCTCCAAAGTCTTGTAGCCACTCGGTTAGTACCGGACTGAAGAGAATTAGATTTCGCAGGCTTTTCTGAAGCGGTTTTCTTCTTAAGCACAGCGTGCTCTGTGCCACAAGTATCTTGTCTTTCATTTGGATGACTTGCTTGCTGCTGATCAAAGTAACTTTTCAGTGTGACAGATATAGAACCAATAATCACCTCACCGTTATTTTGTTCTATATGGTGACTGCTCACTTCTTGCAAAGGGGACCTTGGGTTCTCCCCATCATTGTTAGTTTTGAGCTTCTTGGTCCAGACTTTGTTTCCATTATGTAGACTTCTGTCTTTGGATGGACCAAACTTGTGCATAAGTTCAGGATTCAATGTTCGAAGATTCAAGTTTGCATGGGGACCATACCGGCTTCCCCTTTGTGACTTTAGAGCTTGCAAGCAGTTGGTGGCTACATGCCGAAGACCATTTGCAACGACCATCTGGAGCTCGACAGCTGGAGAGTCCCCATGTATCTTATGTTCACTTCTAGCATCAAACTGTGCTCCTATATCTTCATCGGGCTCTTTGTTTTGGGGTTGAACAGAGTCTGAGGTTGTAGGCACCTCTTTTGAGTTTGAGTTTGGGTCGGATGGGGATGACAGATCAGATGCTTCGGCTAAAGTAGGCCTATCTACAGCATCAACATAGACATCCAAATCTCTGCTGCACCCATAGTATTGTTCCTTGATCTTCTGTTGCTTTTGACGAAGCTTTTTCTGTTTCTTCCTCTCCAGAATCACTACTTGCCTAATATCATTTCAAATCAAAGTAAATAGTGTTAGAAGCATTTTGTTCTAGTACCTGCAACCCAATCCACTTATAGTTGCCCAATTCCTTTAAACCCAAATTCTGCATGAACTTTTTATCAGTGTATGCACCTCTCAACTCTAAACACTTCAGGAATAGTTTCACACAAATACAGTAACCATATATCTCACTAAAGCTGTGTGACACTGACAATTTATAACATAAGCAAGCATTCACAGTACTGCCCTCTTTTGGCAAATCAACCATGCAAGACTAAATTACACCTACACATAAATATTGTGTATGAGTCAAGAAATGGAATCTACCTTTTCTGTTCAGCTTCCTCCTCCTCCACAAGTAGCTTCTGACATCTCAAAGCCTCTGCATCTTTGTCAGCGACCCATGCCTTGACCTGGTTACAAAAGCATAATGACTCAACCTGTAGTATACTGCATAGTCAAGTTACCTTGATGCCATGACAACTAAGGCAAAGATAAGGGGGGAGGATATATAACAGAGATCAAATGTTCTTCCTTGTTTACTGAAACACCATTTCCTCCAATGTGAAGAAAAAGAATTTGGTTGAAGCTACATAAGGTTAGGTTAATAAATGTGGTATGATAACAAAAGGTGAATAACATATTGTCCTTTTCAGTCACACCCAACTGAAATTATGGAGAGCTGCATGGTTACTTTTCAACAAAAGAGGGGGCATTCTTCGCTAGTAACTGCATAGGTGAAAACTAGAGAAAATATAAGAGCAAGTACCAGTTGTTGCTCAAAGAGGAAGCTAGTAAGTGCTACTAGGTTCTTCAACTCGAGGCTATTTTTATCAGTTTCACCATCAAAAACATACTTCTGCACAGACTCAGCTGTACCGGCACACAGAAATGTATTCTCGCTGGCATCATCAAGGATGCTAAACAGTTCTTGTGAGGATATTGGTAATCTGGAAGGCTTAGCTTGGATGATATCCTGGGATGAAGGAAGAATTTTGTGAAACAGACATTGCATGTGGCAGAAACTATACAAAGAGCACTAAGGCAAGAATATAAATGAAGCTTCCTCACCAGCAGTGTAGCACCAGCCTTCACATAAGCCTGCGGAAGAGTCCAAACCCCCGGTCTTCGGAGAGAGGAGGCCAGAGCTTTAACTACCGATGATCCAGGAATATCCTGAAAGGTTAATTGAAAACCAAAGAAAATGTAAATGTGATACTGGAGGAAATGAAAGAATGCAAGAAGATACTCAAACAAAAATGATAAATAAGATTTTGCACCTAATTAACTGGGAGTTCAATATTTTGTGCACAAAAAAGCAAATATTATAACTAAATAGTTATAACACAGTTTACCATAAATTGTTCTTTTACCGGAAAAGAACATATATACTGAATAAAACTCACAGTAACATATTACGGATAAGTTGCGAAAGACTAATATAAACCACAACGAAAAGAACAGATTGCAACTGCAAAATTCAAGGAGACCAAATCTCCTTTCAGAAGGATATGAATTAGAACGGTGTTCAAGCAATATTAATAGTTAGAAACAAATCTGAGTTCAATAAATGAGAAAGGGGAAGGAATTTAAGAATAAGCAGTATGTATCCACATCTTTATATTTCAGGAGCTTACATCAACTTTTCAAATATGCATGAGCAGAACCACAAGTTCCACTTAAAAAATTATTTCAGAATCAATTGGAAAGATGTCAAAAATTACGAAATAATAAAGACAAATTTCAACTACATTGAAATAGGAGCTCATGATATTTAAGAAACAGAATCAAAATTTTAAGGCTTCATGGACAATACTGGTCATCTGTGCAATAAGTATCCACACTCAGCATCCATCAATGATGGCATAAAAATTAGCTTAACTGATACTCATGTTAATTTGCACAGATTACTAAAGTAAGTTTTGCATAAAACATACTCCCTCCGTCCCACACAAAGTGACACATTTCTGAAAATGGAAACACCACTCTCTCTACTGTATTCTCTCTCATACTTTATTCTCTCAACTTAACACACCATATCACATTGCATAAAATCCCTTGCCGGAAAAGAAATATTTCACTTTGAATGGGACGGAGGGAGTATATCCTAACAAACAAATTATATAGAGATATAAAGGGAGAGCATGACTACCTTAAGAATTATGTCATTAAATGACACTAACTCCTTAGTCTGCTCCAATGACAACTGTACAGAGCAAGAGTGATTTTTTCAAATATAGAAGGATAAGCAATAAAGGAATGCAAACAAGAAATTAATTACCTTATCCCAAAATACAGCTAACAAATCCCTACTTTTGTGACATTCCTACACAATATTAAGACAAGCATTACAAATAGTATAGAATGTGACTCAACAGAATGTTGGTGATATTCTTGGAGATACCAGCAACCAACAGATAATGTATCATATGCATTGAATTTAATGCATCTTAAAAAGAGAAGGCCATCAATTCATGTGTGCTTTTTAAGGTGCTCAGGAAAAGTTTGACAACCTTGTTGATATTTAAGGAGCGGCGGTGCACCCGAATATGTCTTCTGTAGTTTATAGGAGAACAGAACTCCCGGGAACACTTCTTGCACCTTTGCATCTGAACTTTCGCAGGGGTCAGCAAGGGCCAACCAGGGAGATCTACAAGTAAAAGAAGAAACAACAATAAAAACCAAATTAGAGTTCATATCCAGAAACTACCAAACATTCTCATTTGCAAAAACTCCAAGATCTAGTGCTTTTGGTGTTTGACATGTGCCAAAACCCAGCAGCCACTGGGTGAGTATATGTCAAATCTTGGAGAACTGGGTGAGTATATGTTAAATTTGGGAGATTATATTATACCTAGGCCCTAGCATTGTCAAACTAATGAAGCAACAACCAAATGCAAAGAAAATAAAGAAAAAACTACACAAGAAATGCACCAAAGTAAAATAGAAGCAATATATCTACTTGCAAATAAGGTCTTTTAGGGAAAATGTTTTGGCTTCTGCAAATCTGATTTAGCTTTTGTCAATGAATTGTATAACTGATCAGGTGCAGAGGACAATTACTAGATCGTAAGAGTAGAGGTGAAGCCTTAATTCTTGAGGAAAGAAATTAGGCGCCATCAGTTAGGCGAATAATCCTAATTTGCTATTTATATGGGCCATAGAGTACGGGGCATTCGGAAATCGGAAAACAGTCAATTATGCAGTACAGTACAGGATAGAAGAAGAGCTAGAACTGATTTTATTTCTCTCAGTCTAATAGTCTATATAAACACACTATAAATGTTAAGAAAGAAAAATATAATGTTCCATACAGTTGCAAACAATTGTATCACATTTGTATGTATTAAATTTTTATGCCTTAAATCATGGATATAGGATCACATACCCCAATCTATAACCTCACCATATAGGTATTTTTCTTCGTGTATGCACAACCAAATTCAACAAAGTTAAACTATATTTATACCTGGTTGATCTAAGGCCTGAAACAATTGAATCCACGGCACTGAACTATCCACAGTCCTTGGGAAAGGGAGAAGAGGCTCCTTTCCTATAGCTTGTCTGATGAAGGTATCTAGGGAATCATTCCTTACTTCTGATTTCATTGCATTGAGAGTTCCACTTGAGCAGAGCTTTGCAGCAGGCATCTAGGTTTCAATTGCGATTATCTAATTCAGAAACACTGCACAATTTAATGATATATGTGACCATACATTGATTGAAAATGTCAAATAACTATAAAACTCAGGCAGACAATAAAAGAGATAAATCTCATTCAAAACTGCATAAGATTCATTAAATAAATAGGCGGAAGCAGTGTATATCAAGAAGGTCCTATAGCATTTACTATAAAGATAAGAATCATTTAGGTATGATTCTTTTCTCATTAATGGATGAACAAACTTGATTAAACCACCTGCTGAAAACGAATATAGGGACATAGTAAAAGCTACTTTAAATATGTAGTGAACTTAGACAAAAAAAAGGCTACGTCCAACATTTAATTGTATTTAGCATGCTAACACACAATTGTATCCGCCTATTAAATTCATTTCAAATGTTAAGAATGAGAACCACCGAGAATCACATCTAGTTATCCTTAAGAAGTAATCTATACATTTTACAGAATAATTGTGACTTACAAAAACTGTTTATGAATACTTACTTCTATAAAGCAACTAAATAAGCTAGTAAAGTTGCACGTTAAAATGAAAAATAAACCATCTCATGCAAATCAGATCAAGCCGTCCTTAACCGTTGTTACCAGCTCTATCCATAACATAAAACTAATCTGTGAGCAAAAATCTCCAATTGCTTACTCAGCGAGCAGCATATGGCCTACTACTTATGCATCTAACAGTCACACACATAAGCATTTGATCATTTACTACCGTGCCTAACATCGGCAGAATAGCACTGCCTATACACAATAAACTTAGCAGCACTAAACAAGAGGACGTTCATACTGTAGATAAATACTGGAAATATGAATTGTGAAAAACCTCATTCTCACCACAAAGGATCCAGTTCAATCTGAAGAAACTCATACTTGAGTTCAAACTGATTCGCAAGCAAAATTTTCTAACCATATATTGAGATTCAAACATTATGATCGAAAATTAAGATAATATAATGAGCCAAGAGAACCGGCATCGGATTTGATTGAATTCGCCACCGCCCAATTGTTGAGAAAACAAGCAATGGCAAAAGGAAAACAGAAAACGAATGCACAAAAATGAGTTGTAGGGTTAGCGTGCTGATGATCTGAGAGGAGATAGGCAGAACTCACCACTGAACGGAGAGATCTGAGGCGACCGATTGCCGAATAAACGATGTCGCAAACAAATTACGCCTTTTTATGTATGACAGAGTGTGCGTTTATATAGAAAAATAAAATGTGTATATCTGTAAAGATACAGAGGAATAAGCGAAACCTTTTTGAGAGAGAAAGCGGATGTAAATAGGAAAGAAGAAGAAGAAAAGAAAGAGAGATGAAAACACGAGCGGCTATATACAAATTGATTTCTTTTTGCTGTTCTAAATTCTAATGCTCATCTTTCCCTTCTCCAAAATATTCCATACTGATCAATTGGAAAACAGCATTAGCACTCACTCAATTTGTAAACTTCATTTTCCTCGACATGGCTTACTTTGTTACTGAAAGTGAAACTAATAAAAAATTACAAAGCAAAAGGTTTTGGCAACATGCAAGTGAAATAAAAATATAAGCAATTAAAATACAAATATGGAATATAACAATATCTCACATAGATATAAATAGCGAATTGAAACTACTCAATTTGTTTACGAATAATAGGCTGACTTAGCATGAATTTTAAAAATATACAATGGAAAGTGAATGAAAAAAAATAAATTAGTAGAATGTGAATGCTATTATTAAAAATAGTAAAAAAGCAAATGAGACATTTATTCTTGAATGGAGATAGAATATATAAGTTTCATCTACTCCTATCAAGTGAGGATTTTAACTTTAGGGGAGCCAAAACTTCAATTAAAATTTGATAGTAATTTTTTATATTTGCGTTACCGAAAATATTTGTATTATTTGGGGTTAGGGCTGTTAGAAAAAGATGGGTGATGGAAGAAAACTAACTAAAGGATTAATGATATAAAAAAAACTACAGATATAAAATATAGAATTTTATATTCTTACAATATTGGTCTATTATAAGAAAATGTAAAAGAGAAACTATAAGAAATATACTCCACCAAATAAGAAAAGATAGTCATTTTTTCATTTTTTTCAGGCATGAGAACGTGCAGTACTTGGAGAAGATGAAGCAGTTGGTCTTATTCATTGAGAAAAACTTGGATGAAAAGGTTATTTCACCTTCATAAAGAAACCAAATTACTGAGCCGCCCAGCATGTTAGAATGATCCCATCTCATGGGGAAGTGAAACAAAATTTAAACAACCTTTATCCTTCAGAATGCCTTAGGGGGTGTTTGGATGTTTCAAGAGCTTATAAATGTATTGTCTTAAGAGGTTATTAGTTGTGAAAGTTTTGATATTTGAGCTTGCGAACTAGAGAAAGAATTGTGAGTTAGAGAGATAAAGTTAAAGATAGATGAAAATGGAAGTGTATATATTGGAAGCTACGAACCACAGTAGAGTTATTTATGTAAAAAGATCATTCCTGAATTCTTATGAAAAATTGAGTTGGGATGGAGGAACTTATTTTTAGGGATTTTATAAGCTTTGGAGCTTATTTTAAAACCTATAAGCTACTATTTTGGAGCTTATTTTTACAAACACTTTTCAAGAGCTTATAAGCTCAGCCAAACGCCCTCTTAAAGTTTGGTGACAAACTTTTATCTCAAACTCATTCAATTTTCTATTGTAGGAAGCGATTCACTTGAGCTTTTATTCACTACCTGATGGACCAGTGACGGGTAACTGACTCCAATTTTAGTTCTTCAGTCTTAATTCCTGGGTATGTGATATTATATTTAGATATTCCACTATCTTTTTTCCTTATGGTTTTTCATAAAGACCAATTATGTTATTGTATATTGCTGATGATAGAACAAAAGAAGCATTTTATGTGGGCCCTCCAGCGAAGGAAAAGCTTCCTAAGGTTTTGCATCTTTACATTATCCAGTTTTGAATTATCTATTGTCATCTCTTCTTTACAGAAAGTGGGGAACTATATTCTTAGTGCTCATTTTGTCGTATTCCTGCAGGGTGCTTCAGCTGTATCGGTTTATCAGTATGCTAGCCCAGCTTATAGTTGACATAGTGCATATTTCGTTTTCATCAGGTTAATGAGGACAAAGGACAAGGCTCTTCTCCAGGCTGTAGTAAGAGTGTATCCGAACAGTTGGAAGAAGAGGTATGTTTACACACTGTCTTATAGCAACAAATGAGCTTACTATTCAAAAATCTGGGTTGTATTATTTTTATTGGAATACTGTTTAAATACTGTTTAAATCACTATTGTGCGTCTTCATGTTATGGCATTCAAAATAAAAATGTAAGAAACGTGTAACGTGAGGAAACTTTTGATGTGGCCAATCCTTTGGCTTTCAATCTTTTTTAACCACATTTTGCATAATGGTTTGCTTAATGGTGAATTATTATCAAGACCTTCCATGTCCTCTTTTGTGCCTATATAAGGCATAGAGTTGTAGAGAGGATACCACCAATAAATCATTCTCTCTTCTCTCTAGCTCAAGTATTCTAGTTCGCATTAGGAGCATTGCATTGCTCGGTTCTCGCCTCCAATTCAAGTTCGCCAGAGCCTACGAGTTTGAGGTGTTTCAACTCGGTAGGAGGAAAGTCGTTTCATTTTTGGGGACGTTGTGCCAATCCGTGAGCACTAGCCGGGCGTATCTCGTCTTGCGGAGAGATGGATACCTCGACTGGACTTGAAGAAGACTATAGTTTGCATCTTGTTCCTTTTATTATATTTACTTCGTTCTATTTACCTTCTAGTTTATTGTTCTTTTGTAATAGCAAGAGTTTGCCCGTGTAAAGGCTGCAATATTTCCAACAAAAAATTCTTAGGAAATGAATACATACTTATATATAGCAACAGAGAGAATGAACACTGAAAAAGAAGTCTTACAATTTCCATGGTAAGAAGAGGAAGAGAATGTAAGGTTTTCACGTTGAGTGCTAATAGTTTTGATGTGGCTTTCTAGTTACTATTACACTGAAAAAGTTTAATTATCTTCATTATAATGGAAGTTGTGTGTCTTAATAAGGTCCTCTCCAACCTAAAACTAACTACTGATGAGGAACGTTCTGAGTGTCAACCAAGCTAAAGCTATTCATTCTCAATCAGTTTTCTCCTACTGGAATCTTCTCCTTTGCATAGTATCAATAAAGGTCCTTCTTGAGGCTTGAGAATAGATGATGGTGCTATTATGATACCAACACTATTTCACCACCTTAGCGTAAAATAAACCATCTTTCCTATTTTCTACCTATAATTAGGCACTCACCTTATTTCTACCCTATATCATTTCTTTATATCTAAACATTATGTTTTCAGAGCTTTTCCTGAGTAGTGCAGTTGTGGCCTAGTCAATATATTACGATATTGCCCCTTGCATTGAGTACGTGTAAAATAGACAGACCCCAATTGTGTAAAACATAGACTCTGTTATAATAATAGGTATATTGGCACTGAAAGGATTGAATTGGAGATCTGAATATGTGACGATCTCCTCTCATGTACTTGCAAGTAGTCAATCAACAAGGGTTTATGAGCACAACATAAACCGATTATATAGATCTACAATGTTCTCAATTTGTTTCCTGGTGGTTTGGAATAAAATCGAAAAATTATCATCTTAGAATCCAATGTCATACAATAAGCTTATCATATGCTATATTTCTTACTTTCCAGAGATCCAGGGTTTTCATAAAATATCTAATCATTTATTACCTGTTGGTACACACCGTTGCTTGCTAAATTGTTGGATGTATTAGTATCTCAGAACAACTTTCAAGACAAAATTCACCATTATGAAGAGGTAAGGCCAATCATTTTCCAGCTACATACTCTTTCTCATAACCCTTGACAAAAATTATGAAAATTATTGAAGTACATCCTCTGAGTTACTATCGGATGATAGCGTAAATCTGGTTTCCTATGCACCATGTTAATAAAGATAGTTAAAATGATATGAAGATTATCAATATCTGGCTGCATTTTTGTAACTACTGTATTTTATGCAGATTATAGCTGCTGCAAATGAAGTTATTGAAAGCATTGATGCAGAAGAGTTGGCAAGATATCTAATGGTGCAGAAGTGAGCATTTAATATTCCATCTGATTCTTGTTTTTCCTCCTCAATTTTCATTTTTTTCTTTTTAATGTCATGTAAGACCAATTTTTTTTATGTTAATGTGCTCGATAACCTAGAAAACAAAGAAGAAAATGGAAACGAACCGCGACCAATTAGCAGAGGCCTTGTATCAGAAAGGCTTGGCTTTAGCAGAGATTGAATCAGCAAAGGTACATGCTTTAAATATTATAACCGTATAATAGACATTCATCTGCTAGCAGTCGAACCTTAACCCCAGAGTTCAGTATGCATGAATTTGAGCATTTGTCTCACCTACTAACTGAAGTTTTATTAAATAAACCAAAAGGTAGTACATGCATGGGACAAGATTTCCTCTGAACCACAGTTTGATATATTCTGCAATGATAGCAGGGTGAGAAAGTTGTGGAGACGGAGAATGATGCTAAAGCTGCAACAGACTCCAGCAGTAAGTTGGATCTGTTTGAGGAGAATTTCAAAGAACTCCAAAAATGGGTACATGTGAAATCCACTCGATACGGAACCCTTTATATCATACGTGAGAGACGTAAACTAAAGGTATCTTTATTACATGGGGTTTTCAAGGTATTTTTTAAGAATGTAAGTTGGTCTAGGTGGAATGAATATGCAGTTGCATGAATAAGTAAACTAATCCCTAAACATCCTATATAAATTTACGAAAGGTAACTGATCATAATTGTCATTCAACTGTATTCTTTACTAGATAAATATTATCTCAAATTTATTCCTTGTGCAGTTTGACTAATGATCAACTGTGGAAATTTTTTTACCTGAGTTGGAATATTGGTTTCTAATTCACGATTTCAGTTTGTGAACAATAAATTTCATGAACTACTATTAGCTATTGTTGCACGATAACATTGATCTGATTGAACAATCCAGGTTCTAAGTGACATGATCCAAGAGGATGGCCAGCCTCCTAAGAAGAAGTTTTATGACCTGAAGCTTTCGCTGTTGGAACAAATCGGATGGGACCATCTGGTGTCGTACGAGAAGCAATGGATGAACGTTCTATTCCCTGCGAGTCTACCTCTTTTCTGAGGTTTAAGCTCTTCTACTGAGCTACAAGTGCTTTCCAAGATTGCTTATGAGTTCTGCCTAATTAATAAATTCCCTTGAGAGTGGAAGTGAAATAAAAAAACCAGTCTCCGAACTAGTTAGCTAGTTAAATCCTAAACCGAGTCCTTTCAAGATGTATGTTTTATTTTTATTAATAATTATATGGACCATTTTTAATCATCATCATCATCCATCTATCATCAATTTTATACATTCATTTCATTTTGTTATTTATAAAAAAAATCCTAGAAGTTACATTCATTAAAATTCCTAGAATTGAAAATATATAACTAAAATTCCTAAACAAGCCAATTAAAAATCTACAAATATATAGTACTTTAAATTGCTATATTACATTCTAGTCATTTCTTATGATGCATTGCAAGCATCTCTTCGTGCATCATCATCCTTTGTTCTTTAGTAATTAACAACTTATCTTGGACGATCTTACGAATCATGAAATTATAATTATTGATTGTTGTTTATTAAATTATAAAAAAATCATAGGATCAATGATATTAAATTTTTAAATTGGAATATCTTATACTACCTTTAGAAGCTTATTTTCAAAAATTACAAACTTTATAACCGCATTATACATCAAAAGTTAGAAAAGGAAGATAATAAGCAAAAATATGATGAGCAATTGTGATGTAAAATGCGCAATATATGTGGAATAAAAAAGTAAATTTGACTAGTTTGTGGAGACAAGTGGGAGCCCATATGCTGCGTATAGGGAGGCAAATCAAATGTGATGCTTACATTTGAGATATAATCGTAACGCAATCTACCACTATGCAAATGGGAAGATAAGATTTCCTTTTTCTTTTTTGCTGTTTACACCCAATACACACTACTACTCATATTTATGTGCATCACTTTATATTTATTTAGTAACCATCAACTTATAGTTTAGGACGGTATAACCAAAACCAAATTTTAAAAAAAGTCCAATATATATACTAGAAGAGCAGAATTATTAAATAGAAAAAAGTATGGTACTCCTTCCATTCTTCTAGAGACATTTTTTAGGGTAGGAGGATTAAAAGAAAATAAAATAGAATAAAATAAAATAAAATAAAAGTGATGAGATGTGTTGTTTTTATAAAAAACATAATTCAACTATAGTGAGTTAATTAAAAAGATATGACTCGGCTATATAGGAACGGAGAGATTAAGAGAGTGAGGTACGAATGTTAGGTGTGAGTTTGTGATGAAAAATGTGACACAATTTTGGTCTAGGTGTGGTGTGTGGGTGTAGGTAAGGCTTATTAATTGAGACGTTAATTTATGTAATGAAGAGACAAGAAGGGTCCACGTAAATCAATATGTCCAAACAGAATTTCATGTGCCACGAGCAACTACTACTCCTTAATTGTGCCTCGGCCTTCATCCCTTCTTTTAAGGTTATTGGCATATTGATAATAGAACTATATTTCTTATATAAAATTGAATATATATATCATGTTTGGTTCATAAAATTGAATTTCACGACTAAATCCTATTTAGATTAATAGTCTTATGATAATTAGTTATAGCCACCATTTCCAATTAAAATAATCTCACAACTTAATCCTATATAGATAATCATATAATAATGAGTCATGGTAACCGAAGCACACAAAACACATTGTACACAACACACATACAAAACGTACACGCAAATACACACACCGTATGACACTGCACACAAGATATACGTAAAACATGAACATTGCATACACACGACCCACACAATTGAGATCATATACAATAACAATGAAGAAATAATTATACTATATAGGTATATAAATTATTTAATTAAAAGTTATTCATTTTTTGACTTACTAAACAAAGTAATTAAAATAAGAATGTAATTTTCTAGACGTAATATTACCAAATAACGAATTTAATTATAATTGAACTAGAATAATATAACTTCAAATCCGATTTCACAAAATTGCAATTCCAAATTCGTTGTATCATATGATAGGTACATGGAAATTAATGTTGAATTATTTGAGGTGGTTATGACATAGTAGTAAATTAGTGAGAACTTATGTAATACAACATTCCTATAAACAGTGGTTGCACATATTGAATATGATGTCGGGACGAAAAGCAGACAGCATATATTTGCATAGACACTGTTTAATTATGGGAGTGAAAAAGGGAGAATTGCAAAGTAATATTCTCTCAATGAAATAGCAAACTATTTTGCTTTATTATTCATCAGTCACCTTACATATAGCTGTTTTGATTGCAACTTTTATCTGCTTTTGAACAAAGCCATTAAAAGAGGTCTCATTATCTGCCATTATTATTTCGCATAACAATTTGGAATCTGCAGCTTTGACTAATCGACACAAACACACACACACACACACACATATATATATATATATATATATATATATATATATATTATCCCTGCCTATGTATATTTGCAATTACGAGCACGCTTGTTTTTGTTTTTTTTATTAAATGTGAATCACTCTATAGAGGATACTGAATTTAAATTTATAGTACACAATAAGATCAGATGTCAATCGGGTCAGGTTAGTAAATTTTAGATCAATTTTATTCGAGTTATGGGTTAATCGGGTTCACACTAATTAATTAGGTCATAATTTTATTGGATTATAAATATTCAACGTCAATCCTAAATGTTTGGATTTTGTGTTAGCCTGACAGGCTAATCGAGGTGCTACCGATAAAATTAACATTGTGATCAATCCAATATATAATAAGAGTAATGAAATAGTCATATTTATAGGAGGTAAAACATTTAGTTTTGATAATTTTTAGATATATGTTTCAACTGAAACTGATTAAATAATAATTTGAGACTTGTATAAGTAAAAACAAAAAGTATATTTTTAAAAAAATTAAAACATGTTTCAAAATAATGTACTTATTTGCATTTTTTAATTTATTTATGTATTATTATGTTAATAAAAATATAATATTGTATATGTATTAAATATAAAATTAAAGATATTTTTTATAGTTGTTTATATTATAAAAATAACTAATTTAGTGTTGAATTGAGCGTTAAATAAGATGGAACAATAAGGCACACTTGCACTAAGGTCTAATTCACTGGGCCACCTCTATTTGAATTGTGCATTAATCAGGTATAGTACTAATCGGATTGTAATTATATCTAGCTAAAAAATTTCGATCTCTAACATTCTAAATTTGGCGAAATATTTTATATGTTTCGCTCCTTAAACTAATTCATACTACTATATTTTTAAATTCTCAGCTTTGGTCCCACGATGAACTAATTAATAAATTCATGGACAAATTTGCTTATTTTTGGTGCATCGAATTGATTAATACTAGTATCTTAATACTATGGAAAATTTGTAATCAATTTCTCGTAGACGTGATATATAATATACATTTTTTTGTAATTCGATTATGAAGCCATTTTTTGGTGCTCATTCTTTCAAACAAGTGATTTTATTTTCTTAATTTCGCAATATTACTGTGTTATTATGCTTTTCCGCAACATGCTTTAAAAAGGAAATAAATAGTTATAATCATCTGATATACAATTATGGATTCCTCGTTTCCTCCAAACTAGCGGTAGGCTTGCACAAGGGTCGGAACCCGCCGGTTCCGGGCCCGAACTGGCGGGTCAAGGGTCGGAAAATTCGCGAACCTGAACCGGCCCGCCTAGCTCCCGGCGGTTCCGGTTCAGGTTCAAAAAACCGGCGGGTTACGCGCCGGTTCAAAACCGGCGGTTTTCGGCTCGAACCGCCGGTTCCGGGCGCGAACCGGCGGGTTGACGATTTTTTTTATTTTTATTTTTTTGCATTTTTCAACTTTTCAATTTTAATCAAATTACATTACACTTTTCAAGTTTGCTTTTGTATGCAATGTGAGTAAATAAAATTGAAAAAAATACGGCTAAAGTTGCAATTTTATTGAAATTGCATATTTACAAATTACACGTTACAAGTTACAACAATTACAAATTGAAAACATATGGCGGTCTTGAAGTCTTAAACAAAATTTAAATACAAATGAGACTACTAGTGAAGAACTAATTACAAATGACAAGAAACGACGTTGAAGTTCTTAAACGTATAAGTGTATTATATATATACTCTTAACCGGCGAAGAAGATCTTTCTACATAACTAAATTAAGGACACCTTTAGCAATTCAACTTTAAATGTTGAGTTTCGTCTAACAATCAACAATTATAGTAGAATTGTCAAAAGTTTCCCTCATTAAGCCGTATAGAGAAATATACTTCATCGACTAGAGTATATACAAATACAATTATGCAATTGTATTTGCATATTTTTAAAGTAGGAATTAATGGGGAAAAAAAGAAATAAAAGAAAAAGGACTTGAGCTCAACTTAAATTAAAAATTTAAGTTGAGGTGCCTACGTATCCCAATTGCTCATTTGCATTAGGGAATCAAAGTCCACGTAGTTCTCTTACCTTACATACCTATTTGGCTTGGCCGGCGGCGGTTGACGGTTGGCCTAATCTTTATCCCCGGTGAATTCATCTTGTGATCCCTCTTGACGATCATTCCAATCATTTTCTTGTTCTCGGACGTCAGCTTTGGCCCAATCATCAAGTAACATCACGGCTTCCATATTTTTCGCCGAGAGCTTACTTCTTGATTCATCCAAAACGCGCGAGCCAACACTAAAAGCGGACTCGAGGGCGACGGTGGAAGCCGGAACAGAAAAAATCTCCTTGGCCATTGAAGCAAGGATGGGAAAATCTTTCTCGTGGGTTCCCCACCAATCGAGGACGTCGATTTGGGCGGGAGGAGTAGGACCTTCATCACCAAAGGAAAAGAGTGATTCAAAATATAAATCTAATTCACTGACCATACCTGAGGACCTTCCGCCGGTGCTGTAGTTGTATAGGTCGGCTAGTTGGGATTGCGCGTCGGGGTCATCATAATCGGTTTGAAATGCAAAGCCATAGTTATGTTGTGGAGGAGGGGGTCTTCTGACTTGGTGAGTGGTGTTATACTTGGTTTCATATTCGGTGTAGAGAGAGCGCAAGTTATACTCGAGGTTTTGTTGCACAACTGACCGGTCCGGGAGGTTTATTTGAAAGGTTTCTGAGAGGTCGACTCCAAATTCGTCACTGGTATCAGATTGGATTGCTTGAAGGGGACCAAGATCAATTGAACTCAAATTGTTATAATAAAAATCTAAAATTCTAGAGGTACCTGCTAATTTCCATTTTGGATCCAATACCTTTGCAATCAAAAACACGTTAGGAATCTCACTGAAATACTTGAGCCATTTTTCAATCATATAATACAAAACGCACATTAACTCGGGAGAAGAGGAAGCATTTTTCATTGAAGTTTTAAAACCAAGGGATATGTACATGCAATGCTCCAAAACACGAACAGCAGTGCAATAATAAACACCCGACAATTCAACAGTAGCATTTTTGAAATATTTGAACAATTTAAATAAAGCCAAACTGTTATCCCAACAACTATGCGAAAGATATAAATCACGGTAGGGGTTAGTTCTATAAAAATCACATAAAGCATCTTTATGTGTCAAGGTAGAATTCAGACAATCATATGTCGAATTCCATCTATGAGACACATCCATAGTAAAATTCGTGTACCTGACATTCTTTTGATGGCAATATTTCTTCCATGCTTTGCCAATAGCTGGCTTTTGATGGATTAATCTAACTGCATTTCTAATAGGAGAGACATGCTTTTGCCATAATTCAAGCGCATCCTGTACACATAAATTTAAAATATGGCAAATGCATCTTTGATGAAAATACTTACCTCCAATTACCGGTGTACAAGCCGCAATCAAATCGGCAATACTTGCGGTGTTGGCAGTTGCATTATCAAAACCAATAGAAAATATCTTGTTGCATAGCTAAAACTCATTCAACACTTGTATAATCAAAGAAGCAATTTCTGGTGTAGTGTGTGGACTTTCAAATTCTCTAAAACCAATTAAACGCTTGTTCAAAGTCCAACTGTTGTCCACAAAGTGAACCGTAATACCCATGTATGAATGACGGTTAAAACAATCCGTCCAAACATCTGAGCAAATGTTCACCATGTGGCCCATGTTAACTAAATAACGTGATAATTCTACCTTTTTCTCCAAGCACTGCCGAACGGTAGATCGTTGCACGGTCATTCGACCTATTCTTTTGATTGCTACATTCAACCCACTTTGCATAGTAACCTCAAAACTTTTGTCATCAAAAACATTAAAGGGCATATGCTTCATAGCCGCCCATCTAGTCATTGTATCATCAAAATTCTTTTTATCATATTTAAATAGAGGCGCACCTGACGAACCCGAGCCGGCGCCGGCGGGTTGGAAGTTTAGTTGGCTTTGGGTAGAGGCAGTGCCGCATTCTACCGGATGCTTTGCCACTAAATGGCGACGGAGGGTGCCATATCCACCACCGGCGGACCATTTGTACACTTTATCGCAATAGTTGCAATAAACATGAAAGTCTGAAGTCTCTTCTTGAGAGTTCGGATCGTGAGGACTTGGAATCACCACCGCCACCTTCTTGTAGTGTTTGATAAAAATGTCCGATTTCAAAGGTTTTGCCGTGTTAGTGGGTGCAGGGGGAGGCATCTCCTCATTTCCGCCGGTGCTAGAAGGAATACGAGAATGCAATCTATCCTCGTTGTTGTCCGAGTCCGACGATATAGTAACGTCGAACTCCTCATCTCCCCTACCCCCGCCTTGTTGCATTTCAGCAAGTAGCATGGCGGTCCTATGATCTTCTTCCATCTACAAATATTATGTACGTAGAAGTTAAAAGTATGAACGCAAAAAAAAATTAATGAAATTTTGTGCATGTGAATTGGAAAACAAATTTTTCATTACTTACTTGCATGCGTTCGGCTGCCAATCGGGAAACCTCGTCCATAACATCTCGACGACTAGGTCGTCGAGATTTTGAGGGACGCGTAGTGCTTTGATCTTGGGCTATTCCCTTGCCCCGATCACCACGTCCCGATCCACCACGAGAAGAAGACATATTGAATATATTGATAAATGAAAAGTAATATGGACTTGGAATAAAATATGTATGAAGTATAAAAGAAGTGGTAAATTATGAGCACAACAAATATAGTAGTGAGTAGAAAGTGTAGAATTAAACTTGCGCAATTAGAGAGAATGATGAGAGAATAGAGAAATGGAGATTGAGAATGAAATCCTTGTTAACACAAGAATGGGGTAAGGAAATATGAAGGAGAAGTGAGGTATTTATAGGAGTAAAATTGGAAGAAATAAAAAAAAAAATTCAAATTTCACTTTCAAATTTTCGGCCGAACCGCCGGTTTACCGCCTGAACCGCCGGTTCAACCTCAAAACCGGCGGTTTTTCCACGAAACCGGCGGGTTGGTCCACGGTTTTCCGACACAAACCGCCGGTTTCTGACCTCACCTAGCCCCCTACGCCTGAAAAGCTTCCGGAACCGGCGGAAACCGGTCGGAACCGCCGGTTCAAACCGGCGGTTTTCCTCCAAAACTGGCGGTTTTCGCCCAAAACCGGCGAACCGCCGGTTCATACCTATCCCTACTTTGAACCCCTACGAACCCTAGCCGTTCGACCCTTTGAACCGGCGGTTCGAACCGCCGAACCGCCGGTTTTGAACCGCCGGTTCACGGTTCAAGTTATGCCCGAACCTGAACCGGCCCTTATGACCCCCCGACCCTTCAGCCGGTTCAACCCGCCGGTTCCGGGCCCGGTTCCGGTTCATGAACCGGCGGGCCCGAACCGGCGGTTAACCGGCGGGCCGGGCCGGATTGTGCATGCCTAAAACTAGCGGCGATTAAAATTAGTAGAAGATTCCTTATTTCCTTACTCACAAAGTACTTTGTTGCTTTGAGTTGATATGCATGCATGGTTTTGCTATGGAAATTATATTCTCTCTATAATTTATATCAGGTGTATGTGTTTCTATAACAATAAATTAATCATTCATTAAACAGCTTTATATCTTATATTATGAATATAATATTTATCTTTATTCCTTTTTTTTAATACAAAGCCAATTTCCGAATTATGGTAGTTTCACAGTCACTTATACTTACTCCGTCTCCAAAGATTATGAATTTTGGGTTCGACATGGGCCAATTTCCATAGTTCAGAATCAAGTTCCGAATTATGGTAGTTTCACAGTCACTTATACTCACTCCGTCTCCAAAGATTATGAATTTTGGATTCGACACGGGTTTTAATGCATCTATACATATATAAAATGTGAGTTTTGGCCTTATTTTGAATATTAAGAAATTTTGGGCAACTTTTTAAATATTTATAAGTTTTGAGTCTATATAATTGCATTAATTAGGCATAACTAACAATTAGGCACATTTTATACATATATAAAATGTGAGTTTTGGCCTTATTTTGAATATTAAGAAATTTTGGGCAACTTTTTTAATATTTATAAGTTTTGAGTCTATATAATTGCATTAATTAGACATAACTAACAATTAGCCACATTTTAAATTTAATTTTGATTAAATGATGCAGTTACAATTTTTGACTCCATAGCCAAATGATAAAGAAAACGTGTCATTCAAATTTGAAGACTCATGCCCAAATTAGAATTAAATGTGAAACGGTTAAGCCATTAAAAATTTATAAGTATTTTAATATTATTATTCAATTATTCAATTTAGAGATTTCATGGTCAAATAGAATTTAATTTGAAACCGTTCTCCATTAATCATAAAATAAAATATATGTCATGGCTATAAATACATGTATTAGGCTAGCTGATGGAATTATACAATTCTTGTGTTTCGAAACTAATGTACTCTCGAGTTGAGAGTGTACACATTCTATGTCAGTCGTAGAGAATTCTTTTGAAATAATGATGATATGTAGAAATCGGATAGAGAAGATAAGTGGTGTTGGTGGCATCGTAGGCGAATTTTTCTGGTAGTTATCATGAAGAGAGAGAGATAGATAAATAAAGTTTTTTAAATATTATTAGTGGAGAATGAGTTCCACCTCATTAGAGAGAAGAGAGTTTTCAAAATTGAAATGTCCATACTCTTTAGGGACGGACGAAAAAAACAGTACATACTCTTCAGAGACGGAGGGAGTAATTCATATACATTCCTCAAACAACAAAGATTTATGGTCTTTCACACAACTTTGAAAATTAACAAGAAAAAATTATGAGATATAATATTGTTCACAATTTCTCATGATTATATATTTAATGGCCTGTGTACAAAATTGTTAATTTGATGCATACGTGTTTTAAATTAATTGTGTGATGTATTAAGTAGGGTTTTAAATTAATTGTGTGATGTATTAAGTAGGGTGAACGTGTGCTGAACAATGTCATTTGTATTTATGAAATACTAATTGAAAATTCGGAAAACCCTACTTCCCAATCCCCTAGCCGCCACTTGGTGGAATTCGGCTGCCAGATGTCGGTTGCCAACTCCGGTGAAGAAGTGGTGGTTGGAATCACGCTTTTTCGGTTATAACAGAGCGAACAAAAACAATTTGTCTCTTATACAACTTCATGGTTGAAATTCACCTTCTAGATACTGCCTCACCATGGAACAATTACCAACAATGTTACTAAATTTCATGATTTTTCTTGTTGATTTTGAAAGTGATTCCAAATTTAACCAAATTCATGATTTTTTTGATAATATGCTTTATTATTAATTAAATATTCTTATGAGAAGCATCAATTGGCCAATCTAAATTTCCTTTTATGTCTAAATATCCTTGGAACTGAAAAAAGTACTATATATATCAAGAAGAAATAAAAAAAAAAATAGGCCATAGATACTTGAGTCATGATTTCATGACCCTCACCCAATATATATTTTAAAATGTTTTTGAAATAGTTGCATAATAGGGATAAAATTCACGAGACTAATAGTTTGTGAAAACTGAAGGACTTTTATGATTTATTTAAAAACTCTTATTTAAAATAAAAGAAAAAGGTTTGTTGAAGACCTGAAAGGGGAATGTATATAAACCTCCAAATTCCTAACTAACTTTGCTCATGCCTTTCTCACACTAAATGAGTGAATATAAATGAACGCATCTACCACACACACATCTCTCAATTTTTTCCTTCTGAAATCTTCATCGATCCACCTTCGTGAGAACTGGAGGATTCCAAAGGGATCGCATTGATCCGATGATTTTTTTCCCTTTAATTATCTACCGATCGATGCGATCCTTTCGGAATTCTCCATCACACTACACTAATTCATTACTACTTCTCTCACCTCAACAGGTAATTAATCCTACTTTTTTTCGATTTGTTTCTGTTTCTCATCGCGATGATGATTGATGGATCAGTTAATCGGTCGAATTTATGATTCTGTTGTTTTTTTATTTTTACTTTTCCCCTTTTCTTGTGTTTGCAACAAACTAATTCAGATTAATTATCTGCTTATTTTTGGATTTGAATCGTCATTAATAACTGATAACTACTTTATGTAGAATCGATTGGATTCATCCTCTAATTTACGTATGTGAAATCGATGAATTGTTTGAAGGCATTATTTTAAGACCTTTCTCCAATTTCAAATCCAGATTTTCAGATGTTATCTTAAATTAACGCTAGTGTTGCTGTGTGAGCTGTTTACTTTACTAATTAATTAGCTGGAGAATATACAAGTTTTATTTATGTTTTACTTTTGAATGAGGTTTGTGGTTAATTAATTGATATTGTATTTAATTTGCAAGTGTGCATGGCAGTAGACATGCTGCAAATTGAATATAGGAGGGAATTAAAATGGTGTATACATATATATTTGTGTGTGTGTGTGTGTGTGTTTGTGAATTTTGATGCATAGTTAATTGAGATATAAAGTGGTAGGGCAGTTGAATTAGATGTGATGGAAGTGGTCCGTGTGTGTTTCCAGTATAAGTGGAAGGTAGATCCTTAACTTTCTGGTATGAAATTTTTCTTTTCTTTTTTGTTCATTGCCAATTACTTAATTTTGTAGTAACAAATATCTAGCATTCTTATTTTAACACCTTTTTTTGAGGTCAGATAAATATTCTCGTAAACAAGATTTCACGCTAGAAGGGTTTTCAACTAAGTTTTTTTCGTCTAGTTCAAGATGTCCACTTTTCCTTTTTAATTTATCTCACTCAAGATATCCAATTTCTATATTTGAAAATAAATCACTCTCTTCTATCTCCACATTAAAATATCCAACTACATTTTTCTCTATACTTATTCCACCTAACAATTTCTCCTAAAATGTTGTGGCACTCTACGTGGGACGGAGTGAGTACTTTTTTGAGTTACTGTCAGTCGCCGAAACTAACTAATTGGCTTGAGAAATGATGTCTCGAGTTAGAGCATCCGCAATGGGGCGGACGATAGGCCGCCCGATGCCTCGGGCGCGCCATCGTCCGCCCGCTGCCCTATAGATCGTCCGCGGACCATGACGCAGATGATAGGGCATCGTCCGCCCACTATGGGCGACGCGGACGATGCAACGCGTTTTTGTTTTTTTTTTTAATTTTTTAATTCTGAAAAATTTATTTATATAAATACCCTCTACCCCACCTTCATTTGTAACCTTTTCATTCACTTTCCCACACTCAAATTACACTATAAAATGGATTCCGTTGAATACTCAAGTCTGAATAGTCCGATGTTTGGGGGTGGTGCACGTTGGCCGGGTACAGACCCTGACGAATATCGGTCGTTCGACTCCAACACGCAGTACGATCCCGAATTCAGTACGAATTCGTACGGTCTGTCTGACATGGAGCCGTCTCCAACTCGCCGCAACCGCCCCGCCCTCGCCAGAAAGAAACGGGACCGGCACCGGGCGTACAAGGTGCCACCTCCGGAAACGAATGAAGAGTACGCCCCCGGGAGGATGAACTACTAATCGGATGAAACCCTCGTCTTGGCGAGGTGTTGGGTGGATATTTCGGAGGGGCCGGTATTCGCGAACAACCAAAAGCAGGTTGCGTACTGGGAGCGCATTGCTGAGCGCTACAATGAGGCGAAGCCGCTGAGCGTGTACAAGCGCCATAGGGAGCAGCTCCACAAGCACTGAGATCAAGTGAAGAAGCAAGTCAACCTGTTCTCGGTGGAGTACGAGAAGTGCTCGAGGGAGCAGGGAAGCGGCGAGAGCTTGAGCGATGTGTGCTATAGAGCGCTGTTGTTGTACCAGTCAATGTACGGCGACTTCAAGCATTTCAACATTTGGGCGCTCTTGAAGGACAAACAGAAGTTCCAGGGCGGGATTCTGCCATCGGCTGCGCCAAAGAGGACGAGGACCACCGAAGCCGGTGCTTACACAAGCAGCGAAAGCGGCACATATCCGGTGGACCTCAACCGGACGATGTACGAGGAGGAGGAGAGTTACGGCACACCGGTGTCTTCCCGAAGTCCCATTGGCGTCAAGGCTGCGAAGAACAAGGGGAAGGCGAAGGCGACATCCTCCTCGCAAGCCGCGGCCGCCCCCCATCGCCGATCCTGACCTCGACCCCGGCGGCACTTGCCTACGCGGAGTTGGCAGCGGCCGCCAACCGGAGGACGTTGTTGGACACGCACAACGCCCTCATGCAATGTCAGGACCCGGCCAAAGCCGAATACTTCCAGGGGATGATCGTGAGCTGCGCCGCAAGTTTGGACTTTTGTAGAGTAGTCAACTTTTTTTTTCATTTCTAACTCGTGTAAAACCTTTTTTTTAATCAATGTAGGATTTGCCGTTTTTAATTAATCGTGGTATTTTTTAATTATTTTGCATTGACATATTTGAAAACATTTAAATTAATTAACAAAACAATAGTGAAACCTATAGGGCGGCTTATAGGGCGCTCCACTGCAGGTGAAAAGGGTAGGAGGATAAAATGCTGATGTGGCGATGCATAGGGCGGGGACGCCCCACTGCTAATAATTTCAGAACTCTTTGATCATTCGAATTGCAACTCGAAATGTTTGATGATAAAATCAATAGAGCGTGAAGAATATTCAAACATAAGCTTCAAAATCTTGAATCAGTTTTAAATTCAACATATATTCAAATTTGTAAGAAAACATGTGAAATGACAAATACTTATAAATTAGCTACAAACACTAAAGTACTGCATAGCATATTATATATACAACTTACCCTAATCATATTACTCCCTTGAGGGTCCGTCTACTTTGGATGACTAGATATGACAAGTCAAGATAGGATTGGGTTTTATTACTATGTTTATAGTATATATAATTTCTTGATTAGCTATGTTTTTGTACTCCCCTTTCACAAAAAATAGTTCTATTAGTGGATGATATATGTTTCAACGCGAAATTGGTAAAATATGAGAAAGAAAGAGATACAGTGGGTAAAATAAGAGAGGAAAAAAATGTGAATAAAGTAGGAGAGAAATTTTTTTTTAAAAATGAGTACTAAATTGAGAGTAACTTTCCGTTTTTAGTATGAGACTAATTTTGATAGACGGATAAAAATGGAAGAGTATGACTTCTTTTAGTGAAAAAAAGGAACTACTATCAAGTGTTTATTTTTTTAGTTTCAAATCAAGATAAAATTACAAAATGACAATACTAACCTTAGTTAACAACAAAATCACTAAGTTTTTGTTCGAGCCTAGATAGAAAAGAGGGAGCGAACATTTTGAAAATTTATAGACCAACCCTTAATAATCAACAGATTATTTAGTATTTATAGACAAATATTTGTGGATTATGCCTCAGGGGCGCACTATAGTCAATAAGTGAAATTCTGTCAAAATTCAAAGCAAATCACATCACTTGGATCCTTAGATTGGGTGGTTGTGATAAGTTACATTATTATAGTAAGATGTTACATTATGAGCCAAGCTACATTATTAGACTAAAATGCTACATTATTTTTACTAAAATAGTACTCCCTCCGTCCCGCACTACTCGCACTTATTTCCTTTTTGGGCATCCCAAGTTACTTGCACTCTTTCCATTTTTAGTAAAAAATTTCACCTACAGCCGTCATTTTTGACTTTCCTATACACTCATTCCTTAATCTCCGAGCCGAAAAGGAAATGAGCGAGTAGCCCGGGACGGAGGGAGTACATTATTAGCCAAACAACATTATTAGACTAATAATCTACATTATTAGATGACACGTGACATTAATCTAACCGTTAAATCATAAGATCTAATGGACTACAAGTATTTTAATTTTGAACACTATTTAACTTATAAATATGAATACAACCCTCCTTATGCCTCAATTTCTATGTTTTGAAATTGATAGTATAAAACTTGATACTACTAGAACCTATCCAATTAATTTTTATTTGAAAATTTTGATAGGGTTCGGTTTCCTACTTTTCCACAATAGCTTAACATAATTAATTAAATTTCTCGCCATAAGATCTTTGATTGACAATCTTGTAACTTATCTCAAAATTCTCTCTTTATATAAAAATATATAGCTAAATTTAAGTGTTAAATATTTATTGATTTAAAAGCTCTAAAATTTCACGATAGTGTGGAAGAGATGGTATGTTAAAATTCACAGATAAACTAAAATCATGGGCAAAATTGAGTTTACTAATTGGTTTACACACACAAAAAGGAATTCAACACAAACAAGCAGAATGTAAAAGTTTATCCCTAAATTTCAGTTTCATGTTTTGGGCTAACCACACACAACTCTAATTTTACAAGCCCAACAAAATGTCTTCAGTTTCATGTTTTGTTCTGAAAAAATTCAAACACACCAGAAAATAAAAAGTTTTATCCCTCATTGCGTGAATCATGTTTGGGTATGGATGTCAACGCAGCTCGGAGTCCGTGGACTTGTCTGAATAGCCCATCAAATTTATAAGGTTAGGTTAAAAAATTTAGTCCGATAAAAATATAACTCGATTAGCCTGCAGTTGATTAACTCGCAACTCGTTAGGACTCAAAAACTTAATGTGTTGGCCCAAAAACATAATAAAATTTATTTTGTTCAATTTGTTTGACTTCTAATTCAGCAGTTCATTGATTTGTATAATTAAAAAAAATAATTTTCAATTTTATATTAAATATTATTTTTTTAATTAATAAAATAAATAAATAAATTTAAAACTTCAAATTCACTAAAAAAATATTTAAATTTCTCAAAAGTTTATGTTTAATTTTGCACAAACTTCAAATATTATTATTTGATTATGATTATGTTTGAGTTTAAGCATGTATCTCAAATTTATCATGAATATGTTTTCCATTTTATAAATATAACTAATTTCATCATTATTTATTGAAATGATCTCATGTTAATTTTATCGTTAGCAACCCGATTACTCGGCTGGGCTAGCCCGAAACCCGAGCTTTGAGGATTAGGATCGAACTTTTATAATTAAAAAAAATACAATTCGATTAGTCCGCACCCGATTGACCCGCAAACCAAGTAAGGGTTGACCTGCAATCCACTGCGCCGACCTGATTAATATCCCTATCAGTTTAGGAGTCTCCGCCCCTTGTCTCTTGTATTCGAAAAAATACAATCCGATTAGCCCGCACTCGATTGACCAACAACCCGAGTAATGATCGGCCCAAAATACCGATCTGATTGACATCCCTATCAGTTTGGGCTAACCACAAACAAGTCTAATTTTCTCCATCCTTCAAAATCAAAATCAAAATCTAAATCAAAATCTAAATCAAACTCAGCGGCGGTTTAGCATAACCGGCCATTTACCCACTAAACCCTGTAAACTGAAAGAGGGTTTTAACTTGGTGAAAAAGCAGCAGCCACCACTGCTATTCCTGCCTCTCTTGTACGCCCTCAACCGCCTGTAATCACGCAGTGATGGTGTCGCAGCACGGTATTTTACTCGCCGCCCATGTCATCTCCTCGTTCTACGGTGATTTGTGCTCTGTAATTCCCTCTATTCCTAATTTTCTCACCTATTTTGTTTTCTGCTTTTAATGTTTAGCAATTAAGTACAAATCTGTTTTATGTGCAGAAAGTATGCGAGTGTTTGCTCCGCAAAGGAACCCTAAAGCTAGATGAAATTGGCAGGTCCACACAGCTCTCTAGAGAAAACATTTTCAATTGTTTACGGGTTTTGATACACCAAAACTGCGTTCAAGCCTTCCAGCTAGAGCAAGAAGGTGAATCATTGCTGCATAAATTTCATTAAATTTCTGTTTGTGTTGCTGATTCAGTCTTGCATTTTGATTTGAGTTGGTTGTTTTTTGAAGTTGGGTATTTAATTGAAGAAAGGCCTGTTTATTTACACAACATTGACTTCTCTGTGTTGTTTATTAGTGAAGATTGTTTATAGCATGTAACCCATATAAGTGATTTCTCTTTTGCGACTGTAGGTGTTAAGGCACAGAAATCCACCCACTACATGGTGTTATTTGACAACATTATGCATAAATTAAGGGCCACAAAATTTATGCAAATTGTATCCGAGGAGCTTGGTGAAGATGTGAGTTCTTTTTTAGTATTTTTTTGTCTTAATTTTTTTTTTCTGTTTACTGGCATTTGAGTTTATTATTTAATATGTGATAACTGATGTTGAGGTTGATTGCCTGGGTTATCATCTCCTTATTTTACAGTGTCGAGGAATACTTGTTGGGTTGATTCAACACGGGAGGCTTTCGTTTGATCAAATTATTGATAGAGAAAGGCAGAAATCAGGTATCGAAAATCATTTGTAACTTTTGCTACATGATGCAACACTTTTTCGGTAAAACTAGCCAAAATTGAAGCATAGTACTTTATAGAATATAGACCAAGTAGTTCTTCAATTTAATTGTCTTTTTTTCTTCAATATGATGTAGTTTACATTTCAATATAATGAAATTCTTACCAATATAATGATAATTGTCATTATGGTCATCATCTGATATTCTGTTGCATGATAGAAGTACGAAACTGTTAAGGCCTCGAAAAGTGTACACTACAACAAAAAAGTTTTTGAGACACCATTTCAATCAGCTCCAAGTTAAGAGTCTTTAGTCATGCAATTTATAGTGAAGCATGTACAAGAAATTAACCGACAGTATATATCATCAATGGGTTTCCAGAAGTGTTTTTTTCCTCTTATCAAAACCCAGTTAACTAATAATTAGGATTTGGGACTGTATTATTTGGTGAATCACCTTGCTTGGCATTTGAAAACTCTTCACTCCTGCAGGTAGTTCTGACAATCAGGTTGTGCATGATAGCTTCAGGAGACTTTTGAGTGCCCGATTTATAGAACGCTGCCCTTTGCCTGGGCCACTCCTTAATCCACCTACTGATGAGGCTCCTGCCAAGAAGCGAGGTGCCAAGTCAGGAGAGGTACCCATTTGAACTTAGCAGTGTATTCTACGTTTCAAGAGACCTTTTGCTAATCTCCTTTAAATATCTGCATGCACAATATATTTTTGGATGCTGTGTATATTGTGCAGTTCTTTGCTTCCATTCGTCATAAAGTTTATTTGTCTTGTATGGTCATTTCCCTTCAATTGTTTGAGGGTATAAACTTTCATAAATAACATGTATTATATCTATATGTTGACAATTCCTTTGTGTTGATGCCTGCTTCACGTATTCAAATATTTTTAGGAACTAATAGGATTGATGAGTTGTAGTTTCTTGGATTATATCTATTCCCTTTTGTTTAAAAATATAAATGTATGTAGAAAATGGAACCTTTTCTCTTTTTGTCTGCGGGATGGGGGCAGGGTTCTTGATTATCGAGGTAGATGACTATATGTAGAAACTGGAACATCTCACTTGTTTGTCACTAGCTAACCTGTTCATGTGGTCCTGCATCTTCTGCTCATATTTATGCAAACGACCTACTTTAGTAGAGCTGACCATTTACTTAACAGATCACAGAAAGGAAGACCATAGAGCAGCTTGCTTTGGAAGCTGCTGCTCCATCGGAGTCGATGAGATTTTCAATGGACATGGGTGATATTTCTGAGGAAAAGGGCGAGGAAAATACTAATATCCCTACAGTGGGCCAGAAGGTTCGAGGAGCATTTCTTTTGAAGTATTTTCAGCACAATATTTGAAATTATTGACTTATTATTTGAGATTATTGACTTGTTATTTTTGTATTCATTTTGACTAATAGCGCAAGGATATTGTTTTGGACTCTGATGACGAATTAGCGGATGTCAATAGAAAGATAGAAGTGCTTTGGCGTGTTAATTTTGAAGAATTTTTGTGGCGCCTGATACATAAGGTTCGTTATTATAATTATTTCTTATTTCAAATTGGTTGCCAGAAGAAATAAGTTTGATGTCACTTCGATGCAGGCTTGTATTTCACATGTGAAAACAAGTATTAACAATGAAGCAAGCATTGTGCTGAGTGCAGCTTTGGATTTAATTGGACAATCAGAGACTCGAATGAAGGCTGAAAACTCTCGTAAGGACATTTCTTTTTATACATACCTGGATTGAATTCTAAGGTTATGTTGTAGAACTTCGTCACTCTCCATTACTAAAATGGAACAAATATCTTGGGAATCAAATCCATCATTCAAATCATTCAAAGGCATTAGTTAGTGGCTTAATGCTTATGTTGTATGTGGTGTACTGGTGTTTTAGTTCATCCTGCAAATTCACAAATTTGATGGCAAGGAAGAAGACAAGCTTACTACTACTAGTAGTACTAGTAGTAAGCTTAGACAGCTGAAGTCATTTGATTGTAACCAGTCCAAAATTATCTATTCCTTAGATTTCTGTCTCATATTTAGTTGATTAGTAGAGACACCTGAACAACTTAGAACTAAGAAACATAGTCATGATGGCACTTGAAGGGATTTGTGTACCATTCGGAGACATATTGTTAAATGATCAATTGTGCCCTGGTTTATCAACATTTATCTGATCTGAATTATGGTATTATTTCCAGCTGATCTGTCTATAAACGATATATATGAAGAAGTTATTAAAAAAGACGGTGGTGTTGGCATGGATCTTGACCGTGTCCAAACTTCACTCGAACAACTTGGTTGTGAAACCCTTGCAACTGATATGGAAAGCTATAGCATTGGTACTTTCATCCTCTTCATGCCTTTTATCTTAATGCAATCTTTTTCAACCAAGACACCATCCATCCATTGAGTTCTAACGCATACGTTTTGCTATTTGTCTCTCTTCAGATGTAAAGAGCTTCATTCAAATGGCTCAAAATCAAGAAGTTCGTTTTTTGTTCCTTTGTTCTCTGTTGGTCTCTGTTAATGTGTATTTATCTCAACATATTATGCAATATCATTCTAATTAGGTGGAGTCCATGATTTTGAAAAGATATGGGAAGGAAGCCTACAAGATATTTAGGCTACTGTCAAGGGCTGGTCGCCTCGTTGAGACGGACAAGGTAACTTTAGCAATTTTATAATCTTAAGAAATAAGTATGTTGTTTCCCTTCCTTCCTCCCAGAAGTGACACATATTTTTAAGAAGTTAATAGTTTAGTTTACATAAAATCACATAAAATGAATTATTTCAGGAATCATTGCAAATTGTACTTCAGTAATTCAAGGTGGAATCATCGCAGTAACTAGTTCGTATCTTATGCTTTAGATTTCAGATATTACATTTGTTGAGAAGAAAGAGACCACCAAGATACTCTTCCAGCTCTGGAAAGATGGATATTTACACATGGAGGTATTTTCTATTGCATTATCGTAGTTCCACGAAGAATTTCGTGTCTGGGTGGGATTCAAGCCCTATTTATATTCATATGAAAATCTAATATTTGTGCAATGTTGTCAATCATGCTGTGCGAAAGATGACATGCACATTGAATTAATATGTGATGTACACATTCAAGTCTGCTGATACACTTTTCCTCGAGAATTTCAGTGACTGAAAGAAAACTTTATTGTAGAGTATGACTGCAGCTAGGCCACCATCATTTCATCTGTGGAAAGTGGATCAGAAACGTTTCCGGGAAAAATTTCTTGAAGAAATGTACCATGCAATTCTAAATTTGAAACTCAGAATCGCACACGAGCAAGATCAGAGAAAAGAGGTATGCTTTAGATAGTTACGATGCATATATGAAGGAATGAACAATAATAGATTTACTACATCATTGTGATTTGTGAATCAACAATCACATATCTATTTTGTTGAGAGGAAAAGCCCACTGTTAGCACTGTGATTTTGTTTACCGAAGATCGGTGTCAATGATTTAAGCGATGTGTTCATGTGATGTGCTCCAGGTTCTTCAAATACCTAAGGATAAGCTTGTTGGGGAACTGAGGAATAAAGTTATGGTGTACAGGATAGTCAGGGCTACCTTGGAGCATTCGTTGATGGATCTAGACGATGCAGTTGTGCTGTTTCATCATTTCTGAGGGTTCCAGATTCCCTTCAATTAGTGATTCAATGATAACTGTCTGCTTTTCTCGGACTCTCGATGAAGCAATAAGAGGGCAGCAAAAGAGGTGCCCTGGTGAAAATATATGCTCATTTTCTGTTACTATCATTTTGTAGTGCTTTCAATTCTAGATATACATCAGTTATGTGTTGACGTTATTAGTTTTCGGGGTAGGATATTGTTGATAAGACAATGCAGGTTTTTTTAAACTAGTGTTCATATTAATTTAGGATATCATCTCGTTTTACAATGCTAATGGTTTGATGTTGGACATGTATCCTGCAACTTGGGAAATGTGCTCAGAGTCAGCACAATTTCAGTTTGGAGCCATAGAGATTGGGCATATGTATATTCAACTTTGGCCATCAATATCTTCCCTCATGGGTTACCCTTTTTAATTTTTCATTTATGTGCTACCTTCGTTTCATGTTAATAGAATCGTTTCATTTTTTGCACTTGTTTTAGTAAATAGTAGATAGAATATCAACAAAAAGGTAAAATAGTCAATCTGTTATAACATAATAATTTTCATGGTTTTTTTATATCAACATAGTGAATTACAAATTTCAACACAAGTACTTGAAAATTTCAATATAATTTTATTGATATTTTACATGAATTATATTGAAATTTTTATGTATTTATTGATATAAAATTTGCTTATCAAAATATACAAAATTGAATTTTTTTTATAAAATTTCATCATCCAATCATCGTCTATGCAATTTCGATGTCGTTAGAATCCTTATGAAATTACCTTTAATTTGATATATTTTACGAAAATATTTTTAAATTGAGAGAGTTCCGTAAATTTAAAGTTTTAAGATGATTATGAGGAGGGAGAAAGTGGTTAGTTTTAACTACCATATATAAAAATTTACAATAATACCATTTAAGTTTATTTACTAATTTTTTAATTTAAAATATAATTCACCTGACATTATTTCAATTACTAGATCTTAATCTAATAGCTAAGATTTGATCTTAATTTTGTATTGCTAATTAGTTAGTAATTGATCACAACAACCAGTTATAATATACTTATATAAAAAGTCAATTTCTTGATAGTTTCTTCCAATTAAAAGGGAACAAAACTCTCAATAAGATAAAAATAACGAATCAAGCCAGAATATATTTGGAATTAGAGGGAGAGAATTATACCACGGCACACGTAAGAATTGTGAATTTAGAAGAAAAATGGTACTCGAAGAAAGAGAAAATAATTAAAGGAGAACAAAAAATTATACTACATTTGAGATCTTTCTGACTAACCAAGTCACCCGTCATTAAATAACGGTAGAGCATTGACCGAAGCCATTAGCGTTTGTTCGCCATAATTAATGTTTATTACTCCAAATGGTCTGCTCTCAATTAATTATCTTATTTTACTATTCTCGTACAATTTTCATTAAATATCTCATAGTTGTAAAATTAGGCTTATATTTCAATAAAGTAAAAAAAAATTAAAAAACACTTATCGTGAATTAATGAGAACCGGATGGGTATATTGAATTTGATTTTCAAACTAATCATTTCATTTAAAGATAAAGCATACCTATTTTGAATTAATGAATGAAATTCCGATAATTTAAGCTAAAGAAACAATGGTCATTGATGTACATATTTCCACCCCAAAAACCACGCCATAATTAATTGTGTAGAATTGTTAGCCTCAATTCAATTAGCCGTCGACGGGTCACTCCTAACTATCTAAATCAACCCCCCCTACTAAGTAGACAGAGACCAAGTCATCTTCTTCCTACTTACACCACCAAACTTCTGTGAAACTTGTTTTTTTAGCTTTCACACATTTACACTTATGACTTAATAATGCTATTCACACATCATTCTAATAAATTCCATGCATTCATCAATATTCACTCCCTATAAATATATACCATTTCCTCCCACCAATTCTTGTCTTTAAATCACCAAATTTAAAGGCATAAAATGGCATCACAAAATGCATCTACTTTTGCTCTTCTCCTCACTCTAGCTCTTGCCATCCAAGCCGCTTTCGGTTAGTAATCAATACTATTAAATAAACACTCTTTTTTTTTTATTAATTGTTTTTTTGTGTATATGTAGTGTAATTATAATTATAAACAATGTAGTTATTGATAAACAAAAGTGTTTACGTAGGAAACATTATCGAGTGCAAGAATTTGGAGAAGGAGTCGTGCGCGTATGCGGTGTCGTCGACCGGGAAGCGGTGCGTGCTGGAGAAGCACGTGCAGAGGAGCGGGGCGGAGACGTACGCGTGCACGGCGTCCGAGATCGATGCGGACAAGCTGAAGAACTTTATCGAGAGCGACGAATGCATCCAAGCGTGCGGCCTCGACCGGAGCGCGCTCGGCATCTCGTCCGACTCTCTCCTCGAGCCGCGCTTCGCCAATCAGCTCTGCTCCAACCGCTGCTACACCAACTGCCCCAACATCGTCGATCTTTACTTCAATCTCGCTGCGGGAGAAGGCTAGTATTTTCGTCTCCCTAATACATTACCTTAATTGACGTTAAAAACGTGTCCCAACTGAAATTAAAGGACGCAAACCAAAGCGTCTAATAAAAACAAAAGATTAAAATTAAAGTGTAGTGGACAATTGTGTACAATTGTGTCCTCAATGCAAGGGACACTTTTTTTTGTCACATTTTAAAATTTTACAACGCAAATAATATTATTAGTATATGTTGAAGTGCTAGTCTATGACCTGAATTTAGCGCTTATTTAAAAATGGCAGGAGTGTATCTACCGAAATTTTGTGAAGTGCGGGGAGCGAACACGCGGCGACAAATGGCGGAAATAAGAAGCTCGGGATATGCGACTCCAGCGGCCGAAGCACCCCAAGACAACTACGTTAGTTTTATCGGCGAACCAGCACCGTCTCCTTTTACTTTCTAAATTGGGATAAATTTCTTCACAAATGTTATACGAGAGAGAGGGAAATAAGGATATACCATGCCATATTTGTAATACTTATATACTACTCCTACTATACTAAACATGTTATACTGAATTTTTATACTAATGTAGTGTCTGTTTTTATGTTTCGTCTAATTGTATTTGAATTGCATACCATACATGAATAAGATATCACCTTTTACAACTTTTTAATTACTACTATGTTGGAAAATTTAGGTTTGTCAAATTAAATCATATGGTTGTGGATGGTTAGGTGATTCATTTACGGTGTACTTTAACAATAATTATAGCACAAGTAAGAAAACTATGTACTTCAATCATTTTCAACTTTAGTGAAATCAACGAGATCAGAACTTAAGCTTTTACATTCATACTATCACAGCATTTATTAGATCGCAGCAAAAAAAACACATGTATTTATGGTTACAATAAATTTCTTCCACTTTAGACGACAAATACGGTACAAATTTAATTTATCAGAAGTATAAATTAGTATTCCACATTATTTAAAACTGAACAAATAATGCTAACATGACATAATAATTATACAAATACACCTACATAAGTTGGATTGTTTAGCATCTACACTGTTATACTTACAATTTTCATCATTTGAGAGAAGTACTCGGTTTAGCATCGGCCCAAAATAAAGCCCAATTCAAACTCACATAATACAGTATATTATAAAGCGTCATCTTCCATAAAACATTTACTCCAGACTCCAGTGCTGCTAGAGAGTATATGTTGATAGAGAATTCATTAAATAATTTTTCTGTAAATTAAAATTATTCAATGAAAATGCGCATAAGTGTTGTAAAATGTGCCTAAGCCCAACCCAAAGTGATGCTAGAGAATATTATGTTGATAGAGAATTCATCAAATAATTTCGCTGCAATGAAATGTGCCAAAGCCCAACCCAATAAACTACTTTCAACGTCATGCTTGCCATGTTTATTGGGATAGCAGATTTTTGTGGCTCACAAAACAAAAAATTTCATTTTCATTTTTTTTAAGATGACATGAATATTAGTATCTTCTTATTTAGATTGATATCAACGGCTATAATTTTAATGCAAGCATTATTGAAATTACAAATGTAATACATCGAATATGTATTTGGATTATAAAATAAATTAACTTGAAAATACAAACATATAAATATAAATGTCAATTAAAATAAAATATATATAATGGAGAATGGATCAGTGTGAATGTGATAAAAGTCAGCGACTCAGCATCTTAAATGATGAGATTTTGTGTGGCGTGTATTAATATTATTGAAATAGATGGCCATTTGAAAAATCAAGCGAAGACACGACATACTATACTATTTTTAAAGGCTGCAATTATACTAAATGATTAAACTGATTACTCGTGGAGATTCTAGACTTCCACAGCACATTTTTCAATTAAAAAAACAAATAGATTAAATCTTCAATTGTGAAGAGCTAATCATATTTTTCCCTTAGGCAGTGCCAAGCGTCGGATGTTTATATTTTGCCTGAGTTTTATTGCCTTTTTGACTCATCTAAAATTTGTTAAATCAAATTTCGCATGTTGAATATTGTCATTGCAAATAATATGTATCTTGACTATCATCCAAGCAAATAATTTTTTAATAAATGATATGGAACTTGGGATTTGTCACAGTTTTTTCACTCCAGTTTCTTTTGTAGGTTGAAATTAAAAGATTAAATCAATAAAAACTAGTAATTTGTTTGTTACTCTCTGTGTGAAATACTTATTCTTGGAGTTGATGATTTGGAATTTCAGTTAATTTAAAATAATTGTAATGAATTTCGGTAATTATATAAATTGGGTGTCTATAGACTCTAAACCCAAAACTTGTAAATTTATAGTAACAAGATGAAGTTTCGTAGAGATTAGATCTGTAGGTTAGTTGGTAATTGTCATTATTACACATGCTATGTTAATAAATGAAGTTGTCATTTAGTATATTTCATAGACATATGGCTGAAAACTATGTTCTTCATATTGTTACTTTTTTTAAATATGTTTGGCCAGTTGGAGAGTGGCTATCCCACCATTTGTGTTTGGTGATTACATAAACAGGTGATCCAGCAATTTTTACTATGTTTATGTTTTACAAACATAAATTGAATATCTTAACTAAAATCAGTCTTGAATTTTTTGAATTGGATATTACTTCGAAAAATCCACAAACCACTTAACATGATTATTGATAACCAGTAGATTACAATATTAAACAGTCTAAAATAGTCTAAACCAGTAGATTAAAATATTAAATAGTCTAAGAGCATCCGCAGCGGTGGCGAAAGTCGCCACCGCCGTCCGCGCAGTTGGCAAGGCGAAGGACCGCCGCCGCTGCAGCCGCGCCGCTGGCACGGCGCTGCTCGATGTATCGAGCACGTCCGTGCCAGCGGACGCACACGTGTCTCCCTCCCATTCGTCAACGGCATAGCCGTTGAGTTTAAAATTTTTTTATTTTTTTTTTAAAAAATCGTTTTTTTAATTAAAAAACCGATAAAAAATAAAAAAAAAATTTCACTTCCCCAAAAAAATATATCCGTTTTTTACACCTTTTTATTTTTTTTTTCATTTTTTTCCCCAAAAATACACACTTTCATCTATAAATACCCTCAATTTCACTCCCAAAAATTCACACTTTCACTACACAATTCTCATCATCATTCTCTCATCTCCATTCTCATCTTCAATCTCTCATATCCATTTTCATCTTCCTCTCACACCCTACAACACCACTATGTCCGGTCACGACAACAACCCAAGCGGCTCCCACGGTTGGAGTTTAATTATGTAATTTTTAATATTAGCCAATAATTATGTAATTTTTAATTTTTAGGAGTTTAATTATGTAATTTTTAATTTTTAGTATTTTAATTATGTAATTTTTAATTTTTAGGATTTTAATTATGTCTTTTTATTTTATTTGTAATTTGTAATTTTTATTGTGGTTTTTTTAATGAATTTTAGTATTATGAAAATGTTTTTGTGTAATTGAATTTTATATTAATTGTGCTCGTCCTTGCGGAAGAGCACATTTGTGGGTGTTGTGCTCTTGCCAGAGAGCAGGCATGAATAGTACCGCCCGGGCCCACAACCGTGCCGCTGGCAAGAGCACGGTTGTGGGTGCTCTAAAGTAGATGATTATGTTAATCAAGTATTCCTAATAAGGACAGTTTGGTCGGGTGGTCTAGGGTGCCAGATTTAGGCTCTGGTCCGAAAGGGCGTGGGTTCAAATCCCAAGCTGACTACCCAAGTTATATTCTTCATTTTTTGACATGGAATAATATTAGTGTTACCTTGAATTCTCATATGGTTTGTTTTTTCTTGGTGGTCAATTGATATTAAGACGTTCGTGTATGTTATGTTAATGGGTTTTCATCTATCAAAAGAAGTCCCTAAGTATAGAAATACAGACTATATATGGACCGTTAGATCTGGAGATGAATGGTTACGATCTGGATTGTTAAACGTTTTCTGTGGGTCATAATAAGAACGATTTGTGTCATGATAAGGGTAATTTAGGAATAGAAAAGATAATGAACCGTCCTTCCATTTTTAAGAGCGGATAAATTGGGATCATTACTCCACACGCTATTAAGTTGATTATTCGGTTCCCGCGCCCTTCAATTCCTCTCTCTCACCAAAAATTCATCACAAATTCCTCAAAACCTACAAAGTCGACTAAAAAGCTCCCAAATCGACTAAAAAACCTACCTACATTATCGGCGAAGAAGGAATCGACTAAAACCTACAAAATCGACTTCAAACCTCTACTTGACGAGCATGATTTGTGGAGCGTCTTCTTCAACCATGGTGGACACAAGATCGTCTGGAACCGCGACACATGACAGAAAAGGTTTGTAAGTTTTTGTATACAATTTGACCTCAACTCAACTCAACTCAAAGCTGACCCAAATTTCACTTCATTTGGTTGGTTGTAACCTAGTGTATCAACGAATTACTGAGAAGAAGAAGGCATAACCAAAACCTAAGGTATGTCGACTACATTGTCTGGGTTTTTATTTGAAGGAATGAAGTTTTAATTGTTTTTGGGCACTCTGTTTTTTGTTCGTGGGTTTTTTCATAATCAATATTTAAAAGTTCATCTCTAAATACTTCTGGATTTGGTATCCATGACCCAAAACCAGGTTAAACATATTTGTATTTACCTTTTGTACCTCTGTTTTCTGGATTTGGTATCCATGACCCAAAACCAGGTTAATCATAACTTGATATGATTGTGATTGTATCTCAACTACACAATTGTTGTTTAATGACGAGTATGCCGCAATATTAACCTCGTTTTTATGCAGGGAATTTGGAGGCAACTAGGAAAGGGACGGAACCGGCAGCGAGCGTAAACAATGCTGAAAAAGGTTGTACATTTGAATTGATTCGTTTGACACTTTGGAATATAATTTTTAATTCATAATTAAGTGGGAACATGTTGTAGTATGTTGAGCTTGTTGTCATTTTAACAAGGTTAAAGTTATATGTATTTACCTTATGTACCTCTGCTTTTGAAGAACTCATGAATTAGTATGAGATATGCTTTCATAATATGAGACATATGGGAAACAGGCTATGGAAAAAACTCATATTTTTAACCATGATAGGTTGCCACAATCAATGTAAAACAGTGATCAACGTACCTATTCAGAGGTTGAAGATGAGTTGGAGAACGACAGGTAATATTGATGACAGCGGTGTTTATTTGCTCAGACACCTTGAAGTCTACATGGGTGAAAGAGAGGGTCAATGGAATTGTGGACTATCGACTAAAAACAAAGGTGTGCTTCAGTATCTAAGAGCTAAATACAATTGTGTGTTGATGGTGGTAAGAAATAATCATAGCGCATTATTGAATAAAGAGGCGGCATCAAAACACTATGCAAAGGAGAACAAGAAAACAAAGATCAACGTAGAAAAGATGATAGCAAACTACAGATCTTAATCTATAGTTATGTCATACCTAAAAGTACTGAAAATTGTTGCCCATTTCTTTATAGATTACCCTATTTTAATTAAACGATGTTTAGACCTTGTAATTCTCGTTTTGTGGACCATGTTTTATATATGTCAGCTTGATGTTATTGTTATTGTATATTATTTCATATGTATTAATTTTTGGAGTCTCTATGTACTAGTAATCCAACTGATGTTGCATTGTACCAATTAGTAAAAAAACAGAGCAGTCAAAACGTCGTATGTACAATTATTATGCTGATATTTTCAAATTTAAAGACTAAATGTACGATGATATGACCCAACAATATAACAACAATGACCCAAAGTACACCTATTCATTTCTCCATCTATTTTTCAGTCATTTAACTGAAAATTGCACTTAAAATGACGTAAAATTGGACTTTTGAATAAAAAAATTAGTAGTTTGAGTAAAACTGCACTCTGAAACACCTTGTAATGCTTTACTCTTGTTTCCTGCAGACGAAATACCGTGTGATGATAATTACTCAATACATTGGGTCATAATAAATGAATATATGAGTCATAGCATTGTATGGTTCATTTGTGCCATAATAATAAACCAACATTCGAGTCATGACATAAAATTACTGAGTACCAGAATGTCTTATACGATTCTGATCGAAATGTTCATATCAAACAAACTGAAGTAAAATACACAATTATTCTCATGTTTTTATCATATCAAAATAAACACAAAAGTATTACGAACGCAGAATGCACAAACAACAACCTAAACATCATCAGTTCTTTTGGGTCATAATAAACGAATATTTGAGCCATGGAAACGTATTGGTAAATTGGGTCATAATAACCCAATATTCTAATCATGGCATAAAACTACTGAGTATCAGAATGCCTCATACAAAACTGAACGAACTGAGTAATTTCAAACAACCTGACATTGCAAATAAAATGGAGTCCCAAAAAAAATAAAAATAAACTGACGTTACTTCAAAAAAAGAATACATGGTATCAAACTTCAGAATTTCTTCTAGACCGTCGCTTTTCTTTCTCTTTGAATTTGTCGCAATTCCTTGAATCGTGGTGACCCCACTCCTGACATTTCTTGCATTGCCGCAAAGGCTTGCTCTTAAGCTTCAAAGCCTTCTCCACTCTTGAGGGGAGTCTACTACCAGATCCCTTCGTGCCGACGACTTCAGGTGGTTGAACAACCACTTCCTGGGGTGCCTCTGCCCCATAAAATTCCTCAATTAGTTTCTAATAAGTGATAATAACGGTAGGTCATGCTTAGTGCGAGTTAAGGTCATACGAAATCATGTCATAATAATACTATTAATAAGTCATGGTTGTAACAGTACTAAAAGTTGAAAAAAAAGTGCTAATAAAGGTATGTCATGCTCAGTGCGAATTAAGGTCATACGAAATCATGTCATAATAATACTATTAATAAGGCAGGGTTGTAACAGTACTAAAAGTTTTAAAAAAACAAGTACACAAATAAGTGTTCATAACATTAGGTCATGCTAAATGCGGACTGAGGTCATAACAATTATATGTCATACTAAACCCATAGTTAAGTCATACATAGTATCTTTGAAAACATTCATGAACACTGACTAATTAAGAATCGGAGCATAACAACAAAATTACAGTCACAGAAACTGTTCTGAAGAAATTATGCGGACTGACTACGAAAATTAATCATACTAACGTAATATAAAATTAATTAAAATCATAACCTGTATTCTCAATAACCTGTATTCTCAATAACCTATAAAATTAATTAAAATCATAAACAACAGATTTTGTAATCAAAACATTAAACAAAATCAATGAAAATTCAGAAACTAAAACTCTGAGTTATATATTAACCGCCGGTTGAATTGAAAAAATGAGATGAACTTATAGTATATATTGGATCTAGCAAAAAGAAGGTACAAAAATCTATGTTAGAAAAAAACCGACAAATGAAAGTTATCAAATCATGAAATAAAATCGATGAAAATTACGAAACTGAATTTATAGATTACAAAAATGATAACAAACTGATGAAGTGAATAAGGAGATGAGAGAGCAATGGTACGGAGTATTAACTTACAGTTATATTGGATCCGGAGAAAAAATTACCGATGAAGGATACAGACAGATGCGGCGAGAGATTCATTCTGGATATTAACAAATCGAATATTCTGGAAACTACTTATCACAAATAATAAATCTTCGTGGAAAAAATATAATGGAAGATTGATGGTACATCGGTTGAAGAAGATGAAGATACGAAGGAAATGAAGTTGAGGAATATTAACTCATAATTCACGCATATTAATTGGAACTAGATGTAGCTAATGACATTAGTAACCTTATTGGAATTTTAGTGAATAAAATAATAAGATTTAGGGAATTAATTGAGCCATTAGATCTTTTAATCTCAAGATGATCTCGCTAAATCCTAAGGGTCACATTAGGCATGTATTTCTTTATTTAAAGTCATTCTTGTTTTGATCAAAATCATGTGTTAATGTATTGACATATCTATGTCATTTTATTGATATTTTTAATATTCTATTAATTCCTTAGAAATGAATTTTTGAAGAAACTCAAGTTTTAATGCATAATTATAAAATAAGAGAAAAATATAAAGAAATAGTGATTAAAATATGGTTAGTAGGAATAAATCTCATTCCATTAAAGAAAAAAGAAATTCCTAAATAAAAAGAGTATAATTTTAAAGGATAAACTAAAATAAAAAATAGAGACAAGAGGGTATAGTATATTGACATTGTTTTATGTTGCATGGTTCTGGAGTACTAATGATAAAATGACTATTCTCTGCTGATGATTTAAAATATTATGTGCATGTGTTTATTACTGGCGTGGTTGTATAAAATATCAATAAATTATTATCTGCTTCGTCCCACTTAAGATGACCACATTTTGATTAGTATGAAGCTTTAGTTGGAATAGTTGTTTGTGATAAAGTAGAGTGGAAAAAGTAATTGGATATTTTAATAAGGAGGGATGAGAGAGATATTTAATTGTAAATATAAAAAGTGAACATTTTGAATGAGACAAACGAAACGTGGACAATTTGAATGAGACGGATGAAGTATATTGATATACAAATATAATGGACTTTATACATTTCATACTCCATCTGTCCCCAAAGAATATACACTTTGGTTCGACATAGATTTTAATGGAAAATTGGTAAAGTAAGAAAGAGATAAAGAGAAAAAGTAATTAAAGTATTGTTAGTTGAAAATGGATCTCACCTCATTAAATAGAAAAAACTTTTCAAAATTAGAAAGTGCATATTTTTGTGGACGGACTAAAAAGGAAAGAGTGTATATTCTTGTGGGACGGATGAAGTATTTTATATTTGATCGCAATATATATTTAATGTCGCATTATAAGATTATCAATGTATGATAAGATATTTAAATAAGACTGATTTTGTTGATATATTAATGACAAAGACAAAAGGGATCCAAATAAATGATGGATGCATTGAATAAATGAGGAGAGATAAATTAGATTATAAAATAGAGAAAACAGAGGAGAAAGAAATCATATAGTAGTAGTATAAAGTATGATCAGTAAGATCATAGAGAATCAAAATACGGCAGAAATAAAAGAGGGAAATTGGTAAAAAAAATCTGAAAATAGTAGTAAAACAGTAGCTCAAACTAGGGGTGGATAGTTACGGTATACCTTACCGAAACCACCATACCGTATACCTTATAGTAAAATCGGTACGTGAAAAAATCATATCTTTATCTTACCAATATTTTCGGTATGACGAATTCTCTTACCATACCATACCTCATTTTCGTATATCGTACCAAAGTTCGGTATACCGTACTTTTGCGGTATACTTACTTTCAACATCAATGAAAATAGATAATTTGAGTTTTTAGAATATTATTTATATTATATAATTTAAAACATGAATTAAATATATTTTATTCATAATTATATTTGTATTTCACAGCCGATTTTATAATTTAAAATTACATAAAATTATATTTTGTATATAATTATATTTATATTTTACTGTATATACCGAATTTCGGTATGCAGTGGTATACCGCGGTATATGAAAATTCATACCATTAGGTATCATATTGTACTGAAAATACAGTATACCAAAAATTCTGTATTATCGGTATTTTTTCGGTACGATAAGACCGGTATTTCGATATTTTATCCCAGCTCTAGCTGAAACATTACAGAGACCTCTATTATATTTATTTTTATGAGGTACCTGAAATATAAAAGTTTCATTGTAAAAAAAAACTTTTTCATAGTTTACTAGATATAATTAGTAGAAAAAAGAAAAAAAAACATAAGTAACTAATTCATATTTATACCCTTTCTTAAGAGGATTAGTAATAATTTATCAACTACTATCTCTTTAGGTCATCCGCAACGCTGTCTCTTATCCGTCTCTTAACCGTCTCATCTCTTAACTATTCATGGGCTCCACTGTACTTTTCACTCCATCTCTTAAGTAAGAGACAGAACCTACAACCCTCCATCTCTTATATCTCTCTTAACCATCTCATCCCTTAACTATTCATTCAATTTCATTTTTATTTTTATTTCCAACAAATTCAATTAATAAAAACACACTTCATTAAATAAAATCTAAATTACAACTTAAAATCATAAAAAAATACATAATTAAATTCGTGGCAAAATAAATAAAAAAAGACATAATTTAAAATACAATTTTATAGAAATTATAAAAACTACTCATCCGGCGAATCATCCCCCGGAGGCGGAATACCAAGTTGTCCCGCCAGATACACAATGCGGGCATGATGGGCTTGAAATTGGGCAGACGTCATGCGGGAAGTGTCCGCCATCGTGGCAATGAAGTACATGGACATTGAGGAGGAGGGCGGCCCTTGGGAGTCTGCCTGGCTTAATTCGCCTCGGCCCCTCCTCCCTCTAGCCGCCTTCGCCGCCTTGGTCCCTTGCGGACGACGGCGCCCACAGGAGGACCCCCTGCATCGTCTGTCGTGCCCTCAAGCTCCCGTAGCTCCGCTTTGGTAATGAGTCGCCTCAGTCTTGTAGATGCCGCAGAATTTTTTGACCTCTCTGTCGATTCGGTCAAAGTGAGCGCGGAACATCTTCAATGTGCGGCGGTGGGACCCCTTCGGCTTAATCTCGTTGTAGGCCTCGGTGACCTTTTCCCAGAAGCACTTCCGGGTTTGTTGATTCCCGACGATGGGATCGTACGAGAGGTTGATCCAGGCGTTGTACACAACCATCGTGTCCTTGCGGCTGTACGGATGCCGACTTACATCCTCCTCCTCCTCGGCCGCCTTCGCCTCTTCCTCCACGGCGTCGAATGCCCTGGAGCTTCCACCACCTCGTCCTCCTTCCGGAGTGGGTTCATCCGGATAATCATCCCTAATTTGGAATAATCCCTGCGAATACCTCGGGGCGGAGGGACGAGCGTATGCATCCACATCAAAATGGGGTGGTTGGTACCCCGCCGGCGTCGACGAGCCTTGGGTGCCCGGCGTCGACGAACCGGAACCCGAACCACCCAATACATTGTACATGCCCCCCAGTCGCCAAACGCGTTGATGTCAAACTCGCCGGAACCGCCATCGCCAGAGTTTCCGTCACCGGACATTTTGTAATAAAAATTGGAGAGGAAATGGAGATGATTTGGGAAAAATAGATGTGTGCTTGTGTGTGTAATGAGGATGAAATATGAGTATTTATAGAGTAAAAAAATAAAATTAAAAAAAAGAAAAAACGGTCGAAAAAACGGTAATATTACTGTTTGATTTTTTATTATATATTTTTTTATTAAATTCAAAAAAAATTTAAAAAAAATGATTTATTGCGTCAGCGTGATGAAGCCCACTCGCGGGCCGACGAGTTGGCGTCACGCGAGGCTCCAGCGCGCGCCACGTCGCGCGGGCGTGTGGCGAGACGGCTCGTCATCCGTCTCGGTGGGACGGGCGTCTCGGCGGGATAGTGACGAGACGGGACGCTGCAACGCGTCCCGCGTCCGTCTCGTCTCGGAGGGACGAGATAAGAGACACCCGCGAGATGCATTGCGGGTGCTCTTAGTAACTTGAACTCTCAGAGCACCCGCAATACATCTCGCGGGTGTCTCTTATCTCGTCCCTCCGAGACGAAACGGACGCGGGACGCGTTGCAGCGTCCCGTCTCGTCACCATCCCGACGAGATGCCCGTCCCACCGAGACGGATGGCGAGCCGTCTCGCCACGCGTGACGCCCACTCGCCGGCCCGCAAGTGGGCTTCGTCACGCTGATGCAATGAATCATTTTTTTTAAAAAAAAAAATCGAATTAAAAAAATATAATAAAAATAAAAAATCAACGGTAATATTACCGTTTTCGACTGTTTTTTCTTTTTTTTTACTCTATAAATACTCCTATTTCATCCTCATTACGCACACAAACACACATATATTCTTTTCAAATCATCTCCATTTTCTCTCCAATTTTCATCTAACCTCTCCAATTTTCATCACAAAATGTCCGGCGACGGAAACTCTGGCAGTGGCGGCTCCGGCGGGTTTGACATCAACTCGTTTGGCAACTGGGGGGCATGTACAATGTATTGGGTGGTTCGGGTTCCGGTTCGTCGACGCCGAGCACCCAAGGCTCGTCGACGCCGGTGGGGTACCAACCACTCCATTTTGATATGGATGCATAAGCTCGTCCCTCCGCCCCGAGGTATTCGCAGGGATTATCCCAAATTAAGGAGGATTATCCGGATGAACCCACTCCGGAAGGAGGACGAGGCGGTGGAAGCTCCAGGGCATTCGATGCCATGGAGGAAGAGGCGGAGGTGGTCGAGGAGGAGGATGTAGGCCGGCTTCCGTACAGCCGCAAGGACACGATGGCTGTGTACAACGCCTGGATCCGCGTCTCGTACGATCCCATCGTCGGGAATCAACAAACCCGGAAGTGCTTCTGGGAATAGGTCACCGAGGCCTACAACTAGATTAAGCCGAAGGGTCCCGCCGCCGCACATTGAAGATGCTCCGCGCTCACTTTGACCGAGTCGACAGAGAGGTCAAAAAATTCTGCGGCATCTACAACACTGAAGCGGCTCTTTACCAAAGCGGAGCCATAGGAGCCAACATTCTGAGATCGGCTTTGCGAGTCTATTTCGATAACACCGGCAAAGATTTCAAACATGTCGATGTTTGGGAGGTCATCAAAGACGAGGCAAGGTGGGCCGGCGGTGTCCAGTCCTGCACGGGCTTGACCTCGAAGCGCATGAAGCACACGACGGGTGGCCAATACTCGTCTAGTGGGGGCGGTTCAGCCAGCGCCGCACAAGAGGTTGCCTTGCAGGAGGTTGAGGGCACGACAGACGATGCGGGGGGGGTCCTCCTGTGGGCGCCGTCGTCCGCAAGGGACCAAGGCGGCGAAGGCGGCTAGAGGGAGGAGGGGCCGAGGCGAATTAAGCCAGGCAGGCTCCCAAGGGCCGCCCTCCTCCTCAATGTCCATGTACTTCACCGCCACGATGGCGGACACTTCCCGCATGACGCCTGCCCAATTTCAAGCCCATCATGCCCGCATTGTGTATCTGGCGGGACAACTTGGTATTCCGCCTCCGGGGGATGATTCGCCGGCGGAGTAGTTTTTATAATTTCTATAAAATTGTATTTTAAATTATGTCTTATTTTATTTATTTTGCCACGAATTTAATTATGTATTTTTTTAGGATTTTAAGTTGTAATTTATATTTTATTTAATGAAGTGTGTTTTTATTAATTGAATTTGTTGGAAATAAAATAAAAATGAAATTGAATGAATAGTTAAGGGATGAGATGGTTAAGAGAGATATAAGAGATGGAGGGTTGTAGGTTTTGTCTCTTAGTTAAGAGATGGAGTGAAAAGTACAGTGGGGCTTATGAATAGTTAAGAGATGAGACGGTTAACAGACGGATAAGAGACAATATTGCGGTGCGGATAGCCTCAATCTAAGTCGAAAGATAAATTTTCAAATACTTCATTTATTGTTAATGGTCTCCCTTAACCTCTCCTGCTAAAATGAAAGAAAATGAAAACAGATAAACAAAAAGTACATAATATCGAGAAAGAAACAATATCCAAATTGACGACATAACTAAACATGGGTTTTACTTTTACAACGTATTTTCTGGTCAATGTTGGATCCTAATAAGTCATTACATTAAACGTAATGAATTTTCCTAGTATATAAGAGAGACATATTTATGAATCAGCTTGCTGAGAGTAACATTTTGATTTTTCAATTGTTACCGTTTAATTCCATGCATTTTATCCATTGATGTTAAAATAGTAGTACAAATTAATTTTGTAAACGTCCCGAAACGAAATAATATTCCCTCTATTGAAGATTGAATAACTAAACAAAATAAAACCCATCACAATACATAAAGGCGGCGTTCTGTTGCCATTACTAATATCAGACTATCCATCTATGATTAAGTTGTGGAATTATTTTAGTTCGAGGAGGGAGACTATGACTAATTGTCATGAGACTATCCATGTAAGATTAAGTTGAAGGGTTCTTCAATCTTACGAACCAAACATGATACATATTTAATCATGAAATTTAATCTTGGTAAGTGGATCTTTCGCGTGAGATATTCACCCAAAAATAATTTTGACTGAAAAATATTGAGAGATTTGAAAATAAAATCAAGATTTATGAGCACGAAATGATGAAATCTGGGAACATAATTTCGTAATACCTTCCCTAGTTCCGCCTTCACCTCCACGCCAAATACGACCAAAATCGGAACCGCCATCCCTTCTTCACTGTTCTCTCTATATATCAATCACCATGTCCATACACAAATTCATTATTCATCCATCGTCCTTATCTCCTATTCCTCATTTCCTTTTCTACAATCAACAATGTCCATCTCCACCCTCACCGCCTTGCTCACCCACCTCGCCGCTCAATTTCCCTCCCGCCGCGCCCTCAGCGTCTCCGCCAAGTTCGATCTCACCCATGCACGCCTCAATCACCTCGTCGATCGCGCCGCCGCTCACCTCCTCGCCGCCGGCGTCAATCCCGGCGACGTCGTCGCCTTCACCTTCCCCAACACTGTCGAGGTACAATTCAATTCAATTCTCGATTCGCTGATTCGTCAATTCGACTGATTTTACTTTTATTGAAAATTAAAAATTGTTATGTTTCGATTGCAGTATGTGATAATGTTTCTGGCAGTAATCCGCGCCCGAGCCACGGCGGCGCCGCTCAACTCTGCCTACACGTTCGACGAGTTCGATTTCTACTTGTCGGACTCGGAATCGAAGCTCCTGATCACGTCAGAGGAAGGCAACGAGCAGGCGCAGGCCGCCGCCGCCAAGCTCAACATTCCTCATCTCTCCGCCGCGCTGCCGCACGGCGAATCGGAAATCATCCTGTCTCCAAAACCAAATCAATCCGACGTGGACGCCGATTCGGTCGCTGAACTCATCAACGACCCCTCCGACGTGGCTCTGTTCCTCCACACGTCCGGCACCACCAGCCGGCCCAAAGGCGTGCCGCTGACTCAGCACAACCTCTTCTCCTCCGTCCAAAACATCAAATCGGTCTACAAATTAACCGAATCCGACTCCACCGTCATCGTCCTTCCCCTGTTCCACGTCCACGGCTTGTTAGCCGGCTTACTCAGCTCGCTCGGCGCCGGCGCCGCGGTGGCCCTCCCCGCCGCCGGTAGGTTCTCGGCGTCGACCTTCTGGACCGACATGAAACGATACAACGCGACGTGGTACACCGCCGTGCCGACGATCCACCAGATCGTGCTCGACCGCCACCTCAGCAAGCCCGAGCCGGTTTATCCGAAGCTCCGGTTCATCCGGAGCTGCAGCGCGTCGCTGGCGCCTGTGATACTGGCTCGGCTGGAGGAGGCGTTCGGCGCGCCGGTGCTGGAGGCATACGCGATGACGGAAGCGACGCATCTGATGACGTCGAATCCGCTGCCCGAGGACGGGCCCCACAAGGCCGGGTCGGTGGGGAAGCCCGTGGGGCAGGAGATGGCTATTTTGGACCAGAATGGTGTTGTGCAAGCGCCTGATGCGCATGGAGAGGTTTGCATAAGGGGGGCTAATGTCACCAAGGGTTACAAGAACAATGTTGAGGCCAATAAATCGGCTTTTTTGTTTGGATGGTTTCACACCGGGGATTTGGGATACTTGGATTCAGATGGATATCTCCATCTTGTTGGAAGAATCAAAGAAATGATCAACCGTGGAGGTACCAACTAATCTTTTATGATTCTCATACTAATCATTGATTGTTTTGGCCTTTTTGGATTAGGATCCATACTGTGATTTTGTTTTGTATAATGAGCGGTCCCAAAAATGAGCAGCAGTCTTGGTTAAATTAAATATTGTCGTTTTCATATAGTAGTGTATGATTTCTTGGGAGTATGAATTTTTTGTGATGATTGGTTTACACAGGGGAAAAGATTTCACCAATTGAAGTAGATGCAGTCCTATTGTCCCATCCTGAGATTGCTCAAGGTGTTGCGTTTGGTGTCCCAGATGACAAATATGGTGAAGAGGTAAGGAGTCATTTTTATTTTACTCACATCTTTGGTTGTTTCTGTGGTCATCAAATAAGTAGTATAATCTGTCTTGAGACTATTGGAACTTAAATTTGTGAACGTACACTTGTAAATCAATGGCTACTTTTTTTTAATGTCATATGTGACTCCATCTGTGACATGTATGATGTAACCAACCCACTTGTTATAATTAACCAACTTCTACTATATTTTATGTTTTCAAGCCGAAAAGCATCCTTTTCACCTTATGCAGTTTTATCACCCTTTTGCAAGTGTGTAACCAATTGTCATCTTTTAGGTGTTGGGTAAAGCTCCAAAGTTTAACCTTTGATTATCTTTAAGGGCAATTGATGTAGTGTTGACTTGTTGGTGGTGTTCACAGATTAACTGTGCGGTCATTCCAAGGGAGGGGTCGAAGGTAGATGAGGAAGAGGTGATCAAGTTCTGCAAGAAAAATTTGGCAGCATTCAAGGTTCCCAAGAAGGTTTTCATCACTGATTCTCTCCCGAAAACTGCATCTGGGAAAATCCAGAGGAGGATTGTTTCTGAGCACTTCCTTGCACAGATATCCACTGCTAAGGTCCCCAAATTTGGAGCCTAAGCTGTGTGTTCATTCAAAATCACAAGAAGAATATGAATGTTTTATTCAACTTCAGTGATATGCAAATTTTTATGTCACTGTTGAGTAGTACTATATCATATGGAGTTATGTATTCTTTAGTTTGCTCAACTATGTAATGTGGCTGGCATACACACAGAATATACAAACAATTCCATCAACAATTTCTTTTATTGTAAGAATAGTAGTAGTGGGTGGCTATGACAAGTCACCCTTATTTATGTTACGTCTATATATGATTCAGTAGAAAAGCTAGCTAGCTAGCATGCACATTATTACAACTAAAAGTAGTAGATGAAATAAAAAGACATGAGTGCAAAGGCGTGTTAGTTGGCACGCGACTTTATTATGTCGAAACTCATCTCGCTAGCGTCTGTTGCTTGGAGTTCGTATTGAATCCCGTCCAATTCTCTCTTGAACCGATCTTTTGAGCTAGCGTAGACCATCTTCATCCTTACAACCGCGGTTTCGGGCGACCTAAGCGAATCACAATAAAATTAGTAAAATGGTTTTGATTTGTAGTGGTACTACTATACTATGTAGAGCTAGGTGTAGGTACCATGCAATGAAGAAGATCTTGCTCTTCTGGCAATTCTCATTGGTTGTGAAGTCGAAATCGAAGACTGCGTAGCGACACTCATCGGAGGGGAGGGAGGACATGAAGACGTCGTAGGATTCATCAGGGCCGCCTAGCTGGTCGACCACAACTTGGTAATCTAGGATCTTGAATGTGATGAACCGATAGTTCCTCTTCGCCTTCAGCTCCAAGAATTTCAGCTTGCACTCATCATCGATCGCCATTCCAGATGCCGAATTCGCCTATTCATTCATTATTTTTATCAAACTATAACACATACGTACAACACAAACTATTTTTATTAAAACAAAACACACCCACATATTTCAATAATATCGCAACGCTAATCATCAACATCTATCAAATCTCAGCTTCTCTAGCTAGGTAATATTACCATTTCAAAACAAATGGCAACTTTGATACATTTCAATTATTTGATACATCCAAAAAGAGAAACAACAAAAATTACAGGATGAAAAGAAAATAAGGCATGCAGAATGTAATGAAAGAGATGTACCATTTTGTCTTCCGATCTGCAAAAAACAAACAAAAAGTGAAAAAAGAAAAGAAGGAGATCAGAAAAATGGGAAATTGGTGTGATTTTATAAGAGAGATAAATTTAAAGACGAATTGAATGGCCAAGGATTGTCTCCTAAACATAGACATGCCCTTTCTTTTCCTATCTCAAAACACTCCTATTATCACTCTTTTTATATTTACAATATAATCATAAGAATCAGATGTACTCCACATGTTATTTCTTATTCTCATAAATTGTTGAGCTTAAAGTTTGATGTCACCCTATATTTTGCATGTAAATGTGTAAGACTAATAGCAAATTTAGTCCCTATTTATAAAGGATGGATATTTCTAAATTTTGATCATTTTTAAATATTTTAAATTTGTTAATATTAAAAAAATGAACCAATAAGATAGTGACAAATGGCACCACAGCAGAGGATCCCCATCCGAGAAACCATAGGGTCTCATTCGAATGATGGAAAGAGAAAGAGACCATGTAGTATTAGTTCCATGGGGTCTCATTTGAATGATGGAAAGAGAAAGAGACCATGTAGTATTAGTTCTCTTTTTTTTAATGAATAAACATGGTCTTAGATCATAAAATGTACTCCTAGATTTGTCAGCAAAGTAATGAAATAAATACTATGAAAAGGTGTAGATATAGAGACACTTGACAAAACAAAAATTGTACTGTATTCTCTATTAATCACCTGGTGTGAAGTAGACTAACGTATGAAGTGGGGTTATATAGTTCAGAAATGTTGCAAACAATTCAATATTCATCCACACTTTTATCAAAATTTATCAGCCAACAAAATTAACAACTTTGGCTCCCTGCTTTTTCTTTGTCTTCACATCTTCGTCTTTCCCAGCGAGTGGAACCACAGGAACAAAGTCATCTTCAAGGTCATCGCCCGACAACTTGGTTATCCGGTTAGGCCTTACATAAGCTTCATTTGTATACATACAAAGGGTATTTCTTGATTAGTTAACAGAGGCCAAACACATTTCACATGATTAGCCACACCAGTAAAACATTATATACAAAACTCGTTATCGACATTATCATGAAGTATATGTGTTCAGGAATTAATGAATTGAAGGGATAATATTCTTGCAGAGATTTGATAGCATGATCTTCAGAAGTACAGTTAATTCTTTTCAGTTTGGAATGTGTATAATTAGACTTGGAGCAAAAGGAACAAAGACGTGGACACCACTTACATGACTGACCAGCCGTACCAGCTTCATTGTGGATACTGATGCGTTTAGTGGGACAATCTCTTGCCAAATGTGTCACACCTCCACAAATTTTACAGCTCCCACCCTGCAAATTCAGACAACATATCATATGATGGTTTTTTCAGGCAGCTACAGAGAAGCCAAGCGTGTGTATCCTGTGTGTGTGTGTGTGTGTGTTTTATATTTACAATAACCCTCAGCATAGATAGGAATATGAACTTCCCCAAGCATGGGGGGGGGGGGGGGGGTTATCATGTTAATTAGAGCTTTGATGCACTTTTTCCCCATGATTTACAGTTTAGAGATGTATAGCGTAAACAACATAAAAATGCAACTAAACTGAGAACAAATGAATCAAGCAGCCAAGAGAATCGCAACTACTAAACTCAATTTCTGTGTTTATCTACGAGGAGTTTAGTACACATATATATATCCATCCACGTTGACTTAGTACACAAGAAATAAACTAGTTTCTATTAACAAAGCCCAATCAATGAATGCAGGTCTAACATAATGCATCACTCGTTGTATGAGACTCCAAATGAACACATTCAGTTTTGTACTAATAGTTTACCTTTGGGTAAATTCCACGGGTATTCTTTGGACAATCTTTACTCAAGTGCCCGGTTTCGTTACATATAAAACAATTGGCATATTTTGTTCCTCCTGCAACACCAAAACAGACAGCTCATAATATGTCCCAAACGCCTTGATCACAAGAGTCAACGAGTTTCAGAATATGTAAAATTTTTATTAATATATTATGCTACGGAATCCATAATTACACAATTAGGAAGCAGTGAAACGCATTGAGACAAGAAGGTTCACAGGGGAAATACTCAAAGGTTATGGCTATATGCAATACATGATTTATGCAAGCATATAAATCAAATTAGAAACAAAGAAAGTCATTCGAAGTTTGAATACTTAGATGCATGGAAAAACTAAAAATTGATAAAAACACATCCTGCTTCACATGATTCTAACACAGTCCTACAACATGGCTAGGCTATTAATAAAATTCATGGGAAACCTCTACATTCTCCAGAGCATCCAATTTGACCGTCACTCTTAGGAAGATAGAAAGTAAAACAATGGCATAAACCAATGTATGTAAACAAAATGAGTACAATACAGAAATGCAAAAGCATTGCCGCCTTGAATTTGATAGCATCCCCATTGGTATTATTTACACAGAAATAGAATGGATGAATAGAACAAATCATGCTCCTTGAATTAATTTGATGGTCAAAGACTTAAGTAAATCAGATGAGAGTAATATTGTGAGACAACCGAGGTTTTCTCTACAAAAACATAGAATGTGAATATCAATCGCCGGTCTTTCATTTTGAGGAGTAAAGTCAAACCCTTGTAGACTCTCTCCCTTACCAGAAAGCTAGCACTTTTGTATCTCATCGTTAATTACTCACAAGAAGCATAACTTACCTTTTCAGGAGCAGATTTTATTTAGGTGAAAGAAAAATTAAACAAAGGGATCAAGGGGATTGTGATTTATGATCAGAGAAAGAGAGATCTCCCAACCTAACTTATGCACACATTGCGCCGTTTTACATGGTAATGAAACAAGTTACTGCTTCTGCTCAATCAAATACGTCATCAAATAATGAGAAAAAAGGGTTACCAATGGCGGTAGAGCCTGAAATTATTAGCTTATTCAATCAAAGAAGACAATTAAACATGTGTTTTTCAATTATCAAATATTAATGGAGACCCATTGACGCAATGCCTTACCTCATCAACAGAATATTTTAAAATTTTAACTATAGCCAAAAATGCTATCGACGGAATGATGGTGCATAATGGAACATGCATCTTACAAAATTCTATACTTAAAAAGCATACCATCTTGAAGAGGTTGGGTGCAGTGAGCCAGAGAATGTCCCATTTCTCCACAATTGTAACACAATTTCCTATCTGTAGACTCTTCATTCTGGTTAGGGCAGTTCTTAAGACTGTGGCCACGTTGCCGACAAGACAAACAAATCTGCATACATGATCCAAGAAGATAAGTGAAATCAATACTAGCTCATGCTTTCTCAAGCAAACAGAAAACTCAAAATTTCAATACCTTATTTAAAATGGAGTCAAAAAATTCAATCAACAAAAAAATGAGGCACAACCACAACTGTTTTTCCAAACTTATATGCAAGCATACAGAAAAATCAGTAAACCTTCTCTCACACACACAAACCAAAACCGAATTGAACTCCCACATTTTATTCTTTTCACAACGAAGGCCAGAACTCATTTTCAACAATAATATTAATAACAATAAAAAAGGAAAATAAAAATAGAATAAAGAACAATGCACAAACAAAAGGCTCATCCATTAAATATAATCCCGCAATAAAAAGGCAGCAATAAGAGTACCAGACAGCAGAAAATAGAAAACATGAATATAACTCTGAATTGGTATAAAAATGAGACCTTGTTCCTTTCCCACTCAGATTTCTTGGGACAATTCTTGGCAATGTGGTCGGGCGCTTTGCATATGTAGCAGCTCTCACCGGGCTTCATACCGGCGACTCTGAGCGGGTGCTTCTTTCCGGATGATTTCCTGACTTTGTTTGGATTAGTGGAGTCAGAACTTTTGCGCTTGAAATTGCTCTTCTTCTTTTTCTTTTTGCTTGGGTCCGGCGGCGGCGGCGGCGGGAAAAGCTCCGGGTGAGCTTCTTTGTACCGTTTTCTCGCTATTTGTTGCCTTTTACTCACCATATCTCTCTCAAGATTTCGCAGAGAAGAGGCAAAGATAGATTTTAGGGAAGCCCTCCCTGCAAATGTTAGAAAACAAGGGTTTTAGGAAGGAGGAATTATCTGACGCTTTTCTTTATATATGAACACGCTTTCTATCATTCGTTATATGAATATTGTTTTGTGTTATTTTAATGATAAAAAATTATTAGGCGAATAATCATGTAAAGGCCAGCCGAAATATTCTGATGTACTGAAGTTATTTTTCGGCCCAATATGAGAGTAATAAAATTATTCATAAAAAATTAGACATATACATATGGAGAAAATATTCAATAGTCTAGGAATATAATGATTGCAATACCAGCAATCCATATTTGATAGATGGGAAAACATAATTCAGTTTCACTCTCAACTTGATGTAGATCAATCAATCCTCAACTTGATCAATTGAATCGAACTTCGATCATCTGTATCTAATTTGATCAATTGAGATTTAACTTAATCAAATCTAGATCATTGAATCCCCAATCTAAACAATTGAATCAATCTTCAGGTAGTTCAGTCTCAATTTGATTGATGGAGATCATACTTAGTTTAAGTAAACTATCAACTATATCTGAATAAACTAATCTCAACTGGATCAATTCAACATCAATTCGATTTGGGATTGAACTCAATTCAATTGATCACTCAATTTGTTATAGATCAAATTTATTATCGATTGGATAAAACATCAATCAATTCATCTTGGGATCATACTTCTTACTTTGATTGATATCAAATCGGACTAAAAAAGTCATTTAGAGCATCCACAACTGTGCTCTTGCCAACGGCACGGTTGTGGGTCAGGCCCCACTTTTTCTGCATGCTCTCTGGCAAGAGCACGACAACACCCACAGCTGTGCTCTTCCGCAAGTACGAGCACAATTAATTTAAAATTCAATTAAACAAAAACATTTCTATAATACTAAAATTCATTAAAAACCACAATAAATATTACAAATTACAAATAAAATAAAAAAGACATAATTAAAATCCTAAAAATTAAAAATTACATAATTAAAATACTAAAAATTAAAAATTACATAATTATTGGCTAATATTACCCGAGGAAGACTACTCAAATAGGGTATGGCCAGTAGGGTATGGCCGGTAGCCACCTGGAACAGCCGAATCAGTGTCCACCCGTATCGCCCTTGGGAGGCACCTTGGTCGTCGATAGGGTATGGCCGGTAGCCACCCGGAACGGCCGAATCTTGGGTTTGAGGAGGGGCCGAATATTCTGTTTTCGGACTAAGAAACGGTTGTCCACCAAACCATTCGGGGTTCCAACCGTGAGAGGGAGGGTAGTCATCGCCTTGGCCGGACATTGTTATGTTGTAGGGTATGAGAGAATGAAGATGAAAATGGATATGGGAGAATGAATATGAAAATGAATATTGGAGAATGAAGATGAGAATTGTGTAGTTTGATGTGAATTTTTGGGTGTGAAAGTGGGGGTATTTATAGACGAAAGTGTGTATTTTTGGGGGGAAAATAAAAAAAAATAAAAGGTGTAAAAACGGTAATAAACGGATATATTTTTTTGGGGAAGTGATTTTTTTAATCGGTTTTTTAATTAAAAACCGATTTTAAATTAAAAAAACATTTAAAGGCAACGGCTATGCCGTTGCCCAATCGCCCAACGCCACGTGTCCTGCTCGCTGACGCTGCGCTGCTCGATGCATCGAGCAGCGCCGTGCCAGCGGCGCGGACGGACGCCGGCTCTTCCGCCACCGTTGTGGATGCTCTTATACCTTCCAGACCTCAAGAGCGGGATGGTAAAAAGCGTATCTGAATTTATGATTTTTGGGGCATTTTTTTATACAAAAAATGTGATTGTCATAATCTTGGGTGCTCACAAGGTGAAAGTGTCATTTTTTCGATACCATATTTGTAGTTCTTTTTATGGTTAAAAGAATAAATCTGACTGAAACACATTTTTTTCAAATAGTAGGAAATATATTTGAGATTTTTTCCAAAATAGAAATTGAGCTAAAAGAAGTTAAGAAAATTCGAAACTTGTAGGACATGTTTTTTTCCTTTTTATTATTCTTCTGGTAGATATTTTAACCACAAGGATTTATATACGTGAATTGAATGTTGTTTACATAAATCTCCAATCAAATTGTGTGGAGGGATAACACAAAATAATACTACAAAATAGTACAAAAATATAAAAATGTACTTCAAAACCTGATAATTTAATAGTATAAAATACTATAACTTATGCAAGTCTGAGTGTCACATGCACCATGCCATTCACTACAAATTTTCAAACATGGACCATTGAAATTATTCTCCACTCCTACAAGAATATGTGCTTTTTATTGAACATGAGTTTTAATATCCCATCTTATTATAGAAACAAAAAATTAAAAATTAAAAAAGTGTATATTCTTATAAATAGATAAGAAAAAAATAGTGTATATTTTTATATGACGAATAAGAAAAAAAAAGGACTGTTGTATATTTTAGTAGGACGGAAGAGTATTTTTAACTTTGTGCAAAAAATGTAAACTGATATATTCTCATACTAAACTAGGAAAATATGAATACGCAATCTATCCTACCAATTTTCAGAAAAAGACCGCTCTAAATAATGCCAAACCCAAAAAAAAAGAAGAATTCAACCTTACAATGCTATCTAATTACGTTACTTTTCCATTTAATCCAATATATATAAAGGAAAATATTTCGCTGTTTTCCGCTTTGCACAAAAAGGAGTTTTATCCTTCCCCACCTCTTCTCTCATGGCAGCTCAGGTACTACACACACACACACACACACACTGAAGAGGATTTTATTTTTATTTTTTTTCTCTTTAATCATTTGATTCTGAGGTTTTATTTTGATGATAACAGAAGGTAGTGCTGAAAGTCTTGACCATGACCGATGAGAAAACCAAACAGAAAGCCATAGAAGCAGCTGCTGATATCCTTGGTAATTAATTCTTCTATTTCTTAAAAAAAAAAAACTCTCTGTTTGTCTTTCTCACACGCACTCCTTTTCTTTGAAACAGGGGTGGATTCTATTGCTGCTGATCTGAGCAGTCAGAAGCTGACAGTGATAGGGGAAATGGATGCTGTAGCGGTGGTGAAGAAATTGAAGAAAGTGGGGAAGGTCGATATATTGTCGGTGGGGCCCGCAAAGGAAGAGAAGAAAGAGGAGAAAAAACCAGAGGAGAAGAAACCGGAGGAGAAGAAACCGGAGGAGAAAAAACCAGAGGAGAAGAAACCGGAGGAGAAGAAACCAGAGGAGAAGAAGCCGGAGGAGAAGAAGTAGTAATTGATTCTACTTTTTTTGTATTTTCAATAATAAATGAATTCTTCTGTGTTCTTACCAAGAAACGAAACTCAATTGAAAAAAAAAACCCATCTTTGTATTGGATTCATCGGCTGGCGTTGGCATTCTATTCAAGAATTCAGTGGTTTCTCTCTCTCTCTCTAGAAATTTCCTTAGCTTTATCATTGAGATTACAATTTGTCAAACTAAGGCCATCCACCACGCTGTCTCTATACCGTCTCTTAACTACTATTTGAGCACTATTTGAGGGCCCCACTGTCCTTTTTTCCTCCATCTCTTAACTAAGAGACGGAGGCTGCAACGCTCCGTCTCTTAACCGTCTCTATACCGTCTCTTAATTACTATTCATTCAATTTAATTTATAATTTTTTTTAAAACCCAATTCAATTTAAACAAACACATTTTATTAAAATTAAAACAATATTACAACTTAACATTAAAAAAGCGAAGACATAATTAAAATTCTAAAAAATAAAAATGACATAATTTAATATTCTCCGCCAAAGTTTTCCCAAATGTGCTCAATTAGATCCTCTTGGAGTTGGGTGTGGGCGCTAGAGTCGCGTGTCCTTGCCCGAATAGCCAACCGTTCTTGTATAGATGGATGCGCTCCACTTCGCGGTGGACTACTTGCAGTTGAGCTTCCGGGGGATTCGGGGTCGAACCAATTTCCGGCATCGGGTCCTTCGTCTCGGACAATCATGTTGTGCAAGATTATGCACGTATACATGATGTCGACCATGCTCTCCATGAACCACGAACGAGCCGGGGCTTTGATGATGTTGAAGCGCGCTTGGAGAACCCCGAACGCCCTCTCCACATCATTGCGCGCAGCCTCCTGCTTCTGCGCAAAAAGAGCCTGCTTTGGGTTCGCTGGCCTGCCGCACGTCTTCACGAAGGTCGGCCACTTCGGGTAGATGCCGTCGGCGAGATAGTACCCCATTTTATACCGTCGGTTGTTGGCGACGAAGTTGATGGCCGGCGCTTTACCATCCAAAACTTCGGTAAAGAGGTCGGACTGTTGGAGCACGTTTACGTCGTTGTTCGAGCCAGGGACCCCGAAGTACGCGTGCCAGATCCAAAGTCGGTAGTCGGCAACGGCCTCGAGTACAACGGTTGGGTGGGTGCCTTTGCGGCTTCCTCCGCCTCTCGTCGTCGATCTTCTTCGAGTGATTGTTCCATTAATTGGCGCATTTGCTCAAAAGGATCCATTTGTTTGAGTTGATTGAAGATGGAAATTGGAGTGATAGAGAGGATTTGAGAGGAATAGATGTGTGTTTGTGTTTGAAATGAGTATGGAATAGAATTATTTATAGAGTAAAAAAATTAAAAATTTAAAAAATGAAAATAAATATTTAACGGTAATATTACCGTTTGAAAAAAAAAATTTTTTTTTATTAAAAATCGATTTTTTTTTAAAAAAAAATGAATTATTGCGTCATCAGTGACGACGCCCACTCGCGGGCCAGCGAGTGGGCGTCACGCACGCATGGAGACGTGCCACGTGTCTCGGGCGCGTGGCGAGACAGCTCGTCTCGTGTCTCTCCGAGACGAGCTACGCGACGAGACGGTCGCGAGCTGGAGACGAGATGGCCGCTGCAATGCGTCTCGCGGGGGTCTCGTCTCTCCGAGACGAGACGCGAGCCCGGCGCGAGACGCGTTGTGGATGGTCTAATGATTTTGATTTTTTGTTGGGATGGCTACAAGAGATAAAGGCCTTAATCGATCCAATGCAACAGCTTTAGCAGTGGCACGAAATTCCCAAAAATACGTCATGCCACGTCATACGGATTTCGCACTGTATTGCCACGTCATAAAGATTTCCCATTACCCAGTGGCGGACATTCCCAAGGACTTTCCACAATTAAAAAAATTTAATGCAATAAACGAGAATTCTGCGCGGACGTCTGTGGGAGTCAACGCAATGGCGAACGTCCGCACGCCCGTCGAGACGGAATTCCGCGTAACGCCGTGGAACTGCGGTGTCCTCAGCGAAATTTCATATCCGTGCATACCATGCACAATGGCGGACGTCCGCGTGAAATTCTGGCACGCCGATCGGAATTTCGCTAGGACGGGCGCCATTGCTAATGCTCCAATGAAATTTGTGTTAAAAAGGTTCAATGATTTTGCATTAACAAAATTTATTTCTCGATTTATTTGCTTAAAAGAAATCAAAGAATAAAATATAAAAAATTTGTGAAGGTGTCATGAGCTGAGCCGCTGAGGTACAGAGAATATTAGGTCGGTGCCGAGTTTTGTAGTATTTCATTATTGAGAATATTAGGTCGGTGCCGAGTTTTGTAGTATTTCATTATTGAGAGATGATGATGATGATGATGATGATGATGATGATGATGATGATGATGATGATGATGATGATGATGATGATGATGATGATGATGATGATGATGATGATGATGATGATGATGATGATGATGATGATGATGATGATGATGATGATGATGATGATGATGATGATGATGATGATGATGATGATGATGATAATAATAATAATAATAATAATAATAATAATAATAATAATAATAATAATAATAATAATAATAATAGTAATAATATTAGAAATGAGTCACTTAGATTAGTTGAGATATTTATTAAGTTAACATTTGACAAAATTTAGAGAATTTAACACGCATCCTCATATATGGGCCGGAATGACACAGATATAATCTATCGGACTTCTATTATTAGGATATGTCACTCACCCTTAGAGTGTCCACTATGGGTAGGATGCGACTATAGCCGCGTCTGGGGGCGGTGGGCGGACGACTATAGTGGGGAAGGTGGGCGGACAACATTTGGGGGCGGTGGGGGTGGCGGACGCGGGATAGCCGCGTTCGGGGCGAGACCGCAGCTAGGGAGAATTAGGATTTTGTATTTGGAATTTGGGGGCTATTGGAGGTGTCTACTATATTGGCGGAAATAAAATTTTGGGGCTGTGGACAACAAATGACATCGTGAGGAGTTAGTGACTAATTTCTAAATAATAATAATGTGAGATTTGTGGGGATAAAGTGGTAATTAAAGTGAAATTAGTAGATAGAAAACTAAAAAGAAAATAATAATGAGACAAACAAGGTTGATGACTTTTGTGCATATGCCTTTTTGCTTTTTGCAGAAGATGGAATCCTTGGTCCACAAACGTCATTCGTCTGCTTCGTGTATGCTATATTAGGAGCATCCACCACCGTGTTCTTGCCAGCGGCACGATTATAGGTCTGACCCCACTTTTTCTGTCTGCTCTCTGCCAAGAGCACAACACCCACAGCTGTGCTCTTCCGCAAGGACGAGCACAATTAATTTAAAATTCAATTACACAAAAACATTTTCATAATACTAAAATTCATTAAAAAACCACAATAAATATTACAAATTACACATAAAATAAAAAAGACATAATTAAAATCCTAAAAATTAAAAATTACATAATTAAAATCCTAAAAATTAAAAATTACATAATTAAACTCCTAAAAAAAATTACATGATTATTGGCTAATATTACCCGAGGAAGACTACGCATCCGGCGGCACCAACCCCAATTGTTTTTTGAGACCCAATATCATGTCCTCGTGCGTTTGAAGTTGCGTGAGGGTCATAGTTGACCTATCGACCATATTGAGTTGGGCCAAAAGGGCCCACAACGAGTTGTTCGGGGGTGGAGGTGGAACATAGGGTGCGGGTTCGGGGGCGGGGGCAGATGGAGTCGCGGAGCGCCGGCGGTCGGCCGCCGCCTTCTTCCTTCCTTGCGGTCGGCGTTGGGAACCGCTTGGTACGGCGTCGGGGCTACCCAAGTTAGCTCCGGCGAGTTGGCTAGCCACTTCTTCGGAGCCGGAGTCGGATAGGGATACCGACCTTGACCGTTTGGAGGAGCCGCTAGAGGAGGATGTTACGCCTCCCTTATACCTCGAGTGGAACCGCGTTTCCGGCCAAACGTTGAGGTACTTGAACGACTATCCGTTCAATGATTGGTAGGTGCTCAGCGCGGCAGTGATGATGTCGATCTTGCTCCGGCCGCTCCCGGCATTCCGCGACTCCTGGAGGAAATAGCCATTGAACTTGTCAAGGCTCGGCCGATGCAGTTGCGCACCATACTCTCGTTGCGCTCGATCGTTCCCGGCGGCCGGTTTGCATTGTACCGGCGAGAGACGCGCCACCAAAAGTGATCGCCGGATTGGTTCGTGCCAACCGCCGCATCTTCGGAGATTTCGAAGTACGCCTTGAACAATTTATCCATCTCCGCCGGAGTGTACGGTGTGCGGACACCGGCGCGAGTAGGAGGAGTCGGAGTTTGGGAAGGGGCGGTCGACCTAGGCTCCGGTGTCCACCCGTATCGCCCTTCGGAGGCACCTTGGTCGTCGATTGGGTATGGCCGGTAGCCACCCGGAACGGCCGAATCTTGGGTGAGAGGAGGGGGCGAATATTTCGTTTCCGGACTAGGAAACGGTTGTCCCCCGAACCATTGGGGGTTCCAACCGTGAGAGGGCGGGTTGTCATCGCCTTGGCCGGACATTGTTAGGGTATGAGAGAATGAAGATGAAAATGGATATGGGAGAATGAAGATGAGAATGGATATTGGAGAATGAAGATGAGAATTGTGTAGTTTGATGTGAAATTTTGGGTGTGAAAGTGGGGGTATTTATAGATGAAAGTGTGTATTTTTGGGGGAAAAAATAATAAATAATAAAAAAAGTGTAAAAAACGGTAATAAACGGTTATAATTTTTTTGGGAAGTGAATTTTTATTTTATTTTTTATTGGTTTTTTTAATTAAAAACCGATTTTAAATAAAATTTTTTTTGAAGGCAACGGCTATGCCGTTGCCCAATCCCGTGCCGCCACGTCAGCTGCTCGCTGGCGCGGCCGCAGCGGCGCGGACGGCGGTGGCGACCGTCGCCACCGTTGCGGATGCTCTAATGATTCAATACAGAATTTAATATAGAGTAAATCCTAAACTTTTATTTTTGCAAATATATGGTATATGATCTGTATTTTATATCATTTTTGGTATCATGTGATAAAAATAATCCTAGGTATCAAATATGTGCTTTTTTGTTATAGATGATATTTTTAGAAATTTCAATTATACCAAACATATGATTTCTTTTTTTCTTCTTTAGTTCTTATTCTTTCTTTTTTCTTCATTTTCTTCTTTCGTTTTAGTATTTTATCTTCATTTCTTCTTTCTTTTTTCTCCAAAGTTTATGTTTCCTCTTTTTTATTTTCTCTTCTTTTTCTTCTTTCTTTTTAGTATTTTATACATACATCTAATTGCATTCACAATATAAATCCAGAACAAAACACCTAATTAAATTAACTATTTAAACTAATTAAATCAATGAATATTTTTAATTAAATTATTTTATTCTCATTTTAAGGTTGAAACACCTAACTTAAAATATTTAATTGTTTATATCATTATGAATACAATTCAAAATTTAAAATTTTTATTAAGATTATATTAATTAGTTATTAATTTAATATAAAATAATAATAATAATAATAATAACAATAATAATAATACCAATAATAGTTATTATTATATAATATTATATGATGCATAATTTAAATAATTATACTATAATTATTTATTAATTAATACTAGATTTTAGTATTGTAACAATAATATTATAATAATAATAATTAAATATAATTATGACTATAAATTTAATAAAGTATATTTGAATGATATTAAAAAATAAATAAATTATTAATTTATAACATCACAATAATAATATTAGTATTGATTAATAATAATAATAATATAAAGAGTAAAAAGAATGAGAGAAGATATTATAATATCACTTTTGGTACTAATTTTGTGTATGCCTAAAATAACCTCAATGACATAAATGGGAAAATATATTTGTTTAGAGGGAATTTTGGGGTGAAAATTGCATCAAGTACAAAAATGTGATTTATAGGTACCGAAAGCACTATAAAACAAAAATCAGGTACCATTTATGTGCGAAAGTGAAAGACCAGGTACCATTTGTGTAGTTCACTCATTAATACTCCCCCCGTCCATGAAAAATAGGGCTATTCCATTTTTATCCCTCGTTTTGAAAAAATGATAATAAATAGTTAAAGTGGAGAGAAAGAAAAGTAAGAGAGAGAATAATATAGAGAAGTCTCTTGTCTATATTATTCTCTCTCTTACTTTTCTTTCTCTTCACTTTAACTATTTAACATGAACTAGAACGAAACAGAGCATAGAAACAGAGCATACTTCAAATCGAACATTGAACAAGACGATTAAGCTAAACATCACCAGATCTAATCTACCAGGTCAAGCAAATCAACAGTAACAGAAAATTCCATGTAGATCCAAAAGTACGTACTCAGATTTAAACATTAAAGGGGAAATCTACACTAGATCCATCAGATTCAACACCAACAAAACCAGATCTACAACTTCCAACTCCCGATTCAACTCCGAATCAAGCCAACAACCACAAATCAACTCAGATCTCTCCGATCTCAACTTCAAACGAACATTCAATTGCGAAAAGCATCCAAATCAGTAAAGTAAACACAGAACATCACAAATCAGAGTGAAAGTGAGAAATGGAACTAGATTAACCATAAAAACGTCGAAGTTAGTACAAAACAGTCGCCGAACTTCCGGTAAGGAAGTCGGCGAGAAAAAGTACGTGCGGAAAAAGTAAATGATAGTTTCTTCGCCCTTATCAGGATGGTGTTACACTTCCAACAGAACAAACACACCACGCTACACTACCCCGAATCGCCCATGAAACCAAATGCGTGAGCTAAGTGAGTGAAGATGAAGAGTGAGCCGAAGACGGCTAAGGAATTTTCTAACTTAAAAGAGAGCTCCTTCTTCAATATTTTTCCTCCTATTTATAGGCGTGGCTCCAATCCCTAGGGCAACGGTCTTTGCGATTTGACGTTTGGGCCCCTGAGGATTTCTCTAATTTTCTTCACTTTTTTTCCTCTTTTTTCCTTTGCCCTGGTAATTGATACTCGTTCCTGGGTCTGGCAGATAATTCACGCATCTGGACTTACAATTATACGTTAGCACCATGGAAAACACAGAATTTAGATCCAAAATAGATGCATGAAACGAGCCTTATCAAACTGCTCACACTTAAACCATACTTGTCCTCAAGTATGAAAGACAAGAAAAAAAAGAAATAAGGCGAGTTTCAATGCATGCTCCCCGTTTAACCGACCTAAAAAAAGAAAAACACATAAACTCCTAGACTTAGACCAAGAAACAGAAAACACAAGACAAAGAAAAGAAACACATAAGAGCATAAACTGGTATTTTCTCTAGCAGCCATCCCCACAAGATTAAGGTCAATCCAAGCATTTACAGCCTCAGATTCTTCCCTCTCCCTTTTTCTATCTAGTCAAGCTGTCAGTTTGTCAAGATAGCCTTAAATTTTACTTCATGTTGGATTCCCTCGATCACCCATTCCTCACCAGGGATATTAGGATCATTCACACTTCATTTTGCCATACCACTGATGCCTTAAGATCGATGCCACAGAATAGTTCCTTGAGGTCTTTCACTGGTTGTAATGGGGCTAAGGGATTACAGTGCATACTGGTGAGAATCCTAAGGGACCTAAGTTGAGAAATATAAGCAAAAACATGACACGGACATGTGAACTAAGAGACAAAACTTGGTAATAACCTCTTGTGTATGATATCTTCTTACCCAACATATTGGAGATGTTCCTTGGCTATTTAGCCTTATTTTCTTACTCTATCTACCCATTTCATTAATAACCCCTTTTTTCCCTTGGGTTAGGTAATAAATATTTCTGCCCATCTTCTTTTCTAATTCTCTCTTCTTTTTTTCCCTTGGCTGATAGTATATATATCTATTTCTTTTCTGCTCATATTCTAACAACTTTTTCTCTTGGGTCAAGTTACAACTTTCCTTGCCCATTTTTTTTCATAACTTCTCTTGTTTCTCAATCTATCTTCTACCCCTACCATCGAGCTACTCCATCCTTGCCCCCTTGTTCACATGGCATGAAGGCTAAAGGTTCCAATAAATGGATACAGTTTAGTACATACCCAAAAGAGTTCACCAAGGGGCGCCTTTCCAATGAGGCAGGTTCAGCAAGTTCGAAAGAATTAAGCTCAAAATGGCTATTCCTGTTGCCTTTAGTCCTTACTATCTGCGTCACTTTTTCCTTAGCATCAATGGCAGCCACTCTATTTTTTGTGTGTTTAGTAGAAAGTGTTCTACTCTAGGCTTATAACTCACATTTTAAAGAGGGTTTCACAGTAAGCTTAAATTTAGGCATTTTTTATCGTTCTCACTTCTTCCAGCTGACTTAGATTTATTAAGGAAAAAAGGTTTCACAAATTGGCATGTATTTTCTCTTCAATTACTCTCCCTAAGGGGCTTTTGCTATTTATTATACCAGTTATGCATAAACATAGAACCTAAAAAAAACTTCTACCGACTCTTAGACCTAACAGAGTATGTGCATGACACTAACTGCTCGCCCCCCCTCCCGCTTCATTTATCCTTGTTCCAAGCAATCCTTATGAAGTGGAAAGCAGGGCCGTTAGTGGCAACACAAACCAAAACAACAAACTCAAACTTCTCACACTTAGACTGAGCATTGGGCTAAGTGTAAGAAGGTAAAACACAACAAGATATATACAAAACAGTCTCCTCATACTTAGGCCAAGCCATGGGCTAAGTGGGAGGAGAGACTCAAGAACACAGAAAGCAAAACATGTCAAGCATATAAACTTCTCACACTTAGGCCAAGCCATGACCTAAGTGGGAGAAGGCATAGAACAAATAACAACCTAACATGCATACTAAAGAAAACTAAAAACTAAAACAAAAACAAAACAGAAAATAAAATTTACTTGGTTACTAGGGGGTGGTGGATCAATTCTGACCATGGTCCCCACGGGGACCAGGCTTCCGGGCTATTCCTCTGGGCAGTGGTGTTGGTGCATCCTTCCTACGTCTCTGTATAGGTGGGCCGGCTGGGTGAACTGGTACTTGTTGAACATGTGTAGCAATGGGCGACTGTGCTGAGGGGATTCGTTTTTCGACCACGTCTATCATCCTCAACATTACATTGATGGCTTGGGTTATTTTACTTGTTTGAGCCTCTATCATCTGCCTTTGTGAATCAACAGCCTCGCCTAGCTTAACCATCATTGCTTCCATCTGATTCTTCCAGTCATCATCGGTTTCCTTGGCTGTCGATGCCTCTTCTTCTTGTTTCGACTGTACAGCCACCACTTCCTGCCCTCCGCCCTCGTAAAATTGGACCTCACCATCCTTAAGTACAGTGAGTCCTTTGTTAAAGAAGAAAGGGAGATCAAAACTCCCTGAGGTGTCGCACATGGGCAGGTTGGTGACTGAATCAGCGATCTTCATCACTATGTTTCTTTTTAGGAACGCTCCAAGCAAGTTGCATGTAAAGAGGTGGCGATCAGGGTGAGTCTGAACCATGTGGCAAGCATAGGCTATCCAATAGCCCAGATGGACCTTAACTCCATTAACCATACACCACATGAAGTAAAGCTCTGGCGTGGTGAGAGTGGCCCCAACTTGCCCCAAGAGATTGTATCCGATGTAAACTTGGGCCAATCGGAGGACGGGATCAGTGATGTGTGCTCCTTTAGAATAGCTAGTCTTAAATTTGCCCCCTCTTTTGTGGGCCACCATCCTCCAGGCTTCAACTACGTTGAACCCCTTAGTCTTTTTAGGTGGGCCAATGGCTCTCTCGTTCCATGCACCATTCTCGTCCCCATCAAGTGTCAAAAGGCCCAACCGCAGGGACCATTCCCTGATACTTAATAGAAATTCCTGATTGAACAGCTGGAAAGAAATCGAATCTGCATCCGGATCTACGGTGGATTTGAATGTGAAGGTTGTGAAAAATTCTCTGGCTAGAGGGACCGGAACCTCTGTGGTACAATGGTTCAGGAGCCATTGAAACCCAATCTGCTCGAAGTAAGTGGTAAACTTCTTATCCACACCTAAATCCTTTAAATCCTCGAGACACAGCTTCCTTCCCGCTTTGTCCACCTTCCTGTTAGACTCCCGCCATGCGCACGCTGCTCTCTGTTTGGGGTCCTCAAATTTGGTCATTTCGTACAACAACTTCTTGGTTACCAGAACTTCTATCTTTTCGAACGCCCCCTCTTCTTCCTGGGGGTTCTCAATTTCTACGTCGTCCTCATCATCGGACCATGATACCTCTGGATCAGATAGCTGGTCGAAAGGGACTACAATTGTTTCTGGAATGGCTTCCTGGATTCTCAGACTTGCGGGTGTTTGGCGGGGTTTCTTAGGAGTGGGTTCAGCTTCCTGTTTCCCCTTCCGTTTCCTTTCTGAAGCATAGTGTTCGTCCAAAGCCTCTTCCGTAGGAACCTCTCTGCACCTTTGTAATACCAGATCCAAGTTGGCGAGGCAGGTCTCGAAGGAATTCCCATAGACCATGAAGTCATCCATAAAAATTTCGATACACTCCTCCAACAGGTCAGAGAAAATACTCATCATGCACCTCTAAAAAGTGCCTAGCGCATTACATAAACCAAAGGGCATCCTTCTATATGCATACGTCCCAAATGGGCACGTGAACGTCGTCTTTTCCTGATCTTTCGGATTAACGTAAATCTGGAAGTATCCACTGTATCCGTCCAGAAAACAGAAAAACTTCTTGCCTGCTAACCTTTCCAACATTTGGTCAATAAATGGCAACGGAAAATGGTCCTTCCGTGTGGCCTCATTCAGTTTCCGGTAATCGATGCACATCCGCCAACCGGTTACTAATCTTGTGGGTACCAACTCATTTTTCTCATTTGTCACCACTTGGATTCCCGACTTCTTCGGTACCATATGAACTGGGCTTACCCACTTACTGTCGGGAATGGAGTATATGATACCCAATGACAGCAGCTTGAGAACTTCCTTCAAGACTTCTTCTCTCATGTTCGGGTTCAACTTTCTCTATGGGTCTTGGTGGGGTTTCGCTCCTTCCTCCAAACGAATATGGTGCATGCAGAGGTCAGGAATTATTCCTACCTGGTTAGGTTGTTGTTAAAGATCACCGGGAACATCTCGTTCTCCTCCAAATAAGCATACCTCAGGCCGGGGGAAATGTCTTCAGTTCTTTCTTTGTTGAACTTGTCTGCTGAGGTAATGGATTCTTCTTCGCCTCCTTGGTGATTAATACTTCAGGCCCAGACAAATTTTCCACGTTAGCTGCGTAGGCTAATCCCTTAGACCTGGCAGATTCAGGACCTTTGCAGAATTTCAGAATTGCTTCTGTTAACTCTTCATCTGTCATTCCCTGCGTGTTTATTGCCTCGCACCAATTGGCCACCTCCTTGTCAATGGAGTGACTCAACTCTGAATTTTCCACCTGTTCCTACATCAATTCTGTCTCAAGAAATTCTTGGACCATGGGGTTAATTACATCTACAACATGCATATTTTCTATATCCAGTGGCTTTTTCATGGCCTCATCAATGTTAAAAGTAAATTTCTCTCCATGATAATCTAAGCAAATAGTTCCACCAAAAACATCAATGATAGTCTTAGCGGTGCGTAAAAATGGTCTTCCTAAAAGCACTCCGCCCATGATAATCTAAGCAAATAGTTCCACCAAAAACATCAATGATAGTCTTAGCGGTGCGTAAAAATGGTCTTCCTAAAAGCACTCCGCTAGACTCAGCAGACTGGTACTCACTCATCTTAATAACATGAAAATCAGCGGGGTATAGAAAATCATGCACCTTGACTATTACATTCTCTAACACGCCCTCAGGACTGATGCACGACCTATCAGCTAATTGAATTACCACTTTTATATCAACCATTCTTGCTCCTTCCAGTTTCTTATAGAGGGAAAGCGGTAAAACATTTATTGATGCACCTAGGTCGCACATAGCATGCTCGACTTTAATATTCCCAATTGAAATGGGAAGAGTGAACATACCTGGGTCAGTGCGCTTGGAGGGCATTATTCTCTTTTGAATCACTGCCGACACGGTTTCTCCAATCACTATTTTGCCGCTTGGTTTGGTCTTCCCGGCGATAAACTCCTTGATAAACTTGCTGAAGATGGGCAGCTTTAGAGCTTGGAGAAACGGCAGGTTAATTTCCAGCTTCCCGAAAATTTCCATGAAGTCCGCTGGATCCTCCTTTTTCTTCTTGAGTTCCCCTCTGTAGGGAAAGGGTTTCACTTGCTTTTCGTTGTTGCTACCGTCTCCCTTAGAAGATTCTCCAGCCTCTCTTCTGATTTCTTCTATCTCCACCTCAACTCCTGAGAAGTGTTGGTCAGCTTCTTGGGGTACTGGTTTTTCACCGTTTTTGCTCTGGTCATCATCCTCTGTTCTGACCTCCCCTGTTTTAACTTCCCTTGTTCCGGTTTCCTTTTCCAGTGGAGTTGGAGTAGACCCTTTATCTTTCTTCGTACTTGGACCATCATATTCCCGTCCAGATCTTAGGGTGATCTGGCCGATGTTCGCCCTATCTGGTGGTTTCACCGAGGCAGGGATCATTCCTTCGTTCCCGCGCATCTCACTCGAGCTGCTTCGCTAACATGTCCATAGCTGCCTTCTGCTCAGTTTGCGCATGTTGAAGCTTATGCACCACATCATTGTTGGACTGCATGTTGTTCTGAATGTGCTGCTGCGAGTTCACCAAATCGTTCACCATGTCGTCAATACTTTTCGGCTAAGCTTGGATTTCTCCATCGCATTGTTGACCATAGCATGGGTATCCCTCCTATGGACCTGGTATTTGCTTGATCTTCTCGGCTGGGTCTGGTGAATTGTTCTTCCCTAAGGCGATCAAAATTATCTTCTCCAACTTATCCATCCTAGCGTCCATCCGATCTTCACTTTGCACGCTCACTGCTTCCACACTCGCCCTCTTAAGAATGGTGCGAGGGGAGTCATGCGCCTTCTTAGCATCGATCAACCTTCCTAAGATCTCTTTGGCTTCACTCACTCGTTTCTTTGTGAAATTCCCCCCGCTCGAAGAGTTTAGTAAATCCTTGGATTCTGGATTCGCTTGTAGACCTCTGCTTCGCACATCTGATTATTGGGACATGAATCGAGCAATCCTTTGAACCTCGACCAGTACTGGCTCAAGGACTCATCATAGTCCTGTCTGCTTGCCAGAATCTCCTTCTTGATGGCATTGGTCTTGTTCGATGGAAAGAAATAATCCAAGAATAGTAGCCTGAAGTCTGCCCATGAGCTTATAGAATTGGCAGGTAACCTCAGTAGCCATGTGTTGGCCCCCCCTTCAGCGCAAATGGGAGAGCTCGCAACCTATAATCCTCTTCTGTCGAGTTTGGGTGCCTCTTCTGGATAATGCAGAGCTTGCAGAACTCGTGTAGAAACTCATAAGGGCATTCTATCTTTCGGTCGTAGAAGTGTGGCATTACGGCCAACACATTAGTCTTGATATCGATCAATCTTTGGGCTGGGGTAATCACTATGGCTTGGACTGGCTCGCCGTTCAGATGGGCGTTCAGGGAGCCGATCTCGGGATCATTGTCTGGTTCAGCCACCATTTTAACGACTCCTTCTTCTTCTGAGCCTACAGTCGACTCAACTTCGTCCTTGATTTGTGGGCCTAGGTCGTCGTCACTTTCCAAACTCAACTGGACTGGATCTCATGTTGTCAACCCAGATCGGGTAGTAACAGGGGAGACTGTTTTCTTGATCTGCCAACTAGCTTGAGCGTCTCTCCAACCAAATGAGCTATTCCAGTGTCCAGACCTTGTGTCTCTGCTCATAAACTGAAAATAAAGGAAAAAAACAACAAATTAAAACTATATACACCAAAATCCCTAAATGCAAATACTAATAACGCCATCCATCCCCAGCAACGGCGCCATTTGAAGCCACAGGAAATTGATTGTTGCTGCTGCTAAGTAAAAGTAAACTCTTAGGTCGAGAGGATTCACTAGAGCACAGGGTCTAGGAGATCATGAGCTCTCAGAATTCAGTTGTTGTCACAGCAATCCCGCTTCAAAACCTCAACCCTCTATACTATTGGCTAGTATAGGGAAGTCGGGATCGAATCCACGAGGACGGAAGGGTTTCGAATGCATTAAGAGAACTTGAGAGGGTTTGGCTACTGCCACGCAACAAGAGGGTTGAGTTTTACTACTAGACCTGGGAAATTAAAACTAATTTATTCTATCTACTGGATCCAGAGAACTGAAGGTCCTTCAAATGTAATTACAATCATGATTTGAAACTGAAAATTAGCTTTAAATCATTCACCAAATTTCCTAGGTCAAGCAACATAAGTTTCTTAAAACAGCTAGACAACAGAGCATAAGAAAAAATTAACAGAACAGATTTCCCTAACTAACTACTGACAGAAAAAGCTGCAACTAACAAACTAAAGCAGATCTGATTCTAACTACCGATTATCTTCATCTTCTTTATCAAACAAACATGAACTAGAACGAAACAGAGCATAGAAACAGAGCATACTTCAAATCGAACATTAAACTAGACAATTAAGCTAAACATCACCAGATCTAATCTACCAGGTCAAGCAAATCAACAATAACAGAAAATTCCATGCAGATCCAAAAGTACGTACTCAGATTTAAACATTAAAGGGGAAATCTACACTAGATCCATCAGATTCAACACCAACAAAACCAGATCTACAACTTCCAACTCCCGATTCAACTCTGAATCAAGCCAACAACCACAAATCAACTCAGATCTCTCCGATCTCAACTTCAAACGAATATTCAATTGCGAAAAGCATCCAAATCAATAAAGTAAACACAAAACATCACAAATCAGAGTGAAAGCGAGAAATGTAACTAGATTAACCATAAAAACGTCGAAGTTAGTCACAAAACAGTCGTCGTACTTCCGGTAAGGAAGTCGTCGAGAGAAAGTACGTGCGGAAAAAGTAAATGATAGTTTCTTCGCCCTTATCAGGACGGTGTTACACTTCCAACAGAACAAACACACCACGCTACACTACCCTGAATCGCCCATGAAACCAATGTGTGAGCTAAGTGAGTGAAGATGAAGAGTGAGCCGAAAACGGCTAAGGAATTTTCTAACTAAAAAGAGAGCTCCTTCTTCAATATTTTTCCTCGTATTTATAGGTGTGGCTCCAATCCCTAGGGCAACGGTCTTTGCGATTTGACGTTTGTGCCCCTGAGGATTTCACTCATTTTCTTCACTTTTTTTCCCTCGTTTTTCCTCTGCCCTGGTAATTGATACCCGTTCCTGGGTCTGGCAGATAATTCACGCATCTAGACTTACAATTATACGTTAGCACCATGGAAAACACAGAATTTAGATCCAAAATAGATGCATGAAACGAGCGTTATCAGCAACTCAGTCTGATGTCCCTAAACATGAGTATTTCTAAGTTTTCTATGTTATGCTCATGACAAGATTTAACTCGGGTTTATTAAAAAGGAAAAAAATAACAAAAACAAACTAATCTAAAACTAACAAAAATAAGCAAAAACAACTAAACTCACGGTCCAACAAACTAATATAAAACTAACAAAAATAAGCAAAAACAACTAAACTCACGGTCCACCACTTCATCCCCCAAACATATTCAAAACTACGTTAAGAATAAGTTTAGAAAGTCGGTAGGGACGTGATTAAACTAAGAAAAAAATTAAACTAAAACAAAATTAAATATGGAAAAAATGATACCATCTCCCAACAAACGCTTGGTTAACGTCTTTAGCTTGACGTTCTTTGAAGCTCATAAGTTAGCCCACGTTCTCGGGACTTCCTTTGGGATGCCTTTTGTACCTACAATTTCGCAATGTGAGCATAGATTGAAGAGAATTGTAGTAGAGTACAATACATAATATGTGGCAATCCCCCCAACTTCAATCATATCAAGGCATAAAATATGCAAATCAAATTATCTACCTTAACATGATCATTTATCATCCCCCATCATATCTCTATCCTCCAATTATGCAAGAATTTTCAACAATAGACCAAGATCAAGCAAAACAATTTAAAGTCTAAAAATGTACAAAATTCATGCAAGATAAAATAGTCTCACAATGCTATGAACATGAACTATGTGTATCAAGCCAAAGTGATATTTAATTTTCACCCACAAAGGTCAAATACACTCAATCACACCCAACATTAATTAATTCCAACAATCCAAAACATACAAATTCGTCATTCCCCATCAAACTCTAATCCAAACTACTAATACATATCAACAACAAGGTCATTCAATGAAAGAATTCAAGTTCAACGCTCAGAAATTACAAGAAGAACATACCTTGTGTTGGTTGACAGTTGAGCACAAGAATAATTGGTAGAATCCAAAGAATTTGATCAAGTAATGTGAATTGAAGAATGTATGTGACTTATGTGGAGAAAATAATATATAAAGAAGGGAATGAGGTTTTTTTTTACAATTAAAAAAACTAAAAGAAAAGAAAAAGGGGAAATTTTAAAAAAATTAAAAAATTAATAAAAATGAATTGAAAAAAACAAACAAGAAAAAAAATTGGAATAAAGCTTAAGTTCTACGGAGTAAAACTACAGCTTTACGGAGGAGGGAAAAAAGACTAAACTAGAAACTTAAAAAAAATTAAACAAAAATCAAAGAGCATAAAAACATATGATACAAAACAGGCGAATGAATGTAGAATTTTAGGATCTAAAAACACAGTCACGAGCTATTCTCCAATCGACTTCTTTGAATGACGGTCTCTAGAGTTATTAAGTCGGTCACAATACTAGATTAAACCCCCTCCCAAGGTGAGAAACCTGTAGATTAGATGTTGAAACCAAAGCCCCCTTTAAATTACTAACATCTAACTCCCAAAAGATCGTTAAGACCAAAGACCTCACATGAAGCCTCAACTCTCCCAAGTTTTATTAAATTAAAGTGTGAATTATCCATTTTCCAAGTCAATTATTTCGTCTCCCGAGTACTCTAATCAACTCTAACATGTATTCAAGAGGTAGCTAATTAATTTAACATAGAAAGCACAAGGATAAATCAAATAACTGCAAGAGCTAACAAGCAAAATCAATCGAATATCTTCACCAAAAATTCAACAAAAGATGTTCTACTCATAGACAAGTAAATACACCATTTAGAGTACTGAGACATGAAAGAAATAGATAAAACCCAAGGTTGAATCTTCAATCTCCAGTCTTCTCTTGCCTGGATCTGTAGAACTCCGCTCGAATGGAAGATGGATGAATTATGTGTGGAATACGGGATGGAAGAAGGTGTAGAGTGGGAGAAGGATCGGAGGCTCTAAGATGAAGATTATGAATTAGGTTAGAGGTATTTATAGGTTGGAAAAATGTTTATTTTTGATAATTTTTGTGGCCTTCAAGGAATGGGAGAGATTTGGGCAATTATTTTCTTCCCTGAAATTTCGCCTAAATTACCGTCAGCTTTGATTGTACTGCGCAATGTTCGTAGAATGGTCATAACTTTCTCCACAGAACTCCGATTAAGACGTGCAAGATATCCATGCGAAGATCTTTCGAAGACGAAGAGAATATTACACAATAATCACTGATTGGACTCCAACACTGCTGGGAAACTAGGCTTGAACTGAAGCTGCTGCACCTTGGCCTTTTTGCACCTTTTTTCTGTCTTTTTCTATCATTTATCAACAAATACGTCAAAACTACCAAATGTATAATATATGCAATTTTAGAAAATAATTTGCATGATTGACATTTAAAACAAGTCAAATCTAGTCCTTAAAAACATGCAAAATTCGTGTTTGTCAGCTAGCTCGCTATTGTCTCATCCCGTTGAGACGAGCTTGAGAGGGATAAGAATTGCGTTGCAGGTACCCTTATAGGGTGTATCTACTGCTCTTTATGTATGAGCACCAGTTATAAGTACTGCTCTCAATTGATTCTTGTTAAGTATTCTTTGCGTCTCATAAAATATATAGAATTAAAAACGGAACAGGTTTTTATGCAAAATCAGTAAAGTAGGAGAAAGTTATAAAAAATGATTAGATTATTGTTATTTGAGAATGAGAATCACTTGATTCGAGAGAAAAACTTACCAAAATTAGAAATAGACTAATTTTGAAAGACAAATCAAAATGATAAAAGATGACTATTTTTAGGACGAATGATGTGGTATTATTTATTTAACTTATATCTTTGAACTTGTTATTAATATTGCTAGTTTATATATTACATAGATTTTGATATTATATGATATACTCTCTCCAATCCATAAGAGTATGTACTATTGATTAAACACGAATTTTAATGTATAATTGGCATAGAAAGTTAGAAAGAAAAAATAATTAAAATATTTTTTAAAACTAAAAGGTGTATATTTTTATGTGTCGAGTAAAAAGGAAAGAGTATATTTAAAATGGAGTATTATTTTATTTGTTTGAAGTTGTAGAGAAAATGAAGTAGGATTTGAGCTTGATGCCATTTCATTAAACTAGACTAGACGAATCACATTCCACCCAACATAGTCCGTACACTTATTTATGAATTTATAGTATCTGACCTTCGCTTGAGGAAGGAACGGATCCCAATCACTCACCTCTATCTGTCACTTTACTTAACTGGCTTGGGCACAAAACTGCTCAAATTCGATAGATTGAAGTTTGGATTTCACCAAAGAGTTCACTTTCTTCGTTGTTTGAGTTTAAAACAGTTGCTCAATACACGGAATCGCTCTGCTCTTTTGTCATCGTAATAGTCTCTGATCTCTCTCACTCTGATGCTTTGCTTGAATCGGCTGTTCGATTCCTCCTTTTTAGTTGCAATTTATATGATTCAGCTTTATTGTTGTTATCTGTTTATTTAGTTATCTGCTCTAATTTGATGTGCGAACTACTTAGAAATGGTTGGTGGTTGAGGATTCGAATGGTGTGAGAGCCCGATTAGTTTCATTTCTTTTGATGCTCTTTCCTGTCTTTTATCCGTTGATAGAAAAACGAGTCTAAATCTCGAGGCAAAGGTGTAACTAAAGAGTGATGGTAGATCCATGTGTGTTAATATAATAATTCAGATTTGTATAGAAGACAATTTTGGGTTACAGAGTTAAGTGAGGGAAACGATGAGGATGTGTATGGATTTCAAATCTATCAAGTTAATGGAAGATAATTCATGCTTCAAGCAATGTGATCTTGATGTATTCTGGAAATTTTGTCCTGTTTGCTTTCCCTCATTATTTGCCATTCTAACAAAAATCATATGTTCAGTTTGATTGATTGCTTCTGAATCATTTGGAATCTTGGTTATCCACATGATATTATCACTACATATTGATTAGTGTAAGCTTATCGCCATTTCTTGATCATTGTCTCTTGATTATCAGTATGATACTTCAAGCTTAGCAAATTGGCTGCTAGTTTTCATACTTGCAGGTTACTTGGATTTCGTTCTATATTAGTGCACAAAGTAGTCTACTCGTATATATGAACTAACACACGACAAAACCATACTTTGTCGGTTTGTCCTCTACATTTCATGAAGATCTGTTCACGACGTGGAAGGGCTAGATTTGCTGTCTCAATGAGTATCTAACTAGTAGTTTTGGACTTACTGAATTGATTACAAGTAATCTTCACTATGAATAAATGTTGGTAAATTATTAAATGATCATTTACAATGGTGTGTCCTTTTCTGAAGGTTACTGATCTAGGATGGCCTTGGTCACGACAGCTGAAGTGTGTGATACAAACCCACAGCTTATAGTGAGTGGTGAGCTACGGGCACTCCATCCAGTTTTCCAGATTTATGGTAGGCGGCAAGTGTTCTCCGGCCCCGTTGTTACACTGAAAGTGTTTGAAGATAATGTTTTGGTACGAGAGTTTCTTGAGGAGAAGGGGAATGGGAGGGTTCTTGTTGTCGATGGAGGTGGTAGTTTGAGATGCGCGATATTGGGTGGTAACCCAGTCGTGCAAGCTCAGAACAATGGATGGGCTGGTATTATAGTCAATGGCTGCATAAGGGATGTGGATGAAATCAATGGTTGTGACATCGGGGTGAGAGCTCTGGCATCACATCCGATAAAAGCTAATAAGAAAGGGGTTGGAGAAAAACACGTTCCTGTGAACATTGCTGGGACCAGAATCTGTGATGGAGAGTGGATGTATGCGGACACTGATGGCATTTTGGTCTCTAAATCAGAGCTGTCGGTTTGACAACATCTCTCTTCTGCTCGATTGTTCGGATATCCTCTTCAGGATTATTCTGATATGCACTGTTTGCTACCGTTTATGATTCTGTTCTCCCAAGTTCATGAGGAACTTATGACCATAGTCTGTACTGTAATATGTATGCTTTTGTTTTGAACTTGCATTATAGTATCCAGTTATCCACTTATGCTATATGCTATTTTACTTTATTCTTGTATTTGATTTTCTTGATTAATAATCATTTCATTTTCGCCCCTCCATGTTATTTTCTTTCCATCCGAATTCGGCCCTGTCTTTGCAGCAGAAAATGAGGCTGATCATCACTATCTCTAAGCTATTTGAACCCTTTTTCTCCTCAAACGGAACACGTATAGTATTAAATTGTATAGTAGAAGATCTAGTGATATAATTTGTGACACCAAAAGAGTTATAATAAATTTGTTAAATCGGCGCGCACAAATTTGTTACGTATATGTAATTTTTTTATATTTAGAAGTGTATTAAATTAATTACATTTTCAACATTTTTTTGGTAATAAAAGTGAATAAGGCCAAAACATTTGACTGTAGGAACTTCAAACAAGTGAATTTTAGGATTTTGATTCATTGACTTTAATGTAATTCAACTCATAAATCCAACATTCAATTATGAGATCACTAATATCACTTAACCCCATTGAAATCGGTGATTACAAATTTGACACTAATGCGACTCATGAGTATTTTAACCCCTAAGTTCTAGGATCCTTCACGCTCTCAACACTAGTCTCAAACATGCTTGATTAAGATTCATATTTGAGAATTCAACAGAATGATCAAACAACCAACTAATAAAAATATAGACAATACTAAAATAAAATTAAACGAAAATCAATCAAATCAAGTCAAGTCTAACTCCTAAGAAAATGTGTCAAATGCGTGCAAAACATCAATGGACCTATGAAAATAGTTCAAGGTAAAAAGGGTATACAATAATTAACTCCAAGGATTGCATCGATCTTGCTAGTAAAGCGAATAATGTAGATTTGTAACATTATTGTCTTGACCACCTGAATGAAAAAAATGTGAAAATAATGTGCTCAAAAGGGTTACTGACCGGTGTGGAAATTGTTAAAGTTGGCTTGTGAGAGCATTGAGTTTTCTAGAAACAAAGAATGGTGAGTTTATCGAGGAAAGACTGAAATTTGATGACATGTACGTTGGAGTTGGTCCATAGTGATCTATGAGGACCAGTGCCTGTGAAGTCTCTAGTAGGCTTAGGGCATCCACAATGGGACGGATGTTCCGGCGGACATCCCGACAGACTTCCCAAAAACACCTTCTGCCACGTCATAAGGACATCCCATTGCACTGTCACGTCATAAGGACATCCCACTACACAATGACGGACATCCCGACGGACATCCACAAAAAACAATAAAAAAATCGGGACGTCCGCCGGACGTCCCGGAAAGCCACGGAACTTCGGTGTCCGCAGCGGACGTCCGTATCCGTATGCATGTTGCCTAATGGCGGATGTCCCGTGCGGACATCCGGCACGGCGGTCCAACGTCTGCCGGGACATCCGCCATTGTGGATGCTCTTAGAGTACTACACGACATTCATCGATGACTCCATTAGAAAGGTATATGAGTTTATTTTTGAAGATTAAATATGATGTATTTGATGCTTTTAGGAAGTGGAAAACCATTACAGATACTAATACGCGATTGAAGATGATGTGTCTTAGGAGTTAGGTTTGGTAAACGAAGAGAATATGAACTTATAAAGTTTAAGACGTTATGAGCTAGGAATGAAATTAGCATGAAGAAGATTGTGAGAGGAACTCAACACTTTATGAAATTGCATAGCATTCAATGAGCGAGTGAGTAATTAGGCTGAAAAGTGAGTTGCCAAATATTTTTCGACCAGTTCCACACAACGACATTTCTAATTGATATAGGTCCATTAGTCCTATTGGAGTTTCGGATACTTGAGGAGGTATGAAGAAAAACATGCATCAGATATGCACTTGTCCTCTAATTTTTTTTATACTTATTAACGGTGGTAAATCGTAGATAGAAACAGACAGAGGTGCTAATATGCAAGCGTGGAAATTTGACATCAATGACGAGTATGTCTCTTTCTCATAAGAGGAAACCATTTTTTAGTCTATAATCTATATGAATGTATCAATTTCGTTTAAAAATAACATCTGAAGTCCTTTAACTTCGATGTAATACAAGTCAGCACTATTTTTTCACTGTTTCAACGAAGATTGTTTAGGGGATTCGTGGAGAGTCCAAGATGTTAGAAGACATAGTTGTATTTGTTGAATGGCACTAGGGTATGTAAGTCGATAGAACTCGCCAAACTTCAGTGGCTGTTACCGCCAAAATATTAATATAGTCAAATCTACCGTTACAACTTCCGAATATTTCAACTCTGTTCTTCTTTCCTCACAAGATGCGCACTCGCTTCCTCGCCGCCTGCCTCTTCCTCATCTCACTCCTGCAAATTGTTCCTCTTTTTCAGCAAATTTTATACACTCTTTCGATGAAATTCCTGTTTTCGGAGTATCTCGCCAAATCGATTAGCTACCGATCGACGACGCTCTCTCAATATTCCTGTGCGATGTTCTCCCTCACTTCGTCGGCGATGCTGGTTTCCATCAACCTCAAATTGACAGCAACAACGAAAGATATGAGGTTAATTAATATATTTTGGTAGCTGGCATTCTCAGTTTTCTGCTTCCTCTCTTTGATTTTGTGATGCGATACGTTGATTTTGGGGTACAATGCATTATCTGAAGATATAGAAGTTATTGACGAAGTTTACCTTTCTCTGTAGATATACGCGCAATTTGTTTTAAATTTTTTGTTCCAAGTCGAACTTAACTTAGTTATTCTCATGAAATTATACACTTCCGTGATCACCTTCATACTCAGATTATATGTAAAACTTATGAAGTGAACTGTTTTAACATATAATCTCCATCTAACAAGGGAAATGAAGATCACGAAATTATTTTTCTCGTTTAACATATAATCTCCATCTAGCCAATTGTCTTTTATCATTCATTAAATTTTGTTCCAAGTGTATCCTTACTATCTTTGGCTGCAACATATGGACTCTCTTGAATTTGCTTGCCTTCACCCGTTAGTTTCATTCATTTATGTTATTTCCTTCTTCTGTTCAGCCTGATGGTCTCTACTTTCATATTACTTCGCATGGTTATCAGATACTCCCCTTAGGAGTCGGTTAGCTTCAATAGTATGGCTCGATATTCAGATGTGGACATTGCTATATACTGTCCCTTAATAATTTGACTACCATTCAGTTCATATATATATATGTAAATATATATTTCCTTTCTCCTTAGAGTGATCATCTTTGTAGAAAGTATAATGTGCGAAAAATCGTCTACTTCAAAACTTTTGGGAACTAACTACGGAAGAGAATAAATGTTAATTATGGCGAGAAATAACTAGACAGGTTGTTTGTATTGTGACATTAATCTTGTTTTTTCTCGTTGTAATTCAGGACAATGATGGAACAGTTCCTTGTACTAAAGGTGGGGAGGAACCTGTAGGGCAATTTGAAATTCCAGAGGTGGATATATCCTTGCTTCTGTCAGTAAGTCGTCTTTCCTATTCTGCAGATATTCATTAATTTTGATGTTCATTTATGATCAATGTATTTGATTCTGAATCACTGTGTACTGTTGATCACGTTTATATATGGACACAGGATATAGCAGTGTCATGGCTGCGACGCATGTTTGATGTTCCTTATTTTTTCGAAATATGAACAAGAGATGAAATTTTTGTGCATTGACGGTTTGATGCACCAACACATCATGGTTCAGGACGTTTTGGAGATAGATGATTTTCTTATTTAAACTGTATCAAATGTTTGATGGTAGTAAAGGTTGACCATAAAACAAAATCTACAGTTAATTGAGAAGTGATATTTATGTAGTATATTTTATTCTCGTTTGTCTTTATGAATATATATTAGTTTTATCAACAAAATGAAAGTTTGAAAATCAAATTAACAGACATATTAATAACCTAAAAAATGCCTTTCTGATTGCACTTGAACCTATTAATTGGATGCATGCATGGATGTGTGTGTGAGTGTTGCTTGTCAGGGTTTAAACCTGATAGATTCGTGTCTACTGTATCCATTCTGTGCATCACTGATAGTGACACTCGGTGAAATCTCTCTATTCTTCTTCCTGTATTGGCAGAAAAGTGCTGTCCATTCCCAAATTGAGCACATGGATATTTTTTCTGTGGTTCCAGATTCTGAATATACAAAGGTAAGTGTCTTAGCTTTATTTTTTCATCTTTATAATGTTAGCCACTGAAATTCTTTAAGAATGAATATTTGTTTCTTTGTCAGCCGCCAGACTTTTCTCAACTTGATTTAAAAAGTTATGCTGCTTGATAAGCTGTTGGTGGTAATTAAAGATTATCTTCTCATACCATTATGTTCGTTTAGGAAGGACAAACTGACAACAATACCATACATAATAAAGATAGTGACATGCATAGATTCATCTAATCTTCAATAAGCAGTATTTTCTTTGAAGTTTTATAGCTATCCTTCTGCTAATTTATTTTTTTTATTCGTACACTTTTTATTCTTAGATTAGATAGTTCTATACATTTTATTTGATTCGTGACTGTTTAACATGCATTTGTAGAAAATAAATTATTTCCTTGTTATGTTTAAAATAGCTGGTTCCTAGTATTCTCCAATTTATGTTTTCTATGAATAATATACGTATTTGTTTTAAGTTCAAAACTGAAATTTGCAGGACCTGTTAAATGATGAATGTCTACTGCATGACCTGGCTGAGACTCACCAATTACTTGATTCAGTTGATCACATAAGTATAGAATACTCAGAGCAAAAGGCTGATTTTGTGGAAGTTGCTGATTCTGTTCAAGGAAAACATCATTCCAATAACATTAAATTTCCTGAATTTGAAGTGGATATGGAAAGTCTGGGTGTTACTGGAAGAGTACTTATGATGGATGAAGTGTTGAGTTTTGAAAATATTGAAAAGAAGGAGGTAACACAAGCAGATGAAGTAATTAGTAAAAACAAAGAGCTTTTGGGTTCTATGGAGTATAACTTGATAACCTATACATTCCATCATTCTGTAAAAATGGATTGCCTTGAAGGAATAAATTTGTCATCACTAGTGGACTGCATAAGCATTATTGAACTGTCACATTGCCAGCAGTACTCAACTCTCTGTGGGAACCCAGATGGCTTTTCAATTATTTCAGTAGATCCAAATCGATTTTGATGAGTTCATGTTTATTGATTTGGAACTGTATAATTTCTGCAAGGTGCTTTCAGATTCAGCAAAGGAGACTGAATATGAAACATGTGAAAATATGTTCGGAGAAGCCATGAACTTTACAAGTTTCAACCTATTGGTTGTTTGCCATGAGCTTACACTTCTGGATGGCACTTTTAAATCACTGCCTGTACCTATTATTTCAGATCATGAAATTTGTAGTTCACTTCATATGCTGATTGAGGATTTATTGTCCCAGTCTGATTGGCAGTCTTCATCAGCATCTGATGGTCTATATCTAGATTGGAATTTTCTTGGAGAAAGTGATTGTGAATCAGCTAAATATTCTCCATGTTGGAAATTGTAGGGGGAGATAGACACTTACAACATTGACATTGATATGTTCTCGAATGATAGTGGAATAATAGTGATCTTGAATTTTATTTTATCAGAAGGCCATTTTAGTAATTCTAGTAAACCAAATGTAGAAAATGATACAGAAGTTTTAGACTCATCTTGTTCTGAAGTCTCTATTCCCCATTCCCCTGGTATAGTAGAGTTAAGTAGCTCGAAGAATCAGGGATATGGAAAAAGAAAAAAGGATGACATCCTACTGAAAATTGGTGTTCAGAATGTTCCGAGTTTTGGTGAATCGATGTCAAGTGATCTTGAGTTTTTTCTCAATCCCCGTAACTATGTTCTCGGAAAAGAAAAAGTACATGCAGATAAGCCAGTTCATACCAAAACTGTGGGTCAAGGATGTATTGTCAGTGGTGATTCTGCTGGTGCTAGTTCTACCACTGTTGTACAGAACATGAGTGTAGAGGAGCGTAAGGTAAGCTTGTCTGCTAATATATTAGTAGTACTACTGATTGATTATTTGGGACTGGAAAATCCCTAGTAATTTATTTACTGGTCCTGCTGGGAAAATTCTTTAATTCTAGTGATAAACATCATCTCATTGAGATTTCAATGTTTTAATTAAATGTTTCTAATAACAATTATTGTAGTGGGTGTTTGGCATTATTATCGTGATTTCAGTCTTTTGTGATCGTTAACAATTCACTTACTTTAAAGAATTTGTTCTCTATGTTGTCTAAATGTTATTTTTATTGGAACTCTGTATCAGCAAAGAAATTTGGGTTTTGCATCAGCTCTGGAGGGGTGTAAACCGAAGTTGGAAGAGCTATTAAATATTGTACCTGTCAAGAAAACCCTTGGAAGTGAACCCATGGAAGCTGTAAATGATGCTGAAGTCTGCAATATGATGCCTGTTCAATCCATGCCAGTGGGTTCAGAATCAAAGCAAAATCATTCTTGCTGTCTTGCATGCCTTTTAGCCCCCACACAGTTGTAATAGTGAACACCAGAAATTTCAATTTCAATGAAGAAATGGTAATTTCCAGGAGAACCACATACCGGAGGATTCTTGAAATGGAGCAAGAAGGAGCACAAGTTGTAGAACGCGATATAGGTCTTCCAGTTGATGTAATTGTAAGTTCAGAAGTTTGTCTCACTTGGTATGACTGCAAAAATATTGGAAAGAAAGTTTCAGCGCCAGACGAGGCCTTTTCAAGCTTGCCCTTATGCGTTGCGTTGAAAGTGTTGCAGCAAGTATTTTGACATCCTTGAGTTTTGCTTTCAGTTGCTGAATCCTGGTAATTACAACTGAAAGTTATAAGATCATAAAAGATTTGTTTCTGCCTTTCTTATTTATTCTAATTCTTTGGTCATTTATATACCTCCTTTGGTGGTGAGTACGGACAAAAGTCACTTTCTTTTGGGATGCTTGTTTAGAAGAGCACACATGAGAAAAATTATGACACTAACTTCATTACCATCATCACTAGTAAAGAAAGTTGCTCATTCAGCTTTTTATAATCATTTCAATTTTGCTTATACTGTGTTTTACAAACTCCAAAAAATATATTTTTCTACTGTCTTATAGCCATCATTGGAGTGCTTTTGGACTTAAATATATTAGGAAGAATATAATCTGATTGTTGGAATGGAAGGGTTTAAGAAGAGTTGCAATGTTCTGGAAGCAGGTTTTGCAATACTGTTCTTTGTTCACACTAGGTCTGGCCAAATCTTCACTGAAACTCAGTACTATTTTTTTAGCATGTCCATGACAGGGTGCTTCATTTAATCATTGCAGATATTTGAAGGAGAAAGCAATTTTCTCGGCAGCATTATGGAATCATCAGATGAACTCTATGCTGCAGCAGCAAGCTTAGGAATCGACATACAGCTCTTTTGCTCGTATTCAGATGAGATGACTGAAGAAATTGTATTGTCCTGCATCAATACTGCAGCAAAGTTGAAAACGGGTCTCTATCCGAAAGTGTCCAACTCAGAAAGCCTAGCAGAATCGTTTCTTACTGCTTTTCCTTCAATTAATCCTCTCTCAGCTCATGCAATATTGTCCTCAGATATTCGACTTGGCAGCTTTCTGGGATCATTGGATGTGTCCAGAATGTGCACCCTTCAGAATTATCATATTCCTGATGAAAGCCTAGCTTTGCTGAGTGCAGCAAGCAGATATGGAGAGCGGGAAGATTCTAAATCAGGAATAACAGACTGTTCCTCCTCATTATCACTTCCAGACTTGGGAAATGCTCAATTTAAAAGTGAATCTGAGAGGAAGAAACCTAAATACACACACAACCTTAATATCGATCCGCCTTCAAATGACTTATTTCCGGTGGATCTAGCAAAGTCACTTCCTGATTTTGAACACGATTTCCCTAAATTATCTGTCTCAGGTGATTCCTGGCTGTCAAGAAGGGCTGGGATATCTACAGCGGAGGAATTCAGTTTATCTTTCAATGAAAAATCACTGTTTCATGATCGGGATATTGATCTTGACATGATGAGGTCTTCTGCTGCTGGCACAATGAAGTCTGTTGATAAATCAAGCCTTCATGACTTCCCGTTGGCAAAAGATCATCAAATATTTGATAAGAGTGAAAAGGCCTGGGTGCCTCCAGTTGACCGAGATCGCAGTCCAGGATGGAGATCAGCCACAACGATAAACAATGACTTGAGCAGACAAACTGTGAAGCTAAATGGAATTCGGCAGGGTGATTCTACTGGGGAAGTTATCAATTTAGAGGATAGTCCAGCATTTGGAGAAGATTTGTTTATTGCAACCTGCATTAGCTTTTCACCTACTCTGTTTGACATTGAGAAAGAATATGCTGCAAGAAACTCTGGAATGAACAAATGGCCTTCCAGTGCAACCAATCTTCCCAAATTTGCTAATCCTACTGAGTTTCGGGATGGCTCTGGTGCTTGGGTTTTTACAAATGATAAGAGACATATCTCAAGGGATGAAATCAGACCTAATGATATCATTAATAGGAAAAACATTTCTATGATGAAACACAAAGAGGTCATGGAAGAGGATATAATGGAAAGAAATTCACAAAATCCCTACAAGTATATTCAACGAAAGGGAAGTTTTGATAGCACACCATTCTCAAAAGCTCTTCACTCCACTCAACCTCAAAGATCACCCTGGACAATTGAATTCCTTAACAGAGTAAGGGAAAAGAGTAGAATGCACAAGCAACCTGTTTCATATGACTTACCCTCTCCATATCTGAGTTCCTCTGGGAACACATCCAAAGTTACTAAAAGAAGAAGTCCTTCAATTCTTGAATTCTACAAGTATGAGGGGGGTGGCACCCCACAGAAAATAGTTCAAGAGAAGAGACTGAATAGATTTTCAAAAGCAACAACAAACTCATTGAAGACTAAGAGGGCTGCTACTTCATGTCCTTTGTCAACTCCAGTTGATAAGAAAGCAAGACAGGTATAACAATGAAATCCTTTGTGCTAATTTGGATTTATTTTGTGCATCGTAACTAGTACTTAATTAACTGGAGATACTATCTTTCTCGAAATATGGAACTGCTGGGCCAAGTAAGCTCATTTGGAGGGATAATGATAACCAAGCCTCACAAAGAAAACCATAGCATCAAGCATGGACTCTGTAGATTTTACAAAAACTAAAGGTTTTGTTGGCTTTAATGTTGATTATGGTGATGTTGAATCTATTCGACGACTTGAGTATACTTACTAGCCTCCACATTGCACCACATCATCTCAAAAGGATTTGATTAAGTATATATAGGTTATACATTTTTTGCATTTTTTCGAATAGTTGGTGTTGGGAATTGGGATCATCCATCTATTTTGTTTGATTATGAGAGCAGTATATAACTATGATATATGTTCTGTAAATGTAGTATCAAAAGTTTTCAACTAAGGATTCATCGATATCTTGTCAACTGTCTAACATCATTATCCAATTATAACCAGAGGCTGGAAGGCATAAATGGTTTGTGGATTTTACTATCCCAGAACCGTAAGTGCTATTCTGCTTATCACCATCAAGTTGCTGCTCCTTGACCTTTTTTATATCAACATTATCTCCACTAGTTCTATTTTTATTTGTGGCTGGGTTTTTCCATAGTTATAGTGTATGGAGCTTATAATAGAGTCCCAATACAAGGTTTATTTGCCTTTTGGTTTGTTATTGTTTTAATCATTACAAGGATCCCGTCAGAAAACTAAAAATAACACTGCAATTGTATATTATAAAAAGAAAAAGACTGAAGAACTGGTTTTTATTGCTATTGACTCTGAAGGAGACGAAACAAGCAGCAAATTGGGCTTTATGATGTGGGAAATTGTTGATGTACATATCATATGCCTAAATGACCTGTAGTTGGGTTTCACCATTATTCCAGTAAACTAGTTTTTCTTTCCATTTTTCATATTACGGAGGGCCATAACAAGTTGTTGTCGTTCACCTTCTACCTCTGCAAATCTGAGACTTATTTCTGAATATCTGTCATGCATTTCCTTCAACTCTTCCTCCATGCTTTTGTTTCTATCTTTCAATGATGCTACTTCACCTAACAAGCTGGAGACATCACATCCACCATTGGATTGGCCACTAGTTCGCGATGGAATAGTTTCCTGTAGCCAAAGTAAACACTCTCATTACAATCAGATAAATGGATGCAAAAGAACTATATGAAGAAGACGACGCTTTCCAAACTTGTGACATCGACAATATATGATTGCGCATGGTATTTTCTTGTCTGTTTTTTACTTTTTTGCTGGAACTATGACTAGGGTTTGTGTTTCCTTTCACTTGTGATACAGTGGAACTTCCTGTCATCCATCTTTTTCATTTTATTACGAATATTGTCTACACTGCAAAATTTCAGCCTATAGATGCCATGCTATGTCTAGGATATTGAACTGAAGTTCTCTTGTTTCCTCAAAACATGATTTATTATACTCCCTCCGTTCCATAGTAATGGAGGCGTTTTTTTTTTGCACGGAGATTAAGAAAAATTGTATTAGGTGAGTTAAGTAAAGGGAGAATAAAGTGGAAAATGAAAAAGGTAGGAGATGAAGATAGAATAAAGTAAGAGAGAGTAAAGTAGGCGTGGAGAAATGTGTTGACTTTTACTAAAAAGGGAAATGACTCTATTATTATGGAACGTACTAAAATGACAAAATGACTATTACTATGGAACGGAGGGAGTACTGTTTTGGTGTTCATACCAACCTGTTCTAATTGTTCTGAAAAGGAGTCAGTTGAATTTACCTGATCTTTCCTGATTTCTGTGGTATTGCATTTAAGATTCTGTTCCTTCGCTGGAGACTTTATGCAATTTTCAAGTGTAACCTTTTCCAGTTCCTGTCAAATTAACCACTGTTAGTACTCTGGCTGCAAGAAATACAAAATAATTGCTATTTATCTTTGTTGAAGGATTTCAGGGAAGGAGAATGCTGTAGTAAATTACAGAGGCTTTTTCATTCCTTTCTAGCAATTCTGATTCACGCTCATGGTATTTTATGAAGTATTGAATCAGAATATATACTGTTTAGAATGTAATGACACATGGTATATTCATGTTATCTTCTAACACAGATATGAAATCTTGATGACTGATATCTTTATTAATTGCTCTAACAAATATCCATAGGGTATTACAATTTATAAGTCATCAGGATTTGCCATTGTCAAAAGAAAAATACGAATACAATTTGACAAACAGTTCTCATTCTAAACAACCTTTATATGCTGACTTTGTTTGGTTTAATATATATGATGTCACTACTGAAATTTCTTTAAAAGATGTGAAAGAGCTTCAAACTCATTCGAGTTGAGTAAGCTAATGTTTCAGAGTAGTGTCAGAGCATATCAAGAAATGCTTTTGATGTTATTGCACTCATTATATATAATTCTATTCAATGATTTTTTTGGAAATATAGCCTGGTACTAACCTTTTCCTTTTTCCGTAAGTTTCCTTGTAATTTTGACATCTCTTTCTTTAGGCCTTCTTTCTCCTGTTCTAGTTCAAGCAGATGACTTTTGGCTTCGTTATTCGTTATTCTCAGCTTCTTCACTTGTAATAGCAAGTTATCTTCTTTGGTTTTCTTCTGCTGTATTTGAGACTTCATGGAGACATTTTCATACTTGAATTTTTCTGCTTCCTTCCTCACTGCATCTAGTTGTCTCTCCAGATTTTCGTTTTCTGATTTCCATCTTTGGAGTGTTTCTGATTCTTTTGTAGCTGTTTTCTGATATGATTTGCCACCAGAAATTGTTTCATTTTCTTCTGAGTGCTCTCTTATTGTTCTTTCATGTTTGTCTCTAATCATGTGAAGTTCTTCTTTGGCTTTCTGGAGCAATCCTTCTAAAGCTTCATTTTTCTGGCGCAGATCATTAGCTTCAACAACTGCTTTATGGGCTAGTTTCTCATTCTCCTCTATTTTTAGTGACATCTCAGAAGAAATCTGTTTGAAGTCCTCCTGAAGTCGCTCAGTCGCATCTGCATTGGTCAACCTCATTTTCCTCAAGGCATCTTCAGCTTGTATGGCCCTGTGCTCCTGCTCAACTTTCAACTCAGTTACTGCTTCCAAATCTTCCTGAAAAATTTGTGCCTGCATTTCCAGTTCCTTCTGCAGGTTCTCAACCTGGAACTCGACCTCATCAATAATATTCAGGGACTCTGAGTATTGACGTGCTTGCCTTTTGCTTTCCATCTCCAAGCTTGCTATCTGGAGTTTGAGTTTCTTCTCTGCAGCCAAGCGTTCAGCATAACTTTGCTCAAGTTCCATCTTTTCTGTTTTGCTTTGCTCGAATTTGGAGCTTATATCCTTGTTTTCTGCCTCTAAACTGTCGTAATCCTCAGTAAGCCTCTCAAGTTGCACTTTTATCTCTGTATTCTCTTTCTTGAGAGCTTCAATTTCGGAATGGAGAGTCCTAATTTCCTTCTTTAACATTTCTACATCTTCAACATGTCCATGCTTCCTCTCCAGGTCTTCTAGTTCATCAGTTTCTTCATTATGACCTATCTTCATTTTAGGTGATGCTGCAATACCCTCTGCACCAGAGTGGAGGGCTTTAATTTTGCTTGAAAGTCTAGATATTTCTGCATTTTTTTGTTCCAATTTTTTGGTAAGATCTCTCATGGCGAGAACAAATTCAGAATTTGAATCTTCTGTCTTCTGTAGATGCAATTTCAACTTTTTGTTTAGTTGTTTCTCACGCTGAAGTTCTTGCTTGATCTTTTCAAGCGAAGCATTCATATTTTCAGTCTCTTTTGGGGTATGACTTGAAAATCCATCCTCACACACTGAGACCTTGAGTCGCTCACATTCTGCTTTAAGAGTGTCTCTCATCTCCTTTAGGTAGTCAATTTGCTCAGATAATTGCTGTCCTCTCTTGGTTTCCTTCATTATTTGCTTGCGTAGAGATTGCACTTCTAAATCTGAAAGTTCTGCCTTCCTCTCCAACACTTTCATGTGATTTGCCCTTGAGGTTCCTTTCACTCCATCTCTTGATCGGGCATCATTATAATCTGATTCCGCATCTCCAAAGCTTCCATAATGTTCGTCGTGCAGTGATGTTGCTTCACTCAAATCATCACTCTATAGGAGAGGGAAAAATGAAAAAGGAAAGAGTTCTTGTTAATGCTATGAATCATAACATACTTCAGTCATTTTTAGTTTCTGAATCGTTCTGTACCAACAGAGTTCATTAGATGAAACTAAAACCAGGGAGGTTACATGGAGATCTTACTTCCGGAGATTTTGGGGCATCAGCATCCATATTTGGATCACATGATTCCTCTACTGGGGTTTCGCTATCTTCGTCATATCTGAGAAAAATCATTCGATAAATGCTTTTCTGTTAAACTTCTGAGGGCCATATTCAGCAAAATTATAACATCAAATATAATGATTATCCTTGTTATGACTTCACCTTGAATCAGGACATCCTTTCATGTTCTGAACTGTGACCTGAATTGTAAAATTTATGTTAGGGCTATCAGCATAGTTTATGTAAGTCAGAAATGATTGATGCTATACAAGAGATGGAGCAGACTAACGTGCAACACTGCACCAGATTTTGAAGTCTGTAGAGGGAGAGTTAAATTCACTGGTTTGGTAGCATCTGCTAGATCTGCAAAATCAATTGAGACTTCTCCGAGAAACCCCGATTTTGAGGACCCCTGTAAGTACCCCCCAAACATAATGTCATTTTTAGTTTAGGGGCCATTCATGACTAAAAACTGCCTTTTTTTTATTCACAATTTGTGAATTGTAATCTTGAGTGAAGATGGAGAAGAGTGTCACTTACTGTTGACACAATCACATAGTAGAATTTTTCTCTGATTCTTCCTGATTTGATCTCCTTGATTAGCTTTACAGTTTCGTATACAGGATTTTCCCAGGTGCAGGTTCCTTCAACAATTGGTGATTTTGATAATCTGACTGTAGGCTTTCCTACATCTACTGGAACCAGAGAAATCATGAGGCTTTTTGATTTGAGCTGCGGTACCTGCCATTATTTCAATACATAAGCCAAATCATGGGTGAGATGGGTATCCTTTCCAAAATCTTGAATTCATGAGTAATATCTTTAGTATCATGATGTCTATGTTAGGTGCCCATTTTCGTATTGGTGGCATTTTACCACAAGCACAAGGGATTTCAAACTCATATACGTAGTTGTATTTTTTGCAGAGAGGAATGAGGGCATAATCATCATTGTTCAAGATCTTCTCCGAATATAAATCTTGTAAGTTACCAAAGACACTTGTAGTATCAAAGTTTAATAGACAGCACTTGTTTTGTGCATCAACAATGTTGAGTTGACATACCTGTGTTGCCTGAAACTGCATCTTGAAGACTGCTTTGATCTTTTTCTCGCTTCGCTTGAACATCTTTCCTGCACCAAAATTCGGGAGGAGCTGCAGTGTTGTATGTAGGTAGTATCAGGTAATAGTCTAAATGATTGGGTGGTTAGATAAACTAGATTATCAAGATTCCTTGTTTTTTATATGGTGCAAAGAAGTAGTAACAATAAGGTTACAAACGGATAGTTTCTGGGTTTTGACTTTTGGAGTAAGATCGTAGGAGATTTGTTTCCTTCACTACATGTGGTACCAGGAAACAGGCTGCCATTTCACTATATTTCTATTACTCCTTATTCTAGAATATTATACTTAATCAAGTAGTGGCTGTCATGAATTAGTTAATGTATTTTCTACTTTCTTGGTTAGTGGACTAACTAATGTGTTTATGCAAGAGAGGGAGAGGGAGAGGGAGAATGTGGGTAACATAGGAAGACTTGATATTGTGAATCTTCTATATTGTAAAAAAAATGGAATTACAGTGGATCGGTCAGAGAATAATAATAAGAATGGAGGATCCAAGTAACTTGCAGCTTTACATGATGCAAATTGTGCCAGGCTTGTCACTTGGGAAAGTATGTCGCTCTCTTTTGCCTGTCGCTTTTATCATTTCTTTTTCTTTTGTTTGGAGGAATAAAGCCCTACAACCACCATACATTCATCAATTTTCTTTCTGTATATGTACCTTCGAATAAATGATACAATTATCATTGAGTGATGTGTTTGCTTGGAAATAATTTGTGACGGTTCAACGTGGTAATTTTGGTTTGTCTTTTGTCGTAATAGATCTATACGGATGTACTTCTTATCCGGTTATGTATGATTGTAGTGAAGTTGTGAAGAGTGTTTGAACTTCGGTCATATCAGTAGGTGAGTCATATGTGTTCAATTTGTCATATGAGTACAACATTTTAATTGAGGTTCTCGTTCACAATGGATGATAATGAATACTCCTATTTACAAATAGTCTAGTAGTAAAATTAGGTACATATTTTTCTACTTGACAAATCTGCCCTATCTGGCCAAATGGAAGCTATCTTCTAGAATATAGTAATCTTTTACCAGCTAACTAAATCAATCATGCAATAGCTATAATTCGTTAGTTATTGGATTTTAATTGAGATGGGTCTTAGTTGGGTATGTGTCATGTTGCATTTGCTAAGGTTCTTTGTACACGAGAAAGAAGCCGTGACAATTTTCGTCATTTATTATGGTGCTTTAAATGAAGAATGTGAGTATGATTTATGATTCGGTTTGGTGCCGTTTGGAACTTGTGAGAGATACACCCTTACAAAATAATTGAGCATCTCTAATAAGCTTTATTATATTGGTAATAAGTGGGCATCAATTGGTGGATGAAAGCTGTGCTTGGGAGGGGTCACGCAATTAAATTTGATAAATAAAAAGTGGGGTCATCTTAATATGAGTCCCATATTGTTCCTTAGAGCATCTCCAATGGCGGACGTCCGGTCGGACATCAGCGAAGGGCGACCGGGACGTCCGCCATTGTAACGAAGCAACTCGGATACGGACGTCCGGGCGACGGGCGGGCGGACGTCCGCCATTGTGGCGTGGGTCGGACGTCCGGTATTAATTTTTTTTTTAAACTCTATATATACGGCTCGTTGAACTTCATTTCATTCGCACCACTTGTGTTAATTTTTTTTGTTTTAAAACTCTATATATACGGTTGACGTTGATGTGATTAATTTTTTTGTTTTATTACTATGTAATTTTTTTTCCGAATCATGTATGTTTTTTTAATGAAGTTGTTAATTTTTCCCGTTCGTATTCGTGTTGAAATTTTATTTCCGTAAACGTAAATTGCTTTATTTGTGAATTTGTGATTTTTTTTATTGCGGGAAGTCCTAGTGGGAAGGGCGATGGGAAGGGCGGATTGTGCAGGGGAAGTCCTAGTGACGTGGCAGTGGGATGGGAAGTCCTAATGACGTGGCAGGAGGTGTTTTTGGGAAGTTCTAATGGATGTCCGAGTGGGACATCCGTGCATTGGAGATGCTCTTAAATACATGCACAATTGATCTGGAAATTTGGACCGACACGTGAATACATGTGCTGCTACTCTCCTTTCTCTACCATTATTTCTCTTTGGCTCTTTTTTTATATATTAATCATTTTAAGGATAATTACGGTTACGGTTACGGTTAAGGTTACGGTTAAATTATTATTACTACGACTATTCAATTCTTCAAACAAGTATAGTTGAAATTAAGGGAATAACAAGTTAAGATTTGTATTTGAAAAAACAATTAAAAATAAAATAGAAGCCCATAAAAAAAGTGATAGAACATTAGTATATATACATCCAATGTTTGTGTATGTGGTGTGTGAATGGCTAAGTACAATTATACAAATAGACGAAGACGAAGACACCCTTCAAGATTGACGAAGTCCAATTAAATACAAATAAAATTACGACTGTCATCTTTGATTTTTTTGTACTGCGACTTTTTCTCTGCCTTTACATTGTGTTTACGCCATTGATGGCTGAGCAAATTTAAAGAAGGACCGCATCATTTTATGGTGCTTTACTATGTTATTTTGATTCTTATAGCTGCTTCACAAGAAAAAATAATTATTTTCATTAATAATACTCAATTCATCTAAAAAAATAGTTTCATCGTTTTATTTTCATGCATCCACCAAAATTAGTCTCGAAATAGAAAGCTAATCTCAATTTGTTGCTCATTTTTTAATGTAGTATTTTTATCTCATACTACTTCATTCACATTATCTTATTAGTTCGTAACCCTAGTAAGATTAGCCCGAAACCCACTGAGCTAGCTTATTAACATCCATAATTTCAACCCATGTCAAAAGCACGACAAGACTAATATTCCAACCAAACTATTATAGTACATATTAATTATTTTTTCCTTCATACTACTAAATACAATTCTAATATAGAATCAACACACCAAACTCAAAATGAATCGTATGTGAAAGTAACAAATAAAATACTTGTCATTATACGCATCTCCATTTGTGGAATATTACAAATCTTAATGACCTTGTATATTATTCACCAATTTTTTGAAATGCTCCATAGCTTAGAGTAAAGCGAGTGTTATAAGCTGGGCCCAAAACAGCCCGATAAATTGGCCCATACACGAAAGGTGACCTCATGAGAATAAGGCACATGATAAAATGATTGTTTACTCCATATAAGAATATTAGAGAGGAAACTAGTGCATCAACACCAGAACGAACAAGTTCAATAATGTCAACTTGCAACTAATATCGGTTGATATTAAATTCGCTAACGAGATTTGACCCATAAATTTGCTATTGTGTATACCGGAAAGTTGGGCTAGCACAGTAACAATAGTTAGCTAGAGAGGCAAAAATGACGTTCAGAGAGAATCATGATTTTCTACTTCGGGGTAACACTGTGTACAAAACAAAGAGTTAGATGGAAGGAACCAATCCAAGACACCAAAGATATACTTCATTCAACTCACTTAAAGTTTTCCTTTCCAACCCAAGATTATATGCAATGTAATAGTTTGCGAGTTAGGAGGAGAGATAATAAAGTAAAGAGAATAGTGTTTATATTTTGGAAAATGTGTCACTTTAACTAAGTTGGAAAGAGTGCAGTTTTGATTTGCGTGTTTTAGCCAATGTGTAGCTAGAGTGGTAGATACCCGGATCAAAGGCACGGGTTCGAGTACACTGTGGTACGTGGCAATGCCTTTGAAATATATGTTTATTTGCCTATAAAAAAGAGTGTGATGTTATAAATAGCTAAATACTTTTAAATCAATAAAAAACCAACTACGTTTCAATTATATAATTATCAGAAACATAATTTAAATTAATTATTTAAAAAGCAAAAAAAATTATTAATAAACAATGACAATTAGTAAGTAATATTAAAAAACATTACATTCATTAAGATGGAATAATAACATCATGAATCAATAAATCTTAAGTTAAAAAAATGTAATTGTAAATAATACTATTAATAATAGAATCACAAGTACTATCAATCTTATTATTACAGACTAAATCATTCAATCCTATATGATTGATGATTTTTTAAATGCAAATTACCTATAATTAAAAGTATTTAATTTAATAAATGGGCTAACATCAATATATTACTTATACCAAATTTAAATCTATTACAAGAATTTATACATAATATTTTGAAAAACATAAAAAATAAAAGAACATGAACAACAATATCTTAACTAGAAGATCAAATTCAACTCAATTCTATATATACTACCTTAGCAATTTAAACATAAATAAATTTATAAATAATATAGCTTGACTATTTAATATAAATAATTATATTTATTTATAATATAAACCTTAAATAATTTTAATTTACAAAAAATAACAAAACATATTCAAAATATTAATATATACTGTAGTACTTAAATTAAAAGGGATTTAATTTAAAAATATATATACTACAATACAAAATCCAACATATTTAGAAGTCCAAATCATAACTAAACTAAACTAACACATTATTAAAAAGTATTTGATTTATAAAACTTTGTATTGTTTGAAACCCAAATTAGAGATCCCAATCCGTAAAAGTTGTTTCATACAAAATGTTTTACCTTTTTTCAATTTAGCACAAAAAATATTAAATTTACATATTTCATACAAAAAGTTTCATTAGTGTTTTAAGTTAATACATTCCGTTAAATATTTTAAATACCGTTAGTTAGTTTATAATTTGTCCAACTTATAATCATAATAGAAGAATAATTAAAGATTTAATATAATTAATCACTCTAAAAAATGTCAATATCAATTCTTCCAGCAATTGATCGTGGTTTAAAAAAATTGTCTTTCAATATACTCCATTTTTTATTGTATTCTTTATAGAACACAATATAAAATAAGTCCATATTTCATCTTTGCAAAATGGCTCATTTGAGCTTCCAATAGTCAATATGTCAATATTTAATTTCTACAAAAAAGACTCAATATCTTTTTAGCTGTATTCTTCATTGTTACACGAGAAAGCTTCGACAATAAAATGCAATTTGCTAATTTGATGGTGAAGAGTGGTGAATTTTTTTTATGTGTTTTTCATTTTTGTGAGTAATAAAAATAATTGTGTTTGAAATAATTAATGAAAAGTTTTAATTTAAAACTTTTTGTACAAATTTGAAACATTGATGAAACTTTTTGTATATATGATGTAATTGGAAGTAACAGTGTTAGTAGGGACTTGACGGAATGTATTATTTTGGAACACTAAGTGAACTTTTTATATAAAATATGTAAATACTTTTTGTACGAAATTGAAACAAAGCTAAAACATTTTGTATGAAATATGTAATTACCCGTAAAAGTTCCATGGTATATAAGAGCGTCCACTATGGAGTGGACGCGGCGGACGCCGCGAAGGGGGGCGGTAGGCGCGGCTATTATAGTGGGGGGGGTGTCCGCCGCGAGGGTGGACGCGGCTGGTGGGGGGGAGGGCGGCGGACGAGGCTTCGCCGGAGTGGGGCGAGGACGCGGCGGTGGGTGTATAGGCGCGGCTATAGCCGCGGCTATTATAGTGGCGGATATCCGCCGCGGCTATAGCCGGATTTTTTGAATTTTTTTTTTCGTTTTTTCCTCTATATAAATACCACTCTCCCTCCTCCCCCACTCCCATTTTCACAAAATCCATACACCCACTTTCTACAAAACACACTCTCTACAAAATGCACCGAGGAGACGACGAATCACCCGACACTGAGGAATCGGGATATGACAGCAATCCATCTCAGCCGTCAGCCCATCATTCGCCGCCATCGGGATTTGGCGGATATGCTTCTCAGCCGTCGGGATTTGGCGGAAATGCGGCTCCGTCACAGCCTTGGAGTTGGAATCAATCTCCACCACCGTGGGCATCGAGTCCACCCCTTCCTCCATCTCAGTCGTGGAGATCCTCACCAACGCCGCCCCCTTTACATCGGAATCTGAGTCGTTCCGCTTTTGGAGATTACCGACCCAACCTAGACGCGCTTCACCAGCCGCGGCCGGGTTCCCCTTTCCAAGCCAGCCAATCTCCGATCACCGAAGCAGATCAAGACGCATTTGATACTATGTTGGGTCTGCTCAGTTCCGGCATCCCAGATACGCCGGCAGCGCGGGTGGAAACACCCGTTCCGACCCGAGGAGGTAGCGGCAGTCGGGGCTCTGGTGGCGGTAGGGGCAGAGGCCCTAGGTGCGGAGGCGGCAGTCGTGGCACCGGCAACGTCGGTGGACGCTCGGGCAGCTGCCCCGGCATTGCGAGTAGCGAGGGCAGTGGCGCCGGCGGTAGCAGTGATCAGTCCGAGAGGTCCAGCCGCGGCAAGCCATACAGCAAAGACGAGAGCATTGCCGTGGCGAAGGCGTGAGATTCTATCACTTCGGACCCCGTGGTGGGTACCGATCAGGAGTCGGGGAGCTTTTGGAGGCGCGTCATGATGGCATACGAGGAATTCAAGCCCGACGGCGCCGAGAAGTGCGACCAAGAACAGATCCGAAAAAAGTTCGGTAGGATACTGCGGGCTACCAAGCTGTTCGCGTCCATATACGAGAACAACATTCGCCACGCCGAGAGTGGCCGAAGCGCAGCAGATGTGAAGACCCTGTCGGAGGGCCAATACCGCAAGACGGGCCAGCCGAAGTTTACCTTGTGGGAGGAGTATCTTGTCCTCGCGGATTGTCCGAAATTCAGGTCAATCGTGGCGAACGAGGTGGAAACAGCTCCTGGCCCGAAGCGCACAAGGCACAACCCTGCTGGGGAATACAGCAGTGGGAGCGGCTCGCACGAGTTCGAGCAGTCCGACGAGCAAGTCGAAGAGCCAGCCGCGACTCACATTAGGCGACGACGGCCCATGGGACAACAAGCCTCTATCCGCAGCGCCAGAGGGGGTAGAAGTGCCTCCCGCCAAACGGCGGCCGCGTCCGGATCGCGCATCCCCCAGTCTGCCCCAATCCCACAGCCCACGGTGCAACCCCATGAGGTATTGGCCAATACCATAGACGTAACGTTGATGCAACAACTGCAAGACGTATGCAGGTCATACGCAGGGGAAACTGACCCGTACGTCAGGAACGTCTACAAGAGGCTCATCAATCGGATTGAGAGTCGACTGGGGTTGGTTGATAATGCGCCTGGGGATACCGCGGCCGGCAACAGCGAGAGAGGAGGAGGAGGAGAAGAAGAAGAAGAAGAGGAAGACGAGGAAGCCGACTCCGACACCGAGTAGACGGTGCCGGAGTTTTGTAGTTGTATTTTATTTTAATTATTCGTTATATAATTTTACCGGTTTGCAATACAACGAATATTCAGCCCTAATTACCTCGTATTCTAGTTATTTACACTGCGATTATTTAAATTACACTTGATTGAAACTAAAAAATATTTAAAAATGAAAATTGATTATAAAATTTGGGGGCTATTGGAGTTGTCCACTATAGTGGCGGAAATAGAATTTTAGGGCTATGGACAAAAACTGGGGCGGGGCTATTGGGCGTGTCCGCCTTGTAGTGGACACCCTAACAACAAATATTTCCTCTAAACCCTAATGAATGTGGCGCCTCCAGTCATAAACCCGACCCACCACGCCGCCCGGCGAAACCCGACCCTCCTGCCTCGCCCGCCCCGCCCTCCCTCGCCCTCCCTCGCCAATTTTATTGGTTGATTTGGTATGATTCAACTATTCTGATCTTATGTTTTATTTTGTTTCTGTTTGTATTGATTTTATTTCTATCCCAGATTGAGTAATTTCAGTATACACTGACAACTGCAATTTTCAGGTCACAGCATGCGATGCGATGCTGATTGCCGAGGTCTTTGTTTGATGGGAAGTATTTCATATCTTGAATTTCGTGCAACTGAATTTGTTGCGGTTAGGTCTAGCTGCAATTTGTTGGCATTCTTAGCCTTTCCGGAAGCTAATAATTACTTGCTGTTATAATGGGGTTTCCCCCATTTCTGATATACATTTGCCATGTACACTGTAGCTCTTTTCAGTTGCAGAAATATCAACAGATTTTGTGGTTTTAGCTTGGTTTCTCGTAATTTATGTAGTCGTATATTTAATGGTGATGATGTCGAAAATGGGTTTGGGCGGATTGAGGATTTTCTCAATGAATCGTGGAAAAGTTCGAAGAATGGGTCCAATTGGGAAAAGACTGCTTCAGTTTCACCTAATTCTTGGGAAAATTTCTCTGCAAGAAAGGTTTTTGTTGATGAGGTGAGATGCGATGCTGAAAGGATTTTTGAAATTTTATCTCAGGATGGCCCGGGGTATGATGTGAAGCCTGTCTTGAACGATTTAGGTGTGAGGGTTTCAGGCCTTCTTGTGAGGGAAGTTCTTTCTTGTATCATAAAGACAATAAATCATGCAAATAAAAATAGGTGTGCAAAGCTGGGCTACAAGTTTTTCGTGTGGTCTGGTGAGCAGGAGAATTACAGACACACAACAAATATCTACAATTTAATGATGGAGATCTTTGCAGAGTGTGAGGAATTTAAGGCAATGTGGAGGTTGCTTGAAGAGATGATTGAGAAAGGGTACCCTACTACTGCCAGGACGTTCAATCTACTGATATGCACTTGTGGTGGTGCTGGATTAGCTAGAAAAGTTGTAGAGAGGTTTATGAAATCGAAGAATTTCAACTATAGGCCATTTAGACATTCATTCAATGCTATTTTGCATTCTCTTTTGACCCTGAATCAGTACAAGTTGATTGAGTGGGTGTATCAGCAGATGTTGATTAATGGTCACTCTCCTGATGTATTAACCTACAACATCATGATGTGGGCAAAGTTTAGGCTCGGGAAGTTGGATCACTTTCATGGATTACTTGATGAAATGGGTAGGAGTGGGTTTTCACCCGATTTTCACACATTTAATATACTCCTCCACGTCATTGGCAAGGGTGACAAACCATTAGCAGCACTGAAGCTCTTAAACCACATGAAGGATGTTGGTGTCGATCCAACTGTGCTCCACTTCACCACATTAATTGACGGCCTCAGTCGGGCTGGTAACTTGGAAGCTTGCCGGTATTTCTTCGATGAAATGACAACGCATGGGTGTGTGCCCGATGTTGTCTGTTACACTGTCATGATAACTGGCTATGTTGTGGCAGGTCAGTTAGATAAAGCTCAGGAGATATTCTCTGATATGATTAACAAGGGTCAATTGCCTAATGTGTTTACCTACAACTCCATGATCCGTGGACTTTGTATGAACAAGAAATTTGAGGAAGCTTGGTTGATGTTAAAAGAAATGGAGTCAAAGGGTTGTAATCCTAATTTCCTTGTGTACACAACCTTAGTAGGTTATCTTCGCAATGCTGGTAGGTTGTCTGAAGCTCACCAAGTCATAAAGCATATGATGGAGAAAGGGAAGTATACACATCTGCTGTCAAAAATTAAAAGATATAGGAGATGCTAAGTAGGTGAAGTTCCTATATTACGGAGGATCCTTTGAAAATTGGTGTTCAGAATGTTCCAACGTTTGGTGAATCTGCTGCTGCTAGTTCTACCACTGTAGTACAGAACTTGAATGTAGAAGAGCATAAGGTAAGCTTGTCTGCTAATATACTGATTGATTATTTGGGTTTATTTAGTGGTCCTGCTGGGCAAATTCTTTAAATCTAGAGAAAGTATACATCATCTCATTGAGTTTTCAAATTTTTAATGGAATGTGATTGTATGAAGTCATATAGTTGGTTCTGTCCTAACTTCACACAAATTTATAAGGTTTTCATTCTTTGCATTTGTAAGTTGAACTGTTCAAATTGCTGAAACACATGCCAAGTTATGAGGGTTTGAATGGATGAGAATTTCTACTGATGTTTTGTTTCAAATAGTAACATTTATTTTAGTGGGTGTTTGGCATTGTTATTGTGATTTCAGTGCTCATCTTTGATTGTTTACAATTCACTTACTTTAAAGACTTCCTCTTTGTTGCCTTACTGTTATTCTTATTGGAACGTTATACCAGCAAAGAGATTTGGGTTTGGCACAGCTCTGAAGGGGTGCAAACCGAAACAATTAAATACTGTACCTGTCAAGAAAGCCTGTGGAAATGAACCCAAAAAAGCTGTAAATGATGCTGAAGTCTGCAATATGATGCCTGTTCAATCCATTCCAGTTGGTTCATAGTCAAATTACGATCTTTCTTGGATGTCTTTTGGCCCCAACACAGTTATCATATTGAACACCTGAAATGTCAACGAAGAAATGGTAATTTCCCGGAGATCCACACACCAGAGGATTCCTGAAATGGAGCACTAAGGAGCACAAGTTGTAGAACGCGATATTGGTCTTCCAGTTGATGTAATTGTAAGCTCTGAAGTATGTCTCACTTGGTACGACTGTAAAAGTATTGGAAAGAAAGCTTCAGAGCCAGACGAGGCCTTTTCAAGCTTGCACTCGTGCATTGAAAGTGTTGCAGCGAGTATATTGACATCCTTGAGTTTTGCTTTCAGTTCCTGCATCCTGGTAATTGCAACTGAAAATTTGAAGATTATTAAAGATTTGTTAATGCCTTTTCTTATTTTTTCCACTACTTTTTGGTCATTTTTGGTGGTAGCTATGTGATGCAAAAGGCAAATAACATATATTTTCACATTCTTTTAGGATACTTTTGTAAAATTATAGTAACATTAACTTCATTATTCTGCCTTCATCACCATTAAAGAATGTTGCTCATTCAGCTTTTTATAATCATTTCAATTTTGCTTAAAGAGTAATTTTTTTGTGCTGTCTTATTGCCAACATTGGCATGATTTTGGACATAAATATATTAGGAAGAATATGAATATGATTGTTCTGGGAGCTTCATTTAAATCATTGCAGATATTTGAAGGATAAAGCAATTTTCTTGGCAGCGTTATGGAATCATCAGATGAACTCTATGAACTTTTATTACTTTCATTGTAAAGAGTAATAATAAAAATGTATCTGAATGCGAATATACAATAAACTAAAATAAATAAATTGATAAGAAAGTAATAGAGAATATTAAAGCTATAATCGATTTGCCTTGGTTATATCAGTTTTTAGAAAGTATTTAGGTGGTTCTTAACCTTTGGAAGACCGCCGTCTCACAAATTATACTGTCACCAGTAATCTTTTGATATTTAATTATGTAACACATAAAAAGCAATTACTTTGGGTAACAATATTTATGGTCTTTATATCTAAAAAATAGGAGTAAATAAATTAGGTTCTTCAACAAATAAAGCCAATCATTATTTGGGCTTATGATATAAGGCCTTCAAAAAGAATTCTCGCTCTAAACCTACTAGTAGTAAATAGATCATTTTTTGCCCTGTTTTAAATACCTCATTGCTAATTAAATGTGTTGGAGTATTGCAAAGGCATGGCACCAATTTTTTTGTACTTGATATTTGATTCAAAATTTCATTCCGACCACCCATGTGGCCATGTCAATGCATAAGATTAATATTCCAGCCAAAAAGTAATACCTCATTTGCTTCAGTTTTGTTATTTTTGTTTAGATGTTGTTGTTTATATTTTGAATTACTTTTGCATTCCTAGTTTGTCATATTTTTGGTTTGAGTTTTGTTATCACAAAAAGTAAGTTGGGTAGAAATAAATAAAATTTATTGTGGCATAGTTTTAGAGTTTTAGAGTTTAGACTACCCATTTTGGGCCATCTTCCTTAAACCCCACACTTCTATAGCCCAAATCTGTCAAACTAATGTAATTGAACCTCCCTATTAATACGTACTACCTTCGTCCCACATTAAGTATCACATTTTGCCATTTCGGTCTGTCCATAATAAGAGTCACATTTTACTTTGACCATAAATAATAAGTAGACCTCACATTCCACAAACTAATTCTACTCACATTTTATTATAAAACTAATATATATAAGTAGGACTTATAGTCCACTAACTTATTCAACTCATTTTTCTTTACACTTCTTAAAATCCACGCCGATATAACACTTAATGTGGGATGGAGAAAGTATATAACAAATAAAATTATAGGTTAGAAAAATCAGCCTATAAGGCTATAAAATACAACCAACTTCAACAGATCACTGTCTGTAGTAGGAGTTGTCAAAGTCCCAATGTTCACCAAATGAAAATTAGAAAGGAATTCTTCAAAGATATTTGAAAGATATGACCAAATAAGTATATTCTAAATTTATACAGAACTATAAAAAAATTAGATGATGTAGACTAAATAGGGATGAATTCATTTTCATATACTAGTAAATATTGTTAAAAAAATAAAACACTTGTAGATTATTAGTGTAATAATGTATTATTTTAGTAAAATAATGTACTAGATTTTTAGTCTAATAATGTAGCTTGAATAATAATATATATCTTAGTCTAATAATATAGCTTATTATAATCATTCAATCTAAGAATACAAGGATTGTGATCTGTTTGATGCTTAACACTAAGAATGTATTAGGACCTTAATGCACCCATAGATATTCGTACAAGTGAGTCAATATATAAGGAGTGGGGTAAGTATAAAGTATAAACATATGATGCAGTTGGACATGAATGGTCCGGTCCCTGAAGTGAATGGACACAATTGTCGTTTTATTTCATTTAAGCACCCTTTTGGCTTTAGAGGCACTTGTACTAAACAGACACAACTTTTTTTTTATGCATGCCAACCCAATAACTCTATTAATACTCACTTATTATGACTATAAAGGAAAGCAAGAATTTAGATTGCTTTAGGCACTTCACTTTTCCAATGTTAATAATTGAATTTTAAATTATTACTCTCACTTATAATTTTAAAACTTAAAGGAGGAAACCTACTTACGCCATTGCCAGCTAAACACAGCGTTATAAGACCTCAAATTGTCAAAAGATTTGTGTCACCATCATATATTTATAGGGGACCAATCAACATTATTTGATTATCTATTCCACGAGAGCAATTATGTTTTTCTTTTCAAAATAAATATTGAAAGCAAATAAAAAACTTGTTTCCTTACGTCTGGAACAAGGAAGTTGATGCGTGGAGGAAATTAAAAGAAAGTTGGTAGCAAATAGTAATATTTGGTCAATTTCTACAATATATATAAATAATGTAACGCTCAATTTCTCAATATTTAAAAATTAAGAATCATGATAAATATTTTAAATAGCATGTAAATTCTGTTTTACTGCTAATAAGGTCTGGAGTTTCTACGTCTCACATAAATGTCATAAACATTAGAGCATCCACATCGGAGAGCAGGCTTCATTCGTCCGTCCCTGCCGATGGCAAGGACACGCTTGTCCGCTGCTGCGCTCTTGCTGCTGGCTAAGAGCACGTCCGTGTCAGCGAGCAGGGCGACGTGACATGTTTCTATTGGCCGTTGGCATTTTCTTTTTCTTTTTTTAGAATTGAAAATAATACCAAAAATTAAAAAAAAAAAAAAATTCGGATTCCCAAAAAATATACAGATTTTATTACCATTTTTTGAATTTTTTTTAAAATTAAAAAAAAAAATAATCCCAAAATCATATATAAATACACACATTCATCATCCATTTTGGCGAAATTCAGCCACGAGTAGTGGTTTTTTTTAATTTTATGAGTTTAATTATGTAATTTTTAATTTTTAGATTTAAATTATGTAATTTTTAATTTTTAAGACTTTAATTATGTAATTTTTAATTTCTAGGATTTTAATTATGTAATTTTTAATTTTTTTTGTAATTTGTAATATTATTTCGGTTATTTTTAATGAATCTTAATTTTGTGGAAATGTTTTTATTTAAATTGAATAATGGAATGGTAGGGCCCTTGTGCTCATCCTTGCGGAAGAGCACGGATATGAGTACTGTGCTCTTGTCTAAGAGCAGGGAGTAAAAATGGGGTCAAGCCCACATCCTTGCTCATTGGAAAGAGCACGGATATGGATACTCTTCCAGGCAAAGTATCAATATTTTCAAGTGATACATGACCTATAGCTACCAGCCGACACACGCAACACGTCTCCCACCACACCAAGAATCTTTTAGAATCTCAAATCTCTTAATATTATAAATTATACTCCCCCTTGTTAATGGACGTGCACAACACATAATTACATAAATGACACCAAAAATAAAGATCTCAACTTAGGTGAGTAAGGTGACGTTCGGTTCCTTAAAAAAAATACTAATAGCAAGATATAATCAAAAATAAAGTTGTGAGATTATTTAGTAATTGGTTATAACCAATTATCACATGACTATCAATCTTGGATTAAAAGTAATCTCATGAAACATAATACAAATTTAATCATGAGATATTATCTTGTAAACTGAACGCTCCTTTAGAGTTAGCAATTTGATATTATTAGTATTTTTTTCCAAAAATGAGTTAACACAACCTTAATTAAAATACTAGAAATAGAAAACAGAAAGAGAGAAAGTCACGAAAAGACTCATATATTATGTTGGAAATAGACTCCTTTCCCTAAATATAGATCCACTTGTCCACTTTAGAGACACCATAAGGGACGCTTTAAAGCCCGCCCTATGCACCGCCATGTCAGCATTTTATCATCTTACCCTTCCACCTGCAGTGAGACGCCCTATAAGCTGCCCTAAAGGATGCCCCAAGCATTTTTGTTTATTTGAATATTTAAATAACTACAAAAATTGGAAAAAAACCTTCATTTCATTTAAAATTAATACATTACAATATGTATGGAATGTGAGAGATGTGAGAAATGTTCGTATGAAAAATAAAATGACAAACGAGGTTTAAATAGACAAAAATTAGAAAAAAAATGAAAATGCGTTGCATCTTCCGCGCCATCGTCCGCGTCGCCCACAATGGGCGGACGATGGCCTATCGTCCGCGGACGATGCATCGGACATCGTCCGCGCACCCACAGTGGGCGGACGATGGCACGCCCGAGGCATCGGGCGGCCTATCGTCCGCCCCATTGAGGATGCTCTTATAAGTGTATTAGCAAATTAATGTATTAATTCCTCCGTTCTTAAAGAATATACATTTTGGGTTTGACACAAGCTTTAATACAAAATTAGTAAAGTAAGAGAGATGTAGATATAAAGAGTAATTAAAGTATTGCTAGTAGGGAATGAGTCTCACGTCATTAGAGAGAAAAAAGAGTCTTCGAAATTGGAAAACATATTCTTGTGAAACGGATTAAAAAGAAAAAAAATGCATATTGTCATGGGACATGAGGTGAGCCCTTCTATTGTCTAACCCCAGATTTCGTCCGACATTCAAGGTCTTTAACAATATTAAATTATTTTATTATACTGGTAATGTTCGTTGATTCATTCTATTCAAAAAAAATTATAAGTACATTAGTTAACACAAGATATAGACGTTATATATAAAAAATTTCCATTGTTATAAGTATGTGATTGTAGAAGAACTTTCCATATCGGTAGACATCACACATTTGATAGCATTTTGTTGGATTGTGATTTGTAATAAGATTATCACACACAACAATATATCTTTGTCTCCTCCCTCTGTCCTGTGCCCCATTGTAAATATTTATCTACTGAAAATATGAGTGGTGACCAGTGATAGCAAAAGTACTTACTAAGGAAGTTAATTAAGCTTCTAAATTTAAATTGGAAAGTGACATATCAAGTGAGATATTTTATAGTTTAGCAAAAATGCATTTCATTCTCTCTTTTACTACTTTATAGTACTTTTTTCTCTTCTATTTATTTTCATTTTCATTTTATTATATATTTTTTTCATACTTCATTATTTACTCCCTTCATTCCTAATTAAGTGAAATTTTGTGAGAGAATATATTAAAAATGAGAATAAAGTAGACATATCAAAGCAGCAAAGAAAAAGGCAAAAAATATGATTCACTTACTTTGGATTTTGGGATGTCCTAAAATTAAAAAACCTACTTCTATAGGAGTATTATTTACTCTTTCCGTTTGTCATTAAGAATTTCGTTGATTTTATTTTATAAAAATAGTTAATATGAAGAAATAATAGAGTAAAAGAGAGAATAATGTGAGAAATTTTGTAATTAAATGTCCAAAATTTTTGTGACAAAAGATTTAGATTTTGACGGCGGCAGTATAAGATAGCAACATGAGAAGCTGCCAACCTAGACATGGAAAATATCTAAATCCAAACCCTCTGTTATTTCCAAACGTATGAAATCATTAGTGGTTCCATTAAATATAATATAATATCTTAAATTAGAAACTGTATGAGGATTTTATTAATCTGTGGGACTGAATGTCGTTTTATTCCAAATCACAGTAGCCCACTCCCCTCCTTTTTTGTTTTTCTTCTACCGACGCATACCTTCCAACCAACCAACCAACCCCTCTCTCTCTCTCACTCTGGGTGGATAGTATTTAGCTCTCTATAATCTTCAATTATTCATACTCACTTAACTTTCCTAATTGAAAACCAAAATCACATCCAAATCCTCTCAACAACTGATGGCGGAGGAGGAAGCCAAAGCCGTTGAGCCCAAGCCTAGCTGCGCCGACGCCGAGCCGCCCAAAGACGTCGCTGAGGAGAAAGCCGTCGTGCCGCTACCACCACCTCCGGCCCTAGACAAACCCGACGACTCCAAAGCACTTGTTGTCGTTTCAAGTAATCATCTTTATTATACTAATTTCTACTTTTCTGAAATTTCTGTGTCAATTGCAAAAATTTCTTCTTTTGTTGTCCATCTTTTCCCCAAATAATTAAATTAGATTTCTTCAAGCTGTCAGGTGATGAATATTTTATTGGATTGATCCTGCAAAAGTTAGTATTTGGAGTCATTTGGTTTGATTAGTGGAATGGATTGGGGAGTTATTTCTGTTTGTTAGTAGGAGTATTTAATAAAGGAAAAGGGGGAATGGAATATATATTTGCAGAATCACCTAAACTCAAACTGCTAGTGAGTTGTTTTTCAAGGCTTTCTGAACTTCCTAAGCTTCCTTGTGCTTTGAGTGATTTCTCCCCCATCTAACTTGTGGAAACTTTCTATGGTTATTGCAAAAGAATCAGAGGCTGCTGCTGAAGAAAAAAAGCCCGAGGAGGGCTCGGTGAACAGAGGTATTATGACTATGATTTTGTGCTATATATGTTTTGCTAGAAAATTGATTATCTGTGGTAGCTTATAGATGAAGAATATAGGAAGAAGTAAAATACTTAACTCGTTTGGTATCGATGTAGATGCTGTGCTTGCCCGAGTAGCTACGGAGAAGAGATTGTCGTTGATCAAAGCATGGGAGGAAAGTGAGAAATCAAAAGCTGAGAACAAGTAAACACTTCTTGAACATGCCATGTTCATCCTACCGAGAACTGTTAGAACTCTATTTTTTTTTTGTCAAACTCATGCTTGCGCAATCAATTAACAGGGCTCAGAAGAACATGTCTTCTGTCGTAGCTTGGGAGAATAGCAAGAAAGCGACTCTAGACGCTGAGCTGAAGAAGATAGAGGTAAAGACTCTTTGTCTTCACCACATATATTCATTCCATTTCTCCATGCTATATCTCTATTATTTCTGATATATGTTGACACATACACATTGGAAGTAAGCTGACTTCTACGTCACATTTATTTCGTTGCCGGATAATTCACTCGTTATTTACAGCCCCATGTTAGTTGGTGTCTTGGTTTAGTTATGGTCCCTATCTGAACTCAATAGTTGCATAAAACAGATGAAGCTTTTAGGCCCAAATTGGTGTTGTTTCTGAATTAGGCCTTGCTGCAGCATGTGAGCTGCTTTAACTGTCGCATAGATACATTCTCGGGACTTATTTGGCATGATGTGTTGTAAAATTTGATCGTCACCGTGTGCAATTGTGGCTAACAGGAGCAACTGGAGAAAAAGAAGGCCGGATATATTGAGAAAACGAAGAACAAGATTGCGGCCCTGCACAAGCAAGCGGAGGAGAAAAGAGCATTGATTGAGGCGAAACGTGGAGAGGATCTTCTCAAAGCAGAGGAGACATCGGCAAAATATCGCGCCACGGGCACTGGTCCAAAGAAACTACTTGGATGTTTCTGAAGTTGGAATGGGGTTTGGAACTCAAGTTGATTTGTACATTGTTTTGTTTTGGGATCTGTTTTTATTTGTTGCCAGATTTATTGTGTGATGATGTACTTAGAATATAATTGTTTCTTGCTAAGTTTGTTCTGTGTGAATAGTGATTTATTTGTTTATATAAACTAGAAAATGAAGATTGTAAGAAAATTTGAGATTCCATGTTTTGAACTTTGATTGATTATAAGGTTGAGCAAGTTGTAGCTGCAAGAGTCATTACAGTTTTTCTCCTACATAATTAGCACATCACTTTTCACACAAAAAATGTTACATTTTACATGATTCTTTCCCAGAAACTGCAGTAGAAATCCAAAACACAATAACTAAGAAGATGTATGAAATCCAGATGGAGAAGCTACATTTCATGATCAAAAAGACAATCAGAAGGAGGGTGCTTCAAGAAATTCCATGTCATTTCCTCCGACAGGGAAATCCAGCAGCAGCTTCAGCATTGCATCAGATGAATCATCAACCTCATATGGCTTCGATGTGTCTGAAAACGCAGCAATGTCCTCTGTTTCCTTCTTGCAGTCCCAAAGCTCGACTTTCATCTCCACCGGGCTGGAGGTCTTGCACGGCTCTATAACATTGGTCGAGTCAACTATGGTCAAGGATGACGATGACTGTGATGTTGAACGGAGAGAGGCAGCTCCACCACATCCATCTCCACCCTCGTGCATGTTTCTGAATGATTCTCCGACTTTACTGTTCCACAGGCATAGGAAGTAGTCGCCTTTGCTGTTGTTTAACGGGATAGAGAGACGAGACTCGGCCTCAACCCTCCCACCCTCCCACTGAGCCTTGTGACAATTAGGGGAACCTGATTTTGTGTCAACTGACTTTGAAGATGAGGATGGCTGGTCGAGGGCCTTGCTGTCGAAGCGCTTCCTCAAATGTGAGTTCCAAAAGTTCTTCACATCATTGTCTGTTCTTCCCGGGAGATGAGAGGCTATGATAGCCCATCTGGGCAGAGCAGAAACATCACAATTTCAATAAAACAGACATATAACAGTAGGGTCCTACCAATGTTTTATTCACCATGTACTGTCAAGTAATAACCATAACTGGATTTGGAAGAAAGATGGGAGAAGGGGAGGTGATAAATTACTTGTTACCAAGCTCCCCGTGCAGTTGAATAATCGTATTCTCTTCCTCAGCGCTGAAGGGACCGCGTTTGATGTCAGGTCGAAGGTAGTTGGTCCAGCGAAGACGACAACTCTTTCCACAGCGGAGGAGACCTGTTACCACACACCGTCTTAGCTGACTAAAAGAAAAATTGGGGCAGAGTGGCTCAGCAAATCAAATGCAGCAAACATAGAAATACACTGCAACAATAATGGCAAACTCTCTCTGAAGTGACACACTACCTCCAATAAACATGAGATGAAAGTTGAGTACTATTTCTTGATAAAAAGAAACCATCCTTTATCACTCAAAGCAGAGGTTATATAACATATTGTCAACATCTAAGCAACATTCAATCATGGACAAGGATAGAAGTAGACAATCAAATGGTAATCTGTCAAAATTCGTACAAGAAAATGCGCACACTTTTATGCCTAAACCTGCAAGAAGATTAAATATACAGCAAACATTGCATCATTTTGCAGCAAATGTGGCTCAGCTACATCTCCAACATCTTTGGATATGAGAACTAGCAATTCCACAAAGCCCTCAAACACATATTAGGAACATTCACAACAGATAATTCCTTGGATGATTTAGATGCTTAACAAGGTAAAAACCAAGTATGTAGCAGAAATCAGAAGCAAGATGCTTTAAAAAACCTGCAAGAAGAGGGAGATTTCGCCAAGTGCCATGGCCATTCTGTGTAATGAAGTCAACAAGAATCATGTCCTCTTCGGGAGTCCACGCTCCTTTGGTCACTCCCTCTCTCACACAACATGCCCTTCTTCCCTTCTTCTTCTTCTCCTCTTTCCCTCTCTTCATCCCCATTTTCAACCAATTCTCACTACTCTAAAAAAAAAAAGCATTCACCTTTAAAATTCAAGAATAATGGAAAAGCTAGAGGTGTGTGTATACATAAATATATATACTAGTATTATACAGAGAGAAAAGAAGAAAAGAGAATCTGAAAGACAATAAATGCATGGGGATGATATTGAAAAGCAGCATTATCAGAGACATATATGTATCAGGCATCACTTTCCCCAGTTTTTTTTAATTGAACTCATCTATCTGCATCCAATGCATTAAATGTTGTACCCCGCCTACTGCTCACTTCTCTCTCACATCATTTCACAGCAAAATCAAGGAAATAAAGAGAGAGAGAGAGAGAGAGAGAAGATGCCTACCAGAAACCAAGAGAGAGAGAGAGGAAGCAGTGTGTAATTGATGAGCTTTTCTCTTGGAGTGTTCTTTTTTATGGTCTGTTTTGGCTGATTTCATGGCTTATTTTCTTCTCATCTCATTTCCCTATATTTTAAGACCAAAGATTGTGAGAATTTCTTCTGACTTCTAAATAGTATAAATTTTTTTATTTACTCAATGTCAAGAACCTTTATTCTTTATATAATCAATTTATTTTGTAAAAATATTAAGTAAACAAATAGAAAAAAAGGTAAACAAAAGATGGGAACATAGAATGAAATGAAATTGGGTACAAAATTTCCTAGTTCGTTAACAATTATTCGTACTATATCTTTAAAATACTAATTTACCCTTGGTTAATTATTTGTGTTGCGTCTCTAAGCAGTTGATCCCTCCACGTAAAAGTAAAAGCTTATCTTAAAACATTCAATGATCGAACCTATAATCATAGAAATATAGTAGGAGTATCCAATATAGCCCTCTAAGTATGCTGGAGTACTTACAAAAATACTGTAAGTATGTCTTTAAAATTCCATTTTTGATGTAACTTAGTATATTGTAGGATTAGATTTATATAAATAGTAAACTTCGTTTGTTCAATAAAGAATAAGTTCTATGTTATTCAATTTTACAATCAATGCATCATCATATAGCATGAATCATGTATTCTATAAGCTTGAGGTTTATAGGCTTGTAGCATGATTTGCACCTCATCTCTCAATTCAAAGTTTGCTACCGATAAGTGCCGAATTAAAACACTTAAAATGCTAATTATCCTTTGTTTCTTAAATGTACTTATAGTTAACAGTTGAACCATTTCATTTTTTAACAACAACATTCTCTTTTAATTCTACATATTTTTCTTTCATTTACTTTTTTTTCTTTTCACTTAATATCAAAAACTCATTTCTTAGTATTTATACCAAAAAGTAACATCGAAAAGAGAGAACATTATTATTATTTTTTGGTAGATATTATTTGGTTGCAAATTAATCATAAACTAAAAAATACGAAAAAAATGAAATTCCTTTTTTTGTTATCGTAATTTAGTGATTGCAATATTTTTTATATCATGTTCTAATGTGGATAACATGGAAATGTAGATAAGTATCATTGCATCCATGTCATATGATAACACTCCCATATTCCCTTTCTTCTATTCGGTTCTTGTATAAAAATTAGTAATTAATTTTTAATTTTGTTAATAAGGTCCATTTTTTTCTTTATCTTTTCCATACATTTTTCCTTCTCTTATTTTGTATAAAAACGCACCCTTATGTTATTTTCTTTAATTCGATTTAAACATCATTATATTTAATTTGAACTAGACAATACAACGACACTCCCTTCATCTCACCATAAACTATCCACATTCTTTTTGGTATGTCAAACCTAGAATAAGTCATTTTTCTTTTAGCAAAAAAAAAAAAAAACACATTTTCTCTATCACATTTAATTATCTCTTTACTTATCTACTTATTCTCTCTCATATTTTTCTCCTTATCCATATAGCTCTTCAAATATCACATCAATTTAATCTCAAAGTGAATCAGATAATATTTGGATCTTTAGTTGTAGAATTAAATTTAAAATTAATTGAAAATTTAAAAAATTGTTCAATTCAATCGAATAGCAATTGAAATCTCCAAATATTAATTGAGATCCAATATATCAATTGGAAAAAAATGGAATCATTCAACCGATTAATATTCAAACATTATATCGTATATATAATAACAATTTAAACGTGTTTTAATATGAAATAATACTACAACGTACATTCTAATAATTAGTATAATTAATATACTTTTGTAGTATCTCATTACGTAAATAATAAGTTGTACGACATTTATTAATTTATAAAATTGTATCACATATATATAGTTAAAAATAATAAACTATGAAATTATAATAATCCTATGATATTTCATAAATTAATACTCCCTTTGTCCCATTAAAAATGAAACGTTTTCCGTTTTGGATTGTCCCATTAAAAATGAAACGTTTCCTAAAATAGAAACAACTTTATCTTTACTTTTTTATCTCTCTTACTTTACTCCTTCTTCATTAATTCACAAAACAATATTATATAAAATCCCATGCGATTCCCAAATGTTGCATATTTAATGGGATGGAGGGAGTAAGATTTTAAAAATGCGACATAATCTATTAAGAATAATACTCCTAATAATTAATACTCCATTATTAATATCATCATTATTATTAATATAATTACTTCAACCTTTTAGATTATATTCTAATGACTTGAATTATAAAATAGAAGTTCAAAACGGTGATTAACAAATTATTACTTGGATAGTAACAAACGGATAGTAACAAACGGTGAGTAACAAATAGAAGTGGATAGTGAGTAATCTCATTTGACTACGGACATGAAAGTTCCCAAACATGGACCCATTGGCGAACACACAGCCAAGGGAGGAGGAGGAAGGCCTTAAGCCCTCCCCCAATTTTTTTTTAATATTTTGTATTTTAAAAAGTTTAGAAATTTTTGAAAAATATCTTCAACCCTCACCAAACTACTAAAGTCTGTATAAAATGTGAAAAACTGAATAAGGAGGGGCTGAAATTTGAAATTGAAGAAGAAAGTTAAGAAAAAAATGGTCGTCGTTGCTACTTCATGAAGAAGATGAGATAACAAAGAATAATTAAATTAATATAATAGTAATAATTAAATTGGAAAATGTCAAGTCCCCTACCTATAGGCTACGCCTATATCACATGTTCTACTTCTGTTAGTAATTTTAGTGTATTAAACACAATATAATTATTTTACTTCAATTTATGTTCAAATGTTTATATTGGAAAGGTTATTCAACTTCGCCCTTATTTATTAAGCTTTATTAGTAATATTTCCTTCTTGGTATATTTTAATCTATAAAAGTATACTCCTTTAGTCCACAATTAATTGGCGTAAATTTTCTTTTTCACTCATCCGCAATTAATTGGCGTAAATTTTCTTTTTCACACTTCCACGATTAAATGTCTTATTTACTCCCCCCGTCCCATAAAAATATACATTTTTTTTCTTTTTAGTCCGTCCCACAAGAATATGCACTTTCTAATTTTGGAAAAAAATTTCTCTCTAATGAGGTGTGACTCATTCTCTTATAACAATACTTTAATTAATTTTTCTTTATATCTATCTCTTAACCAATTGTACATTAAAACTCGTGGCCAACTAAAAATGCATATTTCTGTGGGACGAAAGGAGTACTTTTTATTACTGTTGATAATGATTTTCATATTCCACTAGCCCAGTCCATTAGAATTTTATTATAATAGGACTCACATTTCACTAACTTTATCCACCTATTTTCACTATATTTCTTAAAATTTGAGTAGAGTAAAACATGCCATTTAGTCGTGCACGGAGGGAGTTCTATAATATTTTTTATGTTATTTATACTTCAATTTTACATGTTGTCACCCTATATCAATTTCACTTTAAAACTCGTTCCGCTGCAAAATTCTATATTTTAAAAGACGAAGAAAGTGTATGTTAACTACAAAAAATTTCTTGTACAACCCCTACTATGAAATATTTCTGCATCCGCCACTGCATGGACCCATGCATACATATATATAGATGTTACTTGGGCACCACAAAACCTTTTGCTTTTTGAACAAACACAGAATAACTTGGTTACCAAGTTCCCTCCTTTGTTTTTTAATTAAAAAAAAAAGTTCCCTCCTTTGTCCTAAACACCATTTCCTTTTTATTACTATAAATTTCACATTTCCAATTATTTCCTTTTTCATGTATCCAACAGCAAAGCCACAGACCAAAATCAGCAAAAAATTCTTTCTTTTTCAAGAATAAAAGTAGTGCAACTTTTTTTTTTGAGAAAATTATGTTGAAGATGACAATAGTTGGAAGGGTAAGTGATAGGCTGCCTCTATCTCTAGCCCATGGTTCAAGATACGTGAATGAAGAGAATAACGACGGTGACATCTCTTCTCATAAGCAACAAGCCGAGTTCTTGCTCCAGGAAGTTTCTAGAATAGCACTGCCACATTCCAAGATGACCATTTTCTTGGATGATCATTGCTTCAAGTTTGCATTTTTATCCTTTATTTTTTTCAAATTATGGGATCCTGTGGTTAATTAATTCACATTTCACCTTGTTGTTTTTGCATATTTTGTTTTTTCCAGTTACATTGTTGAGAATGGAATGTGCTTCATGGCACTCTGTGATTCAATGTATCCAAGAAAGCTGGCCTTTTGTTATTTGCAAGATTTGTATAAGGAGTTTGTCAAGTTTGAGGATGTGGGCTTGAATGCCACTTCTATCAGACCCTATAGCCTTGTTAAATTTGGTAACTTGCAATAGATTAGTGCTTTGGAAGCTTATTTTAGGTGGGAAATTTCTCAACATGATGAATTGAGTATGTCTGCTTTACATTGAAGGTGGTGTAATTGCAAATGTTAGAAGGAAATATGTTGACACAAGGTCACAGGCCAACTTATCAAAGATAAACTCTGATGCTTCCCAAGATGCAGATGTGATTTCCGAGAGCTTTTCGCGTATTGTACAGCGTAGGCGAAGATCGGGTATGGGCTTTTGGATTTTCATTGAGCTCTGATTCTTGATTTATTGGTGTGAAATAACTTACATGTTTGTTTGGAATGTCAGAACTGTTTGAGAGGATAAGTGAAGCACATTTACATCCTTCTCCAATTTGGTGCTCCAATAGGCTTGAGGTAGGTTTTATAGAAGCTTTTACATGAAAAACAGAGCTATTTTGCATAATTAATTGGAGAGGAAGCTTATGTTTTCTATGAATTATTGCAGATAATCGCGTTGAAATGGATCCCAATAGGACTAGTTGTAGCTGTTGCAACTCTAGTTATATGGACCAGATGGTTTCATTGTGATGTGTTCTTAATTTGTTGATTTGTGAATAGTTGAAATCTTCTTATTTCTCTAACCTATTACAGAAAAACTACAACATTACCTCATAAATTAAGATATACATCTTTGTTTTCCAAGGCTAGTTTTTATTACAGGATTTTACAACTTATTAGCATCAATCACATGTACAATTCATCACAAGAAAAGTTAAAAACTCCGGGAAAATAATCGACCAGGCCAGTCTCTGAGATGTGATCATCGAAACCAAATGGTGATCGAAGAATATCATCAATAGATATACTATTGAAGTTTGGCTTAGTGTGGATTTCTTCAGTGCTGATGGCCTCTCCATTGAGCTGAGTCGAAGAGTCTTCAGAGATCGAGCTTCCATAGTCAAAAGAGTATTTGAGATCTTGCGCGATGCTAGAAGAAGAGCCGTGGCTGTGGCCATTGAACTGGTCTAGAGACAGCCATTCAGCAAAAAGGACTTTTGGTAAGCTGCATTTGTCAGCTTCTTGTTGGTGGTCTGTAGACTGATCCGTGCCCGTTGATGATGCTTCCGTGTTTTCTAGAGAGTCGAAGGTACAATTTTGGGGAGCCGGCTTGGAAGGAGAAGAAGAGGGTGCATCAGCAAGTTTTGAGAGCCTTTTCTTTAGGTAAGAATGCCAGTGGTTTTTGATCTCGTTATCAGTTCTTCCGGGTAGATGATGCGCTATCTGAGACCACCTGATCATACAAACAATAAATCAATCATTAGAACTTAGAATTGATCAGTTTTTAAGTAGAATCAAGTGAATGTTGTAAGAAGTTAGTTAGTTAGTTACTTGTTTCCTAAGACTCGATGAAGGGTGAGGATCTTGTCCTCCTCTGCGAAGCTAAACGCGCCACGCTTCAATCCGGGCCGTAGATAATTAATCCACCTTAATCTGCAGCTCTTTCCATTCCTTTTCAGGCCTGCCAACAAACAATGTAGGATATATGATTGATTAAACTTTTGTAAGTATTCTGTTAGTGTATGGATGTCATCAATTTTGTACATATATGCAACTATTAACTTAAATATGCTTAAATGGTTGAATTGAACAGCAATCCCACTGGCACAAAATGTATTTAAAGTGGTGTTGGTGAATTACTAATGTGAGATGTACAGACATAATTAGCTGAAGACTTGTATAAATTATTAGTTATATTCAAAAGTCATAGGCGTGGTATGGTTTTGTTCGAATTTCTTATTTGACTCTGCAATTTACCTTCACTCACTAAGGTTGTTGTCTCTCACTAATTAGCATAATCATATAATCACCCATTTTTGGAGCAACATTAAAAGCTTAAATAATCTGGAAAAAATAGCTCAAAATAATTCAAAATATGCATGGTGACATTCTTGTTTAGTATATATGCATAAACTAAAAAAGTTACCGGCATTGAGAGGAATGGAGCTCCAGCAGCCATGGCCATATTTCATGATGTGGTTTTTGAGCTTGAGATCTTCATCAGGAGACCACAGCCCCTTCTTGTGCTTCTGCGTCGTCGCCTTCTCCGACTTCTTGCACCCCATTACAGGTATGTATGTGTGTTGTTCAATGTGATGATGAACAGATGTTTGATGTGTGAAGTTGCACAAGAAATAATTTGGAATTTTGATGTGAGGTCTAGCCAGCATTTAAACAAGAACTAGTTGGTAAGGATTTTGTAATATTTTTTTTGGTTTGATTAAAGAATTAGGAGGATTAGAAGAAATTATATTAAAACTAAGTCCTTAACGACATTGTCATGAGAGTGTAGAAAAGAGTTGTTTTGGACATATTCGGATACCTACTTTACACGAGCTAGTAATTTTGCATTATTATGTTATTTATTTCCACTTGTTTTCCCCAATAATTATATAACTGATCATTGTATTATATCCAGTTTTCATAAAAAAAAACATTGACGTAATAGTATATTATACATCAAGAAACATTATACTAGTATATGGTATGTATGTATGTATAATTAAATTATACTTGCATGAGCCTTTAATTTGCTGTACTACAATTTTCACTGTTAATTAAGAAATTTGGCAGATCCCATGTAGTTTTCTAGTAATTAGATTGTGGTTGACTACGCTAGTAATTTAAGCGACACTTGTGGAACTAATTTAATGAACTAAAAAATGTTAAAGAATTCACAAACGAAATAAAATTTTACATTACTCGTGTAACAACTCTATTACTTATTAGGTGCGCATATTTGGTGGGAGTATTTGCTTCTAGTTTAGGTAGAGACATATTACCTTCATTTTTCATTATCTCTTGAAAAATACATGAATTTTGGATTGTTTAAGGTTTCCTTAAACACGCGAGTTTTACTTTTGGCAAAAATTAAGTTTGACTTTTTTCTATGTGAGTGATTAATAACGTAAAACACAAGTAAAAAAATCTGCAAATTTTTTCTCAAATTTTCCACCTGCTATCTTCCTATCTACTTCCATCCAAATTTCTAAATCTTATTCAATTTATATCTTTTTCAACAATATTACTACATTTTAGATTTTAAAATACAATGCTATCAATTTGTGATGAGAAAATAATTTTATTTTCAATTTAGGTTTATACTTGAACAAAATCAATAGTAAAGTAAAGTTTCTAAGTTTTTAATAACACGGCATTTTGATTTTTAATTTAAAAGAGGTTAGTAATTCGGACGGTTATATACAAACTAACCACGAGGGAAAATTGTGTTGATCTTTTTTTAATCAATCATGCATTCTTGGAAGTTAGCATTCAGTTTTTGCAATATAATTTAATTCTTATAAAGACTAATAAAAAGGACGTTCAAAATATCTTTACATTTTGATTTGACAGACAGACTGTAGAATCAATTTTAACATTATTCATGAGTTGGTGTGTTTCATAAATAATCCTCCATGCTTCTCCTAACCCTTAAATTAACAACTTGTATATCTCCCTTGTCCTTAAAGAATTTCATCAAATACAAATTTTCAAATTCCTAGACCCTACACACCTTTCCATTTCTTACCATAAATCTCAACGTATCACGCAGATACCTTAAATTAAAATTCTTGTCCTAAACGTATTATATTGCATTTTACTATATATTTATTCATATATCTTTTATTTTATTTGTTATGGCGACTTTCCTTTTTGTTAACCAATTAAGTAGGGCATGAGTTTGGTGCTGAGATAGTTTATATTTGTTACCTTAATATAATAAGCTTTAAATAGAAGGTGACTTGCATTAATATAATTGATTTAGGAAGATTGCCGATACAAAAAAATCACATTACGTGTGTTGTTTTTATATGATCACCAAAGATCACACGCACATCAATGGCTAGAAGGAAAATATGAAGATACTATGTTTCAGACAAAATAATATGTTACGCGATTTTGTGTTACATTAGTATAATAATACACTGATTCAACATTTCTCATCGTATCATCGTATGCTACGTATATATATTCAACATCAAGTAATATTGTATTTGATGAAATTTAATGAAATTAATAAGACCTCGAAGCGATGTGAAATGCAATACAAACTACAATTAACAAATCCAATCGAATATTCTAGATCCTGCCGAATATTAAGATAGTCATTTTTGGATGTAAATCTTAATGTGCTCAGTCGAAACTTTTATTTTACCAGAAAACAAATATAAAGAAATAGGTACGTGGATGTGTTTTATTCGATGGGAAATGGCAGAAAACAATCAAACATATATTTTTACAATTTTCAATTATTTTCACATACTATATTTTGTAATTGCAAAATATATACCCCAAATAATCCAAAAGCACTTGTGTGGGCTCGCACATAGTTAGTGAACGTGGTTATACTGGATCCATTCCGGTCCGATTTGTCTTCCCTTGAATAAGTTTTTTTTATAACAATATTTCTTATACATTAAAAATAATATTTTTTTACTTAAATCAATAATAACTTTTAAATATAAGAAATGAGTCATTTTTATTTGTTCATAATCACAATCATTCCTATTTATAAGAATATCTTTTACACATAACAAGGTTCACTTTTAGCAAAACTTTTAATAATAAGAGCACAAACTTTTACCAAAACTAGTTTTATGTACTAGAACAATAATGAATTTATTATAGTCAAGCAATTAAACAACTACTCTCTTTGTTCCATAGTAGTGGAGACATTTCTTTTTGACATGAAGATTAAGAAAAAAGATGTGTAATGTATTAAATAAAAATATAATAAAGTAGGAGAGAGGAAAAAATAGAGAGAATAAATAGAGAAAGAGAGAGAGAGAAAATAAGTGAGAAGAAATGTGTTGACTTTTACTAAAATGAGAAATGACTCTACTAATATGGAACATACAAAAATGAGAAATATAACTCAACTGCTATAGAACGGAGGGAGTACTTATTATTAAAAATATGTTGTCGCTGGTGCTATTATATTTAGGATTATTTGTCTGAATATAAAATAACATTCCCAATTTTTTCTCAAATGAACTCAATATTTTTCAATCAAACCAAAATATGCCAACAGTTTTGCTTCTCCAAAAACAACCAGCATTTGATTTCATGTGATCTAGGATATTTATAAATGGTTGTAGTTTGAAGAATGTCGTCGACGATTTATGCAGCTTGGGTGAAATAGATGGATAGAGGATTTTTTTTCGGTAATTACAATTTTCTTGCCTAAATATTGAATAAGCCTCTTTTCTTTAATTATCAATCACAATGAGGAATCTTATTTTGTAAGTACTATAAATATTCAAGAGTACATATATACAACTCACAGCATATGGATCTCCAAGAAAAAATAATTCGAGTGTAAATTGCCAAAAAAAAATAAAAAAATCTATTGACCAATTGATAAATCTTACTTCCCCAGACAAATGGAATATTTTTTGAAACTTGTGCCGAACTCAAATAAGAATTCTAATGGTCGACGGGTGGACTAAACAATCTTTCCACCCACAAGCACAATAGTAGTCATTCATATTACTACTCTCAGGGTGAAATTTTTTCTCCACTTGTAATACATTAATCATTTTCATTAATATTTGTGCGACATTTTATCACGCATATTTTTTTAGGATTATATATGATGAACCAACAGATTTATATAATTAATTTGTTTCGCAACTCCATCATTATTTTTCCTCAAGGACTGTCGGTTAGTGACTCAAAGTTGCATAGAATAAAAATTAAAAATAGTAGCTACTGAAGTATTTTGCCTCATACTAAATAATAGAGTAATCAATTATTTTTGCTTATTATATGAACAATGATTGACTTACTTTAAACTTGCACAAATTCTGTTCATAGTAGAATTTCGAAGATTAGTTCATTGTACTTTAACAAATTGAAATGTTGTTTCTGAATGTTCTTTTGAAATATTACTACTATTATAATAGCCTTCACTATTCACATAGTATTAATTTATATTTGTGGTTGCTTCTTCCATCACGTAAACAATTTAGGCCACTGTTTCTCATCTCTAAATTGACCAATGGTTCTCACTCATTTAAATAGTTTATCTTCTTTAATATAATTAATGCATTGGCCTCTCATATTAATTGTATCTCTAATATTTAATTACTAATATTGCATAAATTCACTAGGCGTAGAAGTCAGTGTGTATTTCTATGATAGCTAGAGTTTCATTCATCCATATTTCATTTTCTAATATATTTAAAAAATATATACGCAAAACGGTGGCACATTTTCTCAGACACACACAGAAGGAGAATATGTATAAAATATATACATATATCAAATTTGATATCTTAGTCCAATATATGAGGAAAGCGTCTGTGTTGAATGTTGCTTCTTTGTGAATTGTCTACCGACAACTGTTATTGTAATTTTAACAAAAATAAAATTAAAGAGAATGGCCAGTGCAAAAAATGTAATATGATTTGATCCGTCTTTATTTAATTGTATACTCCTATTTTCTTTTAAGTTTAATTTCGATATTTTCTTCTAGTCAATTCATCATACAATAAATTTGTATCTTTCTTTGTCGACTTATTGGCAGTACACCTGTATGATGGTTGGAGTATTTTTATTTCATTAAAAAAAACATAATTTATTGTATCCAAAATAATACTCAAATTAAACATATAGATGTCATATTTGGATTTCTCAAATTGTTCTATCAACATTCTTATAATCTCGTGAGTACAATGGAACAAAAAATTAATGATTAACATTTAAATATCTAACACAAAATATAGTAATATAAAATTAATATATTTTTAATTTATACGAGCAGGCCTCCCCCGCAAGTCCTTTTTAGAAAAGTTAATTAACATTATCCATAAATTAATCATTAAATACATTTAATTAAAATAAAAGAAACAGAAAAAAAAATGTGTATAACATATTATATTTTATTTTTGATAAATGAATATAAATTTAAAGCCCGTTCTGGGGAGAACCGAACCCAAGACTTTGGCCTTAAACCTTACTCTCTAGCACTTGACCAACTCACACACACTACACTATAGTTTATGACATATTAATACTCTACAAATTAAGGTTTAACTAACCCTAATAAAGAATTACTGAATCTTAATTAAATCCTAATTAATTAATTAATTAATGATTAACACTACAAGAGGAAGTCCGAACTAAAATTTATAGGAGAACAATAATGTTTTGGTTTGTTAAAATAGAATGATCACAAGCAGTGAAACAAGAATTTTAATGTTACAAGTCAAAAAAACATTTTTCAAAACAAAATTAAACATAAATATTATTCCTACAATATAAATTAAATCAAAATGAAAATGAAAATAAAAATCGATTCAATCACAGCCGTCGAATACTCAACAATTTAGAGCATCCACAGCGGTGTCCTTGCCGACGGACGTGATCTTGCCGTCGGCAAGGACAAGCCCTGTCCGCCGCTGTGCTCTTGCCGACGGCAGGGCGCTGCTCTATGCATAGAGCACGTCCGTGCCAACGGCAAGAGCACGAGACGTCGACGTGGCATGCTCTGATTGACCCGTTGGTTTATCATTTTTATTATTTTTTTTAAAAAAAAATCTGAAAAATTCAGATTTAATAAAAAAAATTCCCACTTCCAATAAAATATATCCATTTTTCCACACTTTTAATTTATTTTTTCATTATTTTTACCCCAAAATTCATACTTTCATCTATAAATACTCTCATTTCAAACACAAAAAAATGACACTATACCAAACAACTCTCTCAATCTCAATTTTTAGGATTTTAATTATGTAATTTTTAATTTTTAGGATTTTAATTATGTAATTTTTTAATTTTTTTATAATTTTTAATATTATTCCGGGTAATTTTAATGCATTTTAATATTGCGGAAATGTTTTTATTTAAATTGAATAATAGAATGGTGGGACCCTTGAACTTGTTCTTGCGGAAGAGCACGAATGTGGGTGTTGTGCTCTTGCCTAAGAGCAGAGAGTAAAAGTGGGTCCGGGCCCACATCCGTGCTCGTTGGCAAGAGCACGGATGTGGATGCTCTTAATCCACCAAACTCTTGCATGTGGCCTGTGCCATTACACCATCTCTAACCACACCCAAAAAATGAGTTTTTATGTAGAAATCTTCTCTAACGCAACAAACTCAAACTCATTTTTAATGTTTTTTTGTGAAATAACACTAAATATGGTGTTACTGCAAAAATTTTGTGAGACAAAAATTAAAAAATGGTATAAATTTTGAATTTGATGTAAATGGTTGTAGTAAAATTACTTTTTGGTGTGACATATACTCAAAAATGGGTTTGAGTTTAGTGGAAATGGTTGGAGATGACATTAGGTCCAGCTGTGTCGTGTGCATCGATAGACCTTCATATATCCATATTGTTTTTTGCATGTTGGTTTAATGGTATGGGTCTAGGTATGCTATCTTCTTTAAGAATATAGTATAATACTCTATCCAGGGACGAAGCCAAAAAATTAGAGTCGAAAGAGCAAAAATATTAACATACATATAAAAATATAAAAAATATTACTATTATAATGACAAGAAAAAATTTTGGATTTTGGGGAAAATAGTAGGCAATTTTTTCAAGTTTTTCTATTTTCTAAAGAGTATATTTTAATTAGGGCAATGTGTCCAACATGTGAGCCTTAAGGAGGGGCAAATAAATATTTTTATATTAAATAAAGATGGGCATAGTAGTATGAGTATATGTGTATTACAATAATATGATATATATGTGCATGTATGTATGAAAAATTGAGGTGGGTCATTTCTTCCATCTAAACATATATTAGCTTCGTCCCTGACTATATCTTTTTAATAAAAATAACAAAATTTCAACGGCATAAATTTTAATGTATAATAGTAAAAGAGAAAGAAGAAAGATATAGAGGACATATGGTTAGTCAATTGTGAAATTTATAATATTAGTAGTCTTTAGTTAAAAGTTTTTTTTTTATGTTGAACTAGTTTAAATTTAAGGGATAGATTAAATTAGTAAAATTATTCTTTTTTTTAAGAGGGAGTGAATAGTATATTAATTGGGAATGAGAACGATGGATTGATAAAGTAATTATCTTCAAGCAATCGCACTTTATAGGCGGTGCTATGTATTATACTATAGTAGTAGTATTTTTTTTAATCGCAATGTTTTAGAACTTTGTTAAAGATGTGTTGAGAATATGGTAGATATTTTTAGTGTCTTTTGAACAAGCCAAGTGGCAATATTCTTCGATAATATTAATTGTCAAATTATTCGTACCTAAGTAATCAGAAGAAAAAAATTATATAAATTTAGATAAAACAACCGTTAATTAAGAAATGATTTTCAAGCAATTACGGAGATTTAAATACAAAGATAAAGATTAGCATTCACATTTATCGTAATTAGTACTATTATGCATAGATATATTAGGAAAAAAAAACTGACGTATCTTTGCCACGCTATTAAAGTTAATTAAATTAATGAACAACACCTATTGACCTAAGACAAAAATATTAATGGAATTAAAAGAAAATGTTTTTAAATCATGGAAGCATAATTTAATTCGGTTATATCACAGAACTGAGTCAATTTTGTGCAAAACAAATCGAGAGTAAAATGTCCAATGTGAATGTATATATAGTTACAAAGATAATACAACGCTCATTATTCATTAATATAATAACATATTATTCATTTCATATATAATAAGGTTATTGTGGTAAAAAAGTTCTAAGTTGCGTTTTGTTAGAAAATATAATGCGGAAAATAAAATATTATTGCAGAAAGTAAAAGACGGAGAGAACTTCAAATACTACATTGTGAATGACTTGAATTGATTATCTCAATGGTTACACAACCTTTTATAGGCTCTAATTCTAGCTATACTTGAAAAATATATTCTAATTATACTAATATCCTTTGTATTTGATTTTCCATAATCTTTAATTGCTTTCCTTCTTTATTCTTACCATAACTTCATCCATTGTCTTCTTGTTCTCCAATTAATTGATTTCCTTATTCTAACACGTTTGACTAGTACTATTGCATTTCTAAATATACACACATCTCTACCAAATTCAAAAAAAGGTTTAAGCAGTAAATTAAAAATATTGACATAATTGGATGTATGTCTGAATAGATAATTTCAGATGGGTTTGTACTATTGCATTTCTAAATATACACACATTTCTACCAAATTCAAAAAAAGGTTTAAGCAGTAAATTAAAAATATTGACATAATTGGATGTATGTCTGAATAGATAATTTCAGATGGGTTTGAAATTTATCCATTACCATCGATATATGAATGTATGTGTACTTTTCTCACCAAAAAATCATACTCCCAACCTAATCTATATTATGAAATCTCAAAAATCGTCGGTAGAGAGAGGACTATATAACTATTAAATTAATCACTTCTTCACTAATAGAAAACTCCCAACCTAATCTATATTATAATATCATACACCAATTCCAATAGGAAACCTTGCGTCAATATATTTCTTTTTCGTGTTTAATGAAATATTCTTTAATATGAAACTAATTAAAAAATCCAACCAATCACATGCTAATCGAGTGCAAGCTTGAAAAGTCATGCGCAAAGTAGTAGACCATCAATTAATTTATCTTTTAGTAAGGTCAAGCACTCAACTTAGCCAATAAAAGTTTTGAGTGAAGTTTTTTAATTCCATTATTTAATCCACCTAGGTTAAATATGATTAACAGTCTATTTAGTACGAACTGTGGGAAATTTAAATTCCATCATTAGTCCAAGTTAAAGAATCCAAAGAGTAAAACTTTGACGGCAAGTACGTTTTACTCTTTGTATCAAATGCAATGCAAAAAAGCTGTCAAACCATTGCTCAAAAATAATGACCATGATAACGTAACGAAGAAAAATAGACGCCTTAGGTAGGTAGAATTGAGAACTTATTTTTATGTATGATTGAAAGATTAAAAGTGACTTAAGTAATCGGTGAAATTACCAATCTGATGACCTAATTGCCACATTATTTAATTTTGTAAAAACGTAGTACAAATTAAACTAGCACATTGATACGAGCATTATTTAGTTAATTAAATTAGAGATTTGCGTATGTTTTCAATATCTTTGTTTTCTTGTTCATTATGTTAGTTATTAGCAATATAAATATGAGTTATTGTAATCATTTGAGCATTCAATCAAGAATATTAATATTATCGTTCATTCTCTTAAGTGAGAAAACCGTCTTGCTCAACGGGCACTCGCCCGCGACAGACATTTATCGATCGCCGATCTACGGACGTCGATCAGCCCGATAGGAGGTCTATCCTATCAAATTGGTGCTTTCATCGCGATCTCACCCTCCAAAACACAAATCGAATCACAGCTACGTCGCTGCCCGACGGAAATCCACCGCGCACAGCAACTAGCCACACCGATCGAACCATAGCTACGTCGCTGCCCGATGAGAATCCACCCATGCACATCAACTAGTTATGCCTTCCCACCTTCTCAAACCAAAGTTGCGCCGCTGCCTGGCGGAAGACGTTCCGCGCACAACACCAGATTTGGTTGCCGATGTTTTCGACTCTCTTCATTGTGTCATAGTTCTCACCTTGAGGACAATGTGGATTTCAACCGCGAGGGAGTTGATACAAGCATTATTTAGTTAATTAAATTAGAGATTTGCGTATCTTTTTCATATCTTTGTTTTCTTGTTCATTAAGTTAGTTATTAGTATTATAAATATGAGTTATTGTAATCATTTGAGCATTCAATCAAGAATATCAATATTATCGTTCATTCTGTTAAGTGAGAAAACCGTCTTGCTCGACGGGCACTCGCCCACGACACATTTATCGCACTCGCCCGCGACACATTTATCGATCGCCGATCAGCCCGATAGGAGGTTTATCCTATCACACATACATTTAGCAGTTTCATCCTCCTCGTGACAATATAAAAAACGCCGGAAAACATAAATTGTGTCAAATGACTCGGAATTGGTACGGTTCTTGCGAAATGGCCTGACGAGTCAAATTTTGTTAGTATGCCTTGAATCTGTATAGATTATGTTTCCTAATTGGGATAGTATTATGTTTTCGAATTGGGATAGGATCTCATGTGTGCCTATTTATATGGGAGTAGAGCACATAATTCTGTATTCTGAAATTTGTAGCTACACTCTGAAAACAATCTGAATACAATTTGTTCTCCATTCCTGTCCGTGGATGTAGCCAATTTGGCGAACCACGAAAATTCTGTGTCTATTTACGTTTCTGCTTGTCTCGATTACACAATTGCTCTATTCTGTCACAACAAATTCATTGCATTTTCCATGACATACATTTGATTTTAATCATCTGACATCATTTGAGGGCCAAATTGCCAATTTATCACTTCTCTGTCCTATAAAAATAGAGAACTAGAGTTTCTATATTTTCCACATAGGTTTGATCATTCTCGTGGCACGTTTGCGTCTATTGATATCATGATCTAGGTTAATTATCAATAACCGAACATGGATGTAGATGTGCTGGTGGCCATCGTGATAATCGTGCTAGGGGCGTGGAGAGGATCCCCTAAATGAAGACATTGCATGACAACAGGATTGACGTGATAAAAAAAACAACGATCTGAGACAACATGTTCGAGCACTTTGACAACGATTTCTACATTTAGAGACCCAATCGAACAATACATGGACATTTTCCATTTTTGTCTGTCCTATAAAAATAGCTTATTACTATTTATAGAAAGCTCTCCACAACTCATTATCCATATATATCAATTTATTTTATACTTTTACCATTACAGCGCACCATTAAACACTAATAATAGTGTGAGTCCCAATATCCACTAACACTATAACTACGCTTCTCCCCATTTCTTTTATTTTACTAATTACGCATTAATTCTCGCACCATCCCATATGTCCATATTATTATGGGACGGACGGAAATGGTAAATAGGTCCCATAGTTGATTTGGCCACGCTTACTGGCTAGGTTCAAATATTTATTGTAAAACTTTCATTATATTTATGTTTTTATTATTTAGGGGTTATGGATTATAGGATGAAATAATAAATTTTACTCCGTAATTATTACTATTATTTTGGATGAAGGGCGTAAGTAAAATAGATATGATTTGTGAACAGAAGAATTATCCTTAAAAGTAAAACATGTCCATCTCGGGCTATAGGCCAGCAACTAAAGCCCACAAACGAAATAAGAAATTTAGGCCAGGCAAAACATTATAGAATGTGGCCCAAAAGTAGATTACACGTAATTAGTTAGACATTTACATTTATGAAAAGTATAATAAAAGTTACCGGTTGCATTATTGAATGAATTAGATTGGCCCTCACAGAAATTTTAGATGTGTACCAAATTTATTAGTCTCATTTATTATTTCTAAGAAGAATCTTATTTTTTCTTGTATAATTCATACTCTTAGCCTATATTAGTTAGATGGGAAAAATGGTACTCGCTATATTGCACTCCATTATCAAAATTGGATTTGAGATTTTGTTAATTTCATATCGAATAATAATATTAGTATTATTTATGTTGGAAGTGAAGCTAAATGAATGGAAGAATGGTGTTGTTTGGAACTAACCATCGTAACGATTGAAGTAACAATGGCTTGATCAAGCAACAAGCATGGCCTGATCAAACAACGACAACTGACCTAGAGGTTGAGGGTGACGATTGACCAAGCGTTGCATCAGTTCGGAACGGTCGCAAGACGCGCAGCAGTTGTGCGCGACACTCTATATAAAGGGATGACCGAGTAACAACAAATAATCAAGATCTATTTTAAAGAGATTGAGACTGTTCATTATTACAAGAGATACACTATCTTTGTGAGATTCACATCGTTATCGGCTGTGATTGTCGAGGAAAAAACGTTTGTATGTGAGTTTGAGTGTTCTTGATCGTGTCGATCAAGTGTTGATTTTTGTAATCACTTTCTGAGTGTTTGAATAAAATTCTGGGATCATATTCCCCGTGGATGTAGGTCATTCGACTGAACCACGTAAATATTTACGTATTGTGCATTCCATTTCTGTTATCTTAGGATCTTATATATATTGAAGTTGATTCACAATTTATAAGTACATTTATATAGTGCAAAAATTTAGTTATAAACTTTGTGTTTTGCCGTTTAGAGAAAATCTATTTGATTTATATGGGGTAAAAGAACCTTAGAGCATCTACTATAGGAGGAAAGGGGGCGGACGAAATCTGGGGCGAGGGTGGGGCGGTCTATAGTGGATCGGATGTCCGCCGCGGGGCGGACAAGAAAAATGGGGCGAGGGTGGGGCGGTAGAGGCTTCGCCTCCTACGGGGCGAGGACGGGGCGATGGTGGTGGCGGCGGGGCGATCTGGGGCGAGGGGGGGGGGCGATCTATAGTGGGGCGACGGGCTATGGACGTTCGCCCCGTTTGAGTTTTTTTATTTTTTTTAAAAAAAAAATTTCGAAAATTATATCTATAAATACCACTCCTCCCCTTCTCATTATTTTTACACCAAACATTCCACCTCTTCACACACATATTTTCTCTCACTATAATTTGTAGTATGAAATGGACGATTTATGGAAGGACGCGTGGAATTATCTGATCCAAGAGGTGGAATACGAGGCCGAGGAGGAGGAAGCGGCGTAGGAGCAATGAGTATTTGATCCAACGTTTCAGTGATATGCGCAGGAACACAACACATACCACACTCCAGGCCGATTTGGTTGAAGAAGTTTGGGCACGTTGGGGAGGTGCCAGTGCAGTGTGAACACTATTATGATATTTAATAGATTAATATTTCGTTGTATAATTTTACCCCCACTTTAATACAACGAAAATGTAGTGTTTAATTTTAATTTCTTCACTTATACCCGTTTTTTTTATAATTACGTATAATCCGATAAATTTAATTACTTATTATAATTGAATTAAAATTAAAATTAAAATTGGTTATTAAAATTTCAAGGCTATTGGAAGTGTCCGCCTACAGTGGGGTAGTGAAGGAAAAAATTGGGGCTGTGGACAAAAAAGTGGGGCTGTGGACAAAAAAAGGGGGCGGGGCTATTGGGGAAGGCCGCCTATAGAGCATCCACAATAGCGCCTAGCGCACCGCCTAGCCGAGCGCCGGCGCTAGGCGATCTATTGCAGCCGCCTAGCAGATTTCGCGAAAAAAAACCGCCTAGCGCTCGGCGGTTCTGCGGCGCTAGGCGGTGCGCTAGGCGATCCGTTAGGCGCTATTGCAGCGTCCGGATCGCCTAGCGCACCGCCTAGCGCGAATTTTTAATATTTTTTTTTGTTTCTGAAACACTATATATACGCGACTTGCCTGTCATTTTCATTCGCACCACTTGTATTAACGAGTACTCTCTCTATCTAAATTTCTGTACAAGATCAACAACGGTAAATGGATCTCAACAACGAGCCTACTTCAGGGAGTAGCGGATCTCAAACTCCTCCGATCCCCGTGGGAGGTGGATGGAGTCAGATGCCCCCATACTACAACATGTACCCGTGGCAGCAGATGATGCTCGGGATACCAGCAGGGGGAGTCCGCCGGGGGCGTTTCCGGCGATGTCGGGGTGGGCACCCAGTGTCCAGATGCCGGGGTGGGCACCCGGGATGCAGATGATGCCCGGGGGGGTACCGGCGACGCAGGGGACGCCCGCGACACAGGGGATGTCGGGGGACGTCTATCGCCCAGTTTTGATTTTTCGACTGGTTCGTCGCACACATCGACGCCAACGGAGGCTGCGCCTCTGGCCCAGTTTGACACTTTCTCCTTCGATGACTTGGGGTTAGATCTTTCCGGTGTTCCGGATACTCCCGTTCAAACGGGGGGCGCAGGGCGGGGTCGGGGCGAGGGGAAAAGGGTCGGCGAGTCCTCACAGCAGGGTGAGGACGACAACTCGGTACGGAGGAGGTGGACGGACGCGGAGAACGTCGCGCTTTCCAAGGCGTGGGTGAGTGTTTGCGACGATCCTCTCGTTTCGAACAACCAGAGGATCGTCAACTTGTGGGGCAAGATAGCAGCAGCCTACCAGAGGTTTTGCCCGGAGGGGAGGCCACGCAATGGGGAGGATTGCCGGAAGGGGTGGGACCGAATCAGGGTTGCGGTCTCCCGATTTTGGGCTTGTACACCAACGCCCTCCGCATGATGAGCAGTGGGCAAACGGAGGACGACTGTAGGAGGATAGCGGAGAAAGCCTTCCCCCTGAAGGGGGTGTACAAGGACTTCACCTACTGGAACTGCTATCTTGTGCTGAACGACTCCGAGAAGTTCCGAGTAGGTGTCGACTCTGGCTGGCCGAAGAAGCAACGGTTGAACTATTCCGGTGATTTCAGCGGCAGTAGCGGTGGTTCCCACGACCTCCCTGAGACGGCACAGGCGGGCTCAACGGGAGGCGAGGGGGTCGCCGGGGGTTCACAGGAGGTCCAGTCGGCATCCCCCCTTGGCCAATCCACAGCGGATCTCAAATTCTTCGCGCGTCAACAAACACGCGCTCAGATGGTCAAGACGATGGCCGAATGGCGGGCGGCGGTGGACCCCGTGGAGAAGAGTTTGCTTCAAACATTGCTCCTGAGCATGCAGGAGGATTTGGAGGCGGCACGGAGGGAAGCCGACGGGAGTAGAGGCGGCGGCGACGGAGGCGGAGGCGATGGTGGTTACAGCGACGGAGGAGACGACGACGGCGACGAGGAGTGAATTATTGTACTTTTTTAAAAATTATTGTAATTTTTTTTAATTATTGTAATTTTTTTAAATTATTGTACTTTTTAAAATTTTAATAGTATTATTAATGTTTACCGTATATGTCTCGTAAATTAAATTTCGTATATTGTGTGATTGTTAATTATTTTATTTTATATATATTTGTTAATAGTGATGTGGATATTATGTGGCTAGGCTATTGCTGGGCTATTTGCTTGTTTTGATGATGTGGCAGGAGGATTTTTAGTGCTGATGATGTGGCAATGGCTAGGCTATGGCTGTACTATTGCTGGGCTATTCCTATTATGGATGACATTAGGCTTGTTCACCTTTGATGTAGAAAGCCAATGCAAGGAACAAAACATAATCAGATTTATAACTCAAATGCCACGTCAAATCTGCAAGAAATAAGACAAGTTTCTACCTTTTGAAAAATTTAAATTAATTAATTATTTCTATGTCTGTTGTAGGTGGACTAAAACGCCATTGAAAACCGTATATTGGAATTTGGGTAGAATACAAAGGGAGAAGAAGCAACGAAATTGGAAGAAAATGAGAATGACAGGTGTAGAAGTGTAATCTTTTGTTCATTTGTTCAATCGAATATCGAGGCAGTTTCATAAATCACATCTGCTATAAGAATTCAATTCAATCCATCACAACACTCAACAGTGTGTGCCCTCACTGCTTCTGAGAATGACTAGAGTTATATCTCAAACACCAAAACACAAATAAATGAATAAATTTAACCTTATATATGTCCATATCTAATAAAGTGAACACTCCTTTAAAGTAAAAAATTCGAAATGCTTGTGTATATTGCAAATATAACAACTAAGTCATGCAATCGTTTGCTACTTGGTGTTGCACGCTTATCATACTATTTTTCATTTATATGCTATAGTAATAATAATAATAATACTCTCTTCATACACAAAATAATGTTACAATAACCATTTTGGAATGGTCCCAATTTAGAATTTTTTTTTTCTATTTTAGATAAGTAGCCCTCACAATTTACATAAATCAATATACACACTTTCCATTATAAAATTTGTAACAAAAGTGGAACCTAAATTCATCTATTTTTCAACTCATTTTCTTTCATATTTCTTAAAATATGTGCAAGTCGGATTATAAATAGAGCGAATAATAAAAAAATGAAATAAAAATAAGTAATAGGACAATGAATAGTGAATTGATCAAATAGGAATGAAAATGTAAATGTAAATTCTTGTCAAAATGTACATAAGAAAAATTATACCACCAATTATCCTATTTCAAATTATCAACCATCCCCACTTCTTTTTTCACAATCAGAGTTACAACATCCCATCTGAACCACCCACCACCAGCATGCACCGCTCCTCTTCGGTCTGCCGCCAGCACACACTACTTACGAACCCCGATTCACACCCAGTCCTCGGACCGGTTTCCTGCCCTTCGACCCAAACCGGCCCGGCCCACCTCCTATCATACACATAAACCCGGTTATTCTCCAAGCCGCAGCTCAACAATCCCCCGTTTCTCCAAACAGAGAGCCCTACAAATCTCTTCGTGTTGACATGACCTCTATACGTCCTAATCACCCGGCCATCCTCCGCGTCCCACATCGTCAAACTCCCATCCACGGATGATGACGCTATCGTCCGCGGATCCATGAACTTGGTATACGTCACGGCCTTCCCGTGCCGGTCCATCACGAAGACCGGCTCGGCCGGCCTCCGCACGGCATAGCCGTAGACCCGCCGGTCCGCGCACCCGGCCACCACGAGGGCCACTCGAAGGGGCTGAACTCGACGGAGCAGACCGGGCTGCGGCGACGCCGTGGGGTCCCACAGCTGCGTGGTGCCGTCGTCCGAGGCGGAGGCGCCGAGGGTGGGGCCCCAGCGGGAGTAGTCAATGGCCCAGACGCGCTCGAAGACGGGCACGTGGCGCTCGAGGTCGTACTCCATCACGACCCCGTCGTAGTCGCCCGACCCGATGACCCGGGGCGCCATTTGAGGCTGCTGAGCTTGGCCGAGGCGCATATGTAGAAGTCGCATGATGAGCCCGATTTCAGCGACGTCTCCGTCGCGTAGATTCGGATCTTCCTTGCTATGCCGCCGGTGGCGAGGAAGGCGCCGCCGTCGTCGAATTCTGCTACCCCGATGGCGTCGGAATTGCCTGCGGAGGAGGAAATGACGGCGGAGAGATTGAATTCCCAGTCACATCTTGCTTCATCATCATCAACATTAACATGATGGTGTAATTCTTGTTTTGGATTTGGGATTATTTGTGAATTTTGGAGGGGGAAATGGGAGGACAAGTTTTTCATTGGCCATTCGACTCCTAAATCTGTTTGTGGCGGAGAGTGAATGAGCATATTTTAGATGATTGGTAGTGGAAGAATTACTACTACCTCTATTTGTATATTTCTACGGATCAAAAATACCTATTTAAAATTAAAATACATACACCAGTAAATTAGCTTTGATGTCTCAATTTAATGCATTCCTCAAGATTTACTCCTAATTAATTAAGAAACGGGATTGATCCAACTGCACTTGAGGTTAACTCCTAGTTAGCCTCATTAATTTCGGTTTGCATATTAAACCAAAAGTAGGCTTAAAAAAATTAAGATTCAAGCATGTGTGTAGTATAAACGTTATACATTTGGCTTCTTATACAACTAAACATTAATCTCAGTCACATAATTTTAAGAAATTCAATTTTTTATGATAGCGGTTGTCAGAACTGATTATCATATTGTAATTCATTTAGGATTAATTTATATTGGAGGTGTGATTATGACTAATTATCATGTGAGTATCTATTTAGAATTAAGTTGCGAGATTTAATATGATACTAAATATAAGACATTATAAGAATATAATTTTACAAATAGAACGACGCGTGAAAATGAGCTAATCCCAATCCCCTATACTTATCAGTAGAGCAAAGTAATTATAATCCAACGTGATTCCTATACTTATCAGTAGAGCAAAGTAATTATAATCCAGCGTGATTCCTTATCGTTAAAAACCAATGACCACCTCATATTGGTAACCTCAGATCGAATCTACATATAAAAAAAGGGTGCATTCTTTTGCAAAAAGAAGCCGACTCTTTTATTCTTTTGGATAAACTTTTCCAAGTTTCACCACCAATTTCAGAATTCCATATTCATTAATTAAATTCTATGCAAGAAATTATTCCATAACATACGTAGGTGATGCAATACAAATTAATTATGTACTTATATACTACTAGTGCATTGTAAATTGTTACATATACTAATGCTACTAGTATTTCACTTGTGCAGTAATAGACGATAGAAAATTATTTGACCAAATAAAATAAATTTGGGAAGTTGTGATTTTGAATTGTTGGACAGTTGGGAATTGATGTAGCTAGGAGTGTATGAATTGAGAGTATAAATGTATAATTGTGCAAGTGGAGGAGAGAGATAGAGAATGGTTGGTCGTATATAAGCCTCTAATTCAGTAAACTTTATATTAAAGATTTGTGGATATAGGCTCATCGACGCCAATATGTTACGTGGTCTAAGTCAGGCCTTTTATCATCTGTTTCTATCTCAAAATCTATAGTAATGCACATATATATAGGCTAGCTAGTTAGTACCTGATGAATCGGCGAATTTTTGGTGGTGAAGAATGCTGGTAGAGAATAAAGATCACGACACAATGAATTTACGTGGTTCGATTTACTGAGGTAAATCTACGTCCACGGGAAGAAAAGAGAGCAGAGTTGTATTGCTTGATCTGTTTTTTACAGCTTACAATACAGACTTGCTATTTTATATTTGATCTCTAGAAAGCGAGAGAGTCTAACCCTATCTATCTGATCTAGGTTCTATTTATACAATGAACCAAGATCGTGGCATGCAGCACCATTTACTAGGTAGTGGATGTCGTGGAGATCGTGGCGATCTTGCATGGGTCCACTATCCTGCATGAGTTAATGACTGCTTGACACCACTAAATAGATCGTGGGTGTAGTGGAGGTGGAAATCCTGCATGAGTCCACTATCTCCTAGTTCGGTCGAATACTGAGACCGAACTGCTGAATTATTGCCGAGCAGCTTTTGCCGATCTGAGAGTAGAACTTGATGCCGACCTGAGAGCAGAGTTTGATTGGTTGGCTTTTACCGAGCTTGTAGGCTGGGGCCGAACTCTTTGGTTGTGCCGAACTGAACTCTTTAGTCATGCCGGACTGATACTCTTTAGTCATGCCGAACTGATACTCTTTCTTGGGCTTTAGGCTGATGGGCTTTACTGCTGTTGGGCTTGTTTAGTACGTACTCCATCACTACCCCCCCCGAAAAGCGAAGTGAATCACTTCGGCATTCTGGATAAAGGTACGGGGTAAGTTGATGTTTGTCCTCGGTCTTATGAAGTGAACTCTTCTTTGACCGGACTTGTCTTTGGTCTGATGAAATAAACATCTTTGACCGGACTCGTCTTTGGGCTGATGAAATAAACATCTTTGACCTGACTCGTCTTTGGTCTGATGAAATAAACATCTTTGACCGGACTCGTCTTTGGTCTGATGAAATAAACATCTTTGACCGGACTAAGCTTGTGTCCTAATTTGGCGAGTTTTATCGCTCGGATCGGACTTTCCGTTGTCCTAATTTGGGGATCGGACTTTCCCTTGTCCTAATTTGGGGATCGGACTTTCCCTTGTCCTAATTCGGCGAGTTTTATCGCGTGGATCGGACTTTCCCTTGTCCTAATTCAGGCAAGTTTTATCGCGAGAATCGGACTTTCGTTGCAGTTCGTTTCAGACGAAGTGCTTGATTCTTAAGCTGAATTGTGGTCTTGTATCCTCTTTAGAAGCTTTGACTTCACAATCGTTGGCTTATTGCAGCTCGTTTCAGACGAACTGCTTGTTTAAGCTGAATTGTGGTCTTGTATCCTCTTTAGAAGCTTTGACTCACAATCGTTGGCTTGTTGCAGTTCGTTTCAGACGAACTGCTTGTTTAAGCTGAATTGTGGTCTTGTATCCTCTTTAGAAGCTTCGACTCACAATCGTTGGCTTGTATATGTTCTAAGAAGGGGATCAGCCTTCGAAGAACAAGATACCTCAGTAACATTTGTAAGAGACGACACGCACAGAGACAGACAAAACACACGGACAAAACGCACAGAGACAAATAAAGACCAAGCAAACCAAATAAAGCACATTGACCGAACAGGACTCAAGACTGACTGACCGGACTGTCTCTTACAAATGGAACTTCTTGAGGTTGGAAATGTGCCATGTTCGGGGTACCTGTTCTCCTGACATGTGAGCCAATTTGTAAGACCCTTTGCCGAGGACTTCTGACACCCGATACGGACCTTCCCATGTGGGTTCGAGCTTGCCCAGCTTTTCTGCTCGGCTTACTTCGTTGTTTCTCAAGACGAGATCTCCCACTTGAAATTGCAGCTTCTTCACCCTTTGGTTGTAATACCGGGCTACTTGCTCCTTGTACTTGGCTGCTTTTATGCATGCCAATTCTCTTCTTTCTTCGGCAAGATCTAGCTCGGCTCTCAGTCCGTCGTCATTCATTTCTGCTGAGAAGTTTAGAGTTCGGGGACTGGGTATGCCGATCTCCACCGGAATCACGGCTTCAGTGCCGTAAACAAGACTGTACGGAGTTTCACCGCTGGAGGTTGTGGGTGTAGTTCGGTAGGACCATAGGACTTGAGGGAGATTTTCTACCCATTGTCCTTTGGCTTGTTCTAACCGAGCTTTTAACCCTTTCACCAGGATACGATTTGTTACCTCCGTTTGTCCGTTTGCTTGTGGATGAGAGACCGAAGTGAACCGCTGTTGAATATTCAGCTCTTGGCACCAATTCTTGAACGTCTTGTCGGTGAACTGAGTCCCGTTATCCGAGATGAGGATGTGGGGTATGCCAAATCGGCACACTATGTTCTTCCAGACGAAGTCCAATGCCTTTGAGCTCGTTATCGCAGCTAATGGTTCAGCTTCCACCCACTTCGTAAAGTAGTCCACGGCAACGACAAGGAATTTCATTTGCCGAGGAGCTTGAGGAAGTGGTCCCACTATGTCTATGCCCCATTGCATGAAAGGCCAAGGGCTTTGCATAGTGTATAGATCGGTCTGCGGCATCCTTGGGACATTTGCATGGATTTGGCACTTCGTACACTTCTTGACGAGCTGCACTGCATCTTGTACCATGGTTGGCCAATAATATCCCCATCTCAGAACTTTTTTAGCTAAAGCTCTGGCTCCGATGTGGCTACCGCACGATCCTTCATGAACTTCTCTGAGGATGTAGTCCGTCTCTTCTGGTCCTACGCACCGCAATAACGGCTGGAGGTAAGACTTTCTAAAGAGGACTCCTTTATGAAGTTCGTACCGAAGTGCTCGGCACGTGATCTTCCGAGCTTCTCTCTTATCCTCGGGCAATTGTCCTTGATCCAGATACTGCAAGATCGGCGTCATCCAGTTCGGCGAGCTGGATACTGAATGTACCTCGGCTTCATCAATGCTTCGATGCATTAATTCTTCCGCCTTTGAGCTCGGATCTGAGGCCAACTTACTTAAGGTATCTGCTCGGCTATTTTCCGCTCTGGGAATGCGGATTATCCGAAAATAGGAGAAACTTCGGCTGATGCTTTGCGCTTTGTCCAAATACTTCTTCATTCTCTCGTCACGAGCTTCATTTGTACCCAACATGTGATTTACTATGACTTGTGAATCACAATGGACTTTGAGAGATTTGACGAGCAGACTTTGCGCTAACTGGAGTCCGGCCAGGAGGGCTTCGTACTCGGCTTCATTATTAGTAGTGGGGAATAGGAACCGAAGTGAGTAGGTTACCTCGTGTCCGTCGGGAGCGACAAGTAAAATACCAGCTCCACTTCCCATCTTGTTTGAAGCTCCATCTACGAATCCGCTCCAGCAGTCCGGCGGCTCTACTTCGGATTCCAAGGGCTGTGCTAGTTCGGCATTTTCAGAATTCTTCTGTTCGGCAATAACAGGAATTGCTTGATCGAACTTTGCTTCTGCAAGAAAATCTGCCAAGGCTTGTCCCTTGATGGCTTTCCGAGGTAGGTACTCGATTGAGTGTTCTCCCAGCTCTATGGCCCATTTGGCGATTCTGCCTGATGCTTCTGGCTTGGTCAAAACTTGCCGAAGTGGCAGATCAGTTAAGACGCATACCTTGTGAGCATAGAAGTATGGCCGCAGTCTCCTTGCTGCATTTACTAATGCCAGAGCAATCTTTTCCAGAGGTTGATACCTGGTTTCTGGACCTCTTAATGCTCGGCTTGTAAAATAGATGGGAAGCTGCTTTAGGCCTTCTTCTCGTACAAGCACCGCGCTGATGGTTTGATCCGATGCCGCTAAGTATAAGAATATTACTTCGGCTTCGGTTGGAGCAGAGAGAATAGGAAGCTCGGCTAGATAACTTTTGAGCTCGTCAAAGGCCTTTTTCTGTTCGGCTCCCCACTCGAACTTTGGTGCCTTTTTCAACACCTTGAAGAACGGCAGTTGCTTTTCGGCTGCTTGGGAAAGGAATCTATTCAATGCGGCTAGACATCCAGTTAGTCTTTGCACATCGTGTATGGACTTCGGCATCGCCATGTTCTGAATAACTTGAACTTTTGAGGGATTTGCCTTGAGTCCGTCCTTTGAAACCCAACAACCCAGAAATTTTCCCGAATCTACCAAAAAGGTACATTTTTGGGGGTTGAGTTTGAGGTTGGCTTTTCGGAGCACGTCGAGAGTGGATTTGAGGTTGTCTTCGTACTCCGAAGTGCTTTTGCTTTTGACAACTATGTCGTCGACATACACTTCAACCTGTTTTCCGATTAGGTGCCGAAAAAGCTTGTCTACCATCCTTTGATAAGTGGCTCCGGCATTCTTTAAACCGAATGGCATCTTTTTATAAGCGAAAATGCCGAAATCGGTAATGAAAGCTGTTTTCGGAGCGTCACTCTCATCCATCAACACTTGGTGATATCCTTTGTATAAATCAAGAAAACAGAAAATTTCGAAGCCGATCAAAGCTTCTACTTTTTTATCTATGTTCGGAAGGGGATAGCAATCTTTAGGACAGTGCTTGTTTAGATCGGTAAAGTCTATGCACATCCGCCACCCTCCTCCTTTTTTCTTGATCATCACAGGATTGGCCACCCAAGAAGGATATTTCACCTCGAATAGTACATCCGCTTTTAGTAATTGGCGGACTTCGTCATGGATGACTTGGCTTCTTTCTGCCGCAAAGAGTCTTTGCTTCTGTTTTACTGGCCGGATTGAAGGATCAATATTTAACCGATGAGTGATTACCTCGGGGGGCACTCCGGTCATGTCCAACGGAGACCATGCAAAGACATCTTTGTACTCCTTGAGGAGCTGAATGGTCTTTTCCCGGAGTAGAGGCGTTCCTGCGAAGCCGATCTTGACCGTTCTGGATGGATCATCTTCGTATATCTGAACGGTCATTGAGTTCGGCTCTGAAGTGACTTCGGTCATCTCGCTTGCCTTTGACTCCGGTTGCTGTGATTGCTATGCTTGATGGTGCCGAACTGATTGCTCGGCACTTTTAAGCGCAATCTGCAGACATTCTTTTGCTCTCTTTTGATCACCTCGGATGACCGCTATCCCACCTTTAGTGGGGATCTTGATGGTGAGGTGATAAGTAGAGCAAACGGCCCGAACTGTGTTGAGCCAGTCTCTCCCCAGGATAATGTTGTACGGGGACCGAGCTTTCACCACAAAGAACTCGATCATCGTATTGGAGCTTGTAGGCGCTTTTCCCACCGTGATCGGAAGGCTGATAATACCTTCAGGGCGGGTGTCCTCCTGGGCGAAACTTTTCAGAGGAAGTGGAGCCGGACTGAGCCGAGCTGGATCCACTTCCATTTTATCGAAACATTCTTTAAAAAGAATGCTGACTGACGCTCCTGTATCCACAAATACTCTGTGGATCAGTTTGTTTGCCACTCCAGCTTGAATGACAATAGCGTCTTGGTGAGGAGAGATGGCTGGGACGGGATCGGCATCTGAAAATGTAATCACTTCGTCTTTCTTCAGCCTTTTATGTGTTGGCTCCTCTTGATTGGAACCTCTGCGTTCTGCTTTTAGGGACGACTTAGTCTTCCCGGCAGGGAGAGCATCAATAGTTAGGATTACTCCATCATATTGCGGCTCGTCGTCGTCTTCGGGATCCTCATGCCTTTTCGGATCCTGAGGATTGCAGTTCGCACCTCTCTGCCTTTTGTTCTTTTTCGGCTGCTTGCTTTGGTATTTTTTTAACGTTCCTGTTTTCACAAGAACATCAATACCTGCAGCCAAATTTCGGCACTCCTCGGTATCGTGACCGTGGGTTTGATGGAAGGAGCAATATTGATCCTGAGGTCGCCGCGCGGCTGATTTCGTCATCCGCTTTGGTTTTTCGAACATATCGGAATGTAGTTCGAAAATTTCCGCTCTTGACTTGTTTAATGGTACGAACTGAGCGGGCGGCTTCTCTGGATTGAGACGTGGCCCCAATCTGCCTTGTACCGGTGCCCTTTGAATTCTTTCAAAAGGAGTTCGGCGAGGAAGCCTCTGATCGCTATGATCAGGCTTCTTTTCGTCTCCTCTAGATGAGCTGTCTAAAGACCGTTTTCGACGGTCTGCCTCATCGGCACGGGAGAACTGGTCCGCAATGTCCCACATTTCTTGAGCTGTTTGCGGACCGCACTCCACGAGCTTTCTGTAGAGAGCTCCGGGCAGGATTCCATTTTGGAATGCCGAAATGACAAGTAGATCGTTGAGATCATCTACTTGTAGGCATTCCTTGTGGAATCTCGTCATGAAGTCGCTGATCTTTTCGTCGCGACCCTGACGTATAGAAAGCAGCTGAGCCGAAGTGATCCGGGCTTCCGCTTTCTGAAAGAACCTCCTGTGGAAAGCATCCATTAGATCTCGGTAGGATCTAATGCTGCCTTGAGGAAGGCTGTCGAACCACCTTCTGGCGTTCCCGATGAGCAGCTCGGGGAACAGCTTGCACATATGGACCTCATTGAGCCCCTGGTTCGCCATATTATACTGATAGCGTCCCAGGAAGTCATGAGGATCCACCAACCCGTCATAAGTCATTGACGGTGTCCGGTAGTTCCGCGGCAAAGGAGTTCGGGTGATATCGTCCGAGAACGGAGTCTTTAATGCTCCGTACATGGCGAACCCGACATCTCTTCGGTACGGAGGAGATGGAGTTCTCCTGTGGTTCCGGTACCGAGGAGGAACAGGAACATGTCGGGGTTGAGGATTCTTTCTCCTGGAAGACACGTCACTACTGCGGTAGTGACTTTCATGTCTGGATGAGGAGGGAGAATCCTCCGTTGTCTTCTCCGGCTGTTGGCTCTTCTGCAGGAAGGTTAAGAACTCCTCCTGCTTCTCGGCCAAGAACAGCTTGACAGCTTCATTTAAATTGGGCTGCTGGGAAGACTCGGTGCGATGACTCCTGGAATGGCTTGTTCCTTCTTCGTGAGAACCGGAGGTAGATGTCTCCCGAGGCCGTTTTTCAGACCTGCGAGCTGGACTAGCTTCTTCACGGTTATCACGAACGGTATTATGGGTGTTACGTGATCTGGTATGCATTTTTTTTGGGGTGGAAAAAGGGTCAAAAATTCGCTTTATCACAAATTTGGTTCTCTGTTTCCCACAGACGGCGCCAGTGATGAATCGGCGAATTTTTGGTGGTGAAGAATGCTGGTAGAGAATAAAGATCACGACACAATGAATTTACGTGGTTCGATTTACTGAGGTAAATCTACGTCCACGGGAAGAAAAGAGAGCAGAGTTGTATTGCTTGATCTGTTTTTTACAGCTTACAATACAGACTTGCTATTTTATATTTGATCTCTAGAAAGCGAGAGAGTCTAACCCTATCTATCTGATCTAGGTTCTATTTATACAATGAACCAAGATCGTGGCATGCAGCACCATTTACTAGGTAGTGGATGTCGTGGAGATCGTGGCGATCTTGCATGGGTCCACTATCCTGCATGAGTTAATGACTGCTTGACACCACTAAATAGATCGTGGGTGTAGTGGAGGTGGAAATCCTGCATGAGTCCACTATCTCCTAGTTCGGTCGAATACTGAGACCGAACTGTTGAATTATTGCCGAGCAGCTTTTGCCGATCTGAGAGTAGAACTTGATGCCGACCTGAGAGCAGAGTTTGATTGGTTGGCTTTTACCGAGCTTGTAGGCTGGGGCCGAACTCTTTGGTTGTGCCGAACTGAACTCTTTAGTCATGCCGGACTGATACTCTTTAGTCATGCCGAACTGATACTCTTTCTTGGGCTTTAGGCTGATGGGCTTTACTGCTGTTGGGCTTGTTTAGTACGTACTCCATCAGTACCTTACCTTAATAATATGTTACTCCCTCCGTCCCGATTAATTGTCACTCTTTTCCATTTGATCTGTCCCTCAATAATTGTCACACTTCATTTTTACTATAAATAGTAAGTAGGTTTCACATTCCACTAACTCACTTCACCCACATTTTATTATAAAATCAATATAAAAAAATGGGTCCTACGTTCCACAAACTTTTCTTTATATTTATTAAAATCCGTGTCAGGTCAAAGAGTGACAATTAATCTAGGACGGAGGGAGTATCATTTTATACACGCATTTACATATATGCACACACAAGCATAGTTATTGGTCATGAAAATATACATGTATTTCTGTATTGTCACCCTCAATCGCTTTGTTATTTGTGTGGATAGGCACACGATACAATGGAAATATGAAATATACTTATATATTTCTTTATGAAGGAGAAAATCATCTTTACGTAGAGGGATTAACTAAATTGGGACTTTATCTGAGGAAATATAATGCTCTTGAATTGTTACTGGCTAGAAATAGTCATTTTACATAGTGAACACAAAAATCATAGCCACAAATTTAAAAACAAGTCATTCTTACCAAAATGCCCTTTAACAAAATAATTATATTGATGTTTGCATGCTCATTAATGGCATTGATGGGACGTAGGAAAGATTAATTTAAAATTTGGAGTGTTCCGTTTGAAAGATCGTATCTCGAGATTAAATTTGTAGTGTGTTTGGTTCATGAGATTCAATCCCACAACTCAATCCTAGATGAATAATCATGGGATAATTAGTCATAGCTAACCCACTACGACTAAAATAATTTCACAAACTCAATCCTAGATTATACTATCTTGGTATTATTTTATTTTGGAAATCGAACCCCACCAAAAAGAATGAATAACTCATTTTTTAGTATGACGATGGGTCACTGTATTACAATTCAAGAATGCTGCATGTTTGTAAATTGTACGTGACAATATGCATACCCATTAATGACTAAACCCTAGACCTAACATATACGCGATTTCAATTTTATTTACTTATCATATACACCAATATTTTATCCATGGCTAGTAGTTCCATACACTGCCATTACAAAATTCAATAAATTTATACATACAAAATATAAAATAAAACCATTTCTTGAATTTTCTATATTAGATTTGGATCTATTAATTTTTGAATTTGAAATTCATATAAGGATGGGTAGACTCATTGCCATACCAAGATCCACATCCACCTATTAATTATTTTTTGAGTTGAAGTCGTCTGAGTTGTCTCTACACTCGGCGAGAAAATCAAAGAAATCACCAACATGATTGGAAGTAGCTCTAATTGTTGGAATATAGGAAATATATTGGAAGAGTATTTTAGTTTGGAGGAAATATTTGAGGGGACAATGGGTGGAATATTTGGGAAGTGATTTAGGAGATGTTGGTGTGGGGAAAACTAAGACACTCTTTATTTCTCAAATTCTCTCAACTTCTCAACTTATCTAAAATGTTACAACTCACTCCTATTGATAGGAGTCCTCTTCCTATTCTAGAATCTACATAATAATTTTATATTCTAAATATCTAGATTTTTATCTATAAAAATCTAGATATTTCTTACATAATATCAAAAATCTAGATTATTCTCCTAAAATATGTAGATATTTCTACTAAAATATCTAGATATTTTCTCAAGCTTATTTCTAGACAATTCTACGATATCTAGATATTTCCATTACAAAATCAAGTTTAATAATATTTCAACACTGATTACCATGGTTGTTATTTATTACTACTACTACTATTATTGTTTTCATTATCATTATCATTATCATTATCATTATCATTGTTCATTTCTTATGTATTTCTCCATTTTCTATGAACTCTATTGCAGTGGACGCCACACATATATAGAATGGTTTTAAATTGAATTATTAACGATCTAAATCCTCAACTTTTCGTCCGATTAAAAAAGCCCTTTCAAGGGATGTGTACATAAAGAGTATTTAGTAGGGCTAATTTCACTATAAATACTCATAAATGGTACTCAGACAAAGTTAAGTGTTCGAATTTCACTTCCTGTAATATCTCAGATTGTATTCATTTTAGTTTTACAAGATTAGTTTAATTTATTTATATTTATTGTTCGTTTTAGTTTCATAAAGTTCATTTTGCTTAGTTTTTTATCGTTCGTTTTTTTTTCTACGAAGTTCCTTTTGTTTATTTTTTTGTATTGATCGTTTTTGTTCCATATAAATATCCTATTATGAATATTACTTTGTTCCAAGATATATAATTAGGACATTTCTTCTATGCATGCGATTTAAGTTCATTATGAAATTCTCCTAAATACTCATAAGATTTAGCAGTTATGATGAGAGAAAAATAAAATAATACTTCATCCGTCCCAGTTTAAGAGTAAGATTTAGTTATGACACTAGTTTTAAGAAATTGATGGAGGGTGTAATAAATGAAGTGACGTAGTGGTTGTTGGAGTTTGTAATAATTGAAGTGAGATAGTGAAAAGTGAGACTCTTTTGACTTTTTGTATGTTTAGAATTTTGTTTTGTTTTAGTTTTATGAAAATAATAGTATTTGAGTATAAATTTGATGAATAATGAGGTTAAGTTTTATATCCAAATATGGTAGATTCTAAATGTGACGGACTTAAATGGTAAAATGTCACTTTTAAACTGGGACGGAGGGAGTACTAGTAGTACTATCTTTCTCGCAATCCCTTGTGCTTAGGCCGCAACAACTTTTGATGAAGATGATACCGAAAATACTTCACGTAGAAAGTTGGATTGGGCCTTCACAACATTAAAATCATGGTTTCGGCCGGCTAGGAGGCGGCAGTGCAGGGGGGTTTGGGGGGTGAGTCCGGTGACAGTGGATAATAGAGGCGCCGACAACGGTAAAGAAGGAGGAGGTTTTATGGGACAAGAAAAATAAGAGCACCATCTCTTTTTTTCTTTTAACACTTTGTATACTTCTAGACTCATTATTATTGGGCCGATTCTATCTGGACCAATATTTGAAAATTGCCCAATTTTTCTTGCACGTCTCATCTACGTATTGATTTATTCTCTATTTGTTCCTAGCTACTTTGAGGCTATCAAATATGAACACTCTTTATTGATTATGTTAAATTCCTTACAAATTTATGAACCATATAACTGTATAATTAAACTCAATAGCATGATAAAAGTAGTAAATTAGTAATAAATATGATTATGTGAAACAAAGGTAATCATAGTACAGTACTATCTAACTAGTTTAAATTTCTTTACAAATATACATATGGAGCCTGGCCTAAATTTTCCACAAGATTACAATAGCGTATTTATTAAAAAAAGAAAAAGGAGAGTGATACTCCCCCTATCCCATATTACTCATTTTTTCATTTTAGGCCATAAATTTGAGATTGATTTTTTAGTATAATTAAATTAGAATTTTAAATATAGTGAGGCATAATTTAATAAAGAAGTTCTTAACTTAATATATTAATTAAATATATTAATTCTAATTTAAATTAAAAATAATATAAATAGTTTGAGCTGAGTCGAAATAGTATTGGATGAGGGGAGTACGACGACAGTTGGAAGTGGAATGGTGCGTGGCGCCAAAATCGAAGAATCAGGAGCACCGCTGCAAACAGACGGCGCGGCGCCTCTTCCCCGACCGACCACCATAGCTCACTACAATGGGCAAGCAAAAACAACAAATAATTTCCCGTTTCTTCGCCCCCAAACCCGACCCCTCCGCACCACCACCTCGAAACCCTCCTTCAACCCCATCCCCCAAAATCGCCACCACCGTCTCATTAACCCCCGCCAAACGCCTCAAAACCGACCACCTCCACAACAAACTCACCGAAATCCCCAATCCCGCTCCCACCCTCCACCAGAAGTTCCTCAACAAGCTCCTAGAACCCTCCCTCGATCGTCTAGAACCTTCCCGAATCACTAATTTCCCTAAATCCGGAAACCCTAAGTACACTCCATTAGAGAATAAGGTAATCGACCTCAAAAACAAGTATCCTGACGTGCCTCAGATTTTGTAATTGAACATCCTAGTTTTGGGTGTTTTAGAAACCGTCCGAACATAAAGTATGTTTAACTTAAGTCATAAAACCTTATCCACAAACAAACTTTTAATTGGCATCATTTCTAACTACCCCTGGAGACAACTATGACTTTTGTCTTCTAGAAGAATTGAAAAGTGATGCACATTACAGACTTGACATTGAGAAACCCCTTATCCTGATACAGTTTTTGTGTTTCATATGCATATCCTTGCATCATCAAAGTTCTTTCTATATGCCAATTATTTATATTTACTTATTGATATAGTCTTTCCCTGTTTAGTTGCTACTGGCATATGCTGGACCTGCCTCAAATGTCCGAGTCATGCATGCTTCGCAAGGTAGCTTAGGTGATGGTGGTGGCCTGTCTGAACTGATATCACTGTATGAGAGTTTAAACGAAAGTAACATCACCTGCAGTGCCCAACAGAACACTTTAGTAGCGAATTCCCAAGGCAATAACGGTTTGAGGTTTGAGGTCCGACTGACTTCATTTTATGGCCTTTTCAGTTGTCACTTGTCAAACGTATCCGTGTCACATTGATATTGCTGATAAGTGTTTTTTTTGCCTTATGATTTATTCAATTTAAAGGTGTTAAGGGCTATGCCTGAGTTAGTCATTCAAGCATTAGCATTAACTATTCATCACCTGAAACAATTTGGGTTTGAAAGAATTCTTTGTTTGGAAGCTTCGTTTCGACCTTTTGCTAGCATCACAAAGATGACCCTTTCAGCCAACGCTCTGCAACAGCTAGAGGTGAGTGGTTTAGTCATTTTAGGGTTCTATGCAACCCGGTCCAAATGCATGTCTCATCTATATTCTTGATTTCCATGTCCAAGTGAAGGTGCTGAAGAATAATTATGATGGTTCCGATTGTGGATCCCTGTTGCAATGCATGAACAATACCCTTACTGTTTTTGGATCAAGGCTTCTCAGACACTGGGTATGGAGTATACTAGATCCTGCCATGTTCTCTACAAGATTTGGTTTCCCTTCCCCTTCCCCTTCTGCTACTTATGCTTATTGATGTGTTTTACTTGGTTTTCTCGGTATTATTTTGCAGGTAACTCATCCTTTATGTGATAGAAACATGATCTATGCACGTTCAGATGCTGTTTCTGAAATATTGAGATCCATGGGCTCTAGTTCAGTGTCTGAGGTTGATTCAAAAGAGGAAAATCCTGACATCATGGTAGTGCAGCCTGAACTCCGTCATACAAATTACAATATCATCTGTTTTGACCACTTTAGGACGAGCACCTGATGTTCAACGTGGGATTACAAGAATTTTCCATCGAACTGCTACCCCATCTGAGGTAACACATAAAAATTGACCTAACATGCTCTGATGTTCACCCCTATCGTAATCTATGCTGCTCTTCATGCGAGTTCCATTGCTTCTTATTATCATATACACTCTGATCTAGTCCTTTTTAAACTTCATTCCGTCCTGAGAAATTATTTTCATGTGCTTGGTGAATTTTCTGCTGTGTAATATTTATTTAATCATCTTTCACTGTATTAATTCATTCCAGGTCGGTATTAATTATCCATGAGATACCTTTCTGCTTTGGATCCAACATTTTCTATGCAGTTTCTTCTTTACAGCTTTCCTCCCAAGTATTTATGACTACATTGTTGGGAACACTATACAGTTCATTGCAGTTGTTCAAGCTCTCTTGGTTGCTGGAAGACAATTGCACCAACTTCAAGGTCATATAAAGGACATAAACAACAGTCTCAAAGACAGGACTGTGCACTCTGGTTTGTTGAGAAAGGTGATATTCACAGCCTCATCCTCCAGTGTTATAAATACTGCAGCAAGACTCCTGTCTCATCTTAGCAAAGAAGCTGCTGATCGACGGGATTTTCATAACCTTTTTATTGTTTCTGATGGAAATTTCTCAGAGGTATGATCGAGAGAGCATATGTGTGCCAATCCAGATTATTCTGTAAGCTCTGTCATACCTTGATCTAAATTTTCATAAATGTTTGCTGCTTTTGTAGGTTGCTTCAGCCAAAACCAAAGTGCAATTGGCAAATGAGATGTTGCATGAATTGCTTCTTCAGTATCACAAACAACTGCGTATGCACAATCTTGAATTTACAACTGTATCTGGAGTCGCACATTTGATAGAGGTACTTCTATTAAATTAAATTTCTGGTATGAATGTATGATCAATAGCTTCTTTGATTTCTCAGTACAGCCCACAACTTCATTTCCTTAACAACTTCATTTCCTTAACATAACTTTGTCCATTAACTGTCGCATGTGCTTGCTTCATTTTGTTCCTATTTTTATTATTAGCTCGGCTTTTGTATTATGTGAATGGTTGTTCTTTATTTCTATATAAGATGTACCAGTTTATGTACGTTTGTTCCACTTCCCTGCATTGACATAACCTCCATTTGCAGCTGTCTCTTGATGTTAAGATACCTTCACATTGGGTTAAAGTAAATAGCACGAAGAAAACAATTAGGTACCATCCACCTGAAGTATTGGGCGCCTTAGACCAATTAACTCTGGCTAATGAGGAGCTGTCAATTGTTTGTCGAGCCACTTGGCAAAGGTTTTTGAAAACATTTCGTGGATGCTATTCTGAGTTTCAGGCTGCCGTTCAAGCATTAGCCACTTTGGACTGTTTAAATTCACTTGCCATGCTATCTAGGAATAAAGTTCTGTTGTTATATGATTCTGACTTCATATGCATCATTTCCAATGGCTTTTGCTGATATTTGAATTTGCTTTATCATTGCAGAATTATGTTCGACCTGTTTTTGTAAGTGATGAGGAGCCTAATCAGATTATCATCAATAGTGGTCGACATCCAGTATGTAGTCTACATTGTATTTATGTTTGTCCATTTATTAGCTTTCGTTTTTATATATTTCTTCCCCCTCTTTTCATTCTTTCTTTTGCTAGACAAAAGTTATAAATATCGTGGTTATTGTTGTACTTGAAGCAATTGTGAATGTCATGGAGGTTTAACCATGGAGTGTTTTTTAGACATTTTTGTAGTATTAATTTAGTTGCCATTTTTTCCACTTACAGTTATAGTTTTTCATTTTTATGTGTGTAACTGTGCTCTCCTGATTAATAATGCTAGTGGGCAATGGAAGAGATTTTCCTAATGGTGACTTGTACTTTCTGTTGTGCTTGTTAGTGGGATTTACAAGCTTAAAGGCTTAGCTGCATAAGTAATCAGCACCAAGTGCATGATGGTTCTCGATATCATGATACCCATTGATGATTAATTAGCTAGGAGCTGTATGTGATTATTCATTGGTTCTAAGACATTTTAGAGTGGAATTAGCCTGCAATTTTGATTAAGGCTTCTGCTCATTAACTTCGGCAGGTTATGGAGAATATCCTGCAGGATACTTTTGTTCCAAATGACACGAATTTGCATGCAGATGGGCAATACTGTCAAGTTGTTACCGGACCAAACATGGGTGGAAAAAGTTGCTATATAAGACAAGTTGCTCTCATTTCTCTCTTGGCTCAGGTAACAGTAAAATTGTGAGTGAACTTACTGCATGGAGCTGCTGCTCCCCCCCTCAAACCCGCACGCACACAGAAAAAATGGGAAACAGGAAACAAAAGAGTAAAATGAGGAAAATGAAAATGTAGAATAGAAACCAAGAATGGGAGTCAGGGAGTATGATAATTGGATTATTACAAGTTGTTCATTTCATTCTTCCTATGATAATTTTTAGAAGCTAGATCCTCTTCAGTATCTGTTCTTCTGATTTCCATAGGTTGGCTGCTTTGTTCCAGCATCATCAGCGAAATTGCATGTTCTTGATGGCATTTTCACTCGGATGGGAGCTTCGGATAGTATTAAGCTAGGGAAAAGCACTTTCTTGGAAGAATTGAGCGAGACATCTCACATTCTTCAAACCTGCACATCCCGCTCATTGATCATAATTGACAAACTCGGAAGAGGCACAAGTACACATGATGGTGTGGCTATAGCTTATGCTACATTGCATTACCTACTCGAGCATAAAAGATGTATGGTCCTCTTCGTTACACATTATCCAGAAATACTCAGCATTAGAAATGAGTTCCCAGGATCTGTCGGAGCATTCCATGTTTCTTATTTGACACAAGAGAAGGATATTGATACGGAGCTCAAGGAGGTGGATACTGTGAATCATGAAGATGTAACCTACCTTTACAAGCTTGTGCCTGGTGTGTCTGAGAGAAGTTTTGGGTTTAAGGTCGCTCAACTTGCACTGGTATGCTTTTGATACTCTTTGTAAAAACATTTGGTTGAAGCAATAATTGAGAAGCAAGGAATAGTGACTTAGGTTATTCCGATATATATATATATATTCTTGCCTTATGTTCCATTGCAACTCATGTTTAATATTGATTGCAGTTACCTTCTTCATGCATCAGACGTGCTGTTGCGATGGCAGCTAAATTAGAAGTAGAGGTATGTGAAAGAGAGAGAAGCAAGTCTTTGTACAACGGTTCAAAGTCTCATGATAAATCTGAAGATTCAGATCATGCCTGTGTACCTCTGGATTGGTTGCACAGAAGAAGTTGAGAAAGCTTACCAGGATATATTCTTTCATTTAAATCTTGCCATCCACAATGAAGATGGTGCTGTCAAGAGCCTCCATAATTTGGAGCATGCTAAAAGCCTAGCAGACAAGCTGATAAATAGGTAAAACTTCTTTTATGCCTTTTGCAAGAAATCTATGATGGAAACTATCGATGCACATGTAACGCTGCCACTGGAATGCCAGCATGCATCGGCTGTGTTGGCAATTCTAGTTTATCCATTTCATGACTAATTAAAGAGGCTGCGCGTGTAGGCTGGGCACTATGGTTGTGCCCTCGGTTTCGTAGCATGGTGTTCTTACTCCGATCTGGTTGACCTCTACCCTAAATGCATGCGGATCATCTCCGAATATTTAGAATCAATCAGGTATCTTTTTTGAACTTCTATGTAGCCTAATAGAGTAGTACTATATGTTTTACTATTGCTGATGATTCTATAATTTTCGGATATTTCATCCCTTTTCTACTTCTTGAACTTTAAGGTTATTTTTGTTAATTTCAATACCAACATTTAGAGGATCCGCAGCGGCGGATGTCCCGACGGACGTCGGACCGGCGTGCCGGACGTCCGCCATTAGGCGAGCGACCGGCGGACGCGGACGTCGCTTGCGGACATCGGAGTTCCGCGGATTTCCGACGACGTCCGCTATTGCGGGTTCCCGGTGGACGTCCCGATTTTTTATTTTTTATTAAAAAAAAACAAACTCTATATATACGGCTCGTTGAACTTCATTTCATTCGCACCACTTGTTTTAACGAGTTTTTCTCTCTATACGTTTCTTTTAGTATATCCAAAATGGCTAGTGGTAGTGGTGCGGGTGGTAGTGGTGTACGCCGACGAATTAAAGAAGAGTTACGGGCCGTTACGTCCAGGGAGATAAATCGATTGATACAAGCGGCCTTGCAGCAGCAGCAGCCGACGGTACCTCGACCCATCCATCGTCGAGCTATAGTACTCCGGGACCACATCGTTGCACACCGTCGGTTGTATGAGGACTACTTCGTTCCGGAGCCGCGGTTTGGGGAGAACATGTTCCGGCGACGTTTTAGGATGCATCGTCCGTTATTTCTGCCTATCGTGGGTGCTTTAGAGCGTCGATACGAGTATTTGAGGATGAGGCAGGATGCGGTTGGTAGACCCGGCCACATGCCCATACACAAGTGCACTGCCGCAATCAGGCAGCTGGCATACGGAGGTGCGGCCGACATGTTCGATGTGTACCTCCACATCGGCGAGACGACTGCCTGCGAATGTCTGTAGTATTTTTGTGAGGGAGATATTCAGGGATATATATCTTCGGAAGCCTACCCCCGAAGATTGCCAGGCTCTGACTTTATTGCTATATTTAATATTTTATTTTATTATATTATAGATATGACCTCTTTTATTCTTATGATTTGTGGCTAACTAGTAACCACCATTTGGAGCGTGTACATTTAGCTTACATTCTTCAAATATATTCTCAAAAAAATTTATATAATTCCTTTGTCATGTCACATTTGAGTAATGGAATGAAATTTTAGGAGATAAGAGTATTATTGTTTTGTATGGGTAAAGTGGAAAGAGATAATAGTATATTTTTATATATTGGTATGAGGGACAAGTTTGAAAAAATGAAATGTGACGACATCTTTTATAATACAAACTAAACTTCAATTTATCAATCTATACAACCAATTAATCCGTACACAAATGATAGTGCAGGCTGAAGAATATTCAATAAGAAGTCAACAAGTAGTTTAAGCCAAAAAATGTAGACTTCACAAGCGAAACCATATTTTGTGGTACGCGTAGAGAAGTGGGTTCTGCCCTTCAATATATCTTATCTATAAATATGTTATGAAATCTGATCAAAGTCATATATCTACAAACAAACACCATAATAATTAGAGCATCCACATCCGTGCTCTTGCCAATGAATACGGATGTGGGTCCGGTCCCACTTTTACTCTCTGCTGTTAGGTAAGAACACAACACTCACATTCATGCTCTTACGCAAGGACAAGCTCAAGAGTCTCATAATTCTATTATTCAATTTAAATAAAAACATTTCCACACAATTAAAATGCATTAAAAATACCCGAAATAATATTACAAATTACAAAAAATAAAAAATTACATAATTAAAATACTAAAAATTAAAAATTACATAATTAAAATCCTAAAAATTAAAATTTACATAATTAAACACCTAAAAAATAAAAATTACCCTCGTGGATGACTATTCATCCGGCTCTACCCTCAATGTTCTTTTGAGACCCCGTATCATCGCCTCATGCGATCGAAGTTGCTCGAGGGTCATAGTTGACCTATCGGCCAAATTGAGTTGGCCAAAATCCCCACAACGAGTTGGTGGGGGGTTGAGGTGGCACATAGGGAGCGGGAGCGGGGGCGAATGGAGTCGCGGCGCGACGGCGGTTGGCCGCCGCCTTCTTCCTTCCTTGCGGCCGGCATTGGGAACTGCTCGGGCCGACGTCGGGGCTACCCAAGTTAGCTCCGGCAAGTTGGCTAGCCACATCCTCGGAGCCGGCGTCGGATAGGGATACCGACCTCGACCGTTTGGAGGAGGAGCTAGAGGAGGATGATACGCCTCCCCTATACTTCAGATGCGTCCGCGTCTCCTGTCAAATGTTGAGATACTTGAACGGCTTGTAGTTCATGGATTGGTAGGTCGCCAAGGCAGAACTGATGATGTCAAGCTCGCTCCGGCCGCTCCTTGCCGACCGCTCTTCCCGAAGGTAATATCCCTGGAACTTTTGGATTTCTTCATTGGCTCTGTATATGGCATTGCGCACCATTCTCTCGTTGCGCTCTATTGGTCCAGCCGGCCGGTTTTGATTGTACCGGCGACAGATGCGCCACCAATAATGGTCACCGGATTGGTTGGTGCCAACCTCCGGATCTTCGGAGATTGATACGTACACTTTGAATAATTGCTCCATTTCCCCCGGAGTGTATGGGGTGCAGACACCACGAGTAGGAAGATGAGGAGTTTGAGAGGGGCCGCTCCCTCCCGCTCTAGGTACGGGTGGTTCGGGTGTCCACCCGTATTGCCCTTCGGGGGTATCTTGGTCGTCGATCGGGTAAGGCCGGTAGCCACTCGGATCTTGCGAACCTTGGGTTTGAGGAGAGGCCGAATATTCCTTTTCCGGACTAGGAAATGGTTGTGAACCAAACCAATCGGGGTTCCAACCGTGGGAGCCGGAGGGGTGATCGCCGGAGCCGGACATTTTTTTGTTGTGAGTGAAAGAAAGATTGAGAATTGTAAGAATAGAAATGAGAGAATTTAGATGAGAATTGTGTAGTGTGGTGTGAATTTTTGGTGTGGAAGTGAGGGTATTTTTAGATGAAAATGTGTACTTTTGGGGAAAGATTTGAAAAATAAATTAAAAGTGGGTAGAAAACGGATATAATTTTTTGGGAAGTGAGAAAAAATATATATATTTTTAATCGGATTTTTTAATTAAAATTTGATTTTTTTTTAAAAAAATACGTGGGCTGCTCGCTGGCACGGACATGCTCGATGCATCGAGCAACGCCGTGCCAGCGACAAGAGCGCAGCGGCGAGCAACGGGTGCCGCGCCGCTGGCACGGACGGACGGACGGCTGCGCTCAACCGCCGTGGATGCTCTTAATATCAACTGCAAAATCAAAGTAGGTGGGGGTGTTTCAAAGTTGATTCAGACATGAGATGTTCATCGTTGGTGGTGATGTTAATGATTTTGTGTGCGCGGATGCATCTATCAAGTTGCAGAAACATTGATGCTGCAGCTAATGATGTAAGAATAAGAGCCAAGTTTCATTACACTTTTCTTCGACACTTCGCAACAGTTCCTAATTATTGGAATCGAAGCAGAGGCAAAAACTTGAACACTGTGTCAAGAAGGCTTGTTTCTGGAGGCCCAAATCCACTCCATAACTGAATCAATGAAAATTGTCTAAGTTTTTGTTATGTTTTTTCATTCCTTGATCTTTTTTTGGGGAGAAGATCTACCTGACATCAATGTAGATTTTCAGGACATTATATATGTTGTGTAGTCATGTTATCACAGTTTTGTATGATTGTCAATTTTTTTTTAATAATTTTGGCTTGTTCCACAAAAATAGTTTATTCCCATAAATATAATTTATTTTCATTTTTTAGTTTTACCTTCTTACGAGGTGGGCCATATTCCAATCACATTTTTTGCTATTTCTCTCCTACTTCACCTATTTAGCTGTTTACAAAGTCCTTACTTTTTTGGGGACGAATGAACAGTTTGTAACATGCATACATTGTGAATGACAAACATTTTGAAGAAGATTTTCCTTCATTTAGATACTATGTTAAATTTCATAAAAGTTAAGACTTCATGAATTTCCTATATGAAATGGGCATTCTAACACATGATTCAATATACCTTTGATTTGAACAGAAGATAATTAACAACATCCACCATAGATCCTCCCCAACAATCCTTTACTATAAAAATATCCTATAATATTATAATGTGAATACCCGAGCCTACGAGGTTGATATAAACGACTGCGTTCTACTATTATTATAATAATAATATGTTGAGCTTGAGATACAAACTTGCCGGGCGAAAATTACACGGAAAAAAATAAGGAGAAAATTACATGGAAACAACTTGTGGAAAACGGTAAGCCGAGATACGCCTTGGTAGTGCTCTCGGTTTGGCATGTCGTCCCCAAAGATAAAACGGCTTCGTCTCTGAAGTAGCAGCACTGCTAGCGGCAGAGCTCCGGCGAACGGGATTAAGGCGATGGCAGAGCTTCAACGGGAAGATTATGCACATAGGGAGAGAGCGTGTATGCAAGAATGCTTGAGCTTGTTGTGTAGAGAATGCAATGGATGCATGCCTATTTATAGGTCAAGTCCACCCGCAGGGGTTGCTGGAGTTAACAGACATAATGTCTGTCACCAAGGCCATTGACCGTAACCGCCGGGGGTTACTGACTGTTGCACTAGTCGTTGGGAGCTGAAGAGACACGATGCATCTGGACACACTACACGACGGGATACACCGTGGACCGTCAGGGTCTAGCAGGGACATTTTGTCTCCCGTTATGCGTCGGGGTCCGTAAAAAGATATAATCACGAATCATATTTTTTCAGACCAAAATACCCTCAAGCCCTAAAAGGGCATTTTTGTCACTCCATTATATTGTTGACATGTGATTTCTGCCACATTTTTTTCAGCAATTTCTTATATAATTTTCTAATAAATTCTAGTACTTCATACGTAATTAAAATTTTATCCTTATTTACACTTTCTAATTTTTTTTATAATATACATATTTATCATTATCTGCATTAATTAATATGAAAATAATAAAATGAGACCCTTTCTTCCTTATAAAACTCATTTTGAGGTAGTTTTCGATGTTTTCTATTTCCTCTAATTTTTATTTGTTTTTTACCTTGATTTATCGATCGATTTTATTTATTATGATACGATCCCAATTTTGCAGTATCAATTTATAAATTTACATTGTCTTAATTTCAAATACTATTATTAATAAAAAAAATCTACAATAATTAAATACTACCTCTGTCCTGGAATAAGTGTCATATATGGATTGAGCACGGGTTTTAAGAAAGAGTTTGAGTGTGTAATAAATGAGATGAAGTAGTTGAATGTGGGACCCATTTGACTAGCTATAGGTAAAAAGTGCTTCTTTGACTTTCTTACTTAAATGGAATATGGAAACTAGAGTTTGTGTTGATTAAATTCAAAATAATCTGATTTAATTGATGAGTAATTAAATTTGATTAATCTAATTTAATGACATTTACTAAACCTGCTGTTACATTAATGGCAGGGATGGAAGCTGACTTTCCGACCAATCAAAGGGCTGTGACGGAGATTGAGTTCCAGATCCGTCAAATGGCTGGGACAACGGTGGACTTTCCGACCAATGAAAGAGCTTGGACGGTGGCAAATTTTCAAATCCGTCAACGACCTCGGCAGCTGGGTGGATTTTCCACCCGAGAAATCCCTCCGACGGTGGAAGAGCTTTAGCCCCCATCACCGGATCTGAAACTGCGCAAAAATAGATTAATCAAATTTAATTACTCTGGATCTGAAACTGAGTAAAGATATTGTTGCACCCAGCTGCCGAGGTCGTTGACGGATTTGAAAATCTACCATCGTTTAAGCTCTTTCATTGGTCGAAAGTCCACCGTGTCCCAGCCATTTGACGACTTTGAAACTCAATCTCCGTCACAGCCCTTTGATTGGTCGGAAAGTCAGTTTCCGTCCCTGCCATTAATGTAACAGCAGGTTTAATAAATGTCATTAAATTAGATTAATCAAATTTAATTACTCATCAATTAAATCAGATTATTTTGAACTTAATCAACACAAAATTTAGTTTCCAGATTCCATTTAAGTACGAAAGTCGAAGAAGCACTTTCTACATATACATAGTCAAATGGGTCTCATATTCAACTACCTCATCCCATTTATTACATACTCTAACTATTTCTTAAAACCTGTGCTCAATCCATATATAACACTTATTCCGAGACGGAGGTAGTCAAAGCCCAAGCCCAAGCCCTAAATGACTGCGTTCTACTATCACTTACGAGGGAAAAAGCAGAGAGTTAAAGAACTTTCCCGCCAAATCGTCCACCCCCAAAACTCTTTCATCACACACAACACCAACCACAACGAGGAATCTGCGAAATCGGAGATGCTAATACAGGTGAAGTGCAGTTGCGGAGAGAGGCAGTGCCCTGAATGGGCGATTGTGGAGCTTCAGGGCACCGTCGAAGCCCAGCCCTCTTTCCAAGACCGCATCCAAAACCTCCAAATCGGCCTTCTCTTGCGCCCTTCTACCGAGGTAAAAACAATCTATTTGTTTCCCACTAATCCACTTTCCTTGCTCTCGCTTAGAATTTTATGAGTTTCAAATGTTGTCTTTTTGGGGGTTTTCAGGAAATTTACACACTTGTAGTGGGTTACCATGAGCTGACCGGATCAAAACAGAGATTGAAAAAGCCTATTTTAGTGTTGAAGAAGATCGAGGGTGGGGAAAATTCAGATTCAAAAAGGGTGGAATTAGACGTAATTGGAGTTATTCGCCACAAGATTTTATTCAAAACCAGGCCTAAAGCCATTATATCATCTAGTAAGCCTCGCTTCTATTTAACAACATTTACATATTTTGATTCATATAAGGAAGAATCCCCAATTCTGAAAATTTTTGAATCTGAGGCTTAGATCATTGCAGTTAACATCAATTAATGTGCTCTTGTTTAGAATTAGAGAGTTGTTTTGCATCGACATAGTCACATAGACAGCTATTGGTTAATGTTTCTTAGATGGTTTGGAGGATTCAACTCAAGTGTGGCTTTCAATGAAGAGAATGATAGTGCAAATTGGTCATCTATTTCTGCAACTCATGGTTCAGCTGAATTTGATGACAACATCACGCAATAGCTATCTATATAGTACATGAATTCTACAGGATCACCATGCCTGTTTCCATATAGAAATAAAACTGTCTTACTGCCCCCCAACTCTTTGATGTTGTATTCAAGAAATTCATTCTCTCCTATTGCTGTTGATTCCTGGCAGGACCTCAACCGGCTGCCAAAGGAAAAAACAGTGCCCATGCTTCTTCTGTGCTCAACTAATCCGGAATCGAGCTATGGTAGCAGCAAGCCTAATGGATTTTAAATGTCCAATGTTACTGGTAAAGACCTTTTGTATAAGTTTGAATAGTAATGCCCAGTTATATTTTTTCGCTAAATTGAACTTCTTAGGCGCACATTTTCTCCAGTCGTTCCTTTTCTAGAGTCCTATGAGGGGTTGGGCAAAAATACCGGAAAACGGTATATGATAATAGCACAACACATTCCTACTCTCTACAACAAAAAAGTTCTCACCCAGAATCAACAAAATGGGTTTCATGTAGAAGGGTTAGATTCATCAGTTGGTGGTAGGCTACTTAAACAATGTGGTAAGGGTTTAAATAAGTTTTTGAAAAGGGAACAAATTTATTGTAAAAAAGCCACTCCAACAATATAGATCAGGCGCCAGTCGCATAGCATCAAAGTTGATCCATGATTTATGTACGTAATTATATGAAGAGTTGGGTCGTATTCAGTCACTTGTTAACAATATTGCTTCCTGCACGAAGCCTCAACATTTCACTTCTCTTGCTTCTTTCCATTGCGTCTACTGGCCAGTTTACACCCTCTTTTATATTCCAGATTGGTTACATTCGGATATCGCCATTTGTTTTGTCTCTCTTTATACATCAGATCAAACCGTCAGGTGCTAAATATCAAGGCATAGGTTAGTATTCAAAAGATGGTTCCAATAAGAGTGTATCAAGTTGTTTCGACATTAGAATAGATGGTGGTAATAAAGAAGATCAAAGATATGATCATACATTTAGAAAGTCACTTTCCAAATACAGCAGCTTCAGTGATCCGAAATCAAAGTTAGCATGTAGATTTCATCAAGTTTTTTATGTTGATTTACTTTGTACATCGCCACCCTTATTCAAACGTTCTAGTGTTAGAAATGGGCCACTCATCATCTTAGGGTGATGACAACGATGTGCTCAACGCCTGCCCAAAGCACGATGGCACTTGTAGACAACACGACACTGCAATGGACAGCACACGCGTTGCCTCCGTGAGCATGCATGCAAAAGCACGCGAAAGGATGAGCTACTTGACTATAACATTTAAATACATAACTTTATAAATCAATTTTCAAATTCATAAATACCATAATTATATTAAATTTCGTGATTTTGGAGGTTAATATACTCCTTTAAATAATCAATCTTACCTGGGAGATATATTATAGATCAGATCATGTGAATCAAATTAGTTTATTTTATTTTAGTATGACCTTTGTTTTTTAAACAGAGAACTTGTAATCAAGACTTTCTGCTTGATTTTTTTTTTCTGTTTGAACTAAAGGGCCCCATAATCACCATGTGAATATAGAATGTATCAAGTGTATGAAGTTAAATTTATTTTCTATTTCTCCATATTGTATTCATAGAATAAATTTGCTTAAAAAATGTTATCACTTTCTTCGGTCCAATTCCAAAGTCCGAAAAGGGTCGGGCCATCCGCAATGCTGTCTCTTATCCGTCTTTTAACCGTCTCATCTCTTAATTATTCATAAGCCCCACTGTACTTTTCACTTCATCTCTTAATTAAGAGATAGAACCAGCAACCCTTCATCGCTTATCCGTCTCTTAACCATCTCATCCTTAACTATTCATTCAATTTCATTTTTTATTTTTATTTCCAACAAATTCAATTAATAAAAACACACTTCATTAAATAAAATAAAAATTACAACTTAAAATCCTAAAAAAACTACATAATTAAATTCGTGGCAAAATAAATAAAAAAAGACATAATTTAAAATACAATTTTATAGAAATTATAAAAATTACTCCGTCGGCGAATCATCCTCCGGAGGCAGTGGAGGCGAAATACCAAGTTGTCCCGCCAGATACACAATGCCAGCATGATGGGCTTGAAATTGGGCAGGCATCATGCGGGAAGTGTCCGCCATCGTGGCGGTGAAGTACATGGACATTAAAGAGGAAGGCGGCCCTTGGGAGCCAGCCTGGCTTGATTCGCCTCGGCCCCTCCTCCCTCTAGCCGCCTTCGCGCCTTGGTCCCTTGCGGCCGACGGCGCCCACAGGAGGACCCCTGCATCGTCCGCTGTGCCCTCAACCTCCTGCGAGGCAATCTCTTGTGCGGCGCTGCCTGAACCGCCCCCACTAGACGAGTATTTGCCACCCGCCGTGTGCTTCGTGCGCTTCGAGGTCGAGTCCGTGCTAGACTGGACACCGCTGGCCCACCTTGCCTCGTCTTTGACGACCTCCCAAATATCGACATGTTTAAATACTTTGCCGGTGTCGTCGAAATAGACTCGCAAAGCCGATCTCAGAATGTCGGCTCCCGTGGCTCCGCTTTGGTAATGAGCCGCTTCAGTCTTGTAGATGCCGCAGAATTTTTTGACCTCTCTGTCAACTCGGTCAAAGTGAACGCGGAGCATCTTTAATGTGAGCTGGCGGGACCCCTTCAGCTTAATCTCATTGTAGGCCTCGGTGACCTTTTCCCAGAAGCACTTCCGGGTTTGTTGAATCCCGACGATGGGATCGTACGAGACGTTGATCCAGACGTTGTACACAACCATTGTGTCCTTGCGGCTGTACGGATGCCGGCCTACATCCTCCTCCTCCTCCTCTGCCGCCTACGCCTCTTTCTCCACGGCGTCAAATGCCCTAGAGCTTCCACCGCCTCGTCCTCCTTCCGGAGTGGGTTCATCCGAATAATCCTCCCTAATTTGGGATAATCCCTACGAATACCTCGGGGCGGAGGGACGAGCGTATGCATCCTCATCAAAATGAGGTGGTTGGTACCCCACCGGCGTCGATGAATCGGAACCCGAACCACCCAATACATTGTACATGCCACCAGTCGCCAAACGCGTTGATGTCAAATCCGTCGGAGCCGCCACCGCCAGAGTTTCCGTCGCCAGATATTTTGTGATGAAAATTGGAGAGGTTAGATGAAAATTTGTGAGGACTGGAGATGATTTGGGAAGAATAGATGTGTGCTTGTGTGTGTAATGAGGATGAAATATGAGTATTTATAGAGTAAAAAAAATAAAAAAAAATAAAAAAAGAAAAACGACAATATTACCGTTTGATTATTTATTTATTTATTTTTATTAAATTCGATTTTTTTAAAAAAATGATTTATTGCGTCAGCGTGATGAAGCCCACTCACGGGCAGGCGAGTGGGCGTCACGCGTGGCGCCAGCGCGCCACGTCGTGCGGGCGCGTGGCGAGACGGCTCGCCATCGGTCTCGGCGGGATGGTAACGAGACGAGACGCTGCAACGCGTCCCGCGTCCGTCTCGTCTCGTCTCGGAGGGACGAGATAAGAGACACCCGTGAGATGCGTTACGGGTACTGTTATGCACCTCCTTTCTATTGATTCCAGTCAAATATCTACCACAGAAAGGGATAACTTTTGCAGATATTTCTTGCAAGTACACAAAAAGAAAATAAAAGTATTATAGTAGTAATAGAAGAAACATCATTTACATATTGTTGATTTGTTGTTAGTTGTTACGCTTCTAATAAAGGTTTAAATTAGTAGAAAACGTTCAAGAAATTTCAACGCAAAACTATTTTGGGCTCCTCAGATTTAATTGAGCTGTCTTCTTCTATCCACTCTCCTACCGCCACGTACACATGCCCCACGAAACTTCTCGTTGTTTCCTTCCCTTGCACTGTTTTCTTTTCTCTCATCATTTTCCCATTTTTGTTTCCCCATCCCATCCCATCCCATCCCAATTTGCTCTTTTTTTACTTCTTCTCTCTCTCTACATTTATTTGTCATCAGAACCTTCTGGAATTACCACACAACCTTGGCGCTTACCCTCTCTGGAAAATTAGATTTCAACCGAATTAACGCCTGCAAGTATGTTATCCGGTTTTTGTGATTGATTTAGCTGCGTTGCTTTTGTTGCCTTCGAATTGATGGTAAGTTTTGGTGCGGTGCAGGTGGGAGGCGTTATGGATCGGAGCGGGAGCGGGAGCGGGAGCGGGAGCGGTGAATCGACGGCCGGCGATGCATCGCGCTCTCTTCCGACGCCGTTTCTCACAAAGACCTATCAGCTCGTCGACGACCAGGCGATCGATGACATCATCTCCTGGAACGAAGACGGATCTGCTTTTATCGTTTGGAATCCCACGGAGTTCGCCAGAGATTTGCTGCCAAAGTATTTCAAGCACAATAATTTCTCCAGTTTTGTTCGCCAGTTGAATACCTACGTAAGCTCGGATAATCTGGATTTGAGATTTGTGGTTCAAATTTGTGTTTCTGTTGTTGACGAAATTTTTTTTTTGTTGAATTTTAGGGATTCAGGAAGGTTATGCCGGACCGGTGGGAATTCTCAAACGATTGCTTTCGGAGAGGCGAGAAGAAGCTTTTGTGTGATATTCAGCGCCGGAAAATTGCTCAGTCGTCTCCGGCCGTAGTGGCGGCGGCCGCGGCCGCGGCGGTGCTACCAACAATATCCGCGCTAAGGACGGTGTCTCCGTCCGATTCCGGCGAGGAGCAGGTGATTTCCTCCTCCAATTCACCGGCGAGGGCACGCGATTTCAGCGGTGGCACATCGGAGCTGATCGGCGAGAACGAGAGGCTGAGGAAGGAGAACTCGCAGCTCAACAAAGAGCTGAGCCAAATGAAGGATTTATGCAACAATATTTTTGCTCTGATGTCGAATTACAATAAGAGCGGCGGCAGCAGCAGCAGCAGTGAACAGCAAACGCAGCTTTCCGTGGCGGAGAACGCGATGAAGCCGCTAGATCTGCTTCCGATGACGAAATTCTGCGAGGAGATCCAGACGGCGGTGGTTGCGGCGGCGGCGAACGGCGCGGAGGAGAGCCATATCAGATTCGCGGCGGAGGAAATAAGCGCGAGATTGTTCGGCGTGCCGATCGGAATGAAGCGCGGGAGGGAGGGGGAGGGGAGTTCGGATATGGATTTGCAGCTGCAGCAGCCGATGGGTGATATAAAATCTGAGCCGATGGATGAAGACAGCAGTGGCGATGAACGGAACTCGTCGTGGCTGACGCGGAGCAGCTCGCGAAATAGGAAGCTTCTTAATTGATGCATGCTAGCTAGCTGTATGGTGGGCTGCACCGCAGAGGATTAGATCATGGTGTAGAAGCGCGTGTATGTATTAGATGAGGCACGTGTGAAACAGACTCTCGTGTCTCACTGTGGAAGGACCTCAATCTGGAAGCTTCCTAAAGTAGTTCCATTTTGTATTTTATTTTTATTTTAATAGGCTATTGTTACTTTACTTTTTTTAATTTAATTTAATTTAAACTGTTCACACTGAATATATTTCTTTCTTCCTTGTTCCAATTAAGTTAGAATTAAAACTTTCCAATTAAAAAGATTAAAAATTACAGTATATTGAAGTGTAGGAGATAAAAATATAAATAAAAGATTAAAAAGAGCAACAAGTCCACGGTATTAATTGGTCAAATTTTTAGCACAATATTAAATGCAACATTTATGACCGGCATATTACGTGCTACTTATTCTCATCTTTCCAAATTTTCCTAATTAAAGAAAGAAAAATATTTTGGAGATATAATGTCTAAGACATAATGAGGGTTAAATAGTAATATTACATTATATTCTACTTTTAATAAAATTTGAATTTTATAAAGGTACTTTTTTGCCCCTTAGATCTAGAAAATGGAAATTTTGAATAAGGGGTATTAATTACGTATGATATCAATAAGATTGCTTCATTATGGGAAATGTATATGGAAGATATGGATTAATATTCAAATACATTCCTATAAGTTCGAAGATTATTTGTCTAAGGGAGTAATTTTTATAAGTAGTTGATTTTTTTTTAATTTGCTGGAAAAATAAATTAATGAATGTATAAGTAAAAGTTTATCCATTTTTAGCTATTTATAAAATTAATAAATCAATTTAATTGCTTGAGTTCTTATAGCATCAAATAAAGATTCGAAATTTATTTATGCTTTATTTTATTAATGGACAAAATGTTAGGGAAGAACAATTTAAATTTGTATACTAGAATTAAATAGTTACATGGTGTCAAAATAATGTGTTTTAGAATTTTACAATTTAGAAATTTAAACATTGTTATAGAAAAAAAAAAGTTGTTGTGAGTGACTATTACTATTTCGTTGAACGATGACACTAAGAAATTAAGTATGTATATGCATGCAATCATTTTTATGATTCAGAATTTTAGTAATTATTTAATACTAATTAAAAATTAAATATATTTTTGTACGTATATACTTTTTACATTCTAGAACTTTAATGATTATTTAATAATAAAATAATTGGATGCGAATGAATATTTTTATTTCATTGGAGGATAATATTAAGAAATTAAGTATTCCTATATGACTATTAGATGATTGAATTCAAATGTTTTTATATAATGCAAATTTTGTAGAAAGTCAATTTATGATATGGAGTATCTTACCAATTTATTGGCTAGCGCTTAGAATCAAAAAATATAGACAATTGCAAAATTAGAGCATTGATTTGAAATGTTCATATCTTTACAATACTAGTGAATTAATTTGACAAATGCATTAGTTTCAAAAGTTTACATCTTACCATCCGAAAATGGTGAATAAAATCATAGAGTTTATATAATCGTTTATATGACTTAAAATTTAAATGTTACTATTTAATGGAGTATCATTTTAATTTATTTTATATTAGACATGAAGTATTTTTTATAACTTGCAAATTTTATAAATATTTGATAATAAAATAATTAGATGACAGTGACTAGTATAATTATAATTTACTTCTAATTTTTATAAAATTAAATTTAGTTTTTTTATTTAGAATTTTAAGAATTATTTAATAATAAAATAATTGAATATAAATATTATTTTGTTGGATATCAATAAGAAACTAAGTAGTGAAAATAGTTGAAATTTTGTTAAAATTTTGCTAATAAACGTGAATCTTAATTGATACTACTATGTATTAATTAGTTATAGATAGTTAATTTGATTAGATTTGACTTCCCTTCCCTAATAATCAATTATACATAACTACTAATTTTCCTTTTATCTAAAATAAGGGTATATTAGTATATATTTAAATTAAGGTTATGGCAAAGTGACATAGGGGCATTATGTCATAGAGACATTATGTCTCTAAATCACTACTCTTAAAGAAACACTGCACAGGTTAAACAAATTTTAACTCAAATGTTGATTAGCAAAAACTTAGACTCATTCTCAGCTATGACTGGTTGCTATATGGAGTATATTTAATTCGTCTTGGTCCGACATTGATTAATTATTGGATTGATATGAAATTTACGCAATTAAATGTACTAATTATACATGCCCATTTTCTTGGGAGGGCGAGATTAGATATTGAGTTGAACCTATACAGTTTGAACTAACAGATATTTGGTCCAAACGGACCCAGAAATTTTATATACCTGGGGCAAAAATATAGATAAAGGTATTTTAAGGATTTGAGAAGGGGCATATATAAAAGTATTTCAAAAAAATGTACAAATAATGCTCAAAATAGCACAAATGAATTTTTTTTGAGGAGGGGCATTTGCCCCTTGTGGAACAAATGTACATCCGTCCCTGACCAATTCACCAAATTTTATTCTTACAAAAGTGTGTTGTTTAAGTGATAAAGTATGATTGATAAGACAATTCAAATCGTCAAATATTGAGTTTGCATTTGCTCAAGATGGAATGGCTATTCCCATGTAGAATGGAACGATTATTAAAAAAGGAATGGTGATTCCTAAAAAAAAAAAATTACCAAGCAAAAGAATGGAATGGAAGTAGGAATGTCATTCCATTCCATTTCATATTCCTTTCTTCTTATTTTAAATTTTAACAAAATTATATAAATATTATTTTATATTATATTTAAATTTAATATCATCACAATTTTATAATAAAATTAAAATTTTAAAATTTTTAGTAATTGAAAAATCCACACACACACTTCACACACTACACACACTTCACACATTTCACACACTACAAGCACTACACACTACACACATTTCACACACTATACACACTTCACAAATTACACACACTACACATATCTCACACACTACACACACTCAGAGGCGGAGCCACATTGGAACAAGGGGTACCGCTGTATCCCCAAATTTCGTTCTAGTTATATATTAAGATGTATTCACTACAAAGTAATGCTGTAGGTAATCCATCTCATATTTGTTTCTTGGTGCTTGTGTTCGATTTATTTTTTTCGTACAATATTGTACTCAGTTTATTGACAACATATGTATTCTTCTACACAATAAATTTATTTTTTTCGTACAATATTGTACTCAGTTTATTGACAACATATGTATTCTTCTACACAATAAATAAACCTTACACTAGTCTTCGTATTACACATTTTAAATGAAGCTGTTTAACTTTTATCTTTAAAAATTGTAGTAAATTGACACATATCTTCGTTTCATTCATTCTTCCATCAACATGTGAGTTTTTTCACATGTTGAGTCCGGAATGTCGTGAAAACATAGTCTAATATGTATGATTTTTAATCTTGACCGTCATTTTTTCCTCATCCAATGAATAAAATATGTAGAGTTCTAGGTTCTACACTTAAGAATGGTTCTATCTTTAACGCAACCACATATATACATATATATATATATATATATATATAGAGTCCCATTATTCACAAATCCACTCTTAAAGACCGAACCACCGAACCATACCAAATTAGGGTTTTTGGATCTAGTTTTTTATGGATGAGAGACACAAATTTATCAATTATTTTCGCCTTCATCACGGGCCTATTTTAATTCATCCGAATGTAAATAAGTCATACTAACATGTTACGAAGATTTAACTTCATTCCAGTAGGTTTTTAATTCATTCCAGTAGGATTATTACTTCATTCCAGTACGTAAATGCGGTTTCGCCGTCGCGTGCCGTTCTTTCTCTCTACAATATCTATCACCACCGCCACAACGCTGATATGGTGTAATAAACACATGGAATGATGTAATAAATTATTGGAATGAAGTATGTGTAGAAGCATTTGAAGTCCTACTGGAATGAAGTAAAAACCTTATCCAATGAAGTAATAACGTTTCTGAATGAAGTAATAAATGCACTTGACTAAATTGCATTTTTTAATGTAAATAAAGTAAAAACTCAGGTCAATGAATTCAAATGAAACATATGTTGAATCATTTCAAAACCTACTGGAAGAAAGTAAAAACATGTTGTAGTTTCAAGGTATTACGTACGGAATGAAGTAATAAACCTATACAATGAAGTAAAATGTGCTTGTAATGAAGACCGAAAAATTTACACAACAACACATCTCATAAAAAAATTAGATCTAATGGCCCAGATTTGGTCTCTAGTTCGGTCTTTAAAATTGGTTCGACATTGATCACAACTATATATATATATATATATATATATATATATATATATATATATATATAGGGTCCCCTTATTCCCACAACACATTATTAGTGTAGAACTAGAGACTAAATTTTAGCCAATGGATTTTAATTTAGTGGTTGAGATTAGAGCTCCTACATCTTAAATTCGTAATTCATCCTGTGAATTAAATTGTTCAGCCAAAGGGCATCTTAGTCATTCTGTAAATGAGTGTAATTGGGTAAAAATGAATTTAGAGTAAATCAATGGATAGTTTATTTAGTTTGATTTCACGCACGTGATAGTTTATTTAGTTTGATTTCAAATCTGTTTCAAGATTTTGTTTGGAATCAAACACCAATTAAAAATTATATGAATTCTAATTATCTACTGAGTAATTTTGTGATTCTATCGACAAACATTACCATGGGGACATAAACTGTTCGATAAAATGTCTATATTAAACTTGAATATTAATATTAGCCCTTTTTGACTTTAGCCGTGCAATCACTTCATCTTATAATTACTGTACTTCATCTTATAATGAAATAACTTCATCCGAGAAATGGAAACATGTCGGTTAAATGAACCAAATTTTAACAGTCCAAAACAAATAACTTCATCTTATGATATAATTTCTTCATCTGTTTACGAAATGACTTCATCTTATAATGTAATTAATTCACGGTATATAGTTAAAATGAACCATCAAACAAATCGATACTCAAAATCTTGAAATTCAACTCACCACATGAAGTGATTGCATACCTTAATTTCTAATTTCGATTCATTTTTAGTGTATTTTGTGGAGAGTTGATTTTCAAGATTTGAGTTTCGATTTATTTGATGGTTCATTTTAACTATATACCGTGAATTAATTACATTATAAGATGAAGTCATTTCTTAAAAAGATGAAGAAATTATATCATAAGATGAAGTTATTTGTTTTGGACTATTAAAATTTGATTCATTTAACCGACATGTTTCCATTTCTCGGATGAAGTTATTTCATTATAAGATGAAGTACAGTAATTATAAGATGAAGTGATTGAACGACGACATTATAGCAGTGGCGGCGGTGGCACAATACATTGGGGCCGAGTTGCGGGTGAATTTCAACCCGAGACTGACCTCGAGACAGTGCCTGAAGAATCCATACAACCAAATCAAAGTATAACAAATAAAAAGAACAAGTAGAGACGATAGTTGAAGATTGTGATTGAATGGAATTGATTGAAGATTGAGATTGAGTATATTAACAGATTCAATTTCAAAAAAATTGTGAATCACAAAAAAAAAGATGCTGATATATTTTCCATGATTAAGTTGCATGAATTAAGGTAACCAAATAACCGCTACAATTTTAGAGTTCCTAAACAACCCTTTTGCAAGTTTAATTAAATAAAAAAAATTAGATTTAATTGATAATGAAATAACCGTTAGATTAAAATAAGGGGTGAATGAGATTTGTTCTCTAGTTCGGTCTTTAAAATTAGTTCGACATTGAATACAATCATATATATATATATATATATATATAGGAAAATGATCAATACAAAACTTGATCTCAATACAAAATCAAGACCAAATCCTGACCATGAGATTTGACAATCCAATGGTCAATAATTAAACAAAAACACGGAGGGTCATTGTAAAGCAGTTTTAGGTCATATTATAAACTTTGGGTTTGAGGTCATGTTAAGATCATTTCATGTCATTCTTACTATAATGACGTAAAAATAAGCTTACAATGACCTAAAAATGACTTTTGTATGCTTGGTTCTGCATTTTTGTATTAAGAATGGTTTTGCATGGATCAAAACCCTATATATATATATATATATATATATATATATATATAGTCGTGATCAGATTATAACCCCTAAATATCGTAATAACCCTATAACCAAATCTGGACTACACATATTTCTAATCATGCGGTTGAGATTCAAACGTAGATTTACTTCATAAAAAAAAAGCACGGGGTAAAACTGTCATTTCTCTCATTTAATTTCTGAATTTTGCCAAATATCACGTAAAATAATAAAATAATAAAATAATAAAATGATAGGTTTATTCCATAGAATGATAGTTTTGATATTCAAACTTAGATTTACTTCATAAAAAAAAGCGCGGGGGTAAAACTGTCATTTCCCTCATTTAATTTCTGAATTTCGCCAAATATCACGTAAAATGATAAAATGGTAGGTTTATTGCATAGAATGATAGTTTTGCCGGATAGAATGATACTCTGAGTTGATAAAATGATACTTTTAACTGAATGATAAAATGATAGGTTTATTGCATAGAATGATAGTTTTGCCGGATAGAATGATACTCTGAGTTGATAAAATGACACTTTTGACTGACGGATAAAATGATAGGTTTATTGCATAGAATGATTGTTTTGCCGGATAGAATGATACTCTGAGTTGATAAAATGATACTTTTGACCGACTGATAAAATGATAAAATGATAAAATGATAGGTTTATTTCATAGAATGATAGTTTTGCCGGATAGAATGATACTCTGAGTTGATAAAATGATACTTTTGACCGACTGATAAAATGATAAAATGATAGGTTTATTGCATAGAATGATAGTTTTGCAGGATAGAATGATACTTTGAGTTGATAAAATGATACTTTTAGCTTATAAATGTTAGGTTTACTGCATAAAATGATAGTTTTGCCGGATAGAATGATACTTTCAGCCGATAGAATGATAGTTTTGCCGGGTAGAATGACACTTTCAGCCGATAGAATGATAGGTATTTTTGGTGTATAAAATGACATTTTTGTTTAATAAAATGATATTTTACCTGATAAAATGATAATCTAAGCGGATAAAATTACAGAAACCTTATAAAAATGATAGTTTTTCCGGATAGAATGATACTCTGAGTTGATAAAATGATACTTTCAGCCGATAGAATGATAGTTTTGCCAGGTAGAATGATACTTTCAGCCGATAGAATGATAGGTATTTTTGGTGTATAAAATGACATTTTTGTTTAATAAAATGATACTTTTACCTGATAAAATTAGGGCTGGCAATTTTCGACACGACACGATAATCTGACACGAATCCGCACGAAATTATTGGGTTGGGGTCAAGTCTTATTGGATCCGTGTCCTTATCGGGTTGACCCATTAAGAACTCGATAATTTCGGGTTGGGTTCGGGTCGGATGCGGGTCGGATGCGGGTAACCCATTAAGAAATAATATTATTATTTTTATTATTATTTATAAAAATATATATTACTTTAATTTTTTAATTTCTTATAAATTAGGTTTAAATAGTATAAAATGAATTTTAATTGTGTAAATTAGGTTAAAAATTAAGGTTTAATCGTGTAATATTAGGTTTTAATCGTGTAATATCAGGTTCGGGTTGTTATCGTGTCGTGTCAACCCATATTATATCGTGTCGATAACGGGTTCGTGTCGGGTGCGGGTCGTGTTCGGATTTGAAGGTAGCAGGTCGGGTTCGTGTTCGGATTTACAGTTTCCTTAACAGGTCGGGTTCAGGTTAGGCCTTATTGGGTTGGGTCATTATCAGGTTGACCCGATAACGACCCAATCCGCATGATTTGCCAGCCCTAGATAAAATGATAATCTAAGCGGATAAAATGACAATAACCTTATAAAAATGATAGTTTAGCTGAAGAAATTGCATATAAGCTGATAAAATGATACTTTAACGTGACAAAATGACATAAAACTGATAAAATGATAGTTTTGCCGGATAGAATGAGACTCTGAGTTGATAAAATGATAGTTTTGACTGACTGATAAAATGATATATGTTAGGTTTATTGCATAGAATGATAGTTTTCCTGGATAGAATGATACTCTGAGTTGATAAAATGATACTTTTGACTGACTGATAAAATGATAAAATGAGCGAAATTCAGAAATTAAATGAGTGAAATTTGGATACGTAAATTTTATCATGAGCGAAATGACATATTTACCCCCGCGCTTTTTTTTATGAAGTAAATCTAAGTTTGAATATCAACCACGTGATTTTAAAAATGTGTGGTCCAGATTTGGTTATAGGGTTATTACGGAAATTGGGGTTATCATTATAATGCACCCATATATATATATATATATATATATATATATATATATATATATATATATATATATATATATATATATATATATATAGGGAGATGATCAAAATAAGTATGTGTTTAAATCTAGAAATGCAGACCAAATCTCAGCCCTAGGATTAGATGATCTAATGGTCAATAATTAACCAAAAACACGGAAGGTCATAATTAAGCAATTTTAGGTCATATTATAATATTTGGATTTAATGTCATACTAAGATCGTTTTAGGTCATGCTTTGTTAGCATGACCTACAAATTACCTAATTATGACCTAAAAGTGCCCTAATTATGATATTGTTCTGCGTTTCTGTATTTAAATCCAGTTTTGCATAGATCAAAACCCTATATATATATATATATATATATATATATATATATATATATATATATATATATTCCAATAATGCTATTTATGTAAATTGTACATTTTTCTTCTCTAAAACAAACATTACGTAGGTGTTATATATTTTAAATTCAAGTATTAAGGTATATTATGTTAATCATAATTTATACTAAAGCCAGATTTTGAAGTTCTGAGTCACTGTATTTATTTATCGCATCCCTAAATCAAAAATCTTGGATCCGCCAATGCACACTCTACATGCACTTCACATACTACACACACTATACACAAAAAATACACACATTGCACACAAAATAAACACACTGCACAAAATATACACATTGTACACACATTACACACACTTACAAATTTTACACGAAATACACACTCTACACACACACTTCGCACAATCCAAAATTTCAAATTTAGTTTAGTTTTTTGGTTTGATTCAGTTTAAACTTTTGAAAAATTTCAGTTTTTCGATTCAGTTTGGGTTGGATCGAAAAAAAAAAATCTAAAAGCTGAAAAATAATTCAAAAATAGGATGCTTGAAACGTGTGAAATGTGAGTAGTGTTTGTAGTGTGTGAATTGTGTAGTGTGTGAAATGTTTAGTGTGTGTAGTGTGTAAAATGTGTAATGTGTGCAGTGTGTTAAATGTGTGGTGTGCTTGTAGTGTGTGAACTTGTGTAGTGTTTGTAGTGTGTGTAGTGTGTGAAATGTGTGTAGTGTATGAAATATGTGTAGTGTGTGCAGTGTGTGAAATGTGTGTAGTGTGTGTGAAGTTTTAAACATATTTCTATATTAATTTGTAGTTATCAAACATAAGAATGGAATCAAATCAAGGAATAACAATTTCATTCCCTTTGCATTCCTTGTGCTTACTAAGCATAAGAATGGAATGGAACCCCCATTCCATTCCCACCTTCATTCCATTCTCATGTACATTTCATTTCCTCCTGATTCCATTCCATCATACCAAAAAGCCCTTAATTGGTTTGCATGATTCCACACATGATTTAATTCTAATTTATCACCCCAAAATTAGGTAGATTGTTTATCTTTAATAAAACATCAATGATATTTATGTTATCTATCAAATTAAAACATCTTTTACCTACAACTAGACCACAACGAATGACCCTAATACAAGTATACAACGAAGTGCGATCATAACCGCCTCAATTTAAATTGCATTCCTCTCGTATGTAAGCAATGCAAGCATCAGGCCATGCCTTCTCGAAGTTTATTTTCTCATGGAGGCATGGATATCACCTTTCTTAGTCGACACGTGATTTTATGAATTGTTGGTTAATGTGTTTAAATGAAGAGAGAAACTGTGAGTGTAAGTATTAAATGAGAGAAAGATAATTGAATATTTTTGTTTGGAAGGAAATCATGGAATTAAGGTGATTGATTCCAAATTGATTGTATTCCATAATTAGAATAGGATCTCCAATGATCTCGTTTACTATACGTAAATTATCTCATGCCTATAAAGATTGTATCCCTAGAACATATTGAAATCAAGCAATAAAATACATCTTCCGATCCCCAATTATTTGTCCATGGTGTCAGAGCAGGAAGAATTCTGGCTCAGAGAATTCTCATCATAGCCGTTTATACCCAATTCTCGGCCTTTTCCTAAAACCAAAATAGAAACCAACTTCTACACAAGATGTCAGATTCAGACGAAGAGAAACCAGCAACTGAATCCTCAAAATTGGGGACAAACAAGAACGATACTGTGGCGTTCAAATTGAACGGGAAGAACTACCCGTTATGGTCTCGCCTAATGAAGTCGCGATAGGAAGCAGGAGGGGATACTCTCACATCCAAGACAAACCACCAGAGCATAGCAGCAAGGGGTATCGAGATTGGGAGGAAACCGATTTAATCGTTTTCTCGTGGATCGTCGATAACATCGAAAATGATATTATTGCCGATTTCGCTCATCACCAAAAATCCAAAGCTTTGTGGGACAATCTCGCAATCACATTCGAGAGCAAGGCGGATCCATATCTGGTATACGACCTGGAGGACAGAATAATATCAATCAGACAAGGAAACCTCGACCTAGAGACGTATTACCGTCGAATCCACAGATTGTGGGTGAATATTTATCGAAGTCAGAAGCAACCCGTCACGTGTTGTGATAAGGGGATCGGGCAGTATCGGCAGCACGCAAGTGAGAAACGACTCATCAAGTTTCTCACGTGATTGAATCAGGAGTATGACCACATCCGTCGGGACATCCTCAAACAACAGCCATACCCCTCAGCCGAAGAAGCCTACGGATGGGTGAAGAAGGAGGCGTCTCGACAGAAAATCATGCCACTGGCATCTGCTCCACCCACCGGAGACTCCACTGGCGTGGGAAGCGCCGATGCATCATCGGGGAAAATAGGCTACGGATTCAGGGCACAGAGGGATCGACCGAACAATCGAGGAAGCCAACAACGACCGCCACATACCGGAACCACATACCAAATCGCCGGAGGGAAGCAAGCTGTGGTGCTCTCACTGTGGGAAGAACAAGCACACGAGGGAGACCTTCTTTCTCCGAGTGGGATACCCGGAATGGTGGGACAAAAAACAGAAGGCACGAGCCTAAGGGAAGCTCGCCGCCGTCGGAATCACGGAAATCAACCAGCGGCAGAATGCCCCAAATCAGAATAGAGAATGAGCGATTGGAAGAGGGAACCAGCCTAACAACCCTCCCCAACTGGAAATCGGCGGCGGTGGGAGTGGCATCCGAGTCGGAAATTTCATGGAACGGACCGAAGCGGCGACGGAGGGTTAGAATTGGGGAGGCAGCATAATGACGGGAGGTAAAGAGTTTGATTCTCAATCAAACCCTAACAAACCTTTTATTTTGCATAGTCAAGCCCTAATTTATGATAAATACCAAAATATACCCTCTCCCTTAAAAATAAACCCCCTGATTTATCCTATTATGATAAGCAGCCTAGATTTGTTAGAAATTCTGAAATAACGCCAAATGTTGGCCAAATTGACACCCAAAACCGTTTTGCACGTTTGATGAATACTTTCGCTGCATTTAACGTGCAAAATAGTTATAAAATTGATAAAAGGGGATGAATTTTTTATTGTGGGGCCACATATACCATGACCCCAGAGAGAACGAACTTTAGTGACTTTAGTGAGATCACTAAGACTTATATTAGAACTGCAAATGGAGAATTAGTTAAAGTGGCAGGAGCCGGAACCATAGAAATTTCTCCAAGCCTTCGTTTGTCAAACTATTTATTTGTGCCAAGCTTGTCTCAAAGATTGATGTCAGTGAGCCATGTCACAAGAGAACTGAATTGCACTCTTCTGATACACCCAAATTGTTGTATTTTAGAGGATATTCGTACGAGGAAGATCGTTGGGCATGGCACTGAGAACCAAGGACTCTACTACATGGATGGGGTAGCTGAACATGACAGTGCAATGCTAGCTCATGGATCCAAGAGAGAGGAGGCTTGGCTGTGGCACAAAAGATTAGGACATCCTTCCCATGGTTATTTTCAGCTTTTGTTTCCAAATTTTACAATTCCTAGAGATTTTTCCTGTGAGACATGTGTTTTGGTCAAAAGCCACAGACAATCTTTCAAACCTTCAAATACTCGTATGAAATTTATGTTTGAACTTGTGCATGTTGATGTTTGGGGTCCTGCGCCCGTTATTGGGGGAAAGGGTTTTAGATATTTTGTTACTTTCATTGATGATTGCACTAGGATGACTTGTATTTATTTCTTGAAACACAAATATGAAGTGGTCGAAAAATTTATTCTTTTCTTCCATATGATCCAAACCCAGTTTCAAACCACCATAAAAATCCTTTGATTTGATAATGGGAGCGAATTTGTCATTAGTGGCATGTCTAAATTTTTTAGAAAAAGGGTCTTGTTCACCAAACTTCTTGTGCCTACACACCCGAAAAAAATGGGGTAGCTGAAAGAAAAAATAGAACAATTCTAGAAGTGACCCGTGCCATTATGATTGAATCCAATGTCCCAACATTCCTTTGGCCAGAAGCCGTGGCAACCTCCATCTACCTCATAAACCGATTACCCACCAAAATCCTCAACAAGAAAACTCCCCTTGATATCCTCTCCCAACAAGCCAAAATACCCAAATCCCTTAGCATGTCACTTAAAGTGTTTGGGTGCACAGTCTATGTCCATATTTCCAAACATGAAAGAACCAAATTCTCTCCTTGTGCTACTAAATGTGTTTTTGTGGGATACGGGGTAAACTAAAAAGGTTATCGATGCTTTGACCCGAGTACTAAGAAAATCATCACCACTATAAATTGCAACTTCTTGGAAACCGAGTTCTTCTACCCTCACCACCTTAGCAGTCAGAGGGAGAAAAATCCTGAAAATAATCATGGGGACTGTCGAAGTTGGTTTGTGTCACGTCCAAGCCCTTTAATTGAGGAGCCAACAGAGACCGTAGCGGTCACTGCCGTCGAGCACGTCCCTCCACTAGAGTCTCCTCAACCACCTCACGATCAACCTCAACCGATATCCCAGGTATGCTTCGTACCAATTTCTGAAGAGAATAATGTAGTTGATACTAACACCGCAGAAGATGAGGAAGAGGATAACACCATCGATAGTGACACTGGGAAGTATGTTCTTCCAAATCGGAGTACTCGAGGCATTCCTCCAAAACGATATTCTCTTGAGAAGATTGGTGCAAAGAGTAGATATGGGGTTGCGAATTTTGTGCAAGGAAATTTGAGCAAGATGGCACGTGCATTTGAAGCGGCACTCTATGAGGAAGAGGAAATTCCTCAGACTGCCGAGGAAGCAATGAAGCACAAACACTTGAGAGAGGCTATGTTTACAGAGATGAAAACATTGATGAAAAAAAATACATGGGTGAAGGGAAAACTGCCAGAAGGGGTCAAAGCCGTGGGGTGTAGATGTGTGTTCACTATGCTGAGACACTCAGATATACGGAGTTCACTATGCTGCCAGAAGGGGTCAAAGTATATTCTTGACCTTTTAGCAGAAGTGGGCATGGTAGACTGCAAGCCGGCAGACAACCCAATGATACAGAATCACATATTGCAGATAGTTGAAGGAGCGAAACTCACGGACAGAGGGAGATACCAGAGGCTGGTTGGGAAGCTCATTTACCTTTCTCATACTAATCCCGACATAGCATATGCTGTGGGAGTAGTAAGTCAGTTCATGCACTCACCACAAGAAGACCATTGGGAAGCCGTACTGCGAATTGTCCGGTACTTGAAGAGCACTGCGGAGCATGGAGTGTTGTTCAAAAAACATGGGCACTTGGAGATTAATGGCTTTACTGATGCGGATTGGGCAGGGAACCCAAATGACCGAAAATCCACGGCAGGGTACTTTATATTGGTAGGAGGAAACCTTGTCACTTGGAGGAGCAAGAAGCAGAAGGTAGTAGCACTTTCAAGTGCGGAAGAAAGTTTCGTGGAATCAAGAGTGGCCTCACTGAGATATTGTGGCTATTAGCATGACAGAGCTTGATTTGTGCGACAACAAAGCTGCTATTAGCATCTCTGAAAATCCAGTTCAACACGATAGAACTAAACACGTGGAAGTCGACAGACACTTCATCAAGAAGAAGATTGAAGCCAAGATTGTTGAGTTTCCATATGTGAAGTCGAAGGATCAGCTGACAGATGTTCTAACCAAGGCTGTGAATTCCAAGTCGTTCAGGGAAGTATTAAGCAAGTTGAGTATCGGAAACTCCATTACTTAACTTGATGGGGAGTGTTGAAAAGAAATCATGGAATTAAGGTGATTGATTCCAAATTGATTGTATACCATAATTAGAATAGGATCTCCAATGATCTCGTTTACCTTATGTAAATTATCTCATGCCTATAAAGGTTGTAGCCCAAACACATATTGAAATTAAGCAATAAAATACATCTTCCGATCCCCAATTATTTCTTCAATTTTAATTGGCGAGAGAAAATTGAATGTGTTAATTAGAGATAAAAAGTTATTTTATTGTTTTCGAAAATAGAAATATATTATTTTTATTTGAGACAAATTATAAAAGAAAATGTATCATACTAGTTGAGATGTGCATCTCAAGTATTACATATGCATTATAGTTATATAGACTATAGTACGTAATAAATTGAAACGCTTGTAAACTTTGAAAATTATAATCCATGTACGACAATAAACTGGTCCGATGGGTTGGGTTGGAATTTTTTTTTTGGTTGTTGTTGCAGTAAGTGTGAAAATGAATTTGACAAGCACTGTAGAAGAGATTAGTAGAAGGTCATCAAATTAATTAATTATAATTATATTTAATGACTTTACATATGTAGGGTCTGCATTGTGGTGCTATATTCTTTTCCAATTTAAAATTACTAAACAATGTCAACCTTTTGTTAGTCGCCTCTGTAATTATTAATTAGACTACGTATACTTGTACGTTTCGGTTGATTCCTGTTGATTGCTTTCTCTCTTTTAACACACGAGTTATTTTAGTACTACTATAAGATTAACCATTTTAACTTTTGAACTTACATGGTTGATACTCCCTTCGTCCCCGATTAATTATCACTCTTTAACATTTCGGTCCGTCCCTCAATAATTGTCACACTTTGTTTTTACTATAAATTATAAGTAGGTCACACATTCCACTAACTCACTTCACTCACATTTTATTATAAAACCAATATAAAAAAGTGGGTCTCACATTCTACTAATTTTTTCAACCAACTTTTCTTTACATTTTTTTAAACCCGTGCCCGGTCAAAGATTGACAATTAATTGAGGACGGATGAAGTATTTGATATGTACTCCCTCACTCACTTGTTCCATTCAAAATGTTAACTTTTTCTTTCTAGTTTATCCCGTTTAAGGGTATTTATTTTTTAATTTGGAAATAAATCTCTCTCATTTCTTCTTATTAAAATATTCAATCACATTTCTTCACTCTATTTTATCACACATTATTATTCCACCTAAAATCATGTGTCATTCAATATTATAGATATTTTGAATGGGACGAGGGAATATAAAAGGTCACATATGGCATTTATTATGGAATATGCAAATAATATATGCAGCAAGCATCGTATTCTCAATTCAGACATCTAAAAATCCTTCTATCTTAATTATAAAACATAATAACATTTTCAAATCTCGTTGTTTTTTTATTAAGTGTGAACTATAAAAATGGTCCCTGGACTATGGGTTTATCTCGCCCATAGTGCCTGGACTTTAAAAATATCTCCAGATATCCTAGACTAAGGGTTTATTTCAAATTTAGTCATTTTGACAATTTTTTATACGAAAATACCTTTTTAAGCATTTGAATAATTTTGTCTTTTCAATATTTTAACTTTTGGGTGTCCGCTCATTATTATGATTTGGTGCAGGTTGTGTCATAGAAATGTTACTTTATACTCCCTCCGTCAGCGAATAGGAGTTCCGTTTTTCCATTTTAGTTCGTCCGTGAATAGGGTCCCACGTTCCATTAACTCATTTCACTCACATTTCATTTAAAACTAATATATACAAATGAGACTCATATTCCACTAACTCTTTTCTACCCACTAACATTTCTTAAAACCCGTGCCGCCAAAGAATAAGACTCCTAATGGCAGTCGGATGAAGTATTTTTTTTCTCTTACCTCTCTTTTAAGAAGCTATGTTGTCCACCTCGATTTTTTTTCTCTCGTAATATTTCATGCTCATCAATTTACAAAAATGTATCGTCTCCAGCTTGTTTTCCACCTCGAAATTCTTCTCCAAAGCCTTCACTTGAACCACGCTTAATCTCCTCTTCTTCTCCCAAATTTGGCCTTCTTCCTCCAACATTGTCTCAAATTCTCTCGTGTACATGGGATTCGGATTATTGTGTTCATCCAAATCAACTGCACAAACAAAATTAATTAATAATTTGCATAGAGAAAAATTGCCAGTGTTGAAATTTGCTGCAACACTTTTGGCAAAATGTAGTCAATAAAGAAATTTCCATATTCTTCCTTTCCTCTCGTCTCTCACGGTAGTCTGGTTTAGGAGCAGTTTCTCCTTCCTCCTTCAATTTTACCATGGAAATCTTCATTTTTAATATGGTATCAGAGCGCAAATCCGCTACCCGCCTCTGATTACCATTATCTCTTCTAATTTTTTTTTCAATTTTTTGTTTGGTTTCCAGCTAGGGTTTGTCATTTTTTATGTTTGAGAGGTTTTTGCTCTACGGAGTGTTAATCAAGCGGATTTGTTGTTTTCTACCGCAGTTTTACGAAAATCATTAGGTTCTATCCTCTTTCGGATGTCTCTATTTTCGATCCGAAAATCATCAGGTTCTCTTCTCTCTCCGATCTGTTTTTCTTCAATTCTGATTTTCAGTCGATTCTCTTGTTTGAAATTCTCTGGTTTTATCGATTGGATTCATCTCATTTTTTTATCTCTCTTCAGCGTTAATTTCCGCCGATGAAATCTCAAATCTCTTTTCTCTCTCGTTTTTCCTTTGTTCATTGAATTTATATGATCCAAGTCTGTTGTATGATCCAAGTTTGTATCTCTCCGATTAAAATCGGTTGAGTGTTTCGTTTTGAGAATATGTTTTCTCAAATTTGTTGTTGAATCTGAATATGTTTTCAGATTTGTCTTTGTTTTCCGATTGTATCGGATGAATTTTTTAGTTTTGTTTGCCCCCTCGTTGTATACAACTCATCTAAGGAGAGGTTTTAATTAGGCATCGCGGCGACATTGCATTTGTGTAGCAGATATCAGCCGATTGAACTTTCGTAGGCGGCAATGTCTTCATTTCACGGCGCTGTTGCCGCCTTCGGTATCGAGTCACCGTTTGTCTCTGAGATTGAGATGTGAGGGTGGTAGGGTTGATGTGCTTGTAAGGAGTGATACTCAGAGCCTTGGCTCTGTTTGATGCCTCTTGATTGATGTTCTGGAAGGACATTTGTTTGTGTTCAAGGTGAATTTTGCAAGAGTCCTGGTGTAGCATTGGTAATTGGTTTCCTGTGTAGAGATTGATCTAATCGTTTGGAGAGAGGTGATGAGCCTACTCAAGGATTGAAGGTCATGTATCTGTGAAGCTTTAGAGAAATAAAGGTCATGTATCTGTGAAGCTTTAGAGAAATAATGTGTTGGTTATATGCTAGTAGTGTGAATTTCTGGAAAGAGACTACTATTAAGGGGGAGTTAGTATGGAATTTATTGAGGAGTATGCATTATAGTTGGATGCTCAAGATGGAGTTTCTGCGGAAGAGGAGTTGAGATCAATTTTTGAAAGATGATCAATCACAAGCTGCTCCACCTCAGGTCCTCAACCATGCGTGGAATTTGTGTGAATTAGTTTTGTAGTTTGATACACCATTTCGATGTTTCTTATGTAGTTTGATGTTTGTTGTCAAGATGACAGCAATTGTTTTGCTTCTATGTTGAGGGGAGTGTTGAAATTAGAAAAATCAAATGTAATTAGTTAGACATTTTATTAGTTAGTTAGACTTTTATTTAGTCTATATAAGAGCATCCACAACCGTGCTCTTGCCAGTGGCACGGTTGTGGGCCCGGGCGGTACTATTCATGCCTGCTCTCTGGCAAGAGCACAACACCCACAACTGTGCTCTTCCGCAAGGACGAGCACAATTAATATAAAATTCAATTACACAAAAACATTTTCATAATACTAAAATTCATTAAAAAAACCACAATAAAAATAACAAATTACAAATAAAATAAAAAGACATAATTAAAATCCTAAAAATTAAAAATTACATAATTAAAATACTAAAAATTAAAAATTACATAATTAAACTCCTAAAAATTAAAAATTACATAATTATTGGCTAATATAACCCGAGGAAGACTACGCATCCGGCGGCACCAACCCCAATTATTTTTGGAGACCCAATATCATGGACTCGTGCGTTTGAAGTTGCGTGGGGGTCATAGTTGACCTATCGGCCATATTGAGTTGGGCCAAAAGGGCCCACAACGAGTTGTTCGGGGGTGGAGGTAGAACATAGGGTGCGGGTTCGGGAGCAGGGGCAGATGGAGTCGCGGCGCGACGTCGTTCGGCCGCCGCCTTCTTCCTACCTTGCGGTCGGCGTCGGGAACCGCTTGGTTGGGCATCGGGGCTACCCAAGTTAGCTTCGGCGAGTTGGCTAGCCACTTCTTCGCCGGCGTCGGATAGGGATGCCGACCGTGAGCGTTTGGAGGAGCCGCTAGAGGAGGATGTTATGCCTCCCTTATACTTCGGGTGCGTCCGCGTCTCCTGCCAAACGTTAAGATATTTGAACGACTTACCGTTCATGGATTGGTAGGTGCTCAGCGAGGCGGTGATGATGTCGACCTCGCTTCGGCCGCTCCCGGCATTCCGGGACTCCTGGATGAAATAGCCGTTGAACTTGCCAATTTCTTCGTTGGCTCGGCCGATGCAGTTGCGCACCATACTCTCGTTGCGCTCGATCGTTCCCGGCGGCCGGTGTGCATTGTACCGGCTAGAGACGCGCCACCAAAAGTGATCGCCGGATTGGTTCGTTCCAACCACCGCATCTTCGGAGATTTCCAAGTACGCCTTGAACAATCTTTCCATCTCCGCCGGTGAGTACGGTGTGCGGACACCGGCGCGAGATGGAGGATTCGGCATTTGGGAAGGGGCGCGAGGCCTAGGCTCCGGTGTCCACCCGTAGCGCCCATCGGAGGCACCTTGATCGTCGATTGGGTATGGCCGGTAGCCACTCGGAACGCCCGAATCTTGGGTGAGAGGAGGGGCCGAATATTCCGTTTCCGGACTATGAAACGGTTGCGAACCGAACCATTCGGGGTTTCCAACCGTGAGAGCCGCTTGGGTTGTCGTCGTTACCGGACATAGTGGTGTTTGTAGGGTGTGAGAGGAAGATGAAAATGGATATGAGAGATTGAAGATGAGAATTGTGTAGTGAAAGTGTGAATTTTTTGGAGTGAAATTGAGGGTATTTATAGATGAAAGTGTGTATTTTTGGGGGTAAAAAAAAATAAAAAAAAAATTAAAAGTGGGGAAAAACGGTTATAAACGGATATAATTTTTTTGGGGAAGTGAAATTTTTTTTTTTTATTTTTTATCGATTTTTTTAATAAAAATCCGATTTTCTAAAAAAAAAAAATAAAAAAATGTTGTGAAACCAACGGCTATGCCGTTGGCGAATGGGAGACCGCCACGTGTGCGTCCGCTGGCACGGACGTGCTCGATACATCGAGCAGCGCCGTGCCAGCGGCGCGGTTGCAGCGGTGGCGGTCCTTCGCCTTGCCGCTGGCACGGACGGCGGTGGCGCCAACCGCCACCGCTGCGGATGCTCTAAGGCTCTTAATTGTAATTTGCGGTAACACTTTCAGTAGTCTGGTTTAGGGGCAGTTTCTCCTTTCTCGTTTAATTTTTAACATGGAAATCTTCATTTTTAACAGCCAAATAAAAGAAAATTCATAAAAAAGAAAATAAACATTTCTCATGAAAAAGAGAAATTGAATCATCTGTTGAATTGGGAGAATTGGGCATGAAACCACCCAATGAATCAGTACCGTTGAGTCTTCATGCTTTCTTGCATAGTAAAAGAAAAAGATGGAGGCTTTCAAAATTTTTAATTAGGGAAATTGATTTTTAGTATTTCTGTTAATTGCCTGATGAAATAGTTATAATTTTGCAGCCTTCTCTGTGATCCAAATTCCCATCAAATGATGAGTGAAAACAAAACAGAGTGAAGGAAATTTATGAACCAAGATAAATAAGATCCAATTTTGGGGAACCCCAAGAAGTCAGAACTTGTTTTCCAGATTAAAAGCAAAAATAATTAGCTTTCTGGTTGAATTTTTACAGTGAAAAATGGAGTATGAAGAAGAGGGAAAAGAGCTGTATTAGTACCCAGCTGGAAATGCACAATTTAAAAATTGCATCGTTGTCGACGCAAGCAAGAGGAAGAAGAAGTGAAAAGAGATAGAAGAGAGAAGTGTGTTTACGGTGTATTTAAAAGAGAGGTAGAAAAATTATGACACAAACCTGCACCAAATCATAATAATGAGCTGCCACAAAAAAGCTACTCCCTCCTTTTCTTCATAATTGAGTCATTTTTCTATTTTTGAAAGTTTCTTTATAGTTGAGTTATTTCTATATATAGTAATTATTTTCTCTTTCTTACTTTATTTTCTCTCCACCTTTTTCTCTCTACTTTATTCACTTTCTACCTTATTCTCTCCACCTTTTTCTTTCTCTTACTTATTTTATCTATTTATTTAACACACTCAACACCCCTTTCTTAAACTCTGTGTCGAAAAGTTTCGCCTCAACTATGGTGAAACGGAGGGAGTAAAATATTGAAAAGATAAAATTGCCCAAATGTTAAAAAGGGTATTTTCGTATAAAAAATTACCAAAATGGTCAAATTTGAAATAAACCCTTAGTCCAGTAGCGATATTTTTAAAGTCCATGGACTATGAGCGAGATAAACCTATCGTCCAAGGACTATTTTTGTAGTTCACTCTTTTATTAAAGAACTCCATGTCATATGTTGATGACACGTAAGAAATGCTAGCACAGCAGCTCTAATATGATATTAAAATAATATATAATTATTCAATTTATTTTATATTTTTTATTTGATTATTTTATTTGGTGTATCTAATAGCAGGGGCTGCTATGCTATTTAGCCCTGAGGAGGATCCCCCTGCTAAAAATGGATAGAAAAAATTATACTATAGGTAATCCCACTATAATTTTAGATACTTCTTTCGTATGTGAATGATCGTTTATATTTCTTTTCGGTTCATTTGCAAATAATTATCTCATTTACTTTTTATTACTTTTGGTTCCACATTTCACTAACTTATGTTTAGAGTTTTTAACTGGGTCGGGCTGGTCTAGCCCAGCCCGGCCTATGCCCGGATCTTCAAGGAAATGAAATGGGCTTGGGCTGCGTTTTTTTATTGTAACAGGCCAGCTCAGAACCAGGACCGGCTATTAGCCCAGGCCCATCCCAAATTCAACCCACTTAATTAAATATGTTTAGGGTTAAGATTTAAATGGCAGTAGACATTATTAATAAGTTAGTTTCAATTTTCAAAAGTAAAAGAGTCTTCAATCTCATATTCAACCCACTTAATTAAAAGAGTGGTTGATAAGTAGTTAATAAATTCAGGTTCTTCAATCTCAAATTCTCAATTTTCATTCCCTCGGTCTTCTTCTCTCTCTCCCCTTTAACCTAAATTATAGGCTGTCCAAACAAAAATTATTAAAATTGATTTCCATATATTCCTACTTTATCACCCAATTTTTGTTTGGACAGCCTAAACCTAAATTTCTCAATTGGCCCTCTAGAATAAGAAGTAATTTTGTGACATCGACAACTTCGCTTTAAATATTGATCAATTTTCTAGCACCTTTAATCATACTTACGTATACACTCACTCCCATTCATTCAGTTACCGGTGATCAATTTCTTTTCTGCTTGAGATTTAAGAAATACTCCCTTTATCTACGAATTGAAGTCATATTTCTTTTCAGCATGGTATAAAATGTTAAGAAAAGTTATTAAAGAAAGTTAGTGGAATGTGAGACCTCTTAGTTACCATTTACTACAATAATAATGAATCAGGGCTCTTATTCACGGCCGAACCAAAATGAAAAAACGAACTCCTATTCGCAGACATAAAGAGTACTATTTATTAAGTTAAATGGAGTGAGTGAGAATAAAATATGAGAGATAAGGAGAAAATAAAGGATCAACTACATTATTTCTCATTTTCTCTTACTTTACTAATTACGCATTAGAACTCGTGTCATCTCAATTAGCCTATTTCTATGGGACAGAGAATAATATTTATTTCTTTGAACTAGAACGCATGAATTATTTTTGAAGATTAAATTTATAAGAGAACTCAAATATTAACAGCACCCGTGCATGTATGGATTAATCATCCGATATTCATGTCTGTTTTAAAAGTAAAAAAAACATGCCGATATGATGATATTACAACATAATTGGACGTGGCCTTAGAGCATCCGCAGACCGCAGCAGTGCTCGCGCCGACGGACGGCGTCCGTGCCGCTGGCACGGCGCTGCTCGATGCATCGAGCACGTCCGTGCCAACGAGCAGCTGACGTGACATTTCCTGATTAGCCAACGGCAATGCCGTTGGCAATTTCTTTTCTTTTTAAAAAAATCAGATTTTAATTAAAAAATCCGAATAAATATAAAAATAATATTTTCCCACTTTTCAAAAAATTATATCCGTTTTCTCCCCACTTTTAATTTATTTTTCAATTTTCCCCCAAAATTCACATTTTCATCTATAAATACCCTTACTTCCACACAAAAAATTTCAACCCACACTACACAATTCTCATCTAAATTCTCTCATCTTCTCTTATCAATTCTCAATCTTTCACTCTTACTTACAAAAAAAATGTCTGGCTCCGGCGATCACCCCTCCGACTCCCGCGGTTGGAACCACGAATGGTTCGGCTCACAACCATTTCCTAGTTCAGAAACGCAATTTTCGGCCCCTCCTCAAACCCAAGGTTCTCAAGTTCTGGGTGGCTACCGGCCTTACCCGGTGGACGACCAAGATGCCCCCGATGGGCGATACGGGTGGGCACCCGAACCCAGATCGGGAGGGAGCGGCGGCGGCAGCTCTCAAACTCCTCCTCTTCCTACTCCTACTCCTACTCCTCGTGGTGTCCGCACCCCGTACACTCCGGCGGAGATGGATCAATTATTCAAAACATATTTGATTATCTCCGAAGATCCGGAGATAGGCACGAACCAAAGCGGGGATAGGTTTTGGTGGCGCGTCTCTTGCCGGTACAATGAAAACCGCCCGGCTGGAACCAACGAGCGCAATGAGAGTATGGTGCGCAAGCCATATTTAGAGCCAACGAAGAAATCCAAAAGTTTCAGGGGTATTACCTCCAGGAAGAGCGGTCGGCGGGGAGCGGTAGGAGCGAGCTCGACATCATTAGTGTCGCCTTGGCGACCTACCAATCCATAAATTACAAACCGTTCAAGTACCTCAGCGCTTGGCAGGAGGTGTGTGTGCATCCGAAGTATAGGGGAGGCGTAGCATCCTCCTCCAGCTCCTCTAGCAAACGGTCGAGGTCGGTATCCCTATCCGACGCCGGCGATGATGAGGTGGCTAGCCAGCTCGCCGGAGCTAATTTGGGTAGCCCCGACGCCGGCCCGAGCAGTTCACAACGCCGGCCGCAAGGAAGGAAGAAGGCAACGACCAACCTGTTAGAGTTAGTATACTAGAAATCACCTTTCGAGTTATTTAATACTGTAAAACTCTATATGATATTTTTCAAAGGAATGAAACAGATTATTTTTGTCATAATGTTGTTATGTTTTACATTAATGGATATTTATTGCATATTTAAATGTATAATCAACATAACAAAGTCTAAGTCTTTGTTTTAGTAGACCGGTTGTGGGCGTCGTCCACTTTAAGGTAACATGGTCAGTTCTAAACAAAGAAAAAGAAGAATTTCACAACCTAAATAGGCCTAGACTACCTATCGTGAAAGGTTGCAATGTCAGTCCGCATATTTCTAAGCCTTACTGAAATATTATGACATTGGTGTAGTATAGCACTGAATTGGATCTAACAGGAAGACGAGTCTTTATGTTATCTACTGAAAGACGAGGTCTTGATAATTAATTTCTTAATCAATGTACGTTAGCATTGAGCATACGATATTGATTATGCACTACTTTGACTTACCAAAAGGTGTGGATTTTTCGCAACCTAAGAATCATGGTATATTGGGTAGTGGTGATTAATATCTAGCGGTGCTAGGGTTGCTATTATATTGAATCGTGCACGAGGTGAGTCTCGTTTGATAACATCCACAAGAGGAGCTCAAAACAAGGTTTCATTATTCGGAACCTAGCTAGTTGGAGTTTGATTACGAATAAGCGTTTCTTGCTAAGTCCACTCTTGGAGTTAATAATATGTTAATTAATTAAGTCCATAGCAGACATTAATTAATTAATTGATGTTTCTATCTTAAGCACGAGAAATAAATGATAAACAAATGGAAACCCGGAATACTTGTAATTTCGGATTTGGATGGGCAGTTCAATATTACTTCTGTAGTGGCTGCTCGTAATATTCCAATATAAGCTTATATTAAATTGTGGTTTCAATTTAATGAGGAAGAAGCTAATTGGGGGAGACCATATCCAAATTCTTCCATAAATCCCTGACTGGACCCAATATGTGACTTATTATATATAGGAGAATAAAGGAGACAGAAAACACACATATATTTTCCATCACAATTTTCGTCCCCCTCTCTGTCTTGAAGAGGGACGATTTTTGCTATCCTCTGTGAACAGTTTCCGTCTTCTTTATTTGAGTCCTAGTATTCTGGTGAGATCAGCCCACACTAATATCAGATTACAGTCCGGGAACCAGTCAAAAGATATGTGGTTTAGTACTTAAGATCTTCACGTGGAGAAGACGCGAGCCATCTTCGATTCTTCAGTGATTCAACGAGGTAAATTGGCTAACTCCGCAGCAAGCATGTTTTAGGGATTATTTGTGCTAAAGCATGTTTAAATTCAAGTTATGAGCACGATACATGCGAAAATTATGCGAATAGAATTTGTCTAAATAATCTGCTAAATAGATCAGAATTTTATGTGATCCGTTAGAACGCACGCTTCCGCTACCAACCCCAACACAACCGCCGTCGCGCCGCGACTCCATCTGCCCCCGCTCCCTTTGTGCCACCTCAACCCCCCACCTACTCATTGTGGACCCTTTTGGCTCAACTCAATTTGGCTGATAGGTCAAATATGACCCCCGAGCAACTTGATTCACATTTGGCAATGATAGGGGGTCTCCGAAGAACATTGGGGATAGAGCCAGAGGAATAGTTTTCTACAGAGGTATTTTTAGCCTTTAATTATGTATTTTTTATTTTTTAGGATATTAATTATGTAATTTTAAATTTTTAGTATTTTAATTATGTAATTTTTAATTTTTAGTATTTTAATTATTTAATTTTTAATTTTTTTTAATTTGTAATAGTATTCCGGATATTTTTAATGCATTTTAATATTGTTGAAATGTTTTTATTTAAATTGAATAATAGAATGGTGGGACCCTTGAGCATGTCCTTGCGGAAGAGCATAAATGTGGGTGTTGTGCTCTTGCTTAATAGCAGAGAGTAAAAAAGTAATAAAAGTGGGTTCAGGCCCATATCCGTGCTATTTGGCAAGAGCACGGATGAGGATGCTCTTAGTATCAAATTATTCAATAGATCCACCGCACAAAAAGTTGTTAATTGGAAAATTAGAGAGAGAAATCAATGTCCTACTTTTTATGATTATATAGGATATATTTATATTTTTGTAAAATTAGAGAGAGAAATCAATGTCCTACTTTTTATGATTATATAGGCTTTTTATGATTATATAGGATATATTTATATTTTTGTAGTAAAATTTTAATTCCTCTATCTCTGAAAATTTGTCACATTTTTTCCATTTTTATTTGTCTCATAAAATTTATCACATTTCACTCTTTACTATTTTTGGTAGTGGGCCTCATATTTCACTAATTTATTCTAACTCGCATTTTATTATAAAACTAATATATAAAACATTCCACTAACTTTTCAACTCACTTTCCATTACAATTCTTAAAAATCGTGTCCGATCAAAGTATGACAAAATTTATAGGACGGATGAAGTATTTACCATCAAACAGTTCAATATTCATATTCAAATGGTATATTTATAATTTTATTTGCACTTATAATATCAAATATAACATTTAAATGTGTTGCGGATTTGAATATACATGATGAGACAGCGTTGCACAACACCATACAGAGTAATTTATTTAGGCCTGAATAATGTCACACATATTTTTCCTGATGAAACCGGATCAAAAAATATACTACCGTTATTCATTACGCACATTCACAAAAACAAAACAAAAAATGAAAACTGCCCATTTCTATTTAATACGAAATCCATGGTAAAAGCAAATAATTTCCATAAACAGACATATACAATATGCATAAAAAAATAATCCAAAGGTCGGTTCCATTGCACATCAAAACACTGTGTTCAAAGAATAAATTAACAATGTACATCTCCACAAGTGGAAACCACATGATTGAAACCACATGCTCTATTTGATATTTAATTGATCAAAGAATTTCCTTAAAATGTATTTTCATTCCATTTCAGGCAAAGCATCCTTGCAAGGATAAGACACTTCTAATCCCTTTTCTTGGAATTAATACACGTCCCAACCTTCGATGATAAGATTTAATTTAATTTTTCCCCTTCTCATGTGTATTGTATTTAGAGAAGCACCTCAAAAGTTGAATTCCCATTTGCTCAAGATATTATATTCTATTGCCAGAAGTTTTATTCCAGATTCTCCTCCAGCCAATCACCCAATGACATTTATTATTTTATGTGGCAAACTCCCAATTCTAATAGGAAGGTCAAATTAGCACTAGATGTCCCCACTTGCACTACTCAATCACAGGAGCCTATGAAAAATCAAGATTTTGTCACATTGAGATTGAGTAATAATTAGGCAATCTCTATTCACAATTCTTTGTAAAGAGAAAAATCAAAGTAAAAACTGTTGATGGAATAGAGGGTTGATAAAGAAATTTGTCATTTGATTAAAATATCTTAGAAGTGGAAAAATTGAAGAAATAGTGTATTAATATTGCATCTGACCCCATCTCCATAATTTGATTGATTGGCATCTTAGTAGCAAAGTTCTTTCAAACATGTTTTGTTCAGCACATAGACACCTTTTTTGTTTGCATGCAGAGATTCCTAAGAATTATTTCAACTTCAAATTTTAGCCCTCCACTCCACTATAAAAAGGCCCCTCACAACTTCAACATCTCTCAAAACAAAAAAACAAAAACAAACTTAGCTTCAGCTACATTCTGAACTCTTGCATAATGTCGCGGTTACTGGATTCTCTCTCGGTAGGCAGAGTCGTGGGAGAAGTCGTGGACAGCTTCGTGTCTTGTGTGAAGCTGATTGTAACATACAACAGCAACAAGCAAGTCTGCAATGGCCATGAGCTCATGCCCTCTGTCATTGTGTCCAAGCCACGAGTCGATATTGGTGGAGAAGACATGAGGGCTGCTTACACTCTTGTACACCACCAATACCATTACATATCATCACACTTTCTGCGTGTTTGTTTCTCACATTTTGATGTATGTTTGCATGGGTTTTTGTAGGTCATGACTGATCCTGATGTTCCAGGCCCTAGTGATCCATACATGAGGGAACATCTCCACTGGTTTGTATCATATTTATTTTTCTAATTTTTTTATGTTTAATAAAGAACACTCACATTTTATGATTTCATTTTCCTTTTTCAGGATAGTTACTGATATACCAGGCACTACTGATGCATCTTTTGGTATGAACCAATCTCAAACCCCAAACTGACTTCATTTTTGTAGCATAAAAAAGTTGCATTTTCAAGATTTGTTAATTTGTTACCAGGGAGAGAGATTGTGAGCTATGAGGCTCCAAAGCCAGTAATCGGAATCCATCGCTATGTGTTTGTGTTGTTCAAGCAGAGAGGCAGACACACTGTGAGGCCGCCGGCTTCAAGAGACTACTTCAACACAAGAGGATTTGCAGAAGAGAATGGCTTAGGATTGCCTGTTGCTGCTGTCTATTTCAATGCACAAAGAGAGACTGCTTGCAGAAGAAGATGAACCTCAAATCCATCAATAAACAATCATGGATCAATAACTGTTATTCTCCATGCTTAAATAGTACACACCCATGTTCTGCTTTTATTATATTTTCATGATTTCTGACAATTAAACTAAAAATAAAACCTTTTTGACAAAGGTTTTGGGAAAGTCTTAGCTGATCCCCACCAACTTTTTTGATGTGTTTAAGGTTTCTGTTAATCTCATAAGAAGAAGATACACTTGTACAAGACTTAATATGTTGTTGTGTAGTGTGGTCCCCCTCATTTCATGACTCACTACTAATGATCTAATGCTATCTATCACTGTTTTGCTTGTCTTTGTTGCTTCTACTAATTCAATACTCTTTTTACTTTCTTCACATATGACGTGTCATTCTTTCACTCGCAATGTGTATTCACATTTCAAATTTAATGAATCAAGAATTTCTGCCCAAAAGCAATGAAACCACTCTGCTGCTATAATCATATCATTTTCACCATTCTTGACATATAGATTTTTTTTTTCAAGCTCCTATGTTTCTAAAGCAGCCATCTGGTCGAGCTTCGATCTCCGTTTTGTAATTAAAGGCATGAAACAAGTAGAAGGTAAGTTGAAATTGGAAACCGCTGCACATTTTGGTTTGCTTCAGATCTTGATAAAATGTTATTGATCTGAGCATTCCACTGATGCTGCAGCTTCTCCTACTCCTGCTCGTTCTTGGGTATCGTTTTCTCCTCGTTGCACGTGCACAGAAGCAGAGCAGATGGGTACTGGATGAAACAGTGTGTCTGCCAGGAGCTTCAGATTCCCGGTGGCAACTATTCGGTTTGTTTGCATCGGATAAGAAAATACTTGCCCCTTAAGCCATATATCCCTCCTTGGAGTGAAAGGGTGAAATTGTTTCTATAAATAAGGATGGAAGAGAATTGAGGAATTTAAATGATGGGCATATTCTTATACCTCATTATCAAGTGAACACAATACAAACTTCCTACTTATGCAATCACTTGAACTTATAAGTTATAGGGAACAGACATTATATAACGAGATCGATAATAGTCTAGATTCTACGAATATGAGGATAGAACCATACCACTAAATTTGCTGGCAATGGAAGCTATCCATGCTCTGTCTTTCTCAGTAAATGCATAATCGAGTCCAGATGCCAACAGGACGAACCTTCCTCACCTCTGTTTGACTCGAGCTTAATTGACGAGCTTCTCGGATAGGTTGCACAAGGAGAGACCTAGTACCCACAGGAACCATCTCCTTCAATTCTGAATCTGGATTTTCACACATATCATAAATGTAACTCACTTGACCATTTGTAAACCAGATTCAATGAAGATAAAAATCTCATACAAAGAATAAAAATGAACATGTTTAACTATCCCTATAGTTATCATTGTTCTTTTATTTTTCAGATTCTCATGGCCCTGCTGAGTGGAAAAACAAAGAAACTGAATGAATACTCAGAGAAGCTCTATCTACATATCATGTACAATTCAATGTTTCTCAGCTTACTAACAAATTGAAAGGCCGCTAAGAAAGACGATATTAACTCAAATGAACAATAAGCTCGAGTCCTTTAATGACCTTTTCATGTAGTTTGTAGCACAACCAAATGCAGCAATACGGAACCAATGAAACTAAACTTCTACCTGCTGATTGTTGGAGATACATGACATCCTTTAACTCGGACAACCCAATCTTTTGTGTCTGCTTCCGGAACCAATCAGGGATGCTTTCTTTTGGCACATCCTTAGGCACACTCCAATAACCACGCACACATAAAGCATCTTCAACTGAAATGAGCTACACCATTTATAGAGTTAGGACCCTTCGAAACGTAGGCTCTCAATGCCTCCAACTTTAGTTTTAATACACTATAGTCAAGGGCTTGAAAGCACACCACTGATATTGAGTTTGTATTAGGCAAGAGGACGTATGTTCCCCAAGCCAAATCTTCCCTCAATCCAGGAGGGATATCCTGTGACATGGCAAAGATTTGGTCCACACCCTCAGGTATGCTTTTTTTAGTAGTTGGAGAAGCCCCCTGCATAGCCAAGCTTACACTAGAGCATTATAAATGAGTTCGTCGCGCTCACAGCCACTTCTCTTCATAGATAAGCAAAGTTGCATAAACAATAAAGCTTTTATACAGCACTCCCAACACCTAGTGATTCGCAATCTCAGCTCACCTTTTGTGATTTAAGCTCAAAATAAAGTAAACAAAGTGATACCTTGAGAAATCTTCCGAGGTACGGGACAAGTGCAGAAAATGATGCAAGAGAAAGACCTAATGCCTCTGTCCTCTACAGGATAGCCAAGAAAAGCAAAAACACATTTTAGACCATATAATTACCATGAATATAAATTGGGGGAAAAAAACAAGAAAACACGTTTATTTACAAGCTGAGCTGAAGTGATGGATGAAGAATCGGAGCCCAGAAAATGATTCAACGCTAGAAGCGCCACAAATCCATATCCAATGTATCTGGGCAAGTAAGATTCATCCAATCCAGGTATTCCTTGAAAAATAAAACAGGAAAATGCAATAAAAGAAATGAAGAAAATTGCGAGTGGAAGAGGGAATGGTCATAATTATATACCAAGCGTGAAGCGAAGAACTGACAGATTCGGCTGCTGTTGATTCTGGGAGCAGCAAATTGACGATGATGGGGTTAAATTTGAAGGGTAGTTGCGTTTGTGAATGGCGCGAGATTTTAACGGATTCAGATAGAGGGCAGAAGTAGTGCTGCTACTCATTTTTTTGTTGTTTGAGATGAGAGCCATATGTTTTGAAGGATAATTCCTTTATTAACTCAACGGTTAACTGCAATAGCACTTCAATAAAGCCATTCCACTGTAGTAGTAAAATACTAACAAAATTAAGGATATTTTTGTGGGGGCTGATCATGTATAAAAAATAGTAATCGCGATTAGTATCTCGATAATTGAACTTTGGAATGTTCTTTTCATAAAAAAAAAACAAAGGCTTATTTATGCCCAAATTGTTGCGTTTTATGCATAACACAATCTGCTAGCATTTTGATGTTATATTTCTGCAGAGAGACAGGTTCCACGTAAATAGAGTATTTTATCGATATCCTATTATAGTACAAAATTTCTTCTTATCAATTAGTATATATATGTTTCATCTATATAGGAAACTGAAGGATTTTAAGGGTTCACAATCTTAGCTAAGTCAATTGATGGGAAATTGGGAAGGAATATCTTTGCCATCCAAATCTTAATACTCCATTCAGACAAGTGTAGAGAGAGTCAAGATTTCAAAATCCAGGGTTCCCTCTAAATCGGACTAATTAGCAAGATTCATCTATATCACTTCCACTACAGCTTTCATCCTCATCTGAGTAAGAAGCATCCACCACATCATCCAAATCCCTCCCGACATCCCACATGTGATTATCCACTCCGTCCCTCCAATAGCTAGCCAACTCAGGCTGCATCCGCGCTTTCCTCGGACTGACAAGCACGAGCTCAGCCAGCTTCCTCCTCGTCAGATACAGCTCATTCGGCTCCACCAGCTCCCCTTTCCTATACGCCTCCTTCAGAAACACCGTGTGCAGCTTCCCGTGGTTCCCTCTCGTCGACAGGTAGAAGATCCCCTGCTGCTGCAGCACAAACTCCTTCAGCTTCTTCGGCAAGTCCATGGTCATCCTAAAATGTGCTATCCTCTCCAACGTCATCTTCTTCTCCACCGTCAGCGCCAGCAGCTCGTGGATCATCGCCACCGCCCTCTTCTCCATCCTCCGCTGCGCCTCTAAAGACCGCAGGTCGTACCCGGACACATCCTCGTAGGGCGACCAATACGGCAGCCTCTGCCATTTCCACATCGCGATCTTGTAATACTTCCCGATTTTGAACCCCGGGGGGAAATTCACGAGGAACGAGAACCGGATTTCCTCGGCGTCCTCCCCTTTCTCCCGATATTCCCTTTCCCTCACTCGCTCAATTTCACAAACAGTGAGAGTGCAGTCCCTCTCCACCAGCTCAATGTACTTATTCCTAGTCTCATCAGCATCAAACAACCGGAAAAATTGGGGGTGATTCAAAATAACCGACGATTCGAAATCATCCGGCAATCCAAACTCCCTCCGCGCAATGCGGATGTGCTCCAGCCTGACCCGGCCTGTGTTCGACAGCATGAGAAGCTTCCTGATCCGGGTGACTGCTTCCGGTGTAGAAGATGAAGATATGAAGATGAGAAACAACAAGCAACACATTCAAATCGAGAGAGACTATAGAAAACTACACGCAATACGCATGAACTTCATGCAGAGATATAAACAGAGGAAAATTGAGAAAAGAGAATTTTATTGATACTCAAGCTTATGACTTTACAAACTAAGCTGATCTATTTATACTCGAAGCTAAAACAGCATCAAAGCAAACACTACGTTACAAGCATGCTAACTAAGAACCTAACCGACTGAAAATATCTTGTAACTAACTCCAACTGCTATAAATGCCAGCTCATCTTCGTTCTAGCTGCGGTTGTCTCTTCCTCACTTCTTTGCTCGTTAGCTTGCTATCATTAGTCACCAAACATTTCAACACCCCCCTCAAGCTGGAGCATATAGACTGCAAAAATCCATTTTACTCAAAATCTTTTCAAAAGCTGTAGTGCCAAGTGGTTTTGTGAAAATGTCTGTCAATTGCCATTCATTCTTGATGTGCATCGGCTTAATGATCCCTTCCAAATATTTTTCCCTGACTGTGTGACAATCAATCTCGATATGCTTCGTTCTCTCATGAAAAATCGGATTCACACTGATATGCACCGCGGCTTGATTATCAGAGAAGAGAGGGACAACCTTCTCTATCTTGACACCAAAGTCCTTTAGCAATGCAATAGCCCACACCACTTCACATGTCGCCTGAGCCATTGCTCGGTATTCAGCCTCTGCTGAAGATCTTGATATAGTCTGTTGTTTCTTGGATTTCTATGACACCAAAGATGATCCGAGAAACAAACAATATCCAGTGATTGATTTTCTAGTGTCTGGACAGGCTGCCCAGTCAGCATCCGAGAAGATACTTAGTGTAGGTGAGGCTTTGCTTGAGTAAAACTGACCGTGACTTGGAGTGGACTTTAGATATCTCAGCACTCTTTCACTTGCTTCCCAATGTTCAGTGCGTGGTTTGGAGACATATTGACTTAACTTGTGCACCGCGAAAGTAATGTCAGGCCTAGTAATACAGAGGTATAGGAGTCTACCAATTTGTCTTCTATACTTGGAGGAGTCTTCCATTGTATCTCCTGCATCTTGGTGAAGCTGTTTTGAAGGATCCATGGGAACCTGAGATGGTTTACAACCGAGTAAGCCTGTATCCCTTATCAAATCCATGGCATACTTTCTTTGGGAGACCATGATTCCCTTTTCACTTCTGGCTATCTCCAATCCAAGAAAGTATTTTGGAGATCTCAAGTCTTTAAATTTGAAAAACTAACTCAGAAAAGTCTTGAACTTTTCCATTAACTCAGGCTTATTTGTTGCTGCCATTAGATCATCTACATACACCACAACACCAAAGAATGTTGTATCATCATGTTTGAAGAAGAATGAGTGATCTGAGGCTGATTGTTGGAGTCCAAACTTGGCAAACACTTCAGTGAGTTTCAAATGCCATTGCCTCGATGCTTGTTTCAAGCCATATAAGGACTTATTCAATTTGCATACCATCTTTGTAGCACCCCGGAAAATTTTTGACTTTTTTTATTTGATGGATTATTTTCGTTTTATTAATGTGGATGTTGATTTGGAAATGCATTTTTGGAAATTGATTTCTATGTGATTGTGTTAACGATGTGAAATTAATGGTTGAGAGTTATGTGGAATAATATGATATGTTTTCCAATGGGGGGATTTAATTAAATAGGATCATGCATATTTGTGCCAGCCACTTTATTCGAATTCTTTTCGGCCTTTCTATTTATTGGAAGTAATATCTTCTTTCTTGGATTTATTTAATTATTTTGGGATATTTATCCAAATTAAATCCAAAACCAAAATATTCTTATTTATTTTTCCATGATTTTCGAAATCTCCTATTTTTGGGAGAGGAGAAATTAAGTATTCTATAATTGATTTCTTACTTATTTCTTTCCATGAATGAATTGGAATATTCTAGCCAATCTTGCCTTACTTTATTCTATTAAAGATTTGGAAATTTTTCTGGTGGGAGGAACCTTAAACCACACGCCTACTTCTAATTATTTTTGGAGGATTTTACAAATTTCTCTACTCCGTATTATTTTATTCTACTCCGTGAAATACCAAATTAAATCATAAGCTAATTAAATAGCTATGATTTTAAAAAATCCTCCCCTTATTTCTCCCCATAATTCACGCCTCCCCCCCCCCAAATCTCTCAAATCTTTATTTGATTTATTCTCCCAAATCTTCAATTAATTGTGGGATATATTATTTCCTAACTCTATAAATAAAACCAAAAACCTAACCCTAAACCCATCTCACACGCCTCCCTCTCAAATCACACGCCCCTCCCCTTGCTCCATCTTCTCCCACACTTGTTTTTCTACTCTACTCAAGATCCTTTCGATTCGCCAAGAGTTTGTTGAAGAATCAAGAGTTATATTCGTTTCTACCGATTGTTTCGTTCAAGAAAGGTACAATCAAACATCTATTCTTCATTCCTCTCCATCCAAACATTCTTTCGACTCCCTCATGCATCTAGTGAGTGTAGGGATTTCAAATCTAAGGATTTAATCGGTGGGGAATTTGTGTTTGCATTTATGTATGGGTTTTGAATGCAATTTTGTGAAGTTTGATTTGAATCTTTGGTGAATGATGTGAGTTTATGGGCAAACATGATCATGAGAACCTTTTAAGCATGATTATGTGTTTTCCAGCATGAAAAGTTGGTGTTTGTTTGATGGAAGATGAAAACCCTATTTTCGAAACTATGAACCTGAAATCTGTGGTGCATGACCAGTAGCTTCTGATCTGTAATTGACTCATCAAACGAACTAATTTTGATATGACATTTTTACTGAGTAAACTTCAAGGTGTTTTCCGTGTCTCGTGTGAATTTCAGTCCTTTTTATCAAAAAAAGAATTTTTAATAATTTTTTGAAGTTGACTGCGCAAATCTGCCAGAAACCTGTGTTCTCGCCAAGAATGTTTCGTTTTCTTTTTGACTGACCAAATGACCTCCGATTGATGTGATTCTTGAACTACATGCAAAATTTGAAGTGTCTTCTAAGTCGTGTAAAATTTTCAGCCTTTTTAGGCATTGGATGAATTTATGGTAAAGTTTTCAAATAAACTGCGCAGTGCTGTTAGAAATTTTATGTTCCAACCAGAGAGTTTAATTATTGATTTGACTGACTAAACGACGTGATTTCAGTGTGAAAATTTTTCAGGATGAACTTGAATGTGTATTCTGTGTTGTGACCAAAATTTAGCTTCATACGAGGTCGGGTGAATTTTTAGTGATTTTTATAAAATGGTCGCGCAGTTCTGCCAGTTTTCTGCTTTGATAAAAGGATATTTATTTTCTAGTTTAAAAGTATTATATGATGCATGTATATCCAAGGAACGTGTTTAATAATGTGATCGCGTGAGATACGTCGAAATATATTATGGTGTGTTTTTCCATCTTTGTGACGAACATTGGGTTGGGTAAATTGAGAAAAACGATGAGAGAGAAACGATAGGACATGCATGGTAATATGATTCTGTGGAAGGCTGACTTGTGTTTTCGTTGACAAGGGTGATTGTATTCGTGAACTCGAGGAACGAGAGTTGCCATAAGTTGGATTGTGAATTGTTAAGCGAACGAGGTGGGCTTTCTTTTCAAACCTCTTTATTTTTCCGAAAATATGATGTGGTGTTATAAGGGTGGTTTAAAGTGTTATGTCATGTCGTGATTGTTTTGATGTTGAGATTGTTGCCTGATGGCTAGTTCGTTTGAGCTTGCTCCGTTAGGCTATAGGGCTATGTTGAGATTGTGCTTGATGCCTAGTTTGTGAGTTCGCTCCATTAGGCTATAGGGCTATGATAAACGAATTCGGGTCTGAGTAGGGCCGCAAACCCTATCAGGCTGTGTACACAGAGGGGATCGTGAGCCGTCCTTGCTAGTCGGCCGGTCTCGTGGGCGAATAGTGTGGCCACACTTTCGTCGCACTATGGTAAGAGGATGTGATTGATTGATTGTTGAGAAAGTGGGGACTTTGTTTTGACCGGCCGGTCTGTGAAAAGTGTTTTTGTGATACTCATGATATTTCTTAAATAAACGTAAAAACTCGAGTTCACCGGTATGGATGACATAACTGTTATAAAATGTTTTCGGCATGAGCCCATTGAGTACAACAAGTACTCAGCCCTGCATATCCTTTTTCTTTATGTGCAGGTTGAGGGGTGATGTTGCGGCGGATGTTGAGTGAGCTTTAGGAATTCCCGGATGCATCGTGTCTTCAAACATGGGCGTCATCCTATGACTCTCCTCTGATACTTGTTTTTCCGCTGCCGTGTTTCGAATCGTTCTTGTTAAAGTCTTTCGTTTTGCCCCACACTACTTTTTAACATTATTTACCTTGAGATATTAACCCGCTCCTTAATTGTTTAATTGATTAATACTCTTCTTTTGAAGCTTTGTTTAAGATGTTGTCTTTCATTGCTTTCCCCTTTTTCTTCCCTGCTCCTTCGTCCCTTCCCTAGTCACGATTTCCCCGTCTTTACTATCCTTAGTGAGGGCGATCGTGACAATCTTAGAGCCTTCTGGATGCCTCCCCCCCCCTCAACAAGAAGCCTAGGTGGTATAGTCATGTAAATTTCTTCTTTTAAGTCACCATATAAGAAAGCATTGTTGATGTCAAGATGATACAAAAACCAGCCATGAATGGCAGCCAAAGCAAGAATGAACTTGACAGTAGTGGGTTTAGCCACTGGTGAGAAAGTGTCAAGAAAGTCAATGCCTTCAAGTTGTGTGAATCCTTTAGCTACCAAACGAGCTTTATATCTTTCTACACTGGCATCTGGCTTGAATTTCACTTTGAAGACCCTCTTGCAATCAATAGGGATCTTGCCTTCTGGTAGAGGAAGGATTTTCCAAGTCCCAGTTTGAATAAGAGCAGAAAGCTCTTCTTGAATGGCTTTCTGCCATTCAGGAAACTGAGCAGCTTCATTGTATGATTTTGGCTCAGATATAGCAGTCATTAGGATGATGTATTTGAGGTGTGATGGAGAAAGTTTGGAGAGGGAAAAATAGGCTGAGATGGGATATGGAGTGGAAGATGGCACTGAATTGCAGATATAGTCAGTGAGATGAGCTGGAGTTTTGGTGATTCTGCCAGTTCGAGTGATTTGAGTGGGATTCTGAATGTGAAGGATACTTGGTGAAGGCTGATTATCTGGAAGATTAGGGGATGTAGGATGATTATCTGGAGGATCAGAAGAGGATGGAGGGAGCTGGATGAAATCAGAAGTGTCAGCAAGGTGAGAGGCAGTTTGAACTGGAAATTCGGAAGGTGTTAGGTGATCAAAGGGAAATTTATCTTCATGAAAAACTACATTTCTGGTAATAATCTCTTGCATAGAATCAAGCTCAAGGAGTTTATACCCTTTATAACCCGAAGGATACCCCAGAAAGACACATCTAGAAGCTCTAGGAGAAAACTTATCTCTGTGTCTATTCAATGTTGAAGCATAGCATAATGAGCCAAACACTCTGAGATGAGAGTAGGATGGTGATTTGTGATAAAGAGCTTCAAAAGGAGATATATTATCAGGTATAACTGAGGAAGAAGTTCTATTAATGAGATAAGAAGCTGTGAGTATACAATCCCCCCAGAAAGTGTTAGGCAAATGGGATTGATTTGGAGACTTCGGCCTACATTTAGCAAATGCTGGTGTTTCCTCTCAACCCTAGCATTTTGCTGTGGTGTTTCCACACAAGAGTGTTGAGTAATGGTACCAAAAGAAGAGTATAAATGTGGTAGGTTAAACTCAGGGCCGTTATCAGATCTGATGGCCTTAATCTTCTTTGAAAATTGAGTGAATGAATGGTGTTAAAAAACTGAGTTAACACATTCTTCACATCAGATTTGTGTTGCATCAAAAAGGTCCACACAAACCGTGAATTATCATCAACAATGGTTAAGAAATAAGAGTATCCTTGTGAGGTACAAGGTGAAAAAGGACCCCATATATCACAATGAATGAGATCAAAAATATCATTAGCCACAGAATCTGAAATGGAGAATGGTAAGTGTTTCTGTTTGGCTAAAGGGCAGATTTCACAGAGGGAATGAGATTTATTAGAGAAAGGAATGTAAGAGGACATAGACTTGAGTTTATTGAAAGATAAGTGTCCAAGTCTACAATGCTAAAGATCAACAGATACAGCAGAATTGATACAAGCAGAGTGAGTTGAACCTGAGATAGGATCAGACTTTACATCAAGAATGTAGAGGTTTCCAACTCTGCTACCCTTCCCAATCTGAATCCCCTGAGAAGTTCCCTGAATGGTTATGGAATCATGAGTGAAATTAACAGCACATGATAAAGAAGAGGTGAGGGAACTGATAGATATGAGGTTGAAAGTGAAAGTAGGAACACATAGGACATAATGAAGTGTGATAGCAGAGGTGAGATAGACAGATCCAATATGTGTAACAGTTGCCTTAGCACCATTTGGTAGGTTCACAGAGGCATTATCAATAGGTGACGATGATGAAAAAAGAGTAATATCACAACATACATGGTGAGTAGCACCTGTATCAAGGATCCATAGAGGAGAAGAATCTGAAATAGAAGCAATAAAAGGAGGAAAAAGAGTTGTACCAGTGAATGGGAAGTGAGATGGAGTAGAGGTGGAAGGAATTTGTGCGACTGAACTTGTATGTGCGGCTAAATTGATTTGTGCGGCTGAAGTTGATGGAGTTGTTGGTGATGAAGATGATATAGCAGCAAGCTGAGATTGCAACAGAGAAATGAGTTGCTGACATTGATCAGATGAAGGAAAAGCCATGGATCCTGAGAAATAAGAAGTTGTTTTATCAGTTTGATCAGATATATGATCATCAACAAAATTCACAGATTTGGAGTAGTTATAGTCTTTGAACGGAGGCTTCCCCCTGCCTCTGCCATAGCTTTGTGGAAAACCATGCAATGAGTAGCACCTATCAACAGTGTGGTTGTTTCTACCACAATGAGAACATAACAGCCTTCCTCTGCCAAAATTGGTTGAGGTTGCATTGGCATAAGGTTGTTCACTTGATGTAACAGTAGGAGAAGGCATATAACCTTCAATACTCTTCTGCCTTTCCTTTTGAACAAGCATAGAAAACACCTTCGATAGAGAGGGAAGTGGAACAGTAGCTAAAATGCTAGATCTGATTTGAGAAAAGGAGGAATTCAAACCTATGAGGAACTGCATTGTGCAGTCATCCTCTTGATATTTATGCCACTTCAAAGTGCTATCACAACGACATGTGGTGCAAGTGTACCAAGCAAGCGGTTGTGCATGCTTAAACTCATCCCAAACAATCCTCAGATTTGCAAAGTAGGTGTTGACATCAGAATTACCTTGTGTAAGGAACATGAGTTTCTGGTTCAGTTGATATGATCGTGCTGAATCAATTTGAGAGAATCGATCACGTAGATCCAGCCATAATTCATGAGCATAATCAATATACATTATACTTGAGCAAATTTGAGGAGATACAGAATTTCGAAGCCATGAGATTACCATACTGTTGCATCGGATCCATGAAGGAGATAGGAGATCATCAATTGGTGGACGAGGAAATGATCCATTCACAAATGAGAGTTTGTTTTTGGCGATTAAAGCTGTAACGACAGATCTGCTCCAATTGATGTAATTGGAGCCAGTTAACAGCTGAGGAACGAGTTGTAGGCTCGGATTATCGCTAGCATGTAGATAGTAAGGACTGGTGTTGTCTTCAATTGGAACAAGAGCTTCACCACCGCGATTTCCACGACGATTCATAGTGACGGAAAACCAAAAGAAACCAGAAGAAATGCAGCGGAATTAGGAGTTTGTCACTGATACCATGTAGAAGATGAAGATATGAAGATGAGAAACAACAAGCAAAACATTCAAATCGAGAGAGACTATAGAAAACTACACACAATACGCATGAACTTCATGCAGAGATATAAACAGAGGAAAATTGAGAAAAGAGAATTTTATTGATACTCAAGCTTATGACTTTACAAACTAAGCTGATCTATTTATACTCGAAGCTAAAACAGCATCAAAGCAAACACTACGTTACAAGCATGTTAACTAAGAATCTAACCGACTGAAAATATCTTGTAACTAACTCCAACGGCTATAAATGCCAGCTCATCTTCGTTCTAGCTGCGGTTGTCCCTTCCTCACTTCTTTGCTCGTTAGCTTGCTATCATTAGTCACCAAACATTTCAACATCCGGTATCTGGCGGCGGAGAGCTGTTTTTCTAGCTCGATCTGCGCGGCGGCTCTACGGGTGAGGCGGCAGTAGAGGATGCGCTGAACCGGGTGCTCGAACACCTCAAAGACGTGGGGGAATTTGAGAACGAAGCGGCCGGATTCGAACTGCTTGAATCCGATTCGGCGGGAGATACTGTCGAGGCGGGAGACGGAGATGATGGCGTTAGGCTGCGAGAGAATGAGGTCTTGGAATTTGAGGACTTTGCGGACTTTTTTCTGGATCTCCATGTAGTCATCGTAGGCGTGGTCGCGAACTCGCACTTGTTTTCTAGGGATTGAGGTCGACTGCGACATCAATCGGGACGCCGTCGTATTGGAGGTGAGCTGCTTCACAGATTGCCAAATTACGGATCGCATTTTAGGGATTAGGGTTTCTGATGGGGTTTTGCGAGAGCTCGGAAATTGTTTGTATCTACTGCGGCTGAAAATGGTTTCGCGGCAGAACCGTATGTTGTGTACAAAACGCAAAGGTTTTACACATAAAACGACACATTTAGACAGTTTCCATTGACTACAAGTAGTCTTTAGCCTTCCGCATTCGTGTCTCAATACCGTCTCATTCCTTCACTATTCATGGATCCCACTGCACTTTTTACTCCATCCATTAACTAAGAGACAACACATGCATCCATCCATCTCTTAACCATCTCATCCCTTAACTATTCATTTAATTTCATTTTTTATTTTTATTTCCAACAAATTCAATTAATAAAAATACTTCATTAAATAAAAGAAAATTACAAGCCTTGGGTGCTCGGCGACGAACCGGAACCGGAAGCACCCAAAACATTGTACATGCCCCCCAGTCGACAAATGCGTTCAAGTCATAGCCGCTGTCCTCGCCGCCGGAGTTTCCGTCACCGGACATTTTTGCAGAAATTAGAGAGGAAAGAGAGATGGTGTTTGTGAGAGTGTAATGGTTGTGTGTGGAAAAATGGTGGGAGAATTGGGTTATTTATAGATGAATGTGGGGAAAATTTTTAAAAAAAAAACTGTAAAAAACTGTAGAAAAAAATGGAATTTTTTAAAAAATTCAGATTAAAAAAAATAATTAAAATTAGCAAAAATCGACGCCCACTCGCGTGCCGGCTAGTGGGCGTCACGCCGCGTGCCAGAGCTCGCCACGTGGCGCTGGCGCGTGGCGGACTGTCTCGCGTCCCGCCCCTCCCCCACGAGCTAAGCTCGTCTGCCGGGACGAGACTAAGCCCGCAGCGAGACGTCGCTGCGGATGCTCTAATCCTTTTACAATTCTTAAAGCATCACCAACAATTTACACTAAATTCATACTTATTTTAGTGTAAATATCACATTAAATATAGTTTTAATCTAATCATTTATACTAAACTCAAACTTAAAAGAATATTTTCTATATTATGCTTTTTTACTGATCAAATTTGAAAAACTTTTAAGTTTTGGTTTAACGTAAACCAAAAGATTGGTATTTTTCTCAAAAATTAAAAATGGAATTGGTTTTTTAGTACTATTCTCTCCGTCCCAGGTTAAGAGTGTCATTTTGTCATTTAAGTCCGTCCCAGTTTAAGAGTTCCATTTAGAATTTATCATATTTGGACATAAAATTTAACCTCATTATTCATGAAATTTACACCTAATGCCATCATTTTCATAAAAATAAACCAAAACAAACATCTTTTACATCCAAATAGTCAAAAGGATCTCACATACCACTACCTCACTTCATTTATTACATACCCCAACTCTTTTCTTAAAACCCGTGCCATAACTAAATGACACTCTTAAACTGGGGCGGAGGGAGTATTAAATATCTATCTCATTTTAGGTTTTTTGTTATATTTGATATTTAATCTTTATATTCATTATCTTTTTAGAGTTGATTTTGTTCTTGGTTTACAGTGGTATTTATTTCATCTTTGGGTGATTGTTAGCTAAAACCTTAGTATATATCAAGATAAAATGCAAATGAATTAAAAGTAATAGGTTATGCCAACTGTTTGAATTAAAAGTAATAGGCAAATAAATTAAAAGTAATAGGAGTAGGATTATATTAAAAATACTAAATTTATTTATTTAATAACAAGAATTCAGTACTCCACATACTACTGAAACTCAATGAAGAATTAACTCTAAAAAATGATTAAGAATATATATTAAACATAAAATATAATAAAAAATTACTACTCCACGAATGAGAAAAGGATTAAATAGCATATTTTTTGTATACCATGACAAAATGAATGAAATAATAATTAAAAAACACAGTCCTTGGATAAAAAAACACAGTCCTTGGTAACTGTATGAAATCTGAATGTATTTTAGAGTTAGGCCATCCGCAATAGCGCCTAGCGCACCGCCTAGCCGCAAACACAGTCCTTGGATAAAAAAACACAGTCCTTGGTAACTGTATGAAATCTGAATGTATTTTAGAGTTAGGCCATCCGCAATGGCGCCTAGCGCACCGCCTAGCCGAGCGCCGGCGCTAGGCGGTGCGCTAGGCGGTCCATTGCAACCGCCCAACCATTTTCGGAATTTAAAACCGCTTAGCACTCGGCGATTTCGTGGCGCTGGGCGATCCGCTCGGCGCTATTGCAGCATCCGGATCGCCTAGCGCATCGCCTAGACGATTTTTTTTTTTCGAAACACTATATATACGCAGTTTGCACGTCATTTTCATTCGCACCACTTGTTTTAACGAGTACTCTCTCTATCTTAATTTCTGTACAAGATCAACACCGAGAAATGGAGAACACCAACGAAGGTACTCCAGTGACGACCGGGTCTCAAACTCCCCCGGTACCCGTGGGAGGTGGATGGGATCCGATGCCAGGGTACTACAACATGTACCCTTGGCAGGGGATGATACCCGGGATGGCAGCTGGGGGGAGTATGCCGGCGTGGCAGGGGGTACCGGGGATGCAGCCCGGTGTGCATATGATGCCGGGGTGGGCACCCGGGATGCAGATGATGCCTGGGGGGGACGACGATGCAGCCCCCGACGCAGGGGACGACAGGGTGGGTACCGGCGGTGCAACCCCCGATAGGGGGGGTACCGGGGACGCAGGGGACGCCGGGGGATGAAAACGTCTATCGCCCCAGTTTTGATTTTTCAACTGCTTCTTCGCACACTTCGACCCCAACGGAGACGCAGTTCACGCAATTTGAGACTTTCCCCATGGAGGAGTTGGGGTTTGATATGCTCGGTGTTCCGGAAACTCCCGTTCCCGCGGGGGGAGCAGTGCGGGGCGCCCCAAAGAAGAAGGGCAAGGGGAAGAAGGGCGAGTCGTCGCAGCCGGGTGAGGATAGCCAGGTCCGGAGCAGTGCGGGACGCTGAGAACGTCACGCTGTGCAAGGCGTGGGTCAGTGTTTGCGATGATCCTCTCGCTTCGAATAACCAGAGGATCGTCAACTTATGGGGCAAGATAGCAGCAGCCTACCAGACATTTAGCCCGGAGGGAAGGCCACGCAACGGGGAGGATTGCCGGAAGGGGTGTGACTGAATCAGGGATGCCGTCTCTCGATTTTCGAGTTTATACGCCAACGCCCTCCGCATGCAGAGCAGTGCCCAAACGGAGGAAGACTGCAGGAGAATAGCGGAGAAAGCCTTCCCCCAGCCCGGGTTGTATAAGGAGTTCACCTACTGGAACTGCTATCTTGTACTGAACGACTCCGAGAAGTTTCGAGTAGGTGTTGACGCTGGCTGGCCGAAGAAGCAACGACTGAACTATACCGGTGATTACAGCGGCAGCAGCGGTGGTTCCCACGACCTCCCCGAGACGGCCCAGGAGGTCTCCACCCCTCGTTCGTTCGCTCGCTGAACTCGCCCGGTTGGGCACAATTGGGTTCAACGGGAGACGAGGAGGATCGCCGGGGGTTCCCAGGAGATCCAGTCGACATCCCCCCTTGGCCAATCCACAGCGGATCTCAAATTCTTCGCGCGTCAACAAACGCGCGCTCAGATGGTGTCAAGACGATGGCCGAATGGCGGGCGGCAGTGGACCCCGTGGAGAAGAGTTTGCTTCAAATATTGCTCATGAGCATGCACGACGAGTTGGAGGCGGCACGGAGAGAGACCGGCGGGAGTAGAGGCGGCGGCGACGGTGGCGACGGAGGCGGCGGTGAGGGTGGCGAGGGTGGCGACAGCGAATGAGGAGACGACGACGGAGACGAGGAGTGAATTATTGTACTTTTTTTAAATTATTGTAATTTTTTTAAATTGTTGTACTTTTTTTAAATTATTGCACTTTTTAAAATTTTAATAGTATTATTAATGTTTCCCGTATATGTCTCGTAAATTAAATTCCGTATATTGTGTGATTGTTAATTATTTAATTTTTATATAATTGTTATTAGTGATGTAGCTAGGCTATGGCTGAGCTATTTGCTTGTTTTGATTAGGGATGTCAATCGGGCTGGCCCGTCGGGTTTCGGGCCAACCCTACTCGGGTTGCGGGTCAATCGGGTGCGGGCTAATCGGGTTGTGATTTATTTCGGGTTATAAAAGCTCAGCCCTAACCCTAAAAGCTCGGGTTTCGGGCTAGCCCAGCGGGTTAATCGGGTTGGTACCGATAATATTAACATGCGATCAATTCAATAAATAATGATTAAAATTACTAATATTCATATAATGTAAAATATTTAATTATGATATATTTGAGATATATGCTTAAACTCAATCATAAACATGATCAAATACTAATATTTGAGATATTTCGTAGAATTTTAATGCATGTTTTAGAAATTTAAACATTTTTTGTGAATTTGAAGTTTTTAATTTATTTATCAATTATTATATTAATAAAAATTCAATATATAATTTGTATATTTAATGTAAAATTGAAAGTTATTTTTTTAGTTAATATTAATCAATGAAATGTCGAATTAGGAGTTAAAAAATAGAATAATAGAAATTTTATCAGGTTTTCGGGCCAGCCCATCGGGTTTTCGGGTCTGGCCCTAATGGGTTGCGGGTTAATCGGGTGCGGGCTAATCGGGTTTTGATTTTATCGGGCTAGAAATTTCCAACCCTAACCCTATAAATTTGGCGGGCTATTCGGGCCAGCCCACGGGTTACGGGCTACATTGACATCCCTAGTTTTGATGATGTGGCAGGAGGATTTTTAGTGCTGATGATGTGGCAAAAGGAGTTTTTGGCTAGGCTATGACTGGGCTATTGCTGGGCTATTCCTATTGTGGATGGCCTTAGGGATTAGGGCGCAGGCAATGCAATGAACTAGTAGTACGAAGAAAAGAACCAACACAAAAATAAAATAAAATAAAATAAGTTTAATGGCGTCGCTCGAACTCGAACCGGAGACCTTCACGGCATCCGCAGCGGCGTCTCACTGCGGCTCGGTCTCATCCCGGCGAGACGTGCCCGCAACGAGACGCCGCTGCAGCCTATCCGTCTCGTCGCTTAGCTCGTTGGGAAGGAAGGGTCGGCGGGCCATCTCGCCACGCGCTAGCGCCACATGGCGAGCTTTGGCGTGTGGCGTGATGACCACTCGCCGCCTCGCGAGTGGGCGTCGTTATTGCTGACGCAATAAATATTTTTTAAAAAATATCGATTTTTCGCAAAAAAAAATTAAAAAATTTAAAAATCTCAACGGTAAAAAAAATATTTTTTTCTTTTTTTATTCTATAAATACTCCTACTCTTTCATTTTACACTCAAACACACTATCTCTTATCTTTTTTTCTTCTCATCACTATCATATCATCTCTCTTTCCTCTCCATTTTTTCTCCCAAATTTAATCCATTCATGGACCCATTTGAGCAAATGCATCGAATAATGGAAGAATCGCTAGAAGAAGAGCGACGTAGGGAGGAGGAGGCCGTCACGGCGCGTCAAAAGCGACCCAGAAATACATCCATGGTGACCCGGAGGAAGCCGCCGCAAGGTTAGTACGAGATTACTTTTGTGAGAACCCGGTATGGGGAGATACCTACTTCCGTCGCCGTTTACGCACGCGGCGGGAGCTATTTCTGCATATCACAAATATATTGGCTGCCCGTGAAGAGTACTTCCAAGAAGGGTTCGACGCTTCTGGCCGTCCCAGTCTCACGACGCTCCAGAAATGTACTGCAGCAATCCGTCAGCTTGCTACTGGACAAACGACAGATTTGTTCGACGAGTACATGCACATTGGGGATAGCACTGGGAGACTGTGTTTGATGAACTTCTGCAAAGGCGTCCTGGCAGCCTTCACCGACGAATTCTTGAAGAAGCTAAGCACCGCAGATTGTCAGTTTCTGCTCCGACTTCACGAACAAGCACACGGATTCCCCGGGATGCTTGGCAGCGTCGATTGCATGCATTAGCAATGGAAGAATTGCCCTGTGGCGTGGAGGGGATCATACACGAGCATTTTTTGGGGTCTCCGGAACGAACAACGATATCAACGTGCTCAACCAATCCGACCTCTTCACCGAAGTTTTGAATGGTAAAGCGCCGTCCATCAACTTCACCGCTAACAATCTCCAGTTTAAAATGGGGTACTATCTTGTCGACTGCATCTATCCGAAGTGGCCAACCTTCGTGAAGGCGTTCAACAGGCCGATAAACGAAAAACAGACTCTTTTTGGGCAGAAGCAAGAAGCCGCTCGCAAGGATGTGGAGAGAGAGTTCGGGGTTCAACAAGCTCAATTCAACATTATCAAATCCCCGGCCCGTACGTGGTTTATGGAGAATATGGTCGACATCATGTATACGTGCATAATCTTGTACAAAATGCCGACGAAGGACCTAATGCGGGAAATTGGTTCGACCCTGAAACAGCGGGGAGCTCTTCTGCAAGTAGTCCGCCTCGCAGTAGAGTGCATCCTTCTTTGCAAGAGCGAATATATGTTTGGGAAAGGACACGTGATTCTATGGCCCACGCCCAACTCCAGGAGGATCTAATGGAGCACATTTGGGTAAAATTTGGCAACCGTTAGACGATCACCGCATCACTTTCCATGATTATGCGGATTTCAATAAATTGTAATATTAGGATTTCAATTATATTTTTTTCGTATTTTTCGGATGTTGTAATTTTCATGATTTTTCGTATTTTCGGATGTTGTAATTTTCGTATTTTCGGATGACTGCTTCAATTATGTATTTTTCGTATTATGTATTTTTCGTATTTTCAATTATGTATTTTTCATGATTTTTAATGATTTTATGAAGTATTAGTATTAATTTAATATTTCAATGAAATATTAATTGAATTTGTTGGAAATAAAAATAAAAAATGAAATTAAATGAATAGTTAAGGGATGAGATGATTAAGAGATGGAGGGATGCAGGTGTCGTGTCTTAGTTAAGAGATGAAGTAAAAAGTGCAATGTGCTCCATGAATAGTGAAGGGATGAGACAGTTAAGAGACGGTATTGAGACACAGATGTGAATGGCCTCAGTGTGTTAGATTGACGTGATAACCAACTACACCGGGTTGTTTTCCACTATGTGATTATGACATTTTGAAGGACCGTAATTGTTAATTAAGTTTCAAAAGGTCATTTTATTGCCAAATAGAGAAAGTGAAATAAGCTTAGTGGAAGGGATATATATATGAGGGAGTGTTAATCTCCTTTTCTCCCCTTATATTTAAGTTCCTTCTTCATTTGGAGCGTTAGATTAGATGGATGGACGATCCGGATTAGAAGCATAGTTAGGATCCCGTCTGTGCATTATTTGGTGCATTTCGTGCATCAACGGGGTAAATTAGTAAATGTATATACTCAAAACCTCCCGAAAACGGCATGTGCGAGATTTTAGCGGGATATACCCACGACCTTCCATCTACTCTACAATTTCTAACTCCAAACGTATCTACTCTCAATCTCTCTACCAGCTTCGTCTCCCCAATTTCCAACCCATTTCAAAACCCTAGCCGCCTATTCAAGGTACCGTCCATCTCAACGGACCTTCGAACGTCGTCTGATTCCCTATTCAACAACCCTTCCCGTTTTGTGAGAGCATTTTCTGCGGTCGACGAGGAGGTAGGGTTTGTCGAAGATTAATTTATGGGTTGACTTTCTGGGTTTCATCAAACGTTTATCCCAGATTTTCACCCCTACCACACAACACACACGACGATTCACCAATTTTTGCCCATAAATGAGGATATTTTCAAAAGGGTATTCTTCTATATTATGTTTAAAAATTGTTTTGTATTCATTTTAGTTACGCTTGGCTCTTTCATTGATGGTGTAATTAATTTGTGGGTGACAAAGGTGTGGTGACCGATTTTGTAGATGAAATCTTATAGGCTTATGTTTTTTTGGTGCGTTTCCCAGATTAAAAATATCGAAAAGAGGGCGTCCTTCAACTGCACAACAAGCTCAAACGGAGGGTGAGCATTCTATTTCATTTGCATGTCGAATTCCTGGACTAGTGGACTGATTCTGTGGATGATTTATTGGGTTTATATCAAATTTCATGCCCGCATTATTTAAATCAGTATATATATTATTTACCTAATTGTATGCATTAATTACCCTAATGTAGCCATTATGTGTCTGCTGTTGGACATTGGTCTATGAGTGAATGCAATGTTTGTGTGTTCATTACTTAAATGGATCTGTACATTATGTAACTATTTTTATGCATTATATATCATGTATCATGCATCATGTAACTGTTGTTTTATATGGTCAAAGAGTTAATGGAATATTTGTATGTTCATTACTTGATTTAATCTGTGCATTATTTGCCTATATGAATGCATTATGTTCACTGGTAGAAGCATCAAGTGACTGATGTTGGACATTGGTCAAAGAGTGAATGCAATGGCTGTATGTTCATTACCTGAATGTATTTGTACATTATGTAACTATTTCTGTGCATTATATATCATGTTTCTTGCATCATGTGACTGTTGTTGTATATGGTCAAAGAGTGAATGGAATATTTGTATGTTTATTACTTGATTTACTCAATCCATTATTTTGCCTGTTTGAATGCATTAGTTACCATGTTTTATACATAATGTGACTGCTTTTGTAAAGCCTTCAAAGTGCGAATGCAATATTTATATGTGAATTGTTTCAATGAATCTGTACATTATTTAACTATTTCTATGCATTATATACATGTTTCATGCATCAAGTGTCTGCTGTTGTACATGGGTTAAAGAGTGAATGAAATATTTTTATGTTCATAACTAGCTTGAATCTGTACATGATTTGGGTATACACATTATGTAACTAATATGTATGTTATTAAATTCTATGTTGTACAGCGTCGAAGCAGCTACATATAGACATTGACGAGGCTATCGATGATATTCTGCCGGTGGGCATAGCGCATAAATTTCGCGAACGCCTATCAGAAGCATGAACTAGTTCAGCTCCAGATGAGATTGAGGACAGGAAACCTAGGGGTAGAAAGGTGGGTCATTTGTATTGTCGACGGCCCCTTATGAGTTTTTGACTTGCATCAAGAGTCTAACTCCGCGGCAAAAGGAAGCCGTCACGAAACTGGGATTTGCGTCAATTTTGTGTTTTGATGTCAAAGAGATTCCAGGGTACTTGGCATACTCGGTGCTGAGCGCGTTTAATCTATCTCGCTGCCAGATTGAGTTATCGGGGGGTGGAAGCCTAGACCTCGATGAGGAAGACGTCCATCTGATGTTGGGGTGTCCACGAGGACGAACACCCATTGCACGCCCAATGGATAAACAAAGCAACTTCGCTTTCAACGACCTAGTTGCTGCTCGCTGTCAGAAGGGTCGTTTTAAAATGACACCAAAGGACATAGCCCAGTTGATGATGCAGCAGGTGGATGGGGGCGAGGAGTTTAAGAAGCTTTTTATGTTCATGCTTGAAAATGCACTGATAGAGACTCCAGCCGATGGCCATTGCAAGCCCAAGATTCTGCATTTCATTGAAGATGTCGATGAAATTACGAACCTAAACTGGTGTGGTTACTTCCTGTCCGTGCTCGAGGCCACGTACCCCAGCTGGGCAAACCGCCAGAGCGTGCATTTCAGCGGGCCTATCCACTTTTTGGTGGTAAGTGCTTTAATAAATGCATCATATGCTCATTTTCCTACATTATGCAGTTGTATGAGTACATTGTATAGCTGTAATAATTACATTACATTGACTGCCTTCTACAAAATTCATAAATGTTTTTCATTGCTTGATTTATATTGCCACTGATTCTGCTCTATGTCTTCATTAATATATATTACTGCTCTATTTAATTATTTGGTTGTTATTGTCAGGGTGCTTATGTGGACCGCGTGGTTCACTGCCGGAGGCGGGTAATCCGTGCCTGTCCAACAAACAAGGGTTGGACGGCAGAGACCATGAAGCAACGGGAGGACGTGGAGCATGGCCAATACGGCACTGGGAGGCTGGAGGCAAGCCTGGATAAGGAGAAATGGCTGCAGAAAGAGGAAGGAAGGAGGCTGGAATCAGATACCAGAGGAGAGGGAGCAGCACCAAGCCGGAACAAGGCGTATCGTTTCCGAAATCAATTTATCGCTTCAAGCGCCCTGATGGCCCGCGCAATTTCGGCGTGGGTGGACGATTTCAATCAAGGCTGGATAAGGAGAAATGGCCCGCGCAATGTCTGAACAACCAGCCAAATGCCCTTGTTTTCTCATTGCACACCAATCCAGCGACAAAAGTTACAGGTCTTCCATGATTGTCCTTTCCCGTGAAAGGAGTGAAGATCATACAATACCTGCGAATCGCAAATTAATGCGTTATTAGAATAATCACAAGCGAATAATGCATCTATTACCGTGTAGTAATGTATGGAAACCTCATTATAATGCACATAATAATGCAAAAGGTATGTACCTGTTTGTGTTGTACGTGGAGTCAAAGGCTACAATATCACCAAACATGTGGTAATTCCTCTTCATCAAGCCGTCACACCAAAACAGAGCAACCAACTGGTTGTGATCATTAACTTCGTAGTGATATGTGTACGACTCGGACATTTCCTTCTTCTTAGCCATGCCATCCAACACCATTTGCACATCGAATCCATGTGTGTATGCTTTGATGTCGCGTGAAGCATTCCTGATATCACCGACCGTACAACCGACATGGTCAAACCCACCGAGAGTTTCTTTCAACACCTTAAATGTAAGTGTGGGGCCAATATTCGCTTTTGAACAATCAAGTATGAATTTCTGATGAACATCATCCAAATGACGATTAATTGACATAAAATGCTGATGCTCTGACTCAACCATATCATGGTTCTGAACCTCATTGAAATCCTGTACTATATAACCTGGATGTCCTCCTTCAGAGAAGAACTTGAATGATATACTCGCTTTACAACCACATCGCTTGGATAACCGTCGGCGCTTCATTGAGAAACCAAAACGTTCATTCAATTGGTCATTCGACTTCTTCTGGCCTTCCCTATTGCATACGACATAGTACCACGTTGTAACATCGTCCACCTTCCTCATCCCTTGTTTGCGCGTATCAAAACCAACAGCGCAGGCATATACATCGTAAAACGCAAATGTAAAATCTAATGATTGGAACTTCTGACCAACAACGGGCTTTAATTCCGCAGAGCATTCAGGCACAACGCTAACTGTATATAACCACAAAACAATACATGTTAACGGTACTAATGCATTATATGACATATATTGTACATTACTGATTACATATTGTGCATTATACAGTTATACTTATACATTACATGTATAATTTAATCCAACTACCAAGCCAATATGAAAACTACACGCTAGAGGGATGGCTCTAACTCGCGTTATATAGTCAATACCATCCATTATGTATTTATAATTTGCGCATTATTTGTGACGGTTTAAACTATTAACCAAGTAAGGCCGAAAACTACAAACTAAAGGAATGCCTCATACTATACTAAACCCCTAGCCCCCAGGATTGTACAACACTAGGGGAATGAATGAACCATAACCCCCATATTATCATAAACTGGCAATCATGTTTCCATAAAAATGTAGGGAGACACGCCAATACGAAAAACGAATTTCCTGCTCTGCAACGTTTGGGATCTGCGACTGATCTGAAAATAATTTCCTGTCAGTTTATAATATATATATATAGGTATATATATATATATATTATAAACTGACGGAGAGATATATTAATTGTCTTAATTTTTATTAGACCAAAGATATTCATTGGCGGACTCTTTTGATTTTTTATATTTTTTTTCTTGTTCACCCATTGATTACTTTTTATGCTGAATAATAAGCTATTTGAATTGTGGGATGCCCAAAGATTTAAAAATTTTCCACAATTTTTATTAGACCAAAGATATTCATAGGCGGACTCCTTGATTTTTTTATTTTTTTTCTTGTTCACCCATTGATTACTTTTTATGCTGAATAATAAGCTATTTGAATTGTGGGATGCCCAAAGATTTAAAAATTTTCCACATTTAAAAAGGTATGTATTGATCCTAAATATGGAAAAACTTTAAATCTTTGGGCATCCCACTATATTTGTTGTTTTGTTTACACAACACACTAGATAATTTGGTTAAACCTTGTTTCATCCTAAGTGACTCAAATTCATTTCATTCAATAGTGATTAACAAATAAGCCAACCTTTTACGATACTTGCCTCCCTCCATCACTAAACACCTATTCTGATTTCTGACATTTTAAAGCATAAAAAGACGCACCAAATTCAGGATAGAGAAATATAAATTTGTAAGCAAAAGACACACAATACCTTGTTCTCCAAAAAAATTTAAGATGGTACTCCGTAAATACAAAGAGGCAGTCTGTTTGAGTCAATACTCGAACCACAACCCCACTAATTCTCGACCACATAGGTTCGTTCTTGACTCAAATTCATGCCCCATCACCCCCAATCAGTTGCACTGCAGCCCGCCTTTGATACCCTGGTGCGTTCGAGCGATGAGCGACTTCACCGTGTTCACCGACTCAATAGTCAGCTGCGCCGCGGGCAGGTTGCTTACCAGTATCTGGAACCCGATGCTCAGCAGCGACCCTCCCCCGCCACTGCTCCCGCTCTCCGGGAAACAATCCGGAAATATCGCAAATCCCGAGGGCAGGATAGGCACCCCAGCAGGGTCCCCACCGCTCATCACCACGTCCATTTCTGCGGCCGGGACAGCAGCGTGAACCACCACCGCTCCCAACGCGTCTCCGCTCGTTTCTTGCAAGATCAGCACGTTGCTCTGGTTCGCATCTGCGCTAGCAGCAGCCTGGACATATATACGACATGAATATAAAACAGAACGACAAGTGGCGCGGGATGTAGTTCTTTTTTTTTTTTTTGAAAACTCACGCTTGTTTGGAGAATGGAGATGTAGTTGTCGGGATCGTGGCCCTTGGGGAGACGGAGCATGGATCGCATGGGGCCGTCTTGAGATAAAACATCCCAGTGGCTCCTGGTTTTCTCATCCTGTAAGAAGTCGAGCAAGTGCTGTGGAGACACGGGCATCCACTCGGTCGTGGAAGCGCTCAATATGACGCCAGGTGGCGCGCCACTATTGCCAGAGCTCTTCCGCGTCATCAGCTTGGTGTTGTCCGCGTCCTGGACCACCTCCCACTCGTCTACAGTTGAACAGATGCCAGAACAGAAGCCACGCGTCATTCGCTGCGCCAGCTTTACTATGCCCTTTTTGCCACTAGGAGGGACTACTGCAATGTAAAAACATGGGGAGAGATATATGAGCATCCACGTCGTTCCCTCGTAAAACATAATACTCCTCAAAGTCGTACCCGAATGATCGCCACCAGACGACATGATGGAAGCAAAAAGTTCGCATTGCCTATGCAGATTGGACAGCCACTTTTGAGCACCAAAGGCGATCCCGGACCTCAGTAATGGCCGGTACAGTTGATGGGTGATGCGCTCGTCGTACTCAGTGTGCTCAATCCACGTCATCTGAATTAGCATTTTCAAATTAAGAAAGTACAATTTTCCTTATATTGTAAGTACCCTTTACTAAGGAAACCAATGCCCAAAGGAGATTCCACAAATCTCAGAAAATATAGCTATGTAAATCACTTGGTTTGTAGTTCCATAAAACTGATATTAATTAGAAAAAAAAAACAGATCCGGAAGCAAGTCATCGAAGGTTGTAATGCAAATACTCAAAGAACTATATACAGTATAGTAGTGAAAGTATGGAAAAACAAAGTCATCGACGCGAATTACCTTGGAATAGCCATTTGGCGTATCTTGCACAATGCAACCGGAAGGGAGTCTGCGGCAATGGACAGGGACATTTCCAGTTATAGCGTGCAGTAAAGAGTCGACAGAGATGTCAACCACAGCCCACATGTCCTCTCCATGCTGCTTGCAGAAACGAATGAGCTTCACTTGGCGGATAGGAACCAAAGGTGAGGGAATTTGGAACTCGGCTTGCATCTAGAAAAACAAACATAGATTTCACTTTGTTATTTCCTTTTCCCAATTTGTTTTGCTGGAAAGGTAAGGTAAGAATAACAAACCAGTTGCAGCATTCCGTTTTTACTTCCACCTATCCCAGGAGAAATTATGTCAAGAATCGAGGCACTCCCGATGTTCCATGGGAACAATTCTGTCCACTGCTTCTGCATATGGTAAGTATACAATCATTAAGTTGAATGGTAAACATTATTAGGAAAATAGAATGAGACGGCGTCAATAATTAAAGAAATTACCGGGTCCATCAATGCCTCCACGAGTTGCATGCTGTTGATCATCACATTGCATGTAGCTCTTGTAGCTTCAGTAACAAAATGGTTGGGCTTTACACCAATGCAAGGAGAAAACATCTTAGAGTACTCCTCAAGATTCAGAGATTCTCCATTTCCTTCCAAGCTTCGGAACCAAAGAGGGCTATCGAGCTGGGCTAACTTTATCAGCTCATTAATCCCAGCCATCGCGAGCTCTACAAATAACGAATTATCGAAAGGAGCACTTAAGTTGACCATATTCATGGGAGGTCCATTAGGTGGCATGATGGGAAAGGAATTTGACATCCTATTGCCAAAATCAAGTCCTAAAGGAATCCCAGCCCCGGCATCCATAGAGTTCAACCCACTAAATCCATTTCTGCCAACTGAGAGATCCAAACTAGAGTTGCTCATTAATGGCGGCGGCATAGAAGCATTAGTCCTTCCCAAGAACTTGTCTCCTAGGTGGTGCAGTCGGCTGAGTTCATCCTTCAACCTTGCATTCTCGATCATAAGATGGTGCTGCTCAATAGGTACATCTCCAAGAATGGCCGGGCTGCCACAGTTCTCACACATCGGGCTTCTCATGGCTTCTTTCATGGCAATGTTCTCAATCCGGAGCTTGTCATTTTCTTGTTTCAGAATTGAATTCTCATGCCGCTCTAATTGAGTCTTCGTAATCACAGTTATATCAGTAATGCACATCACTTAGCGATTCTAATATTAACAACCGACATGCTTAGCATCGAAAAAAAACGTTGAACATTGGCAAATTACCTTCATTTGTGTTCTTCTGTTCTGAAACCAAAACTTGACCTGCCTGCCCTCCAAACTGAGCCTCTTCCCGAGCTCCAATCTCGCTTTCTCATCGGGATGTGGATTATCCTTAAAAGAACTATAGTACAAAACATTCGGAAATTACAATACTTGCAATATAATTCAAAACAAACAATTATCAAAAAGCGAGCTAAACGTACGCTTCGAGTTCTTGAATTTGGAATGCAGTGTGCCTATGGTATTTTTTCCTTTTGGAAGCTTTATTATGAGTAGGATTGTCATCATCACCCGATGCGCCTTCAAAGTTGTCGCTGCCGGATCTACTCTCGAGCTCGTCCTCCCTCATTCTGCCGATCAAACCACCATCATGACTCTCCCCCAACAAGCCCATCCCCCCAAGATTCTCCATCTTGGGCTGCCTCCACAATAAACATAAACACACATCACAACATTAATAAAGTTCATAAATAAGCATCTTAAACATAAATCCTAGAGCAAAAAAATTGATTCTTTCACACACACACAAACACAGTGGGAGAGAAAGAGTGCATACAAGGGCAAGAGAGAGGGGCTGAGAGGAAAACAAAGGCTGAGAATAAGATGATTGGAGCATTTGCACAGAATTTGCAGCAGTTGACATAACATTGTATGAAAACAAGCCATCAGCAACCATTTTCTCTCCACTACTCTTTTTAGGAAATCCCCCAAAGCTCATCTAAAGAGGGTGGAATGGAATTCACTACTAAAAATTTCAAAAAAAATGCTTCTCTCTCATCTTTCTAGTCGATCGCCCTCAACCATAAATGAGTTTATGAGCAGTAAATAGTTATTATAAGACACGCAAAAATCCAACTCCCATGAACTTATTCACCAACCAAAACCCCAGAAAATTTAAGAACACCGAAACGGGGTTGGTAGATGACAACGGAGCTCCCTCACACATAAAGATCAAAACTTTGTCTTGAAACCCTAATCAAGCTCACAATTTCTAGGTTTTTGACTATCTAAATACAGACGAAAGCGAAGTTTCAAGGCCCCTCATTTCACATTTAAAAAACACGGCTGACTTTTCCAATCGAATCTATAAACAAACCCCCCTTTATCTTTTTTATTTCTAATCAAGCACCACTTTATGAAAAGCTTTTTCCCCCGATTCTGAAATCTGAAATCTTGGGGGGGGGAAGTATATTGAACAAGACAAGAAAAGGAGGAAAAAGTACGCATAAAAAGACAACCTTTTTGGTTGTGTGAAAACTCCAAACAAGTGAAAAATGTCCAATTGAGTGCGACTTTCACAGTAGAAGCAAAGCAAAGCAAAGCAATATCAAAAACTACAAAAAAAGCAGAAAAATACAATTTCTCAGAATCGCTTATTCCTCGAATTGAATAATTTATGTCGATTTAAAAATGGTTTCTTGGCAGGTTGAGAGCTGACTTACAGTCACAGAAGTCGCACAACTTTAGTCAATCAACTATTTCTCTCTCTGCTTTTTTCTTACATACACATATATAAGTTGTATATATATATATATATATGCTGCAGTGAAGAGGCCCCTTCCCAAGATTGAATTGAATCTGTTGGAGAAATCCAAACACGGTCGCAGTATGAGATCGAAATTTTGTTGAAAATAAATTGGAAAAAAAAGGAAATGAATTTAAAATAAGGCAAGATTTCGAGATGGGGTGGGCGTAGGGTCCACTATTACCAATGTACGTGAGGAGTGTCTGAAATTATCTCCCCCACGCGCTCTATTTGGCGCGTGGCATCACACTTGTAAAATTCAGAGTATTTCATCTTAAAATATATCGCCTACACTACATGCATAGAATTGGGGAATAAATGAGTGAATTCCGAGTGTAAAGATTTAGCCGTTTTTGCATCTTGGATAAACAAGGACATGATGTTTTGGGATATTCCTTTTTTTTAATGCACATGGATGTATATTAGGAGTAACGTAGATCTTGATATCATAATATAGGAAATGAAATTATGATTACAATTTATTGTTAGCTGTCGCAATTATTTTGCATATCTACTCATATTTCATTTTTTTAAACCGATATACTCATTTTCAAACTCATACTACACGATACTGAAATCTCAACATTTAAAAAAAAAATTCTAATTGTATATATATTAAGGAAGTATTACAATTTAAATTCTAAATATTACTAGTAATATTTTAACATATTTTTCATGAAATACATAAAGATCTAGCTACGGGATTCACAAACTATTACAAAACTTTAAAAAAATGTCTTAGATGTTAATTTAGGAAACTTTTATTTATGTTGTATCCATTTGTCATTTCGTAAAATAAAACAGCACAAAATCTCATTTTTTATACTCTATTTTATACTCCCTCCGTCCCGCACTATTCGCACGTTTCATTTTCGGCACGGAGATTAAGGAATGAGTGTATAGCAAAGTCAAATATTACGGTTGTAGGTGAAAATTTTTACTAAAAATGGAAATAGTGCAAATAACTTGGGACGCCCAGAAAGGAAATAAGTGCAAGTAGTCCGGGACGGAGGGAGTACTATATTACTAATGACGTTTTTTTACTTTATTTTCGTGTACTCAATTGTAATTATATAGTCAAAGCTCATTGATGCTCAACTTCCCTTTGTAATTCGGATGTATGATGCATCCCTTTCTTACCTTTTTTTTTTTTGAAAATGTAGTGATTATAGTTTTGTTATTTGCCAATCATACACCAAAACTATAGCAATGATCTGCGCATTTTGTTTCTTGAACCTTTTCCCACATAATTCATTTTTCTTAATTCAATTAAAGTTATTACAGTGGGGCCTGTAAATAGGGTTTTAAGGGACGGTATAGTGACAGCGTTGTGGATGGCCTAATGAGTTAGGCCATCAACACGCATTCCTAACTCCTAACTCCTAACTCCTAACTTCTAACTTCGAATCTGCACATCAAAAAGAAAAAAATCAATTTCAATAACTCAAGATTTTTGTGTCGTTTTAAGAAATCAATTTTTAGAGATCAACATACATGCATTCATAATTTTTAGTGATAAATCCATATTTACTGAGATCAATATTCACTCCTAAGGGAAGCCAGTCATAATCTAGAAAATTTGCTCTTAAATAAGCACATCAAAGTTCCGACACATTCTGAAATTTTACTTCAACTTTGTTGAACTAACCAATCAATAAGTTCTAATTCGATCTTAATGAATGCTCTTAGAAATTCATAGTATTAAATATAAGAAATATTCTATTTCTAAAATATGTTCAAATTTATTAAAATATGTTTAATTTTTAGTTTATTGATATAAATTTTAAATTAGTATTTATTCATGTTTGAGTTTAAACATATGGAGTATCTTAAAATTGTAATAATTAAATGTTTTACATCCTATAAATAAGACTAATATTCATCATTATGTATTAGATTAAATTATATATTAATTTTATCGATAACAATCCGATTAGCTCATTGGACTAGCCTGAAATTCAAATATTTAGAGTTAAGGTTGAAAGTTTATAACCCGAAAAATCACAAACCTAATTAGCCCACTCTCAATTAATCTGCTAACCGAGGGGGTTGGCCTGAAATCCTTTGGGCTTATCCAATTGACATCCTTGCATCTACAGTAAAAAAAATGTGGTGTGTAATAAATTCATTAATTCTGCCAAGTTAAACAAAAGTCTTGTGTTTTTAACATGTATTGTGTTCTTAGTAACTATTGAGTAACTTCCATAATCGGCACTACGAAATCTCCTCCAACAAGAATCTGAGCAATATCAAACCAATAATAAACAAGAACAAAGTTTTTTCAACAAAATATACCTAACTCTTAATACAACAAACAAATAAAAATACGAATTAACTAATTAAATGCGTAATTGCCATCTCTCAACATCAAATATAGCCTGAACAAGATTATAATAATGTTCATATTGATATGTAGATCCCATATCTTAAAAAATAAATAATCTATTAGACTTTCTGTTGAAAATCACAACATCTATCCGTGCATTGTTTTTTTTTCAGTTAAATATATGAATCAAATAAAACTGCACGTGCACCAGAAATTGAATAAGAAAGATTCAAAATCCGATAAATAAAAATGACATTGAGAATCCATCCAAAAGCCGAAGGAGGAAGCAAAATGCAGCTGCTTTGCAACAATTTGGGACTTTGAATTTTTTTTTACCTTCTACTTGTAGTTTTTTTTCTATAATATCTTTTTTATGCAGTTTTAATATTATGTAGATTTTAGTATTAATTATGTTTTCTAATTTATCATTTTATTTTATATGTGAACTCAAAAACATGAGGGTAAAAATTGGTGAAACTATTTGAGGCTGATTTTGGGACTGATTTATTATAGGTATTGGGGCTAAAATTAAAATTACTGATATAACATGTGAAAAATGGATTAGGGCTGGTTTTTGGGATCTTAGGATGGCTAAAAAGACTATGAGATGGTTATTGAAAAATATTTTAAATGCTTCAATTAATATTGATCCAAAACTAAAAGGAGTAATCAAGAATAGTTAAGAAAAAAACGGTGTTGCTTCTTCATTAGTCGTAAAACTTGGGCCAAAATGTGCCATCAATGCATGGGCCTGTATAGCTAATATACTAATTTTAGCTCCCTTGCCTATTATTCTTTTTTCATGCAATGCCCATTAATTAAATCTTTCATAAAGAAGAACACCAACAAATCATAACACTTACTCAAAAAAAACACACACAAATATTTCCTTTTCATTTAAAAAATTTGGAACGAATCATAAAATGTTAGGGCTTACTATTTCACAATGAGTGATTAGGAGAGGTTATGTTTGTTTGCTTAAAATTTTTAAAAACAGTATACCTTATTTGGTTATAAGAAATGGCTTAGTTCGAAAAGAAAATTTTCCACACAAAGTTAATGCACTTTAATGGATTCTACTTACAATTATTTTATCATATGTATTCGAACCACATTTCAATCATTGGCCTATAAATTGAGAAGAAAAAGGAGATTTTAGTATCATCCAATCGAAAGTAGTGTGAGAGAGATGTGAACCAACTAATACACTAATTAGTTCAATGTGAATTATTTTGGTCTCTATAGAATTATGATTATAGCAACTACCTCAAAACGGATTTTGCCGCATGTATCTTTTCCAACGGCCGAGATTATTCCAGGTGCATGTTAGCATCAGGCCAACCCAAACTTACACGTCATCACATTTAGAATATTTCTACTACCTTCTTTTATATCGTGCTTACCTCCATCAATATCGACATACACTTTTTATTAGTTAGTTAATTAATTCCATTTACTTATTAAACTTTTATATATAAGGCCATTCTTATTGCTAAAGTGAAGATTTTTATGTGAAATTGGAAGCATGGCTTTAAGTTGCTTGGTGTGAAGGTTATGGATAAGAATGAGAGAAATGTTGTCAATTTGATAAATATTGTTCTATGCCGGTTATTTTCTTAACGAGATTGATATGTTTTATGGTCATTTTTTGTTAAATATTTTTTTCGTCTGTATGTTCTCTTTGGCTTATGTTGTGTATGAAGAATTGAGGTTAAAGGATTTCTCCCATTATTATACCCGCTCCTTAAAATTGTTGGAATCAATATTTGAAATATGTCTTGATAAGTTTGAAATGTTGATATTTGATAGTATCATTTCTTGTGAACTCTGATGTAACGCGATCAAATCTCGAACACAGTCAAGATCAACAATAGAACGAATAGCAAGATCGACAACACACACAATTGATTGAAATGAGTTTAACGAAGGAAAACCAAGAACTCAATGAGAAAACGATGAGGAATCTTTTATTCAATTTCTGTGGAAGATTACAAACTGATTGGATGAAAAAATCTTTTTCTCTCACTCTGCTTGCACAGCTCGGTTATGCACTCTATTTGACTAACACTAATCTAACAACCAAAACAAATCCAACGGCTGTCATTTAAGCTAACTAACTAATCGCATCCGACGGCTCACGTTTGTCTATGCATCAGTTAATAACAACGGTCAACACCGAACTCGACTAAGTTCGGCTAATGCCGAGCACCAGCAAGCTCGGCTAATCACCGAGCACGATTAAGCTCGGCTAACACCGAGCTGCAATCAATCACCGAGCTTTACTGATTGTGCAGTTTTGCCCCAATCCTCATAACAAATCTCCACCTTGGGACACAACTGGACAATCCACAGAGCATATCCATCTTCCACAATCACTCCAGCTGAATCAGATTCACCAAATCCATGCAATACTTCAACTTAAGTCCGGGTAACACCTTTGTTAGCATATCAGCTGCATTGTGCTCAGTAGCCACCTTTTCAATCTTCACCGAGCCTTTTTCAACTTCATCCCTCACAAAATGTAGTTTGACATCCACATGCTTACTCCTCTCATGGAATGTCTGGTGCTTCGATAAACATATGGCACTATTTGAGTCACACAGCAATGTCACAGCTTCTTGATCAACTCCAAAGTCAGAGCAGATTCCTTTCAGCCACATGCTCTCCTTCACAGCCTCAGCCATGGAAATGTACTCAGCTTCTGTCGTTGAGAGTGCCACTACAGACTGCAAACTGGATTTCCAACTCACTGCAGCACCATACATGCAGAATACATAACCCGATTGGGACTTCCTTGTATCTATATTAGTTGCAAAATCAGAATCACAATATCCCAATAGAGGCTGCTTTTCAACCTTCTTACTTCCATCAAATAGAATTCCATAATCATGAGTACCACTGAGGTACCTCAACATCCACTTCAAAGCATGCCAGTGTTCCAGACCTGGATCAGCCATGTACCTGCTTACAACACTTATTGCTTGGCTGATATCTGGCCTTGTACACACCATGGTGTACATGATGCTTCCCACTATGTTCGCATATGGGATCTTGTCCATTTCTCTTCTTTGATCATCATCTTTGGGGCTTTGATTCATACTGAGTTTGAACTGAGAACTCAGTGGTATGCTCACTGGTTTACTTTGATCCATCTGAAATTTCTTGATCACATTACTGATATAATCCCTCTGAGTCAGCCATATCTTCTTGTGATGTCTATCTCTGATAATTTCCATCCCAAGAATCTTCTTAGCATTGCCAAGATCTTTCATTTCAAACTCAGATTTCAGATCAGATTTTACTAGCTCCACCTCTTCCTTATGCTTAGCAGAAATCAACATATCATCTACATACAATAGTAGATATGCCACAGCAACTCCATCTCTTCTCTTGATGAATACACAGTGATCATACAAAGATTTCTCAAACCCAATCTTCTGCATGAACTCATTAAATCTAAGATACCACTGCCTTGAACTTTGTTTCAGCCCATATAAGCTTCTCTTCAGTAGACAGACCTTTCCCTCATCCCCTGGTTGAACGAAGCCAGGTGGTTGTTCTATGTAGATCTTTTCTTCAAGCTCTCCATGAAGAAAGGCTGTTTTAACATCAAGTTGCTCTAATTCCCAATCTCTTTGTGCAACAATTGCCAGCAAAATTCTGATGGAACTGTGCTTAACCACAGGTGAAAAAATCTCATTGTAGTCCACCCCTTCTTTCTGTGTGAATCCCTTAGCCACCAATCTAGCTTTGAATCTGATTTGGTTGTCGTTGAAAGCTTCAACTTTCTTCTTGTAAATCCACTTACAACCCACTGTTTTCTGGTCAGTAGGTCTCAATACCAATATCCATGTGTGATTTTTGTACAAGCAATCAATTTCTTCCTGCATAGCCAGCAACCATTGATCCTTTTCTGGACTCCTCAATGCTTCTTTATAGGTGGAAGGTTCATGATAATCCATCTCATCAGCCACTGCTAGAGCATAATGCATCATATCATAATCATTAAATCTGGTAGGGAGCTTGATATTCCTTCTTGCTCTGTCTCTTGCAATTACTCTTTCCGGAGTTCTGACTTCAGTTTGGCTTTCAGTAGTTCCACCACCAGTGGCTTCACATGTAGGACTTGGATGAGTCTGAGTTGCATCTGTAGGTTTTCTCAGGTTCTCCACCTCAAAATGAGTTCTCTGAGTATCTCTGTTGAGGAAAGGCATTTCAGATTCTTTGAAGATTACATCTCTACTAACCACCACTTTCTTGTTCCCTTCCTTACAACACCATAACCTATAGCCCCTGACTCCCTTCTGATAACCGATCATGACACATCTAAGAGCCCTAGGCTCCAATTTGTCCTGCTTTATATGAGCATAAGCTCTACACCCGAATGGCCTTAGCCTTGAGTAATCCCCAGCACTGCCATACCATCTGCTATCCGGGATTTCACTCTCTATAGCAGCTGATGGAGACTTGTTGATCAAAACAACGGCAGTTGAAGCTGCTTCTGCCCAAAATGGCTTTGACATACCAGAAGCTATCAGCATACACCTTACCTTCTCTAGGATAGTTCTATTTGCCCTCTCAGCAACTCCATTTTGTTGTGGGTTGTGAGGGACTGTTCTATGCCTCTTAATCCCTTTGTTTTTGCAGAACTCATCAAATTCATGGGACAAGAACTCTAAACCATTGTCAGTTCTTAGGCATTTCAGTGGCCTTTCCTTTTCCAGTTCAACCTCTGTGCACCATTGCTGAAATTTCTGAAAAGTTTCTGATTTTTCTTTCATAATCATCTGGCCATTCTTTGTCACAAGCATCTCTCCACCATATAGAGTCAACCTATAGCCTTTCCTTTCAAGAAGGCCCAAGGAGATCAGGTTTCTCTTGATAGATGGAATATATCTAACATCTGTTAGTGTTCTTAAACATCCATCATCCAATCTCAAACATATATCCCCCACACCCTTGACTTCGCATACATGATCATCTCCTAGTAAAACCGAGCCATCTGACTCTCTCATATTCCAGAACCATTCAATATTTGATGACATATGGAAACTGCACCCAGAGTCCATGATCCATACCTTGGAAATTGGGCTGCTTTTAACCACATTTAGGGCTCTTGCTTCTTCAATTTCTTCAGTGATAGCAGCTGTACCCTCCTCTCTGTCATTCTCAGCTTGCTTCTTTTTCCAAGCAAAACAGTTTTGTTTGATATGGCCTGGTTTCTTACACCAGAAACAGCTCCTGGTCTCTTTCTGATCTGCACCCTTTGTGGTTGGAGGCTTCCATTTCTGAGATGAGGGTTTCTTGAATTTAAAAGGCTTCTTTGATGCTACCCTAACACTCAGACTCTCAGCAGCCTGATCAATAGGTTTATCGTTTGATTTCTGCGTTCCCTTCAATTTTAAAGCAGAGAATACCTCTTCCAAAGTTACCTTCGAATCTCTCCCCAGTAGTATTGAGTCCTTAAACTGCTCAAAGCTTGGAGGCAGAGCATTCAATAACATCAAAGCCTTGTCCTCATCCTTCATGGCATCATCCACACTTTCAAGATCGTCTATACACTTTCTGAATTCTTCAAGTTGACCCCCAAGATTCTTGGAGTCAGAGAATCTGAAATTGAACAGCCTTTGCTTAAGGTGTAATCTGTTCGAAATCGACTTCTCCATATAAATCTTCTCCAATTTCTCCCACACCCCTGCGGCATCATCCTCCTTTTGGACTTCCCTGAGTACCCTGTCACTCAGGCACAAGACGATGGAGCTATAAGCCTTGTATTCCATTTCTTGTGCTTTCGCCGCATCAGCCTCCTGCGTTCCCTTCTTATCCGTCTTGGATTTCACATAATCCCAGACCCCTTGCTGCATCAAAACAGCTCTCATCTTCAATCTCCAAAGGCCAAAATCATTTTCGCCAGTAAAACGCTCAACATCAAATTTCGCAGTAGACATTGTCGAATGTGTCGTCTTCTTCCGTTCCCACAGACGGCGCCAATTTGTGAACTCTGATGTAACGCGATCAAATCTCGAACACAGTCAAGATCAACAATAGAACGAATAGCAAGATCGACAACACACACAATTGATTGAAATGAGTTTAACGAAGGAAAACCAAGAACTCAATGAGAAAACGATGAGGAATCTTTTATTCAATTTCTGTGGAAGATTACAAACTGATTGGATGAAAAAATCTTTTTCTCTCACTCTGCTTGCACAGCTCGGTTATGCACTCTATTTGACTAACACTAATCTAACAACCAAAACAAATCCAACGGCTGTCATTTAAGCTAACTAACTAATCGCATCCGACGGCTCACGTTTGTCTATGCATCAGTTAATAACAACGGTCAACATCGAACTCGACTAAGTTCGGCTAATGCCGAGCACCAGCAAGCTCGGCTAATCACCGAGCACGATTAAGCTCGGCTAACACCGAGCTGCAATCAATCACCGAGCTTTACTGATTGTGCAGTTTTGCCCCAATCCTCATAACATTTCTTGTATTGAATAATCTCAAGGATATCTTGTCTATTGAGGATGAATTTCTAGGGTGATAAAATGGAGCACATGCACGACATTAGTACGTCAGTTATGCCAATTTTGCTTCTTTAATTTGTGATCATATGATTATTTGGTTTTTGTTTTATTTAGACGAGGATTGAAAGAAACAAGTGTCTGAACTACTTATGAGAATGTTGGTTGGCTACATGGTTATATTAATTAGATCATTTAATGAGATTGCAATGTTCTATAGTCAATTGTGAGGGAATTCTCCGCTCACATGACTATTTCGGTGGTAAAGGGAGATATGCACTTAATGAGAATGACTCATAAGAAGAAACCCAAGCTAAGAGATGGATCACTTGTAGTTCTTTGTTACTCCCTCCGTCTTCAAGGAGTATTAAACTTTGAGTTTGGCAATAGTTTTAATAAATAAAGAGAAAAGTAAAAGATAGAGGGAGAAAGGGTAGTGGAAATAATGTTAGTGGAGAGTGAGGTTCACATTATTATAATGTTATAAGTGTTAATGATGTGTAGGGGTAGTATGTTGTTTGAATTTTTAAAATTAGAAAGTTCATACTCTTTAGGGACGGACGAAAAATGAAATAGTTCATACTCTTTGGGGATGAAGTGAGTATTAAGTAAGTGTCCTTAACATTTCTATCTTTCAAATTATTGATTTAGGTTTGTTCTCCTTTATAGGTACTGAAGCACAAAATTTGTGGACAAATCCATTCAAAGAGGAAGAGAATGATGTGAAAATGGATGTTCGACATTGATGTACGTTTTATTTACACTAAAAATAACTGCAAGTATATGGTGCATATCTAGTATAGTTAAAGTTTAGTAGCGATATATCGAACACGAGAAAGAAGTTTATAGACTGATTATCAGATACTAAGGGTGTGTTTGGATCATATGTTAGAAATGGTGTTAGGTGATAAGGCCCATTTCATGCATCGGTTTAGGGGTAAAATGTACGCTACTTGATTGGTTTTATCGCGCAAAGCAAGTGTTAAATGTGCAGGAATGCCGCTTGACCAAGGCAACAAGGCCAAACTGATCAAGCAAGTACAATAGGCGAAAAAAGGTCAGGAATCGGGGGAGTTGATCAAGGGGGGTAATCAAGCAGTCAAGGAGGGGAGCACTGACTTCCAGAAGAAGGACATGTGAGGCAATGAGCTGGATGGTGCACATCATTCTGTTATCAAGGACAACGTTCTAGAAGGGGACACGTGCTGATATATGAGACGCAAGGACAGAGCTGAGTCATGAATATTTTACTGAAAAGCGCCGTCATTCTAGAAGGAAAACACGTAGCAATCAATGAGTCGCTCACTCTCAGCATGAACGAATATTCCCTGCCAAGATCGTTATCCAGCTGGAGGTCGTGCCGAGCCTATAAATAGAGGATGTGCCTCCACATTAAAGGGGGGATCTTTTACCTTCCCGTCTTTAGTTTTTTAGTTTAGTTAGCTCAGTTCTCTAGATAGCTTAGATAGAGAAACGTTTAGTTAAAGGGCGACCGAAGTGAGCGCTACAGAATACTCTATATCTGTAGGCGTTATCTCAAGTTTCCCGCCGAGGATCTTCTCGGTTTTACTTGCTTTTGTATTTTCCGAAGTGTTAGCTTAGTTAAATTTCAAGTTGCTTTGTAGTTAAAGTTTCGAGCTTTTTACATTCCGCATGATCGATGTACTCGTTTGGGTTTTGAGTCTAAAATCGAAGTTGTTATGTTTTCGTCACGTGTTTACTGTTCTAAGTAGTTAATGTTCTGAAATTCACTTGACTCAGTAGTTAAAATTCCCTTGAGCATGTAGTTAGTTACTTTTCTGTCTAAAGTAAAATCAGTAGTTAAAAACTCCCAAAGTTAAAGCGTGGCAGCAGTCAAACTCCTATTCACTGCGCACACACTCGATACACTAGCTTCTCTGTGGGATCGACCCTGAACTTGCCGCTTTACTGTTAAAGTAGTGCAAAATTGGGAGTTTATAAATTACATTGGTGGTTTGCGAGAGTGAGAGCAACTTGATCAAGTGGCAACGACATTTGCTAACTGATCCATCCGGTTCAGTTATCTCTTCCATATAACTTGAATCAAAAATCCATATTCCGCAGTCGCTATCCGTGCCCCGCCAAAATGGCGCCGTTGCCGGGGAAGCATGGTGTTATTTTATATTTTTATGTAGCGCATAGGTGTATATAATTTTGTTTCTTTCTTTTCTCATTTGTTTTTTCTTCTGTTGATGAGAAGGTACCACCGCGGCGGCCACTGGAATCACCCTCTTATATACAGAGGCACTAACGCTTATTGGAGAGTCCAGGAAGCCGGCGTAGTTACCATTCGTTACAGAGCCGCACTAGCCACAGCAGCAGCCGCTGATCAACTGACCAGCGAAGAAGAAGGAGAGCACAACGCGCAACCTTGACCACCACCACTTGAACAAACAGAAGCAGAGATGGCCCTCGTCGACAACGACTCAGGAATTGGTTCCATGCACGCACATGATGAAAAGGAACCCACCCATGCCATCGCCATTACTCCTGGGATGCGGACCATCGCAATTAAATCAGGAGTACTGGCCGTTTTATCCCATTTTTATGGCCTTTCAAAAGAGTGTCCGTACGCCTTCCTAGAAGAGTTCTGCCGATATTGCGATATCCAGCCCGTGCCGGCTGGATCTACATCTGAAGACTATAGGCTGAAGGCTATCCCCTTCGTCTTGAAGGGTGATGCTGGAGTATGGCTGTCGAGATTGCTAGAAGGGTCCATCAGAACATGGGTCGAGTTCCGCATGATATTTCTAGATCGTTTCTTCCCCGCGTCAAAGACAAGTGCCCTCAAGAGGGAAATTACAGAGGCCAGACAGGAGCACGATGAGCCCCTCGGTCAATATTGTGATAGATTCCAAGGGCTGCTTCAAGCATGCCCCAACCACAAGCTGGGGGAATGGGAAATCTACTCGATCTTCTATGGTGGACTGACAGTTGACAGCAAGAACGACCTCAACCTCGCAGCCCAAGGGGATTTCTCAAAGACCCCATTCAGCCAAGCCAAAAACATCCTGGAGAGGCTTATTGAAGCCAAGAGGTCGTACGAGACATCCCGTGACCAATACAAGAGAGGTGCAGTGCACGCAGCAGAGGCGCGCATCGATGAGAACTGGAGGCTCGATTTGAACAGATGGAGAAGAAGCTGTTAGAGGCAGTAGAGAAATCCAGAGCACCTCCGCCACCTGCACCCAAAGAGCAGCAGTATGTGACGCCGCCGCCACCGCCAGAAGAGCATCACTATTATTATTGCGAGTTTCCCCCTGAGGTGGAGCCGCAACCCCAAGTGAATGCCATAGGCCACTGGAAAGCGAATGGCAATTGGATTCAGGGCAAACAGAGAGACGTTCCATGGAGAGACCACCCTAACTTTAGGTGGACTGATTAGAGTCAGAGCCAACCACCTCAACCCTCGACACAACAGATGCAACCCTCTGAGGGGCAGCCCAACTGGCCAACCCGAAACCAGGAAAGGACAAATAGCGGAGGGATCAGAATGCAGAGAGGACAAGCAGATTGGTCAAATGGACCTCAAGGAAACTGGTCCAGTGGAGGACAGCCCAACTGGTCAAGCAGGCAGAATGAATGACACTGGGGGTACAGACAACAAGGCCCCCAGTCAAGCAACCAGGGAAGACAGCCGAATAACCAAATAGTCGGCTATGTTCCACCGCACCAGCGGGGAAATCAGCACCCTGGAAATCAACAGCACAACCAGCCACAATACCAACAAGAACATTATGAGCAATCTGACTACCCGCACCCCGACCACGGTAGGGGACCACCGAATCAAAGATACAACCGACACCCCAACGATGGCCAAGGAGATATGATAGTACCGCACCATCCTAATGATGCGATGCGGAAAATCCAGGAGGCTCAGAAAGAGTAGCGGGCGGCGTTGGAGATGCTGACAAAGCAGTTATCTCAGGTCGCCATGTCACTGGGCGAGCTGAGAGGAAATGAAGGAAAGACTCCAGCTGCAGTGCAGCAACCTACTGGGCCAGAGAATGTCAATTCAGTATATCTAAAATCAGGAAGAGTTTATCAAAGCTCATCTGCGAGTTCTCCAGCACCCGCAGACGGACCCAATCATGAAGAAGGCTCTGAGTCCAGCGCCCTTGATCAAGTCACAAAAGAAGGAGAGTCTAGTACCCTTGAACAGGTCACTGAGAAGAGGAGGATGGTCGAAGCAGAAAATGTAACCGTGGTGATCCAACCAAGTGATCTTCCACCAAAGAAGACTGACCCAGGAGTGTTCGCGCTCCCAATTTCCATTAGAGACGTTCGAATGAAGCACGCAATGCGCGACCTAGGGGCTTCCATCAATGTTATGCCGTATTCTGTATATGAAAAGCTGGGAAAAGCTAAGCTTGTCAAAACCGATATGGTGATACGGCTAGCAGACGGGTCTTACGTTCACCCAGAGGGAATTCTGGAAGATGAAATCGTCAAGGTAAACAAATTCATGTAAAGATGATAGAGCCAGGAGCGGAGGAGTCTATTGGAGTCATTTTGGGAAGGCAATTCCTATCTACAGCCAGCATAGTCATTGACGTCTGCCATGGGACGATGAATCTGGATTTTAATGGAGAACAACTTATATTCGACATTGATGAAGCAGTGAGGAAGCCACAGGTCAGTGAGAGCATACAATCGGTAGATACTATCAGACCTTGGGAGCGAAGGTATCTAGAAAAGAAACTCTTTGAAGACCGTCCACTGATTCCATTGAAGATGAACATCTTAAGAAGGAAGCAGCTGAATGGCTCGATGCAACGATGACTGGGGAAATGGATGATCAAGCCATTGAAAGGGCAATTATGGATTTCTGTAAGCCGCCACGATCAGCTGAGTCAAAAGAGATCACTCAACCGGCAAGGGTCGAAAAACCACTTGACCAAGCCGCCCCATTGAGAAGAATGTTGAAAGAAAGTCTCGCGCCTACAAGGAAACTATTGTCTTTACCTGCATCGCCAGTTACCCTCAAGATCCTGTCCAACCAGACGTAGCAAAAGCCAGTCAAACCCAATCTGCAAGGACAGGGAGGATAATTGATGGAAGAACGGAGGCTGGGTCAAGAGGTGGTCAAGTGGAAAACAGAAGACTTGATAGAGATTAACTCAGATCTGTGCATGCATCCCGCCATGTTAGAAGAAGGAGTGACACCCCACCTTGATTGACAACGCAGACTCGACCCCGCTTTGAGAAAGGAAGAGCTCATAGTGGGGCAGAAAGAGCTACTCTTCCAATGTCAACTCAAACTGATACACAGGAGGCGGAATTCAAAATGGGCGGACCCTCGTACCATCATGGCAATGCACACACAGGAGGCAAACATACTCCAAGGAGACCCCCCCCATTCGTTCTCCTTCGTGGTAAATAGTCATCGGGTTGAGCCCTACAAAGACAAGACCGAAGCGGGCATAGTGGAAGAAATTCCACTGATTCTGCCTAATCTTATCTAGTGAGCAGGTAAAAAGAGTGATCAGGTACTCATGGGTAGTCTAGTTGATCAAGCAACAAATTCTTAATCTATTAAACTGATCAAGTGACATCCTAGGGGAACTCGGTCAAGTCCTTTGTAGTTAGTGTAAATAGTTTTTCATGTGTTAGTTTTTAAATCTTAGGAAAATTAAAAGTCGGAAGTAAAGAAGGAGACTGATAAAGTGGAATTATTTGTCGGGAATTGATTGTCCACTTGATCAGTGCAATTCGAATTTAATTGGTGGTACAGTACTTGCATTGATCAGGGCAGGTGATGATAGGACGTGTACAGCCATTGAAGAGGTGCCAGACGACGCCAACTGTCACAGTAAAAGGACGTCCTGGAGAGAACGATGAAGCGTATCGGAGAAGCTTTGCCACCTGACACTCTGAAAAGGCGCACCTGTGCGCGAAGAGTCGCAGAGATTTGAACAGTCACTGGGATCTCAACAGTCAGGGATCCCAACATCCGTGATATCAGTATAATAGGAAGATCTCAGAGCCGTATTGCACTTTTAACCAAAGCAACTACAGTACATTCCATTTACTCTCCCATATAGCTCCTAGTTCCAAACCCTTGCCCAAATCATTATCATCTTCTCCGCCAAGAACCACCCATGGTAAGAATGTTGATCGAGCAACTCCCAACTTCATCTTCATCCTCCGACGCCGGCACCGAGAGTGGTGACCGGGAAACTTCATCCCAGGCTCGTCAAGAAAATACTAACCCTTCTACTCCAACCACCACTTCACCACAAACCAGCACCGCCACTCCACATCCAGAAGTGGATGAAGAGGCTCTAATGCGCCTCGATAAAATCCTCCGGAATATACCCTCCGAGATGGACAATGCGACGGCCTACGCCACACTCAAAGCTAGACTTGGGTTGTCCCTCTCTAAGGACCCTGCTCATTCTTTTTCCCCCAGAACAGAAACCCCATCCGCCCCTCCTACATCTTATACCCCAAGTCCTACACCACGAAATTCCCCACCATCTCCTCCCAAAAGCAACTCTCCCATCCAACCTCTACCATCTCCCATAGCCCAACCTTCGTCTCCCTCTCCAACATTTACCCTTATCCAGCCGGAGCAACACACCGGGGAAGCCTCTGACAAGGAAGGATGGAGGGAGGACTATGAGCAGCCATTTCCTATTCCGTCACCAGCAAGGGGTGGCGGCTCCACTTCAATCCATGAGTCGCATTTGTCTGAAGGCGGCGAAATCAACGACGAAGAGGTGGATGATTACCACACGTTGTTCGTCTATGGGGAGGATGAGAAGGAGAAGGAGCCGCTGCACCGTCAAACGCACCGTATAACAATGGATCGGCTCCTGGAGGAAGCGGTAGCTCTGAAGACCAGAGAAGAAGGGGAGACGACAGAGAAGACGCCCCGCGTAGTGCGGCGGCTGGTGGACGAGGAAGAGCCAGAGTATCAACGGGTCAGGGAGGCTGAAGAGGAGACAGAGGCTGAGGAGGACAGCCTGGCCAGGGAAGAGAGAGAGAAAGAGAAAGGGGAAGGGGAAGAGTGTTCTTCCTCCTCCCAAGAGAAGCCGCCCTGCTAAAGTAGGGATCGTCATTGCAGGTGATTCCGAGCCCGCCTCCCCACTGCCAAGAGATAGAGATGAGGGCAGTGATACGGAGGAACAAGAGTTGCGATGGTCCCGAACATCTAGAAGGCAACAAGGAAGGCCTGCAACACCTTCCGCCACCACCTACTCTCACCAGCACGTGGTTTTGACCCCAGCTCTTCTACAACAGATGCTGGAATTTGATAACCCTAAGTGGCAGGAGGAAGTCCGTCAAAGGGTAACGCTCTAGAAGAGGTTGAAGGCGGGGAAGATGTTGGACCAGCCGTCCCTGGAAGAAATCCTGATGAAGGAGAGGTTTACTGAATACATTGCCAGCATTGGGTTTGAATGGTTGCTATAGGTTGATGAGACCCTCGTACCGGAGGTCCTGGCCAAAGAGTTTTTCACATCCTTCTGGTTCACCGGAAGCACTGACCTGGAGGACAGGAGTGCCTCCTTTAGGGTGTTTGGCCAGGATCAACTGATGAGCCTTAATGAGTTCTCCATCCGGATGGGCCTCTACACAAAAGGCCAGGTGGCTAACGGGTACTGGGTTGGGCGGGATATCGGTCTCCCTCATAGGAAACCTGATTTCGATCAGCAGGTCGTCTGGAAGGCCCTATGCAACGGACCTGCCCCTACCTTCACAGCCTCTGAGTCCATAGGTCATCACATTGCTGATCCGGCCCTCCGCCTAGTACAGATATACCTAGCCTGTAATCTCCTCGGACAAGCCAATACGCTGTCAATCATTACCATGTCCGAACTCTACTTTATGTGGAGTATGAGAGAGGAGAGGAAGGTCCATCTGGGATTTCGGTTAGCTTACTCCATAAATCAAATTGCTACCCGCGTTGCCCGCCATCTAAACGTCTGCCACCTCCTCGGAGCTTATTTGAGGAGGAATTGGATTATGCAGTGTGTCGGACGTCCCACCCTTTGCCCCAGTCCTGAATTGTTTGACCTTGATTTTTTTGTTAGAACTCAGGTACTGGAGAAGACGCAAGGAGGGGGTCTTCAACTTTATGCAGCCGGTCGGCGGGAGCAACAAAGAAGCCAACCCAGAAGGAGAACGAGGCCTGAGCAAACCCCAGCGACCTCTGAAGAAGAAGATGAGAAAAGTGCACAATGGGTGCCCACACCGAGGATGGAGCGTGAGGAGGCTACGCGTGCTGACGATGCATGGAAGCTCCAAGTGGAGCGAACTTTGACGCAGCTGGTAGAGAATTCAAATTCACAACTGGTCCTGCTGGCCAGGTTGCTGGGAACCACCCACAATCAAAGCCCTGCCAGCCAACCACCACCTCCCTCTACAAGCTCTCCTCCGACCAGGCGCCCATCATCCTCCAGGCCACCCTCAGCATCCCCTGGACAACCTCCCAGGAAGCACTAAGTACATCCCCCCAATCTCAGTCATTTCAAGTTTACACAATTTTACTTTTATTTATTTTGGTTTGTATAACTGATATTCTGCTCCACCTCACACTTACACCTGTGTTGGGTCTAAGTGTGAGAAGTTATGCATGTTTGTTTTTGTTATGTTTGTTTGTCTGTCTTATCTGTTTTGGTTGTTGCTTTTTATTTGGCATGTTTGATTGTTGGCACTGTCTCACACTTAACCCAGTGTCTGGTCTAAGTGTGAGAAGTTTTCCTTGTTTTTGTTGAGCCGTTGCCTTTGCCTAACCCTTTTTCCACTGCATCCAGTCCCTCGTGGACGAGTTCATATGCAGTGGGAGGGATGAGGGTTAGTTCCAGGAAATAAAAAATCGTTCATGTCAAAATTTTGAAATACAAATTATCAGTTAGTAATTAGGGCAGTATGCATGAAATTGGATAAGTGGAAGACTTGATTACTTTGGGAAGAGTTAGAAAAAGGACTCAGTATGTTTACATGTAGAAACTTTATTGTAAAAACTTGATCAGTTTGAACGACGCAAGTATGATGGAAATGCTTAATTTTTAAACATACTGTGAAGCCTCTCTATATGTGAGTTATAAGCCAAAGTAGAACACTTTCTACTATTTTTACAAAGAAAAAATATTTTACTAGAGGCTGATTTTTAATATTTAGATGAAAATTGTACAAGTAGTGAGGACTAAAGGCATTAGAACTTAACCAATTGAGCCTTTTCTTCTTTCGCTCCATGAACCCGCCTAGTCAAGCAAGGCACCCCTTAGTTAACCACATTGAGCCCAAATACACATTTACCCGTTCTTTTGAAACCCAATCCAACTTCCATATACTTTATATATATATATATATATATATATATATATATATAAACACGTGAGGAAAAGGGGTCAGAGAGATGAGTTAATTTCAAAAGGAAAGGGGATACCGATAGAAAGTCAAAATAAAAGGGTAGCCGGGTTGAACAAGTTAGTCAATCAGGTTGATCAAGTCAGAGAAATCAAGTCATCAAAAAAAATGTCGGGAAAAAGAGCTGAGAAAAGTTTGAGAAAAAGAGGGCAGGAAAAAGAAAATTATAGCCTGACCCAGTAGTCGAAAGTTAGAGAATTAAGCCAAAAATTAAAGGCTAGAAGTTGCCACTGACCAAGTAAGATATCCAGTGGCAAAATAAAAAGTTCAAATCTTTGGTCGCTTGACTCATGTGTTTTTCTTTTTACAGTTTATATTTTTTAGAACCCCTAGGACCCTACCCTGATACACCACTACCCTTAAGTCCCATTACACCCGAAACAAAGACCATAAGGAACTATCTTGTGCAATCCGATTCGTGGTATTAAATTTATGGCAATACCGAGTGAACAGTCCTGACATCTCTGGTGAGAAATGAGTGACTGAGTGAATCCAACAGTGGTTTTAAAATTGAGCAATCTTGACGAACTTACACCTTGATCAAGTAAAAGCGAAAAGGAAGAAACATAAGGTGCTGGTAAATGGATTGACCTCGACCTCGGGTATGATTGTTGAAAATTTATTCGATCTAATGCATCTATGTGAATATGTGTTTTTATTTCGAGTCTTGTTTTCTTTTTCGTCTTCTTTTACTTTCTTGAAATGAGTAAACCATGCCTGAAATTTGTTTTATCTTTTTCTTTTCTTTTTCTTTATACTTGGGGACAAGTATGTTTTAAGTGTGAGCAGTTTGATAAGGCCCATTTCATGCATCGGTTTAGGGGTAAAATGTACGCTACTTGATCGATTTTATCGCGCAAAGCAAGTGTTAAATGTGCAGGAATGCCGCTTGACCAAGGCAACAAGGCCAAACTGATCAAGCAAGTACAATAGGCGAAAAAAGGCCAGGAATCGGGGGAGTTGATCAAGGGGGGTAATCAAGCAGTCAAGGAGGGGACCACTGGCTTCCAAAAGAAGGACATTTGAGGCAATGAGCTAGATGGTGCGCATCATTCTGTTATCAAGGGCAACGTTCAAGAAGGGGACACGTGCTGATATATGAGACGCAAGGACGGAGCTGAGTCATGAATCTGTTACTGAAAAGCGTCGTCATTCTAGAAGGAAAGCACGTAGCAATCAATGAGTCGCTCACTCTCAACATGAGCGAATATTCCCTGCCAAGATCGTTATCCAGCTGGAGGTCGTGCCGAGCCTATAAATAGAGGATGTGCCTCCACATTAAAGGGGGGATCTTTTACCTTTCCGTCTTTAGTTTTTTTCGATTAGTTAGCTCAGTTCTCTAGATAGCTTATATAGAGAAACGTTTAGTTAAAGGGCGACCGAAGTGAGCGCTACAGAATACTCTATATCTGTAGGCGTTATCTCAAGTTTTCCGCCGAGGATCTTCTCGGTTTTACTTGCTTTCGTATTTTCCGAAGTGTTAGCTTAGTTAAATTTCAAGTTGCTTTGTAGTTAAAGTTTCGAGCTTTTTAAATTCTGCATGATCGATGTACTCGTTTGGGTTTTGAGTATAAAATCGAAGTTGTTCTGTTTTCGTCATCGTGTTTACTGTTCTAAGTAGTTAATGTTCTGAAATTCACTTGACCCAATAGTTAAAATTCCCTTGAGCAAATAGTTAGTTACTTTTCTGTCTAAAGTAAAACCAGTAGTTAAAAACTCTCAAAGTTAAAGCGTGGCAGCAGCCAAACCCCTATTCACTACGCACACACTCGATACACTAGCTTCTCTGTGGGATCGACCCCGAACTTGCCGCTTTACTGTTAAAGTAGTGCAAAATTGGGAGTTTATAAATTATATTGGTGGTGCGCGAGAGCGAGAGCAACGTGATCAAGTGGCAACGACATTTGCTAACTGTTCCATCCGGTTTAGTTATCTCTTCCATATAACTTGAATAAAAAATCCATATTCCGCAGCTGCTATCCGTGCCCCGCCATTGGGCAAGAAATGATAAACCATTTCTTAAGTTACAAAAACTGATCTCCTTGTTTGGTTTCCCATTTATGATTTCTTGATATTTGGTATATGATGTTTGGTATCTATGCTACCAAAAGTGAAATACGGAAAAGACATTTTTTCCCATGAAATTTTATTGTGTTTACAATTGTATCCTTCAATGACTTAATTCATTCTAATTAGAATGTTTGACCCCCAATAGTCACCTAAGTCGCCACATCTTCTTTATTCATCGGCTGAAACCCTTTCTCAAAGCAAAGCACCGCGTTTTTTCGAAGGAGGTAAGGGCACCCACAATGGGGCGCCCGATGGCGGTCATCGTCCTCGGGCGAGGACGATGCCTCCATTGTGGGTGCCCGCCATCGTCCGCGCCCTACGCCCACGCCCGATGCATCGTCGGCGGAAGAAGCGCGGACGATGGCCTATCGTCCGCGCCATCGGGTGCCCCAGTGTGGGCTTGGCGGACGATGGCCTATCGTCCAAGCCATTGGGCGCCCCATTGTGGGCTCGGCGGACGATGGGCGCGGACGATGGCACGTGTTTTTTATTTTTTGTATAAATACCCCCTACCCTACCTTCATTTGTAACATTTCATTTCACGATTCCACTCTCGAAACTCACATTTACTACGAAATGTATTAAAGTCCCAATAGTCTGATGTTTGGTGAGGCGCATTGGCCGGGTACAGAACCCGACGAATATTGGCCGTTCGACGCCAACACGCAGTACGATCCCGAATTCAGTACGGAATCGTATGGTTTGGATGACATGGAGCCGTCTCCAAACCGACCTGTTGCCCCCTCCTGCCGCGCCGACGCCATCCCATCCGCCCCCGCAGCCGCCCCCGCCAAAAAGAAGCGGAACCGGCAGCGCGCGTACAAGTTGCCACCTCCGGGAACTTGTGATGAGTACACCCCCGTCCGTACGAACTACCAGCCGGATAAAACCCTCGTATTGGCGAGGGGTTGGGTGGATATATCGGAGGACCCGATATTCGCGAACAACCAGAGGCAGGTGGCGTACTGGGAGCTCATTGCCGAGCGCTACAATGTTGCGAAGCCGCCGAGCGCTTACAAGCGCCAACGGGAGCAGCTCCGCAGGCACTGGGATCAGGTGAAGAAGCAAGTCAACCTGTTTGCGTCAGAGTACGAGAAGTGCGCGAGGGAGCAGGGGAGCGGCGAGAGCTTGAGCGACGTGCGCGCTAAAGCGCTGTTGTCGTACCAGTCCCTGTACGGCCACTTCAAGCAAGAGGCCATCTGGGCGCTCTTGAGGGACAAGCAGAAGTTTCAGGACGGGATTCTGCACACCGGGGCGACAAAGAGGACGAAGACCACCGAAGTTGGTGGTTACACGAGCAGCGAAAGCGGAACTCGGCCGGTGGACCTCAACCGGACGTACATGGGGGAAGGCGGCGGCGACATCATCCTCGACCGCCACCGCGCCATCACCGATCCCGACCCCGACCCCGACGGCCGCTGCGTATGAGTCGTTGGCAACAACCTCGATGGCGAAGACGTTGTTGCAGACGCACAAGGTCCTCAAGAAGTGTACGGACCCCGCCGAAGCCTAATATATCCTGGGATTGATCGATTAGCTGCGCCGAAAGTTGGGAATTGCGTAGATTAGCCAACTTGAATCGTGTAACTTTTGTGTAATTAATGCAATCTTCGCCGGTTTTTAGTTACTCGTTGTGTTTTTAAATTAGTTTGCATTATATATTTGAAAATATTTAAATTAATTAACAAAATAATAGTAATAAACATATACGGCGCGCCTTAGGGCGCCCCATTGCAGGTGGGGGGTAGGAGGATAAAACTGATGACGTGGCGCGCCTTAGGGCGCCCCCTTATGGATGCCCTAAGCTCGATATGGATTTACACTCGCAAATACTGATTAATGTTGTCGTATTGGTGTAGAAATTTGATCCGACTTCGTTTTCCCAAATGGCATGCTGTGTAAACGTGTTTTTGGAGAAACTCTGTCAAAGTTCGATCTTGTCGAGCAAATACGTCGTTCTTATGCATCTACTTTTATGAATCTGTATCACCAATTGCAGAATGCTTGTATTTAGTTAGATTTGGAAATGCTATCCAATTTACGTCTTTAGTTATGATGCCAATTTGGTGATAGATTTTCCAAGATTTTGATCTACTATTATGTTTGGAAGATTTAATACTTCATGTATTGGTAGTTCATAATGACATGTTGGATTGACTGGTTTTTCCTTTAGCATCACTTTCTTTGGATTGGTTTTAGTGTTTTAATTTGATTTGATTTTGCATCAATATTTTTTAGATATCTATCATGTTGAAACATGGTAGAATTCTTGTATGCTACTGTGCAGGTCTTGCTCTATGAGTGATGCAGTTATAACCACTTTGATAATTCACCTTTCTATTATTGAAATTTTGTTTCTACAATATATTTGGACAAATTCACTATTGTCGGCAGCTTATTTGACTATGATCACAACATGACTTCTTTATTTAATTTGGAGAAAACTCAGTCAAATTTCGATCTTGTCGAGCAAATACTCGATATGCTTGTTTTGTTGTTCTAGTTTCATAAGCTTCCTGTGAAATATCGATGTTGTCCTTCACAAATTTTAGAACGAATGAATGACACGCAACTACATCCAGGCTTTCAATACTTACTAAATCTTTGAATGTTGTTTTTTCAGTTTAAGGACCGACTCACGACCGCCGAAGCTCTCGTCTGATGATTCTATGGGCACTACAAGTATGCCATTACTTAGGGTAACTCAAGTCAAATTCGCAGGGTTGGGGTTAATTGGGGAAATTTCTAATCAATATACCATTACTCAAATAGTCAGTTACGGTGAATGAGGTTAGAAGGGAAGTTAGGGTAACTCAAGAAATTAATGGGGTTTTTTTTCCGGGCCTGGGCCAAAAACACCAACCAAACACCAGATAGGGTAAGAAATGGCTCAATTAGGAGCCCTAACAGACCAACCAAACACTCCCTAAGCATCTTATACTATTTGAAAAAACATAATAACACTCCCTAAGCATCTTATACTATTTGAAAAAACAGAATTTTGTTGGTTTGAACTAAAATTAGAGTAAAAACAACTAAATAGTACAAGTAACAAAAATGAACTAAAATTAGAGAAAAAACAACTAAATAGTACAAGTAACAAAAATAATTAAAGAGAGTTTGAGAAAATAGATAAGAGAATTCCAAGAATATGATTTAACTACTTTAGTCTATTTAAATCACAGTTATGATATTCAAATAATGACTTCAGGGTTACTAGGGCGAACACGAATTACCTAATTAATGATGTTAACCGGGCGTTAATTACTAGCATTAAGTTTGTCAATATTTGTCAATAACTCCAAACAAATTAATAAGACCTTTAAAAGCCCTCACTCTTAGGTTTACCATTTTGAGGATATTGTAAGGATTGTGCAGCAGAAATACATGAATTTGTTGAAAAATAAAATGCGGAAAATAAAAGACTATTGCAGAAAGTAAAAGACGCTAAAAGCTTTATCGATTACATTGTATTAGACTTGAATTAATTCTCTCCATGGTTATACCACCTTTTATAGGCTCTAATTCTAGCTATACATGGAAAATATATTCTAATTCCATAAATATCTTCTTGATTTGATTTTCCATAATCTTTAATTGATTTCGTTCATTATTCTTGCAATAACTTAATCTCTTATTCCTTGTTCTCTAATTAATTGATTCTTCATTCCAACACTCCCCCTCAAGTTGAGTATTGAGTTTTTCGACACTTAACTTGCACGATCTTTAGCTTGATAAATAGTTTATACTCATATTTAAGAGTTCTTCAATTTCCATTGACTTTATGCTCGTATCATAGAGCTTCTTCAATTCATCATTGATAATTTATACTTGTATCAAAGAGTTATGAAAGTTTAGACTCATTTCAAGGAGCTCTTCATTCATCATTGAAAGTTTAGACTCGTTTCAAGGAGTTCTTCAATTTTTCTTCATTGAAAGTTTAGGCTCTTATCAAGGAGCTCTTCAATTTTTGTTGACAGTTTTAACTGGTGTCCGGGAGCTTGTTTAAACAGTTTTTACTCGTATTTAAGAGCTATCTTAGATAGTTTTAACTCGTATCTAAGAGCTATCTTAGACAGTTTTTGCTCGTATCCGGAGCCATCTTAGACAGTTTTGACTCTTGTCGAGGAGCTTAGACAGTTTTGACTCTTATCGAGGAGCTAATTCAGACAGTTTTGACTCTTGTCGAGGAGCTAATCTAGACAGTTTTTGCTCATATCTAGGAGCCATCTGAGACAGTTTTAGCTCGTATCAAGGAGCCATCTTTTTTCTTCTTCATTGATCTGGTTCTTCTTCATATTTTTGCAAAAGACATTTAGTCTTATTGCAATTCTTCAAGCATTTAGGAATATTATTCAATCTTCTTCAAATAAGAAATTGATTTGCAATTCCTTAGAACTTGAGGAACTGCACCCTGTCCGGTGAGCTTCTCCTAGGCTGTCCAAACCTTCCCAATTGCTCCAAATATTTTACTGATCACTTCCCAAATCTTCCTTGGTTGCTGCATCCCCCATAGTAATAACAGACGCAACCACACCAACAGCTAGGGTGTTGATCTTCTCCTTTCACGGATGTTCTCTTCTCCAGCCAACTGATCTCTTTTCTGTGACTACTTCCATAGTATCAGCTTTCCGGTGACAATTTCTCCCCCTCTAACGGATTCCACTTGAAGCCGACACAAGCTTTTCCAAACGGTGAGAATTCTCCCGTCACTCCTTCAATCTACTGGTTTCTGATTCTTCAACAGCCGACGCTTCGCGGCAGTGCGTCCCCATCTCTGGATCCCCCCCATTTAATTTAAGAAGGCATTGATAAGTCGTATTCTAGGCCTAGGTTACTGGTCAGTATGATGTGCGTAATTGAATTATATCTGCAAAAACTAGTTGCTTAAGCGTGCAGGGTAAGCATTCTAGCCAGTAGGCAGAGTTTCAGACACTTCAAGTGAAAAGGGCGTCAGGACGATTACGTACTGACCAGTATACATGCAAATATGGCTCGAGATGGAGAAGGAGGATAGCTGGGACTGCTCGATCACAATTAAGGGCAAAGAAGTCATCTCACCGCAAGGTTTTACCCTAAAAATCAAGGGTAAGCCTCCCTATAAAAGGAAGCCACTTGGAGAGAGAAAGAAGGGAATAGAATAATCATCATCACTCTTAGGTAGAATTCTCTCGGAGTTCAGTCCTTCAGCCCAGTCCAGAATCTCGTTTCTCGCCACTGCCATGGTCACTTGAAGATTTAGATGTTCCTGGAATTCCAGATCGTCGTTCCAGCCAGCAGAACCGTAGTTAGAGATATCATCGCCCGGAGTGGCAAAACACTTTTATTCGCTTTCGTAGTTTAATTTACTTGCTTTCTTTACGTTGGATCTTTGTTGCTTTTGGATATTTTCTACTTTTGAAGTACTTGTTGAAGATCTGAACGTGTTTATGCTATGAAGTTGATTTCCGTTTCGGTTATTGTGTTGATTTATTTTCCTTCCTATTTCGCCTAGTTAGCTTAGATCTAAGGTTCCTTGGTGTTTTAAGTGATGAAACTTTCCTTTCTTTGTTTCCGTCAAAATTCCTTTAGTTAAATGTGGAACTATTGATCGTGAGTGAATCGCTGCATGTGAAGTCTTGTTTGAGTTCGTTTTCGTTTTCCTGCTGACCAGTACGCGGAGTTGCATTTTCTGTGTTTTGATTTCAGATTTGGTGTTCTTATTTGTGGATCTGTGTTCGCGAATTGATAAACTGTGTTTCCGTGTTGAATCTGGAATTGTTTTCTGATTTCAGTTTGTGTTGCTGAAGAAGATGATGTCCCTGACAAATGTTGGGGACCACTTGCTTTTTTAGATGCTTTTTGTTTTTTTTTACTTTTTGTCCTTTGCTTTTCGTTATAACCTGCAGATCTGTCAGCCCAGTCACCTTGACTACCACTACCCTCTGAATATTCTGTCTAGCCCAAAATAGAATCCCGTACCTTCCAAATATTTCCCGTTACAAAAATGCCTCCCTATTTCCACGTACACAGCTGCACCCCTACACTCCTTTCCCCATTCTAGTCAGTAGGAAATTACCTTTAAGTTCTTGCCTAGGTAGAGACTCAACCCAAGCGTGGTAGCTAACCAAACCATCCAGAATATCACCACAATAGTTTTAACGCACCATCTCTGTGGGATTCGACCCTTACCACCACTATACTGATCAGTAGAAGTGGGTTGAGGAATTTTTGAAACCAGGGTCTAGGCTTAGTTAGGATCTCTATCCTGACCAGTAGGATATATCCTTGCTTGAACGACACCTAAGCACCCTGAGAAGAAATACCATCGTTTCAAATGGCGCCGTTGCCGGGGATGGATGGCGTTACTAGTTACTTTTGTGTGTGATACTTTGGCGTATATATTGTGCATAATCTTCTTTTCCTTTTCTTTCCATTTCAGTTTATGAGAAGCAGTTCGGCTCCTGACCAGGGGAGACCGAAGATACTTCAGCGAGGGTCTATACTCGTAACCACTCGTTCTGGCTTGTCGACCGCCTTGTCTGACCTAGGGACGAGTAGTGACGAGGAGAAGGGCACCATAGAGGGACCGATACCAGAAGAGATACCACTGTTGGAAGGCAACCCAATGGAAATGGCCAACCAGAGAGATGAGGACCCGGAGATCGGGACGCTGAACGCGCATACTGAAGGAGAGCCCCCGCAAGCCATAGTCGTTACTCCAGGCCAAACCGCCTGCGATGTGAAGCCTCATGTGATCGCAATCCTGCCTACATACTGTGGGAAGAGCTATGAAGGGCCGTATGAGTTTCTTCATGAGTTTTGCAAAATTTGTAGGGCGCAGAGGAGACCGGCAGGAGCGACGGAGGATGATTATAGGCTGAAGGCTTTGCCATTTGTGCTAAAAGGGGAAGCTAACACCTGGTTCATGCGCCTGCCCCCCAACTCCATCGAGACTTGGGCCGATTTCAAGTCAGCATTTCTGGGCGAGTTTTTTCCGTCATCCAAGACAAGCGCGCTGAAGAGGGAAATAACGAATGTGAAGCAAGGGTATGATGAGCCCTTGAGTGATTATTGGGCAAGATACATGGGTCTTTTGGAATCGTGTCCCAACCATCGCATGGCGGACATTGAAGTACATCATACTTTCTACGAAGGCATGAACGCGGTAACCAAGGACCTGGCAAATTCATCGTCGGGAGGAAGCTTCACGCAATTGCGGGTTAGCGAAGCAAAGAGAGTCCTAAGGAAGCTACTGAATGCAAAGAAAGAGTATGACCATTCAAGGGAAGGATATAACCGAGAGCGGGCTGTTGTTGCCTCGGTTACTGATCAGGAAAATACACTGGAGCAGAAAATGGATTTGAAAATGGATGAGCTGAAGAAGTCACTTCTGAGTGCGATCGAGAAGAGCACTCCACCACCTCCCCCAGCTGGGAATTACAAGGGTGCAGAGCAGGGAAATCAAGGACCGAACTATGATCAGCCTAATGACTTCGGGAATATGGAGCAAGTTAATGCTGCGGGGTACTTCAACTCTAGTGGGCATTGGATTCAAGGTAGGCAACGGGATGCACCATGGAGGGATCATCCAAACTTCCGATGGGGTGACGGAAGCCAAAATCAGAACCAAGGTCAGAGCCAGTATAACCCCCATCCGAACCAAAACCCTAACCGTGGACCAGTGAACCCAGACTACCAGCCCAACTGGTCAGGAAGAAACCAACATTCCCAAAACCAAAACCCACAGAACCCGAACCCTGTCTATGTGCCACCCCACCAGAGAAACTTCCAAAACTTCCAAAATCAGCCAAACCCAGGACCCCAAAACCATCAGAACCAAAATCAATTCCAAGGCCAGCACCAGAATCAATATCCTCAAGATCAGTACACCCCTCCTGCCCAGTATAACCAATACCCGCCTAATCAAGGCCAGCAAACCTCCCAGAACTATCAACACTAAGGGCCAAGTCACTTCCAAAACTCGAGCAGGTCAAGGAGATCCGTTGAAGACATGATGGGTGAAATGCTAGCATCACAACAGAGCATCAAAGGAGAATTGCAATCCCATAATGAGGTCGTGCAGGGGATGCAAAACGCCCAGAAGGAACATAAGGCGAACATGGATATGATGAATAGGCAGTTAGCTCAACTGGCCAGTTCGGTGGGTGATTTGAAGGGAAATGCAGGGAAACTCCCATCTACAGTCCAAATGCCCGAAAAGGCGAATGTGAGTAAGGTTACGTTGAGGTCGGGAACCACTTATGACGCGCCTCAACCGAAACAACCTGGTGGAGGATCTAATGGAACGAAGATAGGAGGTGATACCATTTCAGTGGATGAATTAGGGAGAACTATGCCTCGGATGAAGGATCCATTCTTCTTGGATGATACACCAAGTTTACGAGGTGAACCCGACACCCTACTGACCAGGAAGAAACCCCCTCAAGAGGTAGAACCCAGAATGGAGGCCCAGACCCAGGAACTACCCAAGAAAAACTCCAAGAAGGTTGCTGAAGAACCAGTAGAGGAAAAAAAAGGGGAGAAACCGTTCCCATTTCGATTTGTTACAAAGAGGAAGAAAGAGAACCCGGTTGACTACTTGTCGATTTTTGGGAAGTTGGATGTCACCATACCATTCCTCCAAGCCGTGAAGCTACCCCCTCTCGGGAAATTCATTAAGGACTTCATAGCCGGGAGAGCCCAGAAGGATGGCAAGATTATGGTGGAAGGAATAGCGTCAGCAATAGTGCAAGAGAAGTTACCACCCAAGAGAGCCGATCCAGGTATGTTCACTTTGCCTATAACTATAGGAGATGTGAAGGTCAAACATGCAATGTGTGATTTGGGGGCGTCCATAAATGTTATGCCATTGTCTATCTATAACCGATTGAAGGGAGTTAGATTGTCTAATACTAGGGTGTTGATCCAACTGGCTGATAGGTCGTGCATAAGTCCTGAGGGAGTTTTAGAAAACGTGCTAGTAAGAGTGCATGATTTTACCTATCCTGCTGATTTTTATGTGATCAAAATGAGTGAGCATGAAGCTAGGGAATCTAGTGGAGTGTTGTTAGGAAGGCCATTTTTTAGAACGGCTAAGACAATAGTAGACATGGCCGAGGGGACAATTTGCATTGATTTCCATGGAGAGAAATTTACTTTTGATATCAATGAAGCCATGAAGAAACCGATTGATTCTGAAAATTTGTGTTATGTTGACGTGATTGACCCCCTTGTCCAAGATTTTCTTGAGACCGAATTATTGCAGGAGAAACTCCAAGCATTAGATGCTTATGAGCAGGCTGACGTCGAAGCCGCTGCATGGTGTGAAATGATCAGTATCCAAGGGTTGACTGATGAAGAAATAGAAGTAGCAATCAAGGGATTCTGTCAGAAATCGGAGTTCACTGGAGCCGCAGGGGTTCAGCTACCAGCCAGTATAGAAGAACCATCGAAGGGAGGTTTAGAAAAAGAAGGAGAGATTGAGAAAAACCCTCTACCCGAAGACACACTTCCACCTCAAGTTGAGCTGAAGAAGTTACCACCAAATTTGAAGTATGCCTTCCTTGGAGAAGAGAACTCTTATCCAGTGATCATCAGTAGCAGCCTCACGAAAGAACAAGAGGCTAGGCTACTGACCGTGCTGAGCAAGAACAAGAAGGCAATTGGATGGAGTCTTACAGATTTAGTGGGGATTAGCCCCGACGTCTGCATGCACCACATTAGGTTGGAGGAAGGAGCGAAGGCACATCGAGATGCTCAAAGGAAGGTAAACCCTAACATGCGAGAAGAGATATTGAAGGAGATCTTGAAGTTGCTGTCGCTAGGGATTATCTATTCAGTACCGGATAGTGAGTGGGTCAGCCCGATCCACATGGTCCCAAAGAAGTCGGGCATCCAAGTAGTTCAGAATGAGAGGAATGAACTGATCCCAACGAGGCTAGTCACGGGTTGGCGAATGTGCATCGATTACCGTAAGCTGAACAATGCGACCAGGAAGGACCATTTTCCCCTGTCGTTCATCGACCAAATGTTGGAGAGATTAGCTGGGAAGAAGTTTTTCTGCTTTCTAGATGGGTACAACGGGTATTTCCAAATTTATGTAGATCCTGAGGACCAGGACAAGACCACTTTCACTTGCCCGTTTGGAACCTATGCATACCGTCGCATGCCCTTCGGCCTGTGCAACGCTCCAGGTACGTTTCAACGATGTATGATGAGCATATTTTCTGATTTGATTGAGGATTGCATAGAGATATTCATGGACAATTTTACGGTTTACGGAGACTCGTTCGACTCTTGCCTTCACCATTTAGATATAGTTTTGGAGAGATGTCAAGCAAAGAGTTTGGTTTTGAACTTCGAAAAGTGCCATTTTATGGTCGCCGAAGGGATAGTTTTAGGACACGTGGTCTCAGAGAGAGGTATCCAAGTGGATCGAGCCAAGGTAGATGTTATATCCAACTTACCATTCCCTACTGATCAGAAGGAAATAAGGGGTTTTCTGGGGCACGCCGGATTTTATCGAAGATTTATCAAGGATTTCTCCAAGATCGCCCAGCCCCTTACTAGATTACTTCAGAATGACGTGGAATTCATCTTTGATGAGCAATGCAAGGCTCCTTTCAACCTTCTCAAGGAAAAGTTGATATCCGCACCTATCATAAGGGCTCCTGACTGGAACCATCCGTTCGAAGTAATGTGCGACGCCAGCGATTTTGCGGTAGGAGCCGTGCTGGGTCAGAAGATCGACGGGAAGAGGTACGTAATTTTTTATGCGTCCAAGACTTTAAATCAAGCCCAGCGGAATTACGATACCACTGAAAAGGAGATGCTGGCAGTGGTGTATTCTTTCGAGAAGTTCAGGCCATATTTGTTGGGATCTAAGGTCATAGTGTATACTGACCATGCGGCGATTAAGTATCTGATTGCCAAGAAGGAATCCAAACCACGCTTGATCCGATGGGTACTCTTGCTACAAGAATTTGACTGGGAGGTAGAAGATACGCGAGGAGTCGAGAACAAAGTGGCGGACCATTTGAGCAGAATAGTGCAAGATGGAAACGGTGACGAAGTGCATGATAAATTTCCAGAGGAACATTTGTGTGAGGTGATTTTTGTGCCCAGAAAAATTGATTGGGAAGAAGTGTTCAAGCTTACTGGTCAGAATGATACAGCAAAAGGAAAAGAGAAGGTAGGGCAAGAGCCTTGGTACGCGGACCTGGCCAACTACCTGGTAACTGGAGAGCTTCCAGAAGTGCCAAGTGTTACCAAAGCCCAAAGAATGAAGATCAAGAGTGAAGCGAAATACTACTTTTGGGACGACCCCTATTTGTGGAGGATAGGGTCCGATCAAGTGATAAGGAGATGCATTCCTGACTGGGATCAGCGGGATGTTTTGACCCACTGCCATTCGTTAGCATGCGGAGGACATTTCGGGTCCAAGAAGACGGCTAGGAAGATTTTGGATAGTGGCTTTTATTGGCCAACCCTCAACAAAGATGCGTACGAGTTTTGCAGAAGTTGTGAACGTTGCCAACTGACCGGTGGAATATCTGCCCGGGATGAAATGCCACAGGTACCCGTAATAGTTTGCGAGTTATTCGACATATGGGGAATGGATTTCATGGGGCCTTTCCCTTCATCCTACGGGAATCTGTATATCCTAGTTGTTGTAGACTACGTCTCCAAATGGGTGGAAGCCAAGGCCACAGGCACGTGTGAATCCAAGGAAGTGGCCAAATTCTTAAAGAGCCATATCTTCAGTCGATTCGGTGTGCCCAGGGCGATCATATCCGATCAAGGTACACACTTCTGTAATCGCACAATTGAAGCTTTAATGAAGAAATACGGTGTGCACCATAGACTATCCAGCCCTTACCATCCGCAAGCAAATGGTCAAGCAGAAATCTCTAACCGCGAAATAAAGAAAATTTTGGAGAAGACGGTGAACACTTCTAGGAAGGATTGGAGTGTAAGGTTAGAGGATGCTCTCTGGGCGTATCGAACAGCCTACAAGACTCCCATAGGCATGTCCCCTTACCGGATTGTCTTTGGAAAGATGTGCCATTTACCAGTTGGAATCGAGCATCGAGCATACTGGGCAGTACAGAAAGTGAATATGGATGCTACAGCCTGTGAAGAGGAAAGGAAGCTGCAACTGCAGGAGCTTGAGGAACTTAGATTGGAGTCATTCGATTCCGCCATGTGGTACAAAGAACGAACTAAATTATGGCATGATCGAAATCTGAGGACTAAGGAACTCCATGTTGGCCAGAAAGTACTACTCTTCCAGTCAAGATTGAAGCTTATGCCAGGGAAACTCAAGTCCAAATGGACAGGACCTTACATCATAACTGCACTCCGGTCCAACGGGGCAGTAGAAATTTCAGGGAGTTTTTCTAACTCTGAACCTTTCATAGTAAATGGGCATATGTTGAAAATATTCAGGGATAATAGCGAGGTGGGTGTAGTGGATGAAATTCCACTACAGCCACTTACATCGGTTTCATACTGATCAGTAAGATAGGAATTTGGAATTCCGCGCGGCCAGTTTCCCTTTGAGAATAGTATGCATATACTGGCCAAGTTGAATTCCAAATTACCTAAGAAAGTTGTAAATATTGTAAATACGTAATTAATATTTGCACGCTAGATAATTCCTAAAAAATCCAAAAAAAAATATTTTCGGGCCTTAATTTTAATTTGAAGTGCGCATTGACCAAAGGATTGCTTATCTGGTGCTATTTCAAAATGTTATTTAAGTGCCCATTTAAATTAGTCTTTTTTTAGGCAAGTAGATGAGGAATTATGGAAAGGACGAAAATTTGAATTAAAGCTTGTGCAGCTTTTGCAGGGTGACAGCAAGAGAAATGGCGCGTGAGCAGAGGGAAAAGACGCGCGGACCAATCAGAGGCCAGCAACCTCAACCGCCCTTCCCGTCTGAAACGTCGCGACCGGCTACCCCTGATAACCGGTTACAACCACCTGCAACTACTCTCTCTCACCCGAATTAAACTTACCGTCCCAACACTTTTCCCTCACAAACCCTCATTTTCAATTCGCTTTCATGAAATCCTTGTCCATCTCTCTCGCGGAAACATCATTCTCAACCCTCAACCCTAACTTTTCACCACTAAATCGCAGATTTCCACTCATGGGGAAGAAAGCTTTCGCCCGGAAAATCAAACCGCGCCGCCAAGAAACCCAGGAGGCGCAACCACAGCAAAATCCACCGCCACCAGCACCGACCGCTCAGCCACCACCTATGATTTCCATGGATGCCATGATGGCATTTCTTCGTCAACAGGACCCTACTCGGGACTGGACGGCGGCATTGACTGGTTTTGATCAAATGGAGGGCGTAGGAACCACACCCAGTGAACTCCCGCCTGCGCCGGACAGTCATGCAGCAGATTCAGTGCCGAATTCGGCAGAGCTCGACGCTATCACCGCACATTACGACTCCGACTCTGAGGAGCGTACGAAAAAGTCGAGTCAAGGCAAGACAACTCCGGAGGGGAGTGAAGGAACAGAGAAAACGCCCGCAGCGGAGCCGGTAGTTCAAGAAGTGAGAAGGTCGGAAATAGATTTGAATGAATCGGCCAGAAAACAAGGCCTAATGACAGACGAAGAATTTGACTCGATTCTGAACAGGGTCAACCAGAGAGAAGAGGACACTGCACCAATGGCTGAGGGTCTAGACCTCGCATTGGGGGCAGTAGGAAACAGGGAGAAAGCCACATCAGGAAACATACCGGAAGGCCGACCTTTCCAGTTGGTATGAGGGGAAGGAGAAGCACCGAGTAAAGAAAAAGAGCCAGTAGATCCCCGAGTAGAAGTAGGGGATGATAGAATGCAGGTAGGAGAGGAGGAAACAGCTGCAGAAACCAATGAGCCAGAACCGGTGGCACCTCCGGTAGTGAAGCCCAAGCCCATAAAGCGGAAACTGGTGGTGAAAGCAGACCCCAAGGCAGACTCGCCCAAACCGCGGAGAATTTCGCAGAGATGCTTGGGAAAGTGGGCAGCTAGTAGGGATCAGCCGAACACAGAGGCAGATCCCATGGAAATCTTGAGTGAAGAGGAGAGGACCACTCCCGAAGTAGAGAACGACAAAGCTGAGGAGGAAGCCAGGTACCAGATAGAAAGAAAAAGGAAAGGAAAAGCCGTTGTGAAGAACAAGCCGAGTACCAAAAAACCGCGTGCCGTTAACACAGGCATCGTGATCACTGAGGCTGACCAGAGGACCCCATCAAACCGACAAACACAGAGTGACAGTGAATATGAGATCAGTGAAGAATCTGAATCCGATAGCGATACGACCATGGAAGATGAGGAGTACAAGGAGCAGCAACTCCCTAACGATCATCGGGAACTATTGCATCCACCTGCAAAACCACTCCGATATAAGCGTTGGACGGTGGAGCTCACAGATGACGTGGTGGAGGGGATGCAATTTTTTGACTCCAAGGAGCTCCAATCCATCTATCGCACCAAGAACGCAAAAGGCAAGAAGGTTAAGTGTGGAAAGGTAATTCATCTCCCCTCGTTAGATGAATTGAAGGTTCGGGAATCGTTTCTCGCCCTTTTCCACGAATTGGGTTTTGAATGGCTGTTAAGGAATGAGAATTTGAATGTTCCGGTCGATTTGGCCAAAGAATTTTTCGCGACCTTTCGATTCAAGGTCACAACGGATTTGGATGTAGAGTGCATCAGTTTCAGAGTATTTGGAGGAGAGATTAGGATGAATTTGATTGAATGGACTGTTCGGCTAGGGATATGCAGTTTGGAGGAGGCCATAGGGCCCGAGTGGAGAGATAGGGAGCGGGGGATTCCCCGCAGGCATGTGGACTTTGAGCCCCAGGTAGCTTGGGAAGAGCTTACTCACCCCGGGGTAGGACAGTTTCAGTCCACTATCACCCGATCTATCCATCTCAACGATCCTAATCTACGCCTGGTTCAACTCTTCTTGGGTTACAACCTTTTAGGACAGTCGAATTCGGCAGTCCGGACATCGATGACGGAATTGTATCTTATGTGGTGTGCCAAGAGAGGCAAGAAGTTGCACTTAGGGTTCTGGACTGCATACACATGTCACCTCATCGCTACCCACCCAGCACGGAATATTTCCCTCTGCCATATATTGGGAATCTTTGTGAGAAACAACGTCACCGTTTCAGAGGACAAAGACTTAACCCCCTTGACGATGGTGGACGCCCCAGGATTGTTTGATACCCCCCTATTCGTCCGGACGAATGCGGTATACATGAGGCAAGGCGTGCCACACTTCTACGCGATGGGAGAGGAAGCTACACCCACTGCTCGGTTGGCAGCAGCTCATGAAGCACCGGCACACGACCAGAGACAAGAGGGGATGGAAAAAATTGTGGAGAAGATAGCGGAGGGAAGCAGACAGATAAGGGCAGAAATGATCGGATTGGCATCGGACCAGGAACAGCGTCAAGCCAGAATGGAGAAGGAAATGGATGAAGTTAGAGAGGAGAATAAGCAATTGAAAGCAGAGATGGTCAAGCTAGCGGCAGTGATGGACAGGATGTTGGAGAGATCTGCAGAGCAGAAGACATTGGCTCAAAAGCAAGACGCTATGGAGACGTTAGTGACTACTTTGGGAGAGGAAAACCATCGATTGCTCACGGAGATGGGCCGGATGGCATCCGTGATAGATGTGTTGTTGGAAGAAGTGACCAGCCGGAAGAAAGAACAAGCTACAGGAACAAGCGGCCATGGAGGCCAGGACGATGAGACCCACCCACCAGAGACAATGATAGACGAGCCCGAGGAAGAGAACGCCGAGGTGCCGGCAGCAGCCGAGGAACCGGCGAAGGAGAGTGAGGATCACACTGGAACGGAAGAGGAACCCCTGGAAAAGCAGCCTACACCACCTGCCCCACGGAGGAGCAGGAGACTTCGCTAAGACCACCCCCATCTGACCAGTTAGTTTTTTTTCTTTTTATTTTCTCGTTTTTAGCTCTTCGTTTGTTTTAATTGTGTTTTGTGTGTCTAGGTAGTATAATTTCTGTTTGTGCGCAAACCCCGTTCATAACACTTAGCCTATTCTATAGTCTAAGTGTGAGAAGTTAAGGGTTTGTCTTTTGACGCATGTGTTGTGTTTTCTGTTTTTCGTAAGCATGATTGACGCACACTTAGTTCGTTGCACGGCCTAAGTGTGAGGAGTTTTGTATATATATGTTTTTGTTGGTTGCTGTTTAGGTTTTCAAAATCTCACACTTAGCCTATTCCATAGTCTAAGTGTGAGAAGTTTTAGTTTTAATTTGTTGTTTTTGTCTGTTTGTCTATGTGTCATCATACTGGCCATTACCTTTTCCACTTCACAGCCCTATCTGAGGGCAGACACTTGTGAAGTGGGAGGGGGGACGCAATGACCAGTATGATGAGTATGTGTATATGTGTAGTTTTTGTGTTCGTGCTTGTGTTAGTGTCCTGTTAGGTTTAGTTTTTTTATTTTGTGTGTTGATTGGGCTTAAAACTCAACCGTCTTGAGCTGACGGTGAAGGGAACTGAGGGAGATAAGACGTGCTGGAAAACCGAAACCACCCTCCCTAGTACCTCCTAGTCAGGATAGATGATGTGAGTATGAGAGAAAAGCCCATACTTAGAGCCAAGCGCGAAAGCACTCTTAAAATGTGAGTTATAAGCTTTAAGTGGAACCACTTTCCACATATATGGAAAAGAAAGAGAGGCTGCCACAAATTGCCTAGGATGAAGTGACCACGGGTAGCAAAGACTGAAGGCAGTAGGAAACCCCCCATCTAAAGAAAAAAAAAAAAAAAAAAAAAAAACCACCCTTAGAACCTTTTTTTCCTAACTCTTTTACCCAGATAAATACCCCTAGCCACTGGGACTGTGTGTGTGCAAAGCGTGAGGCGAATGAAGCCTACTGGCCAGAAAGATGTACAAGGAAGCAGACTCCAGCTGGGCAAGAAGGTTCGGAAGAAAATCGACCAGGGAGTTATCCCAGGTCCACAAAAAGAAAAAAAAAGGGGGAGAAGAAGAAGGAATAAGGGTGGCGAAGCCACAAAAAAAAAAAAAAAAAAAAAAAAAAAAAAAAAAAAGAGAGAAGATTGTGGAGAAAAATGGTCAGAAACTTGACCACAAAAAAAAAGAGAAGGAATAAGGGTGGCAAAGCCACAAGATGATACTGAACAGTTGGAGACCCAAGCCAGAAGCGCCAGCTAAAAAGCAACTGATCAAAAGCCTACAGCACACAGTTCTCCCGCATTAATAAAATAGAAATTTTGAAAACTTAGAGCCTTAGGAACATCTACCCCAAAACGCTGCAACCCAATAGCCCCATTACAAGCCTTTAAGTCCTTCAGTAGCTGCACGTGAGATCTAAGTCCGAAGCAAGTGTGGTTGAGCATATTGAGAGAATGCGGTCCTAACATTCCTGGTGAGGTATGAGAGACCGAGTGAATCTAGTGTTTGGCCGAGAGTTTGGGCGATCTTGACAAACGGATGTACTGACCAGGAAGGAATGGGGGGTGGCAGGAGTTCAAGGCTGTCTAAGGCCGGATTGCACCAGATCCCGAGGTAAGGGATGGTTGAAAATATAGCCCAAATCTTTGTGTTTCGGTTTTATTTGTGTTTGTGTGTTTGTGTGTCTTTTTCTGTGTTTGCCCAAGTGTTTTTTCTTTGCGTCGAGTCTAGTTTAGGTAGAGTCGGTCAGGGGAGTAACCAGGCTAGAATTCGACTTATTCGTTTTTGTTTGTTCTTCACGCTTGAGGACAAGCATGTGGTAAGTGTGAGCAGTTTGATAAGTCATATTCTAGGCCTAGGTTACTGGTCAGTATGATGTGCGTAATTGAATTATATCTGCAAAAACTAGTTGCTTAAGCGTGCAGGGTAAGCATTCTAGCCAGTAGGCAGAGTTTCAGACACTTCAAGTGAAAAGGGCGTCAGGACGATTACGTACTGACCAGTATACATGCAAATATGGCTCGAGATGGAGAAGGAGGATAGCTGGGACTGCTCGATCACAATTAAGGGCAAAGAAGTCATCTCACCGCAAGGTCTTACCCTAAAAATCAAGGGTAAGCCTCCCTATAAAAGGAAGCCACTTGGAGAGAGAAAGAATGGAATAGAATAATCATCATCACTCTTAGGTAGAATTCTCTCGGAGTTCAGTCCTTCAGCCCAGTCCAGAATCTCGTTTCTCGCCACTGCCATGGTCACTTGAAGATTTAGATGTTCCCGGAATTCCAGATCGTCGTTCCAGCCAGCAGAACCGTAGTTAGAGATATCATCGCCCGGAGTGGCAAAACACTTTTATTCGCTTTCGTAGTTTAATTTACTTGCTTTCTTTACGTTGGATCTTTGTTGCTTTTGGATATTTTCTGCTTTTGAAGTACTTGTTGAAGATCTGAACGTGTTTATGCTATGAAGTTGATTTCCGTTTCGGTTATTGTGTTGATTTATTTTCCTTCCTATTTCGCCTAGTTAGCTTAGATCTAAGGTTCCTTGGTGTTTTAAGTGCTGAAATTTTCCTTTCTTTGTTTCCGTCAAAATTCCTTTAGTTAAATGTGGAACTATTGATCGTGAGTGAATCGCTCCATGTGAAGTCTTGTTTGAGTTCATTTTCATTTTCCTGCTGACCAGTACGCGGAGTTGCATTTTCTGTGTTTTGATTTCAGATTTGGTGTTCTTATTTGTGGATCTGTGTTCGCGAATTGATAAACTGTGTTTCCGTGTTGAATCTGGAATTATTTTCTGATTTCAGTTTGTGTTGCTGAAGAAGATGATGTCCCTGTCAAATGTTGGGGACCACTTGCTTTTTTAGATGCTTTTTGTTTTTTTTACTTTTTGTCCTTTGCTTTTCGTTATAACCTGCAGATCTGTCAGCCCAGTCACCTTGACTACCACTACCCTCTGAATATTCTGTCTAGCCCAAAATAGAATCCCGTACCTTCCAAATATTTCCCGTTACAAAAATGTCTCCCTATTTCCACGTACACAGCTGCACCCCTACACTCCTTTCCCCTATTCTAGTCAGTAGGAAATTACCTTTAAGTTCTTGCCTAGGTAGAGACTCAACCCAAGCGTGGTAGCTAACCAAACCATCCAGAATATCACCACAATAGTTTTAACGCACCATCTCTGTGGGATTCGACCCTTACCACCACTATACTGATCAGTAGAAGTGGGTTGAGGAATTTTTGAAACCAGGGTCTAGGCTTAGTTAGGATCTCTATCCTGACCAGTAGGATATATCCTTGCTTGAACGACACCTAAGCACCCTGAGAAGAAATACCATCGTTTCAAATGGCGCCGTTGCCGGGGATGGATGGCGTTACTAGTTACTTTTGTGTGTGATACTTTGGCGTATATATTGTGCATAATCTTCTTTTCCTTTTCTTTCCATTTCAGTTTATGAGAAGTAGTTCGGCTCCTGACCAGGGGAGACCGAAGATACTTCAGCGAGGGTCTATACTCGTAACCACTCGTTCTGGCTTGTCGACCGCCTTGTCTGACCTAGGGACGAGTAGTGACGAGGAGAAGGGCACCATAGAGGGACCGATACCAGAAGAGATACCAGACGTTGGCTGCTCCGTCTTCGTCCTCGGTAATTATCTCCTTGATTCAGATATTGAATTGTTTGGCAGTGGCTGATATCTCTCTCTCGGCCAAACGCTTCATCCATTATAACATGAGTTCGCAGCCTCTCACGGCTGCCACGTCTTCGGCAGTAGCTTCTCCTCTTTCGGTCGGCTTTTGCTCGTTTCTCCGTCGTCGACCTCTTGCGTTTGCTGCTGCCTGCGAAGTGGCTCCGGTCGGCCTTCTCTAGATGTGACGTGATGGCTTCACTGTTGTAGCTTTGGCCTTCTTCTCCAACATAAATTTGGAGAGGGATTGTTCGGTCGAATACTTCCTCTCCCCCTCGGCCGAACAAACCGATGACTCCTCTGTTTTCTTCGATTGACCACCAACGAACAAACCGCTCAATTTGTGACCACCAACGACCTCTTTCCATTTTGGCATCTCTAACTTGGAGACTCGGGCTGCTACCTTCACGGCAACCTCTTCCCACTGGTTCTTTCCTATGTTCGAAGAGGAAGAGAGGAATTGTTTGGAGGGTACTTCCTCTCCTCATTTACCGGGCAATTCCTCGATTGTTTCACCTTATTCCCACGTGTCTTGTTGCTGGTCTCAGCGAGTTCCTGTTCATCGGCATTCTCTCTCCCTCGCCTCAACGGACGTTGGCGCTTGGTGGTGGAATTCCACGGACCACGGCCATTCATATCGAGCTTCTTTAGCCTTTTAGCCTTTGTCGGATAATTTGTCAATTGCTTTGACTCCTTTCCCGGATGCCCTGCTGCCAGTCATATCGAGCTTCTCTCGGGCCATTCTGGCTGGCGGTATCAAATTGGTCTTCTTCCTCTGTCCTCTCCCTCTCGGCAGGAAGCGTTTTCCCTTTTTGGCATCTCCATCTAGGGCTCTTAATCTCTTCAGTGGACTGCTCTCCTGGAGCCTTCTTAGTGGCCTTCTCGACAGCGGACTTCTCTGCCCTCTTTCTCTCGAGGTTTAGTGCTTCTCCCACCGTCAGATCTTTCCTCAACTCATAGGGGAAATAGAGGAATTATTAGGTCTGATACTTTTCACCCCATTCTCTGAACAATTCCAGATTGGTTGGTTTCTTGTGGTTATCCAACCATAAATCCTTCTTCACATCAACACATAGAGGGCTGTAACTATTTTGTCTATCAAATTGCTAAACTAAAGCATCATCATTGCTATCGCAGGGAGCTAACTATTTTTTTCTATGGCTAAGTATTGGATAAATTGTTCTGGCAAATTTGTCGGCTGTTTTGGAAGTTTTTTTTTGTTATAGAGACAGAGATCGATCCATGTGATCGAACCTACTCTGATACCATGTTGAAAAGTAAAATGCGGAAAATAAAAGACTATTGCAGAAAGTAAAAGACGCTAAAAGCTTTATCGACTACATTGTATTAGACTTGAATTAATTCTCTCCATGACTACACCACCTTTTATAGGCTCTAATTCTAGCTATACATGAAAAATATATTTTAATTCCATAAATATCTTCTTGATTTGATTTTCCATAATCTTTAATTGATTTCCTTCATTATTCTTGTCATAACTTCATCTCTTATTCCTTGTTCTCTAATTAATTAATTTTTCGTTCCAACATAATTACAAATGGTTTCTCTTGGATCTATTTAGGTCATTATGTGAGCTTAATTTTTCATTAAAAATAATTTAATTTTTTTTCTAATATTACCAATTATGTATTGAAATGTGTGCTTCTCCGAAAGTTTATATTTTTAGGAATGAAGAGAGTATTTAGAAGATGACAAACTTAAAATAATATTCGAATAAATTATTTAACGTAACCCATTATAGTAAAGACTTTAGAGCATCTCCAGTAACGGTTCGCGACGCCGATTTTTCGCCGACGCCGGTTTTGACGCCGAACCATTGGAACCGGCGTCGGCGAAATCGGCGTCAAAATCGGCGTGGCCATGCCGATTCGCGTGATGACGCCGGTTCCGACGCCGATCCTCACGGCGCCATTGTGGGTCCCGGATCGGCGTCAAACCGGAGTCAGATTTTATTTTTAATTTTTTTTCTTTTGAAAACACTATATATACGCGCTTTGAACGTCATTTTCATTCGCACCACTTGTTTTAACGAGTACTCTCTCTACCTTACTTTCTGTTCAAGATCAATAACGAGCAATGGAGAACAACTACGAAGGTACTCCAGTGACTCCCGGGGGATGGTCTCAGACTCCCCCGCCTCCCTGTGTAGGGTCTCAGACGGCCCCGACTCTCGGGGTAGGGTCCCATACTTCCCCGGCTCCTGGGGGAGGTGGTTGGCCTCCGATGACCGGGTACTACAACATGTACCCGTGGCAGCAGATGATGCCGGGGTGGGCACCCGGCATGCAGCCCCCTATGTTGATACGAGTGTAAATTAAATTATATAATTGTTATTGGTGATGTGGATAGGTAGTGTGAAGGCTATGTGAGGGCTATTTGATGTCTAGTTGATGCGGCAAGCTGATGTGGCAGGAGAATTGTAGTGCTGATGATGTGGCAGTGTGAAGGCTATGTGAGGACTATTTGACGTCCAGTCTTACTGGAGATGCTCTTAGAGATACCTCCAAAACCTGACCGTTTTGTTCCCACCACATTCTAATAGACTGGCTAATAAAATTTACCCACGTCATCAAGTATTGCAGAGTATGATGGACCGATACATAGGTGATCGACACCTCACAGCAATGGCACAGTCCACGTTCTCTCTCCCTCTCTTAAATGCTTAAAACCCACTAATCCCACTTCACTACACGATTCACTGCCCAAATTTAACACGATTACTGCCCAAATTTAACGCTGATAAATCCCACAGTTTCACTTTCATAATTCAATTAGTAAAGTGAGAGAGAGAAACAGAGGAAGCTGAAACAGGTCTGTGAGAGACAGAATGAGCGCGCAGGACATCGAGGAGGGGAAGGGCTCAGCAGCAGAAACCTCGTACGCGGTCGAAGAGAGTGACAGGAGCTGGATTTCATGGCTGATTCCTGTATTCGTCCTTGCCAACGTCGCCATGTTTGTCGTCCTCATGTATTTCAACAACTGCCCCAAGCATATCATGGGAGACGACAAGTGCGTCGCCCGCTTCCTTTCCCGCTTCTCCTTTCAGCCTCTCTCGCAGAACCCTCTGTTCGGCCCTTCCTCTTCCACGTAACTCTCTCTCTCTCTTTCAATTACCATTGCTTTTCTGTTTCTGCTGTCAATTGTTCTTTAAAGATCAAATTTTTAATGTTGTGTGATAGCATTTTCTCCAATTTTGGAGGGAAATTTGTGAAACAGTTGATAATTGATGGGTTCATCACCTTTAAATGCTATGTGGTTTTGTTGGGTGAAGAGGTTGAGCGTCCCTTTCCTCTAATCAGAAAATAGAAATCAACAACTCTGTTGTCACTTGCCCAACCACTGTTTCCTCCTCACTTAACTTTATTTGGTTGCCAAATCATTGCTACTTGTCATATGATTGTAGCTTCAATTATTTCTCAACCTATGTTTCAAGATGAAAAAAGTTGAAACTTTACTCAATAATTGGTGATGCTAGTCAAAATTAATAATGTTTGGTGTTGGAAGTTTCATGCTAAGACTATTGGTATTGATGAAGGTTGGAGAGATTGGGGGGTCTTAACTGGGAGAAGGTGGTGCATAGGCATCAAGGCTGGAGGCTTATCTCATGTATCTGGCTACATGCTGGTCTACTGCATTTGCTTGCCAATATGCTCAGCCTCGTCTTCATCGGCATACGCCTTGAGCAGAACTTCGGATTTGGTAACTTATGGCCTCATCTATTGCTTCTATATCTGATCATCTGAATAATAAGTAAGTCTTGTATTTGTCTTTTTAGTTCGAATTGGCACAATCTATCTGTTGTCTGGATTTGGTGGGAGTGTGCTTTCTGCTCTCTTCATAAGGAACAGTATCTCTGTTGGTGCATCTGGTGCACTTTTTGGGCTTCTCGGAGCAATGCTTTCCGAGCTGATTACAAACTGGTCTATATATACGAACAAAGTCGGGTGATCTTCATGTTTTTCTTGGTTTGAGGCCTAAGATATAGTAGTGCTCATGTTTGTCGACCTTTGCAGGTTGCAGCACTGTTGACACTTATAGTGATAGTGGTGATCAATCTAGGCGTTGGGATTCTTCCTCATGTCGATAACTTTGCTCATATCGGTGGATTCCTGACAGGCATTCTCCTTGGATTCATCCTCCTTCCTCGTCCTCAGTTTGCGTGGCTGGAACGCCACAACCCTGCTGCTGGGATTCGTGGCGTGGCGCCCAAGTATAAGGGGTACCAGTACGTGCTGCTCGTTGTGTCCGTGGGGCTGCTGGTCGTGGGGTGAGTATCGACTACTCTAGTCTCATTTTCTGTGGCCTTGGGAAATCGCAGGCATGGTATTGATGCGTGTGGTGCTTGAAATTTCACAGGTTTAGTGTTGGAGTGGTGATGCTGTTCCGAGGGGTGAATGCGTACGAGCGTTGCCATTGGTGCCGGTACGTGAGCTGCGTCCCGACCTCGAAATGGAAGTGCGACGGCACTTGATGCTCTTTCTAATTGTTAGTTTGTTTTGCATATTTGTTTGCCAGCCTTTTGTTTTTCCTACAGACATGGATTATAGCATGCTTTTTTTGTGTTAATTAATTCATTTTAGTTACACCTATCTTCACCTTTTCTTTAATCCAATCTCTAAATTAGTCTGTGGATTGTATTTGGTCTAGCCTTACATGCTCTAAGAAAAACAAAAAATGTGATGAGTTCTATACTCCAACAAATATAAACTCATACAATCAATTCATCAAAGCAAAAATCACCGCATACAATCTTTCATGTGCGTGAAAAAAACTGCGTAATTATGCTTGTATAAACAAGGTAAATATCAAATCGCACATGTGGGATGCGAGACTGCGTGTGTTTTAGGCTGACATAAATTTTTATGGATATAATCTGAGTGAATATATGAATTTTAGTCGGGGATAGGAGAACTATAGTTGCATATAGTTTGCATTATTTAAGTTATATTCATTAGATTTAGATAGGGATGTCAATAGGTCAACTAGCTCGAGTTCGAGCCAATCTGCTTGGATTGTTGGATTATTTGTTAGATGTCATTCAATTTATCATTTTTTTTAGTTACAAATTGTCATTTGTAACCCCTAAACCTTCGAGTTGAAGGCTAACCCAAGCTCATAATTTTTATAAGTTTTTAACTAATCTTATTGATTACATTATAATAAGTTAAATAGACATACAGAGTGTTATTTTGCTTTGAAACCATGTGTACCTTATAGAGTAACAAATATACAATTTTTTTAAAAAATTTTTATATACTCCATCCATAGAAAGAGTAAAATTAAGAGAATAAAATAATAAAAATAAATACTATTGTTATTTACATTTAAATAATGAGATTCAAAATTAAATAATGAGAATTAAGTATAAGGAGGACTATACTATGTTACCTACTAACCTTTTAAAGTTTGGAAAAGTAATGAGATTCAAAATTAAATAATGAGAATTAACTAATTTGGGCAAATCTATGGGGCACGGGTTAATTTTGGACTAACCCTATTGCATTGTTGAGTGCGGACTATTCGGTTTACGGTCATTTAGGTTGTAATTCATTTGCACTATAATTTTTTTTTATCTTGACCCTATAAAATTGTTGAGTTATTCGAGCCAACCCGTATCTTTCGAGTTGAAATGACATTTTTAGAAAACTTCCCATACATAAAAAAACCTGTAGAAACATGTCAATGTTTAACATTTAAATCGAGTCAAAATAGAACTATAATGGCGGACAGATGGAGTACTACTACATGTGAGTTTCATTACAGTCGAACAACAACGCTATATATTTCATATTTAATCGTACTACAAAGAACCAAATCCGACACCAAACCGCAAAACAATTGACAATACAAGTTGAGTGCAAAGCAAAAACTGAACAATTCTCTTTCAGTTGTAAATAAAGAAAAAGACAACAAATGAAGTAAATAATCATGTAAGAAGCTTTAGATCAGAGTTCAACTAAGAGGCTATAGATCAAAGTTCAACTCTGAGCTGGGGCTGTCCAATACAACTTGACTCCAAACAGAAGCTTCTCTCTCTCCAATGGCCCATCTTCATGATCCACAATCCTACTATCCCAACTCAATGCATCTGCAATCCTCTTCACCTTCAACAACACATCCACATCGTCTCGAATGATCAAGCCTCCTTCGGGTCTCAATATCCGATCCATTTCCAACATTATATCTTCTATTTCACACCTAATAAGATCAATTGCACTTCAGTTTTAGTAACAAAACATGACTTCAGAAGTAGGTTGCTCAAGAGCATTCATGCCATACTTACCTATCCTGGTAGAGGCTGAAAACCGAATCCGCATGAATGAGATCGTACGTTCTAGGATAAGTCGACATGGCTTCACACCTAAACCAAAAAAAAATCGAAAAACTCTCACACAATGTGGAATGGGAAATACTATAAATGAGATAGATCATTTTAACATATACGCATACCAGCTCTGGTAAGTCCCAACCAATCCTCGCTCGTAGATGGCGCCTAGCGTGTTGGCCTTAGCCTCGACCGGGACAATGTTCATCACCCAAAGTGGATCTTGGACCAAACTAGCAGCGAATCCGCCCAAGAAGGCGTTCATGTCAAGGACGTTACGGTATCTCCCAGCCTTCCCAAGCTGGTTGTTGATGTTCTTGTAATAAGCAACTCGCTTTCGCCATAGCTCTGTATCCTTGTGGAACATCTCAGGTGTCACCCCATCAACACTCCCCCTGCTAATCCTGGGAGGCACAGCCCTCAATCTACGCGGCCATTTCTCCACCTCCCCTCCTGCTACCTCCCCTGCGTCCGACACCTCAGGCAACGGGGTCAGGCACGTCTCTAAGGTCGTATACCTGCAGACATTCCATTCAGACAACATTAACTCAAGGCCTTAAAAAAGAGCAGAGGTGTATGTGTGTTAAGGACGACGAACCAGGCTTTGTCGGGATCCTGTACAGGACAAAACAAGGAACTCTTCTTGGATTTCTTGCAACTCAAATGATTGAGAGGCTTTTGCCATATGGAGATATCACTTCTCTCAACCAATTTATTCCAGCATAAACTCCTTGTCACATTCTCAATCTGCATCTGCTCCGCATTGAGATCATCCATTGTCCTCTCCCACCCTCTCCAGTGCTTCTTCCAGTTGATTGGTGGGCCCGAGAGGATCCAGTATCCACCCGGCCTCAAAACCCGGTCGACCTCCATCAAGTACGCCCCATCTGTTGAAGAAAGCAAATGAGTTTGAAGTTGAAGTAAACTACTACAAGAGAGAATGATGTACTACCATATTGGCCCCACGGGATGAGGCAGCGCGAGCAATGAGCCATGTCGAAGGCTCGTGAGGGGTAAGGGAGCCTCTTGGAGGCAATGACACCAATCAGAGCAGGAACCCCGCGCTCCAGAGCAAACTGCACCTGTGCTTCATGCGTATCCCTCGGTGCAAACGACATCGTCACCACGTTCCGTGATAGCAGATAAGCTCCCCAGCTTGCAACCTGAAGTCATAAGCCACACACCATCACTATCTATAGGCAATTGTGATTATTTATGTCTAGTTAATTAGTTGTGATTGTTGTTGATAGATACATGAAACAAACAATTGAATCAAAAAATATAGGCAAAAGTTCGTTATGCATTACTGTCCATCTCATCTACACCACTATAGAGATAATCACAAAATATCTGCACATAAATTATTTTACAGATAAACCAGAATTTATTATACGAAATCAAAGCAATAAATGTAATTTACAATGCCAGTATGTAAAGCTGGTTTTCCCATTCATTTTCAGCAAAAAAACATTTCATCACGTAACACAATTCCGGATGCCAAATTTCAGACTTTTTAGAAAATCCCCAAGTCAAAATCAATCGCAAACGTCAAAACTTTGCATCAAAGAAAAGCATCCAAATCAAAAAAAATAATGATAAAATTAAATAAATACCCCGCAGCCAGTATCGATGGCGGTCCGGATGGAGCCGTCTCTGAGATTGATGAGCTTCCCGATGTCGTCGATGTAGGCGTCGGCGCCGTTGGGGAACATGGTGCCGCCGCCGGGGAAGCGGAAGCGGTCGCCCTCGAAGCGGATCCAGTTCTGGACGGCCTTCTCGACGGTGAGCTCCTTGTGCGGCACGTTGGCGTACCAGGCGAGGTCGCGGCTGAGCGGCCACTTGAACGGGTTCTGGTAGCCGTGCGGCGCCGGGACGCGGCACTTCAGGAGCTCCTTCTTCTCCGGGCAGTGCCGCTCCCGGTATATCAGCCTGCTCCGGTCGAACCGCAGCGACCTCTCCTGGTCCTCGCACGGGGTGTACTCGCTGTACCTCACGTCGCATGGCGGGAACGCTTTTTTCAAGTCTGGGCTCAGAGCGACGTCGTTTTCGGCGGCGTGGTGTGTCGCGAAGTCGAGCTTTTGCGGTACTACGTTTGTGTGTTGTGGTTGGGGCTCAAACGTGGTGTTCTGGGGCGCGGTGAAGCAGGTGACGGTGGGGTTCGAGGGGACGGCGTTGTGCCAGGCGCCGAAGAGGTACGAGAGGGAGCAGAGGATGGTGATGAGGGCGAGAGGGTAGAGTTTGGATCGCTTGAATAATGAGGAGATTCCGCCGGTGGTTAGTGTTGTTTTGGAGAGAGGGGTGTAGTGTGAGGGTGGGCTAGAACCCCCCATGTTTTTTATTTTCAATCAAGTGATACCAGGAGTTTGTTTATATATATACGGTGTAATGGAAATAAGATGGGAGGATGCTTGCTTGCTTGCTTGCTTGCTTGTTAGGGAGACAAGTTAAGAATCAAGTGGGCCTTGAGAGAGAGAGAGGGAATGTGTATGGGGATGGTGGAACACACTTTTGTTGATAACACTACTCTGGGTGAATAAAATTGCAAAAAAATTGGAGGATGAAATGGGAGAGCTCAAGTGAAAGATGTTAATTGTGTGGTATGTTTTATACAGGATGAAAAGGGAGGGGGAGTGAATTAAGTCAGAATTAACACAAACCGTGTTTTCCGTTGGAGTAATTTTGACCATGTAAAATGGAAAATTAATCTAGCCTTTTTTGGTAATTTATTGATGAAATCAAATTAATAGCGGTCTGCTTTCTGATCTTTATAATTTTAAGACCACTAATGGGCATTAATTTGAATATAACATTATATTAATGAAATCTGAATCACAAATGAAATATCATTAAAATACTACTTACTCCATAATTAGTTGTGGAGAGAGAGAGATATATCTATATTCTACCTTTGACAAAGAAATGAGGTTTGTATATGAGTAGGAATGGGAAGGACCGAAGAATATATTATAACGTCAACGAATGCAATTGAAATTAATTTTAAGAGAATTAATTAGAACAAATTTGTATTCAGGTAACCAGAAATATTGATGACCGGGAAAGAGGAGTGGGCCCCACCTCACCTCGGCTGACATTTAATGGGAACTTTTTCATTCCCAAACTAGTCTATCTAATGTTTGAATATTTGGGTGTTGAAATTCATTGGCAACCATTCAAAATGATTTAATAAATTTAATTTAGTTTATTTTTTCCTCTTCTTGCAGAATTACGTTGCTCATTGCACTTTTGCATTACTCAATTATTACAAATTCAGACGTGTGCGGCATATTTATTTAGGGGATGTAACATAATTTTTAGTATCTATACATATATAAAAGTTGAGTTTTGAGGACATTTTGGGAATTTAAAATTTTGGTTTGGGATTAAAACAATTTTAGTTAGTGAATAGGTCTATACTATAGTCCGTCTCTACGTTTTACAAAATTAATTATATACTAATAATTAATAATCAATTAAGAGAATGTAATTAATATAATTATACCATTAATTTCTCTAAACGTTATAAGTTTTGGATACTATTGCAATTACCTAGAATCTATAATTATATAATAAGTGTAATCATATGACCATCTAAATATTCTAAGCGTTTTTCATAAAACGGTTGGCTAAGATATTGAGGTCATGTTAATTAATTAATACTAATTAATTATGAGAATGAATACTCCTGCACCATTGCTAATTAATTATGAATTAATTGTGAAAAATAAGAGTACTAATTATATACTAATAGTTGTGTATAACCGACCGTTTCATTGTTGAGGCCATGATATGTCAATAATTATATACTCCTACCTCCTACGTTTCATATTATTGTAAATGAATTCACGTGATTAATGATTTCTTAATGTGGTCAAATTAATTTCAAAATGATTAAATTAATATGCAATTGATTATCATAATTTTATCATAAATAGTAAACTTGAAAAGTTTTTACAGAGCCTTATGGTTATTTTTTTAGCCTATAAATATGACATTTGGAGGCCTACTATCCACACATACCTACTTATCTTATACAGTACTCCTAAAACTCAAGCTTGATATTTTTGTTCTTACTAGGAAGAAAGGTTGACACCATGGAACCATTCCATATCTTGCTGAATGGTCTGGAGTTTCCTCAGTTTATTCGGTTATCAAAAATAGTCGCATTCATATTTATAAGGCTAACACTCATGGAGCCAAAATCAATATCATCGTTTAGAGTGTGGTTTTCATGATCATGCGATATGTTGTTATGCGGTATTGTTTTGTGCATCGTTTAAAATTTGTATGCAAATTATATGTGTTTTGTTTTGTAAATATGCGTTTCTCGACAACAAACTGTGTCAGAGATGAGGGTAGATGGACTGGCCATGGATGAAGGCCAATGATGTGGTAGTATTTATGTGTAGCATCATCGCCATCATACTCCAGTCCGGTTTGCAAGTTTGGATTTAGTCTTTTCATGTAATTATTATTAGTTTGATTAATTGTAAATTCATTCATATTTCTTTTCATAACTTAACCAATTGATGTTGTTTCAGATGATCCTCATTCATGTATTTGAATTAGAGTGTGATAAATTTTTATATTTTGTTATTAATTTATTTTGAGTTTAATATATTTTAGTCAATGATTCATGGTTAGTAAATACATTTTTTATTTACAATTTTATATAATTATATTATTTCCAATTACATTTAATTAATTTCTAATTTAAATTAATATTTTGAAATATCTTACATTATAGAAAGTTTACATATCCAGTAATTCGTAAGATGTTATAATCCTTAATCTTATATAATATTTTAAATTATTAAGATATCTTTATTTTAGCATTAAATAATGTTGTAGTTATTATAATTGGAATCTTATTTCACAGGTGATGTGAGTGGATTCATTTTCTATTTCTCATAAATTAATCAAATCATGTTGTTTCATATGATTCTCACTCATATATTGTGAATCAGATAGCTCCAAATCTTTATAATTTGTTATTAATTATTTCGAGTTTAATAAGTATGTTTTAGTTGTATAATTCATAATTAACATTACATTTTTTTACAATTTTTATATAATGGTATTATTTCTGATTCCATTCAAGTTAATTTATAATTTAAAATTAATATTTTAAAATATCCTAATCTGTGCATTCATTTTTCAAAATTTGATAACATTTACGTAACGCTTAGTTTTTAATTTTTGGGAAATTAAAAGGTTTAAAAATTTTTAATAATAGGTGAAGAAAGTGAAAATTTTGAGGAGTTATCTTCTATTTTTTGGACTATAAATATATGACATTAGGTAATTTATCCACTCACATATTTTTTTTCATCACGTTTTTCACTCCCTCCATATTTTCCAATACTCTTCATATTGTTTAACATGAAGTTATGATATTCTTTTTATTTTTTTCTATTATTAAAGTTTGTTTTAAAGTGATTAACAAAGTAAATTTGAACTGGGACGGTGGGAGGATTTTATTTATATTTGGCTCAATTATTGGTCATGATGATTATATTTTAACGTTAAGGGTTTATGATTTAGGTTTCAAGGTTTGGGTTTTTAGCGTATTAGGGTCACTATATTGCAATGTAATGAAGCTCGACTATGATAAAGTATAGTACTAATTTAAATGGACACAGAATACAAAAAAGATTACACACAATTTTGTGACAATATTATTCTGCGTCGGCGCTTTTATACTTCAAAATATAATTTTAAAACCGTTTTGAGGTTTGAAAAGCTATCGTCCAATTTTAAAACTTGCAATACTACCAATTTGTTTTCGGAATCAAAACTTAATCTTGTGTTAATCAATTAACAATTTAAAATCGTATGATAAAAAATATTTCGCCGTGCATCGCACGTGGGTTAAAACTAGTTGTGATAATGGTCAAGTAAAATTAATTACAACGTATTTGGGGTTGTAATGTTTATGGATGTGGAACTTGTGATTGCAATTGTCTCGATTAATCCTATACTCTATAACCGGCAAGAAGAAATTAGCTGGAACGCTTATCTTGATAATAGATAATGTTAAGTTGGAACCCACTCTATCAACGATCTTTATAATTAGAGATAACTATAGTTTATCCTAAAATTTGCTATACTATCATTTACATAGTCACATATCTCAAACCTTTAATCTAAAATTACTAGATAAACTTTTGCATTTTTTAAACTTTTTATAACCAAATGAATTTTTTAAACTTCAAAGTTCAAAGATATGTGATTATATTTAAAAAGTTTAAACTTTAGAAACTTCATATTACCCATTTATTCTACTAATAAAGTGGGTCTCATCATCAACTAAAACAACTTCAGTTACTTACTTTTCCTCTTACAATTTCGCAATAAAAATAAATAAGAGATATGAGAGAAAACATTAAAAAGTAAAAAAAATGACAAAAAAGTCCTTAAACACATTTAGTTAAAAGGTCTAAAAAGTGTATAAGTAAGTCATTTTAACTCTTTTACTTCAAAGTTCAAAGATATGCGATTATATTTTTTAAAAAAATAGAGGCAGCAAAAGATATTATTAAATATCAAGAATTAAAAATGTAATTATAGAATCATAACTAATTCCAAAATTAAATTTATGGAAATTTAAATTAAAAATGAATTCAGATATTTTTTTCCGTGGGCGGCGGCATACGTAAGACAGTGAGATTGGTTAGTCAATAAGTCCAGATAATGTCACATTTAATTGATGGTTTCCTATGTTAGTTTTGTATAAATGGAAAATATAAACCCTGTCTTTATTGAAAAAAATATGTTTGGTATATGGTATAGGTTAAAGAATTGCAAGTTACACTAAATATGTATAAAAACATTTGAAAATCACGATTTAAATGATAATTTATAATTCTTCGTATGAATATGACTGCCTTTTATTTTTTTGAATGTTCTACTATTTCTTTTGGAGTTAAAGTATTGAATAGTTTTTGTAATATACTTTTAGTTAAGTTAGCTTTTAAAATAGCTTTAAAGATAAAAGATCAATAATGACTCGCAAATGTAATAATGTATATCAACAAATAGAATAAGAAGTAAAGGGTAAAAGAAATACTTTGTTTGTCATAATTAAATTGAGTCGTATTATTTTTTAAAACATATCAACTAAGTAGATAATTTTATTTTTAATAATAATAAAATATTTAATCACTATTATTTTATTCTATTACATCTTTTACTTTTTTTATTTCTTCTATTTTATTCTTTTATATTGTATTATATTATATTTATTTATTGGAAATAATTTTTTAATTTATGTGCTCAAAACTTTTGGTCCAATTTAAATAGGACAGTGCGAGTATAAGAATTAATTAAATAAATAAAAGAGCGGGCGAAATTCTTTGCTCTACCAGTGTAGTTTGTCTTTGTCAGTAATATAAAGACTCAGATATAGTGGCCACACGTTCCTCTTTTAGTCCCACATATAGTAGTAATAATTTTTCTTTCGCTATCAATAATTATTAAAATGACAGTTGTGGTTTTCAGGGAATTGAAATTATAATTTAGACAAAACACCATATGGCATATGATATCCAGATCAAGTGAGGAGGATATAGATCAAAATTAATTTACCACAGCCGAGAGCTCTTTCTTTAGTATGCATATTTTAGTTTGCAAATATGTTAGTACTAGTTTCTAATAGTTATTATGCATGTTTTTTTGAACTAGCTAGGTCATCAACACTGAAGTTCGCAAAAGATATTCAGCAAGAAAAATTAAAAAAAATTGAGTGCTACGCTTATATTTTTTCTGAAAATCTGGTTGTCGTCAACTCTCAAAATGCTTCAATGTTCTGGCAAAAAATTCTCGAACTATACAATGAGTTACACGATAATGGTGCAGTTGAGAGCACTAGTCTTATGCTCCAAACTCACTTTGAGAGGGTCGGTCCACAAATCTCAAAGTCTTGCACAATCGACAACCAACTTAAGGTGGACGACATGAAATTTAATTTAAAATTAACAAAGTAAGAGAAAGAAATAAAATGGATAAAATAGGAGAATATTAAATTATTACTTTTAATGATATAAGTTGTAAATAAAATAATGTGTACCGGTAATATGTTGTTTAAAAGTTTTCAAAATTAGATTTGCATAGTATTAAAGGACAAACCAAAATAACAATCGGTAGTACTTGCTATTTTGAAAAGACGAGATGAAATGTGTAGGGCTTCGTTTTAATTTTACAATTATTAATTAAAATCACAAATTCATGTAGGATTAATATAATGTTTTTATATTTAATTTACAATACTTTACAAATTATATTATAATTAAATTAATAACGTCAAACAAAATATGGACTAGATAAATTCATTCTCCGAAGAAAAAGGCGAAGAGAAAGTAAGTACTACTAAGTTTTTTTTTTTATGAAAAGTATATTACCAATTGTTATCATCGTTATCGTAACGGAGAGTCGCAATAATAGATTATTATTTAGATGTAAAATTAATTAGGACTAAGATTTAGGATAGCGACGAAGACTTGAGTTTTGGGATCTCAATACTTTCGTCAATTGTTTCCTCGAGAAATGGTTTATTGCAAATTGCATTCCTACTAATAAAGACTGCTCAACCAAGGAGTGCAAGTGCAACAACATTAAATTTCATTAATTATTTGATGATTTTCCCTAAACTGAATTACATGGTAAAACATAGGGAGCCTTCTTTTCTTTTTTTCTTTATTTGAACGTTTCTAAACTTTAGTGAATAACTTAAATTGTGTAATTTATATATAGTACAATAAAATCTACAGTAGAAGCGATGCTCAAGTAATGTGACCTCTCATTAGAAACAATTTCAAATAAAACAATTAAAAGACCTCTTGCGATTGATAGCTAGCTCAATACAACAAATTTAACAAAAATAGCTATTAATTATAGTGAGACAAAATTATACGTGCATATACTAAATTTATATTGATGATAGGATGTACGACTATACAAATATAAACAATTCGGTGCTGCAACACTGTAACTATCCTCTTAAAATCCAATTTTATTCACATTGAATTAAATTACACCATATATCATGTCTCAATTATCGTTCTAGTACCACAATTAATCAAAAGAATTTCTTCAAAAAGAAATTCTTCCTCGCCATATTTTTCTTCTTCTTTAGGCATGCCTTATTAATTTGGTACTACTTTATTCGTGTGTATAAAGTATTATTTATAGTAATTTATTTTCTTTAACTTTTTCTTTTTTTCCCTTCTCTTTTTCTGGGTGACGAATGCGTAAATCAATGTATGCACCAAGTTCAACATCAACCAGTAAAATAAGAAGATTTTTTCGGATCTTGCATTGTTAAATTTTTTATATTAGTAGATCTTGGATCATGGATTCATGCTTACACATTCCATTGAATGCAGAAATATACACAGAAAGCTGACAGCCTGCCATCTAGGAATTTTATTAATAAACCTATCGGGTGAAAATTATATGAAAATGCTGACAAGAATAATTTAACTAACATAGTCAATGATTTAATATTTTTGGAATTTATTGATAAGTTTGTAGTACTCCTAGTACTCTTTCGTGACGGTTATAGTTTTGTGGGTGGCATGTGATATCATTTTCCTTAAAGATGCGTTGACATTGACATGATTTTATACCCATATAAGTCACGCGAATGAGCCTTGTATTTTAGCAACAATTCAATTTTTACATTTCCTTTTTAAATCTAAAAACTAGTGCTCCATAATGCAAGTAAAATACTCCCTCCGTCCCCTAATAGGAGTCGTTGTTTGACCGGGCACAAGTTTTAAGAAATGTAAAAAAAAAGTTGGTTGAAAAAGTTAGTGGAATGTGGGACCCACTTTTTTATATTGGTTTTATAATGAAATGTGAGTGGAGTGAGTTAGTGGAATGTGAGACCTACTATCATTTATGGTAAAAATGAAGAGCGACTCTTAATGGGGGACGGCCCAAAAAGGAAATTAATCTACAAAACTACCATTACTAAAAAACAACATCCAAGCTCCCAATTTTTTTTCAATTAGAGGGATCAATGTATATGGCGCTAGTGCTCAATTCTAGACAATGTTGACGTGACCTTGAAAGTTGAAAATCACCGTCTTGTACATACTCCGTTAATCCCGCCATAAGTAAGATACTTCTTTAATACACATGATTTAAGAAATTGATATTTAAAGAGTTAAATGAGATAATAAAATATGAGAGATAATAAAGGTGGAATTTGAAAAAAAAGAATAAAGTAAAAGAGAGAAAAATATTACTAGTATTTTTTACTAAAAAGAAAAACGACTTATTTTAAGTGGGATGTCTTAAAAAAGAAAGTGGCTCGCTTATGGTGGAGAAGGGTCAAGATGAGATCCACTTCGACTTCAAACACATTTTGGAGGTCAAGATGAGATCCACTTCGACTTCAAACACATTTTGGAGGGCAATTGCATTAACATTGGTTGTTTGAGACACTGTAGCATGTACATTGGCATATTGCACGAGCAAAAATTCAATGTAAATAATAAAGAAAGAAATATAAAAGTACTTGTACAAATAATACGTAATATTAATTTTTAAAAAAAGCTAATTAGTAGCGTGCTTTTATATACTCTTTATTTTTCCTTAGCATATAAAGTAAAACTATAAATAATTTAAGTAAAACTAAATTAAAGTAAAATAAAAATAAATAAAAAGGATATGCGCTTGTTTTTGGAGAAAGTAAGTAAAACAAAAAATAAATAAAAATGATATACTATAAACAGGAAATAATGTCAAGTAGAACTAAATCTTTAATCTATAATATTCTATCTGTAACTATATATAAAAGGAGCCTCCGGGGATATTTACAACAAATATATTTTAATTAAAAAAATAGTAATTTATAAAACCTTTTAAAATTAATAGACCATAAAAACTATTTATTAATATTAAAACATTTTTTATTAATAGACCTTTTTAATCATATACCATAATGCAAAAATTAATTCACAATCAATGGATGATTGTTAAATTCACAATGAAATCGAAAACGCATCTAGCTCCACAATCCCAAACCAAAACAGCATGACAAAGCAAAAAATAAATTATGTTGAACAAAATGATAATCTTTAGAACTATTTAAAACGAGAAAATGCAAAATCAGAAGAGATATGAGATGCAAATTAGAATATAAACATAACCATGTCATTCTGTATCTCCTTTGTATCACGGCTCCATTTTTATTGATATTGGGCTCAATTATTGGGCCGCCTAGTTTTAATTCATAATCTTGGGTCCAGATCATTAATAAACATGTCTGAGCTGTGGACTGAGAAATCGCTTTGGATACATCCAACAATATATTGTAAACAAAATATTACTAGTATTTAATTCAGTAACAACAAAATTAAATCGGATGATACATTTTTAATCCGAAGTGATAAATCAACATAGTTGTATGTGTATAGAAACAGAAAATAAATTTAAGTAAAACAAAAAATGATTTACATGTTTTCGGGATACATTTTTTAGAGAGTTATTATATAACTTCATAATATCAGTTGAATTACCTTATACTACTAAATTGATAATTGTGACATGACCTCGATAATGATATCGCGCTTCGCTGGAGCTAATTAAAAATAAATAAAGTCCCACGCTACTCACGTTGTTTGGGAATGGAAAATTATTGGTCTTGACTGCGATTGCATTTATTTGTGTATAATAATTCCCAATCGATTCGACGCTATTGAGACGTGAGCTTTACTAATCGGACAAAATATGAAAGCGATCAAAGAAATGATTGAGATCGGAGCTTTCAATAAAATAATAAAACCTAATATATTAAATAAATATCTAAGCCCCCGGTTTCTGAAATTACCTCCTTGTTTATTACTAGTTCTTGTAGACCATGGTTTAATTCTTTTAAGATATAGAAATTACTTCCTTGTTTATTATCTGGTAGACCATGGTTTAAGTCTAATATATTATTATCTTGTCACTCACTCTTTTAAAAGGTCTTATAAGCGGAAAGAGTTATCCATACCGATAAGCTTGGATTTGCACGTTTGTAATTAAAAATTGATCGATTTTTATACACATTTGGTCGTTAAATGGATATTAATATATCATATTTGTATTTGTCCGTTTTCTAAATTGTGTAGAAAAAGAGTTGAAAATAGGTGAAAATAGAGTGAAAACGAGCGCACGGATCGCATAAGAGACCAAGGTATGTTTCGTTGACTCGCCGAAATCAATACTTTTCCCAGAGAGGCCTCAACGACTCGCTGGGATGACGCGAGACTGAATGGGCTAGCGAGTCGCCGAGTTGCAACCAAGTGACTCGTGACGGACGAGTTTGAGTTGATTTCGGAGTTCTACCTATAAAAGGGCCTCAAACACGCCTCCAAACACGCACATTCACGCCCCAAGCATAAAGACTTCATCCAAAGCAAGAGGAAAGAAAGCACTTGAAAGATTTTAATCAATGATTTGAAGACTTTCGTCCGTACAATTCTTCTCTGTTACATCTATTCTTCTGTTGGTCATGTTTTTATTGTTTTCAACCCATATTTTGCTAGATTACTTATAAACATGAGTAGCTAAAAACCATTGTATGATTTTTTGTGAAGACTACAAGTTTATGTTTTAATTTATGCAATTAAACCTTTTAATCTAGCTATTGTGATTGTTTTGATTGTTCTTATCCTTTTTAATGTTCTTTTGCACGATATATTGAAGTGGATCATTAAAAAACTAAAATATAAATAAGGTAAAATAAAAATCCTAAATATTTATTATTTTTAAATTATTAGTATATCTCCAACGGGCTGAGCAGTCAATTCAACTGGGTTGACCTTAGGTTAGCCTAAACAGGTTGTGATTATTTAGTCCTAGTCCTCTCAGTTAGCAAGCTATTTGAGTTAGCAAATAGATTTCATGTTGATTGGGACAAACTTATTTTATAAGGACATGAAATTAGCGGCGAATTACTTGCATTAGAAAATTCTCTGATTTGACCCAAATTACAACTCAATATAAAAGGGGACAGGCCCATAAGACAATGAGATTTCACGCTATTCCTACTCAACAAATTTCTATCTATCTATCTATCTATCTATCTCACCCTCTCCCTTTCTCATGTCTCCGATTCTTGTTCAGTTCCTGCGAGCTTTGCCCATACAAAGGTCAATTTCGAGTTAAGACACAAATCAGAAGATCTGTGGTCAAGATTAAAATCAAAGATCGAAGTGAAGTGGTGATTGAATTCAGTTCCTGAATTCCAACACGGTACGCTTTATGTGTAAATACATATATTAATTAATTATGTGATTATTTGAATTAATTGCATATGTTATTGTGTCAAATATATTTATGTATGACTATGTTTATGTATTTCAAGCATGCTAGAAATTCTATACATGTTCAGATATAATTAAATAGTTACCTTGAATAGAACTTCCGCTACAAACCCAAAAAATTGAGAGTGCAAAGAAAAACATTCTTAAATTGAAGATACAATTATCTACTAGTACTAAATTTTAATTTTTCTTTTTTGCACGCTTTATTTGCATCACTTAATTTTAGTTGAGATATTAAAATTAATGACATTTTAGTTGAGATATTAAGATTGATGACATTTTTAAAATGTAAATGATATTTAGAAATATAACGTTTTTAATTGACTAGAAAAAAGTGACTTTTTCTTGGTGTCAATTGCCATTTGTGCGAGGCTATGTATTCTTAATGTTATTATGTTCAATTGTTCACATAATGACACCCATGTGTCAATCACGCTGTAGGAGTGTGCATTCGGGTTTCGGTTCGGTTTTTTGCTAAAATCGAACCAAAACTGAAAAACCGAATTTAGTTCAAAATCCAAACCGAACCGAACCCGAAAAATAGAAAAACTGAAACCAAAAAACCGAACTTAAAAAACCGAAAAACCCGAACAAAACCGAAAACCCCGAAAAAAACCGAAAAAACCCAAAAACCCCAAAAAAATAAATATAATATTAACATATATTTATATATGTGTATTTTATTTTATTTTATATATATTAATAGAATATTTATATATAATATAAAATTAATAATACTTATATTATATATTATATAGTAGAATATATTAAAAGAATATATATATTATATAATATATTAAATTAATAGAATATATATAATTCAGTTTTTCGGTTTTTTCTTCGCTCGAACCGAACCGAATTTCAAAATTTCAGTTTGGTTCTATTCGGATATTCGGTTTCCGGTTTTTTTGCTCACCCCTATCACGCTGTTTATACCACGGATTATTTATAAATCATTGATTGAAATTCTCCGCGTTGTGTATTTTGTTTTGACTTGCTATATACGAATATAATATGGGGGTTTTAATACATGATGAAATTTTTAGGTGAGTCATTTAAAAAAACACTTTATTCTTATTTATATTTTATTTTTATTTTTCTTTTTCTTTTATATTTTATTTTCTTTCTGTTAACTTTTAACATATTAATTTCTTAAATCTTGTGTCCAAAATAAATTTCTCAACTATCTTGAACCAAGGAAATAGTATTTATCTTTATATATAACTAGGTTTTTCCCAATGCTATCCATCTAACTGGACATGACAAAAGTATGTTACTTATATTATATAAAAATTAAAAAGAATTAAATAAAATTTGTGAATTAAAAAGAATTAAATAAAATTAGAATTCACATTCCATTATCTTTTTCCATTAACTTTCTTTTATAAAGTACTACTAGTATTTTTTAAAATTCCAATTGAAACTTCTAATTATGGTAGGAACAAGTACATGTTAATTAGTTTATTGTAGTAGTATATTAATTACACTGCTACAAAGAAAGGAATCTTGGTAAACGAATTATGACTATATGTATACCCTAGTTAACCATTCATTAAGAGAAAATAAATAATTAAAATAGCACTAAATTGGAAAATTTGTGATGCTCAAATACTCTTCTATCACATGTAGAATATAATATGTCACTGCCATCAATATATGAATATCATGTGAGTTTAATAATATCATTGGAAAGTGTGTAATGTTGACAATTTCAAAATAAAGTTGGGATGCCATGTGAAGAGACCCCATCAAAGCGAGGCTCGTGGAATTGAAGACATATAAAAAAAGTACTATATGTATTAAATTAATAATTGTGACAACCTAAGCCACATTAGCAAAGAAGATTTTCTTCAACTACCGGAAGGATTTGGTTCCCTAACATTTCAACCCTCTCTTTGATCACATATGCTAAAGTAACAAGTTGTCTTATGTATGTATGGTCTATGGAGATCCTTCATCAAACCGTATCTAGTATTTAACTACATGCACGTATATAAGAGCCATGTACTATTATGTATAAACACAAAAAAAATAAAATGAAATTGGGTTAAGTACACACACAAACCACCTACATATCACCCACTTATAATATCTCAACACAAGGGGCTTTATATTCAAAAGCACAAATACCACATCTACTAATCAACACCTCTTTTTCTCTCTCTATTAGTATATGTGTATGGGGTCTGGTTATTCTGGAATGGGCTGCAGCAGTGAGGGGGAGGGGGAGAAGGGTCTCGGGGAGCTGCCGGAGAGCTGTATAGCTTGGGTTCTGTCGTATCTCAAGACATCGGAGATCTGCAGACTCGCACGTGTGAACACAACTTTCTACAGAGCTTCTTTGTCTGATAGTTTATGGGAATCAAAATTGCCTGAAAATCATGAGATTCTTCTAAGGAAGGTGTTTGGAGGCGACCCTTCGTTTTCGACCAAGAAGGACATCTATGCAACCCTCTCCACGCCCTTCCGCTTCGCCTCTCACACTAAGGTTAGCTGCTTCTCCATCTACTGTGCATTAGAAATATGTCACTCACCTCTGTCCTTATTAATCCAATCATTTATAGAGAAGTCAGGATCGCCATTTTTATTACTAGTAGTATGTTGTAATTATGAAATTTTTATTTATGTGTATTTGACCTAGCTTGGTTGATTAAATGTTATGTATTCGATGATGATTTTTAGGAGGTTTGGTTGGATAAAAGGAGGGGAGGAATTTGTGCGGCTATTTCATGGAAAGCATTGAAAATTACAGGCGTAGATGATCGCAGATACTGGACCCACATCTCTACTAATGAATCAAGGTTAGATCATATCAATTCTAAATAAATTAACACTTTCATCACACCATTTAAACATTGGATTGAATGATTTGAATCTCCCCCAGTTATATAAGATCTGTGAATGGAAAATAAAATTAATCGTGTGGAATTGATTATATGTTTGAAAAGATAAGTGCATGGTTGGTACAAGGTCATTCACTCGTATCCTTTCCTACTTCTGTCACGTGTTTAATTATACTCCTATCAAGTATAACATGGCACATGCATGTTTGCAGTGAGATATACTATTACTATTATGTATGAAATGAGATGAAGAACATTATTACATTGCACAACTAATATTATTTCAATAATAATATAATATATCCCTTCTCCATGATGCGCTTAGCTCCTACAATCTATCAAATTCAAACTCTACAATTATCAAATCACCATGAAATAAGTACTAGTAATTAGTGAAATGGATGTATATAATCAGATCGCTGACAATTTAGACTGCATTAAGAAATCTCAAGTCAATTCTACACAAACCTATTGTCTACTATTTTTACGAAAATGTGTTGGACTTTTAATTTAGTTTCTAAGGATACACTTTACTTATTTTGATACAATTAGAGAAGAATCCTGTTGTATCTTAAATTTTGAAACTCAGTTATATTTATGTGCATCTCATTTAACTCCCTATGGTCCTAATTAATTATCCCATTTTTTACCGTACGAGTTTTAAGAATTTATTTGACTCATACAGGTTTGGCACAATTGCTTATCTCCATCAAACATGGTGGCTAGAAATAGGAGGCAGCTTGGAGTTCGAATTCCCCGTCGGCATCTACAGCCTCTTCTTCCGGCTGCGCCTCGGCCGCCCCTCCAACAGTGGACGAGTCCCTGAAAAGATTCACGGCTGGGATGTTAAGCCAATCACCTTCCAATTAGAATCATCGAGTTCCCGCCATACAAAATCCGAGCTCTTCTTCAACCAACAACCCAAATTCGAATGGTTGTACCATCACGTCGGAGATTTTTCGGTCGAGGATTCTAAAATTCCGACGTCGCTCAGCTTCTCTATGACTCAGATTGACTGTACACACACTAAAGGTGGGCTCTGTGTGGATTCAGTGTATGTATTTCCTTCTACTGGACGACCATATCCACTCACATCATGAAGGGAGACAAGTAGTAGCGGCACGAGAATTTATAAAAATTAATTTTATGTGGTGCGTGGAGAGAATAAATGTGTTCTTATTTTTAGTAATGAGACGTCTTGGTTGGGATAAACCGAAAAGGAAATTGGATCATCTTCTATGGGACGGAGTGAGTAGGATAGTAGTAGTATTTTATAATTTGGACTTTGGAGGTATGGGGGAAATTGACGACATTCTTGATACACGCCTACGGCTTAAATTGCCAAGATTATGTTTGTTGAAAGTTGAAACACATTAATTGTTGGAATTTTCATAGTTTCTGACTAATTTTAAAAAACATTTTGTGTAGCTTGGATTCAAAATATTTGTGATTCTATACTTCGGTTTTTTCCACCCAGAGTAACAAAATTATGGTGGATTAGTCTGACATACATGGACGGTTCTGGCTGCATTTGGAGCGGAGGATCAATTGATAGGATCATTGTGGTGCTAATTATTAATTGGAGCATTAATTATTTGTTTATGTTGGGAGCCAGTTTATTAGGGTCATAACATCAGTAACAGTTTTATGATCACATTTCATGAGGTGGAGTCGTACTTGATGATTGGAAGTTGAGTTGAGTTGAGTTTGAGTTGTGGCTATACCATGTTTACCTGGATACTTTTGCTCCATATGACGGATAAACTTACTTTATCCACCACCAAGTTGGAATTTATATTTTTAATGTTAGGGATGTTAATCTAACCCAAAATTCGTGGGTAGATTCGAATAATTCGAACAAATTAGTGGGTTGGGGTTATAATTTGGCAACCCATATACAAAAATGGCTAAAAGGATTATCTCATTAGGGTTGGAGGGTTAAACGGGTTGGCCCGAACGAGTTGCGGGTTAGCTCGATGGATTGCAGTTTTTAAATAAAAAATACTACATACTACTATAAGGTTTTATGGCTTTTCTTGTACTTTTGGTTTTAATGTCGCGTAATTCATTAGTCTTCTCCAAACTTCATTCCACACCTTTCCACTCGGTTCCATACTATCAACTTTCAAGTTTCACCTCGACCTATTCTTCTGTCGTCCCAATATCTGCCACCGGCGGCTTACACTGCCAAAGCCAATCAAGACAAAATATAGGATTAGGCCATCAAAATTCCCAATATTTTTGGTGTTACAGTGATTTATGTAAGATATGATTTCTAATTTTCATAAAGAATTGATTGAAACCAATGCCATAATAATGACATGAACACAAACTTTAATTAAAACTAGTGTTAATACCCGTACTATGCACTGGCCAAACGATTTTTGAATAATGATCTTGAATAAGAAGGAATAAATTAAAAAAAGAGAATAACATTGGTGTTTATTGTAACACCCCTTACTCGGTTAGTTTTAACCGAATAAGTGACTTTGATCGAATCCATGTGTCTTACCTTGAGAGATCTGATCAAACTTAATCTTCACTTTATTATCATTCTTTTGATAATCTTTGACTCGCTGAATCAGGGTCGATCTCACTCTTAGTTCTGCCACAAGATTTCCATCATCTGATATTTCCAGCCGTGCATTCATCGCTCTCAAAGCTGCAATTGATTTTCTGCTGAGTGCGTCTGCCACAACATTCGCTCTACCTGGATGATAATCAATCACACAATCATAATCTTTAATCAACTCTACCAATCTTCTCTGCCTCAAATTAAGTTCTTTTTGTGTAAGTAGATACTTAAGACTCTTGTGATCTGTGTAGATATAACATCTTTCACCATATAAGTAGTGTCTCCAAATCTTCAAGGCAAATACAACAGCTGCCAACTCTAGATCATGTGTGGGATAATTTCTCTCATGTGTTTTCAATTGCCTGGAAGCATAAGCAACTACCTTGCCTTCTTGCATCAATACACAGCCTAAACCATTATGTGATGCATCACTAAATACAGTGTACTCCTTTCCCGATTCAGGTTGAATTAGCACAGGTGCTTCTGTCAAAATCATCTTTAGTTTTTCAAAACTTACCTTGCATTCATCACTCCAGTTAAATGACACCTTCTTCTGAAGTAGAGTAGTTATCGGCTTTGCTATAATAGAAAATCCCTTCACAAACCTGCGATAATAACCTGCTAAGCCCAGAAAATTGCGAACTTCTGAAACATTTTTCGGAGGTTTCCACTGTACCACTGCTTCGATCTTCTTCGGATCCACTCGAATTCCATCTGCTGATATAACATGACCCAGAAAAGCTACTTCCGTCAGCCAGAACTCACACTTACTGAGCTTTGCGTACAACTGTTTATCTCTCAATACTTGCAAGACTGTTCTCAGATGTCGTTCATGATCATCCCTGGTTTTAGAATACACAAGTATGTCATCAATAAACACAATTACAATTTGATCAAGGTATGGTTGAAAAACCCGATTCATCAAATCCATAAAAGCAGCTGGGGCATTCGTCAACCCGAAAGGCATAACTTTGAATTCATAATGGCCATAACGAGTTCTGAAAGCCGTTTTAAACACATCATCATCTTTCACCTTCAACTGATAATAGCCTGATCGCAGATCAATCTTCGAAAATATGCTTGCTCCCTTCAGTTGATCAAATAAATCATCAATTCTAGGCAAAGGATATTTGTTTTTAACAGTTACCTTATTCAACTGTCGATAATCAATACATAGCCTGAATGATCCATCTTTCTTTTTCACAAACAACACTGGCGCTCCCCAAGGTGATACACTCGGCCGTATAAACCCCCGATCAAGTAATTCTTGAAGCTGAGCTTTCAACTCTTTCAATTTTGTCGGAGCCATTCTATAAGGAGCCATTGATATCGGTGTGGTGCCTGGTATAACCTCAATAGCAAATTCAACCTCGCGTTCTGGTGGCAAACCTGGTAACTCTTCAGGAAACACATCAGGATATTCTGACACTATAGGTATATCAGTTAACTTCATATCCTCTGCTCGTGTATCTAGAATATAGGCTAAATATGTCTCACAACACTTTCTCACCAGCTTACGAGCCGTAGTAGCAGAAATCACATTATCAAGGTAGTCTGATCTCTCACCAACCACTATCACCTCATGGCCATCTAGTGTGTACAATATTATTCTCTTCTTACCACAATCAACTAAAGCACGGTGAACATACAACCAATCCATTCCCAAAATAATGTCAAATTCGCGAAACGGTAACTCCATCAGGTTGGCTAAAAAGAGGCATCCTTGAACACTTAGAGGACAATTTCTATAAACTCGATTCACTACCACACTCATACCCAGGGGATTTGACACTAAGATATCATATTTAGTCTTTTCTAAGGGCAAACTATATTCTTCTAAGAGTTTATCACAAATATATGAATGAGTAGAACCGGGATCAATTAAAGCAATAACATGCACATCAAATACTGTAAAAGTACCAAGTATAACATCAGGAGCATCAGAATCCTCGCGAGTCCGCATAACATAAGCACGTGAAGGAGCTCTCGGTGTTGGCCTCTGTATGGGCTCAGATGCTGACCTCTGTCCTCGTGCTACTCCAAACCCCCTTTCGGTTCCACGACCTTGTTGCACCCCTGCCGCCGATCTAGTCTCAGAAGATACTTGTCCCCTCGGACACTCTCTGTAGTAATGATCCTTAGATCTACATAAGAAGCACGTCCTTAGCAGTTTTCGGCATTCACCATGGTGAGGTCTCCCACAATGTTGGCACATCGGTATTCTGTCTGATCCTCCAGTACTAGCCATTGAAGTTGCCTGTTGTCTTGGCCTAAACTCTGACATTTGGCTTGGTCTTTGGCCTTGGAATCGACTAGGCGCTGAACTCCTGTTACCTCTCTAGTCTCTGAATCTTTTCCCCGAGAATCGAGAAGGCGAGTGAGATGATTCTGCAGGTCGTTTCTCTTGATTCATAGAGCCATCTTCAACTTTCTCGGTAAATTTAAGTTGTTCAAGAGTCCGGGCAGCGTGTGATAACTTTGTCAAATCTGATGTCTCCAATCCAACTAGTCCAGCCTGGATAATACTCCTCAAACCCCTCCTGAACTTCCGACACATATCCACATCTGAATAATTTATCTCTGGTGCATATCGCGAAAGACGTCGGAACTCAATCTCGTATTGTTGAACAGTACTTCTACCTGAACTAACTGTAGAAATTCTTGTCGTCGGTCTTCTATGTACTGCTCCCCAACATAGAATTCACGAAATTTATTCAGAAAGAAATCCCACGTCAACATGTCTGGAAGAGTAGCACGAGCCACACTGGCCCACCGCCTGTGAGCCTCTTCTTTCAAAAGTGCAGTTGTTCCCTGTAACTTTTCCTATGAGGTACAAGTCATACAGCCGAATATTCGCTCTAACTGTTCCAACCAGTACTCAGCCTTGGTTGGATTATCATCTAGTTTACCTCTGAATTCTTCCGAGTGATATTCATGCATTTGTTTAAGGATGGAAGATTGACTTGGTGGCACATTCCTAGCAATCTGTTGCATTGCAGTTGCCATAGTGCGTAATATAACATCTTGCCCCGCCATAGGAGCAGCAACATCGGCCAAAGGAACCTCCTCAGACTCAGAATCAGAAGAAATATATAAAGGACTAGAGGCTTCTTCACCTAACATCTCGATCCTGATTAAAATGGCAGCTGTGTCATGTCACGGATATTTCAAACCTATGTGGCATGCTTCTATACATATTAAAGACTCAACTAAAGCCCGAGAATCGCCTAAATATGGGCTCTGATACCAAACATGTAACACCCCTTACTCGGTTAGTTTTAACCGAATAAGTGACATTACCATTCGGTACGATCGATAAACAAAACCTGCCTATTTTTTTTCTTACCATTTTGCAACCACTCAACATACAACACTATCATAAAAGAAACTAAACCTGATAACACAACTATTTACTACTATACATAACAAAATAACATTTACCTGTTTCGATAGATATATATACAACTTCACTAGCAAAAAGAAGGTTATAACCTTACATTTGTAACCCAACTATTTACAAACAAAAGAGCCTAAGCATGCCACGTGTAAACTCCAACTTTACCAGCAAAAAGGGGGGGTAGTGACTTGACACGTGCTGCTGCCAACTAGCGAGTTCACTCGCTTCTATACTCTGCAAGAGGGAGAAGAAAGGGGGGTGAGCTTCGAAAAGCTCGTAGTGTAATCGCATTCCAGAATAAAACCTCTAAAACTTCAATCTATATCACTATCACAAGTAAACACTTTATTACTTGGAATGTCGTACAACACATATTCAATTTATATCGGCATCAATATACAAGTTCAAACCAATGTCACCCGGTATAAGCATTCATAACAGTTTGAATCATTTAAAGGAATCACATATATCGTTTACAAACAGTGCAACATCACAATCATATTAATCATGTAATACTTTCAATAATAACCATCTATCACCTATCAATCAGAATTATATAACACAATACAACATAACTTTACCTGAGGAAAACATAACTATTTAAAGAATTCAAAGCACAACCATATTATTTCAAAAATAGAGCCCCCGAGTTATGCTTAGTGATGGACACGGGTACACGGACACTATCTGTAGCCCGATGAGGGCGTTTATCATGTAAGTCCGTATCGGACACGGTAATCTTTCATATGGCCTGTGCAAGGCAACTGTTATATATTACTCATATAGGGTACATTTCAACTATCGATATATCATATAAACCATCGCTTCGGTTATCCAGAAGACGAGTGATCAACATGTGTGCAGTACTGCTGTCCTATGGCATGCCAACTATACCCTGTGATTCACTCAAGCAATGGGGCATAACGCAACTATTTCACATCAACTTTCACATTATTCGACACATATAGCTATTTACATCACTTTGATGTATACAAAATCCACACAATCATTTTTAAGTTCTATGGCATAAGCATGCGAATCACAAACAAGTAGTAATATTTATCGAAGTTAAAGGAATTAAATTCTAGAACACGCGTACACTATCGTACACGTTAAAAAAATGCTATTACTTGCTTAGTCAACCATGGAGGTGTCCTTTTCCCTTATCGCTTATGCTTGCACTCGGTTCACCTAATTTTTCAAACAATCACATATACAAATTATAAATAAACACTTAAAGCACAAATATGGAAGCCAAAATATCACATCTATCTATCTCCCTTTTAGCATAAAAACCTCTACTCTCAACTTTTAAAGCTTTAAAAAGATTGACTGCACTACATCATCTTCATATAATAAACTGACTTAGCTCGGAGATCACTAGGGGTCGAGACCTATACCAAAATAAACCTCTAGGTATCTATTTTAATTACAAAAAAAGTTTTCCTCAAAATTCCAAGGGATTAGGGAGTTATGAACGTTTTACTACAGCCTTCCAGTTTGTGATAGGTTCTGGCGACTGTTTAACATGAATTTTTAAAAATAGCAAACGTTGATGAAATGCTCTGAAATTTTGCAGACATCTTCCCAAGACCTGATAGTATGCATAAATATGTTTAGAACACAAATTCTAGCATGTTAAGGTGACCGGAAATGATCAGTACAGCAACACTAGAACAACCTACATAAAAGCTATTTTCTATTTGTGTATCATTGGGTAATTTCCCCAAACACTTCATGTTCAACAACAAATTACATGGTTTTAGTCCAATTATGATTCATATCCAACAATTGAAATCCCCAATTCAAGAACCCTAATTTTTGACCAAACAAAAAGGATCACAACAAATTAACACCGATACTACACATAAAAACAATATTAAAGAGTTCATGGGATAATCTAACCTCCTACTGTACCTATTTTGGATATTGGTTTGATGTAGATTTGAATTTCAATTTATAACATGGAGATAGAGTAATGGGAATTGGGACTTGGGTAAGCTATGTGCGCTTTCGGCATCCCGACAACTTCATCGGCGATTTCGGGGCTGAGGTGTGCAGCTGAACGGATGGAGAGAGCAGGCTGTTGAAAATTTACACAGAGAGGGGGGTGGAACTTGGCGTGGAGAGGGAGTGGAAAAAGAGAAAAGAGGTGAGGAGAGAGAGAAGAGTTAATTTCTATCCTAATTCCTTTTTCATACACACATTACACTTAACACTCCCACTTCCACCTCACTTACTATTATTTTTTTCTTCTTTTTCTTTTTCTTTATCTTATCTTCTCTTCTTTTTTTTTCATTCTAATTTCTAATTCCTATATTTATCTCTTCTATTCCTAACAAAACATATACATATAAAACCACTAACTAAACTATAAATCCTAATCTCTAATTTCTAATTCTTCTAAGGTTGGGATATTACATTTATGATAAAAAAATGTGATAATTAAATATGTATAAATAACATTATAACAATTAATAATATTACAAAGAATAAAAAAAAGGAAAACGTAACTGGTACTGTTACCAAATACTGACGATATATTAATAACTATATATATTAAAATAAAAATATAGAGAAAATATTACATAAATATTTTTACGGATGAGATTATCAATGTATATAAAAAATATTCATATCATTATTAAGAACAAAAAAAATGTACTTCCCTCAAGATACTGTAAATGAACCATCTCATATTTGGCATACAATTTTATACAATTTGAATGAATAGTATGAGTGTAGCAATATTAAATAAAAGAAATAACAAAATAGGAGATGATTCGATGAAATATAATAAGATATACAAATAAAGAAAAATATAAAACAGAATCCAAAAGAAGAAAAAAACAAATAATTTGAAGAATAAAAGAGTTCATGATTTCGTTTGATTAACAAAACATAGTTATCCATAACTGCAAACAAAAAAAACTTACAAAAACAACAACAATTCAGTAATTCATAAATTTTGAAAATTTTAAAATTTATAATTGTTTATAAATAAATAGGAACAAACATACTTAAATATAACTATAAAAAATAACATGGCAAAAGATAAAATAGCCCAATATAGTTAACATACATGGCCCAATAATTCTTAAAAATAGATCCCTAAAACAGGATGATCCCGATATAGTTTACAATTATCTCAATATAGTTAACAATTCTAAAAAATAGAGGCCAAATGAGTTCAAAAATATTATCCCAAATTTACATACAATGCTGATCCAATAATAGTTCCACAATATCCCACAAAGTTCAATTAAATTACTAAAAGAAATTCACACAAAAAATAACATGAAAATTCACACAAAAAATTAATCTTTGAGATCACTATATTGTCTGCTGTCTGCAAATTTTTGTATCTGAATTTAGGGTGTTAACAGCTTGACACTTTTTGAGAATTTTTTTTACGGCCAAATTGGAAAGGGAAGTAAAACAACTTGACACTTTTTGAGATTTTTTTTCAGGGACAAATTAGAAAGGGAAGTAAATCGTGGATGACAAAGAGTATTATTTCATAACTTCATTAAGGTAAGGTAATTAATATTTTACAGTTTCTATTGTCATTTAGAAAACGAATTTTAGACATATTTTTTTATTCATAAAATTAAAAGGTTTTAAATATCCATTTAATTGATTCCAATTTTCTTTTTCACAGACAAAAATTATTGGAAACTGAAGAGTGAATCATCAGCCGTTGAAGAATGAAAAAAATAGATTATTGTAATGGAATAGTGGTATTTTATATCAAGTCTAGGGAAGCCTAACAACAATATTTTAAAAACCGGACTGGTAAGCGAACCGGTGAAGCTACCGGTTCACGGTTCAACTGGTCAGACCGGTTCAACCACTGGTCGAACCGTTTTACTGTAGCATAATAATTAAATATATATAAATATATTAAATAAAAAATATATACAAATTGATAACAAGATATGGTTAAATTTGGGTCAAACTCTATATTTGTAACATTAAAATTTAATGAATCATGAAATATTAGTATTAAACCTAGTTGATGATAAATATAATGAAATTTTAATAAATTATTATTATATACATATGTCAATATTAAGATTTAGTGAATGATAATATACTAGTGTTAAAGTTAATTAAATACCTTATACATAGAATATTATAACAAATTAGTTGGTTCAGAAGACATAATAAACAATGTTAATAATTAGTTTACTAAAATACTATATATATAAATATTAAACAAACGAAAGTTTACTTGTTAAGTATAAATAAGATAGTAGTTATGTCAAAATAATAAAAGTGGTGCACTGGTAATGGGGTTCGGCTAGCCGGCTACCATTCATTTGCTATAGGGTTCGAATTCATTTGGGACCAATTTTTTGAAAATAAGACTTGCAATTAAAAAAATCGCTCCAACCGGCCAGCGGTTCACGGTCGAACCAGACGGCTCACCCGGTTCAAAACGGCGTAACGTGCACAGTTTTATATGGCGAATCGGACTTAACTTGGCACCGATTCGCGGCCAAACTAGTCCGACCGGCCGGTCTGATCCGATTTTTAAAACAGTGCCTAACAAAATTGCCTAACAGGAATAGGCTGAAATTAGATGATGAAAAGTGAAGATTAGTTTTAAAAAATATAGAGTGAACTGCACCAAATGACCATAACTTTTCGCCTTGTAATATCAGAGGCCCCTAACTTTTAAAAATACCACCACAGGGATCTGACAAAACATATAATCACAAATCGTGTATATTTTGCCTTTTTCGGACGAAAATGCCCAAATGGGCTGAAGGGCAGTTTAGACCTTTTGATTGCATTAGGCTGCACCCCTATGCCTGCATTTGCAGGTGCTGTCTTGTCAAGCAGAATTGTAATCATAATTCCATTTATAGTTTTCAATTCTGTTTATTATTTCTTCCCTCCATTTCCGTTTCATCTACCATTTTCAATTTCTACTGGATTCATATTTCCCTCTCAAAACATAATAGGCGATTTTGACTTCTTCGGCATCGGGCAATTTAGGGGATTTCATATCTCCGCCAGCTGTTCGGGATCTGGAATTTAGGGGATTTCATCTGGATTTTGCTGAATTTAGGGTATCAACGAGGATTTTGCAATTGTTGGTTGATTTTTTTTGTTGTATGGTTACTGTCGGACATATGAAAAAGTATTTTGCAATTCTTGATCGATTTCAGCTGGAATTTTAAGTGTGGAAAATTTTGCGTCTACTTGGTTGAAGTATGCATTTGGGCGGAAGAATGATTTTAGTTTTTGTGCAATGTGCTAGGTTCTATCTGCTATATTTCGGCGAAATTGCATTGCTGATTTGGATTTTGTACTGTCGAATTGAATTCAGGTCGTTACGCAATGTCTTCTTCTTCTTCTCAATCGTTCAGCTCAAGCTTCAATTGGAATTGGCCTCGTCCCGAAATTGTGAAGTGTAATCACAATCTTGAGGCTGAGCTCGTGACATCTAGGACGGCTGCTAACCCGGGTAGACGTTACTATCGCTGCCCTATATGGAAGGTTAAAACCATGTATTTTGATCGTATTGTCAATTAATTTTGTTGGCATAAAGATTAATGAGAAATTATTATGCAGGACGATGACTGCAAGTTTTTTCGATGGTTTGATGCGAGTCTTGTTAGGGTTTTGTATACTAGAAATCACCTTTCGAGGGATTGCATACTGTAAAACTCTAATGGTTATTTTTCAATAAATGCAACAGATTATTTTTGTCATAATGTTGTTATGTTTTACATTTAATGGTTGTTTATTGCATATTTAAATGTATGAGCAAACGTAACAAAGTCTAAGTCTTTGTTTTAGTAGACCGGTTGTGGGCGTCGTCCAATTTAAGGTAACACGGTCAGTTCTAAACAAAGAAAAATAAGAATTTGACAACCTAGATAGGCCTAGACTACCTACCGCGAAAGGTTGCAATGTCAGTCCGATTATTTCTAAACCTTATTGAAATAAGATGACGTTGGTGTGGTATAGCACTGAATGGATATAACAGCAAGACGAGTCTTTATGCTATCTACTGAAAGACGAGGTCTTGATAATTAATTTCTTAATCAATGTACGTTAGCATTGAGCATACGATATTGAGTATCCACTACTTTGACTTACCAAAGGTGCGAGTTTTTCGTAACCCAACGATCCAGGTATATTGGGTAGTGGTGATCATTATCTAGAGGTGCTAGGATTGCTATTATGTTGAAACGTGCGCGAGGAGAGTCTCGTTTGATAACATCCACAAGAGGAGCTCGAAACGAGGTTTTATTATTCGGAACCTAGCTAGTTGGAGTTTGATTACTCTATGAATAATAAATAAGAGTTTCTTGCTAAGTCCACTCTTGGAATTCGAAATATGTTAATTAATTAAGTCTATAGCAGACATTAATTAATTAATGGATGTTTCCATCTTAAGCGCGGGAAATAAATCAAATACAATTAAAGGAAACCCGGAATACTTGTAATTTCGGATTTGGAAGGCAGTGCAATATTACTTCTGTAGTAGCTGCTCGTAATATTCCAATATAAGCTTATATTAAATTGTGGGTTCAATTTAATTAGTAAAAAGCTAATTGGGTGAGGCCTGTTCCAGATTCTTCCTTAGATCCCTGACTGGGCCCAATATGTGACTTATATAAATAGGAGAATAAGGGAGACAGAAAACACAACAATTTATTCATAAAATTTTCGTCCCCCTCATTTAAGAGAATTTTCGAAAATTGTGCTCTCCTCCATGAGCTGAGTTATGTCTTCCATTATTCGAGTCCTAGTACGTTGGTGAGATTTTCCCACACAAATATCAGCGTATAGTCCGGGACATCAGTCAGAAGATCCGAGGTCTTGTATTGAAGATCTTCACGTGGAGACGGAGCAAGCCATCATCGATTCTTGATTGAATCAACGAGGTAAATTGGCTAATTCCGTAGTAAGCATGTTTTAGGAATTTAATGTGCTAAAGCATGTTTTAATTCAAGTTATGAGCATGATACATGTGATAATTACGCGAATAGATTTTGTCTAAATAATCTGCTAAATAGATCAAATTCATGTGATCCGTTTTGTTACGCACGCTTCCACTGCCAGACCCTTTAGTTGGTATCAGAGCCAGTCTTTGGCTCTGATTATTTGGATTTAAATTTCGCGAAATTCATGTATGCATGTATTATTTGATTGCGAAGCATGTTCTTGGTGTTTTGTTTAATTTATTATGCATGGTGAACTCAAGAACTATCGAATCAAGAACTTGAATTACTCGATTGTACGAGACGTGCGATCGAGATAGGGATGTCGATGCAGTGGGAGCCGGGGAGCCGGGATCACGGGGCGACGCGCAGGCGAGCAAGGGCTCGCGCGCGCTGCCGGCCGAGACCGCTGGCCCCAGACGCACCTGCGTCGAGAGCGACATGGTGGCTGGCGTGGTGTGGTGGCTCGGTACTGAACCACCGAGACACTGGGCGCCGGGAGCCGCAACCCTAGGCGGAAGGCCGAGAGCGGGCGCACCTCCGTGTGCGCCGCTGGCCGAGAAACTCGCGCCGCCGGATGGCTTGGTTGTCCGAGACGGGCGCCTAGACACTGGTCGAGAGCGGGCGCGCCACAGTGCGCGCCGCTGGCCGAGAGATGTCGGCACCCGACGAGCCGAGAAGCCGCGACAGATGCTCGCCGCTGGCCGAGAGGAGCTGCGCCTCCGCGCACGTCCTGGCCGAGACGCTGGCGAACCGCGACGACCCGCTGGCCGAGACGATGGCGAGCCACCTGCGCGCCTGTGGCCGAGACGCCATGTGCGTCGTGATCCAACAACGCACTCGTCGGATTTTCATCGTTCATCGTTCGTGCGAACCTCGTACGATGAGATAACAATGAAGAATTATTTTAATGATTATTTAATTATTTTATTAAAAGATATCATTAAAATATTATTATTTAATGGAAATAAAATCTTTTTGGAAGATTTATCTAGATTTTAGGAATATTTTGATTATTATCTATATCTATGGAATTAAATAATATTATTTTATTCCTAGAAGATATGGATGAGAATAATTTAATAGTTTCCTAATATTTTATCTAGATTTAAGGAATATCTTATTATTTTCTATATCTATGGAAATAAATAATATTATTTTGATTCCTAGATGATATAGATAAGAATAATATAATAGTTTCCTAATGTTTATATATCTAAGATCCTAATAAGGATAGATATGTATCAATACGTTAAATAATATAATATCTCTTCCTAATCTTGAACATGGAAATAATTTGAATTTAATTTTTCATGTCTTATTAAGAATTAAGTAATTTAATTATTTTAGATATATCTTATAATAGACATGAATAAGAATTAAATTCTAGAACAATAATTCCTAATGGAAGATACCAATTAATAAAAGATTTAATTATCCGGTAGATTAAATACCAACAGAATTTAATTAAGCCTTCAACTGCCTCAAGGCTAAGGATAATTAAAGAAAAACCATAACCCAAATATCTAAGCTATAATTATGAACTCAACGTTTGTATATGGTCTCCATCAATTGGTCTGCAATTCATGAAGCCTTTTTCTAATATTATCGCCACCTGCTCTGTGGGGACAATAATCTTAAGAAAATAGCAAGTTCATGAGGGCGGACTTCTCAAATATAAATAATATAAACTAGAATGTAGTTTCGAATATTATCGCCACCTGCTCTGTGGGGACAATAATCCTAAGAAACTGCGAGATTCAAAAGTTCACACAGAATTTATGAGATAGCTTGATCTTGTTAGCAGCACATAAGCATTGTTATGGGAGTGTGTTGTAGAAATGAGACCCTGTAATGCTAAAGAGATGGTCTTGCTTAGGCAACATTAGGCGGCCATGCCACTCTGTGGTCTCTGGACTATTCGTCGGTGTTGTGACCAGTAAAATTGTAAGATTTTAATGCGTATTGACTTCCTCTGGAGGGTACAAAATTTTAATTTTACAGTTGTAAGATTTTGAAAAATTTTATGGTTAATCTAATCAAACTTCTTACATAAGTTTATGACAATAGTAAAATACTCTGTTTTGGAGTGCAAATCAAATAGTCAATATGTCATTCAATCATATTTCCGCAACTCTCAAAGAAAATAAACTCGAGGGCCAAAATTACATAGAATGGAAACAAAATTTGGACATCGTTCTCACAGCCGATGAGTACATCTTTGTGCTCACCACCCCGCGACCTCCAGTGCCGGCGGCTACCGCTGCGGCAGGAGTCAGAGATGCACACAGACGGTGGCATAAGGCGAATGAGATGGCTAAGTGCTACATGTTGGCATCTATGTCTTCAGTACTCAAGCATCAGCATTCAGCCATGGAAACAGCCGCCGAGATCATGCAGAATCTCAAAAATCTTTTTGGTACTCAGAAACGAACGGCGAAGTCTCAAGCCTTTCGGAGTATCATGTCGAAGACAATGAAGGAAGGCTCGTCTGTGAGGGACCACGTCCTCGAGATGATGGGCCACCTCAACCAAATTGAGGTCTTGGGAGGGACAATCGATCTCGAGTCCCAGGTAACTATCATCCTTCAAAGTCTTCCCCCTAGCTTCCAACAGTTCAAGCTCAACTTTGAGATGAACAAAAGGAATTATACCTTGGCAGAGCTGTTGACTGAACTCCAGTCGGCAGAGGACCTTATGGTCCAGGCTAAGGTGGCCATGATGATTTCGGCACCTCGTTCCTCTGGCTTAAAGCCTAGCAAAGGAAAAAGGCAGGCACCGAACTCAGGACCGGCCAAGATAGCTAAGGGAAAGAAGAAAAAGAGGGCTAACAAGAAGCCTACGGGGAAGTGTTCCAAGTGTGGAGAGAAGGGGCATTGGAAGCCAGACTGTCCTAAACGGGGCAAGGCTACAGGTATGCACCAGGCTCTAGTTGTCGAGTCTTGTTTGACTTCGACATCAATTTGCACTTGGGTTATTGACACAGGAGCCACTGATCATATTTGTTTTGATCCTGACTTATTGCAGGTGACAAGACGGCTACATGATCGTGAGATCGAAGTCCAGCTGGGCGACGCTACCAAAGTGGCGGTCGTTGCAGTGGGAGACATTTATTTGCGTTTTAGTAGTGATAGATTTTTTATTTTGAAGAATGTTTTGTTGATACCTTCTTTTAGAAGAAATTTAATTTCAGTTTCTAAATTGGTTTATGATGGATATTCAATTTCTTTTAATGACAACTGCGTTATTAAGAAAGATGGTTCTTATATCTGTCGTGGTATCATGGAAAACAATCTGTACACAATCACTTCTACACAGTTTAATAATTGCAAATCAGAACTCAATACAACATCGAAAATTTCAAAGAAACGAAAAGAACCTTCAAGTTCAATGAACGAAACGTACTTGTGGCACCTTAGACTTGGTCATGCCAATGAAAGGAGGATCCATTCTCTTGTTAAACAAGATCTTATCAAAGGTCTAGAGGAGGAACCTTTTCATAAGTGTGAGTCATGCTTAGAAGGCAAGATGACCAAGAGGCCTTTTAAGGCTAAGGGCAATAGGTCCAAGGAAGTACTTGAGCTCGTTCATTCCGATGTATGTGGACCAATGTCAACTGAGGCAAGAGGTGGTTTTCGATACTTCATCACATTTATTGATGACTTCTCGAAAATTGGATATGTCTACTTGATGCGTCACAAGTCAGAGTCTTTTGACAAGTTTAAAGACTTTAAGACTCTTGTGGAGAAGTATCATGGGAAGAATATCAAATGCCTACGATCTGATCGTGGAGGCGAATACCTCAGTGCCCAATTCTTGGACTACTTATCGGAAGTGGGAATTCAATCCCAACTGACTACGCCGGGCACGCCCCAGCAGAACGGCGTGGCTGAAAGAAGGAACATGACCTTATTAAACATGGTTCGATCGATGATGAGTTATGCACGTCTGCCTATTTCGTTTTGGGGACATGCCTTGCTTTCCGCAAGTCACATTTTAGACAATTTACCATCAAAATCCGTACCTAAAACTCCATATGAGTTGTGGACTGGGCGTAAGCCCAATCTAGCACATCTCAAGGTTTGGGGTTGCCCGGCTCATGTATTGGAAAAGGATCCAACTAAGCTAGGATCTAGGACGGAGGTATGTTTGTTTATAGGATACCCCAAAGGAACGAAAGGTTATGAATTCTTTAGTCTCCGAGATAAGAAAGTCATTGTGAGCACTCACTCGACATTCTTAGAGGAAGACTATGTAATGAATCATAAACCCAGCAGTGAAGTGGCTCTTGATGAGCTAACTTCAGTCACAAGTTCCATTAACCAAGAACAAGTACCAAGTGTACAAACAATTCCCGAAACTTTAACTTCTACTCAAAATATTGTAGTGCCGCGCCGCAGTGGGAGGGTCTCACATGAGCCCGACAGATACATTGGTTTGGGAGAATCTATGGATCACTCCTCGGACAGCAATGTATTAGATCCCTGGAACTTTGCGGAGGCGCAGGCAGATATCGATCATTGCGAATGGGTAAAAGCAATGGATTCAGAACTACAATCTATGATAGACAAAGACGTCTACGATTTTTCCGTCCTACCCGAAGGTTGTACTGCCATTGGGAGCAAGTGGATATATAAACGTAAACGTGGACCCGATGGACGAGTTAAAGTCTTCAAAGCAAGACTAGTGGCCAAGGGGTATACCCAAAAGGAAGGCATCGATTATGATGAGACCTTCTCCCCAGTGGTCATGCTCAAATCGATCCGGATACTATTGTCTATTGCAGCTTATATGGATTGGGATGTATGGCAGATGGACGTTAAGACTGCATTTCTAAACGGTAGTCTTGAGGAGACCATCTACATGGAACAACCCGAAGAATATACCATAAAGGGCAAAGAACACATGGTTTGGAAGCTTAAGAAGGCCATTTATGGCCTCAAGCAAGCATCTAGATCGTGGAACCAATGTTTCGATCAAACTGTTTGCAAGTTTGGATTCGAAAAGTGCCCAAGTGAAAGCTGCGTGTATAAGAAAGTTGATAAGGGGAATGTGGTGTTATTAGTTTTATATGTAGATGACATTCTTCTAATTGGAAACAATAAAAAGATGTTGTCATCAGTTCGAACATGGTTGTCAAACCAGTTCGAGATGAAGGATATGGGAGACGCGGGACACATCCTCGGGATCAAGGTTCTTCGGAATCGAGATAAGAAGATGTTGTGCTTATCTCAAGAATCTTACATCGAAACAGTACTTAGTCGTTTTAGCATGCAGGACGCCAAGAAAGGTTTCTTACCTTTTAGACATGGCATCCATTTATCTCAAGAGATGTGCCCTAAAACGCCGTCTGAGATACAAGCAATGAGAAGGATTCCATATGCTTCGGCAGTTGGAAGTCTCATGTATGCTATGCTTTGTACTAGACCAGATATTTGCTTTGCTGTTGGCATGGTGGCAAGATATCAGTCGAATCCGGGCCAAGGACATTGGACTGCCGTAAAGAACATACTCAAGTACCTTAAACGGACTAAGGACTATGCTCTAGTTTACAATGCAGTCGAGCTCTGTCCTTTGGGATATACTGACTCAGACTTTCAAGCTGATCAGGACTCGAGAAAATCTACTTCAGGATATGTGTTCACCTTAGGAGGTGGAGCCGTAATTTGGAAGAGTGTGAAGCAGAAATGCATCGCGGACTCGACCATGGAAGCCGAGTATGTGGCCGCTTCAGAGGCTGCAAAAGAGGTTGTATGGTTCAAGAACTTCCTTATGGATTTAGGTGTGGTTTCGAATCTGCCCAAGAGCATCACCATTTATTGTGACAATTCTGGTGCTGTGGCAAACTCGAAGGAACCAAGAGCTCACAAAGCGAGCAAACACATAGAGCGAAAGTATCATATCATTAGAGATATAGTGCAGAGAGGAGACATAAAAGTGGTCAAGATTGCGTCAGAGAACAACCTGGCAGATCCTTTTACAAAGGCTTTGGCGGTAAAACCGTTCGAGTGCCACGTAGAAGGGATGGGAGTTCGACTCATTCAAGACCTCAACTCGCTTTCAGTATAAATGGGAGATATTTAAGACGTGTGCACTACCATTTTGTATACTCGAAAGCTGTTTTGAGTATAAGTGGGAGATTGTTAGGGTTTTGTATACTAGAAATCACCTTTCGAGTGATTGCATACTGTAAAACTCTAATGGTTATTTTCCAATAAATGTAACAGATTATTTTTGTCATAATGTTGTTATGTTTTACATTTAATGGTTGTTTATTGCATATTTAAATGTATGAGCAAACGTAACAAAGTCTAAGTCTTTGTTTTAGTAGACCGGTTGTGGGCGTCGTCCAATTTAAGGTAACACGGTCAGTTCTAAACAAAGAAAAATAAGAATTTCACAACCTAGATAGGCCTAGACTACCTATCGCGAAAGGTTGCAATGTCAGTCCGATTATTTCTAAACCTTATTGAAATAAGATGACGTTGGTGTGGTATAGCACTGAATGGATCTAACAGCAAGACGGGTCTTTATGCTATCTACTGAAAGACGAGGTCTTGATAATTAATTTCTTAATCAATGTACGTTAGCATTGAGCATACGATATTGAGTATCCACTACTTTGACTTACCAAAGGTGCGGGTTTTTCGTAACCCAACGATCCATGTATATTGGGTAGTGGTGATCATTATCTAGAGGTGCTAGGATTGCTATTATGTTGAAACGTGCGCGAGGAGAGTCTCGTTTGATAACATCCACAAGAGGAGCTCGAAACGAGGTTTTATTATTCGGAACCTAGCTAGTTGGAGTTTGATTACTCTATGAATAATAAATAAGAGTTTCTTGCTAAGTCCACTCTTGGAATTCGAAATATGTTAATTAATTAAGTCTATAGCAGACATTAATTAATTAATGGATGTTTCCATCTTAAGCGCGGGAAATAAATCAAATACAATTAAAGGAAACCCGGAATACTTATAATTTCGGATTTGGAAGGCAGTGCAATATTACTTCTGTAGTGGCTGCTCGTAATATTCCAATATAAGCTTATATTAAATTGTGGGTTCAATTTAATTAGTAAAAAGCTAATTGGGTGAGGCCTGTTCCAGATTCTTCCTTAGATCCCTGACTGGGCCCAATATGTGACTTATATAAATAGGAGAATAAATGAGACAGAAAACACAACAATTTATTCATAAAATTTTCATCCCCCTCCTTTAAGAGAATTTTCGAAAATTGTGCTCTCCTCCGTGAGCTGAGTTATGTCTTCCATTACTCGAGTCCTAGTACGTTGGTGAGATTTGCCCACACAAATATCAGCGTATAGTCCGGGACACCAGTCAGAAGATCCGAGGTCTTGTATTGAAGATCTTCACGTGGAGACGGAGCAAGCCATCATCGATTCTTGATTGAATCAACGAGGTAAATTGACTAATTCCGTAGTAAGCATGTTTTAGGAATTTAATGTGCTAAAGCATGTTTTAATTCAAGTTATGAGCATGATACATGTGATAATTACGCGAATAGATTTTGTCTAAATAATCTGCTAAATAGATCAAATTCATGTGATCCGTTTTGTTACACACGCTTCCGCTGCCAGACCCTTCAAGTCTATCCCCAAGTCAAGACAGTTATTTTCAGAGAGTGAAACTTGAGCGAGACCAATTCAAAGCTGAACTTCGAAGCAAATCTCTACTCGAAGGTGTGCTGCACGAGAAATTGCGCTTGAAAACCGTGGAGTTTGAAGACTTGAAGCTACAACTGGGTATGAAAACTGAAGAGTGTGACGCATTGGCGGTGAAAATTGGTCAGATGGCAACAACTCTCCGACGCTTAAAAATCACAATCTTGTTGTTATGTATTGTAATTTTTCTACTGTTATAACAATGCTATGTCGTGTTAGCTCCGTCGTTAATTTCTGATCCTGATCGACTACGCTTTGCTTTGGTGTTTTTCATTTATGTCTAAAATCACGCATGAGGTTACACAACTATGACTGAAATCACAAACCATGTACACAAATGAATACTACCCGACTATGACTGAAATCACAAACGCCTGATGTTGATTGAATGAAAGCGTTTTGTATTTATCTATGCCTGAAAACACGAATGAAGTTACTAAAATATGATTGAAATCACAAACCGACGAAGTACGCTATCCACAAAAATACCACCAAAATTTTTCCTGATATTTTTCCACCGAACTATACTTTCACCAAAATACTAGTATGTTACAAAATAGTCTGTACCATACAAAACATACATATCATATCATCATCACTGCCACAAATTGTTCACCCATCCCAAACAAACACAACGTTTTAAGATTAAGTAAAGGCCATCAATCTTGATCACCGCGGCGGCCGCATCTCTGAGGCTGAGTCCTTTTCCGATGCTTGGTCTCAGATTCGAAACATTAGGCTGCAACAATTAATGTTGTAGTAAGTATACATGCTTAAGCACTGTGTACAATTACATAATATAGTTGCATATGCTTATTGCATAGTACCTCTTGGCATTGGGGATTGTTTGACGATTCAGGTAAAGTACTGTCACCATGTTCACGCGAAGTCTCCCCAACCTGAGAACGGGCATCTGTCCGAGGATCATTGCTGCATGTCCTCCTATTATGACCTTCTTGACCGCACCGACGACATTTCATCACGAAGGTGCGACGCAATGACTCACCTCCATCTGCATGAAGACGAATCTGGGGCTCCTCACGTCTCAGGCCTACCACGCTGTCGCTTTGACCTCGGGGGCGCCAATTCCACTGAACCATCCGCAGTACTCTTCGGCCAACTGGCTACCTCATTGATGGGGTAGAGGACATTCTCGTACAACATGATCATTGTTGACTTCAAATAATATCGGGAAACGAATCGCGTCACATCGTCGCCATTCTTGTTGATTGTTGCGATAGCATGCGTGCATGGGATTCCGGTTAGCTGCCACAATCTGCAGGAACAAGTCAAATCGCGCATGTTGACAACATATTGGCCAGACGGCCCAGACACTTGGTACGAAGACTGTCCGTTCCATGTAGCCCTCCACGATGAAGCCCTCGCGTACCACTTATCAACAAGCTCCTTGATAACAGGAGGGACTGCGTGATCGTAGCTTTTGATCCACTGGCCTCTGATCTGAATTCTTTCCATTTGACTTGTTCGAATGTCCTCCAACATGCTGATAATTGCTTTCTCTTGAGCCAATGCAATCTTCGAATTGAATGTCTCACAGATGTTGTTCAGGATCACATCACAGCAGGTGTGTGGAGAGAAAAATGCCTTGACCCACTTTTCTTTGGGAGCTACTCCAGAAAGCCACTGGTGTGCACTGGGATACTCGGTCTGCAAAGCATCCATCAAGCCACGTACTGTTCGACGGTGGTACTCGAGGCAATCTCCCACAACTGGTCTTTGAAATCTTCACCAACAAATCTCTTCTTGAAATTGTTGTATATGTGCTGAACACAAAAGCGATGCTCGCTCTGTGGGAATTCCTCAGCAAGCAACTTTGCAAGGCCCTGATGCAACACAACAAAACATTACCACAAAATCACAGTTCAGTACATAATATATTAATCAAATCACAAATAAAATTAAATCACACATAACGGATGGCCTACCTTTTGTTGGTCAGACATAAACACATAACGTGGGCCATTTGCATGCAAGTTTAGGTCATCAGATAAGTACTCCACGAACCACTTCCACTGGACATAACTCTCGGCCTCAGTCACCGCCCAAGCAATTGGCCACCAGCCATTGTTGGGATCAATCCCCATTGCTGTCATTAGCTGGCCTTTGTACATCCCTCACAAGAAACAAGCGTCGAAGAAGATAATCGGGCGACATAACTCCATCCATCCCTTTTTCAATGGCCCTAGACAGCAGTAGAACCTCATGAATCTCGGACCAACGGCGCCAGAATCCCTCATACTCTCATAATGTATATGAATGTTGGATTCAGGGTGCGTCCGCTCCAATTCGGCTTTATAGTAGAACAAGTTTCTGTATTGGGTCGCCGCAGAGCCGAAAATGTCGTCCAGTGCGTGCTCTCTGGCCCGATATGCCTTCATCCTACCTATCTTCAGGCCAAAATCTTCATCGACACACTGCCGTATAGCTGCAAGTGGAATGTAAGGGTTAGCTTTGATCTTCTCCATATAACGCTCCCCTAGCCACTTGGCCGTCAGCCACTTCGAATCTAATACTTGAGAGCATGTGTGCGCGTGATCGCGTTGCATATTCATCACCACATAATCATGACCATTGTGTATTTCGTGCTTCCTCAAGTACACATACCACTCACATCCTTGCCCTTTACAAATCGCACGAAGTTTGTCGCCGTCGTTTCTTTTCACGTGCACCCACCTTCTTGACATTATTGCGTACTGCCTCAACACGTCATAGAAGAAATCTCTATGCTTAAAAACATCACCAGGCTTCCACAACGGAAGCTCATTTCTGACGAACTTGAACGGGGTAAACTTTATGCCACTCTTCTTCAATGCCTCTAAACCCTCCAAATCCTCAAGGTCATCAACATCTTGTAGCTCGTCCACAACTTCTTCCTCGAAAAGTGGGTTGTTTGTCATGTTCCTATTGTCCAGATAAGGCGAATACTTCCTCCGCCGTTTATCCGCTGACCCCGCTGACCCCCCTGACCCAGGCTCACCCGGCTGGGTTTCGCCTTCAGGATCGACTCCCCATCACCCGGCTGCTGTACATTCTCTGGTTCCTGTCTCGCATCTTGTTGTTGGAAAATGGAGTCGTAATATGAGGTGAAAAGCTACTCATCTCGGCACATGTGTGCCAATGAGATAAAATGGTCCACCTCATCATCTTCATTATCAGTCGGCGGTCCCTCATTATGCAGATGGCAGCCATCCGGAACATACTCAAACGATGGAATGCAAAACGGCTCCTGAGGTTCTACTCCAGGACCATCATGTATTTCCAGACCACCTTGTACTTCGGGTCCAGATGGCACTTCCGGTCCACCATGCACTTCAGGCACATCATGCACTTCCTGTCTCGCGTGTTCCATGGACGGAGGTTCAAGTCCGGACATTAGCAATTCATCTGGAATCTCCTCGATAATGGGTACTTCCGACTGCACTTGATGTTGAGGTTCGGCTGAAAAATCCAGGGTCGGTTTGTACACATTATCGTCAACATGTTGAACATCTTCACTATGAGAAGATTGTCCCATCTGCTTTAACATAAAATCACAAATTAACACCATGCATACAATCATAAATCACAACTCTATTACAAAAGGTGTGCACTAACCTCTGCCACGCTATCAACAGGGTCTACAATTGCTTCGTTTTCATGATGCCCAATCTGAACAAAGGATGAATCACATATGAATACCAAACAATAAACAACAAATCACAAACATATACCACAGTGGTGTACTAACCTCTGCATGGTCTATAACTGCTTCAACCTCAACCTCAGGTTGTAAACCGTGTTCAACCTCAACTCCACATTCGCATGCATGGACATCTCCTTGTCCAACAACACCAACGACTGCTTCATTCTCTTCAACATCCACCACAACAACTTCTGCTTGCTCTGCACTACATGATGCAAATGCATCCATCAAATTCTTACGAGCAGCCTCCTCTTTCCTCTTCTATTCGCGACGTTTGTCTTCTAAACTTTTGGTCAAATACTCTTCAAACTCAACATCCCTAGGGTACCACTCAAGCAACAATAATGGTGCCGATGGTTTCCTCTGCTCCTCGTACTGTTGTTTCTTCCTTTTCGGTTTACTCTTCGGCACAATTGGGTTCGGTTCGTCAAGTTCTTCAATGACCACAGTGGGTTTTTTTACTAGCATTCACAAATTTTAGCAACTCCTCCGCTTCTTCCTTTCGCTTCTTCAGCAAGGCGGCCGCCTGTGTTATCTCCACAACATAAATGTGAACTAGCTTTGTGGTAGTAGCCGCGACTTCGAGAAAAGGACCCAGATGTACATCGTCAGTTATGGGCAGCAAAGGGCCTCCTATTTCCACGCCCCTACAACCATCACTATACGTTGGATGAACGTAATATAACTCACATATGAGTTGCCTATTGTAACCCAACCGCAATACCATGCTGGAAAGATCTACGAGCTCGAACTGACGAATCCAGCAATAGTCAAAGAATGTCAATTGCCCCCAACATACTTCTTCTGTTCATTGATTTCGTAGATTGACCCTCCGTGATGAAAACCGACGGAAAACATCCCGGGATGGTCCCCTGTTAGGGTTTGTACAGTGTTAGCAAACATCCAAATTTAAACCAAACTTATTTCACATATAAAGTCCTACAACACAGTCAAAAAAATTTCACAATAAAAAACCTTGCTAGGAATTTTAAATTTGAACGTACTATATTCTTCTTCCGGATAGAAGAAATCAAGCAGAGGATCGCGAATGCTCCACGTTTCTGGGTCTATCTCCGGCCCTCGACCCCTTCTACTGTGTCTAGGTGATGCCGGAGGTGATTGTGACGAAGACGATGGCGATGGCGTTGCCGGCTTCTTTTTGCGCCTTGAAGAACTACGAGCGGAGGACGCTCCAGCGGCACTTCATCTCCGTTTTGGAGGCATTGATGAAAAGGATGAAAATGGCGTGCAAGGCAGAGGCGATAGGCAGAGGCTAATTATTTTGGCGAAATGGCAAAATGATGAAGTGAAAGTGGAATTGGAGGGAAAAAATATAGAGTTGAACCAGCTAAATGTTTTGGAAAGGCAAAATTTGTGAAATTTCAATGCAGGTCCGAAAACTATTTTCACGCGTGTGAAAATATTAGGGGACAACACGCATGATATCCTGTCACATCTATTGCAATTCGATGTCCCGTCAACAGTGCTGCAGCTGACACAGCAGTGACGGCCATGCAAAAGCCCGATTTTACCCTTACAGGCCCTGAGGGTCTAATGGTCCGAAAAAACACGATTTGTGATTATATGTTTTGTCAGATTCCTGTGGTGGTATTTTTAAAAGTTAGGAGCCTCTGATGTTACAAGGCGAAAAGTAAGGGTCCTTTGGTGCAGTTCACCCAAAAATATATGATGAAAAGTGAGGATGAGTTTTAAAAAAGTTTCAAAAATCACACGATATGGTTTTTCTTCACGGAACCTTCGATTTTGGTAGAAATCAATACCTTTTGGTCAGGCCAGGCCTGCCCCTACGTCGCCCTACCCGTCCTCGGCTTCCTTGCCTAGAAAACCATGAAACCACCGGTTAACACATGCAGGCGGAGCCTAGCTCGATCCCTGCTCAACCCGTCTACACCAAAGACGAAGCGTATCTTCAATCCGTCATCCCCAAACGCATCGCTCTCTTCGAATCACTCCAAAATGAGCAAAAGCTTAAGCGAATGGCGCTCTCAGACGAACAAATAACGTAATTTTCCTTAGCTATTCCCTTTTTTTATGTGTGTATAGTTCCAATTGTTCGGTTTATTGGCGAATTTAGGATTACATTGCCCGATGGGAAGGTTAAGGAAGGGAGGAAATGGAACACCTCGCCGTTTGATGTGGCGAAGGAGGTATCGAAGAGCTTGGCGTCGAATGCTCTGATTGCGAAGGTGAATGGGGTTTTGTGGGATATGAATCGGCCTCTGGAAGAAGATTGCAAGCTTGCACTCTTTACTTTTGACACGGACGAAGGGCGCGATACATTCTGGCATTCGAGTGCGCACATTCTCGGCGAAGTAAGACTTCACGAGCCTCATCATTTTATTCATTGAAAGATATGAGTTTGTGTGCTCTGATCATTATCAATGTGATTGCTTTGGGTTGTTACAGTCGTTGGAGCAGTCATATGGATGTAAACTATGCATTGGGCCGTGTACTACCAGAGGGGAGGTGGATTTTTAACTTTTCCTTGTTGCCTTGTTCTCTCACTGATTCATGGTTCCGTATATTAAAGCAGCTGGCTAAGTAATTTGCAGGGATTTTACTACGATGCATTTTATGGCGATTTAGGATTGAACGAGGATCACTTTAAACATATTGAAGCAGCTGCCAAGAAAGCTGTTGATGTATGTGCTCCTTTTACTCTTAAATAGTGGATTTGTATGTTGGTTAACATTAATAGGCACTTGATCGCATGCTGTTTCAGTATCTGTGACATGCATTTCGGCTGGTAACTTTATTGCTTCAACATTGGCGTGTAGGTTATGGAAAATATGGCCTCTTCTACCTCTTTACCTGCATAAGTGTGGTGTATTGTTTTATTTTGTGCTTCAGGTAATCATTACTTTTCCTTTTGCATTTGGAAAAACAACCTTTCGAGCGTATTGAAGTGACAAGGCAACAGGCTATCGACATGTTTTCTGATAATCCTTTTAAGGTAATTATGCATCTTTTTATTCGTTATCTAGTGTTTTTATTCTTCAATTAGCTCTATGTTGCTTATGTATTGTTTTTTCTTTCCCATCCTTTCAACAGGTTGAAATTATAAAAGATTTACCCGAAGATAAAACTATAACGGTATGCAGATGTGGTCCTTTGGTTGATCTGTGTCGTGGACCTCACATACCAAGTACTGCTTTTGTGAAAGCGTTTAGTTGCTTGAAGGTGGGATCTTCTATGGAAGTAAATGCTGGCAGTCAATAAAATTGTTCATTTCTCCTTAATCCTTTGTTCTATATAATTAGGCTTCATCTGCTTATTGGCGTGGAAATAAAGACCGTGAGAGCTTGCAGAGGGTCTATGGTATATCTTTTCCAGACCAAAAGCGTTTGAAGGTAATATTTCTTTACTTTCCTGTGTACTGTAATAAGGTGGTAGCTGTTTGCATTATCAATGTCTCTTGACGTGTTTTGTTGTAATTGGTAATGCTTTCAGGAATATAAGGCCATGCTTGAAGAAGCTAAGAAATATGATCACAGAGAACTCACTAAAAAGCAAGAACTTTTCTTTTTTCACCCTCTAAGGTAAAAGTTTGAGCTACATGCAGATTTCAATCTTAATTCATGAATCTAATCAGATGTCTTTTTTCATGCAAGTTAGCCCGGGAAGTTGTTTCTTTCTACCTCATGGCTCTCGAGTTTGCAACAAGTTGCTGGAATTTATACGGAGTCAGTACTGGAAGAGAGGTTATGAGGAGGTTAGACTCTAATTAATGTACTGAAAAGGATGCATTTGGATTTGTTGATGTGCAGGTTCACTCAATTAATAACCACCTATTACTTGATTCATTAGGTTTGGACTCCAAATATGTACAATATGCAGCTGTGGGAAACATTTGGCCATGCTGCAAACTACAAGGAGAATATGTTTGTGTTTGAGGTTCAATTATTGTTTTAAGAAGATCATTAGAACTCTGTTCTTTATTTTTGGTAATTTGGGGTTGGACTTTATTTATCTACTAAATTTGATGTAGAATATGTTTTATTGTTATTGCAGGTAGAGAAGCAAGAATTTGGACTCAAGCCAATGAACTCCCTGGCCATTGTTTAATATTTGATCATAGAGTGCGTTCATATAGAGGTGGGCCTCTTTCCTTTTTTGCCGTTTATACCCTGTTCGCTAGAATGGATGCGCCATCAGCCTGCAGTTGGGGACTAATGTCAAATCTGGCCTCAATCCATGTAATTATCGGTTATTATAGTATTAATCTTGGTTAGGGGATGCATAATTAATTGATGCGATATATCATCGCATAAGTTGAGTTATCCCTGCATCTTTATCTGGTGATTTCATCAACTTGATTGCTCGAATAACCACTATTTGCATTTCAATGATCGTGTATGAATGCTAACCATCTTGCTATTTTTGTTACACACTGAGAAACTTTTGGATTAGATCTCATGCTTACTGCATGTCCTTGTACTCTTTTGTGTAGAGCTCTTACATTTAGTTCATTTGTCAAAAAATCCTCACAATTAACATTTGCAACTTTTGCAGAGCTTCCACTCCGCCTGGCTGATTTTGGTGTCTTGCATCGCAATGAGGCAAGCGGTGCTCTTACTGGGTTGACCCGTGTGAGACGGTTTCAGCAGGTATACCTAAAATCTTCTTGTGAAAAGTGATAGCGAAAAACTCGGCGGTCTTGTAAACCACTTTCTTATTGTGTGTGTATCTTGCATCTATCTTTCATTTTTAACTACTGCTCTGGTCTATATTAAGGTCCTTGATTTTCTATCTTTTGGTTATTTGGTCTAAAGTTTACCTATATGAAGCTTGATGGTTCAGCTTTGTTAAATACTAAATGCAAGTTTACCTATGGAGATTTGACTCTTAAGGTTTTGGTACAGGATGATGCTCATATCTTCTGCAGGGAGTCTCAACTCTCAAGTAAGATCAGTTATCTGGTTCTGCTGTTAGTTTTATTATTTGGTACAAAGTCTTCTTTCTGATTTTTTACCACAAATTGTACAGATTAAAGATGAAGTCAAGGGCGTCTTAGACTTTATCAGTTGCGTTTATGAAATATTTGGCTTCACTTTTGACCTGAAGTTATCGACGGTATGAATCCTAACAACTCCTAATCAAAATACAGTTGTGTTCTGGAATTTGTTTCCATCACGGGCTACAGTACGTCACTGAATTGATGACCAACCTGAAGTATAGTGCTCCCTAAGTTAGTCATGATAATATTTATTCCTACTTGCTTTTAACTCTCCTTGCAAAAAAATGTAGAATATATGTAGTAGAAAGCACATGTTAGATAAATGAGAGCCTAAAATTGGTTGATTGTACATGTCACACTCCTTTTTCACATTGCTTTGGTGGTCAGATCTGAGTGTGGCTAACGTATAGGGTCTTGCTTTAATATTTTTCCAATATCTCGTAGAGGCCAGAGAAATATCTTGGAGATGTTGAAACATGGGATAGGGCTGAAACTGCTCTTACAGAAGCACTGAATGAGTTTGGAAAGCCCTGGGAGGTTAGTTTCTCATATACTGATATTGCTTTGCAAACAAAATTTTATTCCACTCTTATGCATGTATTTTTTTTATAAAAAGTAATTACATTTCATTCTTTCCATAATATTCAACTTAGTCAACTTCTTTTGCTAGAACTGATTTCAGATATTCTATTAGATAAATGAAGGTGATGGAGCATTTTACTGGCCGAAGATAGATATCAGTGTTTCTGATGCAAAGAGAAGAAAATTCCAGTGCGCAACATTGCAGGTTTATTTTATAACTGCCTAATCCTTATCTTATGATGTAAATGAGTTGATAAGCGATGGATTTAGGGGACTTTACTTGAAGCAAATTATCCACCCAAACCAATTGTAACATTTATAACATTTAAGTAGAACCAGATTCATTACTTATTTGGGGAATAAGATTGGGAGATGGCATGGTAGCTACCACAAGTTATAGATAGCAAACTATTAGACTTGGGAACAGAAGTGCTATCTGTGGATTGATTTCTGTTAGGAAAAACCATACAATTAGCTGAATATGAGGTTTTGCTAAAATTGGCTTGAAAAGCTCTTAAACTGCCATAGGACTTAGCAGTTTTTGGCATGCCTGGGCATGTGGTGTGGTCCCAAATTTTTAAATAGCGCAGACAAAATGTGTTGGCTTTATAATCTAGGATTCTAGGTATGGATTTTTGATAAAGTATTCTACTGTTTCAGTTGGACTTTCAACTCCCTGCTTGTTTCAAATTATCTTGGTTCTGATTTTTCTGAATGTGCACCAACCTTTCTATTTCTTACAGATTTCCAAGATTTGTTATAGGTTTTGTTTTATAATTGGCTTTGTGACAAATTGATAGTCAGAAATTATATCAGTTGCTTATTTTTCTAGGTGATTGTGTTCCTTTTGCTTGGAATACTAAGTCATGATCTAAAATCTTCTTTAATCAGCGACCTTTTAAAGGTTTTATTCATGATCACCTTTTCATCGATTGTAGGTACGGGATCGCATACATGATGCTGGGTATTATGTTGATGTTGACACAACTGACAGGACAATTAATAAAAAGGTGCGTGTATAAAGATATCCACTATCTTCATCAGAATGTCAATAACTCTTACGGTTGTTTTAGTCTTATAATGCTTATTCTAATCTTTTAATTTCAATTAAAGTATCAATCCAATAATAACTGACTTTCAAAGAATAATCAGTCATAGAGACAATACTGTGTACGTTAGGGGCTCGGCCCAATAAGACACTCTATAGCTTTCTCAGCGCATGTTTTCTCTTTTAATCAAAACATAACTTAAACTTACACTTAAAAGACATTTAACAAATGTCGGAAAGTCCTATTTCTATGAACTAATTGTTTGTAAATACATTAAGCATATCTTAATTTTGGTTTCCAAACGACTATAAATACATGAACTTTTTATAATTTTTGGAATTCTGTTACTGAGTCCAAATTTCATTAGCCAATAACTCAATTTTACAGGGTTCGATGTGAATTCTAATGTACCGTCTGAAAGCTCTCGCTGAAATTTCATCATACTCCAGAGAACTGATTTATTTGCTAATGAAATGTTGACTATGCCAAATTCCCAAAAAATAAAAGTTAAATGTATTTTTTTAGTAAAAAAATAGGTTTGATTAATAACTAAAATTTGGGGATAGTGCATTTACAAGAAATTAAATGTATTTTTATGGAAACATGAGACAAATTTCCAAATTCTGATCACTAACCCTATATAGCCTTGGCCTTTCAATTTGAGTGTGGGAGGAGCAGACTTGATAAGACACTGGCAGAATCCATGCTTGAGCATAGCCTGGCAGAATCTTTCAAACCAGATCTGAGGTGACTGTTTCAACCCGTACAAAGTTTTTCGAAGTCGACATCCCTTTCCTTCTCCAAATTCCTCGGAATAACCTGGTGGAACCTCCATGTAAACTTCCTTGTTTTCTTCTAGTTCCCCATGGAGGAATGCGTTAGTCACATCAAACTGGTACATCAAACTGGTGCAGTGTCCAGTCTTTGCATGCTGCTACAGATAATAATGCTCGCACAGTCTCCATCTTAGCTACGGGGGAGAATGTCTCTTCGTAATCCACTCCATATACCTGGGTATATCCTTTTGCCACGAGTCTTGCTTTGTATCTCTCGATTGAACCATCTGCTCTTCTTTTTATGGTCAATATCCATCGACATCCAACTGACTTCTTCCTCATATAAAGCAGCTTCGAAGGCCCGAGCCATTTCTGCGGAATATCTTCTTCCTCATATAAAGCAGCTTCGAATATCTTCTTCCTCATCTGCTCCTCAAACGTCTGCGGAATATCTTCTTCCTCATATAAAGCAGCTTCGAAGGCCCGAGCCATTTCTGATAAGTGACCTTGCGCAATATTGGATACTGCGTATTTTGCCTTTCTCCCTCTCCAGTCTGGTGAGTATCGTCGGGGAGGTACTCCTCTTGTTCTCCTTGGGGGCATGGATCTCGTGCATCTCCACCCGTTCCATAGTCTGCATTGTTCCTATCAATGTTAGTATCAACATCTGAACTGATTACCTCGGGAATCGAAGGCGGGGTTGACGGCTGGGTAGTGTCACTTTGTTCTTCAATCTGTATTACAGGACTCGACTGCCCGGCGGTGTTGTTAACTTTCTCAGGTGGACCAACGTCTGTGACAAGATTTGGCTGTGAATCTCCCCCTGTCTGGGGTTCCCTTGTCTGAGGCTCTCCCTCTAATTGGTGGTTTTGGGTACTTGGCAGCCAATCTAGGAGGTCATTGTGAGGACTATTGTCATAAGGTTGTGTCTCCCCTTGACTACTAAATTGGGTGTAGAAATATTCTCCTTCCACAAAATCGCAATTCATGATGGTGTGTATCCTACGGGTTTTCGGGTCATAGCATCGATAGCCTTTCTGATTTTTTCCGTAGCTAAGGAACACACATTTAAGGGCACAAGGGTCGAATTTGGAATGGTCTTGCTTAGGGATATGAACAAAGACCGAGCACCCGAAGACTCTAGGTTCAAGAGATAGGGATGATGGGATGTCAAAATGTTGGGAAAAAGTATCTAGGGGAGTTTTAAATCTAAGTATGCCGGTCGAGAGACGGTTTATGAGGTACACGGCAGTGGCGACAGCTTCGGGCTAGAAAGATTTTGGTACTTTGGACTCAATTAAAAGAGCTCGGGTAATTTCGAGGATGTAACGGTTTTTTCGTTCGGCAACCCCATTTTGTTCCGGATTGTATGTACATGAGGTTTGGTGGACTAGCCCTTTACTTCTGAAAAACTCTTGCATTTTATGATTGACAAATTTCCCCCATTATCCGACATAAGGATCTGGATGGTGTGTTTATACTGAGTTTGAATAAGGTTATAGAAGTCTACGAATTTATCAAACACGTCATGTTTATTTTTTAAAAAATAAATCCAGGTCAGGCGGGAGTAGTCATCAATAAAGAGAACAAAATAGCGAAAACCTTCCCCCAACGATTGGTGCTGGACCCCAAACATCAGAATGGACTAAAGCAAAATGAGATTTCACTCTTGTATTGTTTAACTTGAAGGAATGTCTATGGTTTTTGGCTAACACACAAGTATCACAATGAAAAGAGTTCAACGATCTAGCTAATTTAGGAAAAAGGAGACGAAAATATCCCAAAGATGGCTGTCCTAACCGACGATGCCAAAGCCAAGCCTGTCTGTCAGTCGGTCCAGGAGTCGGCATCATTGCGGCACTCTGTTGGGCTATCTCGTCCGCATAATATCCGCTTTGCTCAGTGCCATGCTCAACTATCGCCTCCGTCTTGATATCCTGTAACATGCAAAATCGAGGTTGCATTAGTAATTTGCAGTTCAGTTCTCTAGTCACATGACTAATTGATAACAGTTTATGAGACAGAGATGGAACAAAAAGGCAATTAGAGAGGCATAGTGTGGGTGAAATATTTATTGTGCCTGCCCTCATAACTTGTGCTAGGTCTCCACTGGCGGTTTGGACATAGGATTTTTTTGATTTGGCAATTCGAATGAAATCGTATCGGTTGCCCCACAGTAAAAAATCCAGTGAGGGTCTTTTTGGCCGAAATTGGATGTGGAGGAACAGGCTAAGGCGTCGAAAGAGTTGCGACATGGTATGGTGGGGTTATTTTCGAGGTTTGTGGAAGGCTAGGGGTTAATTGCAAAGTTCTTGCAAATGAGGGGTCTGTTTGTAATTTTCGTGTCCTGTGGGGGTCGGTTTTGATTTTTTGCTTTCTGCGGGGGTGAAATTGGTATATGTGAGAGTTTGGGGATTGAAATTGAAGGGACTTTTTCTGTGGGGTGGATTATGGGATAGTTGAGGGTTTGGGGTGGATTGTGAGAGATATTTCTCCGGTGGGGTAAAATTTGGGAAAAATGAGGGATTTGGGGTGGTTTTGTTATTTGTGGGAGTTAGGCGTATAAAGGGCTAACTTCTGAAACCCTAGCCGCCTCCCTTGCTTCGCCTGTGGGAACCCTAGCTCGTTCTCCTCCTCCTTCTCCGCCGCTAACGCCGGCGAAATCACCAATGGTTGTCGAGTTACCTTCGGACCATGTCCTTGCGATGGAGACGGAGCCGATTCTGGGTGGTTTTTCCTCGGTTTTGGCCTCGCCGCCGCTACTGTTGATGTTGTTTTTCCGCTGCCGCCCGTCGGACCTTTGATGTTGGTGGTGCGGTCATGAGCGATGGCTGCTGAGGCTCTTCCGCCTCCTCTACCTCCTCCGGTTCGGCCTCTATTTCGAGCCTGCCTTGCCCTCTTCATTTCTTCCCACCACTCCGGGAACCCATGGGTGTGGAAACACGTATCTCTGGTGTGTTTTTTTCCTCCACAATGGCTGCATATTAGTTTGCTTTTATCATCTTTCTTCTGGTAGCTAGAGTTCCTCGGTGATTGATGTTGTTGTGATGTTTGTGCTCTGTTCCGGTCGAATACCGCGAGACCCACTCCGATTCCAGAATCCTTCGTTTCTGGATTAAGTAGTTTTTTGTTGACCGATTCCCTCCTGACCAATCCGTATGCCTTCCTTGCGATTGGAATGGGATCCATGTTGAGGATTTCCCTCTTGATTTTGCTGTACTTGTGATCGTCCAGTGCCCACATGAACTGGTACAATCTGTGCCATTGTGTGTGTTGATTGTACTTCTCGATGCTTGACGGAGTGTCCATCGGGTTTGGATCTCTGGTATCGATTGATATTCAGATATCCTGAAGTTTCTGCCATAGTTGCTCTAGGGTTGTCACGGCCGCACTTCCTAAGGATAGAAAGCACGGTGGATCGCGACTAATGGGGGAATTAAGAAGCGGGGAAGAAGGGGGAAACGATCAAGGGGTACGACATGTAGATCAAAAGGCGAAATTCCATTATCAAATCAAAGTTTCAAATCACGAAGTAACATTGTGTGAATGACATAGTTCTGCAGAATACAGAAAACATCAGAATTTTAAAACTTGACATAGCGGAAGCATTTGAGAGTTAGCTACTACTATGTATGAAGACACAATAGTAACCGGATCATTTATTGAATACTGTCTCTGTCCAATGCTCAACATCCTCCGTCCCCCCCGTCCACGCTCAACCTGCACATAGGAAAAACATATGCAGGGGCTGAGTACTTGATGCACTCAGTGAACTCATGCCCGAAATACATTTATCATTTAAGATATGTCAAGCCATCATTTACTTTAAAAAGGCCGAGAAACACTAAATCATTCCTTTAATAAAAATAGTGCCTGCAGGCAATCATCATCCCCCATCATGTACCATATCTGAGCTATCATGTGAAACGAGAATGTGGCCACAAACTCGATCACTGGACCGGCCGACCACAAAGGACGGCTCACGATCCCTATCAGTGCACTAGTTCGAGTAGGGACTCACTCTCTAGTCAGACCCGAATTCGTTAACTATAAAAGTCTAGTAGGATATTATCCCAGTAGACAATCAGATAGGCAATTCAAAACATAAAATACGGCATGACATACTATTTTAAACCACCCTTATTTCACCATAACATATCATTTCAAATAAAAGAGTTTAAGTAATAAAGCCCACCTCAACATCTCATTCATTAATTGCCTCGTAGTAGCTTGGTGTTGTTCCACGTACTATAAAAAGTCCGGGTGTTACAAGGGTTGAGTCTCCTTGTTTGATGTTGTATGTCTGTCTGTGCAGGTCTGAAATCTGGAATTGATCAGCGCCGCTTCCATACGTTGTGGCTAGACTATCCCACAAGTCATAGGCCGTCTTGTATTGGGAAACCTCATTCACGAGGCTGGCATCGATATTGCTTATGATCCAATTGAAGCAACAATCGTCTCTCTGCTGCCATCGATTGTAGCTTGAATCCGTCGGAAGGGGAGGGTCTGTAACTCCAGTAATGTGAGAGGCCAGGCCCTTCCCTCGGATCCCCCGACTCATCAGTTTGGTATCCCCGTTGAGCTTCTCGGCTAGGCGTACTTCGCCTAGTGATTCGATTGATGAAGGCTGTTGGTTTTGGTTTTTCTGAGACATGCTTAATCTCATGAACTCAGCGAATTGTTCGACTGAGAGTGTAATTGGTGGGTTGTTTTTTGGAGGGTTATCAGATTCTGAATCTGACATGGTTATTGGCTGTGTATTGTAGGTTCAAAGGGTCGGGAAAGGTACTTGAGACGATGATGATATTGCTCTGAGTCTCAAGCCCGAATCGTCCCACTTTGATACCATCTTAACGATGGTAATCGAGAGAATCGGAATAGCTACGCATATTGAAAGCTTTTTGGGAGTGAAGAATTTGTTTATTTCTTGTGTATGAATTCCATCGATTTCTCTTCCTTTAAGTAGAGAAGAGTACAATGTATTTTAGGTAACAAATCAACCTATTCTAGGGCAATGTATTACAAATCAATTTCATATTAATTACAAATCTTCCTCCTCTAATCATGCCTCTTGCTTTTGGTAATTCTTCAAGTTTGGTATGTTTGACAATTCCAAGGCGTTTCTTGACAGCGCCGGAGTTAAGGACAAATCGAAGATGGTGTTGGAGGAGGATCCCATTAGCCTAGAGAAGAGGTATTTGGAGGCGAGGAAGACTGCCATTTTGGAGAAGGCTGCTAAAATCATCTCCCAAATCAGCTTGGAGGTCGACAGGCTCGGCGCCCAGGTCTATATATTAATCCACCCTTCAAAATTCAAATATGATATGTATATCATATTCATGTTGTTTTAAAATTTTAGGTGTCCGCCCTGGAATCTGTGGTGTCTAGAGGTGGGAATGTCGCTGACAAAGATGTGGCCACTCTGGTCGAAATGCTGATGAATCAGTTGCTCAAATTGGAGAGCATCTCTGACTCTGCTGATGCTGATGTCCAACTCCAGAGTAAAATGCAGGTTTAAATGCTACCAAATATTCAACTTATATGACATTGCTATTAACAAGAACTAGTACATTTTTATTTCTATTCTTTAAAAATATCATTAGACGTCCCTGATAGTATCACTGGAAGGCCTTGCAATTTTTTGGACCAATATACCCTCCATGATATAAGGGTCATTTATGTCCTTTTTATGAGAGACAGTCACTTTGGTACATTTATTTCCATTCAAAAATGTGTTGTGACAAAATAATTATTTGTCACATACTTTGACTACTTCTTATGAAGAAATACAATAGAAATAAATAACCAAGTCTAGTCGAACCGGCAATTCCCTCTTATGGACATGAACAAATAGCCCTTAATAGTCTAAAAGTATTTTGGTAGAAGAAAGTCTAAAAGAGTTTAAAATACATTCCAAGAACTGGTGATATTTTGAAAGGATAGAGACCGCATATGATATTAGTGAAATGTGAATCAACTAAAAATGTTGTTCTTTGTATTACTAATTTGGTTTCAATTTTCATTATGGTGGAAATCTCGGAAGGTGAGGAGAGTGCACAAGTATGTGGAAACTCTTGATTCGATGAAGATGAAGAAGCCTCCAGAGATAGAGGATTCACCAAACCTAAGGCAGCAACCGGCGGTGATCACCACGGAGTGGGAGATGTTTGATTCCATTCCGACCACAGCCTCCCCGGGGCATCCTAGTAATTTTACATGGAATCTGCTTTGACTATATATGTTTGTTGCCCTAGCTAAGTTGATTGGTACCAATTCTCCATTCTTTTGTGTATTTATCACCCCCATATATATAGTCCTTATTCACACTAGTCAAAATAAATGGGGCTACTACTATTGTTGTTATCTTCATAGATACTAATTGCTCTCATCATCATCGGATCTAAGTTGAAGCTTGTTAAATAAAATATTGTTCCACTTTTGTGTTCTTGTAAAAAAAAGAATAAAAACATTGAGTATGAATAATTATTAATGCTATATACCTTGCTTCCTAAATAGGGCACATAAAGACAGATGGAAACATGAACAAGTAAAGCACTCAATCAACTGATGCATACAAGGACAGGTAGGTGTATATTATGTTCAAGTTCGGTGCAGATGAATGATGAGATTGCATTTGTTTAACCATAAACAATGATTTCTGCCTATCGCATAGATCTCAGTCACTGTTTTATTAACCACGCTTTCCAGATGAAATTCTTGTTTATGTGATTTATAACCTTGAGTAGTTAGGATGTTCTAAATTTAGCAATTACTGAATTTGACAGCCAATAGTTTTGCAAATCTCCGACTTTAATGTGGACCATTGTTTATTGAGAGGTAGAGCTTTTCGTAAACCTTTATTTCTATTCATTTGACCCAGTCTCGAAGTCAAAATTTTAATCCTGAGGGTCCAAATTAATATTGAAATTTGTTGAGTGTTTTCCACGTCAACTACGCCGACATAAGTAGTAGAGAGTTACGCTCGAGAGATGGATAATGAGATAAATAATTAGAGGATGAATAGAATTTAAAGATACAGTATCAAAAATTAAAGAATATATTTTTTTTATAATAAAGAGCATGAAATTAATTTTACTAATAATATATATTTATGAAATTAAAGAATTATTTTCTACTATATTATATTTTTTATTAAAAGTTTATGATTGAAATTGATTTTAAATAATACAGTATTATATGAAGATTTAGTTTTTTTTATATGAATATAGAAGTATATTATGTACTCTAGTACTGCAGGCGGTATACCGAATTTTTGGTGGATTCTGTTCTAATTTCATACATATATAGAACAGTTATGTACGGAGTATTTCTTTCAAAATGTATTGCATCAATATTTTGAATGTTGGCCCAATAACTTTTTAAAAGATTTCCATTCTTATTGTGGCTAACTCGAATGGTCAAATGCAAATAGGCTTTCATATACTAGCACCTCAAACCCGAGAGTAAAATTTGGGCTCTCTTAATTATTTTAGAAGTTGGAATTTGGGCTCTAATTCTTAAAATTTTGTGATAGACAGCAACATTACTGATCTTATGGGTTAGGTAGCCGTAACCACTAGAAAAGAATTTTAGGGCCCAATAATGAATTATTATGCTAAAAAATAATTTGAAGTGGTATTAACGCATAAATTAAAAAAATAAATAACGATGAGTCTTCTACAAGGGACTTAGACCATCCACTACGCGTCTCGCCGGCGTCTCGCGTCCCGTCCCGGAGAGACGGGACCACGGCGCGACGCGTTGCAGCTCGCCATCCCGTCCCGCGTCTCGTCCCGCGTCGCGTCCGGTCGAGCCACGAGACGGGCTGTCTCGCCACGCGCCTAAGCGACGTGGCGCGACTCCCACTCGCCGGCCCGCGAGTGGGCGTCGTCACGTGCTGACGCAATAAATTTTTTTTTTAAAATTCGAATTTAAAAAAAAAAAAATTAAAAATAAAATAAAAAATAAAAAAATTTGTAACGGTAATAATACTGTTTTTTTGTTTTTTTTTAATTTTTTTATTTTTAATTAATTTTTTTTCTCTATAAATACTCATAAACTCATCCTCATTTCACACACAATTACACATCTATTCTTCCTATAATCTAAATTTTCTCTCAAATTTTCTCTCAAATTTTCATATAACAACTCAAGATGTTCGGCGACGGCGACGACAACTACGGCGGTTCCGGCGACGCCAGGGGGTACCAACCACCCAATTTTGACCTTAATGCATATGTTCGTCCCTCCGCCCCGCGGTATTCGCATGGATTATCCCAGATCCGGGAGGATTTTCCCGTTGATCCCACACCGGGAGTAGGCCGAGGCAGTGGAGGTGGCCGAGGCGGTGGAGGTGGCCGAGGCGGTGTACAACCCCAGGCGGGCAAGGACGAGGAGGAAGAGGAAGAAGAGGAAGAGGATCTAGGCCGGCATCCGTACAACAACCTCGAAACGCTGGCGGTGTACAACGCCTGGATCACCGTCTCGTACGATCCCATCGTCGGGAATCAACAATCTCGAAAGTGTTTCTAGGAAAAGGTCTGCGAGGTCTACCACCAGATAAAGCCGAAAGGCTCCCGCAAGCGCAAATTTAAAATGCTCCGCTCTCACTTTGACCGAGTCGACCGACAGGTCAAAAAATTCTGCGGCATCTACTCGGCCGAAGAGGCGCGCTACCAAAGCGGCGCAACGGCAACCGACATTTTGATGTCCGCTTTGCGCGCCTACTACCAGGACTAACGTCATCAATTCAGATTTGTTGATGTTTGGCAGGCCGTCAAGGACGAGGAACGGTGGGCCGGCGGTTTTCGCTCCAGCTCGGGCTCAACCTCGAAGCGCACGAAGCATACGGCGAGTGGCCAATACTCGTCTGGTGGTGACACCGCTGATGGCATCAGCCAACCTGAGGCTGAATCCCAGGAGTTTGCGGGTACGATAGGCGATGCTGGAGGATCCGCGAGTGGGCGCCGTCAGCCGCAAGGGACGAAGGCGGCGAAAGCGGCTAGAGCAAGGAAGGGCCGAGGCGAATCAAGCCAGCTGGCCTCGGGATCGGGCTCGCGGCGAGGCTCGGACACACTTATGGTGGCGTACATGACCGCCACAATGGTGGACACTTCCCGCTTCTCGTACGCCCAATTCACGGCCTGGTGGAACGGAATTGTGTATATGGCAGCACAACTTGGCCTTCCGACTCCCCCTCAACCTCGACCGCCTCCGGAGGATGATTTGCCGGCGGAGTAGTTTTTTTATTTTTCTTTAAATTTGTATTTTAAATTATGTTGTGTGTTTTTTAATAAAGTGTGTTTTTAATAAAGTGTGTTTGTTTTAATTGAATTGGGTTGAGAAAAAAAATAAAAAATGAAATTGAATGAATAGTAATAAGGGACGGAATAAGGGACGGTTAAGGGACGGAGCGTTGCAGGTTTCGTCCCTTAGTTAAGGGATGGAGGAAAAAAGGACAGTGGGGCCCTCAAATAGTGGTCAAATAGTATTTAAGGGACGGTATAGAGACAGCGTAGGGAATGGCCTTAGAATCCCAAGTTACATTCTAAATGTTTTAGACGTCTAAGCTAGTTTTTGTTGCAAAGTCATATCATACATGGGCTAAAAACATTGATCACTAAGTGCATGAATAACCACATTCACATTCCACATCTATCCTATTTAAATACTAACCAATTAAATTTTAAAATGGGAAAGAAATTGTATCATTAAAACTCACGCATACAATAAATAAAATTGTGATATTTTGATCGTGCCAAATGCAAAAAGGTAGGGCAACTTGAGTTTAGAAAAGCTTGACCAGATGCAAAAGCAAAGGCGTGATACATCACTCCAACAAACACACAAAAAAGTCGCGATATTTAAACAAACGAATCCAATAATAAAATATATAATTGAATATATGTGTTTGTGAATTGAATCCGAGATAATTACGTCATTATCGTATCTCAGTTCACCGCACAGTTGTGTAGATATTTCTCCTATTCAAATTCAAGTTATGGATAAGTTAAATAATTTCGCTTTCAAAAATAAAATACTAGCAGATAGTTTAGAAGGAAATGCAAACAGTGAGAAGTTGGGGAAATCAAGAAAATTGGTGTCGCATAGATTCCCAACACAATCTAAATCTTATTCATGTACTGTAGTGGATGACTTTCATAGTCATAGTTCCTCTTTCTTGAGGATCTTTCCAAGAATTAGGCCCTATTTCAAGCTTATCTTCATCCAAGAATTAGGCCACTCTTTAGAAACTCATTCCTCATTCCTATAATGACTTTGCAAGTATATACTTCCCTCCTTCCCATAAAATATGTCTCACTTTCCTTTTTAATTTGTCCCATAAAAATTTTATTTTCTCTTTTCACTTTACACCCAAAACAAAACCTCCTAAAATCTCGTGTCATCTCATAAGTGTGACATTTTTTTTGGGACGGAGGAGGGTGTATTATAATAATAATAATTGTTATTATTATTATTATTATTATTATTCCATCTGTTCCCCAAATAGAAATTACTATATATAGATAAATAAATCACATTTCCTTGAATTAAGGAATCTTCCATAACCACAATTATGTGTGAATTACTTGTAATTTTTTTAGTTATAAACAAATGCCATGAATATTAGACATCGCCATTAGATTTCAAAATCGAATGGCTGAAATTGATTCTCAGTTCTGATTTTAAATTATTTGATCACAATCTATATATCCACACACGAACTATTTCCTAAAGATTAAAAAGAGAAAGCAATCATCTTATAGTTGTTGGTTCAAACTATGGTATGGGTGGTGTTAGGCCGTTGTCACGATTGAGTTAACTTTGACTTTGTTTTGTTACAACTGTTGAGGAAGCACATCACCTATGATGTGTACGAAATTTGATTCACATTAATTGTTAGGTATACAAATTAATTAGACGTGACTAAGAATTTCTATTTTTAATCATAAGTATGAATGATATCTTTGGTACATATAACATTTTTGGGCGTAGTTAAGGTAAAATCATTACATGTTTTTGAGGTGACTACGAATGTATATTGATAATCATTCTTTGTCACATATAATTATATTTGGGCATAACTAAGGCAAAAATTACTAAATATTTTTAGAATTTAAAATGATTCATCAATAATTTTTTACATTTGACCCATTAGTATGCCGGGTAGTGTTAAAATGCAAACTATAATATTGTACTAACTCCAAACTATGATTTAGACCGTTAGAAAATGTCAACAGACGACAAAATAATAGCAAGAAAAAATGTCAACACAATGTCAATCGTTGACACTGCATTGACATTTTTTGTTGCTGGTATTTTGTCATATGTTGATATTTTCTAACAGTCTAAATCATACTTTAGAGTTTACATTTGATTACATCTGTTAGTCTGTATATCTAAGAAAGAATTCATCGACTTATAAAAATCATGATTTTTCTTTATTAAGAAGATTTTAATATTTCTCAATGTATTTTTTGTCAAGCAATGAGCTTAAGTTCATATCTTAATCTTATACATTTGACACAATATAATGTGATAATGTATATATGTAACAGAGAAAGTGGAAGGTGGACAAGGAATGAAATGTACGGATGCATGCATGGAAATGGAGGACCCGAGATCCGGATCCGGATCCGGATCCTTGAACTCAGATGTCATGTTTGGTGGCCAAAAAAGCCAACACCAACTTGTCTTTTTTCTTGCCTCCTGCTAAGGGCACTGTCACCCTCTCCAACTGCCATCATTCCCAAAAATATTTTAATTTAATATAAATCCATACAATTATTTTTACTATTTTATTTTTTAATTCGCATAAAACCTCGAACTAATCCTAAACATTACACTATTCATTCTTAAAAAATAAAGTTATTTAATTTGTGTTATCCACTCAAAAAAGATTTTATACCATGAAATTATATTTCTTTCCAAAATAAATACTCCCTCATGCCTGGCTAAGTACCAATTATATTTCTTTAATATGGTTATATACTTTTGATGATTGAAACTTTAGTAGTTTCAATATTTTCACCGGTAGAATTCAAAGTTAGACGCCATATTAGACTTCAATTCAAAAAACATTTTATTATGTTAAAGTGTGTAAAATGAACGTTTTAATTCATGGAACTCACTCTCACATCCAGCTCACTTCTTTTCATCAACGTGCTGTGTAAATAGTGTTAATAAATAGTGTAAGGCTTATTGTAGCCGTTAATAAAATTTTCAATATTCTAATTAAAAGCAATAATTTATTCTTGAAATCCCTATCTCTAATTTTCGGCGGATGTTTGACTTCCAATCAAACTCATACAAAATACTTATGGTAAATAATGTATATCGTCATTTATTAATGTGTAGCTTGGAAGGAATAAAAGATTGAATCATTTGAAATCAAAGTGTATAGAAGTGTCTTTTGATGGGTTCCAGAAGCCCATAATTGTTGAAATGATTGTAGCCATTCAATTCATCAAGCTACAGATATATTTCACTTTCATCGCAGTTGCAAATTCATGTCCCCTCAAAACCATGCATGCCAACCTTTTCATTTTATTTTAAATTTCTTTTAAAGATTTAATTTATTGTGCGATGCATATTTTACGACGTCCTCTACAATATCAATTGTTACGTTGCATGTTGCTTTACCATTAATGTACATGCCATTGCCATGCCCACTTGACAATTTCTTAAAACATTTTATTTACGTATATTAATGAGTCATGAGAGACGAAACACATATGTTTACTCATGTACGTATGATTCTTTATTGGTGTTTGTTTTGATTAATAATTAAAGCTAGGGCCACCCCTTTTGAATAATATCCGAGGATAATCTCAAATATCAATATGCTAAAGTTGAAATATCATGGTATATCACATCATAAAGCAAGCACGCAAGTTTATCTCGATAGATGCAGAGTAGGAATCCAACTTTAAATGAGATATAGTAATAATGTAGAGAATACTTGAGAGATAATAATGTGGATTGAGTGATAAACACACTTTCCAACACTTCAAAGTGTATGATTCTAAGGCGATCAACTAGCTAATAATGAAAGTGCATTAATAATTTATCTTGATTTGATTTGTGTTCTGTTATGCTCAAATGTATCTTTCACATAATTTGAAGCAACTATGAAGTCTACTTCTTATGCATCCGTGTTTCATAATTAGTTTCTCTTTTATTTTGTTTGGGGACAAACAAAAGGTCAAGTTAAGGGGTATGATAAACAAGAATTTTGCATGTTTTTAAGGCCTATATTTGGTCAATTTTGAATGTTAATCATTCCAAATATGTCATTTAATTGCATATTTTATACATTTTAATATTTTGAAGTATTTTGTGCTAAATGTGCAAAATAGACATAGAAGAGGGCATAAAAAGATCAGAAACATAGAATTGAGGAAACAGACCTGACCTGACCAGAGTATAAAAAGAAGACTAGAGTCATCACATATTTTACCTATAGGTTTTATTTTACATAGTTTTTATATTTTCTTACTCTATTATGGATTTTATTACCTCTTCTATGAGAACTAATATGTTGAATTATGGGGATTGGAAAGTAACTCCTCATGTTTATTTGATTCCTATTATTGATATTTAAGACTTATATTTACTTATTTCAATTTTGTTCTATAATGCTTTAAGTTGCGTGACATATCTTGTTGATTTATTGGCATGTGGGGGAATTGAGAGAGGATCCATATGTTAGATTCATATTAATAACACAATAAATTATAAAATGAAGAAACAAGAATAAAAGTTATGTGAACTTAATTGGTATTGTGAAATACAATTAAATTGAGTCGTTGGCACTCACTCTCACTCAAATATAATACTCCATCAGTCCCAAGGTAGTTGAGTAATTTATTATCTGTATGTGTTTTAGGAAAATCACACTCCTAATATATTCTGAGATATATGGAATAATATAATACTCCCTCCGTTCCATGGTACTGTGAGTACAATTTAATTGAGCCATACGCACTCACTCCCACTCAAATAGTTAAAGTGGATAGAGAGTAAAATAAGATAGAAAATAAAGTAGAAAAGAATCTTATTTATTTTATTCTTTGTTAACTTACTTTCTCTTCACTTTAACTATTTTATAGTATTAATTTTGTAAAACACATGAATAAAATAATGACTCAAGTACCTTCAGATAGAGGGAGTATGTATGTAGTTTGCTATTGGCTTTATCCTTTGATTAACAACCAAAATTTTAATCACAATTCAGCAATTTGCAAAATAGAATATCTAGTGGTAGTTATAAAGGATAATGGATGCTTTATGTGATTAGCAATTCTTTAAGGCTTACTTACTAGTTAATTGGTATCTAGCATACAACACTTTTGACGATTAAAATTAATTCTCCCGTCCTACCCGAATTTGCACTTTTAAGTGGACATAAATTTTAATATATAATTAATAAAGTAAGAGAGATAAAAAGAGAAAAGTAATTATAAATATTATTAATGGAGAATAGGTCTCACTTCATTAACAAGAAAAGAGATTTCTTAAATTAAAAAATGTATATAGTCTTATGGGACAGACTTTAGAGAAATAGAGCATTCTCTTATGGAATGGAAGGAGTATAATTTTATCCAAAGCATTTATATGAGTTTAACAATACTAATATTTTATCAAGTCATCACCATAAAAGAAAATAATCCATCCATCTTAACTAAGTTGAATCGTATTCTATTTTGGGATGTCCCAACTAAGTTGAGTCATGTGCTTTTTTGATAAAAAAAATAAAATATCCAATTACTCTTACTTTATTCCATCACCTACTTTATTCTTTCTTTATCTTACCTATTTTATTTTTTTCTCCTACTATTCGTACAAATTTTTAATCACTATACTTAAAAGTTTTGATTCAACTTCATTGCTACCGTGGAATACTAAGAATATATAATCCACTTCTTGAAATCTTTATCTTAGGTAGGTGAAAATTAAACTACTTTTCGAGACAATTTTTTGTGCTTTGCATGCCATGCACAAAATTCCAAACAACTAATTATTTTTATTTCTTGTTTGACCACTTGAATCTTGCATGCTGCGAGAGTTAGGTGCTGCAAAACTCTGTATAGGATAGTATTACTTGTACTTATCCTTGAATTGGAATTTGGTTCAATAAAATATGCGAGTGGCATTGTACTTATCTGCTTTGACATTTTGAAGTATAGTTCATTTGCTCATATATAACATTAACTTTTACCATCTACAGTCATTCATTTTCACTTATATTTTATTATAAGACTAATACAGAGTATATAAAAATAGGACCCACATGTTACTAACTTTTTCAACTCACTTTCTATTACATTTCTTAAAATTTCTTAAAATTCGTGACGGATCAAATAGTGCCAAATTATTAGGGACGGAGAGAGTATTTTTTTACAGTTCACTTTAGTTCAGTTTCAGGTAAATCAACTTTGCACGTGATTTATTAACCTTAGAGTTGAGCTTTGCCCGTACAACAATTTTGGTTGAATTTTTTTAAAGTGTTAATATCAATTTTTCTATAAATAATATAGGAGGAATCACAAGCAATATTTTTATATACATATAAAATAATTATCACAAGGTAGTGACTTTTGGGTCTAGCAAGGGTCAACTCACACATTACCCCCATTAAATAAGATCATGGCCTTGCAAAGGCTTGAATAAGGCCTTATAATATGTTATTGTGTCAAATCAATTTGTTATTGGTTGAAAGTGTAGTTGCAATCGAGTTAAATGATTTTTAAAATTAATATGCCTAGCTAGTTCAAAGAATATTATCATGGGGTACTGGCTTTTCGAATAATTAGAATATCAATGATAATAGTATTTGATACTATTATCTATGTAACTTGATTTATCTTCCATGTGAGACTATGATCCACTTGCTCGATACCCTTTCAGATCTAAGATAGTAATGTTCAATAAATACATTGATTGGAATTAGATGTGAGAGTTCATAAATTTAGATGTTTTGCTCTTCAATTCCAAGGTATTTTTTCAGAGAAAATCAGGAAAAAAAACGAAAAAAAAAACGAGGGGCTCTTATACATACAATTCTCGAATTTAGTGGTAACCAAGATATATTATAATCTAATATTTGTTTTCTGCATTTTCAGGGATTTTGGTGGCGAATTTCATTTTGCTTGGGCATGCACCACAATATTGGTTAGATAAGTTTCTCTTATTAACTTTCTTCCGAATAATTTCGAGCTATTTCGGTATTGCTATTTATTGATTTATCGCGTTACAATTTTGTTGATTATAACTTGACTATGCATATCTTTGCTTATTATTGAGGCGTGAGAGTTAACATATGCTAAATTTTTTAAAAGTAAACTTAGGTCGACGTGATGCATGAATTATGCTAGCTTGTCTTATTGAACATGGCCTTTTAAGAGGAGACGAATAGCTTTAATAATTTTAAATATATAAGAGTTGTGAAAAATCGGCTCAAAATTTCAAGACCAAACACTTGTATCGTTGTTTCAATTTCAGATGTAGTGGGAACATAATATAACGATGATAATTGTATCTATTTGGTAGTAGTATATTTCTAAAGAATGTATGTGCAACTTAATAGTATATTCTTGCAACAAAAGTTTTATTTGTTGAAACCCACATAAAACCAGGAGTGCATGTATATTTGTTGAAAAAAATAAATATAACTACGTACTTGATATTTTGGTATATTCACCAGAACTAATCTATTTACGATTTCTAGTTACCTGGACTGAGATGTAATCAAATGAAAACTCTAAATATTGTTCAAACTCCAAACTATGATCTGGACCATTAGAAAATATCAGCAAATGAAAAAATAATAGCAATAAAAAATGTCAACATAGTGTTAACGATTAATGGTTTGTTGACATTGTGTTGAAACCGTGTTGACATTTTTTTTGTTATTTTGTCATCAGTTGACATTTTGTAACGGTCCAGATCAAATTCTATACAATATTTAGAGTTTGCATTTTATCACTACCCTACCTCATGGACTAATATTTCTTCATTTTCAAGACATTAATTAGTTATTACTAACACATCATTCTTAAGATAGGACTATTTTTTCATTCACAATGCACCAATTAGTATTAAATTATTTTTAATAAATTACTACTTGGTTGGTCGCTGGCAACGGACGTAGGTGACGTGAAAATATAGGGAGAACTATCCCAACGAGTAATCGAAAGAATATAATCTTGGATAAATGGAATTGATTAATAACGATTCAATAATTGAAAGTTCAAAGTTCAAAATATTTTCGACTAGTTTTGGGTTGCATCGCAGGCATCTCAGTCTAGTAAACTACTAATATAAATGCAAGACTTAGAAGAGTATCTTTAAAAATCGTATAAATTATTATGTTGTGATTAGTGACGTAAACTAGGTCGTTACAATTTGAGTGGGCGTTTTCATTGGGCCGCATATATATATTTAATATTGGGCGGCTTTAATTAGCTTAGTGATAATTAATCCATTTTCTGTGCTTTGACAAATTTAATTAACTCAATATTACCATGAAGGTCCATTTGGCACAACGCACTGCTGAATGGGTATCTTAATTTTGCCTTTTACTATTATATTATAATTATAATTATAATAAAAAGTGGCCGAAACGTGTTGGATTATCTCATTCATAAACTGTTTGTTGTGCGTATGCATACATATGTATAAATATTGATTATAATGACATGTAGGAGTAGCTTTAAAGTTAAGCAAATTTATAAATCAATAAACACGTGAATTTAAAAATTAGGAATGGGAGTATTTTTCTTACAACAAAGTCCTAAGCAAACAATTTATAGAGCAATCAAATACGAGAAATTATAATTAGAATCCATAAAATTATAAACAGCATGAATCTTCACTTTGGGTCCTTTTATCCTTCTCCTCATACTATCAGTTTATTAGTAGTTTTTTGGTTCATTTTGTTTCCATTAAGTTTAATCTCTACTCTTTTAATTTAATTTTATAGAACTAATTAGAGATTCATATATTAATCCAACTAAGGTTTATAGGTTTATTATTTAACTATAAAATTATTAGCAAAAACTTTATTATTGAATGTTGATTGTTATTTAATTTAATAATTGAATTTCACTACAGGATAATTTGTAACAATGCAGCTTTCATGTTGGTTCTTCCAATTTGTTCAAGATTAGAACTAAAAGAAAGATAATATTCTCCCTACTTTTTAATTCAAGTTATAGATTTTGGGCAGATCTCGATTGTCGTTACCTAGTAATTGGGCAAAATCCAAGTTAGTCAAAACAATGAACAACAATACCGTGAACATAACCAGCTGCTCAGACAAAACATAAATCCCATGACACTTGCCACTTTAATTTGGTGTACATAGCACACTCATTCAAGGGTATTATTTTATTTATTTATTTTGATTTACAAATATCGATATATTAATTACCGTTAACCTATTTAATATGGGACGACGGGAGAAATTGAAAACAGCTTCAACTTCAGCATCAATTAGTTTGAGATTTTTTCGAGTGACCTAAACATAAATATGTGAGAGCAGACTTTATCCAAAGTGAATAACATCAAACTAATATGCAGTCGACGATCTCAATAAATGGTATCGGAGCCGAGGTGTCTTGCGTCGGACCCTAATTAGAGTACTATTCAATCTCAATTTGTTTGAGATCTTTTAGGTGCTCCAAAAATAAATTCATGCCAACAAACTTCACCCAAAATGAAAAATATCAAATTAATGTATTATCGGCAATCCAACACGATTTTCATAAATCGCACCTTATTTCAAGTTAAGAGTTAAGCCTAGCAAAGTAGTATTGTTTTTCATTTTCATCAACCTTCGTGGAGAATTTAGGACCGCTATGTTAAGTGCGGGATAAGTGATTTCACATTCTTATTCTTATGCAATAATATGCTAAAAAAGTACACATAAGCAAGAGTAATATTTAGGAAACAACCTAAGATAAATCTTAATTGAAAATCAGTAACTTATAAAGAAACAAAATTTCCGAAACTTTTAGTCTTCCGATAGTTAAAAAGAGAGTAAAGGCCAAAATTGGTCCTGACCATATAGTCATTTTACGTTTTTGGTCCTAAACATTATCTTTTGGATTTTTTGGTCCTGCACATATGGAAATTTGATCTTTTTGGTCCTCCGTCAACATTTCGGTTAAAAACTAACGGTCAACGGTCGATTTTGACCAAATTAAACTTTTAATTCTGATTTTTACTCCCTAATTATTTTTACACTTCAATTTCATCTTCTTCCGATGGAGGCCCGATCCGTGGAGACGTGGCCATAGCGGAATTTGCCGATGAGGACGGCGTAGTCGGAGAGGAGGGTGTCGAGGAAGGGGGCGGAGTTCGCCCTTCTCGTATTTCACTTTTTTAGTTCCAAATTTGGATCTTTCCTTTAAAAAAACCCATCTTTGATTTTTTTATTTTTGGATGATGATAAGTGGAAGGAAAGAAGATGAAATTGAAGTGTAAAAATAATTAGGGAGTAAAAAATAGAATTAAAAGTTTAATTTGGTCAAAATCGGCCGTTGACCGTTAGTTTTTAACGGAAATGTTGACGGAGGACCAAAAAGATCAAATTTCCATATGTGCAGGACCAAAAAATCCAAAAGATAATGTTTAGGACAAAAAACATAAAATGACTATATGTTCCGGACCAATTTTGGCCTTTACTCTTAAAAAGACATCATATCGGCACAATTCTTAATTATTAAAACTCCACAACCGAATACTTTTCCTCCATTTTCTTCATCTTCAATCATATGCCTACAATTAAATAACAGATTGATTTTATTCTAACATAAAAATGGCCGCCAAATTCATGACATGCGATTTAACTGCCCATCACTTGAGCATTATAATAATCTTAAACAATTCAAAAGGCAGCCGACATAATTTTTTATTAATTAATAAATATAGACTGTACTATAGTCATACACTACTATATTCCAAATTCACACCTATATTTCCTTATCACTATCAAAATTGTACGCGAAAACTATTTTATCGGTCAAAATCTATAAAATAATACAAATATTTGCAAATTATTAAGGTTTCAAATTATGATAGGTATGTACTATTTTTCTAACACAATATCCTAGATAATACTACATAACTACTCTTAATTTTGAGGTAGCATATGTAACAAACACCCTTTGGATGGAATGGAGGAATCTATTTGCATAAAGGCAGTGATATTACATTATTTAGGAAAAAATTAATCTCAGGATTAATACGTAACGGCACATGTAAGCATCTGAATTTTTACATCTAATCTTGATTTCATCATAGTATTTTAAATCAAAGCTCAGGCGCCGCATATGTCCACTCTCACAAAAAAATTGCTCTTTATTGATTACTATATAGGCCGACTTTTGATGCTGTAAAATCTTCTCTTATTTTGTTAGTTCATATTCCATGTTTCCACTTCAATCAATAGAGTAACATAATCAATTTTTTTATTGACTAGACTCACTAAAACTTGGAAGTTTAGAAGTCGATATGATAACATTATAGTTGAAGATGTACTAGTATATTTTATTTTTTATATATACACCGGTAGTGTTATATAGAGTTATAATTCTTTTAGTGCATAATTGTAGACTCAATCTAAAACTATATTAGAATAAAAAATAGAATGGTGCGATTGAATTTTAAAATTTTCAAATTATGAAAATACAAAGATATAATTTTAAGGATGTTTTAGTTCTATAAGAAAAATCGATTTAAAAAAATAAAAAAAGTCATTTTAAGATGGTTTTGGTTCATATACACTTGCAATTTATTTCAAATAAACTAAAACGATATTTAAAATGACCTTCATATTTTGGAATAAACCAAAACATCTTTAAAATGAACTCCGCATTTTCAAAATCTATTTAATCTCATCCTTCAATTTTGTGTCCTGATAATTAAGATTTGATCGCGATTATAGATTAAAATTTGGTTAATTTTAAACATTTTTTCCTTAGTTTATTTTTCATCCATCAATAACGCATAATCATAACTATCCTATAGCGTGGACATAATCACTTTCCCCATCACCATGGACATGAAACGAGTTCAGTAATTATATTTTACTACAAATTAAATTAAATTAAATTAAATTAAACTTACAAACATAAAATTTATCATAAATATTCAAATAATGTAATGCTGAAATACTACTTGATCCATCCTTAAAAAATAGAAAATTTTAAAACAGTACGAGTTCTAATACAGTATGGGTACACTAAGAGGGATGAAAAGTAAAATGGGTAAAGTGAGAGAAGGGAAAAGAAAAAGTAGTGTTAATGGATTGTTGGGTCCATGTCTTAAAATAGAAAAATTCAAAAGTTTTTATTTTTAAAAGATGACCCAAAATGAAGTAGTTTTTTTATTTGTTAATGGTGAAAAATTCAATAACTATTTAAGTTCAGGATATTATATGTCAAGTTTAAAGCTTGTAGAAAAAAAATGAATTCTTAGAAAATTTCGTAATATTAGACTCCAGTATCTCTATATCTAATTTATTATCTAAAAACTTAATTAATTATTCTTTTTTTTTTGCATGATTAAGTTCATTCATTCAACTGCTTCTGAGTTCTGACCTATGAGTGTGGATTGAAGGCCCACCGCGTCTCGCAAATTTCTTTTGTTTTTGACTTTTGGATTTTAAATAATTAAAATTCCGACATGTTCTTTTTCAATTTGTGTCAGTTCTTACGATATTAATCGTACTATATTGATCTTATTGTCAACAGAATCCGGATCCTGATTGCTTACAATATTTGATTACTTTATTAATGAAGAGAAATTAATAATCAATGGCAATGCGTGAACAACCAGACATAACACGAAGATTGGTTAGGAAACTAAATAAATAGGAGTATAAAACGGAAATTGCAGTCACCAAGAATTTAATTTATAAATAGTGATACATGGATAAAGTTAGTAAGTCACGATATTTCGTTAAAATAATAAAAAAAAAGTCACCGATATTTGGTTAAAAATTATTGGATTCATCGACTAGGGAAAATTAATTACGAATACTTAGTATACTTAGTATTATAAACAAGTAATTTGATGCAGTCGATCAAATCCTAGGAAACAGTAATAATGATATTCTAACTGTAATATTGGTTAGGTGTTAATTACGATCCCATCTTAAACAAGTGTTGTTCCTTGTTCGAGGCGAAATCCTATATTCAAGAATCATGGTACATTGGTGCTTCTTTATTATCAATGTAATGAAAATCTACTTCGCTACACTACAAAATAAAAATGACTAAGAGTAATTTTTTTATTCAATTGAGGACAAAAGTTTCTATTTCTATATAAATACATCGCTTACAATTCAAAAACGTTTTCATTTTTCATGTCTCAAGTATATTTATGAGATGGAAGTGAAAATGCTCTAAAATAGCAAAAGATTAAGCTGTGTTAGTTAAGAGTTTGTTTTCTTGGCTCCATAAGTTCTAACTAATTTAAAAATATTTTCAATATAAGTACAATTTTTTCTCAAAGTTTGTGTGCTTATAAGATGAGTTTGTTGTAGTGCACATTGTGTATCTATTCATAGTTTGAACATTTTGCTTCTTTCTTAAAAAAAAATCTATTCGTAGTATTACTTTTATTTTATTCTAATACCTCATAAATTGTTACTGAGATCACAAATTTGTGTTATACTCACACTGTCTAGAAAAAGTGTCATTTATTTTTTATTTGATCTTGTTAAAGTGAAAAGTGAAAAATAATTGAATTTTAAATTATGTTATACTCCATCCATCTAAAAAAATACTCTTATTTTTGGATGACGCGAGTATTAATGAGAAATTGGTAAAATAAGAGAGAAGAAGAAGGATCAAGAAGACAGACTCAGATTCCGTTCGAACTACTCTGAGAAGTACATATAATATCTTTCTTCATGTTTTTATTGTTTTCTATGGTTTATAATTTGAAATTCATGTTGAATACGAGTGGCTAGACACTTTATGTGAGATTCTTGGTGATGATGTATAGTTCAAATTAATTTGATTACATTACATTTGTTCACATGCTCTTGATTGTTGGTTTAGGGTGTCCACAATGGTGGCCTTCAAAGGCCATCATTTGTGGCCCGGCCACCAATTGTGGCTCCCATGTGGCCTTTGTAATGGCAAATGTAAAAAAGTCAATGCAAATTCAAAGGGCCACCAAATGTGGCCCTCTAAAATGTTACTTTTTTTTTTGCTTTTTTTAATGTTATTTTTTAATTTAATTTAATGTTATTAAATTTTAGTAGATTAATAATTTGGATAATAAAAACAATTTAATAAAGAGAGAAGTAGAGACAAATTTTCGTCGTACTAATAATTTGGGAGGATTGGAATTGCTGGGATGGGTTGTTGATCTCGTCCATATTCGGTCGGTAGTCCCCGAACCCCGATGGTTGGCGAACCAAGTTCCTCTGCTGGGATGGCTGGACCCGGAATTGGGGCGAGTGCGGACTCCACGTCTGATTGGGGAAGTTGCCGTATCCCGAGTCTCCATACCCCGGGGAATTACCATCTCCACCTTGCATTTTTTGTAGTGTTTGAGAGTGTAAAATGAAGGGATTTGAAGTGTAGAATGAAGTGAAAAAATGAAAGTGAGAGTGTATATTTATAACAAAATTTCGAAAATTAAAAAAAAAAAAACTAATTTCCGCGGCCCAGCCGCGATTCGCGCCGCTTGCAATGGGAGGGCCGCGGCTCACACGGCTCAGCCGCGTGAAGGCCGCGGCCGTGGCTCAGCCACGCTTCTCGCCTCACCGCCCCGGCTCTCGGCCTTTGCAATGGGGGGCCGCGCGCTGAGCCGCGGGCCGCGCGCTGAGCCGCGGGCCGCGGCTCCCCCATTGTGGACACTCTTAGTTGATCTTGTTCTATAGCCATTCAAATGATTAGTTACCTCGTGAATGAACATGAACATAATTAGATTAATCGGCGGACCAAATATTTAAGTTAGACATAAATACAATTAATATGATTATGAATAGAATCCAGGAGGATTGAGATTTTGCATGAAGACTTAGATCATAGGTTATTAGGGAATTAAACACTAGACATTTGAGGGACACCCTGATGATAGAGGATAATCCATAGCGTATGGACCATAGGTAATGTATTTAGACATAAGACTTAATCTAATTTATTGGTAGTCCTACCAATGCTAGAGACATATAAAGAGCATATGAATCGAACAGATCGACAACATTGAATCTATGTATCGAACCCTTGAATCCTACATTCGTTTTCCACAAGTCTCATGACATGAATTTTGCATGTTTTTAAAGCCTAGGTTTGGCTCGTTTTGAAGGTTAGATTGGGGAAAACGTATTTTCACATAGAAAACACAATTTAAATTATAATTAATGAATTAGAGTCGGATGAAAATTGTGAATTTAGGCAAATGCCATGTTATTTCCATAAAGAAACTTAAGGTGACTAGCAAGTTGGTCTGAGAAAGAAAGAGAAGATATCTTTCGATTATGTGAAATTGTGAATAATTAATTAGATTCGCTTGACTTCCACCCTAGAAGTATGTGAAATTTAGGCAAGTTGGGAATATGATTTTATAGTTTTGATGTTGAGCGTGGACCAATAAATCTTCCTCTCATTCTTTCATCTTATTTCTACGCGATATTTCTCTTGGAAGAAGTACAAAGATAACATTATTTTTATGGTGCATGTACAAATTGTGGTTCTAGAAAACAATATTTCCAAGAATAGTAAAGATTCGCATGCCTCAAGGAGAGAGAATATATGCGTATTTGCATGGTTCTTGCTTCATTCTTTAGCTTCATGATGGGACCATTTAGCAAATTTCGTAACGTTAAATTACTCGAAGAGAATCGGATCTTGTTGATTCCCATGATATGACCTCAAATTTGATCTTAATTTGTCACTACGAAAAGTTGTTAGAAGGATTTTCAAAGGTAGTTTTTACTCGATGAGATAGATATGGAGTAGAACATGAACCCCTTATTTCACATGAGTGTTAGCAAAGATAAAGAAACTAAATATGTGCCTTTACTAACTAATTTAATTTATGTAACTAATAAAATTTCTACAATTGTATCACGCTACATATATTTTAATTATTATTATATCTCTTTTTTTAAAGTATGTGCACTTTAACTGTATATATGCACAATTGCACATAATCATATAATAATGAAATTAAGATGCAAGGTTCCATGTATTGGATATATATAGTTAAAAAGTTGATGACATTTGGTGTCGCTTTTGTATTTTTCGTCATTATATTTTCACTAATTATATAATAATCATTTAAAACGATCATTATAATATAGAGTAATGCTAAATTTATATAGAATTTAACTAAATATAGAACAATTGTAATGAGCAATTGAGAAAGGTAAAATTATGATTTAATTATCTAATTTTATAAAATATAGAATTGACTACAAGTTAACCGAAAGTTGTGATTTAAATGATAATTTTTCCAATTTTAAAAGGATAGTAAAAACTTAAAATTTTTGTTATTAATGTGAATGAGTAGTGCTAAGCCAAATACAAGGTCAAAAATACACAAATCTTTGTTTGAAATCAAACTCTTTGTCCATTCTTCCATTCGTCTTTTTTGTTTCGTTATTGGAAAAGTACTTGTTGAGAATATTCAAGTCTTCCTCAAATTAATTAGTTAGACATCCTCAACAATGTTGGCTGTCGAGTCCTCAATGTAATCGTTATCAAATCCTTAATTTCAAGGGTCAAAGGTCATAAACATGGTTTTTTTTTCTTAAGTGGAATTATGCAAATATATCACAGAAGTATTTGCATGAAAATAATAATAACCCTTCGTGGAAATGGAATCTACTAGAATTCAATTTTTTTATGTCTAAATCTATAGTTAAATAGTGTATTCCTTTTGTTTCACTTAAGATGACACATTTTTTTAATTTATTCTAAATAAGTTAACAATTTCTATATTTAGAAACTTTCTCTCTATTATAATTAAATATTTAATTTTATTTCTTTCTTCGTTTAATTAATACCCATACTCACATTTTTCACTCTCCAATTAAATATATTAACCAACAACTAAAATTTCATGTCGACTAAGAAACGTGTTATCTTAGTCGGGATAGAGGAAATAGTTCCAGACAAGATGAAACAAATAGAAGTACGAAATAATATATGACAGTCATAACAAATTAAGTGTACGGTTCATTGCTTTCCCTCGTGATATTCAAAAAATTATCATCGTTGTCAAATTAATTGAATCCCACTAATAAGCAACGCGAAGTTACATCCTTACCCTTACCTGAAAAATATCATATCTAAACTACCCTTCCTCTGCTTCTCCATCCAATTTACATTTCAATAGTATGGAAAAAAAAATCAGTGATAATTATTCTATGTAGTCATACGATATCTAGCTATACTCCTAGAAGAAATTAAAAAAGAAAAAAAAATCAACAGAGACAATCTTGTTGGTTTTCTGTTATCAGCTTATGATGATGATCAGATTGTTGATCGTCATATTCTCCGGTGAGTTCCTCCGCTCTCCGGGCCTCGAATTCCCAATCCGTTCTCAGCAGCACCACCATCATTGTGATCATACACGAAGCCTGGGCCGCGAGAAGCCCGATCCACAGGCCCTCAAAGTCCATTTTGCAGTAGAAAGCCAGGCCGACCGCCACCGGCATCCCCACCAGATAGAAGCATCCCAAGTTGATATTCGCCCCCACCTTGGGCCGGGCCGTGCCCCTCAGCACCCCGCACCCCGTCGTCTGCGGGCAGTTTCCCAGCTCGCACAGCCCGATTATCGGGAGCACGAGTGACGTCAGCGCGATAATCTCCTCGTCGTCGGTGAACATACGGGCCCACACCTTCCTCACAGCCACCGCGAAGAAGAGGGCCGAGAAGCCCATTAAGAAGCTAAGGGAGAGCCCGGTGAGCGCCGCGAATTTGGCCCGGCCCGGCCTCCGTGCCCCGACCTCGTTCCCGACTCTTGTCGAGACGCTGAAGCTGAGGGAGGAAGGGAATATGTAGATTAATGAAGTGGTTTGGATGAGGATTCCCATTGATGCGACGGTGGCTTTCGGGCTGAGGAGAAGGCCGCAGAGGAGGATCATGATCTCGTACCACCACCATTCCAAGCAGACGGAAATGCAGCTCGGAATGGCGAGGTTGAGGAGGGATTTCCATCCGGTGAGGCATTCCCTGGTGAAGCCGCCCCATGTCTGGGCGCACCTCTGGGAGATGATTAAATATATCATGAGCAAAACGACAACGTTGAAGTTAGTCCAGATGGAGCCCAGCGCGACTCCCTGGATGCCAAGTCCGAGCTTGGTGACTAAAAGGTAGTTGATTGGGACGTGGAGGAGGATGGATGCCGCGGCGCATAACGTCAGCGGCAGGGTTATTGACTGGCTCCGGAGATAAATCCGGAGAGGGTGGAGGAGTGATTGAGCGAATAAATCGGGTATGGAGTAGAGGAGGTAGGTCTGGGCTTGGGCTGCGATGGCGGGGTCTTGGCCGAAGAGGAGGAGGATGCGGTCCATGTTGAGCCAGAGGAGGGAAATGGGGAGGGAGACGAGGAGGAGGAGGAGGACGGTGCGCTGGAGGGCGAGGCCGAGGAGGGTGTATTTCTTGGCGCCGAAGGCCTGGCCGCAGATGGGCTCCATGCCGACAGCGAGGCCGGAGAGGATGGAGTAGCCGGTGATGTTGGCGAAGCCTACGGCGAGGGAGCCGCCGGCGAGGGCGAGGTCACTGAGGCGGCCTAGGAAGAGCATTGAGATCATGGAGCGGGAGTAGAGGAGGAGGCCCGTGAGGATCATGGGGAAGGCGATGCGGCCGAGGGAGAAGGCCTCCTTGACGGCCTTCTCCGCGGTCGGCTGTTGCTGCTGCTGGGGTTTGGGGATCAAGCTGGTCAAGATGTCGGGTTCTTGGGGTGATTTTGATGGAGAGTTGCATTTCGTGTTGGTGCTTTGTTGGCACATTTTGGGCAGAGAGAGAGAGAGAGAGAGAGAGAGAGAGAGAGAGTTGGAGGGGAATTCACAAGGGAGGGGAGTGAGGTATATATATAGGGAGCATGAACGGCTATGTGCGTGTCGTTAGCGGCAGGCGAAACTCAAACTACTATGTGTGTGCGTGTGCGGAGATGTTTTTTTTAATACTACAACTTAGATTCTAGAGTCGTAAATTTGGATTTCTACCTTTCTTGACCCGACTTTATCATCTTGTATTTGTTCATGTACCCACAATTATATTGAATCTTTCACAACTAGCCACTTGGAATCTTCTAGAAGACTATAGCCCTTGGATTAACTGATAACTGATGTTTATGGAGATTTAAAAGAATAGGTGTGAACAATATATATAAAATATAAAGTGTGACTTGGGTCATGGAAAGATAGAAAAGGGAGAATTGAAAGTGTGAAATACATGCGGTTTTAGAGGTCGGCCGAAGCAATCGCAATGGTTAGTATTGGGCCCAAGCAGTCGTGGATTTGATCCATGCTGACAAAAAGAAGGAAAGGATTTATTCAATTTCATCTTCATTCACCGAAAGTGTCGCACCATCTATATCCAAATGCTTTCGCCGTTATTCAATTTTTAGTAGTTTCAAGCTTACTTTTTGTTATCTCTTGAAATTACAAGTTAGAACTAAATTACTGATGAATGTGGTCAGCATCGACAACATTGGACTTTGTAAGGTTGAAGTACAGCTCAAAACGAGTCCATGGGCGAAAACGAAATGAGAATCGTGTGACCATGGCTACAGCCAACATGTATCTTTGGCCTATGGACAGCGACTCCACATCGTCTGCACCTTGTGGTCCGTCCCATGGAGCAGGGCTAAAAAATTGACAACATTAATTTTGTTGTTTTTCTAGTTTTTTATATTTTGTTTACATGAAATTTCCTTCTCCACCTATATTTATCATTCCAAGTTCACAAACCATATAGATATAATTTTTTACCATATTTTATGTTGATTGAGCTTTAGAATAAGACGACAGAAGATCAAGGAATTGAAGACCCCATCCAACAGCTTATACTGAAATTGGAAGTAGAATCGAACTTTCTTTCTTCAATGGTCTCTCATTTTAGGTAAAAAAAAAACAAAACAAAAAAGTGCATTACACAAGTGGTAATGAGAATTGCAGCTCAAATTCATAAATGAAAACAAGTGGACCAATGATAATATTGAAGTGGAGAATACACCGGCTGTGGACATAACATAACCAGTCAATCAACAGCTATTTGATTGTGTCAACCCAAAATGGAAACTTATGTGTGACTAAATTAGTTTATGTAGTAGAATTGTGCAAATGTACAATATTAGTGGTCAATGATTGTACAGTAGACTAGTAGACTGAATAAAGTACAAGTGGAGTTCACACAACACACACACTAAAAGTGGTCTGGTCCATAGATCCAACAAACAATGTGGGCTCAAAATTTCTAAATAGATGATTTTAAGGTATAATGGTCTGGTCTTATAAACGTGTGGAAGCATTATACTGTATTTGTTTTAGTTTTTGTTTCCAGAAGTGGAAATTTTTGCATGCTTTAACTTCCAATGGTGAATAATTGTCAGTCTATAACCATCCAACCTTATTCCTTTTACATTACTTTAACAAGACGTGGCAAAATATATTTATCTGTCTGGAATATGAGTTTGGAAAGATATATAGCTTATCCCCTTCACAATGAGATTGCGCAGAATCAAGATTAATTAAATTTTTGTATTCTGGATAGTTTAATCACTAATAATAATGATGATAATGATATTTATTCTATTTCATTTCTACTCCATTCATTTTGAGTAGATATATTCCAATTTTTTTGTGCGTAATAGCCATCACCCAATAGTGTGCGTGTTTAAATCAATACACTAATTTATTCCCTCCACCCCATCACCAATTAATTAACACTCCTACATTTTTTACTATTTTTGATAATAAAAAATAATAAATTTAACAAAAATCGAGAAAATACAGGCTTGCGAGTGGTCAACAGCCAAATAAGGCTAGCGAGCTTCCAACAGCCAAATAAGCCTTATGAGCCTCTGACGCGGTGATCAGTTTCAATTGTAGAAATTAATAAGATTATATCTTAAAGCTAATTGGGATAAAATGAGTGGTCCATTAAATTTTATATATTGATTTCACTTTTTCTTTTTACATTGATTTGGGATATTGATTTATGTTTTTAATTGTTTGTTTTCTCAAATCCTTCGAGGTGTACTTTGGAGATAGTTGAACTTTTTTCTGATTGAATTGGATCAACTCTCTATTAAATTAAAATCCTAGATATACTGTTGGGTCAGTAAAATTTAGTCCACATTCGATGACCTGCTCTGATATCATGATAGAAATTAATATGAATTCATAGTGAAATTAATTGGTAATAAGAGGAGTGATCCATTAGACTAATATATAGTGGCTTCAGTTATATTTTTACAGTAATTTGAAATATTCTTACATTTATTTATGTTTTAACTACAAACAATATGTTTTAACTACAAACAATAAGCTGCCTAAGATCATGTAGTGTTGTTCCATTGCAGATGGAGACGGAAAAAAACTGGAATTGTTGTAAATGCTCTAACAGCATCCACCTTGATGGGTGGCGGCACCGTGGGCGGGGACGTGCGCCAGGAGGGCTGCCGGACTGGTAAAGCCGCCGCTGCAAGCTTCATGACGTAACAGGGGATGGGGGTTAGGAGTGGTTTTAATTTTTATTTTATCTTTCAATTCAAAAAACTACTCCCTCCGTTTCATAGTAATATAGTCATTTTGCCAATTTGGTACATTCTATAGTAATAGAGTCATTTTCCCTTTGTAGTAAAAGTCAACACAATTTTCCACACCTACTTTACTCTCTCTTACTTTTTTCTCTCTTCTTCATCTCTCTACCTTTTTCATTTTCCACTTTATTCTCTCTTTACTTAACTCACCTAACACAATTTTTCTTAATCTCCGTGCCGAAAAGAAACGCCTCCATTACTATGGAACGGAGGGAGTATAAAATACATAGCCTTCTTCACTTCTTATTTCACAACTCGGTCACTCTTAACCTCTTTCAAATTCATTCAACGAGCAACGAGTAATGGATCACAGCGAGCTTTTAAACCACTATGAACAATTACATGAGATTTACAAATTTATCTAATCCAAAGGTTGGGAGTAGAGAGCACCTTGGGAAGTCGACCCAAATATTGTTTTGCCAAGTCCATTTGAAGTAGAGGGGGTGAGCATTGATGACTACGAAATAAGTGAGATGGGGACAACTGTAAGCCTGGGAATAGGCCAGGGCAATGACTAGAAACCGGTGAGTAAGGTCACACCGAGGAAGTATAACCCTGAAGAGTCATTGACTTAGGCGAAGTTCTACATCGACGTTTCTGAGGACTCCATCATCAGCACTAACTAGAAATTCTGAATGTTTTTGGACTTGGTGACCAAGAAATACAACGCACAAACTCAAATGGGGCTCTTAAAGTGGTACGGGGGAGTAATAGTTTTTTTCAAATTCAAAACTCTACAAAAGCATCCATAATTCACATTCATTTCCTCAATTGTCTCTCACAAAATTTATTTCTATTGGAAAATGGATTCATTTCCTCAATATTCTCTCACAAAATTTATTTCTCTTGAAAAATGGATCTAATTATGAATGAGAATGAGATTGTCGATTATGCTATTGAAATTGTCATTGTGGTCATACATGCAATTCAAAAAGCAATAGAGAACGAGATTGCTCGACAAACAACCGTCACTGATGCCTCGGGTAGACCACGACCATAGAGGTATATCCGAGCTCGCCTCTAAGAAGACGTGATCGAAAATGTTTGAAAACCCACCAACATTTTCCAGAATGAATGAACTTTTTTCAATATTTTGATTTTAGGATTTGTAATTTTTCAACTTTTAGAACTTATAATTTTTTATTTTTAATAAAGTAATTTCACGTTGTATATAGTTCCCTCATATTTTAATTTTACAATTAAAATAATGCATAATATAAAGTAATGTGAAAAGCGCGAGCAAAAGCAGAGATTTGCAAAAGGTCAAGGGGTGACGTGAGGCCCGCCTATTGGCGTTGATCTCTAAGGAATAAAATATGTAATGGATGACCTATTATTGATCTTCTTCAAAAATCAAACTCGAAAGTGCTAGCAACAATGTTTTACACTGCACGACATCATTTGTCAATCTAATTAATCAAAAGTGTCGAAAAAGAACACTAGAAACCATTAATAAATCAACTATCACGACTTCTTCAACAAATTAACCCCCCGAATTTGTTTTTTACCAATCATATCAAGCCACGTTAGTTTCTTCGATAACTAGAAGCTGTTTTTCTATTTTTTATTTTCTTTTATTATTTTGCGGAGTTATAACTTATAATCGTCAAACAAACTAGAAACCAAATTAACTACTAGGACTTAACCAACCCACTAAGATGATGCCACTTCCTCATTCTTAATTACGAAAAGTTGAAAGTGTGTCATTTTTCATAATGCTCTTTGAACATTTATGATTTTAGTGTGTGCTTTGCCTCATTGTGAAGATGTTAATCATGTGCCATGACATAAATGTCCGGTTACAATTGCAATACACAACACATATACTACACGGTACACCTATAAAGATCAAGTACTATAATTTTGTGAATTTCATTCTTAATTTTGTGTTCATATATATTTTATAAAGTGTTATATGAGTATCCAATAAATTAATAAATCCATTAAAATAATTGGTTGACATGGGCCACCATAAAAAGTAGTCAATAATAATAAGAGATAATTGTCATGTAAATCTTAATTTTTCATTGAAATTCTATTTTGTTCCATAACTTTTGAAATGAGAATATAAAATCATAGTAATTTTTTTATAATTCGCAATTCTTTCACAATAGTCAAAATAATGGAGCACAAAATCACGTTGTTTCAGATTAATCAGTGTCATTTTAATCAACACTCTATACAAACAGCGTTTTGTCCAAACAATACGTTGTTTTATTGTCACGTTATATTAGATTTTGTTATACTCCCTCCGTCCTTTAAAAATAGAACACTTTGTAAACGGCACGGGTTTTAATGTAGAATTGGTAAAGTAAGAGAGAAGGGAAAAAAATAAGAGAGAAGGAGAAAAAGTAAGAGAGAAGTAGTGTTAGTGGAATGTGGGGTCCATATTATTAGTAGTGTTTAATTGTGTTAGGTAACACAAGTATATTTAATTAGGAACTAGGATCAATGACTATAATTAAATTCAACAAATTAACTTCAAATTTTCATTTTTGGAAATGGAAAATTGTATCCAGGGTTGGAAAACTGCTTTAACGGTTGGGAAATTGCACTAATGGTTGGAAATTTGCATGAAGTAGTTTCTTATGGAAAATTGAAGATGGTTTGAAATTTTCATTTCATTTTGGAAATTGACGTAATTAATAGATTTGGATTTAATGTTTGAAATGAGTATGAGAAATTGTTCTTAAATTGTTTACACAAACCAAGTCAACTAGTGTGATGCTTATTTGCAAGCCTCCAAACATATGGAATGAAATGTAATTCCACAGGGTGACTTCTAAATTAGACAACACAAGATATTCATACAGAATTGCATCATTGACATTCAAATTCAGATTCTGCCCCAACACAATGATCCAACAAATGCAAAACATTCATCCAACAAATGTAACACATTCATAGGACAGTCACATTCAGACGCAACACATTAAATACAACCAGCATTGCACACCAAGGACAATATATCGACAGATATAGCAAGATAGTCACCTGATTAGAGATCAAGTGTCAAAACTGCCGGACAAAATATCGCCAGAAGTTCGAGGAAAACTTTATCCGACTTAGGGCGCACTGTTCTCGGCCGAGAATCAAGGATTACAGTCTCGGATGTGGAGGATAATGTCTCAGATTCGTCAAACGACACCACCAACTCCGGCACCACCATGTCAGAGTCGTCAAGCAGATGACTCATCTCCGGCACCACCGCGTTCAATTCGTCGCACGGAAGGACCGTTTCCTGCACCACCGTTTCCAACTCGTCTCCGGCACCACCACCGTTTGGATCTGACTCGAAACGTTCACGAGCGTGACTAGGGTTTACAGCAGGTCTTCGAAACAAACTTCGATTTACATTTCGATGGAATCGTTGCTGAGGGCTACGGCTGCGCTGCCGACTAGGGGGTGTATCCGGAACGACGGTTTCCATTTCGGACTCCATTGAGAAGATGGATCGAGCAGAAGAGGGAGGATGAGAGCGACGTGAAGGATGAAGATGTAGATGAAGACGAAGATGAAGATGTTTCAATCTCAATTTTAGATAGGGCACGATTAATTTAGGTTTAGGAATTGGGTGGGTTGGGGTAATTAATTAGTTGGGGTAATTAGTTTACGAGTCAGAAATTATGAGGCTAAATAGAAAATTAAGTTTTAATTCTAATGGCATAAGTGGTAAATAAAATGATGTGTGGGGTTATAGTGTAGTTGAAAACTTTCCATTTTTGATTGTGTTCTAATTTTGGTGGACGTCCAAAAAAGGAAACTGTGTTCTATTTTTTGTGGACGGAGGGAGTACTATTTTTTATTTTTATTTTTATTTTTATTTTTATTTGATTTTGTTATACTTATTTATATTTGATTTTGTTATACTACTCCCTCCGCCCCTGAAAGTTTGTCCCATTTTTCCATTTCCGTATGTCCCACAAAGTTTGTCTCATTGCACTTTTTACCATTTTTGGTAATGAACCTCATATTCCCCTAACTCATTCATGCTCACATTTTATTATAAAACTAATATATAAAAGTAGGACTCACATTCCACTAATTTTTTCAACTCACTTTTCATTACATTTCTTAAAATCCGTGCCGGGTCAAAGTGGGACAATATTTGAGGGACGGAGGAAGTATTTTTATTTTTATTTGATTTTGTTATACTATTTTTTTTATTTGATTTTGTTATACTATTTTCACATTTTTTATCTATGTATTTTAACACAAAAAACATACTCCCTCAGTCCCATAAAAATATGTGCACTTTCCATTTTTATCCGTCCCACAAAAATATGTGCATTCTATTTTTGAAAAGTTATATCATTTAAATAATGTAAGTCCTACTATCCATTAGTTCTACTTTAAATATCATTCCCCTCCTCTCTCTTACTTTACCCATACCATTCTCATTCATCATCTCTTTTACTTTACCAATTTTGTCTTAATTCTCGTGTCACATTCAATGCCCATAATTTTATGGGACGGAGAGAGTAGTACTAATATAATCTATTCTTCTCCAATTTTCTTCATATTTTTATCAATGTATTACATAAATAAAATAGTTGTGGGTGCTTTCATCACTATGAGTTCAAAAAAAAATACCGACAGATTTTATAGATACAAGTAATTGTATTACAAGTTATTGCTATTTGCTAATTTATACTCCGTATGAAAGTAATTATTCTAGAGTTTGACGTTTTTATAAATAAATTAAACTACAAAAATGGTCCTTGAACTATGTGTTTATCTCGTTCATAGTCTTTGAACTTTAAAAATATCGTCAAATATCCCTAAACTAAGGGTTTATTTCAAAAATGTCATTTTGACTATTTTTGATTATCCAAAAATGCTCTTTTGGGCTGCTGGACAATTTTGTCTTTTCACATTTTTAACTTTGTCAATCTAATACTATTTCAATGATGCACTTACTAAATCTTATTATTTTCAATTTTGTAGTTCACTCTTATAAATAAAAGTATTGTTTCTATAAATAAAAGTGATTTTGTGTATAGCTAGGTAGGAAGTACTCTCTCCGTCCGCGAATAGGAGTTCCGTTTTTCATTTTGGTCTATCTGTTAATAGGAGTCTCGGTTTATTATTACTATAAATGGTAAATTAAGAGGTCCCACATTCCACTCACATATCATTTAATTTAAAGCTAATATATACAAGTAAGACTCATATTCCACTAATTTTCTTCTACCCACTTTATCTTAAAATTTCTTAAAATCTGTGCCGAAATAAATGGGACTCCTATTCACGGATGGAGGGAGTATTATAGAAGTAATATTATTTTAAACAAAATTATTGTTTTCACCTAAAAAATAACCAAATACAAATTGAAAATAAACTGAATCTATTCAATGAAACATACTCCCTCTATCACATAAAAATATGTGCACTTAACATTTTCATCTGTCCCATAAAAATACATGCATTCCATTTTTGAAAAGTTATATCAATTTAATAATATAGGTATCACTGTCCACTAACACGACTTTAACTACCGTTCTCTTTATCTCTCTTATTTTACCATATTATTCTAGTCATCACTCTTGTTTTACCAAACTTGTATTAATTTCCGTGCCATATTCATTGCTTATATTTCTATGTAACGGAGGAAGTGTATGCTTGAATCTATTCAATTTAATTTAATTGAAATTTTTCCTCACAGCAACTTTCTCAAAACAATATACTGCTAAAATCGAAAACTGTATACACTCTTTAAATTAAAAATTCAATATAACAATAACTCCCTAAGTTAATAGATTTTCATGGTCCCAAGTTGATTAATTTAAGGTTTTAAAGGTAATGCATTGTTCTTATTTTTAAATACGAGAAAAAAAAAGGTTTATGATGTACACATGATGTCAATTACAAGTACGAGAAAAATATAAGTTGAAACATGAAAACATGTAGGACAACATATTGTGATAGAAAAGCTTCAATCTAACCTAAGAGTATCTCCAGTGGTTCTGGACATGCAATAGCCCTCCCATAGCTTTGCCACTGCCACATCATCAGCACTAAAATCCTCCTACCACACCATCTGGACATGCAATAGCCCAGCCACATCACTCAATTATGAAAAACAAACAATTAAAAATCACACAAAATACGGAATTAAATATACGACACATATACGCGAAAATATACTAACGCCTTGCAATCCTCCGCGCCCACAACTCTTCAATTAAATCCTTTTGGAGTCGAATATGAGCATCCGTTTCACGCATGTCGGCATGTGCTTGGAGGAGGGCCTCTTCATCGTGAGGTACCCCACCTCGTACGTTGGCGGCGGCGACGCCGTGGCTTGGACCTGCTTCAATATCGTCGTTGGCCCAATTAGTCAGTTGTACACCTTCATCTTCGACAATCATGTTGTGCATGATAATACAGGCGTACATTATATCAGCAATGCAGTCGACATTCCACAAACGCGTTGGTCCCTTAACTGGAGCCCATCGAGCCTGAAGCACACCAAATGCGCGCTCCACGTCCTTTCGCGCCGACTCTTGCCGCGTCGCAAAGTAGGCCTTCTTTGCATCTGATGCGCACCGGATCGTCTTCACAAAGACGGGCCACCTAGGGTATATCCCATCCGCCAAGTAGTAGCCCATATCATGCTGGTTGCCGTTGGCGACAAAACTGATGGCCGGACCGACGCCCTGGCACTGCTCGTTGAAAAGGGGCGACGAGTTGAGGACGTTTAGGTCGTTGTTCGAACCGGCTATCCCAAAATACGCATGCCAAATCCACAGCCGGTAAGCAGCTACAGCCTCGAGGATCATCGTGGGATTCTTTCCCTTGTAGCCGATTGTGTAGAACTCCTTCCAGGCAGCGGGACAGTTCTTCCACTCCCAATGCATACAATCTATGCTGCCTAACATTCCGGAGAACCCATGCTGATCCCCGTGCATCCTCAGCAGATCCCGACAATCTTCGGGGGTAGGCTTTCGGAGATACTAATCACTGAATACTTTAATCACGCCCTGACAGAAATACTTCATACATTCAATGGCAGTCGTCTCACCGATGTGGGGGTATTCGTCCCACATGTCTGCCGAAGTCCAGTAGGCCAACTGCCTGATTGTCGCAGTGCACTTTTGAATAGGGGTGTGGCCGGGTCTGCCAGCCGCATCGTGCCTGAAGCGGAAATACAGATATCGATGCTCCCAAGCGTTAACAATACGAATAAACAAGTCCCGCCTCATCCTAAAACGACGCCTGAAATGGTTGGCCTTAAAACGCGGCTCCTCTGCGAAGTAATCTGTGAACAGGCGCTGATGTGCAGCTAAATGATCACGATCAACCACTTCTCGACGGTGGACAACTGGTCGTGGGCGAGGTACCGCCGGCTGCATATAACTCTGCAGCCATCGATCAACCTCACGGCTCGTATAGGTATCTAGCTCTTCGTTCATCATACGCTCGTACTCATCAGCATCCCCACCACGGCCACCACCACTACCACCGGCATTACTCATTTCTCGTTGTTGATCTTGTACAGAAATTAAGATAGAGAGAATACTCGTTAAAACAAGTGGTGCGAATGAAAATGACGTCCAAAGCGCGTACGTATAGTGTTTCGAAAAATAAATAAAAATTAAAAATCTGACGCCGGTATGACGCCGATCCGTGGCCTACAATGGCGCCGTGCGGATCGGCGTCAGCCCAAGAATCGGCGTGGGCACGCCGATTTTGACGCCGATTTCGCCGACGCCGGCTGCAATGGTTCGGCGTCAGCACCGGCGTCCGTAAAAAATCGGTGTGCCGGTGCCGACGCCGCCATTGGAGATGCTCTAATCAAACAAAGTATCTAGCTGTTTTTTTTTTATTTTAAAAATGTAAATAACCTCTTCATAGAGAAATATTTACTCGACTATGTCACTTCATTGCCTGGCACTGTACCGCCTGACAGCTATTTTTGTTTGCATGCTTATTTTGTCACACGTGTTTGTTTTTATTATAATTACAAGTGCATGTAAAATTAACTTAATTAATTAATCTTGTCGACAAATTAGTCACGTAACGCCACAGCTCTCCAAGGACCAAGACAGAATAACCGACAATTAATACTATTAATAAGGAAAAAAAGAAAGAAAGAGCGATTGAAGCATATAACCGACAAATTAATAAGGAAAAAAGATTGAAAAAGCGAATGCATACTTATCACATTTATCATCCTAATAAAAGAGATAATGATGATTAATTTGATCACCTATTTACGTTTTCGTGAATCACACGTGATAATAAGGTTTCAATTTGTGTCTGATACTGCTCTTTACAGTTGAAAGTGGACCAAGTCACTATATTTATTGGCTTAAATAAATTTCTGTGGTCAAAAGATTTTTCTAATTAGTCATCACATTATCGTGGTAATGTGAACAACTTTCGAAAATCATAATCAACCAAGGGAATTGCCAATCTGGTTTCAACTAAAAAATTGTCAAACTATGGAGCCGGTATTGATCGGAAAAATCAGTGGCCGGCCGGCTTTACTAGTTTCTAAATTATATATATAATTATTTATAAAAATCAATTATTTAAAAAAATAATACTAACACTAACATTTAATATGTAAAAGTTAGGAAAATAGTACCACGAACTTACCTACGGTTATCAATTACACTCCCATTTGATGAGGTGTCAAAATTAGCTTACATGGCTCGTCGGAATGTGTACGTGGACATGGATGTCATCGGTGAAGGCCGTTGGTGATAGTGTCGGTCAGTATCGGATGCCATGGTTATTGTTGTTATAAAAGGGGAAGAATTAAGACCCTAGGAGGTAATTGTCATGGATTATCAAATGCCATGGACTTCATTGTCACATGGTTTAAATTTAGAAGAATTTGTCAATTGTGTACTAATTGACAACCCTAGGTAAGTTTGTGAATCTATTTACCAGCATTGAAGTTTTGGGAACAAAAATAATATTTCTAATTGATGCATGATATTACCCGCTAATAACCTTATTTAAATTTGGACTCGTGAATTGGTAAAGAATTGCACTTAAAAATAACTTGGTGGTTCCCTTTTATAGAGACGTTCTTCAACCTTTTGCATTCATTTCCTATGTGTGATGCAAGTTTTTGTTTTATAGCCACATTTTACAAAGAATAAAGATAAATTAACAAAAATCGTATACACAAAATGCCCTTAAATTTTAAACTGATTTTTATTTAAACCGATTTTCTTATAAATTACTTATTCCTTTACTTGATTACCCTTTATGTTATATTTGTTAAGTTAAATCCCTACCAATTACATGATTATATATGGAAATCGGAAAAAAATATGAATAAACAATGCAACAAAATGGAGCCATTTATTTAGAGAAATTTTCATAAATTGAAGTATACTAATAAATTTTGGTAGCCGATTTTAATAGTGTTGTATCTAATTGTTTTTGCCTAGTCATTTTATTCCATCTACTTGTAATTATAGCTTAGGGTGCAATTATTTCTGATTTTTTAAATTTCACTTAAACAATTCAAAAATAGATTGGAAATATAATTATTTAATAATTTTAAATTAATTTCTTATATAAATTTATGTTTACAAAAAATATATTATTTGATGCGAATATGGAATAGCTATGATTATTTAAAATTTTAAAAAATATTTAACTTACAATTTAGAATTTTACAGTGATAAAATAATTAAATATGAACAATTATGATTATTTAAAATTTTAAAAATCATTTAATAATAAGATAACTGTATATGAATAACTATGATTATTTCGATTGATGTGAATGCCTGTGATTATTTTATTTGATGATAACATTAAGAAAGTAAGTGTATATATCCATGTAGTCGTTTTTATAACTTGGAATTTTAAAATTTATTTAATGATGAAAAAATTGATGTGAATGACTATGATTAGTTTGTTTGATGATAACACTAAGAAAGTACGTGTATATGCATGTAGTCGTTTTATAACTTGGAATTTTAAAATTATTTAACAATAAATAATTGGATGTGAATGACTATGATTATTTCATTTGATGTTAACACTAAGAAATTATGTATTTATATGCATGTAGTAATTTTTATAATTCAAAATTTTAGAAGTTATTTAATAGTAAAATAATCCAAATTTAAATGAGTATGATTAAACTGTTGGATAATAACACTAAGAAATTAAGTCAATATCCATGTAGTTGTTGGATGATAACACTAAGAAATTAAGTATATAATCATGTAGGAATAGTTATTTGTTAGTAACTTGAAATTGTAAAAATTATTTTTAATAAAATAAATGGAAATGAACGACTATGATTATTTTGTTTGATGGTAGCACTAAGAACCATTTTTATAATTTAGAAATTAAGTATATATGCATGTATTCATTTTTATAACATAGAATTATAAAATTATTTAATAATAAAATAATTTGATGTGAATGATTATGATTATTTTGTTTGATGGTAACACAAAGAAATTAAGTATATATGCATGTAGTCATTTTTATAAAATTTTCAATAACAAATAATTGGATGTAAATGACTATGAATAAAGTTTTAGATAATAACACGAAGAAATTAAGTATATATGCATGTAGTTGTTTTATAACTTAAAATTTTAAGAATTGTTTATTAATAGTAATAACTAGATGCGAATATATTATTAGTATTTCGTTGGATAATAACACTAAGAAATTATGTATATAATTATGTAGTCATTTTTATAACTTGAGATTTTAAAAATTATAATAATAAAATAATTAGATGTGAAGACTATGATTATTTCATTTGATGTTAGCACAAATCAAGTATATATGCATGTATTTTCATTCATATTTAGAAATTAAAAAATTACTTAATAATAAAATAATTGGATGTGAATGACTATGATTCAATTGTTGGATTATGACACTTAGAAATTATGTATATAGGCATATAGCCATTTGTAAGTTAAAATTTTAAGAATTATTATTTAATAATAAAAATTAGATACAAAATACTAATATTTTTTATTTTGATGATTAACACTAAAAATTACGTATACATGATGCAGTCCTTTTTATTAGTAGAAAAAATTATGCAATTAATGTATGTTTCTATGGAATTGATTACTAAATCCTTCATAAATGTGTAAATATAGATTACGGAAAACTTATTTTTCCTAAATAGCATTGAAGGCTAATTATTTAATACGTTAAATTAAGTAATTATCATAAATTTATTATAAATGTAAAATACCTAAAATATCCAATTTTGTACATACAATTTTTGTGAATTTATCAATACCCTTTTACAAAAGTGTTTTATTTCAAAATCCATTTCTACCCTAATTGATATTTATGAATTAACAAACTGATTTGAAGTCATTAAATTGAGACCCCATCCATCTTACGATCTAAATGGTGGTCTCAGAGGATTAAGACCATATATATATATATATATATATATATATATATATACTGACTTTCTAAACTTTTTCATACTAAATTCTATGTATAATATTATATGTATGTAGGGATGTGCATGATAAAATAAAATATCTAATTTTCGTACAGATTTAGAACCATCTCGAACTTTCTATATTAAAAATATCAACCTAATGATATAAGTTACAACATAATTTTGTGTTGGAAACTTATGTCCTTATGTTGATATGTAAATTTACATGTCAACACAATGACATAAGTTTATCAACAAAAAAATTTTGTTGATAAACTTATCTTTATTTAGATATTTTTAACCTACAAAGTTGAGATAGTTCTTAGTTGTGCATTGGAAATTAGTTAGCATTATAACGTTATCCTCTCTCTCTCTCTCTCTCTCTCTCTATATATATATATATATATATATATATATATATATAGGGAGATGATCAAAATAAGTATGTGTTTAAATCCAGAAATGCAGCCCAAATCTCAGCCATAGGATTAGATGATCTAATGGTCAATAATTAACACAAAACACGGAAGGTCATAATTAAGCAGTTTTATGTCATATTATAAAATTTGAGTTTAATGTCATGTTAAGATCATTTTAGGTCATACTTCGTTAGTATGACCTAAAAATAAACTAACTATGACCTAAAAATGTGCTTGGCATGACACTGTTTTGCGTTTCTGTATTTAAATTTGGTTTTGCATAGATCAAAACCCTATATATATATATATATATATGGGTGCATTATAATGATAACCCCAATTTCCGTAATAACCCTATAACTAAATCTGGACCACACATTTTTAAAATCATGTGGTCTAGATTCAAACTTAGATTTACTTCATAAAAAAAAGCGCGGGGGTAAATATGTCATTTCGCTCATGATAAAATTTATGTATCCAAATTTCGCTTATTTAATTTCTGAATTTCGCTCATTTTATCATTTTATCAGTCAGTCAAAAGTATCATTTTATCAACTCAGAGTATCATTCTATCCGGCAAAACTATCATTCTATGCAATAAACCTAACATATATCATTTTATCATTTTATCAGACAGTCAAAAGTATCATTTTATCAACTCAGAGTATCATTCTATCCGGCAAAACTATCATTCTATGCAATAAACCTATCATTTTATCATTTTATCAACTCAGAGTATCATTCTATCCGGCAAAACTATCATTCTATGCAATAAACCTAATATAATCGGTACAATACATAATATACAAACCTACAAAGCAGTAAACGTATCATTTTATCAACTCAGAGTATCATTTTTATAAGGTTACTGTCATTTTATCCGCTTAGATTATCATTTTATCAGGTAAAAGTATCATTTTATTAAACAAAAATGTCATTTTATACACCAAAAATACATATCATTCTATCGGCTGAAAGTATCATTCTACCCGGCAAAACTATCATTCTATCGGCTGAAAGTATCATTCTATCCGGCAAAACTATCATTTTATCAGTTTTATGTCATTTTGTCACATTAAAGTATCATTTTATCAGCTTATATACAATTTCTTCAGCTAAACTATCATTTTTATAAGGTTACTATCATTTTATCCGCTTAGATTATCATTTTATCAGGTAAAAGTATCATTTTATTATACAAAAATGTCATTTTATACACCAGAAATACCTATCATTCTATCGGCTGAAAGTATCATTCTACCCGGCAAAACTATCATTCTATCGGCTGAAAGTATCATTCTATCCGGTAAAACTATCATTTTATCAGTTTTATGTCATTTTGTCACGTTGAAGTATCATTTTATCAGCTTATATGCAATTTCTTGAGCTAAACTATCATTTTTATAAGGTTACTGTCATTTTATCCGCTTAGATTATCATTTTATCAGGTAAAAGTATCATTTTATTAAACAAAAAAGTCATTTTATACACCAAAAATACCTATCATTCTATCGGCTGAAAGTATCATTCTACCCGGCAAAACTATCATTCTATCGGCTGAAAGTATCATTCTATCCGGCAAAACTATCATTTTATGCAGTAAACCTAACATTTATAAGCTAAAAGTATCATTTTATCAACTCACAGTATCATTCTATCCGGCAAAACTATCATTCTATGCAATAAACCTATCATTTTATCAGTCAGTCAAAAGTATCATTTTATCAACCCAGAGTCATTCTATCCGGCAAAACTATCATTCTATGCAATAAACCTATCATTTTATCAGTCAGTCAAAAGTATCATTTTATCAACTCAGAGTATCATTCTATCCGCCAAAACTATCATTCTATGCAATAAACCTATCATTTTATCAGTCAGTTAAAGGTATCATTTTATCAACTCAGAGTATCATTCTATCCGGCAAAACTATCATTCTATGCAATAAACCTATCATTTTATCATTTTACGTGATATTTGGCGAAATTCAGAAATTAAATGAGATAAATGACAGTTTTACCTCGCGCTTTTTTTTATGAAGTAAATCTAAGTTTGAATCTCAACCGCATGATTAGAAATATGTGTGGTCCAGATTTGGTTATAGGGTTATTATGATATTTAGGGGTTATCATATGATTGTGATCAAGATAGAACCATTCTTAAACGTAGAACCATTCTTAAACGTAGAACAAATGCCAAACGGAGGTCGTTAGATCTTTTAATCCAATGGTGTTGATTTGCACAGCAACTTCCCATTACAACCAAAACTATTATTAATGGGTGAATGCAGAGAAGTGAAAAAATAAAGCATGCATGAACTCTTCTTCGTTTCATTCATTCTTCCATCAACATGTGAGTTTTTTCACATGTTGAGTCCGGAATGTCGTGAAAACATAGTCTAATATGTATGATTTTTAATCTTGACCGTCATTTTTTCCTCATCCAATGAATAAAATAATGCAGATTTTCAGTTGAATAATGCACACCGACTAATAATGTACCATTATAGTGTAATAATGCAGATCATCTGGATCGTTGATGAATGAGATCTAACGGCCCATATTAAGAAGAATAAATGATCTAAGGGATGAATAGGAGAATAACGCTCTCATATATATAGAGTTGTGATCAATGTCGAACCAATTTTAAAGACCGAACTAGAGACCAAATCTGGGCCATTAGATCTATTTTTTTTTATGAGATGTGCTGCTGTGTAAATTTTTCGGTCTTCATTACAAGCCCATTTTACTTCATTGTATAGGTTTATTAATCGTATGTAATACCTTGAAACTACAACATGTTTTTACTTTCTTCCAGTAGGTTTTGAAATGATTCAACATATGTTTCATTTGAATTCATTGACCTGAGTTTTTACTTTATTTACATTAAAAAATGCAATTTATTCAAGTGCGTTTATTACTTCATTCAGAAACGTTATTACTTCATTGGATAAGGTTTTTACTTCATTCCAGTAGGACTTCAAATGCTTCTACACATACTTCATTCCAATAATTTATTACATCATTTCATGTGTTTATTATACCATATCAGCGTTGTGGCGGTGGTGATAGATATTGTAGAGAGAAAGAACGGCACGCGACGGTGAAACCGCATTTACGTACTGGAATGAAGTAATAATCCTACTGGAATGAAGTAAAAACCTACTGGAATGAAGTAAAAACCTACTGGAATGAAGTTAAATCTTCGTAACGTGTTAGTATGACTTATTTACCTTCGGATGAATTAAAATAGCCTCGTGATGAAGGCGAAAATAATTGATAAATTTGTGTTTTTCATCCATAAAAAACTAGATCTAAAAACCCTAATTTGGTATGGTTCGGTGGTTCGGTCTTTAAGAGTGGATTTGTGAATAATGGGACTCTATATATATATATAATCCTTGACCATCGATCGATGCTCTTTCCATTGTGTTACCACATATCCAACGCAATGTAGCAATTAAGAAATAATAAAGGAAGCGCAAATCAAGGAGAATATCTTGAACTAGAAACAATGTAACAGGAGCTTGGGCAAATTAAATTGATTGGGCAAAAATGCAGGAGAAATAATTCGAATCATCTAAAGAAATGCGTTCAGACAATGAGGCTTCTTGTTCAAATCAATTAATTTTAAAATAAACAAACAGCTTGTGTGTTGTCATTTCTCTACTGTTAAAGTAAGCTAAAAACAAAACTTTCGGTGTTGTCATCTACTCACAACAAGAGACAATATCTATTTTTGGATTGTTTGTTAGAAAAAGACAGGCCAAAAGAGATGTGAAATCAAATGCTGCTTTCTGCATTTGTAATTGTGTGTTGTACATTTACGTGTCTCACACCCGTTGGTTTCTTGAATCTGAGCTATTGTACATTTGTACGTATGTACGACTGTGTGATAATTGGATTCTTGAATCTGAGCTGTTATACGTGTCGATATATTATTGAATCTTAGATTTGCATGTGTATCTATTAATTAAATTTCGAGTATTTTCTTATGGGAATGAATCAATTTCTATTTTTTTTAAATAATTAATTCCTATATTAAGGAAGAAATTACAACCGATGTCAAGAGGGCTCGGCACCTCATACAATAATGTCTAATCACCTTGCCACTAGGACAAAGTCTCTGGACTCAATTTCTATTAATTTTTGTATGTGGGTTTATAATTTTCTTGTTTAGTCTTAAAAAGGTTGAAATCCCAACCTCAAAGGGCCCTCACATCTCGGCCTGATAATATTATGAGTGTGTTCAATAAGAGTATGCAGTGATCCCCTAAGGGGAGGGTCGTAACCGTGATCCCCTAAGGGGAGGGCCGTAACCATTATCCTGCCAGCTGAATGACACTTTCCAAGCCTGCCTCACATTTGTGTTTGAGAGAAATTGCAACTACGCGGCAGTAGTGGGAATTGATCCTTGGACATTCTTGTAGTTCTACCCCTCCAGAACCAACTACGCTGCCCGCACATGCGTCTTTGTGTTTATTGTATCTCTAATAGAATGATAATTGATGTCTGCAATCGTCTATCTGTTGATTAGTGGTGCCCATTATAGCGTTGTGAGCTGCGGTGCAATAGCATCATGTTTTATCGATCTTTTCTTAATATGGCTAACATGTTATAATTTGGGATATTTCACTCAAAAACATGAAATTTACGTGGCAAATTTAAAAGTTCGTATGCTTAGAAAGGTTTTCTGCATGAAATAATTGAAAAACACAATTCAAAATATGAGATACTCAAGAAATTGTTGAAATTAAAAAAAATGAGCTTGAATAAGAACTAACTTTTAAGAATTTATAGAGATAATAGTTCGGGTTAATTTTGAGTATGGGAGATGATGATGAAGTGAAGTTGACGATTATGTGGAACTCAGTTAGTAAAACGTTTTCCCTCTAAGTAATAGGTTAAGAGAACCTTAATAATAAAGACTTTTTACATGGTATTTACTTGAATGCTAATAATGGTATACCTCGTGCTTGAGAGAAATGATATATACTAGGAGTATATGGGTCTAATATTTGATGTAATATCAGTGGAAGTCATTTTCCACTATTTCTAAGACTTCTTTTTGGTCTTTTGGTATTTATTACTCAATGGTAATATTTTTGTACTTTTAAAATTGAAAGAACTATAAATTTAGTCCATGAACTATAAAATAATGTTCTCTCCGTTCTTGAAATTTTGTCACATTTTTTCATTTTCATCCGTCCCATAAAATTTGTCACATTTCACTTTGTACCATTTTTAGTAATGGGCTCAACATTCCACCAACTTATTCCCACTAATATTTTATTATAAAACTAATACTTTTAAAGTGGGACCCACATCCTATCATTTTTTTCAACCCACTTTCTATTACGTTTCTTAAAACCCCTGTCGATCAAACTGTAACAAAATTTGGGGGATAGAGAGAGTACTATCAAATGCGATCCCCGTTCTCTAAAAATCTCTCAACCCGGCTCTGACCTTTGATGTAATAGTAGTACAAGCAGTACTATTTTGTCACATGTTTGTCATTTTACTAATTTTTTTACTCAATTGGCATTTTTGTACTTTTGCAATTATTATTCTCTCTCGTCTTTGAACAAAATTATTCTCCCTTAGTGTCAAATTAGTAATTGTATTTGAAGATGAGGTGAGAGAAAGAGAATAATAATGATTGCAAAATTACAAAAATGTCCTTTGGAAAAAATACCGAAAGGGTAAAAATGCCACGAAATAAATGGAAAAGGGCTTCCATCGATATTAAATCAAAGGTCAGAGCTATGTGGAGATATATTTAAAGAATATGGACCAAATTTGATATTATTACATAGTTTATGGAGTAAATTTTGTATTTCTCTCAATCACAAAAGTTCAAAAATACTCATTAGGTAAAAAAATACCAAAAGGAAAAAAAGTCACAAAATAACGGTAAAGGACTTCCAATAATTTCACTACATCAAAGGTTAGATTCGTCTAGGGATAAAGAAAGGAGACCACATTAGGTATTACTGCATAAATCAAGGACTAAATTTTAGTTCTCTGATTACAATAAATTAAAATGGATATTAGTCTCCGATCAACAATAAGTATCCTCTTGTACAAATGTGACTAGCAGTCATGACATTGGCTTACATCCGTAGTTCAGTGAGGAACATAAAGTTTAATGTAATGAAATATGTATATGCAAATGGCAATTTTTTCATACTTGTATTATTTTTTGTCGGTGCGTTGGTTTGGTGCATATAATAGATAAGATTGATCAAATAGAACATAACATCATTAGATTCGAGGGAAAGGAGGTGGATGAAAGAAGTGTAACGCCCCACTTTTCGAACCCTAAAGTACTTGTATTTATGCTTTTATATTTGCGAAGTCCGTGAATTAACTGTGGGTGAATTAACTGTTGCTGGACTAGAGATTGGTGAGATAAATGACTGCACGAATTTAATTAATTCCTGTCCGTGAAGAATATCTATTGGACTCAATTCCGTGTTGGATCCGATAAATTAAATAAATACTATAAAAATCAAGTCCGTGATATATAAATTGGGGACTGCACAATTTAAAATAAAATACAATGGGCCGTGAATTAAACTAAACTAATTAAAATAAAATATCTTTAATTAAATATTCTACGCAGATTTTCCTCCTCCGTGAGTAGATATTCCTCCTCCGTAATCTGCAAATAAAATACCAAATAAATTCAAATAAGAAAAAAAGGAATTTTGAAATTTACTCTCCTTTCCCACTACTAAAAAAAACCGTCCCTCCATCTCTCCCACAAATCTCTCCCGTATCTCAACCCCATTTCCCCTATATTAAATCTCTAATCAGTTATTTCTTCCCTCACCAATCGTTCTCTGCAATCAAATTTTTCTTCTTCACAACTTCAATTCAAGGTAAACTCTGCAGAATTTTTCTCTCTATTCTACATGCTCTGAAATCAACTCATTCACTCTTCTCTACAGAAAACCAGAATTAAAATCGGGAAAAGATTCACCATCTACTCTTTCAAAATCCGTCTTTAAATTGAAGGTATACACCTCTCCCATCCAAATTTCCAATTTCATACTACTGCATCCGTATATTTTACACCCTACTGTTGCCACAATCTGTGATATATCTCCTAATCGAATGAATCGAAGCAAACTAAACTAAAGAAACAAGTTTTAATTCACGAAATCAAATAAAGAACTTACCTTCGGGGAGGAAATCGGGGGCTGACCAGAGGCAGCACCTCCCGGCAGCGACGGTGGCGTCGGGTGCAGCGGCTGGAGACGGCTCACGGAGACGGAACAACGGCGCGTTCGACAGCAGCTCTTCCCGACGGCAGCAGCAGCTCCTTCCGGCAACAACAGCCTCTCCCCGATGAGCAGTAGCAGCAGCGTCTCGGCCGAACGGCGGCAGACGCGCCCAGCAGCGGCCGACGGCGGAGGTGGAAGGTGACTCCGGATCGGATTCCTTCAGGTGTCGAGCTAGAGAGAAGAAGAGGGTGAGAGGAGAGAGAGAGTGTGAGACGAGGAAGATGGGGGATGGAGTATACTTGATTTTGGGCTTTTGCTTTTAATTGGGATTGGGCCTCATTAATTAGAATTGGATGTATTATTAAAGATGGGCTCCTTTTAATTGTTGGGCTTTAACTTGTAATTGAAGATATAAGGTGGAGAAAATAATTAAGTCAAGGGCTTTTAATTAAATCTTTGGGCTGATATTTAATAGTGACGAATTATTTAATTAATTCCGGAATATTTCAACGAATGAATAATTATATCCTAAGTCCGAAATAAATATAGTTCGAGGGGAAAATGCTTGCGATAATTTAATTACTTTTTTTAATTTTGGGAATTTTATTTCGATATCGTTGAGAAAAATACAAGGAGCTAACGGAGGAATTCGGGGTGTAAGCGACAGCCGAATAATCGAAAACCGAGATAAATAACTTCGCTTAGGATGCATGCATTTTTACTTATTTAATTTGAAAGTATGTTGATTTATGTGTTATTTTAATTCTAAAGGTGATATCTCGCAAGGGAATCGTGAACGCAAAGGAAAGAAAATAGTTTCGGATTAAGCAATCGAGGTGGGCTTCCTTTTTAAATAAGGACAGAAGTCCTAAATGTTTTATTTATGAGAATGAAAATGTGTTTATCATGCCGTGTTTTGCTTTAACGTGCCTATCTGATGTGGCTCTGGCCAATATTGTTTAAATCGAATTCGGGTCCTCGTAGGGCCGCAAACCCTACTTGGATTAGTGTACACCTATGGTAGACTGTGTGCTAGCGTACGGGCTGGCCGGTCTAGTGGCTTGGTTTGTGGCCACATTCCAAGTCATGTATGAGCAGATATGGCTAACGTCTATGGGAAAATGACTGATCAGTCGACGTTTTAAATGGAAATGATTTTGAGTGCCTCTGGCATTTCTAAAGCTAAACCCCGGTGGTTACTTGTGAATGGCATGATAAATTACTATTTATTGAAAATGTTTTCGGCATGAGCCACTGAGTATTTTTTTTATAATACTCAGCCCTGCATGTGTTTTCCCTATGTGCAGGTTGAGCGGCGACGAGGATGTGGTGGTGTTGAGCAAGTGAATTTAAGATTTTATTGTTGTCTTTGAAACTTGAGTGTCGTTGTGTCTTCACACATGACGTCACTCTTTCTCTTGGTCGTTTCCGCTGTGACGTTTCGTTTAATTGTGTTTTATTTGGGCCGACAACTTTAATTGTTAGGATAATGGATATTTTGAATTTCTTGTTGGATAATATCAAACTCTTGGTTACTTATTGGGATATTAATTGTTGGTCCAACTTGTGTTGAAACCCCAATTCTTTTTGTCTGTATTAAGTTCTTTTAATCACGATCGCTCGTATTTATTAACCCTAAAGGGCGGTCGTGACAGTTTGGTATCAAAGCCTCAGTTTCTTTCCGCTCTGGACCCAAGAGTCTTTTTGAGTCAAAAATCTATTCTTGTATTAATTGACTAAGGTATAAACATTGAAGGCTCAACACCACGACTCGTCACGCCCAACCACGAAGAAAGAGGTAAAAGTATTTTGGTGACTATGGGATTGGATTATTGAATATTGAGAGTTTCAATGGAAAATTTTGATTTTGGTGATGGAAGTCAATACGTTAGTTTTGGAAAAAAATTATGCATATAAAAAAAATGTAGGATGATATATATGAGGATGTTATCTGATTGTGAAGCATGATTTTTCTAAGTACCATGAATACCGTCAAGCATGAGAAATTGTATATATCTAAATGAGGAAAATATGTGATTAAATGTTGGACTTTCACGAGTGTTGGAAGAATTTAACTCGTATCTTACCTATATATGGTGGAATTCTATGTGGTTTTGAGAGTCATTAAACGCCGAGTACGAAATATTGATTTTGATAGATACTAAGATAGAGATACGAACTACAATGCCTATGACGATTAACTTCTTGCGTGTAACCATACGTACCTATAGAATACGTAATATATAATTTCGCGACGAAAATAAATGTGAAAGTACGAAATACGAGGCAAGTAGCCTATGGGAAATAAAAGTCGACATACTGTGACATGATGAAATGCGAAATCAAACAGAATGAGTGAACCATCCACCTTGAGCACCCAAGTTTATTCTTGGCATGATGCAATCATCATACCCTTATCTTGTATACACTTCTATATGTACCCATTCCATACTCTCAACATCATTCAGAGCCATATATCTTCTTTGTTCTTTCCCATCTTGAGTTGATGTTGAGATTTTCCCTTCTATGTAGATGGCTGGATCATATTTTGCCCAGATGCGTAATAGATACGCCAAAAATAGAAATTTCCCCGTGGAGAGATATAGGGATTATGAATGGGATGGAAGGACTGACCTCATGAGTTACGTCACTGAATTTTGGAATCTTTGGATGGACGCCTATGCGTTCGGGGGAGCCACCCACCATGCTGGAATCACAAAGCTTATTCACACTCTATCGCTCCTCTGGAGTCGGTGGGTAGCTCAAGCGGCAGAATCGTTTACGTGGTATAGCCTGCCCGAATACACACCGCGTGGGGACTTGCCCTGTCTTCTGGAAGTACTACTTCCGGCCTTAATAAGGGCAACTGACGGACCACCACGTTCTCCACCACCACCTCCACCTTAAGTGGACCGAGAAATTGTGAAGTTGTTTTTGAAACAGAAACCACCTGTCTTCGATGGAATGGGAGAGTCGGAAAAGGCTGAGAGTTAGATACGCGCATTGGAGCGCATTTTTACAATTCTAATGTGAAACGATGCCGAGCGAATGGCTTGTGTGACCTATCAGTTGACTGGGTCAGCTGACTTCTGGTGGGATACCAAGATGAAGACTACGTCACGAGATCAAGTGAATGGAATGACCTGGGAGAATTTCAAGGAGACGATATATAACAAGTACGAGCCAAAGAGCTATCGAAAGGCGAAGGCGGCTGAGTTTTACAACTTAACTCAAGGGCGCATGTCAGTGACTGAATATGATCGCGCACTCTGTGATATGACCCAGTATGCACCCGAACAAGTTGACACGGATGAGAAACTGGCAGAAAAATTCCGTGAGGGTTTAAGGCATGAGATAAAGATGGCTTTGGCTAGTCGTGGAAGACCTACATATGCGGAGGCGTTGGCCCTCGCGCTAGATGTTGAGGCAGCTATGCCTAAGGAGAGGGTGACGGAGAACACTACACTGGCTTTAACTCCATCACATCATTCCCGGGAGAAGAGGAAGTGGGATGGGAACAGGACCCACTATGACAACAAGAGGTACCAACCTACTCAAAACCGACCAAAGTATGGAGGCAGACAGAATTTCTCTAGACAGAGGGGTGACTTCCGACCCAGACCACCACAATGCAATGTGTGCTCCAAGTACCATTTCGGAGAATGCAGAATACAGAACACCACCAAGTGCTTCAACTGTGGTGGAAATGGCCACTTCTCTAGAGAGAGTCCGAGCAAGAACGCGGGGATGGGTTCAAGGCAGAACAACCAAGGGTTCCGTCCGCAGTCGAGGGCACCACCAGCACCACCAAGGACGAATCATGATCAACCTCCGCGACAACAACAACCTCACCGTCCAAGACTTCCCTCCCAGGCTAGAGCATATGCGTTGAGTTTTAGACAACCCAAGACTGAACAAGGGAGTTACGAGAACGGGAATTTGGCAGGTATGGGCAAACTTCTCGATACACCTATTGTTGTGTTGTTTGATACGGGCGCATCACATTCTTTCATATCAGAACTATGTGTGGACACATTAAGTTTGCCAGTTACTAAATCTGAAAATAAGATGATGGTGACCTCACCAGTGGGAGGGGTAATAGAGATTTCTCAAATATGCTCGAACGTAGAAATTGTTATGGGAGAACTTAGGCTAGTCGCGCACAACTTACAAGTTATGGCCATGAAGGATGTCGATGTAATCTTGGGAATGGATTGGTTGACTGCGAATTTTGCTACGATTCGATGTAAGGAGAGACAAATATCATTACGAGCCCCTGGAAAGGAACCAATCGTGTATCATGGAATCTCGATGAACAGAAAAACGCCCATCATCTCCGCACTCCAAGCCACAACGATGCTGAGAAAAGGGCGTCCTGCATATCTAGTCTATCTACAAGGAGATGAGAAAAAAGAAAGGAAAGTGGAGGATGTTACTGTGGTACGAGAATTTCCAGATGTCTTTCCTAAAGCGTTGTCTGGTCTACCGCCAGATCGACAATTGAAGTTTACAATCGACCTAGAGCCAGGGTCGGCACCGGTGTCCAAGGCCCCATATCGAATGGCGCCTAAAGAGTTGGAAGAACTCAAGATACAACTACAGGAGCTTATGGACTTGGGTTTCATTCGACCCAGTGTTTCACCGTGGGGCGCGCATGTGCTTTTTGTGAAGAAGAAGGATGGATCGATGAGAATGTGTATCGATTATAGAGAGTTGAACAAGATGACTCTCAAGAACAAATATCCACTGCCGAGAATAGATGATCTATTCGATCAACTTCGAGGAGCTGGTGTGTTCTCAAAGATGGACTTAAGGTCCGGATACCATCAGATGAGAGTCCGACGAGAAGACATACCGAAGACTGCTTTTCGCACGAGATATGGTCACTATGAGTTTGTGGTAATGCCGTTTGGATTGACAAATGCACCTACGGTATTCATGGATTTGATGAATCGAGTGTTCCATCCATATTTGGATAAATTCGTTTTGGTATTCATAGATGATGTACTTGTCTACTCGAAGGACGAGAAGGAACATGAGGAACACCTGCGAATCACATTGGAGACGTTGAGGAGTGAGAAACTGTATGCCAAATTCAGCAAGTGCGAGTTTTGGCTTAAGGAAGTGAACTTCCTTGGTCACGTTGTGTCAGCAGAGGGAATCCGAGTGGACCCTGTCAAGGTTGAGGCGGTACAACAATGGAAAGCACCCTCAACACCAAACGAGATTCGGAGTTTCCTAGGCTTGGCAGGATACTACCGAAGGTTTATAGAGGGATTCTCCAAGATAGCAAGACCCATGACCCAGCAACTCAAGAAGGGGGTAAAAGTCAAATGGACCCCAGAGTGTGAGGCAAGTTTCCAGCTGTTGAAGGAAAAGCTAACTAGTGCACCGATTCTAGCTGTGCCAGAGCCTGGAGTGAACTACGTGGTATACACTGACGCTTCAAAGGTGGGACTTGGATGTGTATTGATGCAAAACAACAAAGTGATTGCTTACGCGTCACGACAATTGAGGCCACACGAGTTGAACTATCCAACCCACGACTTGGAGCTAGCAGCGGTAGTGCACGCCTTAAAGATTTGGAGACATCATCTCTACGGAGTCCGATGTGAAATCTTCACGGATCACAAAAGTCTGAAGTATTTCTTCGAGCAGAAAGATCTGAACATGCGGCAACGAAGATGGCTTGAGTTGGTAAAGGACTACGATTGTGGCATCAATTATCACCCCGACAAAGCAAATGTAGTGGCAGATGCATCGAGCCGGAAGGACCATTCCCAACTGGCCACTTTTCTCACCAAAGAGGAAAGCCTGATTCGCGAGTTCAGCAAGATGCGTTTGGAAGTGGCGAGGGCACCTGAAACAGTGGATGCACGAATCGCCACTCTAGCTGTTGAACCTGATCTAAGGTCGAGGATTATTGAAGCACAACGGATGGATGCAAAATTGGAGGAAATTCGTATAGAAGTGCGAACTGGCGAATCTGGGAATTTTAGTGAAGAAGGTGACAATGCCCTTACTTTTGAAGGAAGATTATGCATGCCGGATAACGAGGGGCTCAAAAACGAAGTTATGAGTGAAGCCCATGAGACTCCTTACACCACTCACCCAGGAAGTACGAAAATGTATCAAGATCTGAAGAAATCCTTTTGGTGGAATGGTATGAAGAGGGATATAGCGTCATTCGTCGAGAGATGTTTAGTCTGCCAGCAAGTGAAGATTCTACATCAACGACCGTATGGGAAGTTACAACCACTGGAAATTCCTGAGTGGAAATGGGAGCACATAGCCATGGATTTCGTGACAGGTTTGCCAAGGACTCTGAGAGGGAACACCGCCATCTGGGTAATTATAGACCGACTTACCAAGAGTGCGCATTTCATACCGATTTACATAAGCTATGGGTCCAACAAACTGGCTCAAATCTACATAAGGGAGATAGTTCGATTGCATGGAGTCCCAGTGACTATCACGTCCGACCGTGACCCGAAATTCACCTCAAGATTTTGGGTAAGTACTCGACCGAGGATGAAGTTGGGAGGCAGCACTACCACTGATCGAGTTCGCCTACAACAACAGTTTTCAGGAAACGATAAACATGGCACCGTACGAGGCATTATACGGAAGAAAGTGTAGATCGCCGCTCTACTGGGATGAAGTTGGCGAGAGAATAATACTCGGACCTGATGCAGTCGAAGAGATGGTGGGAATCGTTCGACAAATTCGTGAGAGGATAAAAGAAGCTCAAGACAGACAGAAATCATACGCGGATGTCCGACGAACCGATTTATAATTCCAAGCTGTCGATAAAGTTTTCTTGAAGGTATCTCCGTCAAAAGGGATAACACGTTTTGGCGTCAAGGGCAAATTGAAGCCGCGATTTATTGGAACTTACGAAATTCTCGAAGGAGTGGGCCCCGTTGCATATCGATTGGTGCTGCCACCAAACATTGGAAATGTGCACAACGTTTTTCATGTCTCGCAGTTACGAAAATACGTGTTCGACCCGAAGCATGTGATCCGTTTTGAGGAAGTCGCGTTGAACCCAGACTTGAGCTACGAGGAGAGACCCCAATCTATTCTGGACTGAAAAATCCAGAATGTGATAAATAAACCTGTTGTTTGTGTGAAAGTACTTTGGGAAAATCATGGGCATGAAGAAGCCACGTGGGAGAATGAGGATAAAATGATGGAATTGTACCCAGAACTCTTTACTTGAGGGTAACAAATTTTGGGACGAAATTTCTGTTAAGGGTGGTAGGATGTAACGCCCCACTTTTCGAACCCTAAAGTATTTGTATTTATGCTTTTATATTTGCGAAGTCCGTGAATTAACTGTGGGTGAATTAATTGTTGCTGGACTAGAGATTGGTGAGATAAATGACTGCGCGAATTTAATTAATTCCTGTCCGTGAAGAATATCTATTGGACTCGATTCCGTGTTGGATCCGATAAATTAAATAAATACTATAAAAATCCAGTCCGTGATAAATAAATTGGGGACTGCACAATTTAAAATAAAATATAATGGGCCGTGAATTAAACTAAACTAATTAAAATAAAATATCTTTAATTAAATATTCTACGCAGATTTTCCTCCTCCGTGAGTAGATATTCCTCCTCCGTAATCTGCAAATAAAATACCAAATAAATTCAAATAAGAAAAAAGAGGAATTTCAAAATTTACTCTCCTTTCCCACTACTAAAAAAAACCGTCCCTCCATCTCTCCCACAAATCTCTCCCGTATCTCAACCCCCTTTCCCCTCTAATCAGTTATTTCTTCCCTCACCAATCGTTCTCTGCAATCAAATCTTTCTTCTTCACAACTTCAATTCAAGGTAAACTCTGCAGAATTTTTCTCTCTATTCTACATGCTCTGAAATCAACTCATTCACTCTTCTCTACATAAAACCAGAATTAAAATCGGGAAAAGATTCATCATCTACTCTTTCAAAATCCGTCTGCAAATTGAAGGTATACACCTCTCCCATCCAAATTTTCAATTTCATACTACTGCATCCATATATTTTACACCCTACCGTTGCCACAATCTGTGATATATCTCCTAATCGAATGAATCGAAGCAAACTAAACTAAAGAAACAAGTTTTAATTCACGAAATCAAATAAAGAACTTACCTTCGGGGAGGAAATCGGGGGCTGACCAGAGGCAGCACCTCCCGGAAGCGACGGCGGCGTCGGGTGCAGCGGCTGGAGACGACTTACGGCGACGGAACAGCGGCGCGGTCGGCATCATCTCTTCCCGACGGCAGCAGCAGCTCCTTCCGGCAACAGCATCCTCTCCCCGACGAGCAGTAGCAGCAGCGGCTCGGCCGAATGGCGGTAGACGCGCCCAGCCGCGGCCGACGGCGGAGGTGGAAGGCGACGCCTGATCGGATTCCTTCAGGTGTCGGGCTACAGAGAAGAAGAGGGTGAGAGGAGAGAGAGTGTGAGACGAGGAAGATGGGGGATGGAGTATACTTGATTTTGGGCTTTTGCTTTTAATTGGGATTGGGCCTCATTAATTAGAATTGGATGTATTATTAAAGATGGGCTCATTTTAATTGTTGGGCTTTAACTTGTAATTGAAGATATAAGGTGGAGAAAATAATTAAGTCAAGGTCTTTTAATTAAATCTTTGGGCTGATATTTAATAGTGACGAATTATTTAATTAATTCCGGAATATTTCAACGAATGAATAATTATATCCTAAGTCCGAAATAAATATAATTCGAGGGGAAAATGCTTGCGATAATTTAATTACTTTTTTTAATTTTGGGAATTTTATTTCGATATCGTTGAGAAAAATACGAGGAGCTAACGGAGGAATTCGGGGTGTAAGCGGCCGCCGAATAATCGAAAACCGAGATAAATAACTTCGCTTAGGATGCATGCATTTTTACTTATTTAATTTGAAAGTATGTTGATTTATGTGTTATTTTAATTCTAAAGGTGATATCTCGCAAGGGAATCGTGAACGCAAAGGGAAGAAAATAGTTTCGGATTAAGCAATCGAGGTGGACTTCCTTTTTAAATAAGGACAAAAGTCCTAAATGTTTTATTTATGAGAATGAAAATGTGTTTATCCTGCCGTGTTTTGCTTTAACGTGCCTATCTGATGTAGCTCTGGCCAATATTATTTAAATCGAATTCGGGTCCTCGTAGGGCCGCAAACCCTACTTGGATTAGTGTACACCTATGGTAGACTGTGTGCTAGCGTACGGGCTGGCCGGTCTAGTGGCTTGGTTTGTGGCCACATTCCAAGTCATGTATGACCAGATATGGCTAACGTCTATGGGAAAATGACTGATCAGTCGACGTTTTAAATGGAAATGATTTTGAGTGCCTCGGGCATTTCTAAAGCTAAACCCCGGTGGTTACTTGTGAATGGCATGATAAATTACTATTTATTGAAAATGTTTTCGGCATGAGCCACTGAGTATTTTTTTTATAATACTCAGCCCTGCATGTGTTTTCCCTATGTGCAGGTTGAGCGGCGACGAGGATGTGGTGGTGTTGAGCAAGTGAATTTAAGATTTTATTGTTGTCTTTGAACCTTGAGTGTCGTTGTGTCTTCACACATGACGTCACTCTTTCTCTTGGTCGTTTCCGCTGTGACGTTTCGTTTAATTATGTTTTATTTGGGTCGACAACTTTAATTGTTAGGCTAATGGATATTTTGAATTTCTTGTTAGATAATATCAAACTCTTGGTTACTTATTGGGATATTAATTGTTGGTCCAACTTGTGTTGAAACCCCAATTCTTTTCGTCTGTATTAAGTTCTTTTAATCACGATCGCCCGTATTTATTAACCCTAAAGGGCGGTCGTGACAAGAAGACCGCTGGATTTCCATGTTCTATCTCACGTTGGAGGCTTACAACATTTCACCATTTTACTAAATCCAAACTCATTTTTAGCGTAAAAGTCACACTAGATATTGATTTTACTTCAACGATTAACGTTAAACTCAAATCTAAAAGAGTATTCCTCACTCACTTATTTTTTATACGTTCCAATCATATCTATATATATATATTTATCTAAATTACACACTAATTCCATGACATTTTGTCATTAACAAAAATTAAATTAAATAATATAATAAAATTTAATGATTAATATGACTAAATGTGACCTCTTTTATGTAGATAAACTGAAAATGAAAGTGTAACATCTATTATGGGCGTAGGGAGTACCAATTTTGGTAATTAACCCCACATTTCACTAACTTGTCACATTCACATTTTATTATAAACGAAGTATATAAAAGTAGGACCACATTCCACAAACTTTTCCAAACCACTTTCCACTATGTTTCTTAAAACCCGAGCCGAGTCAAACGGACTCTATTTATCGTGGACGGATGGAGTATTATTTATTAAATACAAAATTACATAATTTAGAAATTTAAATACAATAAAGATAGAAAATATTACAAACGCACTCATAAAATAACTAAAATTTAAAATTAAAATTCATTTCCCATATTGTTCGAATATTCTTTTTCACCAATATTTGATTATACTAAAACTTAATTCTAATAAAAAATCAGTGATGAGAGTTTGGTTTCGTCCCATATGGACGGATGAGATGACACGTTAATTAAGATAAAATTGCTAAAGTAAAAGAGAGAATTGTATGGTAAAGTAAGAGAGAGAAGAAGAATGATAGTTAAAGTAGTATTAGTGGGTAGTGAGACTTACTTTATTAAATTGATATAACTTTCCAACCATGGAATACACATATTTTTGTTGGACGAACGAAAATGGAAAGTGCTCATATTTTTATGGGACGAAGGGAGGGAGTACACGATAACAATCAACTCCAAGGTTCTGCTCAAAAGGTAAATTAATCAAAGACTAGCTAGCATTCTAGCATCAAGGTAGTGCTTGTTTAATTCTGTAATTAATTGCATTTGTTCTATAATTTCTAGGAAGATATTTAAATTAAAATTTTATGAGTAATTTAAATATAGTACTATCATATTCGGAGATCCAACAATTGAACTCCTCGCTGGTTTCCAGTAAAGTTTTGTCAAATATTTAATGGAGGTGCTCAAATAGTTCATTTATTAATCATCATTAGCTATAGGTGAAAATTATTTGTACTTTTCACTAAAGTATGTCTTTAGGTAAATTTCAATTAAATACTAATATCGTATTACTTCGAGGACCACAATTGAGACATAACAAAGTCTAGAATGGGTTGTTTTCTGCTTAAAGTAAAAAAAGACAATAAAATCATATGATATCGAGGATGTTCAAGATTATAAACACTAAAACTCAAGTGTAGGGAAATGCACTGATTTATTAAGCGTAAAGTTAATCCTATAATCCTAATTCAAATAGCTACATATGTCGATCAAATGTGAAAGTAACAACCTTATTTTGTGTCTAATCAACGTAGTTATCCTCAATCACTATTCATCTCGAGTGTTTATCACCACTAATTGAAGACTTTGGGCTTGTCAAACGGATTTTGATTCGTGTAAAACTGATTACGATTAAACTCACCAATCAATCAATCAATCAATCAGTCAAGTTTTTTATTTTCAATCATTTTCAAGAAAGGTGAATTTTTAAGTACATTCGCATAGAATTGGTTTTACTCCCGCTATTCCATTCTGAATGGAACATAATCACATATAATTCGACATAGGAGTAAGATTTTATGTAATACTTAATATAATTTTGTGAATTAAGCTGAAAAAATAAAGTAAAAAAAAATAAAAAAAAGAGAGAATGATGTTACTAAGTGACGAGTGCTTGCATGTTGCCAAACCGACTGGCAACAAATGCTTGAGAAAATTTTGCAGAGGCGTTCACAAAACTTTGGTGTGGAATATCTTCGGAAATCTACCACCAACGATTGTGAGCAGCTGCTTTATTTTCACGAAGCACGTCATGGCTTCTCAAGGATGCTTGGCAGCATTGACTACAACCATTGGAAATGAAATAAAGGCGGTCACCAAATGATTGTGTAAGAGGTGGTTGTCGGCGATCGCCTTGGGTTTGGCATGGATTTTTCAAGGTCCCTAGATCGAACAATCCTTCACGTCCAAAAAATCGACACTACGTACAATATGGGTTATTAACTCGCCGATGGCATCTATCCGAGATGGCCGACCTTGATCAAGACGCTCAACATGCCGCTAGACCCCAAACATGTTCTTTTTACTCAGATGCAATAGTCAGTTTGGAAAGATGTGGAAAGAGCGTTCAGGGTTGTACAAGCATGCTTTGTGGTTGTCAAAGTCCCAGGCCATTGTTGGTATATGGACGTCCTCGTCGACATCATCTATGCATGTATTATCATGAACAACATGATAATTGAAGAGGAATGACCAAACGTGGCAAATTGGCTTGACAAAGAAGCCGTTGAAACCTCGACCGCAAATAGTCCCACACGTTAGGGTGTGCCGTCATCATTTTGCGAGTTCTTACAATGTCGGGCATCGACTCGAGATTTCGGGCCCACCACCAATTCCACGAAGATTTTAATATAATGTTTAATGTTTAGTTTAAACTAAATTGATTGGGAGAAAAGAAAAGAAAAAAATAATTGTAGTGAGATCCATAATAAATAGTTGAAATGATGGTGGATTGTAGTGTTATCATACGATGAAATTTAATGGAAAGATTGTGGATGTGCTTATAATTTATCTTTATTTAATAATATTGATATATATAATTTCCTAAAGGATGAGATAAAATTAAAGAGAGTGGAAAGATTGTGGATGTGCTTATAATTTATCTTTATTTAATAATATTAATATATATAATTTCCTAAAAGATGAGATGAAATTAAAGAGAAAGGTTATGGATGACCTTATAATTTAGCTTTATTTATTCATCCGATTAATTATTTTTCATAATTTCCTTTAAAGACAATTGATATTGGATCAGCAGTAACTGTAAAATATAAATAAGGACTCAATCATTATCAAACTTTAGCTTATTTTGTTTGCTTTAAATAATAAATATTGCAGGTGGTGGTGACACCTTTTGTGTGCACCTAACGATGAATGCTTTGAAATATGAAAACAAAATCAATGAATGCTTTGAAATATGAAAACAAGGAATGATTTGAAAAATACATATACTTAAGGTGCGTTTCATTAATTAATTGGATCTATCAATATTTTACTCTACACCTGAAAAGGAAACGGAAAAATGGAATTACCCCAATTTTCACCTGACTTTTTTCTTTCTTTAAGGATGTTCTTCCGTACGTGGTATCATGAACTGATACCTAAATAGGATTTGCGTTAGGCTTTATATATAGTATCATAATTAATGTTCATTTAATATTTTATTTATTCATAATGTTTTCATATATTTGTCCAACCAAATAATTAGACACACATTTTTTTTAAAATATCCCAAAATATAGTACACTTTCTTAGTTAAAATTGAAATAAAAAAACCCACAAAATAATCTTGCTTATTATTGGTGAAAGCGATGGGTAAAAACAAATAAATATGAATTGTGTTTTCGTAGATAATTAAATGTATTTTCTAAGTTGTTTACGAATATATGGAAGATTAAAATTATAAACTTTCTATTGTAGAAAATTTCATTCTTTATAATGAAGTGGAATTCATTACTCTTTCTAATGTTTTATTTTATTTTATTAATTGTATATTAAAATATCGCACTGTTTCAAAAGTTTCTATTAAAAAAAAGTACTTAGTATTATTTATTTTCATAAAACTAACTAAATGGGTTGAATTTTAACGTCGACAATGAAATTAATCTAAGGCTTAATTTTAAATTCTAATAATGTCGGCCACTTTCGACTTACCACCACCTTTAGAATTCCATTTCAAGTAAAAGGTAAGATATGGGCTTTGTGGGTTGATCTTGAACTAAACATTATTTCTGAAACAGTACTTTGAATTGAAGTCGAGTTAGAGATATTTTCATCCCTATATAGTATGCACATATTAAAAACTATCAAATTAAAGAGCTTAATGATAAAAAATTAAATTAAAGAGTTTTGGAATTTAGCCCGGTCTACGCATTTTGACAAGGTAGTATGAGTGATAAAAGTTTTAATTGTAAAAATTAAATAATAGTAGGACTAACATGCCCAATGATCCCTCCACTATTTCCACGACGACCCTGCAAATCGACATGTCATTTGTTCAACTGAGAATATCCAACAATAGTGCATCAACCATTTATACAACAATGCCATGGTTGTTCAAAAACCATATTTGATTGACTAGTAGATCCACCTATAACGGCAATGTTGGTTTCACTTTAGTGGTTCCATGAAATCTTATTTTGGGTCGATTACTAGGGCCTTTGAGGTCAACACAAGTGGCTAATATTTGGGAACAAGTCTAGTTCCAATGGCACCGATGGCACGAAGAGCAATAACCTCAGTGGAGAAGCCACCGAAGTTTGGTGGATCTAACTTCAAAAAGTGGCAACAGAAGATGTGTTCTGTCTAACAATATTGGACACTGTACACTTACTGAAGAAAGACGAGCCGTTTACGCCAAGTACACAAGAGACAAACTTTGTCGTCCGAGTTGCATATGATAGTTGACATAATGGCGATTATATATGTAAAATCTCTATTTTAAGTGCTTTAGATGATAGTGTTACGGACGTTCTCCGTAACGGCTCCGAGATCTTCCTTCTCGATGGGTGGCGAGCAATTCCCACGACAACCTCGCGGACTTGCTCGTGAATTTGGCTGGATTTGTGGACGTCTTCCACGCAGCAGCCAAGAGAACGAAATAAATTACTTGCGGCACAAGATTTGTGTAGGGAAAATATTTCATTCATAAAAATAATGTGTTGATGAAATACCCTATTTTATACTAAAAACCCTAGGGCGGTTCGACGTAACCTAATTCATCCGGGAAAGAACCGCAAAGAAAACCCGAACTGGGCTTATAAATCAGGCCCGACTCAACAGTAAGTAAACTAAAGTTTCCAAAAATAGTAAAACATAAAAGGAAGGAAATAATCAAAAAGAACAAAGTGAATCGGCTAGTTCGTGAACTTGTTCGGCGCCTTGAGCTTGTCTCTCGGCCTCAAGGATCTTTTCGACACAACTAGTTCTTCACTTCGGTTACTCCTGCACTGCGGCGGGCTGCTCGGCTGCGTCGTGCTGCTCGGCTTCGGGAGCGCTGCGTCGTGATGCTCGGCTGTCGTTGCCTCCAGCTCTGCATGCTCCAGCTCGGCATGCTCCAGCTCGGCATGCTCCAGCTCGGCCTGCCGCTCTGCCGTTGGTGGGGGTCCCGTATCAACCCCCCCTCCGTTACGAATCGCCTTGTCCTCAAGGCGAACCTCCCGGAATTGCCTCGCAATCGCCTCGATCGGTTCCCACGTTGGCGTGGATGCATCATCCTCCCACTGTACCAGGCACTGCTTTTCCGGTCGGCCCGCACGCCAGCTTACGCGCTCTTCCAACACGGCCACCGGCCGGACCACCGGCCTATCGCCAACAAACTCCGGCGGGAGTTTCACCCCGTCGACATCACCGTCTCCCGCCACAAACTCTCGTAATAAGCTAACGTGAAACACATTGTGGACTCTACTTCCCTCTGGGAGGCGCAATTTGTAGGCCACGGGCCCAATCCGCTCCAACACTTCGAAGGGGCCATAGAACCTCGGGGCCAGCTTAGCCGATAGCGGCTTCGCTATTGAATGCTGCCGATAAGGTTGCAGCTTTAGCCAGACGACATCCCCGACTTCAAACTCGACGTGGCGACGGTGTCGGTTCGCCACATCCGCCATCCGCTGTTGTGCTCGCAAAAGGTTACGCCGAAGGGTTACCAATAATTCCCCTCGCTGCCTGATAATATCTGCCACGTTGGGCGGCGTCTTCGCCGATGGCGGGGCCGCCACAAGTGAAGGAGGCTCTCTCCCGTACAAGGCACGATAAGGTGACGTGCCCAACGCGGAATGGTGAAAACAATTGAGAGCTAGCTCCGCCCACGGGAGAAAATTCGTCCATCTCGAGGGCTTATCCGATGCAAACGCGCGCAAATATTGCTCCAATCCCCGATTACGGACCTCCGTCTGTCCATCCGACTGCGGATGGTAAGCCGTAGAGAAGTGAAGTTTGGTTCCACTCAATCGCATCATTTCCTCCCATGTTGCGTTTAGGAACACCGAATCTCTATCCGAGACCAATGTCTTAGGAAAACCATGGTGCCGAACCACCGTATTAACAAAAAGCTGCGCCACTCGAAGGGCGTCGAACTTGGTGGGGAGGGGGGCAAAGTGAGCATACTTTGAAAGCCTGTCCACCACCACCATGATGACCGTGTAACCGCGTGATTGTGGGAGCCCGGTGATGAAGTCCATCGAGACATCCTCCCACACCTGCCAGGGGACCGGGAGCGGTTGCAATAACCCCGCCGGTTTCCGCGTCGAGTACTTTGTGGACTGACACACCACACATTTATTCACAAATGTCACCACGTCTTTGCGCATGTTTGGCCAATAAAAACCTGCCGCCAAAAGGCGGAACGTACGTTCGTGGCCAGGGTGACCCGCGGACGGCGAACAGTGGTGTTCCTGTAGTAATGCTTTCTTGGTACTGGACTCCGCGCTCACGAGCACCCTGCGATGATAATATATGAGGCCATCTGCCCACGTCAAATGTGCTGGGGCGTCACCAGACTGAATTTTAGACGCTAATTCAATCAAATCCGGTAGTGAAGCGGTCTCCTCCCGGAGCACCCGCATTACCTCCGGCACTGGTCGGTCCACGGATACGAGCAGCTGGTCGTCGGTCCCTGGCATGGGGTCGTCGGTCTGCACCCCTGACGCGTCGTGTTGACGGGATAAGGCGTCTGCTGCCTTATTTGTGATTCCACGTTTATATTCGATCACAAATTTGTATCCCATAAGCTTCCGGACATAAAGCTGTTGGTCCGGAGTCTGGACCACCTGTTGCAACAAGTCCTTTAGGCTCCTCTGATCCGTGCGAATAATGAACTCGCGCCCCAATAAATATTGACGCCACTTTTGCACGGCCTCCACAATAGCGTATAATTCCTTATGATACGTCGATGCTACCCTCCGACGAGGACCCAATTTCTTACTGAAGAACGCAATCGGGTGATTACGCTGCATTAGCACAGCCCCGATTCCCACATCGCAGGCGTCCGTTTCCACACAGAACTGCACGCTAAAATCTGGGAGCTGTAACACCGGGGCCGAAGTCATTGCTGACTTAAGCTCTGTAAAAGCGGCCTCGGCCTCAGTGGACCATACGAATGCCTCCTTTTTTAACAAATCGGTGAGGGGAGCCGCGATCGTGGCATAGTGCTTGACGAACCGACGATAGTAACCTGTCAGCCCCAAGAAACCCCTCAACTGCTTCACTGTATTCGGCCTCGGCCAGGCTGTCATTGCCTCCAATTTCGCGGGGTCCGCTTTGAGCTGGCCCCCGGAAAGTATGTGGCCCAAGTATTCGACTGTCATACTGCAAAAGGAACACTTCGAAAGCTTGACAAAGAATCGATTCTCGCTAAGCAGCTTTAGAACCGCTGATAAGTGTTGCCCGTGCGACTCGAGTGTTGGGCTGTAGATTAGAATGTCATCGAAGAAAACGATGACACATTGTCGGAGCAACGGCTGGAAAATAGCATTCATGGCCGCTTGAAAGGTGGAAGGCGCGTTCGTGAGGCCGAATGGCATCACGAGGAACTCAAAGTGGCCATCATGAGTACGGAAGGCGGTTTTGAATATGTCGGCCTCACTCATACGGATTTGATGGTATCCTGAACGAAGATCCAGCTTTGTAAAATACTTGGCCTTGCCCAATTCGTCAAATAATTCATCTGCGGTCGGAATTGGAAAGTGATCCGGAACAGTAGCTTTATTGAGGGCCCGGTAATCGATACAGAAACGGAAACTTCCGTCTTTCTTTCGGATGAGAAGCACGGGAGACGAAAAAGGGCTGTGGCTGTGCCGGATGATGCCTTGCTCCATCATATCGCGTACCTGTTTCTCGATTTCTGCCTTTTGAAAATATGGGTACCTATATGGTCTCACATTGACCGGCTTCGTGTTGGGCAGAAGATGAATCCGATGGTCAAAAACGCGCGGCGGGGGCATGCCGCGTGGCTGCTCAAAAACGGAACGGTGCTCATTCAACACCTCCACGATATCCCCTGGGAGGTCCGCGGGGAACTCCTCCTGCGTGCTGGGGTCGGCAGGGCCCACGTCACTGTGGAGAGGTACAATCTCATATAACTCGTGGCCGGCCCCCTGTGCCGTCAACATAGATAAGGAGTGTAAGGAAATCTGCTTAGGACTTGGCACCATGCCACGTAGGAACACCGCCTTTCCTTCTTGGGTAAACTCTAACGTCTTCTTGACAAAATCCGCAGAAACTTTCCCCAATGATTCTAACCACTTCATTCCCAAAATAACGTCCGGCCCATGGTGGGCGAGGATATGAAGATCCACCAAAAATAAGGTACCCTGCAGAGTCAATTTTGTAGAGCGGGCAATGTGGGTACAGAGTAGTGAAGCGCCGTTGCCGACTAGGACCCGGAATGGGCGAATCGGTGTCAACTCCAATTGGAGTCTCTCCGCAATCCGCGGATGGAGGAAGTCGAGAGTCGCTCCTGTGTTAATCAAAACTCGTACTGTAGTATCCCCCAACGTCCCCTGGACCATAAACGGTTTGGAGCTGCCCCGGCCATCCAAGGCGTGAAGGTGCGATAGGTCTGCTGTAATTAATTCCTCCCCGGGTACTTGGTCACCCGCATCTGCCTCTTGCTGGTCGTCCCCCTCGTCATCCATATAACAAAGCAACTTGACCTTACAAACGTGGCCTGCAACCCACCTTTCGGGGCAATGATAACAGAGACCTCGGCGTGCGCGCTCCGATTTTTCAGCATTCGACACCCGAACCGGGTATACCCGTGTCTTGTCCCCTTCTCGAACTAGCGAGTCCTGTTGGTGGGACCCGGCTGCTTGGGTCGCAACAGGGGCCGGAACGGCCCGCTGCTCCTTGCCAGGCCACGGACGGCGCTGGTATGATTGCGGCTGTTGCTGGCGTTCCTCGTGTGTTGCGGCCAAACGCAAGGCTAAAGCCATTGCCTCTGCCAACGACTCCGGGTACTGCAATTCTACTTTTTCTTGCAGAGGTTGTTTTAGTCCTTGAATAAAAATTGGAATCAAGGCTGATTCCGATAAATCAGTAACCCGATTAAGATATCGTTCGAACGTCGCGTGATAGTCAGCAACGGTAGTCGTCTGAACTAGCTTCGCGATCAACCCCGTGTAGTTCCTGAAGCTTTGGGGGTCAAATCGATGCCTGACGTCGGCCAAAAATTCTGGCCAAGTAACAACGCCATTCGTCTCCCGGTAATTAAATATCCACTCTGAAGCGGGCGGGTCGAAAAGCATTACTACATAATGCAAGCGCTCCGCCTCCGGAACTCGCTTGTGATCAAAATAGTACTGCACGCGAGAGATCCAATTTGGCGCGTCTGCCCCATTAAAGTGGGGCGCATCCATCTTTATGCCGGAAGAATAATCCGACCCCTGTCGGTTAAAACGTTCTCGACTTTGGGGCGGATCCCAGCAGGTTACCCCGCGCTCCTCGAACGTCTCATCATCCCAATCCTCGTGGCGTTGCGGTAGGTCCCAATTATCCCGACGGCGACCCGTTCTATTCCCCGCGTCGCCACGGTGCTGACCAGGGCGGCTTCCCCGGCCCGGGAGTAAGCCCTCCCCAAAACGATCCCCACGGCCACCCCGATAAGGGCGACCACGGCCCCGACCCAGATGATCGCGCCGACCATTCCCGCGGTACTCCTCCCACGCGTGGTCGGCGTCGTCCCAATCGGCCTCATGGCCCTCTGCCCGCGGCGGCGGGCGTCGCTCCACGCTATCGATCCGTCGATCCATCTTATCAAATCGTGCGTTCAACTGTGCAAACCCTAACGTGACCGGGTCGACGTGCGGCTGTCTCCCGTCGACGTCGCCAGGAATCCTCTGCCGCGTCGGGCCCAATTGCAGCCCCGACGAGGACTCTGCATGCGGAAATTCCGCCGACATTGATTGCGTAACCAAGTAGATTTTGAGTTTTCGGGATGAAAGCACCAGATGTTACGGACGTTCTCCGTAACGGCTCCGAGATCTTCCTTCTCGATGGGTGGCGAGCAATTCCCACGACAACCTCGCGGACTTGCTCGTGAATTTGGCTGGATTTGTGGACGTCTTCCACGCAGCAGCCAAGAGAACGAAATAAATTACTTGCGGCACAAGATTTGTGTAGGGAAAATATTTCATTCATAAAAATAATGTGTTGATGAAATACCCTATTTTATACTAAAAACCCTAGGGCGGTTCGACGTAACCTAATTCATCCGGGAAAGAACCGCAAAGAAAACCCGAACTGGGCTTATAAATCAGGCCCGACTCAACAGTAAGTAAACTAAAGTTTCCAAAAATAGTAAAACATAAAAGGAAGGAAATAATCAAAAAAGAACAAAGTGAATCGGCTAGTTCGTGAACTTGTTCGGCGCCTTGAGCTTGTCTCTCGGCCTCAAGGATCTTTTCGACACAACTAGTTCTTCACTTCGGTTACTCCTGCACTGCGGCGGGCTGCTCGGCTGCGTCGTGCTGCTCGGCTTCGGGAGCGCTGCGTCGTGATGCTCGGCTGTCGTTGCCTCCAGCTCTGCATGCTCCAGCTCGGCATGCTCCAGCTCGGCATGCTCCAGCTCGGCATGCTCCAGCTCGGCCTGCCGCTCTGCCGTTGGTGGGGGTCCCGTATCAGATAGTTTATTTTATAATGTGTAATCTGTTATAAACACATCGAAACAAATGAGGAAAATTAAGAAAACAAGTACAACAATAATGCCACATGTACAAATAAGTTAGTAACCGACAAATATTTGAACTACAAAATGATCAATTCTCGACCGATCATGGAGCAAGTGCAATAGTTCGGAGACTCCATGCTTATGATGTCTTAATGTCGAGAAGAAAAAAAAAGAAAAAAAAATCTCATGCAGGCGCACTTGTTTTCACAGACATAGAGAGAGAGAGAAAGAGAGAGATATTTGATCTGTTCTAATTTAAAAAGTTTCATACTTCCTTCGTACCACAAGAATATGTATTTTTGTGAACATGAGTTTTAATGCACAATTGGTAAAGCAAGAGAGAAATATAAAGAAAAAGTAATTATATTAAAGTATTGTTATTGGAGAATGAGTCTCACTTCATTAGAGATAGATGGGTTTTCAAATTTAAAAATTGCATATTCGTGTGGGACGAATTAAAAAAGAAAAGATCGTACGGAGACAGATAGAATATAACAAACAAAGTAGGAAGGTCAATAGTCACTCCACGTCCTGACAAACCAAAAATAGTGAAGCTTCTTTTACTAGGCTTGATTTGGGTGTGAATAATTATGATGTGTGGCCCGTAAATATTATACAATATTTTAATTAACAATAGTATCGCATTCATTATATATTCATCACTTGCCTCAAATCCACACCATCCATTCCATCATCATTCACATCACCTATGTATACCACCAATTATAACAAAAAGATAACAAAATCTTCAATCCTCCAAAATTGATATATATAGACGTAGCCCTCAGTTAAGCATCGTGCAGCTGGGTTCTTTTCGTTGATACACATCCAAATTAGGAAGCCTAAATAAATTTGTCACACCATTAATTAATCAATTTTCGTTCCCTCTAAAAATGGAATGCATGGGTGATGATCAAAACGCCAACAACAAAAAGACAAAGGCACCCGGGCGGCATTCCGCCTACCGCGGCGTCCGGTGCCGGAGCAGGAAATGGGTGTCGGAGATTCGGGAGCCGGGGAAAGCCACGCGGATATGGCTGGGGACGTACGCCACCGCCGAGATGGCCGCGGTGGCCTATGACGTGGCAGCGCTGGCGCTCAAAGGCCCCGAAGCTGCCATAAACTTCCCGGCCTTCGCCGCGTCGTGCTCTCCGCCGGCTTCCCTCTCCGCGGCCGACATTCGCGCAGCGGTGTCCAATGCTGCGGCGGCTGTGGGTCCGCCGGGCATACAGCTGCCTGAGCAGGAGGAGGAGTCTTCGTCGTGCGCTGAATTTATTGATGAGGAAGCGCTGTTCAACATGCCGAAGCTGCTGGTGGACATGGCCGAGGGCATGCTGATTAGCCCCCCGCGGCCGAAAAATGACGGCGGGGGGCTCGCCGGAGAATTACTCGGTGGAAGAGAGGCTTTGGAGTTATCCTTCTTTCTGAATCGGAGTAATAATAATATACGTGTACACTAAAATAAGCAGCAGGTTTGAGTTATGTATATGCTCTTGTGTTTAGTTATCGTGGCAAAAATTATTAGCTTTGATTAATTGCATGTATAATTAATCATCTAATTTTCATATCTTGACATTATAACGCTTGTGATGATATTCAATATTGATATGTTGATCTCGCTATCATATAGTTGTAATTATCAATTTTTTGATTTTTAGTATATAGTAGAGGCATTTTATTTTGAACACTCGTTTTGTGACTCTTCTCTATATTATTGTCTTTCTTATATTACTTTCTCTTCTCTTTAACTATCTATTACTCCATCTGTCCTAGGGGTGGGTAGGTACGGTATACCTTACCGAAACCACCATACCGTATACCTTACCGTAAATTCGGTATGCGAAAAAATCATACCTTTATCTTACCAAAATTTACGGTATACCTTATTTTCAGTATGGAGAATTTTCATACCGATATCGTACCTCATTATCGGTATGCCGTACCAAAGTTCGGTATACCATACTTTTGCGGTATACCTTACTTTCAATATCAATGAAAATTGAATATTTGAGTTTTTAGAATACTATTTATATTTTATAGTAATTTAAATAATATACGGGGTATTAAATACTAGTATATTTTATTCATATTATATTATATTTCACAATAATCTTTAAGTATAATTTAAAAATATATAAAATACTTTATAAGTTATTATATTCATATTTTAAGGTATATACCTTAAATTACGGTATATACCGAATTTCGGTATGCCGCGGTATACCGCGGTATATAAAAATTCATACCTTTACCTTACCGAAATATTTCAGTAAGGTATCATACCGTACCGAAAATCACGGTATACCAAAAAATCGGTATTTTCGGTATTTTTTCGGTACGATAAGGCCGGTATTTCGACATTTCGGTATTTTTCCCAGCCCTAATCTGTCCCGCGAAAGGAGTTCTGTTTGGTTATGACACAAGTTTTAAGAAATGTAAAGAAAAGTAAGTTAAATAAGTTAGTAGATTATGAATATATTAGTTTTATAATAAAATATGAGTGAAATAAGTTGGTGGAATATGAGGTCTACTTATCATTTATAGTGAAAAGTGAAATATGAATTTTATTGTGTGATAGAATGAGTATCAATTTTTTAAAAGGAGTACTCAAAACGAAATGCCTTTACTATATTGGGATTAGGGAGTAGTTACTAATAGGTCTTGACTCTTGATATGCACTAACGGACAATCTTAAACTAGTACACCTTAAATATGGTTATATGTTTCTTAATGAAAATTGTAAGGGGTACTATATATGTGGAAATGATACTACATATAAATCATTTTGAGGGAATCGGAGGATCTCGTTTTTTCAATAGGGAAAAGGCATTTAGTTTTTATGATTTTGTAAGAATTCATATTGAAAACAATGTACTACAAGTTACATTTCACGTGACAAAAACTTTTATACGTACCAAAATGATGTACCATATTTTTGCAAGTTTGATGTCATTCATCTAAAAAAAGAGTCAATGTTTTTATTTTGGTAAATGGTATATACAAAAAATTGTCCTTTCGTTTATACGTATATAACTATGAATAACATATTACCACTATATTTTTTAGGAAAGGGGTTAATATAAATGTAAACTATTACTGTGTCAATGAAATATACTCCACAAACTAAATTAATATGAATAACATATGATGTCGGGATCTTTGAGGTCAGACTGCTAAACGACAAAATATGAAAAGCATATCTAGTGCCACTTTTGGGGGAATATCTGCTGTAAAATCAATACCTTTTAGACAAATAAACCTGGCCTGTTTATCTTTTTGATATAGAAATTTCACTGCCTTTATTGCTGATTCTAGCAAAATTGGCTCTCTCTCTTTGGTATGAAGTAGTACTCCCTCATTCCCTCGCAGTTGAGGCGAAATTTTTCAGCACAAAGTTTAAGAAGAGTTGTTGAGTGTGTTGAATAAATAGATAATAAAAGAGGGAAAAAAATCGAAAGAATAAAGTAAAAAGTTAATAAAGTAGAGAGAATAAAGTAAACGAGAGTAAAGTAAGAAAGAGAAAGGAAGTTACTATATATGGAAATGACTCAACTACGAAGAAATTTCTTGAAATGGAAAAATGACTCACCTATAAGGAAACAGAGGGAGTAATATTTTTTGGTTGGTGGGTTTAAGCAATTATGAAATTTGTGCTTTTACATACTACATCCGTCTCACATTAAGTATCACATTTAGGGTGAGCACGTATTTTAAGAAATGTAAAGAAAAGTGGATTGAATAAGTTAATGGATTATGAGTCTCACTTATATATATATTAGTTTTATAATAAAATGTGAATAAAATTGGTTGGTAGAATGTGGAGTCTACTTATCATTTATGATAAAAGTGAAATGTCGTACTGTGGAATAAATTGAAATGACAAAATGTGACACTTAATGTAGAACGGAGGTAATATACTCCACATTTTCTCCAAAATGTCACGCAAATATTTATGCAGCTATTAGATCTCAAATCCAACTGTTTGAATCCGTGTGCAACTGTGCATGTAATATTACTCTATTTTGAGATAAAAACAATGGATGTGAATAAATCGTAAATACGGCAGCGAATTATTCCAATGCCAGGAAAATAGAGTTAGAATAAGGGGTCGTGATCGATTGAGATTTTTTTAGTGTAATTGGGAATTGAGATGCATTATCAGTCACTCATTTTTATTAAAAGAGTGGTTCAAAATTTGCCCCATGGAAAATATTTTTAGATTAATTAATTATGAAAGGGTAGAATAGTAATTTTATGGTACATTTTATTCAATACATATTTTTTTAATTTTTTTTTAAATTTTTAATAAATTTTTAATAATTTTTTATAATTTTTTGTCAACTACATATACAATTCATGTCAACTACACACATATAATGTCAACTATGTGTACAATCCATGTCAATTACACACATATAATGTCAATTACATATACAATTCATGTCAACTATACACATATAATGTCAGCCATAAGTTGTTGACATTTGATGTGCAGGCTATTAACATTTGGTGTGCAGGCTATTGACGATAATACCCTCGAGTTGACATAATCTACTTGCCGTTGACATTTAAAAAATGTTGTGAATGAGTGGCTGAAAATGCATCTCAATTCTCAATTAAGCTAAAAAATCTCAACGACCCCTAGAATAAGTAACGAACTACACATGGCACCAAACAACACCGACACCAAGATTTTAGTAAAAAAAACAAAGGAGAAAGTTCTTATAAATACAGACTTGATCAAATGTGTTCTAGAATGCGAGTTTAATCTTACTAAATAGAGTTAATCAAGTAGAGTTCAAATTGTCTATAACGACTGCATGGCTGCAGAAGAAAGCTCCATCCCGTCCCGCCGCCAAGGTCGGGGCGTCATCCCACCTACCGCGGAATCAGGTGCCGGAGCGGGAAATGGGTGTCGGAGATCCGGAAGCCGCGTACGCCACCCCGGAGTTTGTTTGTGTTTGATTGATTGTGGAAGTTGAAGTTGGTTGGTTTAGGTTGTTGGATGAGAGGAGTTTATGGTTTGGTTGGAGGGAGAAACGTGTTGTGTTTGGTGTGGAGATTCTTTTGTAGAGAGATTGAGGATTGAGATGGAAAGTTTCCGGAACCGGAACTACTCACCCTCTCTCTAACAATCAATCATACAAAAACCATTTATCATTTCATTTTATTAAATCAAATAAAATAATTAGACAAATAAGACCATCTCAAACCATTTACACCCAACTTAAACTCATTTTCGAGTATACGTCACACTAAAAATAGTTTTACTCCAAATTCAAAATTTACACCATTTTTTAGTGTTTGTCTCACAAAATTTTGGCAGTAACACAAATTTGATGTTGTTTCACAAAAAACACCAAAAATAGATTTGAGTTTGGTGTATGGTTGGAGAAAATTTCTACATCAAAACTAATTTTTGGAGTATGGTTGAAGATGGTCTAAAAGACCAAATTAAAAGTTTTTGACCTCCTGCTCATTAAACAAAATAGTAGTAATTCTTGAATAACTCAAAATGTCTTCCTAAATAGTTATAAAAGAGGATAAATATTACTTGAGACAACTCCAAATTTCAATATGAGAGCCCTAACATCTTAAACTTAAAATAAATAAAAATCAATTATTTATATAGTACACCGCACACGTCCAATCCATGACATGTTTTTCATATTTTCATTCTTAATATTGAGAATAAAGTAAATATTAAAAGTTAAAAAATAATAAATATTTGCATAACTTAATTGTAAAGAAACAATAGAAAAGAAAAGGAATTAAAAAAGTAAAAATTAGAATTTACAATATTATATTAAAGTTTTAAAAGCGTAGAAACCTTTTAGGGTCCGTTCAATACACAGAATTGGAATTGAATTGGAATTGGAATTCAAACATAATCAAACAATTTCACCACAATTCCCCCCCACTTAAGCACGGAAATTGTGAAGATGATTGATGAATCGGAGCAAATCCAGCTGCATTGATGTTCAAGAAAGCAGCACAAGCTGAAACTCTTCAGCTACCGTTGGATCTCGAGTAAATAGATGGATTAAGTCGCAGCCGTTCGATGAAAATCGACCGTTAGTTAGCTTTTGTTTTAAATAGCTGATTAGTTTGTTTTCTTTAGTTAGTTGAGCTAATTTTCAGTTTTCTCTCTTCGATTTAGTTTTCAATAAAAGTTCTTCCACAAGAAATTCTCTCGATTCTCTTCAATCAAATACGCAAACACGTATATACGATTCAGGAACAATTCCTAACAAATGGCGCCGTCTGTGGGAAGCTGAAATCTGTGAATTGGTTCTGGTCTTGCGAAGAAGGAAGCGGATCTACGACGAAGATGGCATCAAGGTTTGAAGCGGAGAAATTTACCGGCAAGAATGATTTCGCTTTGTGGAAGATGAAGATGCGGGCTATGCTTACCCAACAAGGTCTTGTCTCGGCTCTGACGACGAAAGAAAAGGAGGCAGGGGACAAGGATCTTGATGAAAAAGTGATTCAGCAACGAGCGGAGACGGAGGCGAAAGCGTACAGTACGATCGTCTTGTGCCTTGGTGATAAGGTGCTCCGAGAAATTGCGAGAGAGAAAACTGCAGCAGGTATAATGGCTAAACTAGAAGATCTCTATCTTACTAAATCACTTGCGAATAGATTGATCATGAAGCAGAGATTGTATTCCTATAAGTTCTTGGAGGGAAAAGGAGTGTTGGAACAGCTGGAGGATTTTAATAAGACAATTGATGACCTAGAGAATATAGATGTATTGATTGGTGATGAGGATAAGGCGATTTTGTTGCTGAACGCACTCCCATCAAATTATGACCAGCTGCGTGGTGCAATATTGTATGGGAGGGAAAGAACTGTGACTTTCTTGGAAGTGCAAACTGCCTTGAGATCGAAGGAGTTGCAGTCGGTTGAGAAGAAGTCAGGGGGTTCGATCCATGAAAGCTTGAATGTAAAGAATTTCAAGGGTAAGAAGCCATACAAGAAATATGCTGATACCTCCAAACCTGGTCCAAGTGAACAAAAGGAGACAAGGTCTTGCCATTGGTGCAAGAAACCCGGCCATCTAAAAAGTGACTGTTTTGCCTGGAAAAGAAGGCAACAAGAAGGTGGTGCAAAGGCTGTGAATGCTACTGAGGAAGTTGATGAATGTGAGCTCCCAGTAGCATTAAATGTGACAGAGAAAGGTGACAGTGGCTCATGGATAATGGACTCGGGTTGTAGTTTCCATATGAGTCACAATTTAGCTTGGTTTGATGATCTGAATGAGACTACAGGATCAGTAATTCTGGGAAACAATCAAGTTTGCTCTGTCAGAGGGATTGGTACTATAAGATTGAAGGCTGAAAATGGATGCATCATACTGTTAAGTGAAGTAAGATATATCCCTGAGATAAAAAGGAATCTTATTTCTCTTGGTTCTCTAGAGAAGAAAGGCTGCAGATTTGTATCTGAATCTGGTGTGATGATAGTCAGCAAATCAGGGAAGACTCTGATGAAGGCTAGGAGGATAGGTAGCCTGTATTACATGACAGTGAGTATACAGAATGATTGTGCTAAGGAATCTTGTGTACTCATTACAGAAGGTCTGGAAACTTGGCATTCTAGGCTGGGACACCCAGCCTTTGGTACTGTGAAAGAACTGGTTAAGAGAGGGCTTATACATTGTAATGAGGTGGAGAGTGAGTCACTGAGATGTGAAGAATGTACACTGGGGAAGGCTAAGAAACTGAGCTTCCCAAAGGCGGCCATCCACACATCAAGTCAGCCTCTTGATTATGCCCACAGTGACTTGTGGGGGCCTGCTCAAGTTCAATCCATTGGAGGTGGAAGATATTACATGAGTATCATTGATGACTACTCAAGGAAGATCTGGATCTATGTACTAAAAGAAAAATCTGAGGTTTTCACAAAGTTCAAAGAGTGGTGTGCTGAGGTGGAGGCTGAAAAGAAGACAAGTTTGGGGTGTTTGAGGACTGACAACGGTCTAGAATACCTCTCAAAGGACTTTGATATATTCTGCAAGTCAAAAGGGATTAAGAGGCACCGAACCGTCCCTCTGAATCCACAGCAGAATGGTGTTGCAGAGAGGGCAAACCGCACCATTTTGGAGAGAACAAGATGTATGCTATTAGCTGCTGGACTGGAGAAACGTTTCTGGGCTGAGGCAGCTTCTACAGCTGCTGTGTTAATAAATAAATGTCCTACATCAAGTTTGGATGGAGATATCCCAGACAATAGGTGGTTTGGCAGGCAGTGCAACTATGGAAATCTGAGAACATTTGGTTGCAGGGCTTTTGCACATCTCAGACAGGGAAAGCTTGAACCTAGAGCTATTAGATGCATAATGCTGGGCTATCAACCGGGAGTCAAGGGATATAGACTCTGGTGCACTGAGCCTGGAAATGGTAGGATTGTGATCTCAAGAGATGTGGTATTCTGGGAGCATGACATACCATTTAAGAGGAAACGAGCTGGTAATTCTGATGATGTTTCTGAAGTAGTTGGAATTGAGGTGGAGGTGGAGGGTCAGAAAACTCAGGAAACTGAGAATGCAACCGATGATAGAATTGATGCAGAAAGCACTTCACAACCATCAGCTGATGATAGAATTGATGCACAAAGCACTCCACAACCATCACAGCAATCACAGCAGTTGCAACAATCAATTTCCACTGTTGGGGGTAGTTGGAGATTGGCCCGAGATAGGGTGAAGAGAAATGTGAAGCCATCAAAGAAGTACTCTGATGCTGAGTATTTGTTTTTCTGTCTGATAGCAGCTGAAGAAGTGGATTATTCTGAGCCATGTAGCTATGAGGAGGCAGTTGGAAGTAAGGATTGGGAGCTATGGATGAAAGCCATGGTTGATGAGATTGACTCTTTATTGAAGAATGGGACCTGGGTGCTGGTTGAAAAACCAGATGGCAGAAGGATTGTGAGTTGCAAATGGATATTCGAAAGGAAGATAGAGGGTGTTGATGGTGAGAAGCTGAGGTATAAATCCAGGCTGGTTGCAAGGGGTTTCACACAAGAATATGGAATTGATTATGATGAAGTGTTCTCCCCTGTTGTTAAACACACTTCTATCAGAATTTTGTTGGCAATAGTGGCAAGGAAAGATTGGGAATTGGAACAATTAGATGTCAAAACAGCTTTTCTACATGGTGAACTCAAGGAAACCATCTATATGGCTCAGCCAAAGGGGTTTGTCAAATCTGGGGATGAAGGCAAGGTTTGCTTATTAAAGAAGAGCATTTATGGTTTGAAGCAAGCTAGCCGTCAGTGGCACATGAAATTCAATGAGCATATGGTGAAATCTGGATTTCTGAGATCATCCTATGATGGCTGTGTATACATCAAGAGTGTAGGTGGAGCTGTGGTAGCCTATCTCCTCTTGTATGTAGATGACATGTTACTTGCTGGGGCTGATGTGGGTGAGATTCATAGGGTGAAAAAGGATCTCAACAATGCCTTTGAGATGAAAGACCTAGGACCTGCCAGAAGAATCCTTGGAATGTCTATTCTGAGAAAAAGAGAGTGCAAGCAGATTTGGCTCACTCAAGATGATTATGTATCCAGGTTATTGAGGAAGTTCAAGATGGATAGCATCAAGGATGTTGGTGTACCAATGGGTCAGCATTACAAACTGACAGCTGAGAAAGGTCCAAAGACAGAAGCTGAAGTAATGGAGATGCAGAGAATCCCTTATGCGAATATCATTGGCAGTGTGATGTATGCCATGATATGCACACGCCCGGACATAGCACAAGCCGTATCAATAACTAGCAGATACATGACCAACTATGGAAAGGAACATTGGTCTGCATTGAAGTGGCTCATGAGATATTTGAAGGGAGCTGCTGATTATGGAATTATGTTCGATGGAGACAATGGGTATAAGGGAGATGCTTTGGTGGGTTGGAGTGACTCTGATTTTGCAGGGAACTTGGATACAAGGAGATCACAATCAGGTTATTTGTTCACTCTGTTTGGATCAGTCATCAGTTGGAAAAGCAACCTGCAATCGGTAGTTGCATTATCTACTACCGAGGCTGAGTTCATGGCAATGACTTCGGCAGTGAAGGAAAGTGTGTGGCTTAAAGGAATCTTGAAAGATTTTGGCATACCGCAAGAATCAGTGAGTATAGGATGCGATAATAACAGTGCCCTATGCTTAGCAAAACATCAAGTTTATCATGAGAGAAGCAAGCACATTGATGTGCGTCTACACTTCATTCGGGAAAGGATTGAAGATGGGGAGATAAAGGTGTTCAAGGTTGACACGACCGAGAATCCAGCGGATATGTTGACTAAGCCGTTGCCAAGGTCGAAGTTGGAGCTGTGCATGAGTTTGATAAACTTAAAGAGGAGCAGCTGATTGGCTATCGAGTCATCAAGGTGGAGTTTGTGAAGATGATTGATGAATCGGAGCAAATCCAGCTGCATTGATGTTCAAGAAAGCAGCACAAGCTGAAACTCTTCAGCTACCGTTGGATCTCGAGTAAATAGATGGATTAAGTCGCAGCCGTTCGATGAAAATCGACCGTTAGTTAGCTTTTGTTTTAAATAGCTGATTAGTTTGTTTTCTTTAGTTAGTTGAGCTAATTTTCAGTTTTCTCTCTTCGATTTAGTTTTCAATAAAAGTTCTTCCACAAGAAATTCTCTCGATTCTCTTCAATCAAATACGCAAACACGTATATACGATTCAGGAACAATTCCTAACAGAAATCTTGCTACTTTCCCGATGAAACCAGAATTAGAAGGTTCATCATTTGCATTGGAAGGCTCAACACAAGCATCTTATCCAACAAGGCCCACCAGAATCTTGTTGCCCTCTCGATGAAATCAGAATCTTGCTGTGGTTTAAAGAATCATCATTTGCATTAGAAGGCTCAACACTAGCATCTTTTCCAACATCCATAGCTAGAGGGAGAGATAGAAGTGAGACCTAAATCACAACATCCTAATAACAAGCAAAATGAAACCTAAATCAAAAGTGCCCTAAATTATCCACCCTAATGATCAACACTAAGTCCAAAAGCATCAGCACTAATTGATGGGATGAAAATCAAGTTGTCATATCCAAACTTCACATATTGCCATTTAAAACAGGGTAAATCACATATTATGCCAATCTAGTTGTGAAATCATACGCCTCTAGTAGTATTGATATGATAAACAGGGCAAATCACATTTAAAATTTCTACCATTAAACTACAGAAAACAATTTCTAATATTAAACCCTACAGATAAAAAAATCTACCATTAAACTCCGATCCTTAAATTCAACCAAATTAATCTGAATTGAAGCAAAAATTGGAAGATGAGCGAGCTAAAATAATTCGTAACAACAAAATTTCAAAAAAAAATCTACCAAAAAGTTTAGAACTTCACTGTAGCTTTATATCGGCCATCAAACAAGAAACACAACAAATCGGATTGTTACTTGATTATCCATCAAACGATCAGAGAGATGAGGCTGCCGACGCAATTGCAGGGAGAAAAGCAATGTTTTAAAAACCGGATTGGACCGGCCAGTTCGACCGGTTCGTCCGCGAACCGGTTAGTGGTCCGGTCCGGTTAGCCCTATAAAACTAGTGACATGTTTAACCGCCATGAACCGCCGAAACCGGCCGATCGGACTGGGAACCGGTTCAAATGCTTTCCAATTTTTTTTAAAAATTTTGGCCTTGATAGGAATCAAACTCAAGACCTCCCGGTGAACTTACTAACAATTCTAACACTACACCACAAGGACTTCTTGGTAATAATATGAACATAAGTTATTTTTATATGTTAAACACGAAACATTTTATCTATATAAACTAATAATTCGTATTTAATAGCAAAGTAATTAGTAATACTAATTATGATATTTAATTATCATCCACTTTATTTATGTATCGCTTACTACTGCTAGTTTTATTATTATTTGTATAATACGTATATATGTATATTATGAATATGTGATTAATTATACTTAAAGTTTACTACTATTTGATTATATACTAGGAGTATTTACTAAATGTATGTTTTAAATTTATGTTTATTCATATATCTTTGTGTATAATATTATTTTGTCACATTACTTTTTGAAAATAATACTATGAAATTATTTATTTTTATACATAAATATTAAATTTTTTATTTACAATAACTTACTACTAGTATAATTTATATATTTAATCATATTTATTGATAAAAAAATTAATAAAATTCAATCATTCACTAAACTTTTATAGGTGAAGGTGTAATGTTTTTGGGATATACTATTAATATATTATATATTCTATCATTCACTTAATTAAAAATATTTGGCATATTATATAATTATATATATACACATTTATAACAGTATAACGGTTCGACCAGTGATTAAACCGGTTGGACCGGTTGAACCATGAACCAGTGGCTTTGCCGGTTCACTCACCGGTCCGGTTTTTAAAACATTGGAGAAAAGCGGCTAGGGCACCGGAGAGAGAGAGAGGAAATGGAAATGCGCTGATTTTGTTTTTTATATGACCCGTTTCATTTTGACCCGGTTCAAGGGTCCGCGTCTTTTTAAAAATTTGACCCGATTTTGTATGAGAATTGTAATTCTTTTTTTATGGTATGGAATTGAAAATGTTCCTAAAATTCTAATTCCAAATTTACATATTTGTTTTTACCGAACAATGGAATTGCAATTCGAGGCCTCAGTTCCAATTCCGGCCTTGTCCACTTGAGACTCCGCTTTATATACACGCACTATTTGTAGTTATTAACAGTCACGTTTTATTACTACTGTAAAAATGCACCTTATATGTGTTCAGATCGTTCATTCACTAGTAAAAATTCATACTGTAGTCGTAAAATTTGGATAGGCGTTTGTCTTCCTCCTCCTTCCCTCGCCAAAATACCCCATTCTTGTAGGCTCCATACCTAGTAGGCGTGCACAAACCGAACCGGGCCGGCGGTTAACCGCCGATTCGGGCCCACCGGTTCATGAACCGGAACCGGGATCGGAACCGGCGGTTTGAACCGTCCGGCGGGTTGCCAGTTCCAACAGGCCGGTTCAAGGTCGAAGGATTTGTGAACCGTGAACCGGCGGTTCAACGGTTCAAACGGCAATTTCCGGCATAGGGTTGTAGGGTTTCAGGCTACGGTTCAGAAAAACCGGCGGTTTCTGACGAAAACCGGGGGTTGTAGCCGGTTTCCGCCAGTTCCGGCAACTTTTTAGGCGTAGGTCATAGGGTGCAGTCAGTGCGTAGGCCTGCAAAACCGGTCAGAAACTAGCGGTTTTCGGTGCAAAACCGTGGACCGAATCGCCGGTTTAGGTAGTAAACCGCCGGTTCATGCAGAATTCGAAATTTGAATTTTTTTTTTGTTTCTTCCAATTTTACTTCTATAAATACCCCACTTCCCCCTCATTTCTACTCACCCCATTCTTGTGTTAACAAGGATTTCCTTCTCTCAATCTCCATTTCTCTATTCTCTCCTCATTCTCTCTAATTGCTCAAGTTGTTTACTAGTTTCTACATTCTACTACTCACTACTCACTAGTCTCACTACTATATTTGTTATTGTGCTCGTAATTTACCACTTATTTCATACTCCATACATATTTCATCCATACTACTTTCATTCATCAATATGTCTTCTTCTCGTGGTGGATCGGGCCGTGGTGGTCGGGGCAAGGGAATTGCCCAAGGTCAAAGTACTAGTCGTCCCTCAAAATCAAGGCGACCTAGTCGTCGAGAAATTATGGAAGAGGTTTCCTGAGTGCAGGCTGAACGCATGCAAGTAAGTAATGAAAAAATATTTTTCCAATTCATATTTCATAATTTCATAAAATTGAGTTCATAATTTTTTTTTGCATTCATACTTATAACTTCAACTTATATAATATTTGTAGATAGAAGAAGATCATAGGACCGTCTTGCTACTCGCTGAAATGCAACAAGGTGGGGGGTAGGAGAGGTGGTTTCAAACAAGCTGACGAGTTCGACGTTGCTATATCGTCGGACTCGGACACCAATGAGGATAGATCTCATTCTCGTATTCCTTCTAGCACCGACGGAAATGAGGAGATGCCTCCCCCTCCACCCACTAACACGGCAAAAGCTTTGAAATCTGACATTTTTGTCAAACACTATAAGAAGGTCCCGGTGGTGATTCCAAGTCCTCATGATCCGACCTCTCAAAAAGAGACATTAGCGTTCCATGCTTACTGCAACTATTGCGATAAAGTGTACAAATTTGCGAGTGGTGGAGGATATGGCACCCTCCGTCACCATTTGGTGACGAAGCATCCGGTAGAATGCGGCACTACCTCTACCCAAACCCAACTAAACTTCCAACCTGGCGGCTCGGGTTCGTCAGGTACGCCTCTGTTTAAATATGATCAATTTTTTTTCTGATGTTATGACTAGATGGGCGGCAATGAAGCATTTTCCTTTTAACGTTTATGATGATAAAAAATTTGAGGTTACTATGCAAAGTGGTTTGAACGTAGCAATCAAGAGAATAGGTAGAATGACCGTGCAACGATCTATCTGTTGGGGTTTGGAGCCCCTTGCACAGCGGAAGACTTGTACAAAACAAATAAATCAAACTTAGGATCTATTTGACAGATTATGGGATTAATCAATTCACATGTTAACACATAATTGCATGCTAGAACGCAAATAATTCATGCTCATAGAATATAAATCCTAAACATGAATTCTACGGTTTAGAGTTACCGATTTGATTCTCCAGAGAATCGTCGATTGCTCGCGCCTTCTCCACGATGATTTTCAATACTAGACCACAGATCTTCTGACTGGTGTCCCGAACTGTATTCCGACATCAGGGTGGGCTGATCTTATCGAAACACTAGGACTCGAATAAAGAAGACAGAACTTTCTCACGGAGGAGAGGAGAATTTTCTTTGAAAAAATCGTCCCCTTCATTAATTGTGAATTGACGAAATTTTCATGTCTAGAAAATTGTGTATTTTCTGTCTCTTTTATTCTCCTATTTATAATAGTTACATATTGGGCCCAGTCAGGGATCTATGGAAGGTTTTGGATATGGGCTCCCCCAATTAGCTTTTTACTAATTAAATTGAACGCATAATTTAATACAAGCTTATATTGGAATATTACGAGCAGCCACTACAGACGTAATATTGAACTCCCCATCCAAATCCGAAATTGCAAGTAATTCGGGTTTCCATTTTGTTTATTATTTATTTCCCGCGCTTAAGATAAAAATGTCCATTAATTAATTAAAGTCTGCTATGGACTTTATTAATTAACATCTTATTAATTCCAAGAGTGGACTTAGCAAGAAACACTTATTTATTATTCATAGAGTAATAAAACTCCAACTGGTCAGTTTCCGAATAATAAAACCTTGTTCAAGCTCCTCTCGAGGACATTATCAAACAAGACTCTCCTCGCGCACGATTCAACATAATAGCAATCCTAGCACCGCTAGATAATGATTACCACTACCCAATATACCTGGATCGTTGGGTGACGAAAAACCCGCACCATTGGTAAGTCAAAGTAGTAGATACTCAATACCGTATGCTCAATGCTAACGTATGTATATTAAGAAATAGATATTTATCAAGCCCTAGTCTTTCAGTAGATAGCATAAAGACACGTCTTGCTGTTAGATCCATTCAGTGCTATATCACACCAATGTCATCTTATTTCAATAAGGCTTAGAAATAATCGGACTGACATTGCAACCTTTCACGATAGGTAGCCAAAGCCTATCTAGGTTGTGAAATTCTTCTTTTTCTTTTGCAAAGCATTGCATAGAACCGACTGTAGTTACCTTAAAGTGGACGACGCCCACAACCAGTCTACTAAGCAAAATACTTAGGCTTTGTTTACTTCTTATGCATTTAAATGTTTATAAAACATCTTATAAACGCACAAGCAAACACAATGTAATAATATATTGATTCTATTCATGCGAAATGCTCGAATAATACTGAATCGGGTCAAAAGTGAATTGTAAAGTTTTTCCGTACACAAGCAAGATTCTATTCATGCGAACTCGCTCGAAACATGCTTTTCAGTATACTAAACCTAACACTATCGTTCGGCAATGTTTGGAGAAAAAGGTAGAATTATCACATTATTTAGTTAATTTGGGCCACAGAGTGAACATTTGCTCAGATGTGTGGACAGATTGTTTTAACCGCCATTCATACATGGGCATTACGGTTCACTTTGTGGACAATAGTTGGACTTTAAACAAGCGTTTAATAGGTTTTAGAGAATTTGAAAGTCCACACACTGTACCCGAAATTGCTTCTTTGATTATACAAGTTTTAAATGAGTTTTAATTATGCAACAAGATATTTTCTATCGGTTTTGATAATGCAACTGCCAACACCGCAAATATTGGCGATTTGATTGCGGCTTGTGCACCGGTAATTAGAGGTAAGTATTTTCATCAAAGATGCATTTGTCATATTTTAAATTTATGTGTACAAGATGCGCTTGAATTATGGCAAAAGCATGTTTTTCCTATTAGAACTGCAGTTAGATTAATCCATCAAAAGCCAGCTATTGGCAAAGCATGGAAGAAATATTGCCATCAAAAGAATGTCAGGTATACGAATTTTACTATGGATGTGTCTCATAGATGAAATTCGACATATGATTGTCTGAATTCTACTTTGACACATAAAGATTCTTTATGTGATTTTTTTAGAACCTATCCCGTTCATGATTTATATCTTTCGCATAGTTGTTGGGAACATAGTGTAGCTTTATTTAAATTGTTTAAATATTTTAAAAATGCTAGTGTTGAATTGTCGGGTGTTTATTATTGCACTGTTGTTCGTGTTTTAGAACATTGCATGTACATATCCCTTGGTTTTAAAACTGCAATGAAAAATACTTCCTCTTCACCTGAGCTAATGTATGTCTTATATTACATGATTGAAAAATGGCTCAAGTATTTTAGTGAGATTCCAACTGTGTTTTTGATTGCGAAGGTATTGGATCCAAAATGGAAATTAGCCGGTACCTCAAGGATTTTGGATTTTTATTATAACAATTTGAGTTCAATTGATCTTGGCCCCCTTCAAGCAATCCAATCTGATACCAGTGTCGAATATGGAGTAGACCTCTCAGAAACCTTTCAAATAACCCTCCCGGACCGGTCCATTACCAAACAAACCTTCGAGTTTAACTTGCGCGCTCTCTACACCGAATATGAAACCAAGTATAACAACACCCACCAAGTCAGAAGACCCCCCCTCCTCCACAACATAACTATGGCTTTGCATTTCAAGCCGATTATGATGACCCCGACGCGCAATCCCAACTAGCCGACCTATACAGCTACAGCACCGGCGGAAGGTTCTCAGGTATGGTAAGTGAATTAGATTTATATTTCGATTCACTCTTTTCCTTTGGTGATGAAGGTCCTCCTACTCCCGCCCAAATCGACGTCCTCGATTGGTGGGGAACCCACGAAAAAGATTTTCCCATCCTTGAGTCAATGGCCAAGGAGATTTTTTCTGTTCCGGCTTCCACTGTCGCCGTCGAGTCCGCTTTTAGTGTTGGCTCGCGTGTGTTGGATGAATCAAGAAGTAAGCTCTCGGCGAAAAATATGGAAGCCGTGATGTTACTTGATGATTGGGCCAAAGCTGACGTCCGAGAACAAGAAAATGATTGGGATGATCGCCAGGAGGAATCACAGGATGAATTCACCGGGGATGAATCGTAGGGCAACCGTCAACCGCCGCCGGCCGAGCCAAATAGGTAAATAAGGTAAGAGAACTACGTGAGCTTTGATTCCCTATTGCAAATGAGCATTGAGGATACGTAGGCACCTCAACTTAAATTTTAAATTTAAGTTGAGCTCAAGTCCTTTTTTCCTTTTTTTTTCCCCATTTGTTCCTACTTTAAACATATGCAAATACATTTATATAATTGTATTTGTATATACTCAAGTCGATGAAGTAGATTTCTCTATACGGCTAAATACGGGAAACTTTTGACAATTCTACTATAATTGTTGATTGTTATACTAAACTCAACATTTAAAGTTGAATTGCTAAATGTGTCCTTAATTTAGTTATGTAGAAAGATCTTCTTCGCCGATTATGAGTATATATACTTACAAGTTTTTTTATAAGAATTTCTACGTCTTTTTTGTCATTTGTAAATTGTAATTAGCTTCGTTGTTTACTAGTAGTCTCGTTTGTATTTAAATTTTTGTTTAAAACTTCAAGAGCTCAAGGTTTTTTTATTTGTAATTGTTGTAAACGTGTAATTTCAATAAAATTGCAACTTTAATCGTATTTTTTTAAATTTTATTTACGCACATTTCATACATAAACAAATAAAAATAATGCAAAAAAATTCAATCAAACTATTGAAAGGTGCTGAAGCTACAGTAGTTAAATTAGAAATGTCTAAAGTAAAATGAATCGACATAAATAAAGTGAATATACGAAGAAATGTTTACCGTAAAATCAATCGACACAATTACACAAAGCAAGGAACACTCAAATAATGTGAGAATTTATATATTTGCGTGTTCGTATATACTTAGTTAGTTTAGCTTCAACCTTCAATGTGTATAACTTTGAATTTTCGATTGAAGACTGAACGAAAGAGAATTGCTTCCGACGCTAGCTATAATAACCGCTTATTATTGGAGCCGTAACAACTTTGAAAAGTGAAATGTAATGTAATTAAAATTGAATATTTGAAAAATGCAAAAAAAAAAAATTAAAAATCGACGAACCGCCGGTTCAGGCTGAAAACCGGCGGTTTTGAACCGCCGCGTAAACCGCCGGTTTTTTGAACCGGAACCGGAACCGCCGGGACCCTTGGCGGGCCGGTTCCGGTTCAAGCATATCTTGAACCGTGAACCGCCGGTTCGTGAACCGGAACCGGCGGTTCGGAACCGTTGTGCATGCCAGCCTATCCATACCCACTGCCTCCGTTCCCGCGCAATTCCAAACTTAGGGTTCATAAATTTCCTTTCAAAACCCCAATCCTAACTTCCACTTCCCTATTACTCTCTTGTTCGGGATCACCACCGGTATTTAATCGTATTTAATCGCCCCTAAATTCTAATTTACATGATCGCACACAAATTCAATTCCGCCTTTTGATGGATGTGGATGGGGGAAGAAGGATTTTTAACCGCCTCGGGCCGTCCTCTTCAACCGATCACAGGAATAACAACACTAGGCAGCAGAAGGTGTGTTTTCACTGGGCAAAGGGAAACTGCACAAGAAATCCGTGCCCTTTTTTGCACCCCACGGCGGCGAATGGCAAGAGAGGCCACCAGGGCTTCGGGGCGGAGGATAATTACCGTGACAGCGGCGGCGGATTTCGGAGGACCGGGAACTACAATTTTAATAGCAATAGTTCATGGGGGAGGCCGCAGCCCGCAATTGGCGGTAGGAATTTCGTTAGGAAAGTAGAGAAAAAGATCTGCAACTATTGGGTGCAAGGGAGCTGTAGATACGGGGATACCTGTAAATTTTTGCATCAGTGGTCCACCGATTCCTTTACTCCGTTGACGACGCTCGAGGGGCACAAACAGGTTCCTTAATTTATGCTAATCAAGAGTAATGCAGTTCTTGAATTTTGGTTAATGATCTGTTGTGGTGTTATTGTTTCACCTGAACGTATTTGCATCTCTGAATGTTGTATCGGTTTACCTTGATTTTACATTTTATTAAGATGGACTTTTTAGGCACATATCTCTTGATCTTGGTGTTGCTAGTGCGAGCTAGAGCTTTCAGGTGCCATTTTTATTGCTCATAATCGAAATTTCTGTCTGTCAGGCTGTCACAGGGATTACGTTACCTTCGGGGTCAGATAAGCTTTACTCGGGGAGTGAAGATGAGACTGTCAGAGTATGGGACTGCCAATCTGATCAGGTAGTTCCCATGTGTAGTTTCTGCATGTTGTGTTTAAGATTCCCTACAACATTCTTGCGTGCATTCTACAAATATTGGGAGCAATTCATAACAAATAATTTGAAGTTACATCTTTCATGCATTTTATTATCAGCCAATGTGCTTATGCAATTAGTGTAAAGTATATAAATGCATGAAATTTATGGAGTACTAAACTTTGGCAGTGATACAAATATTGTTCAGGATTAAATTGAGCTTTTAAATATTTATCTCATATACGTTACGATATATCTAGAAATTTGAACTTGTGTTTGCGAAGCTTATACAGAATCAGTATTATTAAAACACATTTAACTGAATCTGCAGTAATATACAGTTTAGGTCATTACTGCTAAAATTTGAATTTTCCTCAGCTTTAGATATCATTATCTTACTTCTGATCAATGTAAATTATTTTATTGCAACTTCTTTTTTGGATCCCTGTTTTGTTTATTAGTGTGATAAGAACATGAAATTATTAGATTATTTTTCGATTGTTTCTGTGAAATATAAGTTCTAATATGTATTACTCCGTATTAGCTAATAAATTTATAATATCATGGTATGCTGTGTACAAAATAACAATGCTATTAGTACTACCTGGAAAACCATTAATTAAATGATGATAAAACTGGACTAAAAAAAAGATATAGGGTAGTACATGTGAGTATGACAAGGCTCAATAAGCATTCCAGGAGGGGCATCTCAAAAAGCTTTCAGTCAAGTTGTGTTTGGGCTATAATTTTGTTTTATTTCCCATTTAGTGGTAATGATCTGATGTAAGCTGTTTGGCTGCCTTTTATAACAGCTGTCAGGTGTCGTGAATTTGGGATGTTCAGTAGGCTGTATGCTAAGTGAAGGTCCATGGGTGTTTGTGGGTTTGACAAATCTTGTCAAGGTAAGACAGAATCAAACCGTTTCCCTTCCTTTTCTGTTAACTATATATGTGTTCATTGATCAATCTCTTTTTCATTAAGTTGAGATGCATAAAACTCTACATATTTTAAAATTTGTGAAATCCTTGGAAAATAGATAAATTTGAAATTGTGCTTAAAGTATGTGATCTCCAGCCATTGGTAATTTGGTATATACTTTGATATAAGTTTGTTATATATCCTTTTGATGCATTGTGTTGACAACCTATCCAGTTGTTCTTTCTCTTTTATTATTTTCAATTTAGTAAGATGGGGCTTGAATTTTAATATGATTTGAATAAGTTGGGATTTTTTTGGAATTGATTTTTCCAAGTTAGGTAGGATTCTTAATTTCTTATCCTGTAAACTCCTATATGTATTGCTGAGAGGTGGGAACTAAGTATCCTTGAGAGATCAAACTTGTTGGCATTGGCGAACTGAGGCCTCTTGAGAGGATTATATTCTATTTTCTTTCCAAGTTAAGTTTTTCATTTTTACAAACACTTGAGGGACATTATCAATCTATTTCACATTCTCTCATACAGTCTGTGTGCAACGGCCCCTTTCTGCCACATTTCTTCTGGTACCTTGTTCGCTTGATGAAACTATGCCTTTTCTCAGTTTCACTTTGTCATTTACCTCTCCATTACTTTTCTCAGGGTTAAATCGCTGCATTCTATCCTCTCCTTAGAACCAGCATTGCCTTATTTGCATAGTCTCAGGCTCAGCAGCGTTACTGCTATACCTTATTGCTGTGCTAGTAGTATGAGCTTATCTCTGCCACTGAGGATCGCCACCTTCCCTCGCTGCTAGCATTGGTGGGAATGGTGGGATTATCTATTCCTACATGGCACTGTCACCTTTTCTTTTCACTTGATTCAGTGCAGTCCTCAATATAAACAGCTTCCACCTCACCTTTAAGTGTTGCAGTTCTACCTCTGCCACTCCCCAGACTGCTGGTTCCGGACAATCCTCAGCAAGCCACATGATCCACGCCCAGTGGCCAGCATTTTCTTCATGCTCATCCATCTCATCCAGTTCCTGATTTTAATATTTTATTTTTCCAATTGTTTTTGCTTAAGACATGCGACACAAATTGGGTACCATTATTATTATTATTATTATTATTATTGTTGTTGTTGTTGTTGTTGTTAAGTACCCGCTTAAGAGTGATTACATGGCCAAAGGATCTAGCAATATCTTTTCTGCAAATGAAGGAAAACCACATCATTAATTGTTTCCAAGTTGGGGGATTCACAATCCACATACATTAAACACATACTGGAACTGGATCATGTTTGAATTTTTCTATTTTGTCCTCCAAGGTCTTCCTTTTGCATTGCAGAAAAAACTTGGGTTATGTCTGGGGTGGGTCCAGATTGTGCATCTTACTTTTTTGTCCATGTGTTATTTGTTTCTCCCTCATTTTCTTGTTTTGTAATAGGCGTGGAATGTCCAAACCTCAATGGAGCTCAGTTTAAGCGGACCGGTTGGACAAGTGTTCCATTGTTGTTGGAAATGATCTACTCTTTTCTGGTAACAAGGTATAATTCTGGATGAAACTTGTTTCTGAACCAATTAATTGACATGAAAATCATAATTTTGTGTGTATCTACAGGGAATTTATGTATGTCTTCTGTAATATGACTACTAGTTTATCATTCTTGGATTTATTCTTCTGTTTTCTGATTGAGTTGCTGAGAGGAGGGACTAAAATGGCATTATGCATGAATGCTTTAACTTCATTGAGACAGATATTGACGTTACCTTTTTTTCTTTCATTGTTACCTAATACAGGACGGGACAATATTGGCATGGAAATTCAATGCAGCTACCAACTGCTTTGAGCCAGCTGCATCACTCAAGGGTCATACTCTTGCTGTCGTGACACTAGTTGTCGGTGGTAACAGAATGTACTCCGGTTCCATGGACCACACTATAAGAGTAAGTTGGTCAATTAAACTAAGGATGCTCCTTATTATATGCAACTTCCTGCTAATGTGTGTCCACACTCTATATTATATCTGTCTATTGCTTATTATTTCTTCTCTTTTATGTTTTACATTCAGGTATGGAGTCTGGAAACTCTGCAGTGTATCCAGACTTTAACAGGAAATAACCATGTTGTGACATCTGTTTTGTGTTGGGATCAGTTCCTTTTATCAGCTTCACTGGACAACACTATAAAGGTTTGTGATTCCTATAATTTCTTCCTCAATTTGTGATGCTTAAACTATTACTACTAAGCTGCACTTTTTCATTTCGTGATTTTGTAGGTCTGGGCTACAACTGAGTCTGGTAATTTGGAAGTAACATACACCCATACGGAGGAACAGGTATGAAATGTTCATGGTTCATCACTTATTCAGTTCCTTTCTTATTTTGCAGTAGGAAATGATTATAGTGATGTCCGCAACTGCAATTATAGGACCGTGGGTTTCATAATCCAATGCCGTAGGTTCAAATCCTACAGAGTGATTTTTTCTTCATGGATAAAAATGAAAATGAGTTGAGTTGCTTGCACGACAATTAGGAGAGAAAATTTGCTTCTTCACATGTAGAAGTTTTCTTGCAGGGTTTAATCACTCTGTGCGGGATGCATGATTCAGAAAGTAAACCAGTGTTGTTCTGCTCCTGTAATGACAATTGCGTTAGAGTCTATGATTTGCCTTCGTGAGTTTTATTGTGTCACCTCTCTTACAATTGTGCTGTTACACCCTCTTTGAATGAGCGATTATGAATGTGGTTGCACCTTATTTTTCTAGATTCTCAGAGAGGGATGATTTTCTCCAAGGAGGAGGTCCGCAGCATACAAATTGGCCCCTGTGGTTTATTTTTCACCGGTGATGGATCGGGTCAAGTAAGAGTATGGAAGTGGTCGTCCGAATCAACCACTCAGGTTATATATATATTAATCCCTAGTTGGTTTTATACCAATTGAATCTAGTAAAATCGCGATGATTAATTCTAATTCATAACAAAGAAGATCTGGATGAAAGTGGACAGCGGAAGCAACATTATGAGGGGAAACTTAGTGCATCATTTCTCTTGTTGTGAAAACATAAAACCAGTTTTGAGTTTTATGGCATTCTTTCTATTACTCTAATAGGTTGGTTTTGTTGGTTGCTTGAGTATGCCAGTGTAACGCCATAATGATTGGTTATTTGTTGAGTAAAACTTCATTAGTAGAAATTCAGTTTGGGGGTTTCTTCATGTTAATGTAACACAATTTGGACATGAGTGTGGTGGTAGATATTCCATATCAAAAAAAGGCTTTCATTATTAGAGTTGCACATACAGATCTGACATCCAACTCTTTTTAGATATACAAATGGAAAACCTTAAAACATTTCCACAGTAATTTGTTGGTTTCATAGTTGTGTTTCCACCCTTCAACAGAATAAGCACTAGAGATTGAACATGACCTTGATAGCAGCTCCACCACGGGCGCTCGTCTCAAAAGCATCTTCGACTTCCTTCTGAGAGAATCCGAACCTATGGGTGATCAACGGCTTCACATCTATCTTCCCACTCTGAAGAAACTCAATGCACAAAGGCCATGTGTTCTTGTAGCGGAATATGCCAACCACGTCGACCTCCCTGATTGAGTATTATGAATGATTAAGTCGCGAGAGATGCATTATGTAATCTGTTTGGGCAACAATTCAATCAAGTACCTGACTGCAGCTGGCGCAAGGGGGACGGTCATTTCTGTGTGCCCCATCCCTACTAGGCAAACCTTTCCGCCCGAACAAGTGGCACCTAGAGCCGTCGACATTGTCTTACTAAAACCAGCACAGTCAAGAGCTATGTCCACACTAGCCCCCATTGCAGCCTTTATAAGTTCAACTTCTGCACCTACATCCTGTCCAAGCAAAACTTCAATTCAACATGCATAAAAGTTACATTGTCCAACTTCTAAGTGTAACCGGTAGCATAACTAATTTTATAAGTTTGCAACGAATCATGGCATGAAACCGTCATAGTTTCCTTCCACGAGAACCTCGTAAGTGTAACAGAATGCTGTATACTACAAGGCCACCTGAATAACTCTTGCAAATGCCAACTTTAAGGAAGGAAAACACAAAATATGTACTTGACCAAGAAGGGCCAATAGCTACTCAGTTAGTTGGCGAAGGCTGATCAACACATTGGGCTTAAAGATTCATATAGGACTAATATTTTACTTCTCATATAGCTTATGAGGAATCTCAATATGCAAAATGGTTAATTTGACATTGATGCAAAAGAGACTTACATTGACATTAGTTGAAACTTTGACGGTCTCATCTGCTCCAAGCTGCTTAGCAACTGATAGGCGATGATCATCTACATCCACAATGACGATTCTTGGGGATCCAAAAGCACGAGCTGCTAGCAATGTTACAAGTCCTATGGGTCCAGCTCCCATCACCAACACATTTGTCTCTGGACCAACATTGGCACGGCGACAAGCATGAACACCAACACTCAAGGGCTCACACATCGCACCCTCTTCCAAGCTCACATTTTCAGGGAGTTTGAAACATAAATCCGCAGGATGCACAATCTGCCAGGATCGGTCAAGCAAGTCAGTTGCAATATAACCATTGCCGAGTTATGACAGAAAATTTCACATGATAAAGTTAAACCTCACAACACACACAATAGGATACAGTAGATTCTTGATGAAATTTGATCCAATTCAAGCAAAGCAGGATACGACACACAATAGACCGAATTGAAGAAATCTATATAGAGAAGCCAGCTCTAGTAAACCTGATTCGCAAGGGAACCGTGAACTGGAGGAGTAGCAAAGAATTTCATCTCAGGGCACAGATTATATCTTCCTTCCTTGCATAGATTACACCGCCAGCAACTTATTCCCGGTTCAATCGCGACGCGGTCACCAGGCACTAGATGCTTCACTTCAGCTCCTACTTCCTCAACCACACCGGCACACTCATGCCCGATCACCATTGGCTCCGTGACCACAAAATCTGCTAACTTCATCTCCTGAAGCATGATACAGCCACAATTTAAGAATCATCACGGATCTTTTAATAGAACATCACTTACCTTCAAACTTAAATTTTCTTTTGGTGACTACTATCCTTGTTCTTTCATTTACTCTCAATTTAGGTTTCAACACTTGAAAAACTCGATTTTGCTAGAAAACGAGGCTCAAACCTAGCAACGATTAAAAATTAAATGATCACATGAGGTTTGAAGATAACAGGCCCTACTAGAAACATAGAAAAGCAGACGACGATTAATGATTGTGGATTTAGTAAGGAAAAAAGATTGACCTTGAGATAGTGAACATCACTTCCACAGATACCAACAGCTTTCATTCTGATTCTAGCATCATGAGGGCCTAAAAGTAATAAAACTTTTAATATTATTTAGAACAAAAACAGAGAGTGGAGAGGGAGAGAGAGTAAGAAGATACCGAGAGAAGGGAGCTTAAAAGGAAGAATCTTGAGATTGTTAACGCCAAGTAGCCAAGCTGCCATATTCTCTTCTTCTCCCTGAGATCCCATTTCTCTCAATAGTCGAGATCCTTCTCCTTTGAAAAATTTGGGATTTTAGATGAATCTCTGAAGTTGCAGCACAAGACAAGTGGAGTTAGTGGATGCATAACGCTTATCAATTTTTAGTCACATTATTTTATTTTATCTTTAAGCATTTTTCTGGTTTCGAATTTAAAAGATTCTTTTTTTTTTTTTGAAAACCCTCGTATCCACCTTGCTGCTCGCTGTCCCTGCTTCCGACCGAAATTCCGGCTGAGGTATTACTTTTACAGCGGCACTCTTCCACATAAAACTGTAAAATGACTAAGCATGAGTATCATTCTGAAAGCCTTGCCACATTAATATATTCTCGCTACTTATCTTAGGAAGTCTGCACTATTATTTCTGCTACACTTATTCGGTTGATTTCAAATGATTAATGGAATTGCACCATTGTTTGGAGAAAATCGGATTCGTGGGGGAGTCTACAACTATAATAACGAAAATATACTCATTTTGTTATGTTTTCCATCTATGGGAAAAACGCCACCTTCGTTGGCGTTTTATTAAGTAAAAACGCTAACACGGTCGGCGTTTTACAATTTCAACTAATTTTTATATAAATACAGTTTAAAGTGTAACACGCCAACTAAGTGGGCATGTTTAAATAAAATGTGCCATCCGTGTTGGCGTGCGTAGAAACAAGAAGAAACGCGGATGACGGTGGCGTGTTTCAACGTGGTGTCAGATTCAGATTCAAACATTTTCCCCGGAGTGTGTATAATCAAATACGACATCGATTATTACAACACAGCAACGAGGATTCAGATTTTCTCTCTCTACATGTAGATATAATGATTTGTACTTATAGAGAGTCTGTGACATAGGATGTAATTTCCACCGACTCACCGTTATCTTTTGGTAGGATAATCTGATAAAATTTGACAATCTCTTCCAACTGACATATGCATATAATTTAAGTTAGACTAAAGTCCCAAAATGGTCTTTAATATATTGCATTTTTTTTATTTTGGTCCAAAATATTATCTTTTGAATTATTCGGTCCTTCACATTTGAAATCGGATCACATTTGGTCCATTTTGGACGGTTCCGTCAAATTTTTGACGGTTTTATTTACCGGGTCAGAAATCCGTCACTAACTGGGAGAAACTAATCTGTCACTAATTCTACCTACATTTTACCTAATTCGTCGATTTAATGGCCAGAAACTAACGAAGTTCAAAATCAAGCATAAACCAAAATACCTCAACATCTAATTCTACTAAGAGCCCCGTTCGTCCTCTTCTTCATCTTCACCTTCGCCACGCACGTTGGGAAGGCCCTGCCGGCGCTCCGCCCTCTCCTTCACCGCCACCCCTCCCAAGCCCGACGGCTGGGTCTCCTGGGCCCTCAACCCCACCGCCACCGGCATGGCCGGCTCCCAGGCGCTCATCGCCTTCAAGCAGCCCGACGGCGCGATGGCCGTCAAGACCTACAACATCACCTCCTACGCGCCACTCAAGGAGTCGAAGGTGTGGTTCGACGTTAAGGACTCCTCCGCGGAGGCCTCCTCGGGAGGCGCCATCATGCTCTTCGCCACCGTGGTGCTGCCGGAGAAGGGGATGAAGGTGCTCAACCACGTCTGGCAGGTTGAGGGATCCGTCTCCGGCGGCGTTCCGGCGAAGCACGAGTTTCAGCCCGCGAATTTGAACGTGGAGGGAAGCCTTGATTTGCTGAAAGGGCACAACAGCGCTTCCACTGACGGCGATTCCAAATTGAAGAAGAGGAATGTGAGTTCTTTTTCTGGTAATTTCGTTTCTGAATTGTGCGGATCATGAGAAATTGCATTGTGTTTCTCCCAGTTATTTTGGTTTATGTTTGATTTTGAACTTCGTTAGTTTCTGGCCATTAAATCGACGGATTAGGTAAAATGTAGGTAGAATTAGTGACGGATTAGTTTCTCCCAGTTAGTGACGGATTTGTGACCCGGTAATTAAAACCGTCAAAAATTTGACGGAACCGTCCAAAATGGACCAAATGTGATCCGATTTCAAATGTGAGGGACCGAATAATTCAAAAGATAATGTTTTGGACCAAAATAAAAAAAAACGCAATATGTTAAGAACCATTTTGGGACTTTAGTCTTTAAGTTAATCAACTATTTCATATATTACGAGTGATAAATCACTATACAATTTTGTTAAATGGCACGCATTATCAACCAAGAACTAGTACAAATTACATAATATTTTAATCTCAATTTTAGATCAGTTTTATAAATTCAACCTTTTACTTTAGCTAAAACAAAATCGGAAAAGTTATAAATATGATAGGGTAATTTCTTACTCCTAATTAATGCAAGATCACACACATAATTAAAAGATTACAATATTTCTTTATTTTAATAGAGAATTAGTGTATTTTTGCAACCCATTAACCATGGAAAATATGGAGTGTAAAAAAGAAGAGAGAGAAACATACGAATTTCATAAATAATTTTAGACAGAGAAAAGGGAGGATGGCGCATTTACCCACTCTCTATAAGTACAAATCATTATATCTACACGTAGAGAGAGAAAATCTATTCTATTTCCTCGTTGCTGTGTTGTACTAATCGATGTCGTATTTGATTATACATACTCCGGCGGAAAATGTTCGAACCTGAATCTGACACCACGTTAAAACACGCCACCGTCATCGGCGTTTCTTCTTTAAATAGGCCAATCTTGTCGGCGTTTCTAATTTGCTAAAAACGCCAACTCGGATGGCGCATTGGCGCATTTTATTTAAACACGCCCACTTAGTTGGCGTGTTACACTTTAAGCTGTATTTGTATAAAAATCAGTCGAAATTGTAAAACGCCGACCGTGCTGGCGTTTTTACTTAATAAAACGCCGACGAGGGTGGCGTTTTTCTCATAGATGGAAAACATAACAAAGTGGGTACATTTTCATTATTCTAGTTGTAGACTCCCCCATGGATCCGATTTTCTCCCATTGTTTGGTCATAGATAAGTAGTACTTGATTTTGGTGCTTTGCTTGGCTGATTACATAGATAGACTACAGACTTAATTCCTTCTATCCCTCAAAGCTTGCAACTTGCTGAGCTTTCCTTAAAACCAAAGCCAAAATCCATCTTTGAATAACTTCTTTCTTTACATCAAGCTCTGCATAAGTAAATTCTCTGTGGATCCCAGTTTTAGCAGTCTGTTCTTGTGCATAGAACAAATAATATGTCCAACCTCGTAGATTTTATGCCTGTATATTCCAGTGCTTCCTCAAGTTTCAGTAGTTGGTTCATGTTTGTTTAGACTCTCTGTAGTGCATGCTTTGTTTTCGTTATGTTTAATAGACCGACTTATTCTCGGATATTGCGTTTTTGGATTCTTCATCTCTCCAATGATAAAGGTGGGACGATTTGCCTCCACCAAAGCTGAACTGAAAATTTGGGGATTATCCTGCAAAAACATATGAGAATAACAAGATGCTGCTTCTTTGCATGAGTTTTTCTTAATGGTTTGACTTATGACCTTTCAGCTTTTCATGTACTGTATATTCTTGCAGTTATGGTGGGGCTCTCGTTAGGGGAGAAACATTTATAAAAGGTGGAATTGATCAGGATTTACGCGCTGATGGTAGGAAACAAACTTACCTACCGACCCATTTTTCTTGAAACTGGCATCATTCCTCAGTTACAGTTTGTTTGACTTATTGATCTATTCTTTCACGAGAAACAGGCAAGTGGCTCAGCAAGAGTGAAGCTGGGGGCAACAGATGTTATTGCTTGTGTAAAGGTATGTTTCCTGTCAAATTTGCTCTGTTTTGTTTTTCTTGGTGACTTGGAATTCTTGTTTTATGCCATTTTATCTTTGGATTCTCTCTCAGACTTGAATTTCATCCACTCTATCATTTTATTTACAGGCTGAGCTTGGAAAGCCAAATCCATCTCATCCCGACTGCCGAACCATCTTTTGAGGTTTATGAAATTTCCTTTCTTTATAATGTGTGAATGTGTTTGTGTGCTGGTTTGTTAATAGAATCTCAACTGCTTGCATTACCAAGAATATTATGGGAAGATGGCAATATGCGCCTCGTCATTTGGGTGATTGATCAGTTTCTGTTAATCCTCTGGTGGGTTAAGGTTGAGCGAATTGAGATACGAGCGAATCAAGTAATATCAGATTATCGGTGGATCAGTTAGCAAATGTCGTTGCCACTTAATCAAGGCGTTCTCGCTCTCGCTCACCACCAATATAATTTATAACTCCCAAACTCGCACTACTTTAACAGTAAAACAGCAAGAACGGGGTCGATCCTACAGAGAAACCGGTGTATCGAGTATGTGAGTAGTGAACAGGGTTCGGCTGCTACCACGCTTTAAGTTGGGAGTTTTTACGCTACTGTATTTATGCTAGGCAGAACGTAAAGTAACTACTTGATCAGGCTATTTATAATGCTGACACAATTAATGGATCAAGTAAGCTACAAACGGAAATAAGAGCTTAACTATCTAGGCATGCTACGAGAAACACAAACACTCTGCCATTCATCATGATTAAACACTAAATCAAGGACTAAAAAGTGAAACTGAACTGGAACAGTAAACAGGATGACGAAAACAAAACAACTCCAATTTTTATAGCTCAGAACAGTGCGGTGAACATGCGGAATATAAAAAGATCAAAACTTGAACTACGGAACAACACTGAATTTAAACTAAGCTAACAATTTCAGAAAGTAAGAAAGCGAGTAAGGCCGAGGAGCTCTCGGTTGAAAACTTGGGACGGCGCCGAACAGATATTGAGTATTCTGTCGCGCTCCCTTCGGTCGCTCTCTCTCTAACTATTTCTTTAACTAAGCTGCCTTCGGAACTGGAAACTAAACTCAAAACTGAACTAGAACGGAAAAAAGGAAAATAAAAGAAGAAACTGAAAAGGAGATGCTAAAAAGAAGATTTTTTAATTATGGTGGCACATCCTCTATTTATAAGCTCGCCGCAATGACCTCCAGCCGGATAACGATCTCGGAAGAGGATATTTGCTCACGCTGTGATCGAGCATCTCATCGATTGATACGTGCCTTCCTTCTAGAATGACGTCGCTCCTCAATAACAGAATGATGACACAGCTCCGTCCTTGCGTCTTGCGTTTCAGGTGTCCCCTTCTAGAACGTCGTTCTTGATAACAGAATGATGATCATCATCCAGCTCATTAGCCTCACGTGTCCTTCTTCTAGAACGCAGTGGTCCCCGCCTAACTGCTTGATGGTCCCTTGATCATTTCACCCGATTTTTGGCCTTTTTCGCCTTTTGTACCAACTTGATCAGCTTGGCCTTGTTGCCTTGGTCAAGCGACATTCCTGCACAATTAACACTTGCTTTGCGCGATAAACTGATCAAATAACACATACATTTTACCCCTAAACTAATGCATGAAATAGGCCTTATCATCCTCAATAACTGGTCAGAGGGGGTGAGGAATTATCCACAGAGCTCTCTTCAGCACTTGAAAGGTGTTTGTTGGGTGGTAAAAGTTGTGCAGGTACAACTTACAAGCACGTGATGATTATTAGGCCATGTTCGCTACATTTTCATTTGTTACAATTTCTGGTCTCTGAATTTGCTCCAGGTGCTGGAATTGATCTATCATCTCTGTGCATTGTTCGAGGGAAGGGCTGTTGGGATCTCTACATCGATGGTCTTGTTGTTAGGTCAGATGGTAATGTGCTGGATGCTTTGAGAGCTACCATTAAGGTGTAGTATCGTTTGCAGGTCGGGGGCATTATATTGTAGATGCAACTACGGAAGAGGAGTCCCAGATGAGTTCAGCTGTGTCAGTCTTGATCAACAGGCTAGGCCGGTCTGACAAAAAGAGGTGGCGCTGGCCTCCATCCGACTGTTGTACTTGATATGATATCGGCCGCTAAACATGTAAGTGAGAGGTTGATGAACAAAATGGATTCGGAGATGGCTGCAACCGAGGCTTGCGATGAGATGGAATCTTAATCTTACTATGCCGGTTGTTCATAACTATAGGTGGTGTTCGGTTTGCTAGATTAAACAGTAACGATATATATTATAGGATTAAGTTGTGAGATTAATTTAGTTGGATGGGGTTGGCTATGACTAATTATGATGTGATTATCTATCTAGGATTGAGTTGTGAGATTCAATCTCATGAACCAAACACATTACCTATTTAATTCGTGATACAATCTTGCAAACTGAACAACTCATAGAATATATCTAATTTATGTATCGGATAGCGAAAATTTACAGTGGATGCATGTTTGATGGATGAATGTAAAATTTAGGTTTGAATTCTAGAGTAAGTATAGTTTTTATTTTTTTGAAGCAGTTTAATTAGTAGTGCTAAGTATAGAAATAAAAAGAAGGTAAAACCAAAGAACCTAGATTAAGGTCTGGATATATTTATCATTATCTAGTTTGAGAATTTTCACCGCAAAATTCAATGAATTACAAATGGTTGACCCATGCTGCCAACAATAAATTACTGATTATGCTATATACTACTATAAAATGGCTTTAATTCGTTCACGTACATAAAATATTTCGTGGTCCCATCTCTAAAAAAGAAAAATGTCTCATTTAACATTTTTCTCTACTCATATTTTAACATTTTAAATAAAATGTGTGCCGGAGAAATTTAATGAAGGGGCCAATCACATTTAACATTTTTCACTTCGAATAAATACTTGCGGTTCATAAATATGTTCTACTTACATTTCAATATTGGATAAAATGGTGTCAATTTTAAAATGTCATTTGTCATATTATTATTACACATGGATGTATTTATATAAGAAATTATTTCAAATATCTATGTCCATTATAAAAACATATTCTTGTTTTGTAACAGAGGGCAAGTCTATTATATCCCAATACGTAAATTTATTTTAAGGACAATAATTTAATATCATGATTTTATAGTTATCAATTGATTATTATGGAAATTATATCATCATAACCATAAACATATAAGAATCCCACCCAAATAAAAATTCTAAATAAATTTAAATTATTAAGTATAATTCATGCCTTCATTCTTACCATAAAAATATGAACAATTAATAAAATTCCACAAATTTTAAGATTTATTTAATTAATATTCTAAAATATTATATCATTGATATTATATTTAAAATCATACTCGGTAGTTTAAGCAGAAAATCCTTTCCAACAAAAATTAGAAGCAATTTATACCATTGATGTTATTAAACAAATAGCCATATTTGGTTTGCGTTGATAGGTATGATTGATTTTCAAACTATTTTTTTTATAAACAACATTTATGCCTCTTTTAATGATGAAAATGATTCACACAAAAGACCTATTGTTTGTGCTAATTAACTTTTAAATATAACAAAGGAAGATTTTATGTGGCGCCTCTAACACCATGTATAAAAGTATATTCATGGCTTCGTCTCCCTCCCTACATCCTATTCATAAATTCATATCGTAATAATACTAATAAAATACAATATAGTCCCTCTCTCCATCTTATTCGTAATATAAAAAATACTCCATTTGATGCTTGAGTTTATCTTGACATAACATGGATAAATTTTATATTCAAAAAACAAAAGCAAATAGTACTACGATCTAGCTTTCTCCTCAACAAATTTGGTCACCCAGACTACACTCTCTCCTCTATTTAATATTAGTGTCATTAGTTACAGTCTCATTTATTTATAAATGTATTTTTTGAATATGAACATGTATTTTTTTTATATATTATATTAAAAATATACTCTTAATTATTTATTTTAAATTTCTTAATTTGATTGTTGTAGTAATAATAACATATGTTTGTAGTTTTTTAGTTTACATTTGGCATTTTGTCATTTTTTGTGTTTTTTTGGTAAATGTTGCAATAATATTATTTCAGTTATTTTCATTATAAAAAATAATACTATAAAAACATACTATAATGGTGTGTAATCGGATGGTTATTAAATCACAAAAAAGTATTGTTGAATTGAAGGAATGTTATGAAAGAGAGAGCAATTAATTAAATAAAAAAAGATGACTTGATTGGTTAATCTTGGTTTCTATAAAAATATAGTCGAAGTTCATATATACCCGACCACACTATATCCTATATTACCTAGATTGTTTGGTCTTAGGCGATATGCACCAACCAAAATTTTACTTCTCTTATATAGGTGTATGTAATATAGAGATCAATTGACTACTCTTCCCTTGATTTGTAGTATCTCATAATATTTTGATAATATGGCCACTATTGCCTCAGCTGTCTTAGGGATTTTCTTCTTAATCGTCTTTTCCTCTGCTGAAAAAGGTTGTCTCTGTCTCGATCTCTCCTTTGTATACCATTCATTCACGTTAATTGAATTATTTTTCTATTTTAAGAAGTTGCAACATAATTGAGTCATTTTTGTATTTGACAAAATTATCTATTTATCTCTTTTATTTTATTCGCGGTTAAATGAATGAATGAAGTAGCGGTTTGTCTTGGTTGTAGCTCCATATACTTCCTTTGCGAAGAAAGCAACATCAGCTCCGTCGATCGGGCACTACGACTACATAATCATCGGCGGCAGAGCCGCTGGCAGCAACGCTCTCCGCCTCCGCCAAGGTAGTACTCCTGGAGAGGGGCGGCCTCCCTTACATCGTCCACGCCTCGGGATTCGCCCGCACGCTGACGGACCCGACTCCGCCGCGCAGCTCTTCATCTCCACCGCGCGCGCATGCTGGGCGGGGGGCACCGCCATCAACGCCGGGTTCTACACGCGCGGGGGCTGGTGGAGTCGTCGTACGAGTGGGTGGAGAGCGGTCAGAGAGGGGCTGCTGGAGGCCGGCGACCAAAACCGGAGGATGAATATTCGATCAGAATGGAATTAGGCATACGACTGCTGATTTATTGGAGTATGGTCATCCGAACAATATTACTGTTTACTTCCATGCTACGGTGCACCAAATCCTCTTCACCACCTCCCCACGTCACATCAATGTCTTTATTACTACTAATTTTTTAATTACGCATAATAACTAATGGATAGATCAAAGAAATTGGTGAGGTCTACACTTTGGCCGAAAATGATAAAGCAGGAAGTACCTAACCATATGTATATAATTATGAATAGTAAATGCCCCTAAAGGTTAGGTATTGCATTGCAAATCAACCAATAAATAAAATACAAGACAAAATAATTACATGTGGATATGTGAATGAAGGGCAAAGAAGCAAGAAACATATGGTATACTTGAACAAGGGAAATAGAAATGAGATAATATTGTCAGCTGGAGCAATGGGCAGCCCACAGCTTCTAATGCTGAGTGGTATCGGGCCGGCCCATGAACTCAAAGCCCAAGGAATAGAAGTGGTGTTGGACCAGGCAATGGTGGGCCAAGGGATGTGCGACAACCCATTGAATGGCATCCCGTGGAAGCCTCCCTTCCTCAAGTAGTTGGCATAACTGATATTGGCTTCTACATTTAACGGCAACATTGACTCCATTACTTCTCTTACAAGTGCTACAAATCAAGTTAGTCCATCTCTTTTTCCTAGCAGTATCTAGATATAAAATAAACTACGAGACTGAAACAGGGCAACGAGCTAGCAATGATCGGGGGAAAGGGTATATGAAGCTTCAGAGCAGGGATCCCATTATGATGCTTGGGAGGTAATTATCTAATCATATTATCTTGCTTTCTACAACTTATAATAATCATAACTTGAACATCTTTGTTTCTATCATGTGATGAAGGTATATGGGACATAAAATCCTTAAGCAGAGGCAGAGAGGGGAAGAGGGTACCTGAGATTTCACATCACAAGACATGGAAATAAAGTGGAATGCAGGCAGCTAATGTATATTTCATTTAAGTGACATTTCATGAGATTATACAGAAGCAATTGATAAGTATACCTTGACTGACCTTCCCAAGGTAGAGAATGAAATTCAAATCTTTAAAATGGGAACAATATAAATGCGAGGGGGGAATATCACCAGGGAGCAGAGTTTCGAAGACACACCGGTTCATTAAGCAAACCATTCATAGGGCTACGCTTACTTGGCATGCACTGTTGGTACTTGATAGTGAAAAAACATGCCAATGGAGCGTTGCCCTGTGACTGTGACTGGTTTTTCTTAACATGTTTGATAAAATACAATAGCTTCTTATACAGCAAAAGGTAAAGTCATGGCTTTCTTTGTCGATTTGTTAATCTATCGTAAACTTGTGTCCTGTTATGACATTGCATCATCAACATCTTATCTCGCCTCGTCTTTCAAATTGAAAAAAAAAAAACACTCCTAATGTTCTAATACGAGAAGCAGTCCATCAGCAGAATGATTCTTGAGTGTGTGCATTTGACAAATGGTGTTACAAAGTGATCAAACTAGAGCCACACATTGAGAGGCCTGGGGAATTAAAAGACAACTGCTTCGCTACAAAGTTGTAGTAAGTCTAAAAATAAATTACATATATTATATGATAGCCTCATTTCAAGATTAAACAAAATAAGGAGCATATTTTACCTACATGCATGTCATTTAAATATAATCCAAACAACTGCAAGTGGAAACATTCTTGTATGCTAATTGTGCTTTACATCTCTCTTATTGAATACCAGCATTCAGCATCAAGACATTATTATGTCACTATCAACAGCATTGCAAAAACAAGTACTCCATCCGTTCCATAGTAATGGAGGCGTTTCTTTTCGCCACAGAGATTAAGAAAAATTGTGTCAGGTGAGTTAAGTAAAGGGAGAATAAAGTGGAAAATGAAAAAGGTAGAGAGATGAAGAGAGGAAAAAGTAAGAGAGAGTAAAGTAGGTGTGGAAAAATGTGTTGACTTTTACTAAAAAGGGAAATGACTCTATTACTATGGAACGTACCAAAATGGCAAAATGATTCTATTACTATGGAACATAGGGAGTAAAAACCAACTTGTTAGCTCAAAGACACCTTAAGTTTAGTTGAAGGGACTTAAAAAATCAACTTGTTGAGTAGTTTACTTTATATTTTTCTCAAAAAAAAAATGCCATGCTGCCTAAATCTAATGGTTTAAAATACCATTCTTGGAAACAACTATCAAACTAACAAGAATTCTTGGATGAAGCTTGTTACATTTATGGAAAAGGACAACCTACAACTGCCATACCTTTTGTTTTTGTGGGTTGGCATGTTTAAGATGTAATGATCATGAAAAAGTAAGAGATGGCTAAGTTGAAACTGTCTGCACAGAAGATTAATATTATGTCAAACGTCACTAAATAGTCCAAATTATGTACTCTTTCCCACTATATTTAAGTCTATTAATTTTTGTTCTTCCCATTATAATTGAGTTAACTCCTTTTATAACGAAAATCTACATATTTAAACTTTTAGTTTATTCTCTCTAATATTACTTTCTTCATATGTCTATTTTATTATCTCTTCTACTAAGGTCTCTCTAATTTCTAAATGTCCAGTTCCAAAATAAATGCATCAACTACACTGGAACGGAGGAGTATATTTTTTAATTTAGAGTAATTAGTCATTTAAACAAATTTTCAAGGACACAATTACACGCTCAAAGATTTTTGGATAGGTCTCCACAACATAATTTGCGGACTAGACAATTCGGAATTAAATTGTCCAAAATTATAGAAAAGAAATGGTCATGATTTTATACTTTAGAAATTGACGTCCTGACTTCTTCCCAAAAAATAAAATAATTGAAGACATCTCTGCCCCAAAAAAAGATATGAGACAATTAGAGTAGAATACAAACTCAAATGGGATGCAATGCTGCAAGATACAAAATAAAATAAAATAAATCACTTGTACAAACATCACTGCAAATCAATGTTTTAAAAACCGGACCGGACCGTCCGGTTCAACCGGTTGGACCGCGAACCGGTAGGTAGTCCGGTCCGATTCACCCATTTAAACCACCACTGCATTGAACCGCAGTGAACCGGTGGAACCGGCCGGTCGGACCGGTTGGACCGTGAACCGGAAACCGGTTTTCTATTTTTTTTTTAAAATTTTTTAAAATTTGTTGTTGGTAGAAGTTGAACTCATGACCTCTCTTGTAGTTAAGAAGACCTCTACCACTCCACCACATGGACTCATTGAATAATTTGAACATTAAATATTTTTATACATTAACCATTAATTTTATCTACAAAAACTAATAATTCATTTTAATTTTATTATTCTTTAATATAATTGTTAATTATAATATATATAATTATCATCATTTATATTTTAATGATGCTCTACTTAACACCTATATTATTATTAGTATCATATAAGATTCATTATTTACTATAAATAATTTTTTTATATTACATACTTAATTTATATACCCTAGCTATTGACATTAATGAATAATCTTATCTAAACTAATTAATAAGTACTTAATTCATATTTAATTATATATTATTTTACGAAATAAATTTTCTTAAATTAATATAAACATTATCTATTTTAATACATGAAATATTAAAATTTTTATCTAGACTAACTAATATTAAATATATATATATATATATATATATATATATCTGAATATATTTACTAAATTTTAATATTATTTATATTTATACATCACTAATTATCTATAAGGTTTAATGTTTTGTGATATATTATTAATTGTAAATCATTTACTAAATTTAATATATTTTTATATATATTTGCAACAGTAAAACGGTTAGACCGGTGGTTCGACCGGTTGGACCGGTTGAACCGTGAACCAGTAACGTCGCCGGTTCGCTTGCCGGTCCGGTTTTTAAAACATTGCTGCAAATACATGTATGTATACAAATAAATTAGGTGCTAAATTATGTGATAAATATCTCTTCCAGTTTCGAGGGAAATAATGAAATGGTCACAAACGTTAGTTGAAGAGTAAATTTGTTGAGCAAAATTAGGTGAAGCACTAACTTTAAAAAAGAAATTGTGTGTGTGACAGCAAAATGAGACCTTTGCCCAGCTTCATGCTCCGATGCCGGCCATTAATAAAATCCCTTGGTTACTTTCACTTTGGAGCAAAAGTACTTTTGGAAAAAAGAGAACTACTACTTTCCATAATCCTAATAATAAAATAGAATAAGAGTTTAGCACATTTCCAGGCTCAACTATCAAATCTTATAAATTAAGATTTGGTTCCAAATGTTTGAAAGCATAATCAATAGTCTAGTTTTTTCATTTGTTTTAATCTTTTTTCTATGTTATGTGATGATGCCAGGTCAACTTTGGCAAACATGCGCAAGAAATTATTCAATAAAGATATAAAAAGAAGAGCAAAAGAAAATGTAACTTCAATAAATATAGAGGAAAAGGTCATAGAGCCATTTGAATACAATCATTTGGCTGTCCCATTCATTCCACGTAGAAATTGAGATTTGAAATCTTTGTTTAGAAAAGTGGTTTTTTCACACTTGTCTTAACATGTAAGCATCATAGGTATATAAGACCAACAAAATCCATTTTGAAGGCAAGTGGCATCAATTTCACCACAATAATCAGAAAACACAAAGAAAGAAGTATGTATTCACCTCGTTTGAAAGAGGCAACTCAAGTATGCTTTCAGGGTTGTTGTCCGAATCCGGTTGCGAGAGGACCGCTGCCTGAAGCGGAGCAACCTATCACGAAGACAAGCAGCACGTTGGCTGTTTGTCGACGCAACTTTGCAGCAACAACTGCATCTTCTCTTTTCCCTGCTACAAACTTCACCAACCATGAGTCCATCCCTTCTCTGCAAGAATCATTTGGTCAGTTCATCAAAGCTTACCCCAAGTACTCTGATACTGCTCCGGTTGATCAAATCCGGGCTCGTGAGTACGGCCACCTCGAACTCTCCAACCATGTAAGCCTAGATTACATTGGTGTTGGTCTTTTTTCACAGTCACAGGTGATGTCCCGGTACAGATCCGCCATCTCTTCTCCATCCTCGTCCGATTTTCCATTGTTCGGTATAAGCTTCAAGTCAGTGAGCCTCAAGTCGCAGCTTCTCCACGGCGGAGAAGGGTCGGAACTGGAATCCGCCATCAAGAAAAGGATCATGGAGTTTCTAAACATCTCACAAAATGATTATGCTATGGTATTCACAGTGAACAGATCAGCAGCATTCAAACTTGTAGCAGAATCCTACCCTTACCAATCCAGCCGCAAACTGCTCACGTTCTACGACCACGAGAGTGAGGCGCTGAGCTCCATGATCAGCACATCGGGGAAGAGAGGGGCCCGCGTCATGGCAGCCGAGTTCAAGTGGCCAAGACTGAGGATTCACTCTGCGAAGCTGAGGAAGATGGTGGTGAGAAAGAAGAAAAAGAAGAAGCAGAGAGGGCTGTTTGTGTTTCCACTTCAATCAAGAATGACAGGAGCCAGCTACTCATACCAATGGATGACCCTGGCGCAGGAGCACGGCTGGCACGTCCTACTCGACGCCTGTGCATTGGGGCCGAAAGACTTGGACAGCTTCGGCCTCTCCCTCTTCTGCCCCGACTTCCTCATTTGCTCCTTCTACAAAGTATTTGGAGAAGACCCCACAGGCTTCGGATGCCTATTCGTCAAGAAATCTGTCGTGCCGATGCTGGAAGCTTCAGCAGGTGCGGGGATTGTCTCGATCACAGCAGCGAAGAACGACTCTTCTTCGGGCACTACAGACACAGAACTCGAACAAATGGCTAAACTCGGTATAAACGAAGAAGCTGCAAAGGAAAGCATTGCTGAGAAGGGAAACATGGAATGCAGATGCTTGGATCATGTGGACTCATTAGGACTGACAGTGATCAGCAGCAGAAGCAGGTACCTGATCAACTGGGTGGTGACTGCGGTGACGAAGCTGCAGCATCCGAACCGGCTCGACAGCTTCCCTCTGGTGACAATCTACGGGCCGAGGGGGAAGTTCGACCGAGCCCCGGCGTTGGCGTTCAACATATGCGACTGGAAAGGGGAGATGGTGGAGCCTGCGCTGGTGCAGAAGCTGGCGGACAGGAATCACATATCGCTCGGCAATGGAATGCTGCACCACATTTGGTACGCGGAAAAGGGAGACGAGGAGAAGCAGAAGCTGTTGGAGAGGAGCTGCAGAGCGAAGAACAGAGGCGGAAGTGATGATCATAAAATCAATGTGGTAACTGCAGCGCTTACTTACTTGGCCAATTTTGAAGATGTGTATAGGCTGTGGGCTTTCATAGCTCAGTTTCTCGACGCCGACTTCGTGGAGAAGGAGAGGTGGAGATACACCGCGCTCAATCAAAAAACCATTGAAGTATAAATTGCACATTTATTTTCACTGCATTCATTCAAGTTTCTTCTTGTGATTTTTCAATTGTAAATCGTGACCAATGGCTTCTGCATCAACCTAACATTTTTTGCACTGTCAATCAAATTATGCACAAATCTAATGAATTAGTACTAGGAGTATTTGTTTTAGGCGGTAAATGTCTGTAATATCTTATACGCATATCGTCAAACAGTTAATAAGATTATAAGCATTTCCGGGTAAAAAGGGAAAAATGTGTAATTTCAAAAATTAATTGCTGAGAATCCGAATTTTATCTGCAAATTTACTTTGAGCACAATAATTGAATTAAGTACACTGTATTTCTTTTTTTGGAGTAACATATTTCTGGATGAATACTGCAATACCCAAACAGAATGGGCCAAAACGTTGTGGATATATGAAATTTTGGAAAACGTGCCTCATTTTATGCTAAAGAAAAAAGTGGATTCGATGTTCCACTATGTTTATTTATGTGAATTAATTTAATATCATCTCCTAATGACAAATTTGGTACTACTAATCAGTATAAATTTTAATACGTATAAAATTAATAAAATAAGAGTAATGGAGAAAAGGTAGTAGTAATGTTGTTACTAAAATTGTAGATAGATCAAAATAAAAGTATATTTCGTGAATTGAAATAGAATATTAATTTGTTTAAATTTTGAGTTCAATAAACTACTTAGATCTATTTTGTATATTCCTACAAAAATCTGATTGAATATGTTTATGATATACCTAGCTTTATTATGTGGTGTAGACCGTGTAGTGTATTTAGGATTTTAAAAGCATTACTATTATTTTAAGAATAATAGAATTAGAGAGCTCAAGTTAAATAAAAATGAAACAGCAACCATTTAGAACTGAAACCAAATCAACGAAGATTTTCAACTTCTTTTCTCTACTTTTTCATTTGCTTTTGCTCGACGCTTGTCATCGGCAGAATCAATAACCCGTAGAAAGCTTCTTTGCGGAGATCCTTGTGCTCGGCTGACAAGAATTGAATCTGGGAGCTTGGTATGTGTCCCTTTCTCAATTACTACCAAATAACACCTTCAATCAATTGAAACATGTATCCTTCAATTATTTGTTTTGATATATTATGTCAAAATCCCTATTCACGAATACACCGAGTGAAGATTCTAGTTGTGGTGTGGCAGCTTATCGTTGCAAGCAAGATGTTCTTGTTCTTGTTCTTGTTCAATTATTCTACCAATTTTCGCAATTACAGTAGAATTTTGGCAAATGTCAGCCATTTGGATAAAATATTTGAGGTTATTGTTGCAAACTGAATATTTTCAAGCATGATCGTGGTAATGGGCCAATACTGATATTCTTCTTCAATAAAATTATCTGAGTGTTGGAATTTATGTGCATTTCAATGTCTAGCAACAGGGGAACCTTTAGATTATTGTTTGAGTTTCACCATTAATGTGATAGATACTACCCTATAGGGCAGGTTATTCAGTCGGTTCGGCAACATGGTTAACCGAGCATAAAAGTAACCGAGATTGAAGCACCGGAACCGAAACCGAATTGGCCTCGGTTCGGTTCGGTTCCTAACCGAATAGGGTCGGTTCGGTTCCGGTTAACCGAACCGGAACCGAATTTAAAAAAAAATTATGCCGTTCATAGCCTATTTCTCACTGTGCCCCAACAGCACCCGCTGCTTCTCCTCCGTATCAAGCTCGTACAGCACCGATTTCGTCTCTGGCACGTACCCCTGCTCCATCATCTCCTCCGAGAGCTTCACCAACAAAGCATGGACCAGCTCTATTTGAGGATTCACCTCGTCCACAGACCTATTCGAGTACACCCTTTTCTTCTCTTCAATCCAGCAGCGTACCGGTACCTTCTGCAGCCCCTTCTCTTCCAACACCTTCTTCACTCTCTTCACCTCGTCCCACATCTTTGCCTCCGCGTATATCTCAGCAAGAAGCACGTAGTTCCCTGCATTCGTGGGCTCGAGCTCAAACAACATCCTGCTCGCCCTCTCTGCAAGCTCCATGTTGCAATGAATCATGCACAATCCGAGGAGAGAGCCCCACACCATCGCCCCTGGCTCATCTCGCATATCGGCTATGATCCGAGCCTCTTCCTTTAGTCTATTAGCTCTGCCAAGAAGATCCACAATGCAAGCGTAATGCTCCACGCTAGGGCGAATCCCATGCTCTCTCCTCATCGAATCAAACAACGATTTTCCCTCATCAACGAGTCCAGAATGGCTGCAAGCTCCCAACACACTGATTAACGTTACTGGAGTAATTCTAACCGATTGGAACCGAACCGATAACCAAGTAGACGCCTTGATTTTGGAACCAAACCGAACCCATAACCGAATTTGTCGGTTATCGGTTAACCGAGAAGTGTGATATTCCGAATTACCTGCCCTACTACCCTATGTTTGTTTGTTGATTGTAGTGTTGATTTGAGTAGGCATTCGTCCAAGAGGGCTTACTTAGTGTTTTTAAGTCAAAATGGGAGCATCATATGGTGTTGCAACTCCCTCCATCTTCTCATTGAACTGAAAATGAAGAGAAAGAGAACGAATAGGTACATAACTTGCAGAAAATAATGTGATTTTCCTAGCATTGATGCAGGGGAAATGGCAAAAGAGTGATTGGTATTGGATTTAGATTGTGATTTCAATTAGGAAAAAGATTTGAGTTATGATAAATTTTGTTAATACTATGTGTGAATAGTGTCGAATTTTTTTGAGTTTTGCTCCTTGAGTTTATGAGACTGCAACAAAACAGTATTAGCTGTGTGTGAAAGAACATAGTAGTAGTAGTTGATGATTCGCAGTTTTGACACATTTAGTGCCAGAGACAGAAATATGTAGGGAGATGCTATATAAAAGAAACATCAGAATAGAATTTGTCAAATGCATATTATGTTGTATGATGGTTTCTTTATTATTTATGGTTGTGAGTTAGACAGCGAGTGGCGTTGTATGAATGTCGATTTATTTATTAGATTGTGTGCAGTTTTGATCTATCTTGAGGGCTCTTAAAATGTATTCTGTATGCTAGATTGATGCAGATTGTGGCTTAACATGGAAGGCTTGGGTAATGCAAATGAGATAAATGCTAGATGTTTATCAACAAGTTTTCCCCAGATGTGGAGTCAATGGCAACTATTAGATTCGATACTTCCTACTGGGGGCTTTGCTCATTCTTTTGGTCTCGAGGCAGCTATGCAAGCTCGCCTGGTCACTACCACCGATGATCTAAAAACCTACGTGATCCATGTGTTGGAGAATGCAGGAAGCCTGCTTCTACCTTTCATCTGTGCCACAACAACCTCACCAGATGCACAGACATGGCGTAGGCTCGACAGATTGTTGAATGTGATGCTGACAAATGAGGTAAGCCGGAAGGCGTCCACAGCTCAAGGATCAGCGTTAATGAGGGTAGCTGCTTCTGTTTTCTCTGAGATCCCCTGCCTGAAAACAATGAGAGGCGAAGCTCTGAGCAGTGGGGAGTTGTACTTCCACCACGCCCCCGTGTTTGGGCTTGTATGCGGACTTCTTGGATTTGATGCCGAGACTACACAGAAAGCGTACATGTTTGTGACCATGAGAGACATCATATCTGCTGCGACGAGACTAAATTTGGTCGGACCATTGGGCGCTGCTGTGTTGCAACATCAGGTTGCTCCGGTTGCTGAGAGCTTGTCGACCAAGTGGATGAATCGGGGCGTGGATGAGGCGTGCCAGACGTGCCCGTTGCTTGATACTGTGCAGGGCTGTCACAGCTACTTGTTTTCCAGACTGTTTTGCTCTTGAACGGTGAAAATGAAAGTGTGTTGGTGGGTTACATGACAACTTTTGCAGCCTGTTTGTGGAATGGTTATGCAGATGCTAATGGAAATTGTTTGCTCTAAGTTGTAATATAATCTTTTATTCAATAAATAATAGTAGTAGTATTGTATATTTAATGCATAGATAATAAGTAAATATTATTACTATGTTCTTTAATTTAACATAAATATATTAATAAGCAATTAATTTTAGGATTTTAATAAATTTCTTATTTAAAGTAAATTAGAATCAATATTTTACTCTGACATAAAAGAAGTAGAAAAAATAAGCGGGATCCATATGTAGTTAAGAGAAATAATGATGGCTTTGTGAGTTTTGTTTCTTAATAATAAATGAGATAAAAATAATGTAAGATCCAATAAAAAGTTTAGTGAATGATTTTAGAGATAGTTTAGTGAATGATTTTAGAGATAGTTTAGTGAATGAATAGCTTAATTGACTCTTTTTGACGCTCCTGTATCTCTTTCAATTTTTTATATAGGATATAATATGATAGGACTACAATTAGTCTCTAACTAATTTTTAGCACTGAATGGTCGAACCATTTTTTTAGTTTGTTTTAGTTCATTTTAGAACATTTTTAGTATGTTTTAGTTCATTTTATACAGAGTTCATTTTAAGACCGTTTTACTCGTTTTTTTTCTAAAATGAAGTAAAACCATTTAATAATGAACTATTTATTGATTCGGCAATTCAACACTAGGAATTAATTTTGAATACATTACAAACCTGATATGATATATGTATTCTTATGTTTTGAATTTTTAATTTTAAGAAAAACAAAAAAATGATTCATTACTTTTATATATTGGATTTGATATTTTATATACTCTACTCTCACGTTAATAGTATTTGTATTTTATAATATTTAATAAGAAAACTATATTTAATTATTTAATGTATACTATAAATTATTAATAAACTGTTGTGGGATTAGTGTAATTCAAATAAGTTTATAGGTGTGATTGAGAGGTATAAAAATAGGGGAATAAAAAAAAATTAATTTAAATTTGATTAAATGATTGAAGTAAAATTATTTTTTAAGATATAGTATACACTTAAAAATAAGTTTAAATTTAAAATTATTGAAGATGGCCTTAGTGACTGTTTCTACGGAATAATCATAGACCAGAAGTCGTGGATATTTTTTATTTCACTATCACAAAAAGAAGGTGGATGAAGGATAATATATTAAAATCTACTCCTATTTAATACCGAATTACTAAAGGCAGCCACGTGAAAGCGGTAGTTAGAGCATCCACAATAGCGGCTAGCGGACCGGCTAGCGCCGCTTCTTAGAGCATCCACAATAGCGGCGAGCGGACCGGCTAGCCGATCCCCGGCGCTAGCCGGTCCGCTCGCCGAACCATTGTAACCGGCTAGCCGAATTTCGGTGAAAAAATCAACGAGCGCACGCCGATTTCCGAGCCCTGGCCGATGCGCTCGCCAATCCGCTGGCCGCCATTGCAGGCTCCGGATCGGCAAGCGATTGGCGAGAGGATTTTTTTTTATTTAATTTTCGAAACACTATATACACGCGATTTGCACGTCATTTTCATTTGCACCGCTTGTTTTAACGAGTATTCTCTCTATCTTAATTTCTGTACAAGAGCAACAACGCGAAATGAGTAGCGCGGGTGGTAGTAGTGGTGGTAGTGGTGGGGATGCTGAGGAGTACGAACGGCGAATGAACGAAGCGTTGGAGGCCTATACGTCCCATGAGATAGACCGGCTGTTACAGAGGGCCTTGCAGCCGGCAGTACCTCGACCTCGACCCGTTGTCCACCGCCGAGCAGTGATTGAGCGGGATCACGTAGTTGCACATCAGCGGCTATATGAAGACTACTTCGCATCGGAGCTGCGGTTTAACGCCAACCTGTTCAGGCGACGTTTTAGGATGAGCAGGGCCCTGTTTATGCGTATTGTTGAGGCTTTGGAGCGTCGATATCTGTATTTCCGTTTCAGGCACGATGCGGCTGGCAGACCCGACCACACACCTATTCAAAAGTGTACTGCGGCAATCAGGCAGTTGGCCTACGGAGGCGTGGCAGACATGTGGGATGAGTACCTCCACATCGATGAGACGACTGCCCTTGAATGTATGAAGTATTTCTGCCAGGGCGTGATTGAAATATTCCGTGATCAGTACCTTCGAAGCCCTACCCCCGAAGACTGCCAGGAGTTGATGCAGATGCACGGGGAGAAGCATGGGTTCCCGGATATGTTAGGCAGCATAGATTGTATGCATTGGGAGTGGAAGAACTGTCCTGCTGCCTGGAATACACGACCGGCCACAAGGGAAATAATCCCACGATGATCCTCTAGGCCGTAGCTGATTATCAGCTGTGGATTTCACTACTAGAAAATTGGCTTGTAATGACACTTAAAATTGTCACTAGAAAATTACTGTGCTGACACTTCATCTATAATGGCACTTATGCAAGTGCAGCACCGGGTACCTGTAGTAAGAGGTAGTGTGTAGATAGTACATCTATGATGGCACTTTTTATGTTGAAGTGCAGTAACAATATATTATAAAGTGTAGTGAAAAGCTAGTGTGTAGATAGTACATCTATGCTGGCACTTTTTATAAAGTGTGATAAAAAAAGTGTAGTGAGAAGCAATTTTTCTAGTAGTGTTTGGCATGCGTATTTTGGGGTAGCCGGGTCGAACAACGACCTCAACTTCCTCAACTCATCGCCCCTTTTCAACGAGCAGTGCCAGGGCGTTGGTCCGGCCATCAGTTTTGTCGCCAACGGCAACCGGCATGATATGGGCTACTACTTGGCGGATGGGATATACCCTAGGTGACCCGTCTTTGTGAAGACGATCAGATGCGCATCCGATGAGAGGAAGGTCTACTTTACGGAACGGCAGGAGTCGGCACGTAAGGACGTGGAGCGCGCATTTGGTGTGCTCCAGTCTCGATGGGCGGCAATTAGGGGTCCAACGCGTTTGTGGCATGTCGACTGCATTGCCGATATAATGTATGCCTGTATTATCATGCACAACTTGATTGTCGAATATGAAGGTGTACAACTGACTAGTTGGGCGAACGACGATAATGAAGCAGGTCCAAGCCACGGCGTGGCCGCCCCCGAACCTACGAAGCGGGGTACCTCACGATGAAGCTGGCCGCCTCCAAGCACATGCCGACCTGCGCCAAGTGAATGTTCATATTCGACTACAAAAGGATTTAATTGAAGAGTTGTGGGCGCGGAGGACTGCACGGCGTTAGTTTTTTTTTAATTATGTAATTTTTTTAGTGTACCTTTTTTTTGTAATTTTTTTTAATGTACCTTCTTTTTTAAATTAATGTACTTTTTAAATTTTAATAATTTAATTGAATTTTCCCGTATCTGTATCGTAAATTTAATTCTGTATTTTGTGTGATTGTTAATTATTTGTTTTAATATAATTTTGAGTGATGTGGCTAGGCTATTGCTGGGCTATTTGCTTGTTTTGCTGATGTGGCAGGAGGATTTTTAGTACTGATGATGTGCAGGAGGAGTTTGTGGCTAGACTATGGCTGAACTATGACTAGGCTATTCTTATTGTGGATGAGAAATTTTCAAGATGTATATATTGGATCGATTTTGTTGTCAATTAATTACCCATTTACTTTAACAAAAAAAAAGAAAAACTAAAATAACTACTGGTATAAATTTGTTTGGAACTGAAATTGATTATAAGTATTTAAATTACAGAATATAGAAATAAAAAAAAATGCCACCGCAATGGCACCGGCTCACCGCTCAAGAAGAAAGAAAATACGTACTTAATTTATTTTTTTTGGCAAAAAATCATCTCTCTTAGTTTATTCTCCATCTAATTTATTTTAATTTCACTCTTCCCTCTCTCATACTTTACTCTCTTCTCTTTAACTCTTTAAATATCAATTGTTTAAATCTCGTACCTAAAAGAAGCGTCACACTTATCTTGGGACGAAGGGAGTAGTATTTTTAGTACTATGTCTATGTGTTAATTATTAGCATTTCAGATTTATTGTTATTGCGATCTACTCCGTCCGTTCCGATCCATTTTAGGAGTCGCATTTGAGTTCGGCACGAGTTTTAACAAATGTAAAGGAAAGTTGTGAAAAAATAGTAGAATATGGGTCGTACTTTTATATTTAAGTTTTATAATAAAATGTGAGTGGAAATATATTAGTGGAATATGATGTCTATTACCATTTGTAGAATATTTTAACCGAAACTCCTAAAATAGGACACCCAATTATGATTAATTGGAACTCCTAAAATGAGACGGAGGAAGTAATATATATGAGACTCTGAATGGTAGTTTAATTTATCGTTATGTTTGAGTAATTATACTCTGAATGGTAGTTTAATTTCTCGTTATGTGAAATTGATAATATATTATGGTTAAGATATATTTAAAGATGGTTCTTCTTACGAAATAAAGGACCATCTATTCAGTTTAATAAAACTTTTAATTCATTTCCATGTTAATTTATATCTAATGTTCTTTTTCCATGCACATTAGATATATTTAGTAGTTGTACTTTTCTATTTAAATATATAAGGAATTATTAGGCAAATGATTATGCCGTCTAGCGTCTCATGATTTAAAAAATAGAGTATTTGGAAGTTTTCATTGTAAAAAATTAATGGTATCGAAAATTTTCAAATGATCAATTCAATGAGAGATGAAGGTCTTACCAAGTAGGTATGTCAAAATAGATATCGGATATTGGATACCCGATATCCAAACCCGAAAAAAATATCGGGTAATTAGATACCCGAAACCCGATTTTCAGGTTTCGGATCGGGATCAGGTAGTGAGAATTTGGATTATCGGGTATCGGGTAGTGAGAATTTGGAAGATCTTGTGCAAAGAGAGACAAATTTTCTACCTTGAAACTCGCTACGAAAGAACCTGAACATAGAATGGAAGTATCTTCCCCAGTAGGAGGACGTATAGAGATCTCTCGTACTTGCTCGAACTTAGGAATCACTCTGGGCGAATTTAAGATTGTAGCAAACAACCTGAGTGTTATGATCATGTGCCAAAACTGTAAATGGGACTAAGAAGGATCGAACTCCAGACCTCCTTATGCTGAGACAAACTTTCCCACCAACTGCACCAATACATAACTACAGAAATGATTAATTGTATCGTACCGAAAATTTCGGTATACCGAAAATTTGATATTTTCGGTACAATACAATCGATATACCGTTTTTTTCGGGGATGTGGATATTATATTAGGAATGGACTGGCTGGCTAAAAACCATGCCACGATCTTGTGCAAAAAGAGACAAATTCTTTTAGGAACCCCAAAGGTGAAGCTACACGCTTTCACGGAATTTCCATGGGAACGCGGAAATCTGTAATCTCGATGCTGCAAGCCAACAAACTGATGAAGAAAGGGTGTCCGACATACCTTGTCTGCCTGAACAAAGAAGTGAAAGAAGAAAGAAAATTGGAAGAGGTCGCCATCGCTCGTGAATTTCCAGATGTGTTTCCCGACACATTACCTGGTCTGCCGCCAGACAGGCAAGTGGAGTTCACCATAGACCTAGAACCAGGATCAGCCCCGGTATCAAATGTACCATATCGAATGGCCCCAAAGGAACTAGACGAACTGAAGGTACAGTTGCAAGAACTCCTGGACCTGGGATTCATCAGACCCAACGTCTCGCCGTGGGGGCACCTGTACTGTTCGTCAAGAAGAAAGACGGGACCATGGGAATGTGTGTGGATTACCGAGAGCTTAACAAGCTTACCCTCAAGAACAAGTACCCCTTACCAAGGATCGACGATCTGTTTGACCAGCTCAAAGGAGCCAGTGTATTTTGCAAGATGGACCTGAAGTCAGAATAGCACCAATTGAAAATTAAACCAGAGGATGTGCCCAAGACGGCCTTCCGAACCAGATATGGTCACTATGAGTTTAGAGTGGTGTCGTTTGGACTAACGAATGCACCAGCAGTGTTCATGGACCTGATGAACCGCGTTTTTCATCCCTACCTCGACAAGTTTGTCCTAGTCTTTATCGACGATGTGCTGATATACTCCAAGAATAGAAAGGAACGCGAGGAGCATTTGAGGATTGCCCTAGAGACGCTACGGGCAGAGAAGCTGTACGCCAAATTCAGCAAGTGCGAATTTTGGCTCAAGGAAGTGAATTTTCTTAGACATATTGTGACAGCTGAAGGAATCCGAGTGGATCCTGAAAAAGTAGAGGCAGTACGAAATTGGAAAGTGCCAACTACGCCCAACGAAATTCAAAGTTTGAGGGATTCATTGAGGGATTCTCGAATATTGCAAGGCCAATGACTCAACAACTCAGGAAGGGAACCAAGGTCTCATGGTCTCCCGAGTGCGAAGCAAGTTTTCAGTTGTTAAAGGAGAAATTGACCAGTGCACCCGTACTAGCAGTCCCAGAGCCAGGGACGAACTACGTTGTCTATACGGATGCCTCCAAGAACGGGCTTGGATGTGTGTTGATGCAAAATGGGAAGGTGATCACTTATGCGTCACGACAACTCAGACCACATGAGCTCAACTATCCAACACATGATCTAGAACTAGCACGCGTTGAAAATTTGGAGACACCACCTATATGGAGTTAAGTGTGAAATTTTCACGGACCACAAAAGTCTCAAATATTTCTTCGAGCAGAAGGACTTGAACATCCGACAAAGGAGATGGCTCGAATTAGTAAAAGATTACGACTGCAGCATAAACTACCACCCGAGCAAGGCTAACGTTGTGGCAGACGCGTTGAGCCGTGAGAGTCAGCACCAATTAGCAGTCATGTTCACCCAGGAGGAGGAACTGCTTAAAGAATTCGACAGAATGAGTTTAAAGATGGTGCGAGCACCCGGGACGGTAGAAGGCATAATTTCTACTCTAGTAGTTGTCCCCGATTTGAGAGGCAGGATCGTCGAGGCCCAGAGACGGGACGAGGCTGTAGAGAAGTTGCGCCTAAAATTGAGAACGGGCAAACGAGAGAATTATCAAGAGGTGGAAGACAATGCACTCATGTTTGAAGGGAGATTGTGTGTGCCCAACCAGGAGGAGCTCAGAAATGAGATAATGAGCGAAGCACACGATACCCCATACACCACCTACCCAGGGAGTACAAAGATGTATCAAGATTTAAACAAGAAGTTCTGGTGGGACGGCATGACGAGAGATATAACATCTTACGTTAAGAGGTGTCTTGCCTGTCAGCAAGTGAAGGCACTGCACCAACGACCTTATGGGAAGTTGCAGCCGTTAGAGATTTCCGAGTGGAAATGGGAACACATAGCCATGGATTTTGTCACGGGACTACCAAAATCTCAAAGATGAAATCCTGCAATTTGGGTGAAAGTCGATCGTCTCACTAAGAGCGCTCATTTTGTACCAATACCTATTACGTACGGGTTAGAGAAGCTAGCCCAGTTGTACGTAAGGGAAATCATTCGCCTACATGGCATACCAGCGACGATCACGTCGGATAGAGATGCTAAATTCACGTCCAGATTTTGGAAGAGCCTACAGAGAGAGCTAGGGACGCAGCTGAATTTTAGCACGACATTTCACCCACAGACCGATGGACAGTTGGAGAGAACAATTCAAACACTTGAGGATATGGTAAGGGCAGTAGTCCTCGATAGAGGGAGCAATTGGGAACAAGTAATGCCACTGATAGAGTTTGCTTATAACAACAGCTACCAGGCAACAATTGATATGGCTCCGTACGAAGCGTTGTACGGGAGAAAGTGTAGGTCACCCCTCTATTGGGACGAGGTCGGTGAGAGGAAAATTTTGGGCTCGGATGCAGTCGAGGAGATAATAGAAATTGTCAGAAAAATCCGAAAAAGGATCAAAGAGGCTCAAGACAGCCAGAATTCCTATGTAGATGTTCGACGGACTGATTTGCAATTTAATGTGAGAGATAAGGTTTTCTTGAAAGTATTGCCCTCAAAAGGGAGAACCAGATTTTGAGTCAAGGGAAAACTCCGACCCCGATACATAGGACCGTACGAGATTCTGGAAGCAGTTAGACCAGTAGCTTATCGATTGGCGCTACCGCCAAGCTTTGGAAACGTTCACAACGTATTTCATGTGTCCCAGCTTAGGAAATATGTGTTTGATCCGAGGCACGTGATTCATCAGGAAGAGATGATAATAAATCTATCACTTCGGTGAAAGTACTATGGGAACACCACGGGCAGGAAGAGGCCACGTGGGAGTTGAAAGATAAGATGAAGGAGCGTTACCGCAAGCTGTTCGAGTAAAGTCGTGCAAATTTCGAGATGAAATTTCTTTTAAGAAGGGTGGAATGTGACACCGCGGAATTTCAATCCTTTCTTTCGAGATAAATCGGGTGTAATCGTGAAATCCTCGTGTATTTTATTAAGAAATGTGGGATATACATGTGCGTATTAAGATACGATACATACTATACAAGTTGGAATATGTGAGTGAAAGGGGACAACTCACCCTGAGCTATACTTACAACTATGCACGTTTACAAGCAATTCCCCCACAAGAAACAAGAACCACGGTGATGAAAGTTGCTACTTTAGGAAGTAGGCATGGAGGATGATGTGAGCAAGATTCCACCCTCTCTTCTCTCTCGATTTCCACCTCCACAATACTTCAAATATGCAGCCATGGTACCTACAAAATTAACACCAAATACGGGTATCAAAATATGACTCACAAGTAAAGGGAAAGGAGGCACAAGCCCAAATAAGAAAGGAGATTAGTATACGAAATAGGGCAGCCCAGGGGCTGCAGTGCATGGCCTGAGATCAGTCCTTTTGCCACCTTACCAAGTTTCACCAAAGAAGGAAAACAAACAAATGGTCACAGTAAGACAAGCTCACTAGGTAAGCGCCAAATGGACAAACCAAATCCTCTTTTCCCCATCGTCCAAGGCTGAGGAAACAGCCATGAGAGATCAACCCAAACATTCACCAAATTGGTATAAAGAGCACAATCACCAAACTCAAAAGGAGGCAAGTGTGTAGCCTCAAAATAGAAGCACAATCCCCTAAAGTTCAGGCACAAAACGCCAAGATTTGAGGCTATATAAGCAGCCTCCCTCACCACCTTCTTCCTCCCCATTTTAGAGCACCCAAATTTCACATATCATAGTAGGAGTACAAGCGAGGGGGAGGAAGAGGAACGAGGAGAGGGCAGCGGCGCAAGGACAAGGGAGCAGTCCGACAGCCGCATAGACCGAAGAAACTGTCCAAGCTAAGGTAAACCCCTCAACCCCCATTACTCCTTGCATCATTAGATTAACCACAACACTTAGCCAAGAACTTAGAGTTCAATAGATTCCCACAACAATAGCATGTACATATAAAGAGCCTCAACACCGACAGTAGCATTCAACAGATAATCAGTTACCATAGCTACTGCCCAAATATCGAGTATAAGCATGTCAAGTAACTCCCTACCAAGAGCTAATTCCAGTGAGCTAATTGTTTCCCCAAGACCGAAACTCTAGAGCATCATGATATAAAACAATTCTTCAATATAGCTACTGCCTTCAAGAAGAACAACAAAACAAATCGGAATAGTTAAAAGGAAAGGGGGGAGGTGACTTAGTTTTAGAGGAAGGAGCTGCCCGACGGAGGACTCTGATAAGGCCTATTTCATGCATCGGTTTAGGGGTAAAATGTATGCTACTTGATCAGTTTATCGCGCAAAGCGAGTGTTAATTGTGCAGGAATGCCGCTTGACCAAGGGCAACAAGGCCAAGCTGATCAAGTTGGTACGAAAGGCGAAAAAGGCCAAAAAATCGGGTGGAATGATCAAGGGGGTGATCAAGAAGTTAGGCGGTGTAATAGCTAAGGCCTAGATTCTCGAGAATTTTGAAATAAATAATAGAAATTTAAAGAAAGAAATATGAATTGATTTGTGCTCTTGAGTAAAAAAAAACATAGTATATAGAATTTCCAAGCTAAGTATAAGTTTACAAGATGCTTGATGATGAAAGAAAGAAGAAGAACGAGAACCAAAGGAAAACCCTATCCTATTATAATTTGGAATGCCAAGTTTAAGGCCTCTTCTTTAGGCTCGGCCGCGGCCTGATCTCGACGGCCCGACGGGCCGGATCAGCCTGCAACATCTGCCACAAAAAGAGCAACAAACCCTGCACCCTTCAGTCCATAACCGAAAGCTGCCATGAGCCGGGAAAGAGGATAGCCGCAGCACAGCAGCATCAGCCTGCAACATCCTTAAGCCCCAACCAATCTCTGCACCCTCATGTACAACTGCAGCACCCTGCAACCTGGTGCACCTGCAATTCACCACAGACAGTTAAAGAAAGCTGCAAGGGGGCCAGGACAAGAGCATGCAATGCATAACAACAAGGTATACAGCAGCCTGCGAATACAGAGCTCGGCCACAGCCTCATGCATTGTGCACCTGGAATTAGGCGACAAGAAACCCAAATAAAGGCTGCACAAAAGGCCACTGCAAGGTGTAACAGAAAATGGATCAGATGCTTGTACAGATCTGCACTCGCAGAGGAGGCAACAAAGCCAGGGCACCAGAGCTTTCAGTTACAACTTTATAGAGCTTTCAGTTACAAACTAAGCATATATACACGCTATCCCCCCTCGGTTCCACTTCCCTACACTTCAACATTTCTCATTCAGTAGATAACAAGAAGGAGAATCAGGGATAGAGCACAGAGCTCGGTTTGAAAGTGTCCAGAGACCGGCAACTCCATCACATCACTTTCACAAGAGGTAACTCCCTCAACACCATAATTGCATCATATAGAACAAGCATATAGCTAGGACTTGAGAACTTAGGAATATCGATGCTCAAGAACAAGAATCGAATCACCCTAACCTGCCTAATGCTAAACCATGTAATCGTAACTGATGTCGTCTAAAGAAGTCATAAATTAGCTAAGTAAGAAGGACTTAGCTTAGGGGCAGGAAACTGCCGGAGGCCACCGGCGACGGCAAGACGCGAAGGCAGACGCGGAAGCCCCTAGGGTGACGACGACCCAATAGCAGCTGCGAAGGCAGCACTGCTGGCAGCAAGCGAGCACTGGCGCGAGGCTGACGGCGTGACTACTGTGGTGGCTCGGAGCTTCCTTGAGCGACGTAGAAGGAGGGCCGGACAAAGTGTGCACAGCACCTAGAACGGCTACTCACGGGAGAAAGGCGACGCCTTTTGTGTTCTTCCCAAGGTAATAGCTTCGCAGGAGAACTAGACCGAGGAGGGGGTAATTTCTGGCTGGTCTTCGGCAAATCCGTCGGGAGCGGCGGTTTCGCCGTGAAGAAAGAAGAGAGATTCGCCGTCGACGGAAGAGACGAAGGCTAGGGTTCTTCCCAATTTGAGGATTTACCGAACGAAGGGCCACTGGGTACAACCGACAATGGCGACGGCGATGCCGCCGGCCTGGTGTCGGAGCGGTCGGCGATTGACGTCGAGTCAAAGATCAAAAAAAATTAGGGTCTCGTCCCTTCTTCGTTTTGGGAATTTTGTGTGAGTTGGAAGAAAAGAAAAGAGAAAGAGGGGAGAGAGAAGCAGTAGGTGGATGGGAGTATATTTGGGCCTCACCAAATTATGGTGTTGGGCCTGAATTAATTAAGAAGGAGTAGTATTTGGGCCCTAGTATTTTAAACTGGGCCTCATCAGGAAAATAAAAAAAAGAGTAAGAAGAAGAGAGTTGGGCCGCAAAATTAATAGTCTGGGCCAGAAGAATTAATCCCTATCCGGGCCTAAGAACTTACTCCTTGGATTAATATTTTAGTGAGAGCCTTTTTATTAAATTAATTTCAAGAGTATAATGGGATTATTTTCCTAAGCCACGGAAGAAAAAAAATATTAAGCCGTGTGAGATGATTTTCGAAAAAACAATTAAAGCGGACTATAGTAGTCAAAGGAAGTATTTTCAAAATACTTAAAGAAAATAATCCGGGAATTTTTGATACCCGAACAGTTCGGCCAGTTCCGCATAATTTAAATCGCTGATTTAATTAAAGAATTTAGATCTCTAAGATTTAGAGAAAAAGAGATAAAATAAAAGAGCACACGCTTAGGCATGCATTCATGCAAGATAAGCAATTTTTTAAAGCCTAATTTAAGTATTATTATTTTTTATAAAGGAGAGCCGTCGCACGACGAGTAATCTCAAGTCAGGAAGCGCCCGTTTGAAAGAGTTAAACAAACGAGGTGGGGTTTTCTATTCTTTCTTTTAAAGCGTGTTTTATGTGAAAACATGATTATTTGAATGAGTTGTCATGCCATGTTTTGTTTTATGATTGCCTATCTGTTGGCTATGCCAACCAGTTAAATCGAATTCGGGTCCCAGTAGGTTAGTAAATCCTACTCGGACTAGTGTACACATAAGGACCGTGAGCTAGCGCCAGGTTGGCCGGTCCAGGGGTCGTGAGCTAGTGCCAGGTTGGCCGGCCCAGTGATCGTGGAATGTGGCCACATTCCCGATTCACGCATTAAGATATGGTATATCATCAGAAGTTTAAAAGACTGTAGTCTATTTTTAGAAAGAAATAACAGATTTTAGTGACCGGGACTTATTTTCAGAAAAACCCCGCGTTCACTCAGCTTGGCTGACAACTAAAAGAGAAAATGTTTTCGGCATGAGCCCACTGAGTGCATCAAGTACTCAGCCCTGCATTTTGTTTTCCTTAATGTGCAGGTTGATCGTTGTCGAAGCCGAGGAGGCGTTGGGACAGAAGACTAAATAAGTAGAAGGATAGCTGGTGTAGTATGTCTTCATACATATTACATCTGTCTTGGTACTCTTCCGTTGCGCAAATTTAGAACTTTCTTTTAGCAAAGACAATTGTTCCATAACTACTCTGATTCAGTATGATTTGTACCCTCAACACATTTCAGACAATGTTTCCTTTGATTTAAGCATCTTGTGATGAGTTGAGACAATTTCAGTAAGTTTTAGTCGCGATATAGCTACACTTTCTTTGACTAGGGAGATGTGGTCGTGTCAGGCGGGGACCACTGTATTCTAGAAGAAAGACACGTGAGGCTGATGCGCTGGATGGCGATCATCAATCGGTTATCAAGGACGACATTCTAGAAGGGGACACGTGTTGATGCATAAGACGCAAGGACGAAGCCAAATCCCCATTCCGTTATTGAAGAACCGCTGCATTCTAGAAGAAGAGCACGTATTAATCGATGAGATGCTCAATCCCAGCAAGGACGAATATTCGCTGCCAAAGACATTACTCCAGTTGGAGATTGTTGCGACGAGCTTATAAATAGAGGATGTGCTACCATAATGAGCAGCTTCTCCATAGAATCTTCCTTATCATCTTCCTTTTTTTATCTTCTCTTTTCCGTTTCTAGTTTAGTTTCCAGTTCTGAAGATAGCTTAGCTAGAGAAATCGTCTGTTAGAGAGAGAGCGACCGAAGGGAGCGCGACAGAATACTCAATATCTGTTCGGCGGCGTCTCAAGTTTCCGACCGAGAACTTCTCGGCTTTACTCGCTTTCTTATTTTCTGAAGTTGTTAGCTTAGGTTAATTTTGTGTTGTTCCGTAGTTAAAGAATCGATCTTTTTGTATTCCGCATGTTCACAGTACTGATCTGAGCTTTGAATATAAAATTTGGAGTTATTTTGTTTTCGAGAAATTTGTCCACAGTTCCAGTTTAGTAAAGTCTCTGATCCAGTGTTTCATTATGTTGAATGTTAATGTGTTTTCGCAGTTCCGAAGCGTGTTTAGGTAATTAAGTCTTCTATGTGAGATTATCGCTTACTTGATCAGTAAGTTGTTTTTCAGCATGATGAGTTACTTGATCAAGTAAATAGTGTATATTCTGCCTAGCGTAATCCAGTAGCTTAAAAACTCCCAACTTAAAGCGTGGCAGCAGCCGACCCCTATTCACTATTCACACACTCAACACACCGAATTCTCTATGGGATCGACCCCATACTTGTCGCTTAACTGTTAAAGTAATGCATGTTTGGGAGTTATAAATATATTTCGGTGGAGCGAGAGAGAACGCCTTGATCAAGTGGCAACCAATGTTTCGATCAAACTGTTCGCAAGTTTGGATTTGAAAAGTGCCCAAGTGAAAGCTGCGTGTATAAGAAAGTTGATAAGAGGAATGTAGTGTTCTTAGTATTATATGTAGATGACATTATTCTAATTGGAAACAATAAAAAGATGTTGTCATCAGTACGAACATGGTTGTCGAACCAGTTCGAGATGAAGGATATGGGAGACGCGGGACACATCCTCGGGATCAAGGTTCTTCAGAATCGAGAAAAGAAGATGTTGTGCTTATCTCAAGAACCTTACATCAACACAGTACTTAGTCGTTTTAGCATGCAGGACGCTAAGAAAGGTTTCTTACCTTTTAGACATGGCATCCATTTATCTCAAGAGATGTGCCCTAAAACGCTGTCTGAGATACAAGCAATGAGAATGATTCCATATGCTTCAGCAGTTGGAAGTCTCATGTATGCTATGCTTTGTACTAGAGCTAATATTTGCTTTGCTGTTGGCATGGTGACAAGATATCAGTCGAATCCAGGCCAAGGACATTGGACTGCCGTAAAGAACATACTCAAGTACCTTAAACGGACTAAGGACTATGCTCTAGTTTACAATGCAGCCGAGCTCTGTCCTTTGGGATATACTGACTCAGACTTTCAAGCTGATCAGGACTCGAGAAAATCTACTTCAGGATATGTGTTCACCTTAGGAGGTGGAGCCGTAATTTGGAAGAGTGTGAAGCAGAAATGTATCGCGGACTCGACCATGGAAGCCGAGTATGTGGCCGCTTCGGAGGCTGCAAAAGAGGCTGTATGGTTCAAGAACTTCCTTATGGATTTAGGTGTGGTTTCGAATCTGCCTAAGAGCATCACCATTTATTGTGACAATTCTGGTGCTGTGGCAAACTCGAAAGAACCAAGAGCTCACAAAGCGAGCAAACACATAGAGCGGAAGTATCATATCATCAGGGATATAGTGCAGAGAGGAGACATACAAGTGGTCAAGATTGCGTCAGAGAACAACCTGGCAGATCCTTTTACAAAGGCTTTGGCGGTGAAACCGTTCGAGTTTCCTCCGCACCGAGAAGATCAAACCCCAACTCCTCTAAGGAGAAAGTCTCATATTGCGTGAACTGCGCCTCCGCTGGGGTCGATGTGTGCGAAGAAGCAGTCGAAAAATCAAAACTGGGGCGATAGACGTCCCCCCCCCCCCCCCCCCCCCCCCCCCCCGTGTTAGGGTTTTGTATACTAGAAATCACCTTTCGAGTGATTGGATACTGTAAACTGTAATTGTTGTTTTCCAATAAATGCAACAGATTATTTTTTGTCATAATATTATTATGTTTTATATTTAATGGTTGTTTATTGCATATTTAAATGTACAAGCAAACGTAACAAAGTTAGTAGACCGATTGTGGGCGTCATCCAATTTAAGGTAACACGGTCAGTTCTAAACAAAGAAAAATAAGAATTTCACAACCTAGATAGCCCTAGACTACCTATCGCGAAAGGTTGCAATGTCAGTCCGATTATTTCTAAGCCTTATTGAAATAAGATGACGTTGGTGTAGTATAGCACTGAATGGATCTAATAGCAAGACGAGTCTTTATGCTATCTACTGAAAGACGAGGTCTTGATAATTAATTTCTTAATCAATGTACGTTAGTATTGAGCATTCGATATTGAGTATCTACTACTTTGACTTACCAAAGGTGCGGGTTTTTCGTCACCCAACGATCCAGGTATATTGGGTAGTGGTGATCATCTAGCGGTGCTAGGATTGATATTACGTTGAATCGTGCGCGAGGAGACTCTCGTTTGATAACATCCACAAGAGGAGCTCGAAACAAGGTTTTAGTATTCGAAACCTAGCTAGTTGGAGTTTAATTACTCTATGAATAATAAATAAGAGTTTCTTGCTAAGTCCATTATTGGAAATTAAAATATGTTAATTAATTAAGTCCATAGCAGACAATAATTAATTAATGGATGTTTCTATCTTAAGCGCGGGAAATAAAATTAAATGCAATTAAAGGAAACCCGGAATACTTGTAATTTCGGATTTGGAAGGCAGTGCAATATTACTTCTGTATGTTGGAATAAAATAATTAAACTTGATTTTGTAGTAGAACTATCTAGATATGATAAATATCTACATATTATCAAGAATTCTCTAGAATAGATATTATGTAGAATTCTCTAGAATTAGTAGGCATTAAAATAATCTAGATATTTTAGGAGAAAATTCTAGATATTTAGAATATAAAAAGAATTAAGTAGAGAATTCTAGAATGAGTTGGGATGCCTATAAATAGGGGTGAGTTGTAACATTTTGTATAAGTTGAAAAAGTTGAGAGGTTGAGAGAATTTGAGAAATAAAGAGTGTTCCCTTGTTTTCCCACATCACCAATTTCTCCTAAAACCTTTCCCACATATTCCACCCATTGTCCCCTCAAATATTTCCTCCAAACTAAAATACTCCTCCAATATATTTCTTATATTCCAACAAAGTGGTACCAGAGCCATAAGTTCCTACTTATAGCATGGCTAACTTGCCGTCGTTCCAAGTCCCCATGCTCAATAAGAGCAATTTCGATAATTGGAGTATTAAGATGAAAGCGTTATTGGGAGCCCATGACGTTTGGGAGATCGTGGAGAGTGGCTATGAGGAGCCACAAGATGAGACCGCTCTATCCCAACAACAAAGGGATAGATTGCGAGATGCGAGAAAGAGAGACAAGAAGGCTCTCTATCTCATCTACCAAGCTCTAGGGGACGACGATTTCGAGAAGATCTCGAGTGCAAGCACCGCCAAAGAAGCGTGGAAGAAGTTCCAAATCTCGTGTATTGGAGCGGATCGAGTAAAGAAGGTACGTCTCCAAACTTTAAGAGGAGAATTTGAATCTTTGCATATGAAAGAGTCCGAATCAATTTCGGATTACTTTTCAAGAGTCTTGGCGGTGTCAAATCAAATTAAAAGAAATGGTGAAAAATTGGAGGATGTTAGAATTATGGAAAAAATATTGCGTTCTCTAACTCCTAATTTTGAGCATATAGTAGTTACAATTGAAGAAACAAAAGATTTAGAGGAAATGAGTATCGATCACTTATTGGGATCGCTACAAGCATATGAGGAGAAACAAAAGAAGAAACAGGAAATTGTGGAGCAACTTTTAAAGTTGCAAGTGAGCCCAAAGGAGAAGGAAGAAAGTTCGGGCAGTGGTGGTGGTCGACAAGGAAGAGGTCGCGGACAAAAGACAAGAGCGCGGTCGTGGCCGAGGATATGCTCGTGGACGTGGACGAGGATATTTTTCGAACAATGAAGAAAGAAAGGAGTTCCCAAATAAGGGACGAGGAAGGAGTTCCCCACAGTCAAGGTACGATAAATCTTCAATAAAGTGTTACAATTGTCATAGATATGGGCACTATGCTTCCGAGTGCAGAGATGCAAAATCAAAAGTTGAAGAGAAGGCTAATTACGTGGAGAATACGAATGAAGAAAATGGTTGTGTCATTCTAGCTTATAATGGAGAAGCTGGGAGAAAAGATGATACGTGGTACCTCGACACAGGAGCGAGCAATCATATGTGCGGGAACAGAAGCATGTTCGTGGAGCTTGATGAATCAGTAAGTGGTAACGTCTCCTTTGGTGATGAATCTAAAATTCCAGTTAAAGGGAAAGGCAAGATACTAATTCGTTTGAAGAATGGAGCTCATGATTTTATTTCTAACGTATATTACGTGCCCAATATGAAAAATAATATTTTGAGTCTTGGACAACTCTTAGAGAAAGGTTATAATATTCATATGGAGGATTATAGCCTTTCAATAAGAGATGGCAAAAATAATTTGATCGCCCAAGTGCCAATGTCCAAGAATAGAATGTTTTTATTAAATGTGCAAAATGATGTGGTGAAGTGTCTTCAAGCATGTTACAAAGATAAGTCTTGGTTGTGGCATCTTCGATTTGGGCACCTGAATTTTGGTAGCTTAAAATTGCTATCAAATAAAGAAATGGTACGAGGATTACCGCCCATCAAGCACCCCGATCAACTCTGTGAAGGATGCTTAGTTGGGAAGCACTTCAGAAAGCCATTCCCAAAGGAGTCAAGTTCGAGAGCTCAGAAACCATTGGAGTTAATCCATGCAGACGTGTGTGGACCAATCAAGCCAAGTTCCCTCGGTAAAAATAATTATTTCCTCATATTTATCGATGATTTTTCAAGAAAGACGTGGGTATATTTCTTGAAGCAGAAATCAGAAGCATTTGATGCTTTCAAGAGGTTCAAGGCTGCCGTCGAAAAGGAAAGCGGACTAGAGATCAAAGCATTGAGGACCGATCGAGGTGGAGAATTCACATCCGGGGAGTTTCAAGAATTTTGTAAAGAAAGAGGAATTCGGCGGCAATTAACGGTTCCAAAATCCCCCCAGCAGAATGGAGTGGCCGAACGAAAGAACAGGACTATCGTTGAGATGACTCGGAGTATGCTAAAGACGAAGAATTTGCCCAAGGAGCTATGGGCAGAAGCGGTGGCGTGCGCTGTATACCTGTCTAATCGGTCTCCAACTAGAAGTGTGTGGGGAATGACTCCTCAAGAAGCTTGGAACGGAAGAAAACCAGGGATCGCACACTTAAGAGTGTTCGGGAGCAAAGCCTATGCACAAGTACCGGATCAAACGAGGAGTAAACTCGATGACAAAAGCAAGCCATTCATCTTCATCGGGTACGACTCTAACACTAAAGGCTATAAGCTATATGATCCAACTTCGCAGAAAACAATGATTAGCCGAGACGTGGAGTTCGATGAAGAAGGAGTATGGGATTTTAGCTCGGACAATGACACCACTTCCATACCTCCATTTGGAGATCCAAGAATAGACGAGCAAATAAGAAAGGAGCAACAAGAACAAACAACTCCACCTGCATCTCCTGTTACATCTGTTGGAGGCTCGCCGCCATCTTTCTTGAACGAAAGAGCCACACAACGCGCACGAAATTTAGCTGAAGTGTATGACGACACTGAAAGGTTAGAAGATCTTACCTTATTCTGCTTATTTGCTAATTGTGAACCAGTCAACTATAAAGAAGCTGCAGAAAGTAAAAATTGGCGAGTCGCAATGGATGAAGAGATTAAGGCTATAGAGAAGAATGATACGTGGGAGTTGGTGACACTACCAAAGGGACACAAGGCCATTGGAGTTAAGTGGGTATATAAAATTAAGAAGAATTTCAATGGTGAAGTTGAAAGATATAAAGCAAGACTCGTCGCAAAAGGATATAGCCAAAGAGCCGGAATCGACTATGATGAGGTATTTGCTCCCGTTGCTCGCCTAGAAACTATTAGACTAATACTCTCTCTTGCAGCTCAAAATAGATGGAAGATCTATCAAATGGATGTAAAGTCGGCTTTCTTGAATGGATTCCTTGATAAAGATGTCTACATCAAGCAACCTGATGGCTACGTGGTGAATGGCCAAGAAGATAAAGTTCTAAAGTTGAAGAAAGCCTTGTACGGGCTAAAGCAAGCACCAAGGGCATGGAATAGCAGGATCAACAAGTATCTTGAAGATAACGGCTTCACCAAATGCCCACATGAACATGCACTCTATGTGAAAAGTAAAGGAAACAATGTCTTAATAGTGTGCTTGTATGTGGATGATCTCATTTTCACAGGAAACAATCCAAGCATGTTCGAGGAATTCAAGAAGGCCATGACTGACGAATTCGAGATGACGGACATTGGGCTGATGGCATACTACCTCGGTGTGGAAGTGAAGCAACTTGAAGATGGAGTATTCATCACACAAGAACACTATGCAAAGGAGATTTTGAAGAAATTCAAAATGGAGGATTGCAAGCCAATCAACACGCCGGTGGAGTGCGGGGTCAAGCTATCTAAGAACGACAAAGGAGAAAAGGTGGATCCGACACTATACAAGAGCTTGGTTGGAAGCCTACGGTACTTAACTTGCACAAGGCCAGATATATTGTACGCTACTGGGCTCGTAAGTCGCTACATGGAGAATCCAACCACTACCCACTTCAAGGCAGCGAAGAGAATACTCCGATATATCAAAGGTACGATCGACTATGGCCTATTATATTCAGCTACTAATGATTATAGACTTGTTGGCTACAGTGATAGTGATTGGGCTGGAGACACTGATGACCGAAAGAGTACAAGTGGATATGTGTTCTATATGGGAGACACTGCCTTCACTTGGATGTCTAAAAAGCAGCCCATTGTCACATTATCAACCTGCGAAGCCGAATATGTGGCTGCCACCTTCAGTGTTTGTCATGCAATTTGGCTCAGGAGTTTACTATCGGAGCTCGGGTGGCCACAAAAGGAGCCAACAACTATTTGTGTGGATAACAAGTCGGCCATTGCGCTCTCCAAGAATCCAGTATTCCACAACCGAAGCAAGCACATCGACACCCGCTACCACTACATCAGAGAATGCATTGCAAATCAAGAGATTCAAGTCGAGTATGTGAAATCGCAGGATCAAGTTGCCGATATTTTCACAAAGCCGCTCAATCATGAAGACTTTATCAAGATCAGGACATTGCTCGGAATGACAAATCAAGTTTAAGGGGGGGTGTTGGAATAAAATAATTAAACTTGATTTTGTAGTAGAACTATCTAGATATGATAAATATCTACATATTATCAAGAATTCTCTAGAATAGATATTATGTAGAATTCTCTAGAATTAGTAGGCATTAAAATAATCTAGATATTTTAGGAGAAAATTCTAGATATTTAGAATATAAAAAGAATTAAGTAGAGAATTCTAGAATGAGTTGGGATGCCTATAAATAGGGGTGAGTTGTAACATTTTGTATAAGTTGAAAAAGTTGAGAGGTTGAGAGAATTTGAGAAATAAAGAGTGTTCCCTTGTTTTCCCACATCACCAATTTCTCCTAAAACATTTCCCACATATTCCACCCATTGTCCCCTCAAATATTTCCTCCAAACTAAAATACTCCTCCAATATATTTCCTATATTCCAACACTGTAGTGGCTGCTTGTAATATTCCAATATAAGCTTATATTAAATTGTGGGTTCAATTTAATTAGTAAAAAGCTAATTGGGTGAGGCCTAATCCAAATTCTTCCTTAGATCCCTGACTGGGCCCAATATGTGACTTATATAAATAGGAGAATAAAGGAGACAGAAAACACTTTTTATTCTATCAAAATTTTCGTCCCCCTCTAGAGAGAGAGAGTTCGAAATTTGTGCTTCTTCCGTGAGCAGTTTCTGTCTTCGTTATTCAAGTCCTAGTACGTTGGTGAGATTTGCCCACCCAAATATCAGCGTACAGTCCGGGACACCAGTCAGAAGATCCGAGGTCGAGTACTGAAGATCTTCACGTGGAGAAGACGCAAGCTATCTTCGATTCTTGATCGAATCAACGAGGTAATTTGGCTAACTCCGTAGTATACATGTTTTAGGGATTTTATATTCTAAAGCATGATTTTAATTCAAGTTATGAGCATGATACATGTGATAATTACGCGAATAGAATTTGTCTAAATAATCTGCTAAATAGATCAAATTTATGTGATCGGTGATTTATGCACGCTTCCGCTGCCAACCCCTTCACCCCAGCGTCCCCTGCGTCGCCGGTACTCCTCTTGGCATCATCTGCATCTCGGGTGCCCACCCCGGCATCATCTGCATACCGGGTGCCCACCCCGGCATCATCTGCATACCGGGTGCCCACCCCGGCATCGCCGGTAACCCCCTTAGCATACTCCCCCGGCTGCCATCCATGGCATCATCTGCTGCCATGGGTACATGTTGTAGTACCCGGGCATCGGACCCCATCCACCTCCCACGGGTACCGGGGGAGTTTGAGGCCCGCTCGTCATTGGAGTACCTTCGTTGTTGTTCTCCATTTCACGTTGTTGATTGTTGATCTTGTACAGAAATTAAGATAGATAGAGTACTCGTTAAAACAAGTGGTGCGAATGAAAATGACGTGCAAAGCGCGTATATATAGTGTTTCGAAAATTAAAAAAAAAAATTTGCTCGCCGATCACTTGCCGGTCCGAAGCCTGCAATGGCGGTGAGCGGACCGGCGAGCGCATCGCCCAGCGCTAGCGAATCGGCGTGCGCTCGCCGATTTTTTCGCCGAAATGGCGCTCGCCGGTTACAAGGGTTCGGCGAGCGAACTGGCGAGCGCCGGAGATCGGCTAGCCGGTCCGCTCGCCGCCATTGTGGATGCTCTTAAAGTTGCTGCCACCTCCACTTTATTTGAGGGGTTTCTAAGATTATGTTTGAAGGGAAAATTTAATGCCTTGAGAATTACAATAAGTGTATAATTCAAAGCCTTGATTCTTAAACACAAACTAAAAATGGTGTATTGATTCTAAAAATACAAGAAAATGGGATCTTGATTCTAAAACAGAAGAAAAATGGTGTCTTGATTCTGAACACTAAAGAAAAAGGTGTCTTGATTTTGTATAGTTTAATTTCTTATGTATATTCTAATATCCAACTAATAGTAAAAATAATCTGTATGTAGATGGAAGAGGGTGTGGATTCAACCTTGTATTAAATTTGCCATTCGGGATAAATAAAGTATTAAATAAATTCTAAAAATTTGTAATTAATTTTCTTAAAAAAATCACAATCGGGACAGGATACCCGAGTCCGGTATCCGAAATCAAATTCAGATCGGGTATCGGGTATTGTTTTTTGGGAATTTCAGGATCGCGTACCCGAAAATTTCGAATCAGGAATCTACGGGTACCCGATTTGACAGGCCTATTACCAAGTATATATACATGACTTTTATTCAACGTGCACCACTTCACGCCTTGACATTTCTTAACATTCATTTCAATCCACTAAATGAGATATTAATAGTGGATTGGGTGACTTCGGATTACTCATCCCGTCCCTCAATAATTATCTATTTTGGTTCTTACACAGATTTTTAAAAAAAATGTAAAAAAAATGAATTAAAAAAATTAATGGAATATGATTCTCACTTTTATATAATATTAGTTTTATAATAAATTGTGAGTGAAATAAATTAGTAGAATATGAGACCTACTTATCATTTATGATAAAAATGAAAGTGGATAATTGATGAGAGAAAGACGAAAATGACAAAAGTAGATCATGAATGAGGGAGTATTATTTAATATCACGTCAATCTATTAATTCAAAATTAAACTAAAAATTATTTATAATATTTTAAGCACAAAATAAAAAATATATAAATGGTTGCATCTATATAAATATTTCTAAATGTTAACCAGGACAATCTCTCTCACTAACTTGACCACGCGACCTAAACCCAACAACTAAAATAGGACGTGGCAGAATTTTGGGGCTAGAGGATTTGAAAATTGGTTGTGTTTTTAAGTGTAGGCCATGAGCTACCACTCATAAATGTTGCTCTCTTTAATTTATTTATGTCGAAGCATAGAGCTAAACCCTGACCCAATTAAACATTATTACACTAATTGTCATAATTTCGAGAATGACATTTCATGTGGGGACAACTATAAAAGTCGTTGAGGAAGGTGTCCAAATATCTTTGGAGTATTAAAGTCAAGCAGGAAAAGTATACCTAGTTTACTGGTCTCCCAACTAAAAATATATTCCACATGTACCAAAGTAAATTAGATGGTTTTCTATTGTATAATTTTATAAACAGTTTATTAACTTATCCCCTTAATTTTTATATGTTACGTTATTATACTGTCAATTACTATAAGTTGCAATTGCATGCTTATACACAACGGTAGTGTTCAGTTTCTAAGATAAAATAATACTAAAATATAATTTAGGATTGAATTATGAGATTATTTTAGTCATAAGAGGTTAACTATGACTAATTATCCTATGACTGTCCATCTAGGATTGAGTTGTGAGATTGAATCTCATGAACCAAACACACTACAAATTTAATCTTAGATACAATCTTACAAACCGAACACCTCCAATAGGAATAAATATATGAGTTGTTGACTATACAAAAACATGTATAGGAATAAAGTCTATAAATATGATTTCTTTGTTTCATAGTATTCCTTATTTTGTGGTATGGGATATATATAAAGTAGTCGCCCCAAAAAAAAGCTTATCAGGGGATGGTTATCCAATCATTCATAGAGGAGTCAAAATTATCAATGTAGATTGTAGAACAAGGATTTTAATACGCCTGCTTAATGTGCGGGCAGAAATAATCATCAGATTTTCACACTTACAATAAAGAAACTCATCGCCGAATTGGACCCGGTTTAATACAATATAATATTAAAAATGAATCACTTATTCTCTTAAAAAACCTTATAAGAGAGAGTTATCCAAGCTTACATAAATTACATGATCACACTACCGTGCATAGGATAAGAATCATAGTTTTTCTACACATCTCTTTATTTGAATAATCTATATTGCGACAATGTTACCCAATCACGTTATCAGATTAACGAATATTAAGTGTTATCATTTTATGTGATTACCTAACTGATATTACATGGATATGGGTAATCACAAATATGTGACTGTTAATTAGCTTTTTTTTACATTTTATTGTTTCATGTTAATCAGAACATTGACTGTTAATCATGTTGATAAATTTGTACTCCTTTATTATGAAGATCGACAAGAACAACTGAACCAAACTCTTGTCGGGGAACATGAAAAAAAAGAATAAAAATACATGGTCATATGATAATTCTTTTAAACGAAGTAGACAATATAATCATGTTATGCCATTACTCATGCACGTGGCATACAAAACAAAATAGTGTTTAGACAATAGGCTTAATTTTGTATCTCCAAATTATTGATTCTTTTAATCAATACTTAATTAATTGTATTAACTACACCAATATTCTCATGCACGTGGGATTGAAAACAAAATAGTGTTTAGACTATAGGCTTGATTTCGTATCTCGAAATAATTGATTCTTTTAATCAACACTTAATTAATGTTATTAACTACACCAATATTCATTTGTGTAAAAAAGCTTGTCTCATTTTTGTGGTTTTTTAACTTGTGGGAAGGGAAGTGGTAGGGTTTGATCTATGATCTTATTTTTGTGCTTATTGATCATTATAGTATATAAATGAAAAAAAATATTACTACTACTAATTAAAGTATATTTGAAATATCATATATAGACCATTAGGCACCCATATTATGTGGTTACTATAATTAAACAACATCTTTAGTAGAACGCGAAGCATATAAAATGATTTGGGATTAACAAATCGATAGATAAAATTGAGGTTCAACATGATGCAATATTTTCGATCAATGTTAGGGTATAGGAAATGAGTTGTTTCTAAATTCTAATTCAAGTTCTACACCAACAAACGATTAGAGACTATACAATGAAACAAAGAATTGAGTTATGAATGAAATGAGAAGGTCAAGCCACCAAGGTAGACAGCGTACGTGGACATATATCATAACTAAGTCAAAGGTACTATGGTTTTGAAAATTGGGAGGTCGGTATTTAATTTCCTGTTGAAATTTTAATTTGAGTTCCTCCATTCACCAAAGAATAATTTATTTAGATATACTGAGATCATTGTCGATATTTTGATTGAAGGGTAAACGGTTTATTCTGTCCTATTGTTTTAGACATTTATCCAAAAATATTTCACTGTTTACATATTTATCATTTAGTTTTAATCATTTCATTTTTGGGTGGGAACACAACAGTGTTCAAATATTTTCCAGCAATCGAAATATCGTTGGTTTTATTTAAAATTACACATCATACACAATTTCCATGTAGACAAGATGTGTATTTTCAATTTCCACGCACATATCTCGATCTCGAAATAAAAAATAAAACGATAAATACTATAGTAACGGATAACTATATAATCTTGAAACATTTTTAGTAAGTTGGTCTTACATTCAACTAAATCATTTATTATATACTCATGTACTAGTACTATTATACACTTCATAAAGTAAGATACACAATCTAAAATCTACTACTCCTTAACTTATTATACTCATTTTTTTTTACATTTCTGAAAATTCATTCCGAGCTAGAATTAGACATGTAATGAGAACGGAGGAGTATACCTTTTGCATTCTCAAATATATTAATGAGGCTCGTTTCATGCATGTGTTCCGTGGCAAAACTGCGCTCAAATCAATGAACTAGCGTCTATTTTTGAGCCAGGTGTGTGTGAAATCCGTCATTTTCAGAAGAAAGAACAAATCAGTTGGGCGGAAGCGCGAAGCAAGAAAAGAAGCAAAAACTGCGACATTGAGTGGATCAAGTCAAAAATCAAACGGAGCCAGCAGGAGTTCCACATGGAGATAGAGCGAGAGACCCCACTACAAAATGTGAAGGGCAGTAACGACATTTCAGAGAGGATGGTACCCTAGGGATCAGAGCCCTACGCCTCTCTATATAAGGAAAGCCCAACACAAGAGAAAAAATGGGGAGTCCGAGCAAATGAAAGGAGAGTCCGGAGCGAGTAGTGAAGGGGGGTCTCACAAGCACTCTTAGTTAGAATATCTTTAGGATTTCAACTCTCTTCTGGGGATGAAATCGGAGCTCTTTCACTTCTTGTTCTTGATTCCGTCGCACACACACTTGGTCCTAGTTTATGTTTAGTTAGCTGGTAGTTGGAGTTGGTTTTCTGCGTTTTTGTCAGCTTTCAGTTCTGTATTCCGCTCCGAGAAGGGGCGATGAAATAATTTCCTACTTTCGTAGTTTGTTTTCAGCTTACTTTTGATGACATTGACCTTTGATGCTTTTGATTTAGTAGATTTGAAGTTATGATTTCATTTCCAGCCGATGTGTTCTGTTTTCATGCATGGTATTTCAGATCTGCTTTTGATTTCTGTCTTGTGGTGTTTATCTTAGTTTAAAATGTTTGGTTATGTTTTGATTTGGTTAGATCTGATGGTTTATGTCTGAGTTGTCTTAGGATGTTTAGATCTGGGTGTTTATGTTTCGTTTCTGCATGATCATGGGTTAGTTTTGTGTTACGTAGCCGCAGCTTAGATTCTAGGAGTAGATTTAATTTCATGGATTGTTATGATGTTTAGTCTTTCTTAACCTTTCAGATCTGTTCTTTGCTCTGTTTTCCATGATTGATTTGTTAAAGAAGATGAAGTTGTTAGAAAGTTTTTACTTTATCGTATACTTTGCAAGGGACTGACAGCCCCGTTTATTCTGTTCATCCATTTATGGAAAGTTCAGTCGAGTTGATCAAGTAGACTAGTTAAGCTTTTATGAGTTGATCAGTTTAATAGTTTAATCACTATAGTCCAGTAGTTAACTTAACCCACACTTAGAAGCGTGGCAGCAGCCACTCCCATTTCGTGTCCAGCATGCAAATCTCAAACGCCTTTTCTATGTGGGATTGATCCTTACTTCCCTATACTAGTTAATAGTATTAGTGGGTTAAGGTTTTGAAAGAACGCTCTCTTGCTATCTTATTCATCTCACTCAAGTCGAATCAGTGTCGAGTTGTTCAGCCCGAGCTTTTACTGTATCCACTCATCTGCAGTTTGCAGGTAGCAGGCGTATGTAGGCTGGCTTGATCAGTTCGGCGATCCAACTTGAGCAGTCCACAACGACACAAATACAAGAGAAGAGCGGGCATTCAGAAAACAGCCTTTCATATATATATATAGATGGATCACGGGCAAAAAAAAATACTAATACTTGCATTCTTCACTATATTTCCATTTCCTCACCCCCTCTCTCTCTATTGAACACACACACAATTCTCTCAGTGATGAATCCAAGAAAGCCAAATCCGGCACCTTCCCTAAAACTCATCGTCTACGGCATGCCCCTCCTCTTCCTCCTCCTCACCATCGCCTCCATGTTCAAGCACAAACCCTACACCACCACCACCACCACCCTCACCTCTCTCCGCCCCCACTGCAACGCCCCCTCGAGCATCATCAGCCAGCTGGAGCCCCTGATCGCCGAGGAGCCGCTGGACGTATGGGAGGGCCTGGGCAAGGAGGAGAGCCACATCAGATACCTCCCCTCCCTGACCGACCTCTCCCGCAGCCGCCGCTTCATCTACGTCGACCTCGGCGCCCGCGACTACGACTCCAGCATCGGCAGCTGGTTCGCGAAGCAGTACCCGAAGCAGAACCGGACGTTCGAGATCTACGCGGTTGAGGCGGACGCGTCGTTCCACGCGCAGTACCGGGCGCGTCGGGGAGTCACGCTGCTGCCGTACGCGGCGTGGGTGAGGAACGAGACGGTGGTGTTCGGGAGCAGGCCGATCGTGGTGGGCAGCAAGGTGTGGCGGATGCGGCCGTTCGGGAGGATCGAGGGGGAGCAGGCGGCGGCGGACGGGATGTCCGCGGTGGTGCGGGTGGCGGCGTTTGACTTCGTGGAATGGCTGACGAGGAACGTGGCGGAGGAGGACTTCGTGGTGGTGAAGATGGACGTGGAGGGGACGGAGATCGAGCTGGTCAGGGATTTGGTGAAGCGGGGCGCTATGTGCCTGATCGACGAGCTGTTCATGGAGTGCCACTTCGACCGCTACGTCAAGTGCTGCTCCGGCGAGAGGATTAATAGGTTTAATTTCTCGTATCCTCAGTGTTATCGTTTGTTCAAGGAGCTCAGGGATATGGGCTCTGTTGTGCATCAGTGGTGGTGAGATCTGCTCCGGCCTGGCCCGGGCGGCCTTTATCTTATTTTTCCGGACTCCGGTAATTTTCAAATAATCGGCTCCACCGCGGTTATGGATATTTATCAATTTTCATTAATTTTGTTAGATGATTTAGTGTTATTGCAATAACTAACTTCGTTCTCACATTTACCTCGTGCATTCTTTTATTCTGTATTTATGAATAAGAGTCTTATTTAGTTATGGTATATGTTTTAAAAAATGTAGAGAAAAGAAAAATGTAGAGAAAAGTAGGTTGAATAAATTAATAGAATATGGGTCTCAATTCTATATTAATTTTTTTATAATAAAATGTGAGTTGCATGAGTTGGTGGAATGTGTAAGAACTATTTATTAAAAATGACTTATTTTGGAATGGAAAAGATAAAACCAGTGGCAGAGGGAATTCAGGACAAGGGGGACGGTGGTACCCCCAATTTTTTTTAATACTAGTATTATATATATAATTTATTAGTAATGTATTTTATAAAAAATTTTCAAAAGATAGCTATGAATATTGAAGGAAGATTCATCTAAATCTAAGGAAATAAATCAGAATATAAGGTTTGAGATAAAATTTAAATTAAAAAATTAAACCCTAATTAAAATCTATAAAAAAAAACCCCTTCCGTCAATTGCCAGACCAAGTCTCTAGTCTGCAATCCTCCACCTTCCCTTCCCATCCAGTGATCAGCAGCCTGCAGGAGCATAGTCGTGCTCGGAGCTCCGTCAATTGCAGATCATTCAATCCAGCCATCGCTCCTCAGAGCCTCCAGGTTTGTTTCTTGATTTCTATGAGTATTAAAAGCTTTATTGCAGTGCTGCTAATCTGCTATGTTGTTAAAACTTTAATTTAATGCTTGTTTAATTTATCATTCTAGTTATAGTTGTAGCCGTAGACTTGTAGTTGGGAATTGTGAAAGCATGACTTTTATACTTTTATATAGTTTGAGTTATCTATAAGCCGCAAAATATCCTTTCTAGCTAGATATAAGTTTGTATATTTTTAATATTTTTGCAGAAAGTAGAATTAAAAAGAATGAAGAAACAATCTGATCTTCGAAATATGTTCAAAAGAATGAAATCTCATGATAGTTCAAGTTTTTCGGCTCCAAATGATAATACGTCTCCTTCAAATGCTAGTGCGTCTCTGGCTCCTCCCAATGTTACCGTGACTCCTTCAAATGTTAGTGTGTCTCCGACTCCTTCAAATGTTACCGTGACTCCTTCAAATGCTAGTGTATCTCCGACTCGAAGTGTCCCGTTAGAGGAAAAAGAATTGATTTACGATGTTGAAAAACTTAATCATGATCCTGCAAAAAGAGATAGTATAATGAAATATCCTCCAAATGAGCGAGATGCAGTTAGGAGAGCATATATTCTTAAAAAGCCCTGTCAACCAAGATCTCACAACTTTCCTAGAAAAAAAATTGGAGGACGTCGATTTATGCCTTATTGGTTCGATACATGGGATTGGCTTGAATATAGCATAACAAAAGATGCTGCATTTTGTTTTGTTTGCTACTGGTTTAAGAATGAAGTTGGACTTACTGCGGGGGGAAATGCATTTGTGAACAAAAGATTTAAGTCGTGGAATAAGCCGGACAGATTTACGAAGCATATTGGTGGAGTAAAAAGTGCTCACAATCTTGCTTATGAGAAATATGTGAACTTAAGAGATGGCAAAAAAAAGTCTATTCTTGTTTCTGTTGATAATGCCACTGAGGTGACCATAAAAGAATATGACATTCGCTTGAAGGCTTCAATTTCATGTTTGCGTTATCTACTGCGGCAAGGTCTGGGCTTTCGTGGACATAGAGAAAATAGTGAATCCCTTAACAGAGGAAATTTTCTTGAACTTTTGAAATGATTAAGGACACATAATGAAGTTGTTTCAAAAGTGACTTTGGAAAAATGCTCCTGGAAATTGTCAATTGATATCTCCAACTATTCAAAATGATATTATCAATTGTTGTGCTAAAGAAACAACTAAGCGAATTGTGGAAGAACTTGGTGTTGACTATTTTTCTATATTAGCTGACGAATCATGTGATGTGTCCCAAAAGGAACAATTTTCACTTTGCCTACGCTATGTTCAAAGAGAAATGGGGACAGGTAGTGGAAAGATTCATTGGTCTTGCTCATGTTGGTGATTGATAAGTCGCATTCTAGGCCTTGGTTACTGGTCAGTATAACCTGCGTAATTGGATTATATCTGCAAAACAGTTGCTAAAGTGTGTAGGAAAAAAGTCTCAGTCAGTACGAGAGGGTTCAGATAACTCAGGTGAAAAGAGCGTCAGAAGGGTGCAATACTGACCATGATGCATGCCAAAAAGGCTCGAGATGGAGAAGAATGATTGCTGAGAAAGATCAACCACAAAACGAGGGCAAGAGTCTACCCTAAAAAGCAAGGGCATGCCTCCCTATAAAAGGAAGCCACTTGGAGAGAGGATGAGGATCGACTTTCACGCTTAGTTAGGGTTCTCTTTCTCAGTAGATCAATTCCTTCAACATAATCCAAATTCTTCTTGTTCCTCGCCACAGCCATGGTCACATGAAGTTCCATCAGTCCACCGGAGAAGCGTCTTCCATCGTTCCAACCAGTTCATTTCGTAGTCATAGCAGTTTCATCGCCCAGAGTGGCAAAACAATCTTTATTCACTTTCCTAGTTAATCTTACTTGTTTTTCTTTCGTTAGATCTGTTGCATATTCAGTATTTGCTATCATTTTGAAGTGTTTTGTTGTGATCCAAACGTTTTATGCAATGAAGTTGTTTTTATGCATTTCTTTCGGTTTGAATCTGTTTTATTCTGCCTAGGTAGCTTAGATCTAGTTGTCGCGGTAATTTCTAAGTGTTGAAAGCATGATTTCATTTGGAGCTGCTTGGTCTGAGATTGTTAGTTAAGTAACTGTTTAGATTTAATTTCTAAAGTGATTAAGTGCGAAATCTGAGTTTACGTGATTCTGCCACCTTGCATGTCGTCCAGTATGTGTAGTTCTTGATTTCGCTCGTTAAATCTTCGAATTTTAGTGAGTTAATTTGTGGATCTGAATTGTGGAGTTGTAAATCTTGATTTCATCGATGGAATCTGAGTTTGTTGATTTTGTTCATGCTTTTTGAAGAAGACAACATCCACATCCAAGTTTGAGACCACTTTTGTTTTTTAGTTGCTTTTGCTTTTGTCCTTTGCTTTTCTGCTGGTACCCTACAGATCTGACAGTGTAGCCACCCAACCACCACTTTTTCTCTGATATTCCGTTTAGCCTTTTATAGTAACCGAGTACTTTCCACATGTTCCTGAAATACCGTGTCTCCCACTCTCACGTACACAACTACATGTCATTCACTTTCACACCACCTAGTCAGTAGAGTACCACCTTTAATTCTTGTCTAGGTAGAATTTCAACCCAAACGTGGTAGCTAACCAAACCCCTCTAGATTATCACCACAATTACCCAAAGCGCATCCATCTCTGTGGGATTCGACCCTTACGTCCACTATACTAACCAGTAGAAGTGGGTTGAGGAATTTCTTTGATACCAGGTTTAGGTTAGTCGGGACTTCTATCCTGATCAGGAAGATACACCCTTGCTTAACACGACACCGAGAACCTGCAAGCTCATCAAAATGGCGTCGTTGCCGAGGATGGATGGCATTACTAACTGCTATTGTGCGTGATATTTTGGCGTGTATATTGTGCATAATTTTTCTCTTTTCTTTTTATTTCAGTTTATGAGAAGCAGTTCGGCTCGTGACCATTGGAGACCGAAGATACTCCAACGAGGAACTATACTCGTGACCACTCGTTCTGGCCTGTCGATAGCCCTATCCGACCTAGGCACGAGTAGTGACGAAGAGCAAGTGTAACACCCGTACTTTTTAAGTACTAATTAAAATATGTCGTGAATTAGTTAAAATGAATTTTTGTCGTCATGCTATGCTTCTCGTTATTTTCTTTATAATGGAGTATAGTATTTACGTGCTTGGTATGAAATGAGACGTCTCTTTTATTTAAATGATGGAGGTTACTAGGAGACGTGTTTGAAAGTCTCGTTGAAGTAATGGCGTTGATGTTGCTATACTTGGCATGATTGAATGAGATGATTGAGATGGATTTTATAGTACTTGGAATAACACCAAGTTACTACGAGACAAATAATAATTTGTCCAAACGAAAGGAAACGAAAAATATAGGAAACGAATAAAAATAAATATAAGAACTTGGGCCGACCCAAGTAAATATAAATTAAAGTCCCAATGTCCTTATTTAATTTTAAGAGTGTTGGGCCATCCAAATTTTCTTTCTTTTTACTAACTTGAGCCTAACTCCACAAATAATATGTTGAGCCCAATTCCTTCATGGAAAATTTTGCTTGCAAGCCCAAAAACTCTTCTCATTCCCTAACCCCATGGAGACTCCCAATCTTCCATCTTCCACCTTCACCTCCCAATCTTCCATCTTCCATCCTACTACCAAGGGTCACACAAGGTAAATATATCAATCCCTTCCCTTCTCTCCTCACAACATACACTTTTCAAAATCTTCTTCTCTAGCAAAAACAAATATAGAGAGAAAGGCGAGAGAGAGTCAGAAAGTAGGTGCCACTGCCTTTTTGTTTCAATCACAACCAAATTAAGAAATCGAATCTGCCAAGCCAAAGAGATCAATTTCTTCTCGGCTCTATAGCTTTGCATCACAATTTCCAATCGGTTGAGGTATAATTCCTTCCCATCCAATCTCTTTTTCTTCATGAATGGCATAGTATGTAATCAACAACTATAGAATAAAACTTAAATACACGAACCTATCTTCGGGGCTGTCGGGGGCTGTTCGGCGCTTTTGGGGTGAATCTGGGTTGTTTCGGAGCTGTTAGGGATAGTTCCGGGACGAATCGGGGGGGCTGCGGTGATGTTGCGGGGCTGAACGACCGCCGATGGAGCCGCGGCGAACAGCAGCCGATGGAGCCGCGGCGAACAGCAGCCGACGGCTCTATGCAGACGGAGCAACGGCGAACTGCCGTGGCGACGGCGACTCTGGGCAGCGAGCAGGCGGCAAAGAGCAGCAGCGGCGGCAGTTTCTGGTGTGGAGTTGCGGCGCTGTCTCTGACGCCGTCGGTGAGTAACGAACAGCGGCGATTTCCGCCGGGGAAGTCAGCCACGGTAGTGGCGGCGAAGGCGGCTCGGCTGCACGCTGAAGACGACCGACGGCGGCCAGCGTCGAGGGGTGTTTCGGAGAAGGCGACGGAAATTGGGAGAATTTGCTGAAATTCTCGATTCGGTCGAGAGAGAGAAATAGAGAAATAGGGAGAGAGAAAGAGAGATGGCGTGATGGAGATAATGGGAGTATAGTGGGTTTTTGCTTTTAAAAGATTTGGGCTTTTGTTTTAAAAGAGATTGGGCCTCACTAAATAAAATTTAATGGTTTGTGTGTAATTTGGGCTCTCTTTTTTTGGGGGGCTTTCTTTTATTAGTTGGACTCCTTGATTTAATTGGAGAAATAAGGTGGACTAAGATAACAATTACCTTGGGTTGAATAAATAAATCTTTGGGCCGATAATTTAATAGTGACGAAGTATTTAATTAATTCTGAAATATTTTTTAAGGATGAATAATTTTATACTAAGTATGAAATAAATAATAATTTACTACGGGAAAATGTGTTGTAATTTAATTATGCGCCTATATAATTTTCGAAATGAATTCGACATCGTGGTGGAAAATACAAGGAGATAACGGAGGAATTATGGGCGTAAGCGGTCGACAGGCGTCGCACGCGACTCCTTGGGCGGCCGCCGAATAATCGAAAATGCACGAAAACCGAGAAAATAGATAAAAGACTTTAATTAGAGTGAATGCATTCTAAATGTTTTCTTTCTTGAGAGTGATGTGTACTTTAATTTTCTCAAAAGGTGGTTCGCACGCTCGTTAAAGTTGGATCAAGAAGTTTGTTAAGGAAACTACTAAGCTTTTGAGGTGGGCTTTAATACTTAAACTCTTTTACTTGCAATGATATGTATATGGTAAGATAAGGGTGGTTTAAATGTTATGTCATGCCGTATTTTATGTTTTGAATTGCCTATCTGATTGTCGACTAGAATAATGTTCTACTAGACTTTGATGGTTAACGAATTCGGGTCTAACTAGGGTCTAAGCCCTACTTAGGCTGGTGCACTGATGGGGGTCGTGAGCCGTCCTTTGGGTCGGCCGGTCCAGTGTTCGAGTTTGTGGCCACATTCTCGTTTCACATGATGGTTCAGATATGGTACATGATGGAGGATGATGATGATATTTGTCTGCGCAGACACCTTTTTATGGAAATGATTTTAGTGTTTCTCGACATTTTTTTTAAAGTAAAACCCGAGTTTCACTCAACGATGGCTTGACATAACTTTATTGATAAAGTGTATTTTGGGCATGAGTTCACTGAGTGCATCAAGTACTCAGCCCCTGCATATGTTTTCCCTATGTGCAGGTTGAGCGTGGATGGAGGACGGAGGATGTTGAGCATTTGGACAAAGGCAGTATTCAATAAATGTTTCGGTTGCTATTGTGTCTTCATACATAGTAGTAGCTAACTCTCGATTGCTTCTGCTATGTCAAGTTTTTAGAACTCTTATGATTTCTTTATTCTGTTGGACTATTTTCCTACGAATTTCAGACTATATTTTGGTAATAAAGTTGCGTCTTTTGATCTACATGTTGTACCCCTTTATTGTTTCCCCTTTCTTCCCCGCTTCTTAATTCCCACATTAGTCGCGACCCACCGTACTTTCTATCCTTAGGAAGTGCGGTCGTGACAGCAAGACACCATAGAAGGAGGAATACCAGAACTGGTGCTACAATTGGAAGGTAACCCAATGAGGATGGCTGCCCAAGTAGACGATGACCCGGAGATCGGATCGATGAACGCGCATGCCGACGGAGAACCGCCGCAAGCCATAGTTGTCACCCCAGGAGAGACAGCCTGTGATGTGAAGCCCCATGTTATCGCAATTCTACCCACATACTGTGGGAAGAGCTATGAAGGGCCCTACGAATTTCTTCATGAATTCTGTAAGATTTGAAAGGCACAGCGAAGGCCAACGGGGGTGACCGAGGATGACTACAGATTGAAGGCCTTGCCGTTCGTCCTAAAGGGGGAGGCCAACACATGGTTCATGCGCCTGCCACCCAACTCCATTGAGAGTTGGGCCGATTTCAAGTCAGCCTTCTTAGGCGAATTTTTCCCGTCATCGAAGACAAGTGCGCTGAAGAGAGTAACCAGTGTGAAGCAAGAGTACGATGAACCCCTGAGTGATTATTGGGCGAAATATATGAGCCTTTTGGATGCGTGTCCAAACCATCATATGGCAGATATAGAGATACATCACGCCTTTTATGAGGGGATGAATAAGGCAACAAAGGATCAGACAAACTCATCGTCAGGAGGAAGCTTCACGTAGCTAAGAGTCAGTGAAGCGAAAAAGGTCCTAGGAAAGCTTTTGAGTGCGAAGAAGGAGTACGATAACTCGAGGGATAGATACAGCAGAGAAAGGATTGCGAGTGCTTCGTCCACTGACCAGGAGCAGAAGATAGAACAGAAGATGGACTTGAAGATGGAAGAGCTGAAAAAGACGCTCCTCAGCGCGATCGAGAAGAACACGCCACCGTCTTCTCCAACTGGGGGCTACAAGGGTGCAGAGCCGGGAAATCAAGGGCAAATCTATGATCAGCCGAATGACTTAGTCAATATGGAGCAAGTCAATGCTGCAGGATACTACAACTCTAGTGGGAATTGGATCCCCGGGAGACAACGAGATACACCATGGAGGGACCATCCAAATTTTCGATGGGGAGATGAGAGCCAAAATCAAAACTAAGGTCAAGGTCAGAACCAATACAACCCCCACCTGAACCAAAATCCCAACCGTGGCCCAGCAAACCCCGACCACCAATCCAAATTGGTCAGGAAGGAACCAACAACCCCACAACCAAAAGCCACAGAACCAAAACTCAAACCCTGTTTATGTACCACCCCACCAGAGGAACTTCCAAAATTACCAGAATCAGCATAATCAAGGTCCCCAACACCAGCCGAATCAGAACTAGTTCCAGAGCCAGAACCAGAATCAATATCACCAAGACCAGTACAACCATCATGCCCAGTATAACCAATACCCACCGAACCAGAACTAGCAAAACTTCCAGAATTACAAGTACCAAGGGCCAAATCAGTCCCAATATCCTAACAAGTCAAGGAGATCTATGGAGGACATGATGGGAGAACTGCTCGCTTCGCAGCAGAGTATCAATGGTGAGTTGCAGTCCAATAATGAAGTAGTGCAGGGGATGCAGAATGCCCAGAAGGAGCATAAGGCGAACATGGATATGATGAATAGGCAATTAGCCTAGCTGGCAAGTTCAATGGGTGAGTTGAAGGGGAATTCAGGGAAACTTCCGTCTACAGTCCATGTACGTAAAAAGGCAAACGTGAGCAAGGTTACATTGCGGTTCGATATTGCCTATGATGGACCCCAACCGAAGAAGCCCAGTGGAGAGCCCAGTAAAACGAAGGTACTGAGAAACATCGTCTCGGAGAGAGAGCTCAACAGACCTCTGCCTCAGATGCAGGATCTGTTTTTCTTGGACGAAGCACCATTGGAAAAAGATGAAGCCAAGGGCATACGACCAAGGGGAGACCCTCCTAAAGAAACGGAACCCACGACAAAGACTCCAACCCAGGATGTGCCCAAGGGAAAAAACCATTCCCTTACCGTTTCGTGACTAGGAGGAAGAAGGAGAACCCAGTGGATTACATGTCAATTTTTGGGAAGCTGGATGTCACCATACCATTCCTCCAATCCGTGAAGCTACCCCCGCTTGGGAAATTCATCAAGGAGTTCATAGCCGGGAAGGCCCTGGAGGATGGAAAGATCATGGTGCAAGGGATAACGTCAGCAATTGTGCAGGAGAAGCTACCGCCCAAAAGAGCCGACCCAGGTATGTTCACTTTACCTATAACTATAGGAGATGTAAAAGTCGAGCATGCGATGTGTGATCTGGGAGCATCTATAAATGTTATGCCATTATCAATCTATAATCGGTTGAAGGGAGTAAAGTTGTCAAACACTATGGTGTTAATCCAACTGACTGATAGATCATGCATAAATCCTGAGGGCGTGTTGGAAAATGTATTGGTGAGAGTGCATAATTTTACTTATCCTGCTGACTTTTATGTGATCAAGATGAGTGAGTCTGAAGCTAGGGAGTCTAGCGGTATATTATTAGGGAGACCATTTTTTAGAACAACTAAGACAATCGTGGACATGACTAAGGGGATAATTTGCATTGATTTTCATGGAGAGAAATTCACCTTTGATATCAATGAGGCCATGAAGAAGCCTATCGATTCTGAAAATCTATGCTATGTTGATGTAATTGACCCCCTAGTCCAAGATTTTCTTGAGACCGAATTATTGCAAGAAAAACTCCAAGCGTTGGATGTGTATGGACAGGCTGATGTAGAAGCAGCTGCATGGTGCGATCTGATCAGCAACCAAGGGTTGACTGATGAAGAGATAGAAGGAGCAATTAAGAACTTTTGCCAGAAATCAAAATTTATTGGAGCCGCAGGGGCTCGACTACCAGCCAGTACAGAAGAATTCTCAGGTGATGAATTAGAAAAGGAGGGGGATTCCGCAAGGCACCTTCTACCCGCAGACACACTTCCCCCATAAGTTGATTTAAAGAAACTGCCAGCAAACCTGAAGTATGCCTTCCTCGGGGAAGAAGACTCATATCCTGTGATTATCAGCAGCAGCCTTACGGAAGAGCAAGAGGCAAGACTACTGACTGTGTTGAGCAAGAACAAAAGAGCAATTGGATGGAGCCTTACAGATTTGGTGGGAATAAGCCCCGATGTCTGTATGCACCACATCAGGCTGGAAGAAGGATCGAAAGCACATCGAGACTCGCAGCGGAAGGTGAACCCTAACATGCGGGAGGAGATATTGAAGGAAATTTTGAAATTGTTGTCGTTGGGAATTATCTATTCGGTGCCCGACAGCGAGTGGGTCAGCCACATTCATATGGTCCCCAAGAAGTCAGGGGTCCAAGTGGTTCAAAATGAGAGGAATGAGCTGATACCAACAAGGCTAGTCACTGGTTGGCGGATGTGCATAGACTACCGCAAACTGAACGCCACAACCATGAAGGACCACATCCCCCTGCCGTTCATCGATCAGATGTTGGAGCGACTGGCTGGGAAGAAGTATTTTTAGATGGGTACAACGGATATTTCCAAATCTACGTGGATCCTGAAGACCAGGACAAAACCACCTTCACCTGCCCATTCGGAACCTACGCGTAGAGACGCATGCCATTCGCTCTGTGCAACGCCCCGGGTACATTTCAACGATGCATGATGAGCATATTTTTCGATCTGATCGAGGATTGTATAGAGATATTCATGGATGACTTTGCAGTCTACAGAGACTCTTTCGACTCGTGCCTTCATCACTTGGATGTAGTTCTGGAAAGGTGTCAAGCAAAGAGCCTAGTCTTGAATTTCGAGAAGTGCCATTTCATGGTCACAGAAGAGATCGTCCTAGGACACGTGGTGTCGGAGAGAGGGATCCAGGTGGATCAAGCCAAGGTGGACGTCATATCCTAGCTGCCATTCCCTACTGACCAGAAAGAAATAAGGGGTTTTCTGGGGCATGCAGGGTTTTATCGACGATTTATTAAGGTCTTCGCCAAAATCTCCTAACCCCTTACCAGAATCCTTCAAAACGAGGTAGAGTTCGTTTTTGATGAACAGTGCAAAGCCGCTTTCAACCTTCTCAAAGAAAAGCTGATATCCGCACCAATCATCCGGGCTCCTGACTGGGATCATCCTTTCGAAGTGATTGTGTGATGCCAGCGACTATGCAATGGGAGCTGTTCTGGGTCAGAAAATCAAAGGAAAAAGGTATGTGATCTTCTATGCATCTAAAACATTGAATCAGACTCAAAGGAATTATGACACCACTGAGAAGGAGATGCTGGCCGTGGTGTATTCATTTTAGAAGTTCCGGCAGTACTTGTTAGGATCCAAGGTCATCGTCTATACTGACCATGCGGCCATTAAGTACCTGATTTCCAAGAAAGAATCAAAGCCCCGCTTGATCTGATGGGTACTTCTACTACAAGAATTCGATTGGGAGGTGGAAGACAAAAAAGGAGTCGAGAATAAAGTAGCGGATCATTTAAGCAGAATAGTGCAAGATGGAAGCAGCGAGGAGGTGCACGACCGGTTCCCGGAGGAACACTTATGTGAAGTGATTTTTACCGTCAGAAAAATTGATTGGGAAGAGGTAATGAAGCTCACTGGCCAAGATACAACAACAAAAGGGAAAGAAAAAATAGGGCAGGAGCCATGGTTTGTGGACCTAGCCAACTACCTAGTGACATGAGAACTTCCAGAAGTGCCAAACGTCACCAAGGCTCAAAGAATGAAGATCAGAATGAGTCGAAATACTACTTTTGGAACGACCCATACCTGTGGAAAGTAGGAGCAGATCAAGTGATAAGAAAAAATAGGGCAGGAGCCATGGTTTGCGGACCTAGCCAACTACCTAGTGACAGGAGAACTTCCAGAAGTGTCAAACGTCACCAAGGCTCAAAGAATGAAGATCAGAAGTTAGTCGAAATACTACTTTTGGGACGACCCATACCTGTGGAAAGTAGGAGCAGATCAAGTGATAAGAAGATGTGTTCCTGATTGGGAGCAGAGGGACGTACTGACACATTGCCACTCCTTGGCATGTGGAGGACACTTCGGTCCCAAGAAAACGGCATGAAAGATTCGGGAAAGTGGATTCTACTGGCCAACTCTCAACAAAGATGCTTATGAATTCTGTAGAAGCTGTGAACGTTGCCAACTGACCGGTGGGATCTCTGCACGAGATGAAATGCCACAAGTACCGGTTATTGTTTGTGAGTTGTTCGACATATGGGGGATGGACTTCATGGGTCATTTTCCCTTGTCCTATGGAAACCTGTATATTTTAGTCGCAGTTGACTACATCTCTAAGTGGATAGAAGCCAAGGCCACGAGCACGTGTGAGGCGAAAGAGGTAGCCAAGTTCCTCAAGAGTAACATTTTCAGCCGTTTCGGGCATCATCCGCGCCCGAAGATGATGGACGCCATCAGGCGCCCCATTGCGGGTGCCCTGATTCGTAGCTGTAGAAATGACTGGATTTCATTGAAAATGCATTTATAAGAGGCTGCTTATTTTTATGTTAAATAAAGTGTCACCATAGTTAAATACGAAAACGTCTACTTGTTGGATCACGCCGCGTGTCCGTATCTGTAAGGGTACATACATGATTAGATCTCCAGTCAATGTTGAAGTGGCCTAGAAGCCCAATTACATTTGTCAGTTGGCAATATGCGGACATAACTTAATTATAAAATTCAAATTCAATCTCTTCTGCTAAATTATTCTTAAAACCTATACTTTATGTATGTTATGGTCCTAAATAGTAGAATACATACTGTTTTGATCTAAAATTAATAGTTTTTGTTAAAACTTAATCTATTTGGGCGGCCTAAGACTACTTCCATTGTTACCCATAACAAGGTCATCCATAAAAAGACAAAATAGCAACAAATACAAATAATTCTAAAATTAATTACCTCAACCCCTCTCTTCTTTGGTATCCAAGCCCCTTGGCCTAGCGGTAAAGGGTGCTGGATACCGCCTCCATCCTGGAGGTCTCGAGTTCGAACCCTGGGTGGCGTAATTTGTCTTTCCTTCTTGTTATAGGAGTTGATTTGTAATTTTCTCCTTCATATATATGATATAAATATATGAAGTTAATTTAAAAAAAAAAAAAAAAAAAAAAAAACCCTCTCTTCTTTGGTGTTGGTTAGCCGACTTATACATAAAGTGAGGGTCAAGTCCACATGTCACATTTTTATTGGTTGCACAATAACATATTTTATTACTATTATTCTTATTCTTCCAAAAAAAATCATGTGAATTATTCTCCCAAACAATCATGTGAACCACTCTTCCAAAAAATGACGTGTACTACTTCATTTTATTTTATTTATGTTTAATTTAGTATTTATTATTTTATTATTATTTGCTACTATATTGTGCTTCATTTTTCGATGTATATTGCTACTTTATTGTGCTTCATTTTTATATATATATCCCACTGAACATGTAGAACTCATCACAAGCAAACCAAATTTATCAAACAAAATTTCCTTTCATTCTTGTTTTGATAAATTTGGTATATAAAATAATTTATTATAAATTTGAATTATAAAATAATTTATCTGAATTTTTTAATATATTTGAATAAATTTATAAAATTTATATTGATTAAAAGTATATGAAAAAGAACATATGTATTGGGGTTGAGTTGTGGTCATTGATGGAAGTAAAAGTTTTAATAAGTTGAGGGTTATATATGTAGATGAAAGATAAATGAATATTTTATTAAAAAATTGATTGGGTTTGGGTTGGATGAGGGTGACGGATGAGGATAGTCTAAGGATGTGAGTGTGTATGTGGAGAGACTCTCCCAAAAAAAGGGTTGCCTTTTCTTTTAATGTTGAGCCATTTATATAGGACGACCCCAACCTCCAATCCCTAGGGTATATCCTCTATAATTTGACATTTGTACCCTTATATCTTTGAATTCTCTCTCATTTGCCCTTCATTGCAGTTCCTGCTCCTTTTGATAACTTCTCTTGATCAGTTAGGCGGTTTTTCTACATTTTCACTTCCTTTTGGTCAACCTGCGGCTGCTCGGCTAGTCGACACAATCTAACTGATCGAGCAGCCACCCTGCACACTTAAACTCATGATTTGGGCATTATCTCCCCCATAAGCACGTAAAATCACTCAAAAACCAATGCATGAAACAAGCCTTATCAGCTGTCAAGCCACATAATCCGATTCTTTTTTTTAGTAGACTGTCTTTGATAATGATAAATAAGAGTGCTAGGGTAAAGAAGGATTACATTATTTATATTTTTATTAAATGATAATATATGATTAAAATGAAAAACAAAACAGAAAAATTATGATTCTTTTCTATAATCTTAGAAAAATGCAAAATTTGAGGACAACAAGATTAATATTCCGTATTAAACTTTATAAAAGTATTTTGAGAATGTTGTAATGTAGATTGAGTGATGATTAAATAATCACCATATTTTAAGATATGAAATACTACTCAACTGTGACAATTTTTTGTGGTAAATATTTATATTTAGTTATTATTACTCCCTCCGTCTCGGCTAAGATAACACATTTCTTGGTTGGCACGAGATTTTAAGAGTTATTGATTAATGTGTTTAATTGGAGAGAGAAAATATGGGTGTAAGTATTAAAATAGAGAGAGAAAGAGAGAGGAAATATTTTAATAGGAGTGATAAAAATAGGTTGAGTGTATTAATTGGAAAGATAAAGTTTTCAAAAAAGAAATATGTCATCTTAGTTGAGATAAACTAAAAAACAAAACGTGTGATCTTAAATGGGATGGATGAAATATAACGTTACATATTGCCATATTGGGATTTGAAGCATCATCAGCTTGAACTACATCAAAGATTCTCACTCAAGGACATAATTGTCTTCAAACTAAAATGACTAAATGTCACATATATCATTAAATTCATCTCTAACTTTTTGTGGTCAATAATCAAATTTTTGGCTATTTTGCACATTTCAGTTCTACTAACATACATTTATGAAGAGCATTTATATGCGACTCCTTGACACATGAATAATTTTTCTCAACTAATTGTTTAAACAGAAAGTTTTATAAGTACATAAGTCGTTTAATGAAGTTTAATTAATTCCATTTCGTTCCTCATAGGATAGTAATTAAAAGAAGTTTCAATTATTCAATTTCGTTCCTCATAGGAAAGTCGAAACCATTTACGTTTAAATCATTATTGGTAATTCAACATAAATAAATAAATAAGGCTACTCTAACTAAGATCGTACGATCAAGTAGAGCCAAAAGAAAGTGGGAACGCATTTACAAGCTGCAATTTCCATAGATGGCTGTGAACCTGTATGCAGCCTATTCAATGACTACTACTATATGTCTATATCATAGTACTGTGATGACATGAGTCCCATTTCTTTATTAATATTATAATGTAAAACTTTTGCTTATTTGCGTTAATATTTTTTAGTACTCTTGCAATCCCTCCGTCCCATGCAACTTGCATATTTTATTTTCGGACTGACCTGAACTATTTGCACTATTTCTATTTTAAATAAAGTATTTAATTAATTAAGATATTAGAGTTAGTTCGTATTTCCTTTATCTAGTGTTGTCTTATTGCACTTAAATTTTAATATAATTACACTAATTACTCGTGTTCAAATTTACGCTTTCAAAGTGAAAAGTGCGAGTAGTATGAGAGGGAGGAGGATTTAATTAATTAGCTGTAAAAGTAAAAGAGTTAAACTTTTTCATTGTTCACCATTCTTCACCATTTGCTAGAAACAAAACGAATCCATTTTATATTTGTGTGGGCATTTTCCCTTTTTTGTGGGTGAGACTTGAGATGAAGAGAAAAGGAGAGTAGGAGAATAACAGATTTATGGATGAATACGGAAATAAATGGGTTCTGTGGCCTCAAAATAAAGAGATTTCTTTGTCAATTGGCACAAGACTTTTTGGTAGTAGTAGAAAATATAAGATCCTTGCTGTTTTTGTGATGCTAATTTAGTGTAAATTCTCATTCCCTTTTCTGTATACCATTTACAGCTAATTCGTATCTGCTTATTATGTTCTTGGTGGAATAATATTATCACATATGATTTTTTCTTGGACATGTCGATAATTATCAAGATCCTTTCCTATTTAGAGAGAGAAAGAGAGAGTTTATAGATAGGGAGGCCATAGCTTCTTCTCTTGCTTGCTTTAAGCACTTTTAATTTCTAGGGTTTGTAGAGTGGGATGTGTGTGTTTACACTAATCACTCTCTCGAATTCCAGTATAAAGATTGGTACTAGAATTTTGTGTGTATTTGAATTTCAAGAGTGTTTGGTGTATAATTAATTAATAGAAATAATGGTGAGGGGGAAGGTGCAAATGAAACGAATTGAGAATGCATCAAGCAGGCAGGTGACCTTCTCAAAGCGTCGAAATGGGCTGTTGAAGAAGGCGTATGAGCTCTCTGTTCTCTGCGACGCTGATGTTGCTTTGATCATCTTCTCTTCTAAAGGAAGGCTCTATGAATTCTCCAGCTCCAAGTATGTTCTATTCACTTTTTTTTGTTTTTCATTTTTTCAATTTCTTTTTACTTTATCGTGATGCACTATGCTATTGTCTTTGATGATGTTAGAAGAAGGAAAAAAGTGTACGGATTGCTTAATTCTTGTTGCAATAAATTTTTTATCCCAGGGTTTTGTTATGTCATACGGCGGCCTGTTCGGCTGTGCTATGCATCCAATCACTTGATTTGTTCAAGAATTCTGAATTTACGTTAGGTCTTTAATGATAAATAGTTATTGAGAATATAATTTTTGGTAGAATATGAACCATAGTAATAAAAATGATAAGAATCATGAAATTAGAAAAAAAATTACTTCAAAGAAATAGGGAATAACAATACCAAAAGAGACCTTTAAAAAAAATTGACAGTATGTGTGGAGACAGTATGGGTGAGAACCCTAATACCTTTGTTTCCCTCAATGCTGTTTGTGTATCTCATTTTGTACATTTATATATATTCTGATCCACAAAAATTAGAATTACAGTAGGATAGGAAAACGTGGATTTCTTTTGAACCAAATCACTTATAGGTATGTGTGTATAATTGACGAAATGTTATGTAAAAAACCATTTTTTAGAATACTTTTCACTTTATTATTATTTAGTGTTGATTATTTTGAAGGTAATTTGTAAAATAAATGGCGTCAGTAACAATTTTTGAGGCATTAGAGTAAAAAATATGTAAAACAAAATGATAATGCTAACATGAAAAAATGAGAGCTGTGCCCACGGATGATGCATAGATAAGATTTGTAGAATAAAATTTATTTGTATAGCTGACCATATTTTGCATTCATATATATGTGCATTACTTACTACTTCTCCACAAGCTCCTTTAAATTAAAGTTCCCTAGTCTTCTTCAAGAGGTATGTATTGACAAGTTGGGTATAAAAATGTAAGTCTACTGGAAAAACTTACTATAATGTTGTAATTTTGAGAAGAAAAGACATAATTTCTAAACATATTCAAGCATGCTTTGCATTAATTGTTTGTTATGGTTCTAAATGAAATACAACAATATATGTCTCTTTTTGCCCATATACTGGATTTTTTGAGGAAATTATTATGGATTTCGAGAAGTCTTCATCTTAAATTAAGAAGTGAACAACAGTAAAATTATTTCTAGATCTTTGAAGGCACCCACAATCAATATTTGTTTGTTGATGGTCAATGATTGATGCCTTTTAATAGATGTTATACGTATGTATTCATTATTAGATAATTAGTAATAACATAATAAATGCAATAGGCTTTCGATTAACTTTCAGCATCTTACATTTATTTGAAGAGTGATGGAGTATTTATGTATTAGCCGAGAATCTATGGTTTGTGTGTGTAATGGACGTGTGTGTTGTTGGCGGAATGAATATTGTAAACAAATTACAATTTGAGAGCTAGGAATTGTGTGTGTGTGTGTATAATTTTGTTTTATATATTGTTCAGTATGCAGAAATCAATAGAGAAATATTTGGAAGTTACAAAAGATCGTATTTCAGGCTTGGAATTGGAACAGAACATGCAGGTTTGGCCTCACTTCCCCAAAACAATATTCAAATTAATTACTTAAGGTCTGGCTTTAGATAACACTACTTGTATTTATGCTGCATTCTTATTTAGCTACTAATTTAGATCAGAATACTATAATTTTGGAGTATGTTTTTTTAAAGAGTGTGCAGTTTTTTATGTAGTGTTGTGTGTAGTGTTTAAAATAAGTTTTGTTTTAATTATTAGAAAATTCAAAATTTTACTTTGACTCTGAAATTTAAAAATTACTCAGTATACTATAATTAAGAGGTTATTGAATTGAAATATAGTAATATAGTTATAAATGTAGTGCTCCCTCCGATCTCATTAAGTGCCCAGTTTTTTTTCAGCATTGATTTTAAGAATGTAAAAGAACTAAGTGAAATATTTGTTACCTTTGTATAGTATTTGTATTATAATGAAATGTGAATGGAATGAGTTAGTGGAATATGAGACTTACTTACCATTTATAGTAAAAGTGAAATTGAACACTTAATTGGGAGACAAACGGAAACGGCAAAAGTGGACCCTTAGTGGGGAGCTGATGGAGTATAATTTTATTAAAATCTAAAATAAGTAGAAATAAAAAAAATGAAATGATCATCTTTAAGTACTGGAAGGTATAATTGTTCCCATAAAGAATGAAATGGTGATATCTATGAAAAAATATACGAAGTAAAGGAATAAAATTAAAGTAGGAATATAATTTGAATTATAAGAAGGGCAGTAGTATTTATCGAAAAATTTCTAAGAATGTAAAGCTAGTAGTCTAGTACACGATAACAACTAATGTAATATAACTCGACTTTAAACGTCAATAATTTATCCATCCTCAACTTAATCATGCAGGTGAATAATTGAACATTAATTAAATAAATCCTATGTATAGCAGTGACTGGTCATATACATTTGAATTATGATTTTCCAAGATACTTGTTTAAGGTGTAACTTAATAAACGAACTAATAATAATTTTTATACCTTTTAAGGATCTTAGTGAAAGTAATATTGTTATAAAGTACTGTGATACAACTACAAGCCAAAAAATTGTTGTGATTTTGGTAGATCAAATGCACTGACCAGTACATTTTAGGATCTTGTGGAAATATAAACGTACCTTTTACTTTAACAATACACAACAATAATTGTTACAGTATATTCCATGAATCATAGTGATAGTTGTCAAATGTCAATTACTAATTGGTCCATTTTGCCTATAGTATAGAACAAAACTTCTTAGTTGTGAAATAAGACTAAGGGGTGAGTGTGTGGCTAAGCTTATTTTAAGTTTTACCATCTTATAGTAAGTTTCTTTTGGAGTTTATTTGGCCAAATATTTTTCAGTAGTTTTTATAAGTAGCTTATATGAGTTCAGCCAGAAGTTGGGGGCAAAATTTCACTTCAAGTCCAAAATAGCTATTTTTATGATGTATTTGCTCTCTTTTATATGTTTACATTGGCCAAATGAATATCTTTATATATTGACTCAATCTGAGTTTTCATTTATTTAAATAACATTGTTTTCTCGCTTGATCTTACCGCAGCGCTTAAAGCACGAAGCAGCATTCATGTCGCAGAAGATAGAGCTACTCGAGAATTCCCAACGGTAGCTTCTCTTCTTTAGAAAGATAAAAAGAATTTCGGCTAATCCATTGTGTCTAAGTACGTAACTGTGTGGTTATGACACCAGGAATCTTTTAGGGCATAATCTCGGGTCGTGCTCCATGGATGAACTTGAACAAATCGAGAACCGGCTCGAAAGAAGCATTAATAGCATAAGGGCCAGAAAGGTAGAGACATCTCTACTATATGTGTGTGTTACGTTCAATATTTTTGTGATATGTTCATGTTTTTTAACTATAGTATATATAAATATATTCCATGCAGGTTCAATTGTACAATGAGGAAACAGAAAAGTTGATATCAAAGGTGTGATAACTCGTGCCTGTTTTTCCCTACTCTTGCTTTACATTGATGATTAATTTATGCTTCATCATTCCTGTATTGATTTCAGGAAAAGTTTTTATTAGATGAGAACCAAAAGCTCAGGCAAAAGGTAATTAAAATGTGTTTATTCATCAACATTTTTTCATTTTTGTTTTTTGAAGTTGCATTACCTTGATATAGTATACTATATATATTCTCTCCATCTGCCAAAGTAGTTTCATTTTCCGTCCATCTGCAATTATTGTCACACTTTCATTCCACTAACTCATTCTCTCACGCTCTCATTCCACTAGCCTTTTCAATTCATTTTCTATTACATTTTTTTAAAACTAGTGTCAGATTGAATTGAGATGTTTAATGACAGGAGGGAGTATATACTTAGAAATTTGTCTTCAAGTCAAAATTAGTACTCCATATATAGATTATCATAATATTTGAGTCATTCAATTGTCCAAGATATAGGATAAAAATAAGACTAAATGATTGTGTGCAGATTGGATTGAAGCAAAATCAGGCATCAGAAATGCGTAGAGAAATTGGGAGTTACAGTAAAAGCATAGAGAGGTCGGAGGCGGTGACGACTGAATTGTTTATTGGCCTACCAACTCCCTGCAGGAATATTGTCTCTTGATACAATTAATCATTACCCACTTATTTATTAAATCAAAATAATTACCTCTCCTTAACAAATAAATCTAATTAATAATTACTCATATATTAGCTCCTTCATATAGGGTTAACTCACTAAACTCGGGCTGGCCTTTTATATTACAGGAGTTCTTACCTTTCTAAATTAAAGAAAAAAATGACCAAGAAAATGGGTAAATTTTATTTTGCATTGTAGAGTTACGTTTGAAACTTCAACAGCTTAAATTATTTACTGAGGTAATTACATTGTTGTAACTGTTTCTTCAGTTTTCCTTATGGATGTTATGTTATGCGACTGCAATACATTATGTACTTACTATCTCTATGAAAATTAATCATATTTATCTATATTGATATGTTCACCAAAAATTATGAAATATTTTCTTCGTTCTAAAAAAATTGACAAACTTGTAAATAACTCGGACATTAATATGCAATTAGTAAAATAAGATAGAGATAAGAAAAAGATAATGTAAATAGTATTAGTAGATTATGGGGTGCACATTATTAGTGGTGTGTAATTGGTTAAAACTTTCCATATTTAGACTTAGTCTAATTATAAAGGATGGTCCAGAAATGGTAAAATTAGTTTTTTTTTTGGACAGAGCAAGTATTTGTTAAGCCTGATATGTGAAAAATGAGAGTTTGGAAAATTTCAATAATGTGTTTACTGTAGTTAGGGCATCCACTATAAGGCGGACACTTCCAATAGCCCCGTTAATTTTTTTGTCCACATCCTCAGTTTATTTGTCCGCGCCCACAAAAAAAAGTGTCCGCAGCTATACTGGACACTTTTTTTAGCCACTTTTCATTTTATTTCATTTTTCATTTATTTTAATTCAATTATAATTAAAATTATCGGACTATATGTAATTAGAAAAAAAACGGCTATAGTTAAATAAATTAAAATTAAACACTAAATTTTCGTCGTATTAAAGTAATGGAAAAATTATACAACGAAAATTTAATCAATAGAAAATCACATTGTTCTTCACGTTGCGCCACCTCCCCTACGTGCCCAAACTTCTTCAATCAAATCGGCCTGGAGTGTGGTATGTGTTGTGCTCCTGCGCATATCAGTGAAACGTTGGAGCAAATATTCATTACAACGTGGTACACTCATCTGTATCGGCACAGAGGCAACACCGTGACTTGTACTTGCGCCATCTTCCGGTGCCTAGCGCTCTGCAGCAAATCCTTCATCTTCTATTATCATATTGTGCAATATGATACATGTTAACATAATATTCACGACATCATCTCCGTGCCAAACTCGTGCCAGACACCGTATAATGGCCCATCGCGCTTGGAGCACACCAAAAGCTCGCTCAACATCCTTCCTAGCAGCCTCTTGTTTTCGCGCAAAATATTGTTTCTGCGGTCCAACCGATTGGCGAATTGTCTTGACGAATACCGGCCACCGAGGATATATCTCATCTGCCAAATAGTACCTACGGTACTGCGTTCCGTTGGCTACGAAGCTGATTTCTGGACCCTCCCCCCGGCACTCATCATTGAAAAGAGGCGATGACTGAAGAACATTGATGGCGTTGTTCGAACCTGCAACACCGAAATACGCATGCGAGATCCGCAAACGGTAGTCAGCAACGGCTTACAGAATCATCGATGGACCTTTGCTTTTGAAACCAGTAGTGAACTGGCCTTTCCACGCCACCGGGCAGTTTTCCCACTCCCAATGCATGCAATCGATGCTTCCTAACATCCTGGGAAACCGTAAACCGAACCGTGCATATCTAGCAGTCTCTGGCACTCATCAGATGTGGGCTTTCGTAGGAACTCCGGACCAAATATTTCTCGGATACCCTTACAAAACTGTCTGAGCACCGTTAGGCTAGTTGTCTCACCCATCTGTAGGTATTCGTCGAACATATCAGTCGGTCCGGCATAGGCAAGCTGCCTAATTGCAGCGGTGCATTTCTGAAAAGTAGACAGCCCGATCCGGCCAGTGCAATCACTCCGGAGGGTGAAGCACCGATACTGCTCCGCCAAATTCGTCGCTATATGGTTGAAGAGCCGTTGCGACATTCTGAATCGCCGACGGAAAATCTCGGGTGGAAAACGGGGGTTATCCACAAAGTAGTCCGCCATTAGACGCTGGTGCACTCCGCTATGGTCTCGTTGGATGGTCCGACAATGAGTAATCGCACGAGGGATCGCCTCCTCCGCTAATTCCGCAGCGTGCACCGCATTCTCCTCGTCGGCTTGGTTCTGCACCTCTTGAATAAGAGAATTCAACGCGTCATTCCACAAATCGTGCATTTTTAATACCAATTGAATCCACAAATTTTAGTGAGAGAAAGTATGAGTGAAGAGTTGGAATGATGAGAAAATAATGAAGGGAATGAGGTGTATTTATAGGTAAATTAAATTGAATTTATAAAAAAAATGAAAAAAAAAATTCGTCTGGCCCAATCCGCCGCGCTATAGGCCGACGCGCCTATCGACGCGGCGCATCGCCTTGGCGCGTCCTCGCACTCTTCTCGCCGGAGGGCCTTCCTCCCCAAAAATTGCGTCCGCCTCGGGGCGGACGCTACCCGCACTATAGTTAGGCGGGGCGACGGCGGCATGGGGGCGGCCGGCGCGTCGCCCCTATAGTGGATCCCCTTATAATAAAATGGGCCTGTTGTGCAAGGACTAGGGCATCCCGGCCCTATCCAAAAAGCTAAGCTTTCATTGTGTGGAATAATATTCTACTCTAAGTTTGAAAAATATTCTTTACATTTTCTAAAATTTGTGTTAAGTCAAAATGACATTTATTCAAAACACTATATATGTTGTCTCACTAGGCCGCTTATATAATTAGTTCAAGCTTATTTGATTTCTTATTTAGGAGTATAAGACTTAAGTAAAAGGAAAATAGAAGCAGATTATAAAAATTACTCCCTAACAAGTATGAACACAAAGTGTAGTTTTACAAGTGTGAATATTTAGAAGAAAAAAAATACATTTAAAAAACAGTGAAGAATGAAAATGAAACGTTCTTTCCTCATTAAATCTAACAGTTCTTTCCTTTCGTTGCCCGGCCCCACCTCTTCTATAACCTCATGCAATTATTTACTTTCATTACAAATAAAGAAAATGTTTTCTTCAACAAATTTTCCACTCTCTTTTCCCTGGTTAATTTTGATAGAATTCTCCTACATACAATTGGATACTATGAATTACATGACCGGTTTTTAGTTATGGTACATACTTCAGCTAAGTTACAAAGAAAATGAATAATTATAAGTTTAATTTAATAATAATTTTAAAAAATTAAAATGAATTTAGTAAACAAAAAATTATCTAACATAGACTATGTGAGAATGGTGTTAAATTATGCTTGCATTTAGTATGTAGCATAATACTTACTACTATAACATAAATGTTCAAACAAAAATATTTTTATTGTAAAAATAAGAATTAGTGTATTTAATTAGCAAAGATACCTCGTGCGAATATAAGATGAGGCAAATACTTTTTTCTTCGTTTCTGTGCAAATGGATTATTACTCTAACTCTCATCCAAAAAATACCACTGTAAGTGTAAGCATGAGATTATATTCGTAGCCTGTTTGTTGAGGTGGATTATAGCAAATGAAAGAGAGACAAATCAAGTTTTGGGGTGAGAACGTTGGAGTTGGCCTTTAGATGGAAGTTTAAGGGCCATAGCCCTCAAGTCTTCTGCAATCTTAGTAAAATTTGGCCTTTCCGATGGTTCAGACGACCAACATTTCTCCATGAGAGCTCTCCAATCAGGATCGCATGTTTCCGGGACAATAGGCCGCAGCGTGTTGCTAACAATACCGCCTACCAACGAAAAGACGACATAAGTAAAAAATATTTAAGCATGAGTGTTATTGAGATGAAAGCATACCAATGATAGCCCCATAGTGCAGATCTGCATAAGGTTCTTCTGCAGTTAGAAGTTCCCACAATACAATTCCAAATGAAAACACATCCACCTGTAACATTTAAAAAAGATACTCAGATAGCTAAGAAATGTTCTATAGCAGGAGTAACTGATAAACGGATAAAAAAACAAACCTTCTCGGAAACTAGGCTACTACTTCCGTTCAAAAGCTCTGGAGCCATCCATGGAAGTGTTCCTCTTACACCTCCTGATATTAGCGTTTGGCATTTCACCTTCGACAGTCCCAAATCACCAACCTACAAGCAATATCACATTTTTGTGATGTGGAGATTTCTTGCTCTTTCACAAGCTCTCATCATACAAAAGAAAAATCTACTAAAGCTTGTTTCAATCACTAACCTTACATATTGGTCGATGAGGGTCACGGAGATTAACCAATAAATTATCACTTTTCAAGTCAAAATGTACTATATTTTTTGCATGCAAGTATTCCATTCCAAATGCAACATCCATGCCAATCAAAAGACGCTTGCGCTTATCAAGAATCCTGCCAGTTCGGTGTAAAGAATATTCATGGTTGAATTTTAAATATTACTTACATGTATAGGAAAAATAAATAGCACACCTATCATTCTTTTGCAAAGCATTTCTCAAAGAACCATTGACCATGTATTCAGTGACAGTTGCAACTGAGCCTTCAGGGCCATCAAGCACAACTCCATAAAAGGCAACAACATTAGGATGGTGTAAGTCAGCTAGCTTGATTGCCTCATTCCAAAAATCATCCCTCTGATTAAATTTACCATAAATCATAGTAGTAAGATGAAGTAATCTCACACACAACAAAATATTCCCAAAGACAACCATAAAACAGATCACGGTTCACCAGGATAATAACGAGACGAACCATGCGTTCTTGATCTAAAGGCTTTCCGGAGAAACATCTATCATTGATACGTTTAATTGCAACATCGGTGCCTCTCCACTTTCCATGATAAACAGTACCAAACGTGCCAGAACCTAGTTCTCGTAGTTCTTCCAGGTCACTGTTCATAATAATCTGGCAAGAGCAACAAGATTTGAGAATGCTAACCTTGTTAAAAATCAAACAAACCGAGTTGAAGATAAAAAAAAAAAAACCTGTAATCGGCCAACGCCTGATGCAGGGGACCCAATATTTGTATTCTCTGATAATTTGGTCTTGATTTCCTAAATAACATACTCAGCCACATCAAGTAGGGGTATTAAATAAATATAGTCTTTGAAAATTTAAGACATCACATACATCTGGATGCTTTGTATCTACATTAGCAGGTTGGCCATCACAATTCTCATGGGATATAGATGTAGAATCACTCCTCGGACTCATTAATGAACCTGGATTTGATTGCAAAGACAAATGAAACACCGGGGTTGCCACACCGTCAACAACAACTTCAATTTCGCTCTTTATTTGTTCCTCACTTGAACCTTTATGTGCATGAAAAACGACTATAGTTTAATGCAAAAAGAGGAACAAGTTTTGTATTAGCCATAAAGATTAAAAAAAATTAGATTGTAGACCTTTGTTGGACGAACTACGATCTGGACTCAGATCCCAGTTAAGATTGTTGGAAAGGTGGTTAACTCCATCATCAAGTGTAGTTTCTGACACTAACTCCCTAGAATTTGTTGTTGGTGTTTGTCCACTGTTGAACAGATTATTGTCCACAAAAAGATCTCGATGTCCTGCATTATGATCCCTCTTTGTTTGAATCTTGCTTGGTTTGGGAGGAGGATAATGGGTATCAGGACGCATATTCCATGGATCCTGGTTGATAAATTGTGGCGCTGATGTCTCTAGGATATCTCCAACTCCATGGGATGCTGATACAAATGGCTCATGAGCACCACCTTTGTCACTACCTATTCTTGGCTGTGAACATAAAACGTTATCGTTCCGTTCATTAACAGAATGTTCTTTTTCTGTTGCACGAGTTCCAACCGTTTCATCCGAGGATAAAGGACTGGCCCCAACTAGTGAATAAGGAGGAGTCGACATCACTTCATAGGATTCTGTGGATGAGTAAGTGTGCTTGCCAACAACTTCTCCTATAGGAATCTGGTGTGGCTTGTTATCTTGTGAGTCTTCATTTCTGAGATCCGCTATAGTTTTATAGTCGTATGACGATGAAGTACACTCATCTATACATATTTTTTGAGAGTACTCCGTTGGGGATTGGCGACCTTGCAAATGCATACCGATAGGAACAAAATCACTGTTTAAGGACCTTTCATGTTTAGGCTGGACAAGTACATTCTGGTGGGAACACGGATGGGTATTAGCCATGAAAACACCATATGGAACTTGCACTCCGCTTACAACACCATGGGGAATTGTCACCTTAGAAGGTTCTTGATTTTCTAGCTTGTGTGGAATTGTTCTAGCATCTAGTGGGAGATTGCAAGACATAGAGCTGATATCAGAGATAGTGCTGGAAGGACTTCCTTTTTGCTCCTGAACTACTGTATCTGAATGAGCATGAGGCAATCCTTTTTGACACATCTGGCAGTCTTCTATTCTTGTGATCCATTCTGGTTGAGGAGTCGAGCTCCCTTCTAAGAAACCTATCTGCTTGGGATGTGAAATTTGTTGCCAATTATAGACTCCCCCTTGACTGACATTGTATCCTTGAACAAGCCTATGTGACATGATGTTATCAAAAGGATAATTCTCCATTTGAACTTGTTGAGGTTGACCAACAGCAGGAACTATATTGGGCCTTATACCGATGTATGAGGGGTGGTTCATTTTCATGCGGACGGCAGAAGTGAAGTGTTGAGGGGAAGCCATAACAGTCCCTAAAATTTGGCTGGGGAAACCCATCTGGGGATGAGGACATTGAGCATAATTGGATGTTTCTTGATGAGAATCTGCATAATACGATGAAGAAGCCGGATAACTCATAACAGGTGTTGATGCAAGAGGCACAGAAGGTCTCTCTACATCTTGCTCATTCATAACACAGCCCACACTTGTTTTAGCCATTGGAATGCTTAATGAAGTAGCAGCATAAGAGTCGGCGTAAGGCACCGGATTAGGATCTCCATAAACCAATGCTGGTTCTGTAGTGAAAGGAACAAGGTTTCCGGCAGCAGCCTCCCCTATACCATGGCTTAGGTTATCACCCCCACTCAACTCAGAGTTCTCAACAGAAATAGTACTCTCAATACTGTCCTTTCTATCAATACAATCTCTACCATTAAACACATCCCCTATCCCATTCACAGCTTCTATATACCTCTGTCCACCATCTTGCAAATGCCCAACCGGATCAAGATCTGCAGGCAAAAATAGAAATATTCTCAACTTAGCAGACCCATCAGAACACGCCTCGACCAACTTTTCATATTCGTCCATCATGTTCTCAAGATCATCAGAACAAGAAACGGTGACAAGTGCATCAAGATCCTCATCTGGCAGCTGATATTTAATCTCCATATTATGTGCATATGTATCTTCCATTTTCCGAACAAAATCACCAAATAGAATATCCCTTGCAACACTAATTATCCTTGTCTGCCCTCCTACATATCTCAATGCCCCGTCAGTCAAGCGTGGCAGTATTTTCCCACCAAAACTACATAAGAATTTGACCTTCCGGCCCGTCAAAGAATCATGATCACCGCCCTCATCACTAGCATGATCTAAAGGACTACACCCGTTTAGTGTCCCACAATTAGGACTGGTTGAATATACACACGACGAATTGACCACAGTACCACTCACAACACCTTGTTGGACTTGAGGAGGCGGCACAATTTGTTGTATCCATCCGGCAACTCCAGTAACGGCATTGTTAAATGCTTTAGGTATAAACCCAACTTCTGGAATTGTGGCAGGATAATAAACTAGAGGCACTGCTCCAGGGCTACCATCAGTAGGTGGGCTAGCATAATATCCTTCAACTGGCCTTCCAGAAGAAGTAGCAGGAGAAATCCTAGGGTCCTCAGGCAAAGTTCTCATAATATTTAGCGGACGCAAATCATTGGGCATTGAGTTCTGATCGTAGGCCATCATGCACAACTAAAGAATAGTTATTGTTGCACTTCAATCCCTAGAACAAAAGCATACATCAGTACTTAAATTCAAAATGTGTTGCTTATATTCACCACATTCAACTCGACAAAATAATGATCATAACCATAAAAAAAAAATAGGAATTAACACAAAATAACGTAAAATATATCGTGCAACATGACTCGGATACTAATATAAGTTGAGTTGAGTAACGGTAACTCTCGTAAAAAAAATGTGAGGTAAGAAGATTGAAAGGAGTAAATGTTTATAAATTGCATGACAATTTATCTCGTGTAAGATTGAGGGAGAAATATGTAAGTATAACATTTCTTAAGGTGAAACACAAAAGGTCTAAAATGGAAGTAAGGGAACTATCTTGATTGGATATAATATAAAAGAAATATATAAGCTTTTGGAGTTTTTCAGTTTATTTATGATGTTTCTATTATCCTATATGTTCTTGAGATTAGTGTTATAGTAAAAGAGGGAAGAGAGTCATGGATGCATGGCATAAAATGACATCAAGCAAAGCTTACTAGGAACATATTTGATAGAGCTTCCTAGAAAAATAAAGAAAGTTTTTTAAGGTAAGAATTAGAAGAACATCATCAAGGTACATAATGTATTCGGACAACTTAGGATCCACTAATTGTTAGTTTGTCCCAAAAAGGAAAATAAGCGAGGTAAAAATGAGGACACACTCATCCACAGCACAGACATTCCATTTATTAACTCATTTAATTCACTACACACAATTTTCTTAATTTAAAAGCCTAAAAGAGTCTAGCCTAATTAAACTCGAATTGTTCTTGGTTTGGGTTAATCAGTCTATTTTTATTTTGTGAGTCAGAAATTTTTGACCTAACACGTCTTTTGTCTCGATATATTCAAGATGTGACCCATTGATACAATAACACCAAAACAACAATAAATACTAAAAAATGGGCAGTATGGAAACTATTAATATGAGTTTAGAAACGATCAAATACCTGATCTTTAATTGGAATCTACAATGAAAAGTGTGAGAAGAAAAGATTGAAAGGGCAGACTTTGAAGCGCTGGGAATCTCTTAAGCCCTTCCATTTATATCTGTCATTATCTTCCGACCTCACTATTTTCTTCTCAATGTATACATAATACATTAATCGTTTGTAAATTGAATACAAATAATCTCCTCTAAAAAATTTTGGGGACCAAGATGTGTTTCTTGAAGGGAAAACACAAAGAACCCAAAATTGAAGAAATGGGCAAGAGAGGGTCGATTTCTATCTGGAATTGGGCGATTGGAAAGTGGAACATGGTATAAATTTTTCGAGTTTTTTTTTAAGAATTATTAATTACAATTTTTTTATATGTTCTTAAAATTAGGAGGTGTTCGTGTGAGGTGAAGCACGTGGAGGAGCAGCAGCGTATACACATTGGAACAAACCGTACCCCAAAATTTTGTATATTAATACTCTATTTAGTCCTATTATCACGGAATACGTCGGTGACCCAGTGGTATGAGGGATATTTCACCAAGCCAGAGACCTGAGTTCAAAATTTCTTGCTTACATGTTCCACTCTTTAATTTTTACTTCACTTTCTTTTCCCCAAAATAAACTTTGTTCAATTTTCCATTGTTTTAATCTATATCACCTCTAATTCAATTTTACTTTGTTCTCACTTCATATTTAAGATTTATTAATTATTTTGTTTTTAACTATTACATTTATTAGTTTAACCACTAACTTGCTCTTTTCTAATTTAATTTTGTATTATTTCATATTTACTTTTCATTAATTATATTTTTAATAGATAGTTATACGATTAATACTCCAAATTATATATTTTTTAATATAAAGTATATATTTTTGTAGTTTAAAAAAAATCCAAATTTATAAAACTAACCCCCTAATTGTATTCATATCTATATTATATATTGCTAATTAACAAAACATGGATACTTGTATTTCAAATATATAATTTACATGATACTATAAAATAGTAATTTATATTTATTTAAAATGAAGTTTTTTGATAAAAAAGAAAAGATTTTATTTGAAAAAATAGAATAATTGAAAAACATTAAAAAATAAAAAAAAAATAAAAATGATTAGTCACATTTTGAAATTTTAAGTCGTTATAATTATTTTTCGTACCCCCAAATTACAAATCCTAGATACGCCATTGTGGAGGAGTGCATAGAGTTGATGTAGGGTGAAGTGTGAGCTGTTATTCGTAGTATATCCATAAATTGCGGGTTAGTTTGACCCAAACATATCACATTAAATTACCACGCGCGCCAACATAGAAATAAGAGTAATACTTTATTCAAATGTAAAAAAATAACAACACAATTGCATAAAATTTTTATTTTTAATAAATCATTAATTTATTTTTAAATAGGTTGAGAACTAAAAATATATTACTACTATTTTGATAAAACAAATTCATAGTCAGATCGAACTAACTGTAAATAATATTATTCCAACCTCCAAAAAAGTCGGTTAATTTATAATGAGCTCCTAAATTAATAAAAGTGATATTTGAGCTTTATAATGAGCTCCTATATTAATAAAAGTGATATTTGCCCATAATATAATGAAACTTTTAAGAAATTTATTTTTTCTCACAAACTTTAAACTTGTTAACTAAAATCTGCTTTACGATTAAAAACTAGATTTTATTTTATTTTATTTTATTTTAATTTATTTAGTCAATATGAATTAATTCATTCATTAAAACTAAATTTAAAATTTTATTAAAACAATAAAGCATAATTGTTCAAATTAAATTTTAATATATTAAACTAATGAAATCTAAATGAAAAGTATACGTATAATTAACCAAACAGTAATCTAAAATCTGACATTATTTTATACGTATAATTATATTGATTAAATATCTTATTCAATTGTCTTAAATTAAAATCTAACATTAATATATGTTGATTTTCTGGATTACAAGAGATAAAACACTAGCCGGGCATAATACAACTCAAAAGAAGGAATAAAGAAAAGTAAACTTGAACGAAATTACAAAGAAGAATTCGAATGGAAGAGTGTGCATGACTATTTATAGGTCATGTGGAGGATAGGAGTCAACTCTGCCACTGAGGCTAATTTGTAATGGTCGGTGGTTACAAACGTTACAGACGTTACAAACGTCAATCATGGAGCATGAACCTGGACGGATGTACCTAGACACCTCTCACGTAGTTGTTCAATCCAGAAATGTATCCGGACGACCCGATCAATGTGCACGCATTCTACGAAGCTTTCTCCGTATGCTCATTTGCCACATTTTTTTGTCTAAGTATCCGAAATTAATTAATTTATCTCCAGATATCGCGACATATTTTAATATATTATTTCTCACTCACCGGGAATCGGTTTAGAGAAAGTGAATATGGCACACTCATCTACTCGGAGCGTAGATCGATTATAAATTATTTAATTATTTCAAAATTAAATAATCTGTCACTTGTACGACCCGGTCCAATTGCGTTGATCGGACCACGATTCCAACAATATAATCCTAGATAAAGCCCATCCTATCATATCCTATATAGTATCCACTATTATTTTATATGCTAATCCGAACAGGCACATATAGTGTTATAAAAAGAATGAGCGGACTCTTGTTTATAGTAAAAATGAGCATATTCATCTAAAACAAATTATCACCGTATGTTAAACATTAACAAATGAGCATTTTCAAGAGTTAATAATAGGTTTGCAAATACTCCTATATGTTTGTGTTGCTTCAAAATCATTTGGAGTCATAATCGAAGATCTAAAAAGTCGAGACAAATCAGATATTATTGACTAATTAATGATATATGGATGAACCAACAAGCTAAGTAGAAAGAAATTTCTTGAGAAGCTCATAAAAGACCAAAGCTTTGGGGTCATCAAAAAGCTCAACCCCATGACACCCTCCTTCACTAAACTCTTGGATCACATCCGCACCATTCTCCGCCAACATCCTCGCCACCTCCTTTTGCCGATCAATCAACGGATCGCCGCCGCAGCCCGTCACCAAAACCTTCACCTTCTCAACAATCTCCACTCTCACCGGATTGCAAAACTCATGATCACGATCACACCCGACCGGCAGCGCCAGGCTCCACATCAGATCCGTCACGCTCGCCGGAAGCACCGCGTCGTCGACCAGCTGCATCTCCGACACCCTCCTCTCCACCCCGCCGAAGAAGGGGTGGTGCAATATCAGCCCTCGGATCTTCATCCGCCCCGCCTCCTTTAACCCGACGTGGTACGCTATGTTCCCTCCAGAGCTCGTTCCCATGACATACGTGTCCGTGCGCCCGGTCAACCACGCGTCTTCGCTGGCGTTGACCCAGCGCAGCGCCTCCGCGCAGTCGTCGTAGGCGGCGGGGAGGCGGTGCTCGGGCGCCAGGCGGTAGTCTACCGAGACTACCACCGCCGGGATCGCGAGGGCGATGCCGGAGAGGAAGCTGTGGAACATGGAGGAGGCGGCGCTGCAGAGGACGAAGCCGCCGCCGTGGTAGTAGACTATGAGGGGGAGTTTCGTGGCGGCGGCGGAGGGATAATAGAGACGGGCCCATGTGTTGGTTTGGGGGTTGATGGGGACGTCCTTGGTGAGAACGGGGTTTTAGGGGTCGGTGGAGGCGGCGGTGGACGGAATGTGGCCAGGTATGCGTGTGATTGAGGCGTCGGGGTTTTTGGCGAATCCTAAGTAAGTGTATGGATCGGTGCTGGGATTCATTTTGGAGCAAATAATTTTCAACAGCTTGAAGAAAGTAGGCTATGCTGCAATTAATATTCCTCACTATATACTAAAATAGTCGTAAATTACGAACGTCGTGCTGAACCGCATCTCAAGAAATGGCACATGTCACGATTCATAAAGTACTGATTTGGAGGCCTAATCTGTTTATGCCATAATACCCCTATGTCTCTTTGCCATAAGGTTAATTTAAATATGGACTAATGTACCCTTATCTTTATTCTTTAGGTAAAATGAAAATTAAATAAATACATATGTATCAATTTATTGTAAAAGGAAAGTCAACTCAAATCAAACCTAATGCACTAATTTTGTGCTTGTCAAATAATTCACTCATTATTGCACAGATATGAACTCTTCTAATTAATGCACTAATTTTTAATTTGTCAAATTAATTCACAATTATTTTTAATGATATAATCTTTTAATCAATGCATTAATTTTGAGTTTTCCAATATTTTAGTAATATACTCTGTATTAAAAGATCAATATTTGGAAATTGGATTGGAGATTAATATTATTTCCTATAGTGGTACAAAATAATATTTTATTGAATATATATTAAGTTATAGATTTGATTTAATCTGTAAATGTTCTATGGGATATAGCCCAATCCTATTCATTCATGCAACCATTACCTATCCCAAAGAATGCTTTATAAATAGAGATGAAGAGAATACAAGAAAAAGAGAGTTTCGTGTGTAGCCTCCCTCCGTTTGATATTCCCTGCGTTTCATAGTGGTGGAGTCATTTTGCCATTTTCGTACGTTCCATAGTAGGTCATAGAGTCATTTTTTAAAGTAAAAATCAACACATTTCTTTACTCTCTTTTGTTTTATTCTCTCTCCACCTCTCTACCATTTTCTTTCCTACTTTATTCTTCATTTACTTAACTCACTCAATACAATATTTATTAAATCATGTGCCGGAAAAAAATGCCTTAATTACAACAGAACAGAGAGAGTAAGTTCTTATTTGAAAATAGTTATATGAACACTTCCTACCATTTAAATATCTATATTTAGTCCAACTCTATGAAGAATGAGATAAATTTGTATTTCGTCGGTAGTTCAACGCTTATAGCAAATGGCCATATTTTTTGAAAATTTTATGGCCGTCCTTAGTATCCACCTTTTATTCCTTGAACTAGTCAATGATAGTGACAAAATATTGACGCTGGGTCCATGAATTCACCTAAACCGCCAGCATATACACATCCTCAAAATAAGAGATAATTTTATTAGTTTCTATGTGCTTAGCAAAATTGTTTAATTAGTTTTGAGATCATAGTTAATCTTTCCTGAGGTTGCTAAGTTAGCACATTATTTTCATACACCGCGTGAGGGGAAAGGGGATATCTAACTTCACAAGGTACAATGTAGTATTATTAATAGGTTTGAAATTTGAACTTCAAAATTTAGAATGAACAAATTTGGTTCAAACATGCTACAAGAATGGCCGAATGGAAAAAAGGAAATAAGAAATCCTAATCCTAATTTCATAAATTCTAAAAATCATTAATAATATAAAATTATAAAAAATAATGAAAATCACTATTTATAAGTGATTTAAAAATTCTATGGACATAAAACGAATTAAAAATAAAATTATAAAAATATAAAATATGAAGAAATAATAATTACTCCGCCCTTAAACTATGTGAATTTAGATTTAAATTCCGCACCATAAAGAACTCGAACCCAAGACCTTTGACTTCAGACATTACCTAGAACTCGAACTCAAGACCTTTGACTTCAGACATTACCTAACTCTGTCTGTCCAATGACAAAAAATGTATCACAATTGATCTATGATGTGGTATGTATCCGAAATCCAAAACTTAATCCTAGATAAATTCGGAGGATACATTTAAAACCTGAACAAATGATATAATTACATTTCCACGTGAACTCCACAAACATTATAACAACAATTCACAAACCACTATGATCAAATCATGCTACGACGTCGTCTCCACATCATTCACCCGAACATCGTCGTCATACTCATCCTCTGTACTATATTTGTGAATCCGTACCTCCCTCCTCCTACTCCCGACTCCGCCCTTGAGCCATGCCACCACCTCCACCATGCTCGGCCTATTCTCCGCCTCCGCATCCGTGCAACGGAGGGCGATGGCGATGACTCTCTTTAGCTCGTCCCGGTCGAACCTGCCCTTCAGCCTAGGGTCGGCTATTTGCTCGAACGCTCCCTTGTCGAGAAACGGCGTGGCCCACTGCACGATGTCGCGCTTCACACCCCCGGGGAGCTTCTCCAGGGGCTTCCTGGCGCTGATGATCTCGAGGAGCAGGATCCCGAAGCTGTACACGTCGCAGCTCTCCGAGACCTTCCCCCACATGGCGTATTCGGGTGCTAGATACCCTAGGGTTCCTTTCACCCTCGTGGTTAGGTGACTCACCCCTTCCGGTATCAGCTTCGCGAATCCAAAATCCGCTACTTTGGCGTCGAATTCCGAGTCTAGGAGCACGTTGCTCGCCTTTATGTCTCTGTGTATGATGTGAGGCTTCGCCTCGTGATGCAAGTATCTTCAAATCACGCAACAACGATCCAATCAATAAAAAATTTAAGAAAAGTGATGAAATACTGATAGTCGTCTTTCCTTGACCATATTACCCCTTAATTTTGAAAGACGCTATCAGTGTTTCATCACTTACATTGATGATTACTTAAAAACTATCAGAATTCACATATAATAACGAATAAGATCAAATATTTCCTTGACCATATTCCCCCTTAATTTTGGGGCTATCAGTATTTCATCACTTACATTAATGATTACTTGAAAACTGGATATTTGTAATATGATAAGATTTGAATTACTTACGCGATCCCCTCGGCTGATCCAATTGCGATGTTCATCCTTCGAGGCCAATCCAATAGGCCATCGGGAGCGAGTTGTCCGTGCAAATGAGTGAGCAAGCTATGGTTAGGCATATAATCATATACTATTAGCCTTTCATCTCCGCCAGCATAGAATCCTCTTAACCCTAGCAAATTCTTATGTCTAACCCTACCAAGTATCTCTACCTCAACTGCAAACTCCATCTCTGCTTTCGCGGTCATCGCCTTCAGCCTTTTTACCGCCAACTGCAAGAGAAGAACCAATAATATTTCATTTCCTAAGGATTTCTCTTTTATCTAAGGTTTCGATTTTTAAGAGACGAAATGAAAAATTGCCTCGACTCCTTTACTTGTTCGGCCCCAATAAACGCTTCCGAATCCTCCTTCACCGATTTTGTTATCGTTGTGAAAGTTGTTCGTGGCGTGGACCAGCTCTTTGAGTGTGTAGATATCCCATGGATAGTCTCTCTGCCTGCTTGAGCTACTTAAATTTTATGGAAAAAAAAATATTAACACAAAATATCTTGGAAATTAAAAATCATAGACATATAATTCAAGGGAGAAGTCACCTGCTCTTAGGTTGGTTCTCAATCGAGACGCAAAAGAGGCATTTGCAGATATATTTCATCATGTTTTCTCAATTTGGGTGAACTAAGACCACAACAAAATGGATGAGTTGAGGTGTTTGGGAATCTAAGGTAGAAGAAGGCATAAAGACGGCAGATTATCGGTTAAATCAACGCCAAAGGTAGTGAGAAATGAGAATAGTTCCACGATGACAAAATGCAGCCTTGGAAGTCAAGAACCATATTATAATATCGTTTACACGTAATGGAATTTATTAAATTTTTTATGCATTTTGCATTTGGACCTTTTCAACATGATTGCACTTTCTTCTATTTAAATCTTATATCTTTTTTATTTCATAAAATTCAATTTTTGTAAAGCGTAAAAAAAGAGAGGCTCTTTCGCTCATCCCTAGTCGTTACACCTAAATATTAGTCTGAGTGAAAATTGAATGTATTTATAGTGATTCTAATTAATTATCCGCCACTATTGTCCACAGGCGCAAGTGTATGCAGCCGTCCGGATTGTGATTCTAATTAATTAGGTTTTAGTTACATTTGAATTGGAATTTAGTATTTCCTTTCATAATTCTTAGTTAGGAATGATTAATTCTAGTTCTAATTATTAGCTCTAATTAAGGTATATTAACCTCCAATTACAATTATTTATCAATTACAACTTGAAATTTAATTTGTGTGTTTGTGTAGTCCACACCATACATCTTCATTTGTGTAATCATTTTCGTGCTTGAATATTATGTTTTCTTTAGTATAAAACCTCTTTAATTAATAAAATGATTTGTGGATATGCTGCGGAAAGTGGAAAGCAACCCATATGTATGATATCATCCACTTCCAACAGTCCATTTAGATGAAGACAACGTGACAATTGGATTGTATAGTTGATAATTAAGCATAGCCGAAACAGGATTTGTCGAGAAACCCAGATCACAATCAAATAATGCTGGAGCTTAGGTAGAGTCTGATTAAAAAAAAGGTAGAGTCTGATTAAAAATTATATTATATACTACTAGTATACTTTAAATAATGGATTTGGACAAGTTAATTGAGACACACATTAATTCCCCACTACACTTTACTTCTATAATTATAAGACAAAGCTGGATCCATTGGGGCTTGGGCGATCCAAACATTGATTATTCCAAGCAATGTTCATATTTATATCAGAAATAATTCTCATTAGATGTCGTTATCTTTTTGCACAGCATATGTTTAACACAAAAAAGTGTCTCGGAGTCTTTAATCTTATATTCATAGACGCTTTCTTCCGTAGTATGATGTTCGGTTTGCAAGATTGTATCCTGAGATTAAATTTGTAGTGTGTTTGGTTTATGAGATTGAATCTCACAACTCAATCCTAGAGGATAATCATGGATAATTGGTCATAGCTAACCCTTATGACTAAAATAATCTCACAACTCAATCCTAGATTATATCTTGGTATTATTTTATCTTGGAAATCGAACACCGCCATTTTTGTAATATAGCGAGTAATTAGCACTTATTCTCTCCGTCCACATTTATACCTCTTATTTTTCTTTTTTCCGGCCATCAATAAATGTTTTAGTTCATTTTTATGACAAATGGACACTACATTCGATTAACTTTTTTTTATCACATTCTTTTATAAAGTCAAACAATTATTAAAACACAAACCGATAAAAATGAAATATTTATTGGCGGACGGAGAGAATATAAAAAATTGTCGTTTGTGGTATGTCAAGTGTGGGAAAGTAATTCTGCAACTCCAGTCATCCATCTTCAAGATTAGGTAAACTAGATTAAACTGGATGGTGGTGAATTGCTTTAACCGTTTATTCCTTCTTAAGTGGCAAGCAGGCTTCGGCTATATCACACGTTGAATAATCATTTCGGCCCGTTTTTAATTTGTTAGGTTACGTTTTATTGGGTTGTTAGCCCATTCAAATGGGCCTAGCAGTTTCATGCACTTTCATAGTTGTGGTACAAACTTGTCACTCAACGGAGTAAAATAAAATATTTATTTTTTAAACATTGTAGAATTAATAAACAAAAATGATATATTGTACCCGAGAATAAATTTGGGTGATTAATCATTGATGTGACAGTGGCACAAACCATGGTCTTGGTGCACAAATTGCGCTCTTTCGCAGAATAGGATTTCGAATTTTTGGGCGCCAAATCATGCTATTTGCGAATGATAAGCCAACTAAACTTCATCCACAACAACTATATAATGACTCCAAAGCTCTCAATTAAAAAGCCATGCTAGTTTCTAGAAAAAAAATATTGGTAGAAAATCATATAATTCTACAACCAGAGTAAGATTGATTGAGATTGGCCATCAACATCATCTGCAGAAATATTTCCGTGATTGGTATTTTATTACTCCAAGTTTGTATTAGTCATTGCAAAGATCGGTGTTATCCAATTGATGAAGTTTTGATTCATTGTTTGCAAATAAATTTCTTTGTATAGTGCTTTATTTTATATAATATAGGTGTTATTTGATCATTGTTTGACAATTCAATATTTGCCCTAAACCCTTACCTTATGTCCCTATTAACTCAGATTTAGGAGCATTAATATATATTGAAAAGATTAGAAATATGCTTTTTCAAGAATAACCCAAAGTGGATCATTAATTAGTATTTATGTGTATTAGAAGTAAGACTAGCGTGTAACTACATGGACAATATGTTACCTTAAACCATTAAGGGAAGACATAGCATAAAATAAATACGATCTTTAATTGCATAAAATGGTCATGATGTGGGCTGGTTGCATGTGTTAAGGAAATTTCAAAACAAATTAGGAGTAATCTCACTTCTTAAAATTTTCCTTTCTAGTTTTTGTGCTAGCTAGTTCTTTGTTCTCCACCTTTAGTTTTTAGTTATAAATATCCCTCATTATAAAATTTTCCTTTCTAGTTTTTGTGCTAGCTAGTACTATCTAAGCTTTCACATCCACATGAATTTGATCATTGCTCATTCTCATGACACTGTTCTCTATATATGTAGAAATGTTATTAAGAAAATCATACGTTGTTTATGTTGATTGTGTACTCATACATTTTTTATCCTAAAACACACAACAAAGTCCCACTATTACTTGCATAAAATGCCATATACTAAAAATGAATTTTATGTTTTAATAAAAAATTTATTGTTGGCCCATGATTAGTGGATGGTTCCTTAGAGCATCCGCAGCGGTGCTGGCGCCGACGAACGACATCCTTGCCGCTGGCGCGGCACCGCCCTGCTCGCCGCTGCGCTCTTGCCGCTGACACGGCTCTGCTCGATGCATCGAGCACTTCCGTGCCAGTGAGCAGCTGACGTGGCGTTTCCTGATTGGCCAACGGCAATGCCGTTGACAATTTCGTTTTTTCTTTTTAAAAAAAAATTGAAAATAATACCAAAAATTTTAAAAAATATATTTTCAGATTCCCAAAAATATGGTCGTTTTATTACCGTTTTTTTGAAATTTTTTTGATTTTTTTATAATTTTTTATTCCCAAAATCATCTATAAATACACACATTCATCATCCATTTTTCACATCAAATCATCTCCCATTCATCTCTCATTCATATTTTTCATACAACTCATCTACATCTTCCTCTCCCACTCAAACCCTCTCTAAAAATGGATTTCACCGATATCATGGCGGAAGCAGAGCGCGAAGAACAAGAATACTATGAACAATATCGTGCCGCATATGAAGCCTATGTCGCCGCCACTACCCCCGCCCCTCCTCCTCGACCAATTAGATCAATTCGCCGCTACATCCCTCGTGACCGGGAAGGGGCCAACGAAAGGCTCGTTGCCAACTATTTTTCCAACCAGCTGCGGTTTTCGGAGGATTACTTCCGGCACCGTTTTCGCATGTCAAAACGGTTGTTTATGCTTATTGTTAACACATTGTCCGCCCGTGTTGAATACTTTCAATCAAGTAGAGATGCAACCGGTCGGCAAAGTCTCTCGGCGTTGCAGAAGTGTACTTGTGCCATCTAACAACTTACTATTAGGCAAACGGCTGACCTCTTCGACGAGTATTTGCATGTAGGTGAGTCAACTGGAATCCTATGCCTTCAAAATTTTCGCGATGGCGTTCGTTCTGCTTTCGGTGAGGAATTCCTTCGGGCACCCACCATCGATGATTGTCAACGGTTGCTTAATATTCACGAAACAGTCCATGGTTTTCCCGGTATGCTTGACAGCATTGACTGCATGCATTGGAAGTGGAAGAATTGCCCGACTGATTGGAGGGGGCAATACTTAAGCGGCCACAAAGGCGGCGGCCCAACGCTTATCCTTGAAGCGGTCGCCGACTACCACCTATGGATTTGGCATCGGTGTTGCAGGATCCAATGACTTGAACGTGCTCTATTCTTCACCACTCTTCAATGATGTTTTGAATGGTGTAGCACCGGCGATCGACTTCACCGTCAACGGAAATGCATACCACATGGGTTACTATCTCGCCGATGGTATCTACCCAAGGTGGTCGACTTTCGTGAAGACGTTCAGCAATCCGCAAGACCCGAGATGGGTTCTTTTTGCGCAGCGTCAAGAGTCTGCTCGAAAAGACGTCGAAAGAGCTTTTGGGGTTCTTCAAGGCCGATTCAACATTGTGAAGGCCCCGTCTCGGCTGTGGTACGTTAACAATATTGCCGACATCATGTACACGTGTATTATCTTGCACAACATGATTATAGCTGAAGAAGGACCGAGGGCGGCCAACTTTTACGACGAGGATGAAGCTGGAAGCTCAACCGCGAGGTCTCCCCCATGCCGAGGTGTGCATACGACGGTGGGCGAGAGGATCGAAACAAGACACACAATGCGCGATACCCGAACCACTCTGAGCTATAAGAAGACCTAATCAAACACATTTGGGCGAATTTCGGCCACGAGTAGTGGGTTTTTTAATTTTATGAATTTAATTATGCAATTTTAAATTTTTAGGATTTTAATTATGTAATTTTTAATTTTTAGGATTTGAATTATGTAATTTTTAATTTTTTTAGTAATTTGTAATAGTATAATGCATTCTAATATTGTGGAAATGTTTTTATTTAAATTTAATAATAGAATGGTGGGACCCTTGAGCATGTCCTTGCGGAAGAGCATGGATGTGAGTGTTGTGCTCTTGCCTAAAAGCATGGAGTAAAAAAGTAATAAAAGTGGGTTCGGGCCTACATCCATGCTCTTTGGCAAGAGCACGGATGGGGATCTCTTAGCTTCCATCATGTGGACCAACATTAAACCAATAACCTTCGTTTCTGACCATTTCAATAAAACATCGATAAATATTCAAATCTTGAATATAACTCTTATGAAAATGTTTTCTTGTAACAATCAGCTCTGTCATTTTTTGGATTATTCAATGACAAAATCAAGGCCTGCAACCTGCTGTGACATCCACATCCCTATTAAGTATACTTATCAAAATATATCATTGCTCCTAGTATTGTCATTTAGCATATGTCACAAATGTATAGCCAATATAATTCATTTCCTTCTTGGTTGATATATATATAGTATTGTCATTTAGCATAAGTCCACAAACGTAGCCAATAATTCCTCCCTTCATGGTCACTACTATAAGTAAAATTATTCCTTAAAATTTTAGTACACTAGCAAACTATGCTAATAGATGAAGCAAAATACATCCGCAAGAGGCGACCAGGGCATCCAAATCCGACGGAAAACGTCATCGCGGGGCCACCACAAGTTTGTTGGAGTCCGCCAACGTCCCTCGGGGCGGTGGGTCGCTGAGATCAAAGACTCCTTGCAAAAGGTTAGGCTATGGCTCGGGACATTTGACACTGCCGAGGATGCAGCCAGAGCTTATGACAAAGCAGCTCGACAATTGAGAGGAGCAAATGCCCACACCAACTTCGAGCTGCCCAAGTCAGGCCCTGGCTCCGCATTCCCAGAGAATGTAGAGCCATTCTCCTTTGATGCCATGTGTAGCACTGGCGAGACTGACAGTCTCGCCAGTGCCCTGATTGCGAAATTATTCAATAAGAAAAGCTCCCGCGTGCTAATCCAGGGCCACCCGTCCTTTGCCTTGAAAGGAGATCAACGGGCCCCACCTAGTCAAACAATGAAAACTGCGGCCAATCATTGTATTCTCGATAAATTACATGTCAGTGATATGGTTGTCAATAAAAACAATGTTGTTATGAACGAGGAGACTAGCTCGGTGGGCCCGGATTCGAGCCTGGGGTGGCTCGGAGAACCTCAATTAGGTTGGGAACCACATATGATGTGCCAAGTTGATGAGAATCCATTCATGGATTTGGGGTACAATTGTAATCCTCTTAGTGAAGTGTTAGCATTTAACACTAAAGGAAGGAAGGATGTGCAAGTTAGTAATTGGGATCCACTTCCACCTTTAGAAGGCAGATATGTGTATCAAGATAGTAATAATTTGGTTTCAGGTAATATTGGGTGGGAATCTGAGCTTAGTTATGTTGTACCTTCTGTACTAAGTTAATAAAGCATGGTGATAAGTGATAACTAGATTGAATTAGGGTGTTAATGTTATGCATAGCAGAATTGTATTTGTAATTAATTTTATTGTACCACTGAAAAGCAGAAAAGAAAAAAAAACAGAAATTAATGATATATTGTGATGATGAGGATGGTGAATTGCTTGAGTATTAATATGTTATGTTCCAACAAGCTACTGGGGAAAGGAGGGAGATAATGTATGGTAGTGAATGCAGTGATTTTTTGTTAAGATGCATCACTTATTGAAATGATATTTTTTGAAAAGATCCATACATATCAAAGTGGATGGGATTGAATGCAATGATCCTCTTGTGAAATGAGAGTTTGGATGGATTGGAAGATTCTTCTTCTCTTCTCTACCACGAAAAGTTTTTCATGAATTAAATTAGAATAAGAATTTGATGCTTGTGAGAATGCAGATTACCTCTTTGTTTTGGAAATGGAGCTGCTCCTCACTTAGAATTGTGAATTGTGAAGTTTGATATTGAGGGAGACAGGCGTTCAGTTGCTATGACTATGACGATTGGTGTACATATGCGGATATGCCTTTCCATTTGAATGGGAGAAAATAAGTATTTGGGCTCAAAACAAATCATCCACTTGGGCTTTAATTATTTGATTGATTTTCAGCTTCTAATTTAATTGCCCCTAAAAAGGTTGTAGTTTAATTAATCCCTTAGGCCCAATTGTATTCTATTCACATTATATTTGCTTATTTAGGCCCACTTATTTTAAATAGTTAAATAATTGGACTTTCATTTTATTTGTTTGGGCTTTTCCTTCAAATTATTAGTAAACTATTTGGTTCGTAACCACAAACTATTATTTGCTCGTTGTATTTTGGTGTTATTTCAAATACCCACATAAATTAAAATCCTCTTGATCGTGAAAAAAAGTAGGATCCCTTCGTCCCATAGTAGGAGTCCTATTTAGTTTGGGCACGAGTTTTAAGAAATGTAAAGAAAAATGGGTTGAATAAGTTTGTGGAATGTGGGTGCTACTTATATACTCCATCCGTTCCATAGTAATGGAGGCGTTTTTTTGGCACGGAGATTAAGAAAAATTGTGTTAGGTGAGTTAAGTAAAGGGAGGATAAAGTGGAAAATGAAAAAGGTAGAAAGATGAAGAAAGAATAAAGTAATAGAGAGTAAAGTAGGTGTGGAGAAATGTGTTGACTTTTACTAAAAAGGGAAATGACTCTATTACTATGGAACGTACTAAAATAGCAAAATGACTCTATTACTGTGGAACGGAGGGAGTATATTAGTTTCATAATAAAATGTGAGTGGAATAAGCTAATAGAATGTGAGGCCTACTTACCATTTATGGTAAAGTGAAATATGACTATTATTGTGATACGGACAAAAATGACAAAATATGACTTTTATTGTGGGAGAATGTTTTTTTTTCCTTCATTCGAAAAGAGAAACAAACACAAAATTCATCTTAAACAAATGATGTCCTTTCGAATACAATTGAAAAGATAGAAAAAGTAGGGCATTACACAATTCTATATGTCTCTTTATATAGTACTCCATACATCCCATAGAAGTATCACTATTTCCTTTTTGGTTGTCTAGACAGTAGTCAACATTGGTTTGTGGTACTTAAGTTGGTACAAATTTATCTATGTGAGATACGATCCTTTTGCTACTAATTGCTATACTAGCCTCATACACTTGTGGGTATTACTTGTATTAAAATAAGTTGAGCCACTTATTTAATTCACATTACATTATTAAACTAATATATAAAAATGTGTCACGCATTCCATTATACTCCCTTCGTCCCATAGTAAATGTCATACTTTCCTTTTTAGTTTATCCCACTAAAGATATCACATTTCTTCTTTTGGAAAAAGTTTTCTCTCACATCAATTATAAAATTATATTTTTTCTCACCACTTAACGCACAAAATAACATCTCTTAAAATCTCGTGCCATCTCCCAAGTATGACATCTACTATGGGACGGATGGAGTATATTTTTTTCCATCCACTTTCATTTTTGTTTCTTAAAACTACTCATATTGAACTTAAATAGAAATACTAATGTTGGACGGAAAGAGTACCATAATTAGGGATGTCAATCGGGTCAGCCCACCGGGTTTCGGGCCAACCCTATTCGGGTTGCGGGTCAATCGGGTGCGGGCTAGTCGGGCTGTGATTTTTCCGGGTTATAAAAGTTCAACCCTAAAAGCTCGGGTTTCGGGCTAGCCCATCGGGTTAATCGGGTTGCTACCGATAAAATTAACAAGCGATCAATCTAATAAATAATGATTAAAATTAGTTATATTTATAAAATGTAAAATATTTAATTATGATAAATTTGAGATATATGTTTAAACTCAAACATAAACATGATCAAATACTAATATTTGAGATTTATGCAAAATAAAACATAAACATTAAGAAATTTTAAAGCATGTTTAGAAATTTAAATATATTTTTTAGTGAATTTGAAGTTTCTAATCCATTTATCTATTGTTATATTAATAAAACTTAATATATATAATTTATATATTTAATATATAAAATGGAAAGTTATTTTTTCAGTAATCTATATTATAAAATAATCAATAAAGTGTCGAATTAGAGTCAAACAAATAGAACAATAGAAATTTTATCGGGTTTCCGGGCCAGCCCATCGGGTTTTCGGGTCTGGCCCTAACGGGTTGAGGATTAATCGGGTGCGGGCTAATCGGGATGTAATTTTATCGGGCTGAAAATTTTCAACCATAACCCTATAGATTTGGCGGGCTATTCGGGCCAGCCCACGGGTTACGGGCTAAATTGACATCCCTAACCATAATACTCTTTAATAATAGTAATTATCACCAATAACGTTGCATACAGGCTAGATTGAATCCAACGCCTAAGCCGAGATATAATAATAATAATAATAATAATAATAATAATAATAATAATAATAATAATAATAATAATAATATAATAATAATAATAATAATAATAATAATAATAATAATAATAATAATAATAATAATAATAATAATAATAATAATAATAATAATAATAATAATAATAATAATAATAATAATAATAATCTAATAATACTAATAATAATAATAATAATAATAATAATAATAATAATAATAATAATAATAATAATAATAATAATAATAATAATAATAATAATAATATAATAATAATAATAATAATAATAATAATAATAATAATAATAATAATAATAATTGCAAATTAAATTCTGGAGGCTGAACCCTAAGTTTTGAGATCAAGTTTGAGGTAATAGGAGGATCCATTAATCTCATATATACAAAAGGAAGCAATCCTAATGTAGGAAATACTGATAAGATTTGTTAATGGTCAAACCAATATCATCAGCTCAGCAACGGACCGAAAACTGCTTAAACACCACCCCGGAAAAAACAAACAAACAAAAACAATGCCAAAGTAATGCTACATTTTAAACAAACTTAGTGGAATGACTCAGAAAAATGATGCACAAAAGCATTGTGTTTGTTCTATCCAGATTCATCACCAAAGTTTTCGATGTTACTTGTAAGCTTTACTTGCAGAGTTTGTACATCGATATTCAGACCTCCGTCCTACAAATGATACAATATATGTAAGTCAATTTCACTACAAAACCATTAAAAGGACATTTTTTAATGCAATTAAGGGTGTTAGATTGTAAGATTTCCAACTAATACTAGAGAACACATCTTAAAAAGCAGAAAATTAAGCTTTTTGTCATTTATTTAAGAACGCTCTCTTTTACTTCACAAATTGTTGTTACTAGTATTTTTTAAAGTTTTCCAATGCAAGTAACTGCGTCTTAATTTTTGAGTCTAGTGAAATTTAAAACACTCACACACATCAATACCTCACATTGGATGGTGCAATGTAACCTCCCATCAAATTTGGTGCAGTTACAGTCCACGACGTCCAGCCCTTCCTCGACCAACACCTGCAGGACTCTCGATAGGCGAAGGCTTCGCCCTTCCGCTGTCGCGAAGATCAGCACCCCAGCGCTACCCGTGCATCGCTTAACCCTTACACTGATAGGCAAACCCTTGCTATTTTCTGCCGATTTCATCATCTTATCCCTCTTCACTTTTAGTTGCCTAACTTTATTCTGCATATATCTTATATACTTTGTAGCCCCAGCAATTTGATCTGATGCCGATCGCAAGCCCTTATTTAAAAAAAATCATGGAGATCATCTTTTTTTTTCCCCCAATTTTATCAAGATTAATCACATTGTTGTATACAGTACTTATTTAATAAACATGAAAATAAAATAAATATAACTTGTGTTTTACCTTGATGGACTTGGAAGGGAGGACTGAACGGAGAGAATCATAAAGGGCGGCCATTTCTTGTCTTCTTTGCCTCTCAATTTCTTTGTGCACTTTTTTTTTCTCCACCTCCTCATTGATTCTTGAATCTTCAATCACTTGTAAATCACCCTCACCCATTTTTTTCCCTCCAAGATTGGTTGGATCGTTGTGAAATAAAATTTGATCAAAATTGACTCCCCATATCGAGAAATCTGGATCTGGAGTACTAATGGGAATTTCATGTTCTTGTGAAGGGATGAATGGATTGCTACAATCTCTTTCCATGTTGTTTTTGGGAGTATTTAATTCTTTCAACTATAGAATTACAAGAGAAATGTAGAGAGAAATATATGTGTCATGATTTGTACATTGCATGATTGATATCTTTAGTAGGTATTATTCGACTGACTTGGGATCATTGGAAATCTATTAATATAATTAAATAATCAAGTATATTGGTGTCACTGTTGATTTTGCGACTTTGACAGCGTGTGTATGGAGATAGGATTTTGCGATTCCCGACAGGTTTTCTTATCCATCGGCTGTTGTGGGACAGCTGAATCACTAATAAATAATACTCCCCCCGTCCCACAAAGATTGTCTCATTTTTCCATTTCCGTCCATCCCATAAAATTTGTCTCATTTCATTTTTTATCATTTTTTTGTAGTGGACCTCATATTCTACTAACTCATTCCTACTCACATTTTATTATAAAACTAATATATAAAAGTAAGACCTACATTACACTAACTTTTTCAACTCCCTTTTCATTACATTTCTTAAAACGCGTGTTTGGTCAAATTGAGACCATCTTTATGGAGGGAGGGAGTAATCGTTTGTGTTTGGGAATTTATTCTCTACCACAAATTCAAGTTTTTGGAATTTATATTCTAATAATAGTAGCGAAAATTATAAATTTTGATCAAATTATGATCTGGGCCTAGAAGTACAATTTTAAAATTCGATCATAAACACCCTAATTATACACATTTTTTCTATTACTGAAAATGTTTTTGATTTGGTGGTTCACATTAATGGCATGATTGAATTATTTGTCTGAGTGTCTCAAACTTGTAGATTTTTTGGGATATTACCTTAAATACAATTTCATTTCATTTAAACTTCATAGAAAATTAAGAAGATGTTAAAATTTATGGTTTTACAATCGATTTTGAAGTTATGAAACAAACTAAAATTTCACTAAAAATCATGACGTTTATAGGTAATTTAACTTTTACTAGTATTTAATAGGAGTATATATATTTATTTATGGGTGCGTTATAATGCTAACTATTTAAGTTGCTAACTCTACTAACTCATTAATGCAACGTATTAAAAATGTCAACATATAATATCAACACATTATATTGAAGTTCAACAAAATTATGTTTTGACATTTTAATGTCATCGTGTTGACATTTTTCATACACTGCGTTGATGAGTTAACAAGTTAGCAACTTAAGAAAATTAGCAATTGATCAAACCCCTATTTATACATATAGCTGCTGAGATGCTATACTCGGACATTGAATTTTCCCAATACTCCCTCCGTCCACATTATTAAGTGTTTGAATTTGGTGGAAAACTCAAAATAGTAAAATTAGTCTATTTTTATGGACGGATGTAGTATGATAATAGTTGCATGGCTAGTCATTTTTGCAAGTAAAATTTTGATTATTCTAGTAATTTAAAGCATACTGAAACCCCTAATTATAGGGGTATAAGGATAACGGAGAACAGGGAGCCCGGATAGTGGCAGATCCAATTCAGTATAAATGGGTACAATTGTAGCTCCAAAATATAAACTAATTAGTGGTGTAGTGGTAAAAATTTCAACTAGTAAATGTTGAGAACCAGGTTAGATTTTTTAGAGGTGCATATTTACCATTTATGTTTTGACCATGGATTTGAGCATTTATTTATTCTCTAATGGATTATGCTCTGTAGTAACTATTTTCAGCATTTATTTATTCTAATATTACATTGATATTGTATAACTATTTTTAGCATTTATTTTTCTATAAAGCATTATAATGACAATAGTATCTAACTTTTTTAGCTTTTCTACTTCCAATACATTTAGATTTTTCTTGTATTACGTTTTCTAATTTTCTTCTAATACATTTAAACTTTTTTTTTTATCATTTCTCAGTGTTCTTTATAAAGTATTTCACATTTAATGTATTAAAAAAATTTTAGTTCCTAATTTATTTAAAAAGTTAGTATATCATTTCTATTTCTAATACTTTAAAGATAAAAATGAGTTACTACTTTTTAGTAGCATTACTAGATTTAAGAAGATCCATTATAAACGTGAAATCTGTCCGAGTAATGATACTAAAAAGTAACTCAGATTTATCCTTAATAAAATTTCTTGATTATAAAAATGATATAGATTATGATTATGACAACGTAACAAAAAAAATAGATTGGTCGAAATTAAAAAAAATACAACTCGCTATAATTATTCATTGTACCCCCGAATCAAAAATATTGGATCTGCCACTGAACCCGAAAATGGCGAAACGTTAGTAGAAAAGAAAGATATAATGGAAAAAGAGGAGTTGCCCGAAGAAAGTGAGCCCTAGACTGTTCAGGAGACTTCACCGTGGGGCGAGCCTCCAGAAGAGGAGCCAAACGTGAGTAGGACTCACCCTCGGCGACAGACCAGCTGCCCATGAAGCTCAGCTTTAAAATGCGCCCATATACCCGGCCTAGAAGTGGCATGAATGGCCCAACTGCCATGGGCCGAATCACAATGACCCAATTCCAAACCTAGCCCAGTTATGATTTATTGCAGAAGTCGTCTCTTCAGTCTTGTTTTTGCACACCACCATCAAGGTGAAATATCATTGTCTGAAGTGCCTAAAATTTTGGGATATAGTTGTACATGAGAAAAAGCCTCTTCATTTCACCTTTTGTAAAAATGTAATAAAATATTACTATTAATTTTTTTTCCAGAAATGTTTAATATAAAAAATCATTAAGTTTGATCGATTCTAGTCAATCCTGAAATTTTAAAAATTACTCCTTCTGTCTCACAAGAATATTCACTCTTTTCTTATTAGTCCGTCTCATAAGAATATGCAATTTCTAATTTTGGAAAGTTTTTCACTCTAATGAGGTGAGACTCATTCTCCACTGACAATACTTTAATTACTTTTTCTCTCTACCTCTCTCTTACTTTCCCAATTTTACATTATAATCCGTGTCGAACCCAAAGTTCATATTCTTTTTAAAGATCGGAGGTGGACTATAATTTAACTAAACTTAGTGAATTTTATGACAATTTCCCAAAAATTCATATCTTAGCATAAAAACATGCAATACTCTTACTTCCTTCGTTCCATGTTAATAGACACATTTATTTTCGGCATGGAGATTAAGTAGATATTTAATATGTGAAGTGAAGAGAATAAAGTAAGAGATAATAAATTAAGAGAGATGAAAAGAGAATAAAGTAACAGAGATGATAAAATATGACAAAGAAAGAGAGAGTTTAGTGCCTCTTGCCAAATATAAAAATGACTTTATTATGTTGGAACGTTCAAAAAAGAAATAGTATGACTCTATTAATATGGATCGGAGGGAGTACTATTTAAAACAAATATCGATTTGAAGTAAATGAGTATATTTATATTATGAAGAGTACTTTTGTAGTACAAGAATATTACTGTAGTAAAACTTTACAAAACAAATCGAGAATGTCAAGCAAAATAGTTCCCCTTAACAAGGACCGATCCCTCACGTGGAGCTACCTACACCATTGTTTGCTACTTTTTTATTCTCTGTTTCACTAAAAGCTCATTGAATTTGTTTAACAATTAAGTAAAAAAGTATCGAAAAATCAGTAGACTATTAAAAGAAAGCGAGATTTAATCAAAAAAATATTTATTGGAACTATTCTTTTTAAAGTAGAAAAAGCATAAAGTGACTATCTTCTTTACATTATTATTATTACAAGGGCAATGCGGAACTCAGTCAGCATCCCCACCAACACTATATCTGCATATATCCATTGCAAGCTTAAAGATGTCAAATTGAAAATTAGATATTAACATCCTCATACATATATTTAATTATATGCACGTATATTCTTTTTCCTTTACAACCCTAGATGATCAATGAGGATGAAATCTTAGATGATATTGTTGGCAGTTGAACATAAAAATGAATATAATAATATTCCACATCGGTGTACACAAATAACTTAATCCACTATATAAGCCTCATGTGCCTCTCCTCTTATCACCAATTGGTTTTAGGATGGAATCCATGGATTTCTATTATGGTATCAGAGCGGGTCGCCGACTGTGGGTCATATTTAAAATCATAAAAATGAATATAATAATATCCTACATCGGTGAAAATCATAAAAATGAATATAATAATATCTCACATCGGTGTATACAAAGAGCTTAATCCACTATATAAGTCTCATGGTTAGAATGGAATTCATGGATTTCTATCATTCTCCATCACGTATTCTAGCTTAAGCTAGGGTTGCAATATGATTAATTTCACAATTACCACCAAAAGCAGACAGCTGGGGTAGGAATAAAAACAGTCCAAGATAAATGTATCTGAATTCAATATCATGATCGCTATCTGATTTGATTTCTTTTTAAGTATTGTGATCGCAATCTGATTTCTTTATCAGATGGTGAGATTGCATTATATCAATCCCCTTTCTAAATTTCCATCGAGGAGATTAGCAAAAACTTTTGTACAATTTCAAGAATGATGCATCCATCACTATTCACTATTATACATAAGCACTATCAAAATTCAGTAATATAATTACTACTCCATTTGTCCACAATTACAAGGTCAAATTTAACTGGATATACGTGTTTTTAAAGATGTAGTAGAAAGTAGATGAAAATTGTTATTTTATAGTTGTGATACCTTTGTCCACAAAAAATTAGACAAAGTTGTAATTGACATAAGCTTTTATTGCGTAATTGGTAAAGTAAGATAGAGGGAGGGAAAAGGTGGCGGGAGTAGTGTTAGTAGATTGTGGAGTTTATATTTAGAATGATGTACTGGGTTAGTATTTATTTAAAACTGGGGTTATTTGCCAATAAATATTTAGAATTGATCTAATTTTGGTGGACAACCCAGAACGGTAGTTAGTCTATTTTTTATGAACTGAGATAGTATTGGTTTTATAGTGAAATGTGAGTAAAATAAAAGCAGTAAAAAACAAATGAGGCATTTATTGATTAATGAACGAAATTTAAAAAATAGAACGATTATTGGTAGACTGAGTTAGTAATATATAGTACTTAATAAGTATATTCAGAATAAAATTATACTAAATATTAAATATAATAAACTATAATAAATATTCGTACTTTAACAATTACTCCCTCCGTCCCTCATAATTAATTTGTTACAATTTGACCCGACACAGGTTTTAAGAAATACTAAAGTGGGTTGAAAAAGTGAGTGACATGTTAGTCCTATTTTTATATCATAGTTTTATAGTAAAATGTGAGTGTGAATGAGTTAGTGGAATATAGGTTCCATTATTAAAAATGGTAAAAGTGAAATATGACAAATTTTTAGAGACGAATGAAAATGGAAATAAGCAACAAATTTTCAGAGCGGAATGAGTATTTAAAATTAGCAATAAAGTGTCACCCCCGTGCGATGCACGGATCAATTTAATTTCATTATAGTAAATTCATATTTTGAATTAATTACTTATAAAGTCAAATGTAACTCTTTTATCAAAAGGTTAAAAATCACAAAACAATTTAATGTGCTATTAAATACATGTGTGATGCACACATTTTAATTTAGTTAATATTAATAAATATTTATTAAAATAAAGTAATATCTACACGCAAAACAAAAATAAATATATGTGTAGAGAAAATAAATATTAGTAATAGATTATTGAAACAAAACAATTCCTGATCACAAAATAATCGAGAGAATGAATTGAGGGTGAAAGCTCACTATTAGTACATAAATGAAAAAAATCTATCTTATAGAATACTGATATTATCTTAAAAATGAATCTATCATAAAAAAAGGGTAACTTAGTGAATCATTCATCTTGCTTTCTTTGGATATATTTTCGCTCTTTCTTGCTTTTTTAATGGACCGGGGGGTGAAGTTATTATTTTTGTTCCTGAAATAGAAAAGTGTGTAAAATTTAAAGATCATTCAAATCATAATAATTGTGCAATTAATAAGAAAAATGGAAGGAAGGAACATTGGCTATATTAAAAATAATAGTATATAAATATATATTGCTAAAGACATCAAAATTCAAAAAAGGATTAAAACAATCAACAACAACAGATACATTAATATAACAATAAAAATAAATAATACATAGGCAAGAAAAATTAGAGGTGATATTGTGAATTTAGAATAGCAAAAAATCATATAAATAGATCACTGGAAAAAATTCCCCAATCACAAAATAATTTAGAGAATGAATTGAGAGTTCAAATCAAACATTATTAATACACAAATGAAACAAAAAAACCATGTAGAAAATTAATTTCATGTTAAAACAATATTGATGTAAAATTAGAACATTACCTAAAATCGAATTAGATTTCTGCAGAAAGTGTAGCGAAGAATATAGTGGAAAAAAGGTAGGCACATGTGAATTGTAGACTACGAAATGTCATATATTTATAGTGAAAAAATGGAAGCCTCTTCCAAAACTTTTCATTTTATAAGAAAAAAACCTTTTGAACTTCCCAAATTCAAAACCTATAATTTTCACTTTAAATATTAGTGGAAGGCTTTACACATAAATCATTCCCCCAATATCCTGTAACTTAAAAAAAACGTACATAAAAAGTCAATAATAATTTGATAATTAAAATATTCAATTTCTATAATTAGTGGCATCATATTGCTTTAGTGCTAATAATAATTGATAATTATATATACTAATTAACTATGAGTGATGAGCATTAACTCCATCACCAATGTAAATTGTAATGTAATCATTGAAAAACGGACAAAAAATTAAATCGAGAGTCAAAATATTCAATTTCTATAATAAATAGCATCATAATTATTGGTAATTATATACTACTAATTAACTTGATTTTAACGGTCTCATGATTACATTTATATGTCTATAAAGAAAAATTGATGCGGTAGTTTTTTTTCACTAAAATTGATGTCATTTACTATTGCCCAAAAATTATAAATATTAGAAATTTTGCCCAAAATTTATGAAGGATACATAAATGCATAATTAACCTTTTGCATTTAAAATTGAAAAATGAATCATTTAAACTCTCTATATATTACTCCATTTTTTTTCAGAAAAACGTTTGTTTTTAGTTTAAGTTTTAATATGGCCCACTTAGTAAAAACAAACGAAGGAAGTTAATAAATACGTGGAAAATAATACTGTATATTATTTTTATAAAATGAAAAAATGACTCTGATCGTGAGACTAAAAAATAAAGCAAATTTACATCACACAAAATAAAAAAACCTAAAGAATGTATAATTACCACTTCTCCGAATGAGTTCTAAGATATTGTTTATCTTAAACTATAATTTAAGATTGCACTTCCTAGTCGAGCTTCATTTCATTGCAATATAGTGACCCTATACAGTAAAAAACCCAAACCTTGAAACCTAAATCCTAAACCCTTAACTTTAAAATAAATATTAATAAAACATAACATTAGTAAATAAAATAATACTAATTCGTAAGTTATCAAAAAAGGTATTGTAAACAACCCCAAAAGTAAAATAATAAGAATAGCAAAATAAAGAAATTAAAATAATACATAGTCAATTAACGTCAATATTATATTCAAAAACAAATTAGTTCAAGTAATTATTGTAGAATTAATTTTCAAATCTTAACAGAATTCACAAATACTCCCTCCGCCCCACGTTACTTGAGGCGTTTCTTTTCGGCACGGGATTTAAGAAAGTTGTGTTTAGTGAGTTAAATAAAGTAGATGAGAGAATAAAGTAAGAGAAAGAAGAGAGAGTAAAGTAAAAAAAAGAGTAAAGTAGGTGAGATTAGATGTTTTGTTTTTAGCCAAAAATAGAAATGACTCAAGTAACTTGGGACAACCCCAAAAGGAATACGACTCAAGTAACTTGGGACGAAGGGAGTACAATTTTGTAATATATAACTAAACTTTAAATGAATAGAATTTTGTTGGAAAATTCAAAACCTAACACTAATTTAATTCCATAATTTTAGGGATAGATGCATAATTATAGTGATAGATTGCAAATAATTTAGATCTATAATACATGTAAATATAATTCAAAATATAAAAGTAATATGATATATAGATATTATACCGAACAATTATATTTCACATGGAAAATATCCCTACCGTTTTCCATATTAGTACTACAATTTTGCATACAAATGTTTATATCCTAAATTCATTAGTTATTTTAAATTATCTTACCCTAATTAAATCCTTAAATTATGATACTCAATGAAATAAAATAATCATTGCTAAGCTTGCAACCCTGCCTCTTCTGTTTATGCAGTTCTCTCTCTTCTCTCTATGTTATACCGTTGCCTCCTCTTTATTTTGCTAGCAGAATATTCACCATCAAATCCTTTGGAAGTGCTTCTGTCGTTCTTCTGTATCGGTTTCTTTTTCTTCCCCTTCCTCTAGCCTTCCGTTCTTAATCTATATTGTTTCCTGAGATAAATGATAAACACTTTTTATATTTATAAAATAAAACAAAATATTGACATTCGAATACAATTTCAGAAAATAAAATGCATTCGTAACAATGTAACCCCCCAAAAAAATGAAATTTCGAATAAAACAATTGACATAGCAAACAATGTGAGTTAAATCCATTAAATTCATAGAACCATGGAATAATACAACTCTATATATATATATACACACAAAATTGTCTCAATTTTGGAAATGAAAGATTAAATAGAGATACAACGTAATCATACGATTTTAACAAATCTCATTAATCTTAACTAAAGGCAATAAACAATTTTACATACAAAATATAAATTATTAAACAATAAAATATAATATAAAATCACTATTTGTTCAATCCTATATAATAATGAATACAACTCAATAATATAGATGAAATACAATTTTATTCTAGGGTTTGAAGAAATGATAGATTAGCGGCTACTTCTTCCCCAAATCTCTCTTCCTCCCTCATCTTCCTTCCACTCTCTTCCTACTTAATATATTCCCAGCGCTGCCCATTATCTCCATTCTCGACTGCCATATCCTCGCTGTGCATGCTGCGGAGGCGGCAAAGGCTCCCGTGGTGGCGCCGACGCCTTCCTCGTCAGTCCTCAGCCATGTGGGTCCTGGTGAGATGGAAAACTAAGAATGCTCTGCAGAGGTTCCTGATGCGGCGGACCTCAAATCAGTCAAAATTCGGTAGAGAGTAATCAAACAATGTATATTGCTCATCTACGCAAGCTCACCGATTATGGTAGCGAGCACAATCACATTGGAATTTATAGTAGATTTGAAACCTTTTGCTATTCTTCGTAACTTTTAGTAATCCCATTAGTATTTATTTAATTAATGGCACACAATTTATTTTTTACGTTTCATGAAGGTAATTTAGATGCTAATTATAAGTAATTTAATATTTAAACATGACAGTTATCGAAATTAAATGGATTCAAAGAGGAAGGTAGTTTAATATTTTAAATTGCATTTACATCCCTGGCTTAAAATGACTATGCAAAACGTCCCAAAACTCCCCTTTTATATTAGTATAGATTTCTTTTTTAAAAATATTTTTGGAAAGTTTGTAGTCCGATATATCATCGACATTATCGACCGTATCACCCCTTTTTATCTTTGTATTCTGTACTCATTAACAGTCATATTGAAGAAACTTGAGAAATTGCTAATTAAGATTAAATCAGGAGACGTACCAACTAAAACAAATTATCCTTTAGATAGTGAAATGAAGAATAGAATCAATACATTTAATAAAAGTCCTTTCATTTAGATGTGAATGCATTTTAGTGAGAAAAAAATATACTCCTACAAAACCCCAATCTTAAAGCTTTCCCAAATTTCCGGCGCCTCACGACAATGATAATTATGCGTTTATTTGAACTTGTGAACTCTATTTTAGGTGGCTTGCTTTCTTTAATCTATTTCTCTTTAATCAGTCACTCTACACATTAACACAAGATTAGATTAAAATATTCAACGTAGGGTCATATCATCCATGTCCTTGTCTTTTCTTTGAAGTTCAGATTTTCATGAGTTATAGAGATCTCAACGCACTGAACCAACCAAATCCTCTTCTCCGACAAAAATCCCATTGATTATATGATTTTGAAGATCCTCAAATAACTGAAGATGTTTCCCTTCCAACCAAGCCACGATGAGTTAGGTTTTGGAATCCCAACAACTTCTCAATCATGCCAAATCCAGGATGATATGAATATGGATTATCATTTCTTGGAACCTAATTTAATCAATTTCTCTGTGGGAAGCAATGATGGAGAAGTGAGTAAGAGAACAGATCTGGAGTTGTGCGAAAAAAGGCGAAAAGAGAGGAGCAACCATGGATGCAATAGCAAGAAGGTTATGCATCGCGAGGTGGAGAGGAAGAGGAGGCAAGAAATGTCACAACTTTATGCTTCTCTCCGCTCCCATCTTCCTCATCATCTGCTTAAGGTCAATTCATTTTTTTGTTTTTTAGATCGAATCATGCCATTCCAAGCAAAATCTCTAGATCAAAGCTCAAACCCTTAGGGAAAATACGTTTTTTTATTTATTTTAAGAAGGATCGATTATAATTAATTCCGATTTCTCATCTGGTGACTTGAGCCACTGATCTATTGGATTGAAGGGAAGTTCCTTAAAAACTGAGTTGCACTTTGTTGTCTTGAGTTTAGATGGTTTGAATTTGCATAGCTTCTGATTTTAGGGTTTGAGTAATAATATTATGAACTTACATAAACTTAACTAAGATCTATGTATATTGTATTATAGCTAAAGTTGTATTCATGGTATTGAAATTATAGGGAAAACACAGTGTTTGTGATCAAATACAAGAAGCTACTAGTCACATAAAAAAGATGGAGAAAAACATTGAAGAATTGAAAGGTCGTAGAAACAAGTTAAAGAGTACTTCTTCAGGTGGAAAGGATGAAAGTTCAAATGGCGGAGATGTGACAGTGGACATAGTCTCAGATGGAGTGGAGATTCTCATCTCACATAGCATTGAAAGATCTGATGATTTTGAGCTGTCGCAAGTTCTTGCAGAATTACAGCGGAGTGAGCTTGATGTTATTCACATCTTTTCTTCTAGAATTAACGAGAGATTTGTCCACAAAATCCAAGTTAAGGTAAAATTCAAGAGACTAAAATATATATACTGCAAAGAACTTGTAGTAATATTTAGCTTGTGTTTTGGTTGAGTTTCTAGCTTAACTTAATTATAGTATATATGTATGTTGTTGCAGTGCCAAGGAAAGGAAAAACATGGCGCGTTGGTGCTGCAAGAGAGATTGAGCAAGGCCATACAGTAATATTCTCTGAATAGTTTGTCCCTTTGAGTTAGAAACATGTGTTAAAATGTTACTTATATATGTTTTGAGGTTATTCTAAAAATGATCATATATATTCTGTATGAGCAACATTGCTAGTGATTTTCGGAAAAGCTTGGTGTGAATTTCTTGTAAGAAACAAGAGTGTCAAATAATGATGAACTTTATTCTCTTGTTACCTAACAACATTGCTAGTGATTTTTTCCCCTTTTGTAAGTTGTAACATATCAACCAGCCAGCATGACCTTGAGAGAACATGCATGAGGAATCTGAATATATATCTGGATGATGGATATGTGATATGGGGTTAGTATATAAAATTATTTTTGGGTACTTCTCATTGATCACATTGTTCGTATGGATAATTTCATACTTGTTTATCTATTTAATTTTTCGATTTGATCTTGGCAATAATGAAGCAGCCTGCTGTACTTTGATAGATTTCATGAAAATCTTGAATTTGATATTTGATTGTGTAAATCATCATAATTTTAATAGTTGTGGGTTTCAATAAGACTCTTTAAATCCTGAGTGAGTTCATCACCATGCAGTCACTTCGGAAGAACTGAGACATGAGATGCGGATTCGGACCTATATATACATATAGCTGTATTCTAATAATATTCATATTATTATTTAGCTGCATTTTACTAAGATACTTTCTATAACAGTTAGATTTGATTTTAATTATTTTCATAGTTTTAGGATTTTGTTTTGTTTTATTTTATTTATTTTAGTATATATATTTCAGACATTTTATAAATATGTGTTCAGTATTTGATTAAAAATATTTTAATCAGATACTTTTAATATTTTCAATTATGGTTTTTGAGAGAAACTGTCATCCTTCTTTTCTTGCTTTATGGCCACTTCTTTCTTGGAAGTGGAAAAACTTGTGTTAATCCTTAAAAGCACTACCTTGTGGTAATCCTTAACAATAAATATGCTGTAAATAGATATAAACTTAACAAAACTATTTTTCGTGAATGGGTGTTGTGGAATATGGTGGACTCCAATTGGTTTGGGCTTATTATTAATTAGCTGGGCTGATTTAATTGCTTGACCCGTTCTATTGTTGGTGACCCAAGTTGGGTTGGCCCAATACTTAAGTGGGATGCTCCGATGGCTGCCACGTGGCCATCTCGCACGGACCGTTGGATCTAGGGTGTATTTGTTGGGAGAGATAAACCATCCCTATCCCTTCTCGGTGCCTGATTTGGTTCATCTACTCCCTCTCTCTCTACATGCTTCTTCTCCGGCTTCTCTCTAGAACTTTTCTCTCTCTCTCTCTCTCAGAAATGTCCCCCGATCTTCTTCTCCGGTGACTCTCTTCTCTGTTTTAGTGAGAACTGAGCTTTCATCTCTCAACTCTTGTGTTGATTAGGAGATTTCCTTTGGTTTCGAACGGTTGAGTTCGAATCTGTTTGTTTGGCTGAAGATCTTCGGTTGATTTCTTAGATCCGTGAGATTCTGGTGTTCTTGAGGCCTTGTGGATGTGGTTGTGAGACGTTTGATGTTTGAGGTGGCTTCTGTGTTGTAGTAATCAAAGTATCCCTAGGGTTTGAGGTCCAATTGTTTCACTGCCCCTTGAGACTTGTTGGTGAAGATTGAGGAGGTCCTTGGCCTTGTGCAGTCATGTGTGCGACCTGAGCCATATCTTAAATCTTCTGTCCCTTTGTTCTTGTATTCTTTTCTGATTTAGATCCGAAAGGATCTCTGTCTTGTGTTACTAATTTGTGTGCTTAAGTGTGTTGGTGGTTTTCATGGAGTATAGCTTGCAATATCAGATTGGTTTCAGATCTGATATAGGCTAGGGTTTCTCTGTAATTTTGTACTTAGTCACATATTGTTCTAATGTAACATATCTCTTGTAATTGGCTTGTTCCTTGCTGAGATTAGCCATCTCAGTATTAGAAATGATGTGGTAGATCAATCCATTGTTTCCATTATGTGGAAGAGATTGAATTAAACATTTTTTATGAAAATAAATTACATAACACTTAAAGTTACTTCATTCGTTCACCTTCAGTCATTTTTTTAATTTTGAAAAATTCTATAATAGTTGAGTCATTTTCAGTAGTAATAATTCATTCACTTTTTCTTTTTCTTTCTTACTTTATTCTCACTGTCTTTCTTTTTTGCTTATTTTTCTCACTTTCTATTTAATACAATAAATATATTTTCTTAATTTTCGTGCCGAAAAAGAACGCCTCAATTATGGCAGAATTGATGAAATATAAGGTATGAATGACATCATATCATTCAAAAAATAAAATATATACTCCCTTAAATATTGTCACGCTTTGACTGGGCACGAGTTTTAATCAATGTAATGGAAAGTGAGTTGAAAAGGTTAGTGGAATGTGATCTAACATTTAAATATTAGTTTTGTAATAAAATGTGAGTGGTAATGAGTTATTATAATGTGGGGTCCATTACTAGAAATGGTAAAAAGTGAAATGTGACAAATTTTGTGGAACAGACGAAAATAGATAAATGTGACAAATTTTTATGGACGGATGGCGTATTAAAAATAATAAATTAAAACCCCTTCTTCCCCACCATTTCAAGCCCTCCTCGACAGCAGTTCACGACGACACATCATTAATGTAAGATCTTGACGTGGGGATCCCCCGAGCTCGTCGCCTGCCTTGTCTAACAACGTCGATGGATCAGGGTATGGGAAGGATTTTATTTAAATGGATCTGGGTATAATTTAGAAAATTTTAATGTAATTGTAAATCTTTAAAAACAAAGGGACACCGTTTAATGAAACTACCGACGAGTTATAAGCAAGGTGATTTTTTCAGTATCGGATTTTAAAAGATTGATATTTAAAAAATTAATAATTGTGTGATATTCTTATAACTTAGCTCTATTTTTATAAAAGAAAAAAACACAAAATTTATAAGCATCTTATTGCATAATGCACAAGAGAATGATTAACTAATTGGATTTAGATTCAAAGTATTCCATCTTTCCCTTTATGGTAGAAGCATTTCTTTTGTGCATGAAATTTGTGTTAAATGAGTTAAGTATAGAAAAAATTAAATAGAAAGGATAATAAAGTTGAAAGATAGAAAAGAGATCAATAAAGTAAAAGAGACTAAATGTGTTATTTTTTGTTAAAAAATGACTTAATTAGTGGAACTATCCAAACAGAAATACGACTTCATTACAGTGTGACGAAGGAAGTAATTAGAGTCAGATATTTATAATAAAATACAAAGAGCCCTATTAACCATTATCTAATATGGATGGTTGGATCTAGAGAATGGACCACCAAGTTTACTCAACTTTTTTTTATAAATATTTCAACAGTAAAAAGATACATGAATGTCAACTCGCTTTATAAAAATGTCAAGTGATATTAAATATAACATTTATTGATATTAGCTATCATTTGTTGATATCGGATCTATAAATCTAACAACCTTATAGTTACTATCAAAGATATAGTAGTTCTCAATTGATTACATCCAAGATAAAAATGTAGATAAATGTACAATACATTTAGTGATTTAACACTACAACAAAAATTTGGTAGTATAGAATTTTAGTGATAAATTTACATAATTGTATATACATAATTGGGATGATTTTATCATTTTCGTACTTTTAAAAAATAATGAAATTTATTTATTTTTTAATTGATTTTTTAGTAGAGTTAGTCACCTTCTATGTTAATTTTAATAAAAAATGGTGTGTGACTCAACTTTATTTTACCCAATTAATACCCGCAAGTGTACGGGGTTATCGTAGCAAATAGCAAGCAAGAGTATATCGTATCCCACAGAGACAATTAAGTGTAAACCTAAGTACCAAGAACAAACTTCAACTACTATCCAGACAATCAGAAATTTGGTTTTGAAACTAACAACTACTAAAAGCATGTAAATTCGGAGAATAAAATAGAACACTTAAACACGAAAGCAATTAAGAAAGCTGTGTAAGATGGTGGAGAAATATGCAGAATTCAAGGATCCGATGCACAACTCATAGCCTAACCCAATTGAAATCGATTTACCATTTAAAGTCTCTAGAATTATTGAATCAATCACAGTTGTAGATTAAACCCCCTCCCGAGGTGAGAAACCTGTAGATTAAGTGTAATAATTGAAGTCCCCTTCTAATTCTTAGACCTAACTCCCAATGGATCGATAAGATAACGGATTCCACTCAAAACCTCAACTCTCCCGAGTTCTATTGAATTAAGGTGTGAATTACTCTTCTTTCAAGATTAATTATTTCATCTCCCGATTACTCTAAGAAATCCTACACTCCCAATTGGTGATCAAGCAATTGTTAGGAAAAGCACAAGAATAAATCAAATAATTACAAGAGCAAGATAAAAACGAAATCAATTGGATTGAAACTATAAATCAATGCATCTTCACCAAGAATCCGACATAAAGTGTTTAGTTACTCATGTTCAAGGTAGAAAACAAATAAAAACTAAAGAAAACAACGGAATTCATGATACGGATTACAATTGGCGGAGGAATCGAAGCTTGAATCTTCAATCTTCTTCCAAGAGTGCTTCCGAGAGAGAAAGAGTGTATTTTCGCGGCTCCTGTTCAATGAAATCGAGTGCCCTAGCTCTTGCCTCTTTTTATCTCTTCAAAAATCGCGTCTGGAGACTTTAAAAATCGTCAGTTCATCGGACCCGGCCGGGTGGAATTATTGTACAGCAAATTCACCCGGCCGGGTGAAACTCTCTGGAGTCTCCGCCTTATAAAGTTTCCACCCGGCCGGGTGGAATTATTACAAAGGAAATTCACCCGGCCGGGTCACTCTCGCCCGATAGTTTCTGGTCTTTAACCGGCTTATCTCTTCCACCCGGCCGGGTGGCTTTTCAGCCACATATACTCACCCGACCGGGTGGACCCTTTTTTTGTTCCAATTTCGCCTATTTTTGCCTGAAACACTCAACAAACACGTGAACTCCGAAACATAGAGTAATTGGCTGGAAATCACACTTTTAAGCACAAAAACTCAACAATTAGGCGCATCAACATACCAATCACGACACTATAAATACGAGTTTGTCAGTGTGTTACTAAATCAGAGTTTTTCAATCCCCAAAGAACTTAAAAATCCGATTTAATTAGTATATATGGATATATGAGTACATCAGAGGACAGATGGTACCTTGTTAGATTATTATGACAAGATCGACATCCTGACCAACCATATCTCTATCTTGATTACACGCTCCTAATGCCCTATTGAATTAGATATGGATATCCTGAAATATATATGTTTAATCATATGTATAACTAATTGAAGATGATTCCTTTACAACCAACATGAGCTCATGGAATCCAAACCACTCCTCAAGAGGATAAAATCTCGGACAATATATGATCCTATCTGTATATTATGCATTCATGCGATGATATACTAATTAATTAATAATTTTTCACAACCAGCAACAACAGACAGCTGGAGCGCAGGAATAAAAATAGTCAGAGAAATATGCATGTATGAATTTAATATAAAGATCGAAAATTTCCCAGGTAATAAAGAGAAGCTCATAAACATTTGTGAATATGTCAGATTCTATCCACAATCTGATTTCCTTATATTTGGAGATTGGGTCATGATATTGCTCATCATCACTGCCAGCTACCGCACTTGCTGATACATTCCCCTCGTAAAGTTCACTAATTGTGGCTTTGATTAATTAGTACTAATTGTACTAATTAATTAAGCAAGGGAACGAATTAGACAATTGGTGAAGGGAAGTTAGCTAGCCAAATCTGAAAAAAGAGATTTGTCCGTTTATTTTAGACCATTGCCTATGTGGATCGGATCCAAAGTTCTGGTGGAAATTAATCTAAAATAATTATAACTAATATATAAAACTAATGTAAATCTCAACCAGTTTTTAGCCTATCACACAATTGACATTTAAATAAGTATTCCAATTGGAAATAGTAAATACAACATCCGAACACGAAAAAATCACCAAAATTATTATTATCTGTTTGTGGTAAATTTTTTTCTTTAATGAATTATGTCTCATTTTTCACTAACAACAATTTAATAATTTTTTCTTCTATCGTTCTCTTAATTTATTATTGTACGTATAAATTCGAGTTATCAACTACCATAATTATTTTTTTTGGACGAAAGTAGTATGTTATTGAGGGAGTAATAGGAAGGAATAAAAATGGAATTGAATGATTGTTCTTTGGATAAATGGAAGGAATGATTATTTCCATTGGGAATGGAACGAATTGGTGATTTCTAAGACAAAATATATACCCTCTATTTTTATAAACAATAAAATATTTTTTCTCTTCAATTAATACATCAAACCACTTTTCCTCTCTCCCGTTAATATATTCAACTTTCTCTCTCCATTTAATACTTATACTCATATTTTTCTTTTCTAACTAAACACATTAACTAACAACTCCTAAAATCTCGTATCTATTAAGAAATTTGTCATTTTAATTGAGATAGAGGAAGTACCATGCTAAGGAATAAAATGGAAATAGGAACATCATTCCATTCCATCAAACTAAGAAGAGCCTTAGCCCTTAGGGAAGGAAGTGTTGTGACTCTCACACAATAACTGCACCACCATCAAAGGATTGCTAGGGTTGTAAAGGAATGATTCATATACAAAAACAAACCGAGATCGAGTCTGGCAATGCTGAGTTCGTTGGGAGTCATGATTAGAGGTACAAAATCACAATTGAACTCTAGTACTCCCTCCGTCCACTACTAATAATTTTATTGGCATTCAACAAAAATATTAATACAAAAATTGATAAAATATGAGATAGAAATAGATAAAGTGAATAAAGTAGGAGAGGACCAGAAAAAATATGAATACAATTGGAAAAATAAAGATAAAATAACGAGTAATAAATTGAGGGTAACTTTCAATTTTAAATATGAAACTAATTTAGTGGACGGTGGGGATTATAAAATAAAGAAATTAAAGTAAAACCTGATAATAAATCACAATTATTTGCTCTCCGTAGTCGAAAATGATTTTCTACTATAATTAGTCATAATTATACTATTGAACATAAGAAATTAAAACCAGAAAAATATAAAAAAAAATGAAATAATAATGATGTACCATCAAGAAGGGAAGTAGGTTATCCCAATTATTATTTGGAAAATCCGGCAATAAACTATGCGCGTTGTTTAGGTGATAGAGCAATATTCGGTGGGAACACTCTTTGTGTATGCATTTTTAATAGTGAAGAGAAAGCAAGTCATTACCGTCCATTAATAAACATTTAAAATGAGTAAAATTAAGGTGGGGTCTGGTTTCTTGCTTTTTCTTGCTTCTGCAGTGGAATTACATTTACAGACTCCCCAAAATTCCAATTCAAAACAAGATCTAGACATGTTCTCCTTCCAGCCATGTGATGAGCTGGTTTTCGGTTCCCCAACCACTCCTCAACAACATGATCAGATTATGATGGACCACTCCAATTTATTAAGTTTCTCTTCCACTTCAAGAGAAGATCAGCCGATCGGAACTCCAAACTTGGGATCGCCGCCTCCGCCGCCAAGGCAAAAGGGTCAGACCAGGTATGGATCATATAATAAGAGGGTTTTGCACAGAGATATTGAAAGGAAGAGGAGGGAAGAAATGTCCAAGCTTTGTGTTTCTCTCAACACCCTTCTTCCCGTTGAAAACAACAAGGTCTATTTACACCAACTAATTTATTTATTTTTTTCATTTTTCTTGCTGAAAAACTTAGGGTTTTGGCTGAACCCTAATTATCAAAATTCAGACAAAAAAAGAGGCTGAAAATTAGGGCTATTCAGGCACTGTTGCTCAATGGTTTTAGGTCTATCTCTAATTTTTTTTGTGCTCTCCATTTTAATTATGATAGGGGAAAAGCTCTGTAAGCGATCAAATGGAGGAGGCTACGCGATACATAAAACAGATGCATGAGAAAATGGAAGGATTGCGAACTCGAAGAGACAAGCTCAAGAAATTATACTACAATTCTTCTTCTTCCGCTTCTTCTCGTGGCACGAACGTTGAAATTAGTTCAGATGGTAGCAGTAGATTACATAACAGTGTGGCGGTGCACCGGATTATGGATGGATTGGAGATCATCATCACCAACACAAGCCCTCAGTTCGAGCTCTCTCACGTGTTTGCGCAACTCCTTCAGAGAGAGCTCGATGTGGTTAGCTGTGTTTCCACTGCAACAAGTGGTGGATTTATCCATACAATCGTTACTAAGGTTATTGAAAAAAAACTGTGTTTTTCACAATTATTCAATGACTATATATGATTGAGTGTAAATTGATGCCCTTCATTTGCAGGCAAGCAATAGGAGTAGCCTTGATGTGTGGGGGCTGCACGACCGATTGAATGAGACTATCAAGTTATAAGGGTTATTTATAGCAAGTGAGTGAGAATTTGGAGTTTATGAATAATTGGCTTGTTTGATTTAGGGAACTTACATGACATGACATGACATGTGTGACCGGTCTGGTAACTATGCACATTTGATTTCTGTATTATCTTGGTGGTGCCCAAACAATATTGCATAATTTTGATTTTTGTATTGCATACTGACAACTCCAGAGGATGGCATAAGGTAAAAATAATGTCAATATTGGATCACAAGTTAATTGTAGCATTTTTCTCGGCCATGTTCACGAAATTAGAAATCATTATGCATCTCCGTTATTTCAAATTTTTCACGAAATTTACTAGTTCATTTTTTAATTCTTGATGGGGAATACCTTGGGACCAGTTCGTTCGCACTATTGCTCATTACTAGAGGTTTGGTTTGTTCTTATATCATGTTCGGTTGCCATTTATCTCAAAAACTTGCATTGTGAGGATGTATATCGGCCGTCTCTTAAGTGTTAAGGTTATATTATGTTTCATGTGTATCCGTCCTATCTACCTCTACTCATGTGACTAATTTAATCCAAGATAAAGTCTATTTTGATAGTACTATTATTTTTTCTAACGTATCGAACACCACCTATATGTTCGGGTACTATACTTGGTCTCATTATATTCTTTATAATTTAAATTAAATGTTTGTATTTTTGGTCTCTTATTTAGCTTAAAAAGTTTTGCATGTGCATGTTAGTGAATTGTGCTAATAATTAGTACTATCATCATGGCTAAATTTTGACAGTGGTCCATATGTAGGACAAAATTTACTGAATATGCAAGCTGGCTATCCTATGATGTAGCCAATAAGTTATAACAACTAGCTGCATGCATGAGTGATCTGAATAATTGAGATGATTTGGAAGGATATTAATTTAATGCAGTTGGTACAGAGCTAGCAGCTATTTATTTAATCAGCTCAATCTTCTGTGCGTTGATAATATCTGAATGAATATAGTACTACTACTTATGTGAGTGTTGTTGTGCATGTTATACTTTATTTAAAGCGTGGAGGATTGAGAGGGTGGTTCATTTTAGATTGATAAATTTGTTTATGCATCTCAATTTTTTCCATGAGCCTACACAAGTATTTTGGTAACATTATAGTGGCTTGTAGTATCAATAATCCACTAATCATTATACTTTCTGAAAACAGCTTGCAGTTTGTTGGCCTGTTTTTCAAGAAAGTGTGATCTTTAAGCAGATCATTCAAGATTTCATGCCCTTGAAAAGTAGCTGGACTTCCAAAACCAGCTCATAATTCAATTAATCTTATAATTAATTAAGCTAACATCTTTAATTTTGTTAGACGCGTATATTAAAATTATTTCTTCCATCTGGCTTACGATCAAGAAGATGATACGGTAGGTCAGCTCCATTCATGGCAATCTGATCTATAATATCTAAGATTCCATTTATTGGAAATACTTAAATGTTTTTAAAGAGGAGAGAAGAAATGGCCCTACACCTATTTTTTCAATTTCTCATATTACGGATAGGGACTGACTTGCTTCATGTATTATCTGTGAATACATATATATTCGTGCCCTTTGTCCCATAAAAATATAGACAATTGAAATAGCACGGGATTAATACACAATTAGTAAAGTAAGAGAGAATAAGAAGGTTAATTAAAATAGTGTAGTGGATAGTATGACTCCCATTATTGTTAGTGTTTAATGAATTGTAACTGCGTTACTTCAATTATTGGAACATCTCAATCACTTTTAATGCTATTTTGAATAATAAAATCAAATTAAAATAGCTAGATAATAATAGAAGAAATCCTCATTCTAAGCTGTTTAATGAATTGTAATTGCGTTACTTCAATTATTGGAACATCTCAATCACTTTTAATGCTATCTTGAAAAATAAAATCAAATTAAAATAGCTAGATAATAATAGAAGAAATCTTCATTCTAAGCTATTAACACGTTAATTTTTTTTCTTTACACTACAATCATATTCATTAACTAACATACTAATTTTCTCTTACTCTACAATCAATATTCATTAACATAGGAATAAGATTGATGAAAAGTCAGTTGAATAACGTGTGGCGATAATTTGGTTATTATATATATGGCCTTATATTATGGTGGTGATGGGATTTGGGAATGTGAAAAACGTTACTACGTATAGGAAATAAATTTGTGAAAATAACGTGTGAAAGGATTAAGAAGTTATTAATATATTAACAAATGAGTTTTTAGTTTAAGGGGTTAGAGATAAGTTTTGATTTGATTTTTTCTAAGTATTTCTTCTTATAAGGCAATGGATTATATTTTACTTTAGTGTTTTATCTAGGTGATTAGAATAACAAGTTATCGAATCGACGGACCACGAGGAGGCAGATATAATTTTAGTCTTTTTTTCATGTTTGAGTTTGCAATTTATTTAAAATACAACATTTCCTCCGTGCCATAAAAATATAGGCACTGGTATGACACGGGAATTAGACAAAATTGGTAAAGTAAAAGAGATGAGGAGAATGGTATAGTAAAGTAAGAGAGAGAATGAGAAAGATATATAAAGTAGAGTTAGTGGATAGTGAAACCTAAATTATTTTATTGATATAACTTTTTAAAAATAAAATGCACATATTTTTGTGGGACGGAAGAAAATGAAAAACGCACATATTTTTATGGACGGTGGGAGTACAAAATAAACTAAAGAGAATATGTTTTATGCTATGTGTAGCTGCAGCTGCCATTGTCAAACAAGTTTAAGCATATTCACCAGTCCATCTTGTAGCTCAGATAGATCAATGCTTGCGGAATCATTAAGCTGAAAATATGGTAAAACTAATAATAAGAAAGAAAACAAAATTGAATTGTCCAGAAAATAAACCATAAATCAAATTATACTAGCATGATTTACAATAGTAAGAAAACAAAGATTAATTATTAGCAACTAATAATTGTACCTCAAGGTGAATTTTGTGGAGGTAACAGCCATCGCCTCTAGTAGAAATGCAGTTAATTACTTCTAGCTTTCTATTAAGCAAATCGCCAAGCACTATTGAAAGAGGAAAACATTCCTTATTCAGGCTGCTACTAATCAAGATCTCAACCCCATCCGTTAATGGATTTATCCTTACTCGGTAAGGCGAAGAATCAGTAGCATTTGAGGTCTCAGCTTCAACACCAAATGAATTCCTCCTTAGTTTCACTTGTTTGATTTTCTTTTTCATATCGTTGATGTAAATCACGGCCTGGTGCATATGATCCGATATAGCGCGCTTCCCCTAGAGTAGTCCAGCGATACCGAAAATACAGTTTAAATGAATATATATAGGTTAAATAAATTAAGTAGTTAGCTAGGGTTGTAATGGAGAGACCTTGATGTATTGAGGAGGGAGAAGGGATCTGAGAGAAGCATAAAGGGCTGCCATTTCTTGCCTTCTCTGCTTCTCAGTAAGTCGATGAGCAGTCTTCTTGGACTCACTACTGCCATTGTTGCTTGCTTTCACACCCTTTTCAGTATTATTTCCATCTGAAATGGGACAATCCGCAACCAGATCTTCCAGCTCTAAAAATATACAACTATCCTCAAATGCAGCATCACTCGAACTAGGAAACATTATCACCCCAAATCCTAATGCCCTCTATGATTGAAATGAAATCTAAAAAATGGCTTGAAATGAAATCTAAACAAATGAAAAAAAAAAGATTGTCTCATTTGAGAAAAGGACAGTATAGTGAAGTATGCAATAAATAAGTTTGAACTGCCTACCAAAGCAACAGTATAACATGTGATGAATTAGGGTATAGTAAGCCTGCAGTATTTTCAATAAACAAAGTCTCTTTTTTTATTAGTACTAGTAGTATAAAAATACTTTTTAGCCGCATTGAGTTGAGATGTGTGACTAATTGATTATAAAACAATGGTCTAATTGGGGGAATTCGAATAATGTTACTATTGATGAATAGCTAATATAGTAATCACTTCGTTCAAAAAAATAGACAATGTTATAAATGACACGGATTTTATTTTATAATTCGTAAAGTAATAGAGAGATAGAAAAAAGTAAGAAAAGAGGAGGGAAAATGTAATTGAATGAGTATTAGTGGATTGTGTGGTCCATATTTAAAATGATGTGTAAGATTAGGTTAGTAATGATTGAAAATTTTTCATTTTTAGACTTAGTCTAATTTTGGTGGACATTATAAAATGGTAAAACTAGTCTATTTTTTTATACAGTAGATTTTAGAATTTAATAACATGCATGTGTGGGAAATCCAACATATGGAAAACTGAGGCTTGTGATCTAGAATAAACAAATACGGAGTACTATATGAAGTTGGACTGGACACGCCTTATAAAGTTAATTACACGTTGATTAAAGATTTTATTAAGTCTATTGTGATTAAGACGTTTGCTTTAGACGTAAACTTTTTCAAAGGGTAATGCTATTGTTTAAAGTTGCATTTGTTTTTGCTTATTAAACTGAAAATTGTAAATTTAGAGAAACAAAAAACATGAGCAAATTAATACATCATGTCATATCATTATGAATACATACCTGAATCTAAAGTTCTTGGATTCGAGTCCACGATGCTGTGATTTTTAGTTTTTAATTTTTTTGTTTATTTACCTGTATTAAATAATGCATCACAAGCCAAGAAGTGTGGTCGAGTGGTACGAGACTTGTCCATCCTTAATCAAATGGTCAAAGGATCGATCCCTGCCTTTCCCTCCTCTCTGTTCTCACAGATCTCGTTTATTGATGGGATTTAGAGTTGGTAATGTACTTATTATCGAGTTCTATAGCTTGATTGTTAGTTTTCCAATCAATTTATACCATTTGGTGCTTTCAATCTTGATTGGATTTCTTGGTGTTGTTTTGCTACTCAATCCACGTGTTCTTTCTCTTCTCTTCAAGTTGTTGATTGATGGATACATATGCCTCATTTTGGGCTTTAATAAGATAGTAATTGAAGGGATTATCTCAAGTATAATCTTAACTTTGAACGCATCTAAGCCAAGATCCCTTGAATTTCGTAGGAGCAAATTAAATTTTCTCTTCCAAGTCTTGAACTCTTCAATTGTGTCTTTTAATTGGCATACCAACCTCTACATCAACGATTTGATATGCCGCTAAAGAAATTTATTAAGAAATACATCAAATGCTCCTTCAAGACCTGTTCATGGACAAAATATATACTAGTATAATTTTCTAGTGACTGCATCAAAACCTCTATTAAATGAAAAGAGCATAGAAAAACATGCTTGTTACTGTGTAACAAAGGCAATGTATATATAACAACACCAAGCAATTATACTGGACATGATGATGAAGGCTAGTGCAGAGCAGGTAAGCAAGATGACAATATAGACACTTTGCAAAAGAAAATTGTCATTGAGAATTTGAAGCTGTGGAATCCCAAGCTTGGAGATAACAAGAAATCCAAATCCAATAATACGAAAGAAGCAGATAAGTTCGCAAGTGCATCCTCACGTTCCATTCGATTTATTCAGAGTAGATTACGAAATCAGATAGGATGAAACTGTAGTATCAACTACTCAAATATAGAGACATTTAGAAACTCAAGATGCATTATAGATGAAGAATTAGATTAGCTTTTAGAAAGAAATGAAAGCTATATGAAAAACCATAGAAACGAGAAGCAACTATTGTACAAGTTCGATGACTGATGAATCGGCGAATTTTTGATGGTGATGAATGCTCGTAAAAATAAAGGAAGATCAACACAGAGATTTACGTGGTTCGATTTACTTGAGGTAAATCTACGTCCACGGGAAGAAAAGAGGGCAGAGTTGTATTGCTTGATCTGTTTTCTACAGCTAACAATACAGACTTGCTATTTGCTATTTTCTCTCTAGAGAGCTTAACAGAAGTTAACAGAAGAAGCTATCTATCTGACCTAGGTTCTATTTATACATTGAACCTAGATCGTGGCATGCAGCATTTATTAGGTAGTGGATGTCGTGGAGGTCGTGGCGACCTTGCATGGGTCCACTATCCTGCATGAGTTAATGACTGCTTGACACCACTAAATAGATAATCGGTGTAGCGGAGGTGGAAATCTTGCATGAGTCCACTATTTCCTAGTTCGGTCGAATACTGAGACCGGACTGCTGAATTATTGCCGAGCAGCTTTTGCCGATCTGAGAGTAGAGCTTGATGCCGACCAGAGCAGAGTTTGATTGGTTGGCTTTTACCGAGCTGTAGGCTGGGGCCGAACTCTGTGGTTGTGCCGAACTGAACGGACTGATACTCTTTAGCCATGCCGAACTGATACTCTTTCTTGGGCTTTACTGCTGTTGGGCTTGTTTAGTACGTACTCCATCACTACCCCCCCCGAAGAGTGAAGTGAATCACTTCGGCATTCTGGATAAAGGTACGGGGTAAGTTGATGTTTGTCTTCGGTCTGATGAAGTGAACTCTTCTTTGACCGGACTTGGTTTGTGTCCTAATTTGGCGAGTTTTATCGCTCGGATCGAACTTTCCGTTGTCCTAATTTGGGGATCGGACTTTCCCTTGTCCTAATTCGGCGAGTTTTATCGCGTGGATCGGACTTTCCCTAGTCGTAATTCAGGCAAGTTTTATCGCGAGAATCAGACTTTTGTTGCAGTTCGTTTCAGACGAAGTGCTTGATTCTTAAGCTGAATTGTGGTCTTGTATCTTCTGTAGAAGCTTTGAGTCACAATCGTTGGCTTGTTGCAGCTCGTTTCAGACGAACTGCTTGTTTAAGCTGAATTGTGGTCTTGTATCTTCTGTAGAAGCTTTGACTCGCAATCGTTGGCTTGTTGCAGCTCGTTTCAGACGAACTGCTTGTTTAAGCTGAATTGTGGTCTTGTATCTTCTGTAGAAGCTTTGACTCACAATTGTTGGCTTATTGCAGCTCGTTTCAGACGAACTGCTTTTTTAAGCTGAATTGTGGTCTTGTATCTTCTGTAGAAGCTTTGA